>NC_055684.1:9449053-10857475 GCF_017639745.1 Melanotaenia boesemani
ATTCTGGGACCTGAAATCTAGAGTTTTCTGGATGTTCTAAGACCTGCTCTGGCTTGGTCTTGGTTTCAACACATGGAGGACCTGGTTCTGGTGTTGGATCAGAGCTCTCAGGATTATTCCTTAAAGTAGCTTTTTGGAGCTGTACAGTCAGTTCAGCCACCTTCCAGTCCAGGTCGTAGTTAGCTGCAGTCTTCTGTTGCAGCTGTTTCTTTAGGCTTTCCACCTCCTCCATGTTCTCCACCGAGGGTTTTACCGCTCCATGGTCACTTTGGTTTGCGTCTTTGATTTCTTTGGCGGCCTGACGCAGTTCCTGGATGATGTTCTTGGATTCTTTCAGCTCCTGTTCAGCGTGCTTTCTGAGGCGGCGTTCGTCCTCCAGCTTCTGTTTGAGCTGCGTGACCAAATCCCAGCAGCTGTTGTAATTATTTTCTGCTGCTGCCCTTTTCTCCTTCTCCAGACTGAGAAACTGGTTTTTCTTCTGCAGCCTGGTCTTTAGATCATCCACCTGATTTTTTAGGTAGTTCAGCTGCTGGTCAAATTGTGATGGAGGTTCTTCCTGAACGCTGGTGCCCGAGCTTTGGTACCTTGCTTCTTTCTGTTGGTTGTGGGAGGAAGCAGGTGTCTTAACGTATCTTTGGTCCCTCCTCGTGGGGTGTGGACGGGAATACGTTTGGGCTTCAGGAGCCTGTTTGTGAGGCCACTCCTTTCGGACATTTCTAAAACGAGATGTTTCTCGTTCAGAATAGTCCTGTGTCTGCTCTGGTTTCGTACCAAGCTTTTGGACATTTCTAGAACAAGGTGTTTCTCGTTCAGAATAGTCCTGTGTCTGCTCTGGTTTCGTACCAAGCTTTCGGACAATTCTAAAACGAGATGTTTCTCGTTCAGAATAGTCCTGTGTCTGCTCTGGTTTCGTACCAAGCTTTTGGACATTTCTAAAACGAGATGTTTCTCGTTCAGAATAGTCCTGTGTCTGCTCTGGTTTCGTACCATGCAGGGAGCGATTCTGGCTACGCTGAACTCTTTGAGGCCTTTGAGCAGCCGATGCCTCTGAGAAGCTTTTCTTAACCTGGTTGTCCTTAAAGAAAGGAGTTTCAGGCAAGTCCTCGGACTGCTGGTCTTTAAAAGCACCATTTTTAGGGCCACAACTTGGTGCCTCAGGCTGGGTGATCGGTTCATCGCCTTCTCCTTCCTCACCACCGGTGTAAGGATATAAAACAATCCCTCCCACCTCATTTTCGGAGTCAATTTCCTCCTCCATCAAATCACCCCAGCTGAGTTTTTCTGAACTTTCAGATGGACTCTGGTCTCTGTTCTCCTCCATTGCTGCTGCTTGTTGGAGTCAGACGACTTTCTCAAATCACGATGTGTAGACGTAGAATAAATCTAGTCGCTGTTTGCAAACGGTTTGCTGGTAAGACGTGTTGAAAGATTGAAACTAATCTTGACACTGCTTACCGATCCGGTTGTGCTCTCTTGTGAAAACTCAACAGAACTGAAGGGAACGGAACTGGGCGGACCTATACTGTGGTGTGAGGTCATGTGGGATGATGTAATCAGTTCCTTTGATCTCTGCAGACTGATGTCACAAGTCTTGTGCTTTGATGGTAAATTGAAAATCTTCATCCTAATCACACTTTTTTAAATGTTTTATGAACTCTTTTGACTTTAAATGTTTTAATGAACCTCTATACCAAATTTTAAATGATAATTTCTTTAAAACATTCATTTTGAATGAAATTTCTATTTTTAGGTCTCATCAAACCAATACTGTTTTTTTTTTTTTTTTTGTCTTTACAACAATCAAAATATTCCTATAAATGTTAACAATCTGTGACACTGAGACTGGGAAATTATAATTTTCTTTCATTTTCTAGATTTCAGAAAAGATCTAATCACTATAACAACGACTGCAGGTCCCACTGTTGCTAGGCAACATCCTGACAGAATTTGGAGGATTTCAATAATAGAAATAATAATAACAGCTTTGTGAAGGAATCTCTGTATCATGAAGCAGCATCTGTTTGCTCTGGGATAAAATGCAGATCTGTCAGATGCAGTTTGTCCTGCTGATCCCAGATCAGTGTGCTGAAATCACAACCTGCTGATCTGAGATTTCTAACCACAGGTGTGAGACTTAGAAATGATTTTTTTAGAATATCTTTTTTATGTTCATTGTCCTGAAACAAACAATGCTAGAAACTGATTTTAAGTTAAAATGGGGCAGTGTGGCTCAGCAAGGTAGAGTGTCGTCTTGGGTTGCCGGTTTAATTCTCGGCCAAGTCGAGTTCATGTTGAGGTGTCCTTGGGCAAGACACCAAACTCCTAATTGCTCCCGATGGGTGGTGGTTGAGTGCCTTGCATGGCAGCTTCCTCCATCAGTGTGTGAATGAGTGAATATGATGTAAAATACAAAGGTATATTCCGGGTACAGTAAAGCGCTATAAATACGAACCATTTACCATTTAAAATAAAATCAAAGTACATTTAAAGGTTCTAAATTAAACATTTTTTCAGCAACTTCATTTGGGTTTCAGAGGTCCAACATAATTGTTTTCAGAGTGTATTACCCCAAACTTGGCCTTGGTGCTTAATTTCAGCCAGTTATTTCTGTGACCACTGAGTTTTTCTTTCATTAATCGAATGGTACCAACAATTTTGTCCACATCTGTGTATATATATATATATATATATATATATATATATATATATATATATATATATATATACATGTGTGTGTGTGTGTGTGTGTGTGTTCAGGGTCATGGAGAAGCTGGAGCCTATCCCAGCACTTAGCAGGTGAGAGCCAGGGTACACCAGGACAGGTCCATCGTCTACAGCAGGACTAACACAACTAACCACTCACACTGACTTGATGTTTATCATGCGTTCCAGTTGTCTTCGGAATTAGTTGGGATTTATTAGTTTTATGCTAATAATAGATGCTGAGAAACTGGCCATTTTGGAGGCATCTATTTTTTTCCCGAGTTGGTGCAGTGGGAACCCCAACTACCTTATAATGACATCATCAACTCTTAGGTTCTTGGAATTGCTTCACAACTGGAAGCGAGCACATGGGTACGGGTTATTTCATTAATGAGATTTAACACAAGTGTATCAGCCACAGCAGACACTGACCCTGCAGACTTAATCGTAACGTTTTGCTCTTTTCTTAAAAAATATAAAATAAAATCTTTTTAGGCATTTAATACATTTCAAACCACTCTGGAGATTGACTTTGATATTTTTGTAAGCTTTTTGCTCTTACAATTAAAGCAAAGCCCTGCATTATGTTTACTTCAAACTAGTGTAGGGAATCTGGTGATCAAGGCATGTCTGGAAAGACGTCTGCTCTCCTGCAGGGATCTGTCAATCACCTGAGGTGGCACCTGGGGTGTCCGTTCAGATATCAGAGGTGGTCAGTGCCACCCTGAACACCCCTGTAGCTCTGCCCCTGCTGTCATCAGCTAAGCATCTTTTCTCCTGTTTGATGAAGCCACTAGAACACCTCTGAACATACCAAGAGTCGAAAAAACAAGACTTAACCTTTTAATCTTTTTATCTGAACTATCTGTACTAAAACTTATCTAATTTTGTCGTTTCACTTGATCAGAGTTGGCCTTTGGAGAGATAATGGCCACATGTTGTACTATGATGTGAGGTTTAAAGCTACAGCTGTATCATAAGATATTAATATTTATACAGAATATGTTGTTTTGTATGCGAGCATGAAACTTTTCTCATCTTCATTAAATCTTCTCCAGTGAAACTTAAACCTACACATATGTTAAGTTAATTTGAATTTTTTAGACTCATAATAAGGGGAACGCTTGTGAGATTTGTAAATATCAGTGTATGTGTTAATGGTGAAGAATGAATATGTGGCACACATCACCTCGTTAGAAACACTTCCAACAGAGAAACTGGCTCAGGATCAGTTTTAAGCTTTCAGATTAAATCATGGAGTGTGGCGCCCTCTGCAGGCTACACAATGAACGAGCAGCTTTTATCATTTATTAGTAGGGAAAACGTGAATCGGTTATTTTGTGAATGTATTTTCTGACCACACGTGAACAGAAGTCTTCAACTCATCAGAAATGACAGAATCACAACTTGAAATGTTTTTTTTTCTTATTTTTACAAAACAGTCAAACATATATTTAACATGTATTTATATATTTATATATTTCATTGTGAGATAAATTTATTGTAATCTGTAGGGGGATTTTATTTAATTAACCATAAACTCAGTTTAATGATGATAAAAACAAAGAAGCTGTAAATGGCTGTAAATTTGATATTTTTATTTGATATATTTCCTTTCATATAGTGATATATATTTGCTGCTATGGAGAGAAAAGCATCAGAGGAGAAAACTGCTGAGTCCATGTGGAAGTTTGAAGCTAATAGTCCACTGTGTGAATATTTAACTTTACTAAAACTGTAACATATAAACACACTGGGGAACAGAATAAAATCAGAATTTTAGTTAAGTTCAGGACCACTAGAAAAAACACACACGGAGAAAACTGAAAATGAAGCATTAACATATCTCACAAAGGTAAGGCAGATTGTTCTAAAACCAGGGGGTTTGTGAACCAGCTATGACAAGTGGAGCGCAGCAAGGTTAAATAAATCTTAATAGATTTTGTACTGCTAGCTAAACATGGACAAATTAGTGAAAATACCCATGGTCAAACAATAACGATCAACACGAGATTTGAACTACCAAAAGGAAAAAAGACAAGACAATACGTCAAGGCGTGTCTTGCCTTAAGCTTGAGCAGGTACTGGTCAAGTAATGGTAATGGTTGGTAATGAAGAGAGACCACGGTGTGTCCTATGTCTAAGGAAATTAGCATCTGACAGTATGAATCCAAACAAGTTACACCACATGGGGACTTCTCATCCTGAATATAAAAAATTGATGTTAAATTATACTGAAGCAGAATGATCTTCTTCATCACAGGAGGGAGAGGATGGTGAGGAGACACCACCTTCTGGAAACCAGAGGCCGACAGAGAAACTAACAGTAAATGGTAAATGTTGTGTATTTATATAGCTCTTTTACCCAAAGTGCTTTACATCATACGTCACATTCACCCATTCACACACGCATTCACACACCGATGGCATAATCTGCCATGCAAGGCGCACAACCATGACCTAATCAGGAGCAATTTAGGGTTCGGTGTCTTGCTCAGGGGCACCTAGACATGAACTCGACAGGCCGGGGATCGAACTGCAACCCTCAGGCTTCAAATCGACCACTCTACCCAGTGAGCGAAACCGCCCTCACAGTAGATCACCAGTTATTATTTCAGACATGAAGACTTTCCTGATGACTCACACATCCTTGTTTTCCATGTTTGGCTTTGCCAGTGTTATAAAGAAAGGTCCCAATTCTAAAGTTAAAATAAATAAAATATACTGCAGCTCAACACAGAAATGTGACATCATTCTGACATCAGCCATGGTCATCAACCGTGTGATGTTGGATATGTACGGAGGGAAAGTTTGAGTGACTGCAAAAAGATACTGTTTAAGGAGATATTGATCAGGAAGTGATAGCATATCTATTACAGGTGTGAAAATCTACGTCTGTCAACTTGCTCCAGGTGGTAGAAACAAAGTTTCTTTATGGTGAACCTGCCAGTCAGTGGTTTACTACAAGTCGGATACCATGGTAACAAACCAAGACTATCCTGCAACTTGTAGATGCATCCTTCTCCAACACACCTAATCAAACGAATGTGTCGTTGCCAGGCCTCTGCAGAGCTGAAAGACATTTGATTTGTGTGTTGGAGAAGGGCTGCATCTACAAGTTGATTTATATAAACACAGTTAATATAAATTTGACTAATGTGGATCACATAAGGGGTTTGTTTAAATCAGAATATTTGGACTATAATAAATTGGGCTCCATGAGATGCTAAAAAATAAGAAAATACCTCATTTTGATTCTTACAGAGAACTTTATTATCTCGCTTTTTAAAAACAGTGATGTTGTCCGAGTCCTGCTCAGGTCTGAGAGCATCGAGGGAACTGGAAATGCCAAGAGTCCAGCAGCCATCCAGGTGAAACTTTATTTAAACACAGTGAAAGAGCAGTGACAAGTCTCTGGTCTGCAGGGGAGAGTGTAAACATGGAGGTATTCAACATTTTTACAAATACAGAGCGGCATTCGTGGCAAAAATATAAATATAAATACAGTCTGAGTTTCTGCAGAGGCTCTCAAACCTGACAGGATGACGATGGCGAATGAAGATGGAGGCCCGATTCATAATCTTTGACTGCCTAAGCTGCTTATAGTGAACCTCCACACACACACTCATGTGGGGGAGAAGGAGAAGAAGAACAGGAGCAGAAAAGAGAAGCTACAGCAACAGACCTCAAATCTTATACAATGAGGAGCCGAAATGTTACAAAGAAGAAGAAAAACATGACATGAAGAGAAGAAGAGGATGTGGACGTCGTCTCACAGCCCCGTGTCGTTGTACGTGGGTGTTAGTGATGCGCGGGTCGGGTTTTTTTCCGACCCGCGGGTCCCGCTCTTTTAAAAAAATTGGACCGCACCAACCCGCCCCGCACCTCCGCTTCTATTTTTTTAACCCGCCCCGCCCCGCCCCATTAAAACACATGTTATGATATTGACGAATGCTTTTATTTAGTCTGAGAAAGGTGCATATGGTCTCCTAAATTGGCACTGGAACCTGGCAACACAAAATGTATTTTCTTTTGAACGTTAAGTCTATAAACATAAATAGGCAAACAAAAAAAGTGTTTTAAAGCGTTTAAGTGTTATAAAGCCAATGCTGCTGCTGTTGTCTGCACTGATTACCTCATTGAACCTGTGCCAAACCTGTGATTTAGCCATTTGACCCTCTTTCTTCTTTTTAAGGACGTAAACTCCCGAACGAATGTTATTCAACACTTCTTCCATCTTTTGTTGCTTGTCTGCTTGGCGCTTTCTGCACGTAGCCTGCGTAGGCTACTACGCGCCTACGTGGACATTACGTTATAAAACGTGACCTGTGTTTAAATAACTGATAAATATTTTGTCTTACATATTATAGTAACAAAATGTAGACACTGATTAAGGTCTTTATTTTCAGTTTGACAAAAAATAAAATTAATAGATAGAACTAGATATTTCAGAATAGTAAACCACACCAACCCGCCCCGCAGTGAAGCGAAAATTCTTTGACCCGCCCCAACCCGACCCGCGGGTAACCCGCGGGACCCGCGGGTTAGGAGGCGGACCGCGCATCACTAGTGGGTGTGACCACCTTCAGGATGCTTTGAGCGTTCTCCTCCACCAGAGGGCGCCACTTCACCTCGCCTGTGAGCAGCAGGTCCTCCCCATCCAGAGCATCGATGAACTGCATCTGCACGCAACAGGACAGTCATGTTTACGCTCACAACAACAACAACAACAACAACAACAGGCTCAGAGAAACAGCTGGAGGAATTCAGCTTCCATCAGAAACAGAGCTCAGTGTTTTCCTGTAAATGAAAACTCTGTAGATCTTCTCATGGATCCAGACTCGTAAATCATGAGGACGAAGACAAATCAGAAGCCGATCTCTCATTAGTCGAGTATTCAAAGACTCCAAACTGTGACCAGCACCAACAACTCCTGAGAGCAGAGGTGCCAAAGGTATGGCCCAGGGGCCCAAACTGGTCCGCTGTGAGTCAAATCTGGCCCGAAGGATGATGTTGGTAAATGTGAAAATGACTTCGAAAACATTAAATGCAATCTTTAAATGAGAGTTAGTGTACTTCCTAGTTTATCCACACGAGGTTGCATCTGTTATGTTTAAAGGAGTCATCACCCGGAAGTTAAAACATGTGTATTGGTGTTGGACCAAAGTGTTAACTTCCCTGAAAGCCTTTCTTTTGAAGATGGTTGAGTTTTTCTGTCTGAGCCCTTTGTTCACAGCATAATCAACAACGAGGGTAAATTCTTGCAAACGCGTGATTTTAATTTGCTCCTGTGAATTTGTAATCAAAGGAGGCTATTTGAATAAGCCAGCCCCTCTTCCACGCCTAGTCATGCTTTAGATGTGGAATGATATAATAATAAAGTCTTGCTTTACTCGTGACGCAGCTAATGCTAACGCTAAGGGACGAACCTAAAAGTTTAACCCCCTGCAACGTACAAATGAGCCCTGTGTTTTCTCTTTTTTTTGTAAGTAGGTCGAAGTGCTCTGCTACGTAAATTTTTGTAAACATTTTGTTGTAAACGTGCTTCTTCCACCATCTCGGTATCTTCACTCTCCGGCTCGGAGTCAGATTCAAACATAAATGGCTGAATTCTGTAAGCTGCTGTTCGATCAGGTTCGCTCGCCATCACAAAGCTGTGGATGTTTTGGAGTCAGACGCACTGTGCATGTGCTGGGCCAGCCCCCGTTCTGACTCTGGCCTCCCTGCAGCCAATCAGCGCGCACCTTATTAACATTTGTCAAAAGCTTGCATGAACTCTCACGAGACAAAGTTGTGGTATGAGCAAAGGGTGAAAACAAGCTCTATGTTTGATTTTTTTTTTCCGTTTAATAAGTTTACAAAAAAATATTTAAAGACACTTAAAGGACAGTACATACATGAAAAGACCAGGTGATGACACCTTTAAAAATAAAACATGTCTGAAGCAGGGGGATGTTTTATCTCTTATATTTTTCAATTCCAGACATCTGTGATTAAATGTTTAGGCATTTTATAGATCCTTTCTGATTTGTACGTATACAAATAAAAGTGCCTGCCCATTCTGAGAACATGCTGTCCATGTTGGTGTGCGGATCGTGGAGGCGCGCTTAGGACAGAAAGAGTTTTTAGGGATAGATGCATCCTTTTAATGAAGAAATAAAGCCTTATGACTGACTGCTTTGAAGTTTGTTTTTCTACTTGTTCTTCACTTGTTCCCTTTAGCTCCACTAGGGTTACATCTGAAATAATGAGGTTAATAATAATCTGCAGCACTGCAGAACCATGAATTTATGGAACCACGACTACTCATGTCGCCATGGTGAAGAATGAATATTCCAACCAAAATGTGCTCACAAGGGAAGCTGAACCTCTAAAGAGCTGAATGGAAAATATAAAGGACATGAAGGGAACTGAGGAAGCTCTCTGACCGAAACCTCTGTGTCGTAATAAAGTGAAACTGAGTGATCAGAATGCTGTCCATTTACATTTTCGTCTGAATTAATATTGTATGATCTCAAAATTTATGTCTTAACAGAGTCGACAATTTTCTGCCAACATTCCTTCCAGGTTGTTGCTGTGGCAACAGTGTTGCTTTTGGCCTGGATGATGCGTTTAAATTCTTCATACTTGTGAGGAGTTGTCGGTTCCTCCATGCGAAGCAGGCTGCTCTGAAGGGTTTCTCTGCAATTGGTCAGACGCTACAAACTCCACCCCTTTTATGTAATCGCACAATGATCGAGATGGGAAAACCCTGCCTTCAATTACCGAGTTAATAACCAGCGTCATAATATCGCTCATTAGGATTGCAATCTGGGTAAGTCAACCCAGGGTTCCGTAGGATAGAATAAGCTGCCGTTCGTTTGTGTAAATCACTGAAGAACAACAAACCAACCAACCTGTTTGTGAACATATTCCACCATGAGCTCCAGCTGTTTGGGGTCTTCACACTGTCGGTTGAACAGGTTCCTCCAAAGAGCTGCAGCCAGCATGCAGTCATCAGACAGGATTCCCTGCAGACCAGACATTCAGCCATGAAGACATTTTATCCCCCGCTGCTCTGAGAAGCCAAACATGTCAACTGAATTCAAAGCGTCACCTCATCGTATCCAAATATGGCTGCATAGAAGGTTTCGGTCATGGCTTTCATGGCCTCCTTTCTGTGGATGGCAATGAAAAACTGAAATTTAAGGCAGTCGTAACTTTCAGAGTGAATGATGTCATGGTCAGAGGTCAGAGAACGAGCTGAAGAGAAACTGTTTGAGAACCTGAACTTGGATTAAAAGAGTTTGACAACATTTTGAAATTTGTCACGTGTGGCAGCGCGTGTGAGATCATGTATGATTCAGGAGTTCACACATGCAGCTGTGAAAACACCTGCAAAACCGTCACATGCTGCATGCAAACGTGCACACACACCAGGATGACCTCACAAACCAGAACATGAGAGAAACGTCTGACCAACTTCATTCCTCTTTTTTTAAAGTGACTCTAAAGCATCAAAAACTGTCACATCTCATGAAGTAAAACTTAAAAAGACAACAAACATAATGAAGGAGGTGTGGGGAGAACCATCTACTACTGAACGTGGCGAAGACGAGAGAGATGGTGGTGGACTTTAGGAGGAAAAAGCCTCTGCCCTCTCCTGTCTGCATCAATGGGACAGATGTGGACTCAGTGGACTCATACAAATATTTAGGCGTCACACTTAACAATAAGCTGGACTGGTCCACCAACACAGACGCCATTTACAAGAAGGGGCAGAGCAGGCTTTACTTCTTAAGGAGGCTCAGGTCCTTTCACGTCTGCAATAAGATGCTGCAGATGTTTTATCAGTCTGTGGTGGCGAGCGCCATCTTCTTTGCTGCAGTGTCCTGGGGTGCGGGCATCAAGGCAAAGGACGCCAACAGACTGAGGAAACTGATCAGAAAGGCAGAGTCTGCTGTCGGCTCTAAACTGTCACCCTGGAGGAGGTGGTGGAGGAGAGAATGCTGGCAAAACTGCTGGCAATCAGGGACAACCCCTCCCACCCCCTCCATAACACACTGGACAAGCTAAAGAGCAGTTTTAGCAGCAGACTGATCCAACCCCGCTGCTCTAAGGAACGGTACAGGAGATCGTTCCTTCCTGCTGCAATAAGACTCCATAACTCATCTACCTCTGCCAGAGACACGATCACACAACTGGACTAAGTCAACCATTGTACTTACTGCAACCTATAGTTGTCGCTCTGATATACAATTATATAATATTTGTATCCTTTGCACATCATTCAACATTCTGTATTATCTTGCACTTCCTTTATTTACATAGTCATATTTACATATCAATATCTGATAGCTATTTTCATTATTACTCATCTTGCCACTGCACTTTATCTGCCAATTCACTCTTGTATTCGTATTTTTTCTTTTTTTTTTTCTCTAATTTATTCCACTGTGGATTTTTTTATGTTATTACTGGACTACTGTAACAACGCAATTTCCCTTCGGGGATAAATAAAGTTGTCTGTCTGTCTGTCTTTCCGGTGCGGGAGCCGTGGGAGTCGGATCCAAACTAATCTGTGCTGCAGGAGGACAAAGTCTTTTTGAAAGCTGGACGTGAGCGGAGGCCAAACATCAGAGTGTGATGTCAATGAGCAACACTTCCTGGAGCTGCTCCACTGACAGAGAATAGAGGACCGACTCTGTAGCCACGGCGACGGCAGCCAGCCCAACTCTCTGGGGATCTGGCTGCACTTCCTGCTTGTTGGCAAAATTATTCTGATGTAAACTTCATATAAACAAAACATACACCGCACATAGAAACTGATGCCTTAAACTAAATACACTGTTCCTAAAATACTGAATATTTATTTAAGGGACGACATTTGGCCTGAAAGTTGCCGTCTAACATTAGTGGCGCTTTAAGGTCACGGAGACACTGATGAGGAAAACGAGCTGCTGTCCAACATGGCGGTGAGTCTGTAGCAACACTGTCACAGCTTTTTCTGCTTCACTCCAACGCCTAAATAATTAGATTAACTCAGTTTAAAGCAGGAACACAATCAGGGAGGCAAATTCATTTCACATGAAACTGAGACTAGTTGTTTGGTTTTTGGACTTTTGCTTGGAAGAAAAAATATAAAACGTCTGAAGAATTGAAATATAATTTTTTTTTCCCACATTTCTATTTATTTTTCTATTTTTATTTTAATTATTTTAATTATTTTAATTTATTTTTCAATTGGCCTTTTAAAGAAGAAATCCTAAAAAGTAATATTTTCTTTTACGTCTGACAGAGTGTCCGCGAGGAGCTCAGCACAGAAACATCCTAAATGGACCGGAACCAGAGAGGAGGAGACTGGTCGGGTCAGCTGATACCTGACAAACAATGAAGCTGCAGGAAGAGACGTGGAGATGGAGATGAGGAGATGCCCCCAGAGCTGCATTTTGTTTTGCTGTAGTTGAAGAAACACTGATAACGAATCATAAAATCAGACCACTTCTCAGCTGGATAAAGTAATTGTTCTATTTCCTGTGATATGGTTGATGGCTCTGCTGCTCACCCAACCACCAGTCTGACAGCCGGACTTTCATTCTGCTATTGAAGCACTTTTAGTCCACTGCATGTCTGCTGAAGGTCAGGGACACATTTGGGACTTACAAATCATGCTGGACTTCAGAGTGCCATGCTAACTGCTTCATCCACCCACTCAGCACCACTCAGAGACCACAACCACTTAAATATTAACTGAGCTCATTTTCCAAGAATGAACAAGTTAATTATGAGATCTATTTGCAGCGAATCCCAGAGGAAGAAAGAGAAAACACACAGTCAATCAAGTGAACGATCTGGTCTCTGAAGCTGTGTGGAGGCAAGACATTAGAAGCCCCCCAGGGGCAAACAGGGAAGGGAGGAGGGGGCACACTAATCACAGGGATGTATCACAGTCAGCAAAACAGAATCCTGTTGATGGACATTAAGCAGCCAAACAGAATTTCCAGTCAGGGTGTGAATCAGATCATTCTGATGGCAGCGAACAGGAATGTAAATCTGTTCACTGTTTGGAACAAATAATGATGTAAAATGTGGATTAGATCAGATCCAGAATAAAAGGTAACTACTCTGTCTTCCTGGTATTGGTACTAAATAAAAATTATTTTGTTTTCAACCTGCTCTTTGAGGATCTCAACCTCACATTCAGTATTATTCCCCTCTTTGATCTTCTCCTGTCTTGATTCATCATGGAAGTGATATTGATGAAAATTTATCAGTGGCGTTTATCTTTTACAGCAACTACGTGGGTCGAGCAAAGCGTTCCCACATGTTGAGCCATTAACTGTAAGAAATCAAACACTTAACATGAGTGTAGTCTCCATATGAAACTGTCTTGTTTTAAGCAGCTCCTGGTCGTGATGTGTTAAACCACCTCCAGGCACCAAGCTGCTTCCCTCCCACCAGGACAAACCAACAGAAGAAGCCTTACTGTTACTAGACTGTGGTATAAAGTGTGTGGGGTTGTTAGATTTCATGCTAATAAAGAACAAAGAAAACTTGCAGAGAAAAACACTGGAAGTTCTTGAATCCCTTCAAGACAATGAGTAAAAATGAATTCCAGTTCAACCTCTGCCAGGTAAAGTCAGCATGTCATAAGTCTACCTCAACTATGTGGAATCATTTGAGAGCAAAGAATCAAACAAAAGGTCCATCCATTTAATCAGCAGTCAAAAGCCATGTTTACATGCACAAAATTTCTTCAGCTGGGTTACAAATCCAATCAGACTTGTCCTATTACATGGACCCTAAAACAAGTTTTTTCAGTCGTGACGTGCATTTACATGCATCATGTAATCATGGAGAAGGGAAACATTGAAAACCCACAGGACTGTGGCCCTCATGGGAGAGAATTGAGTAGCTCTGCACTGGACACTGGATACTAGAGGAAGAGCAGAGAAGAAAGGGAGAAAGTGACAAAACAAGAGATGCAACAAGAGTCAACATTGTACTGACTGCAGAGCTCGGAGTAAAGGCAGGATGCAAGATGGATGCTGAATTAGTTGCTGTTAGGGGAAGCCTCCCTCAGAAAATCTGCCAAAGTTCAGTAGTGCTTCTTTAAAATTTGAAGAAAGTATTTTTATTTCATGTAGAGTCACGTAACCTTTCTTTGTTTTGTTTTTAATGAAATATATTCAGTTAAATGAATAAGCCACAACCTGAAGTGCAGAATTATGTTACGCTGGTGTTCGGCTGACGTGTATGAAGGATCATTTCTACTCAGTGTTTTCATGCACAATAACAGCTGACATGACCCACCCGCCTCGATCGGAATCAAAATTACTTTAATCATACGATTAGTTTACATGAAACATTTTTATTCCAACTGAACTTTAATCCTAATACTTGTGTCCATGTAAACATGGCTATAGGCAGTTGAAGTGACTTTACTAATGATAAAAAAAATGGATTATATTTATTTTGTGCTTTTTAAGGCACCTAAAATGTTTTACCGTGAATCTGCTATTCATGTCAGACGAGAACGAGTGAAGTTCACCTCAAAGATGACACCTAAAGACGTTTTGAAGTTTGAAAGAATTAGTTGAACCTGAGTTTACATTTTCATGAAGACAAACTTTCAGAACAAGACTCAAGAAGCAATCTGATGACACTTGAATTTAGAATAGGTTAAACATTTACATAAAATATCTGACTCCAATAAAACTTTACCTATTCAGCACTGTTTGTTGAATCAGAAATGAGGAGGAGAAATGAGGATCAAGTTAACAGTTTATTAACAGATCAAAAGTAATTCAATTACAGAGTCTCTGGGTTCAGAGTACATAACCAACCAGAACATGGGTCAGGTCAAGAAGTCTGAACACCAGTTCATTTATTTTCTAAGGTCTTTATAGAATGTAGGTTGATCTTTCGGGGAAGACCTCCTTCTTATCACACGCACACACACAGCTTTGACAAACTGGGGGTCAGTTGAGGCATCTTCTGTTTAGCTACAGCGTATAGAAGGAAGTAGAGCAGGAATAACAAAACAATGGACACAAACAAACTGCCAGACCTACCCGTATGTATCTATAACCCAAACATTTTTTTAGCAAAGCTAAGCATTTCTGCCATGCATGTAACATACTATGTTTACCCCGATTGTACTGAGAATCTGCTGTCCTATGCCTTTCATATAAACAATGGGCACATTTTATTAAAAAGATATATTATAAAGTAAGATGAACAGAAAACTCTCAGGTGGCGAGTGTTGAAAAGATCTTAGCGCTGACAACAGAGTCGTATGTAACTTAACTTAATCTGTTCTACCGACCAAAACCATGTCAGACCAGGAGATTACTGCTCCATATTTTGGCTATTTAACACAAAATGGATAAATATAATTATTTATCCATAACAATGTTAGAGACGTGGTGGATCTGGGGTTTTTGGTCCTCTTCATCTTCCTCGGTCACATCGTGCAGCAGAACTGTCAGAGCTGAAAGTTCTCTGCAGTTTGAAGTGTGCTGCTGTAACACACACACACACACACACACACACACACACACACACACACACACACACACACACACACACACACTAATTCTCTTCACTTCATGCTCCTTGCAGCCATGTGTACTTTATTGATAGAAGATTAATTAAGATTTTGTTGTGCTCAGAACATGCTGCATTGTTGGTTCGTCCCTGTTACTTCTGAAGATGTTTTCATCAGTGAAGGAAGCACAGAAGGATTAAACGACACGTCAAAGACCCCCGACCGTCTGAGGAAAAGTCTGGAACTGAAAGCAGCTGCATACATGGCAGGATCATTGCTCTACAAATCAGTCAAACCACAACATATCACATGACAGAATATTGGCTGATTTAGATTTTAATGGTAGTAAAACTTTTGGATGGAGGCTTGTTTATTTCTGAGTTGCATCAGCATTTTATATTTACTCTGAGTTTAGGAGCTGAAGAGTCCGGCAGCTGCAGTTCTGGGAAAAGTTTTCAGTGTTTCAGCTCCTCAACAGTTTGGAGCCTTGATGGTTTTGTATTTTCAAATGTTTTTAGTTTCTTCCAGGTTAGATTAGCATTTTTTTCTGCTGTAATATGAGCAGAATGTGAAAATGCAGAAAAACCCCACAGTCCACTTTATCAGGACCAACTAACTAGTACCGTGCTTTGAAGTGTCATCTGATTTTAGGCTGGATCTTCCTCAGGTCAAAGTATGCAGCGATCATGATTTATAAAAAAAAAAAAAGTTTATTCATTAAAGTTTGTTTAAAATAACTTGAATTAATCAATGTGATGGAGAGAATGTTAAAGACACAGCAAAAACAAAATGAATAGAAATGGTGAAAGCAACACAAAAAGGACAAAAACAAATAAGACTCAGTTGTAAATGTGTATGAAATTCCCATCCCTCACAGGAAGCAGAGGAAGCCAGAAAACCGTGAGAGCAGATAAATTACAGACTTGGGACTTGAATTTGATCCATGAGATAAACCTCAAACACTGTGTTTGCTAATCTATAAGCAAATCAAGTTTTCTTTTGAGTCTTGCTTTTATCAGAAGAGCCGATTCTTTCAGACAAAACCCATCAGGGCAGCAGAGGAAGAAAAAAAAATGAAAAAAAGAAAAAGGTCTTAAATCTGGATCAGGCTGAGACAAGAGGAGGGCCGTTTCTCTGCAGCTGAATTCATGAAGCATGAGAAAATCCTTCAAATATCACCTGGATGGTAAATCGAGCTTCGTCATGTTCGGTCAGTGCAGTTAACGCTGAGGACAGTCTGTGACCCAGTCGCTGCCGTCTCTTTTCCTCACTGTGATGCTGTAAACAAACCAAAGACCGAGCTGGTTTCTCCTCTTCATTCAGCCATCAGCAGGAAGCTCTGAACTCCTCAGAAGGTGGAACTGAAAATGATGGAAACTGGTTCATCCTTCAGGTAAAGACCAGAACTTTGTAGACAACCAGTGACTGGAATTAGATGACAGAATTGGTTTTAACTTTTTAAATCCAGGTTAAAAAACAAATTCATAAAAAAATAACAGAAATCAACACATTGAATCAAATCTTCTTTTTGATTCAATCCTCCATCCTGAGCTGCAAGAGGAGACAGTGGAGAGGAAAACCTCCATCAGAACCAGAACCAGGAAGGAAGAACAGTTGGGTGTAGAGGACAAGACAGAGCGGTCAACAAGCACCATAACTCTAAGCCAGGAATACCTGCTGAGAAAGAAGAAGAAACTAAATTAATTACAATGTCATTAAATATAGATATTTATAGAGATATTTATAACCAAATATCTTTAAATATTCTTCTATAATATTTATACAAAGACAGTAAAGAGACAGAGAGGAGACCAGTGCATCATGGGAAGCTCCCCAGCAGACCCGGACTGTAGCAGCAGAACTAAAGGGACTAAGCCAGACTTAGAAGTTTTATCTAAAAGGAAAGGCTGAAGCCTGATCTTAAAGGTAGAGAGAGTGTCTGAAGCTGGTCCCACATAGAGTATGAAGACTGAAGGTTCTGCCTCCCATCAGAACCTCTAGAAACCACAAGTAAACCTGCAGTCTGAGAGTAAAGTGCTCTGTTGGGAAAAATCTGGAACTACGACATCTTTAAGATCCAATGGAGTTTGGTGATTAAAGCTCCCTAAGTCATAAACATGTTTAACAAAAATCTCCATTTGTGATGTATAACACCATCAGCTGATGATCTGACCTCCAGAAGACTGATCTACAGTTTTGGACACAAAACTAGAAAGAGGCCTCTCAAATTCTCAGCCAAGAATGAACAGTTAACAGAGCTTGGTCAGAGGAGTGTAGAGGTCTGTCTGGAGTCTAAGAAGTTAAAAGTAAACTAACATAGTTTGGATCCATATTGTTTAAGGATTTATGGACAAGAACACTTCGGCTTGTAAAAACTGGTCTGTTCTCAGGAACTCAGCGAATTCAGTCGTGGTACCGTTATAAGATGCTATCTGTGTCATATGTCCATTCAGAATTTTAGCAGTATTATAAGATAGCAGAAGCAACTGACCACAACAACTCACAAAGAGGTAGACCGAGTAAAACCACAGAGCAGGGTCACCTCATGCTGAAGCAAACAGTCTGCAGAAGTTTCTGCAGAGTCAAAAGTTGAAGACCTCCAAACATCATGTGACCTTCAGATTAGCTTGAGAACAGTACATAAAGAGCTTGATGGACGGGCTTCCATGGCCAAGCTGCTCAATCCAAGTCTTTCTTCATCAAGTTAAATGTGAAGCATGGCATACAAGCTGCTCTCTGGGGTGATGAAGCAAACTTCGATAGTTGCCAGTAGAATGGCGCCATGATTATGGTGTGAGGTTGTTTTTATTTGGTCTACCTCTTAGTTCTAATGAAACAAACTATTAATCCTTCAGCATACCAAGACATTTTGGACAATTTGATGCTCCCACGTTTGTACAGTTTGGGGATGGCCCCTTCCTGTTCCAACATGACTACACACCAGTGCAGTAAGAAAGGTCGATAAGGACATGGATGATCCAGTTTGGTGTGAAAGAACTTGACTGGCCTACGCAGAGCCTTGACTTCAACCCAACAGGACAACTTTTTGATGGATCAGAGCAGAAAATGTGAGACAGGCATTCATGTCCAACATCAAGGCCTGAACTCTTAAATGTATTTCTGGAAAAATGATCAAAAATTCCAATGAAACCCTATGGATTAGGAATGGGATGTAAATGAAGTTAATGTGTAAAGGCAGACGTCCCAGTACTTTTGGCTGTATATCTTTTCTCTGCCACTTTAAATGCTCATCCAGTCAGTTTATCCAAACAGTCTGTGTGATGTGCGTCTCATATCTGCTCTGTCAGTCCTGACTGGAAACTCATTTCCCTTTATGGGACAATAAACACACTTTGACTTTGATGTGAGAGTGATACGGGTCTTAGCGAACGGTCCTGCTGCAGACATTTGGACCAACTGTAGATGGAGTTTTGATTTTAGAGTAAAGAGAGTTGACTTAATCTCAGTGTGATGATAGTAAAACATTAATAAACTGTGTTCAGGATGTCAGGGTGAATTTCAGCTGGACTGGAATGTTAAAACTCTAGAGGTGCAAAAGCAGTTTGTGCCTCCACCACAGAACCAGCATCTTCTCATTTCTATGAATCACAGTAACTGAGACCACAGCTCATTTCTTCTTATTTAAACATCTTGATAAGTTTATATCTCCTGACTTCATTAGTGCAGCACACTGGTCTGGAATCACCAGGCCAAACGTGTTTGTTTATTCTCTGAGGGACATCTTATCTGTTTCAATTCCATCACTGTGCAGACAGAAGCTGGATGGAAATAGAAGTAGAAACATTGAGGTTAGATGTGCAACATTTTTAATTAGTATTTGTATTTTTATAAATTTACAACTTTGGCATGTTTCTGTCAGCAAAGACAGACGTAGCAGCCTAAAACATATTCCTTCTCAGGGTGGTTAGATTATTTCCACGTCTGTTGATGTTTTCTGGCAGCAGGTGGTTTTTTTGTTGAAGCGGTTATATTTCATTTTATCCAGTAAAAAGAAAAGTTTTGTTGCTTTTAATTCACTCTGTACACCAGATGTATAAAGATGCTGCAGATGAAATTAATCTGCATCCAGAATGTTATCTTTAACATCGTCTGTGATGAAACAGTGAGAATCTTTATCTGATTTCACAGTTTACTATATTTAAAAGTTTAAAGATGCATTACGTAACTTTCTTACTGTAAAAGTTTGTGTTCTGGACTCGTTTGATGGCACAGTGAAATCTGTTATGCACATTTCTGGAGCCATCGCTGTCCAGCAGCATCCCAAAGCTGATACTATAACGCTGCATGATGTTCCAGCCAAGCTTCCCTTTACGTACCGCATCACATGCTAGTAAGTGGATATAAACACACCAGCTGTTTTGAACACACATGGTGGCTGATTCAGCAAAGAAAAGCAAGAGCATGTTATTGGAGGAAGAGAGGAAAAGAAGGAGAGAAATGGACAGATACAGAGATAAGACAAGAGTCAAGACAAGACTGTCTTTTACTGGATGGAGAAAGCTCACAGTTCAGGTAAAGTGATCCAATGTGCATGTATGTTACAAATATACTGCTGGTCGCTCAAACTCCAGCTAAAGTTTAGCAAGGTGGGAAGTTTCAAGGAAGTCACTTCCCCTCTGGCTCAGAGTTCTTCTTAATCCTCTTGTTTACAAACTCTAAGGCCTCATTTGGATCCTCAAATCTGTGCCTCTGGCCGTTTGGCAAGGTGATGCGCAGGGTAGCCAGGTAGCGGAGGCCAAATCTGACGCTAGCACACAAGTGTAGCTCCTTTTTCACATAGATAAAAGCAACCACTGAGGTGAACTCCAGGAAAATGAACACCCTTTTGCTGTTGTAAAGCAGGGGAGAAGATTCCCCAGTGCAACAGAAGATGGTGTTTCTAAGTTGAAATTGGTTAACACGGAGAACCATTGGATGTGGTGGGTCGCTTTCCTTTGGTTTGGCCCGCAGTGTTCGATGTGCTCTATCCAACACCCAGCACCCTCCCCAGCTCCCTCGTTAAAGAAGCTTCCCTTTGTGGTAAGTGGACAATTTTAAAAGAAGGATTTAAAAGCTGGGTGAGTGAATACTGCTCATATTTGAGAGGAATCCTCTCCATTTTCTCCTGGAGGCCTTTGGTCCTGCAGATCAGTGATCTATGTCAATGTGATGACGCAGACTAAAGATGTTACCTTCTACATTTCCTTCCTGCAGCTTCTTTAGGAAGCATTTCAATACTTTCAGCTAAGATTGATACGTTTTTGTAGAGCAGTTAGCTCTGTTGGTATCAGCTTTGTTAGCATGTATGTATCTACAGCTGCTCATCTTGCTTCATTGCTGCCGTCTACACACTAATTCTGATTCAGGTGAATGCTAAAGCAGCAACAACAGCTTCACAGCTTCATCTAACATCAATAACAAACAGCACATCCACATCTGTTGTTAATCAGAATTATGACATTTGTTTGGTTTTAGATTCATTCATCAGGGATTTATTTAGTCACAGATGAAAGAACAATCAGCACCAGATCAGCTGGATCAGACACAGATCTTCACACCACAAGACGTCACTTCACCATAAAAATCCCTTTCAGAAGAAACAAGAAGAGAGTGGTAAGAACTTTTTACTATACTATTATTTTCAGAAATTTTCTTTAACATTTAATATTTATGTTTATATATTTTCAAAGTATATTTTGTATAAAAAAGAAAAGAAAGAAAAAGTAAAGTGTTTCTCTGTGAGCTGCTTTGGAGGCCGTTGGTGTGGATTCCTGCTGCTGCCATCAGTCAGAACATCTCCATCGACATGTTTCCAACTGCATAATCATTTCCCTGGAAACGACAATGTTTTGTACATCAAAGATGTGAAAAGGCTGGAAGAGCCACAATAACTCTGTTTGTACAGAAGTCAGATCTCAGGAGTCTGCACATCAGATCTGTAAAATCCCACATCTCCACAGTCTCCAAACACACCACACGATGCTCATGAATCCCAATGAAGGACGTGAACACATCCGTGAGCTGTTGTTGGTTCTGATTCAGTGGTTCTTGTCAGAGCTTTTTATAGTTTACACAAACTGAGCATATTTATACTTTATCAACTTCAGCTGCACATTCAGACTACAAATTCCTTCCTTCTGAAAACTGAGCTTAGAGTAAAAACACTCCAGGATGTTCAGTGACAAGGTAAATTTAAATAAATGGAATAATTTATTATCTTATTGTAGAAAAAGATAAAAAAAAAAATGTTCCTCCTTTTGTCCTCACTAATTCTCTTTAGTGATGTCACACAGAAATAAGAAGTTCTCATTTTCTCGCTGATGTTTTTGATTTAGGTGAAAAACTTAACATTATAAATAATTCTAGGAGCAGCTCTTTGTACGTGGATTAATATTTAATCTGGATTAAACTGGTGATTTGCTTAGAAGCAGGACTTCTTGGGTGGTTGTGAAGGTTTTAATGGTTTGAACTTCACCTGCTGTGGATATAAATTCTGTGGAGGAGGCTTTCAGGGAGATCACATCTTTTCTGCTGCAGCTCATCGTCATTATCTTTGAATTTGTTCCCCTAAAATAAAATCTCTCCTTTATGTTGCAGCCATTTTGTTTGTATCTGTGTTTCCATGACAGTGTTTTGCTAAATGAAAGTGATACTTCTAAAATTTGCAGGTGTTTCTATTGAATGGTGTTTAGCGCGTTACCCATAATTCTCGTAAAATCTCGTCCTGCGAGACTCCACCACAAGGACGATGGAGATTTCTAATTCCTTGTAAAACTCTATATTTCACTGCTGTTTGCTGTCAAGAATGGTTCTGTTTTTCAAAAAACATTTCCATCACCCCTGTACATACTGCACCATCTTTATTTCAAATGAACTGGTCATGTGACCCCCTACGTCACGTCCGGGGACGTATGAATGTGGAAAAAGTGTTTCCATAACATTCCCGATACACTTCTATATTGACACATCTGAAAACCCACCTCATGAGAGCGGAAAAACTTTTTAATGATATTGGATTTTTCTAAATTTTGGTGTTTCCATTACCAGTTTTTTATTGTGATGTTTAGGTTTTGTGCAGTTCTAGGTGTAATGGAAACACAGCTACAGTTATCACAGCTGCTGATCTTTAAGGTCAAACTTTCTCTGGATAAGGTTCATTCGTCATGTTTGCACAGTTCTGGCAGATTCTGCAACAAGATGGTGTCAAAGTTTACATGGACGTAGATTTTAACTTGATCTATTGAGACTGTAAATAACCCTGACTGAGTTCTGAATATGATCAGTTTGTATTTCTGCTCTCATGTCAGTCAGATCTCCCAACATCTCTACCAAAGTCAGAGGAGTCCACTTCCTTTTCCATCATTTTAACATCAACCAATCAGAACTCAGGTCAACTTCACCGGTTTGTGTGTATTTAGTTACTTTCTATGAAAACTCTATTTCACAACACTGACACCCAATTCTGTTCATGTCTCTGATTTTAATGTCCTTGTCAACAACTAACTGCTTAAAACAAATTGAGTCTATACGAGCTTGTTTTTCTGTTTTGATTGTGTGAGGTGAAAACTTCAAACCAACAAATGAATAGAAAGATATTTACTGCTGACACAAACAAGAAAGGATTGTCCAAATCTATTGAAAGCTAACCAGGTTACAAAACATGATGCAGAAAGAAAAATTTAATTTTATCTCCACAGATACAACAATGTTGTTTATTTAAATATAAATGTATTATCTACTCTTCCTTGTTAGCAGGCAGAGGGAGGTGTTGGTTCTGCCAGTTCCTGTTTTCCATTCAGATTTCATAATTACTGTAATAATATAAAATAATATAAAATAATATAATATAATATAATATAATATAATATAATATAATATAATATAATATAATATAATATAATATAATATAAATAATATAATATAAATAATATAATATAATATAATATAATATAATATAATATAATATGAAATAATATAATATAAAATAATATAATATAAAATAATATAATATAATATAATATAATATAATATAATATAATATAATATAATATAATATAAAATAATATAATATAATATAATATAATATAATATAATATAATATAATATAATATAATATAATATAATAATATAATATAATATAAAATAATATAATATAATATAATATAATATAATATAATATAAATAATATAATATAATATAATATAATATAAAATAATATAATATAATATAATATAATATAATATAATATAATATAATATAATATAATATAATATAATATAATATAATATAATATAATATAATATAATATAATATAATATAATATAATATAATATAATATAATATAATATAATATAATATAATATAATATAATATAATATAATATAATATAATATAATATAATATAATATAATATAATATAAAATATATAATATAACTGTAATAAGCGTTTAATTAAACTGAATGTCTGAACTTGATCCAAACTTTGATTAAACCAGTAATCCCATGTTGCAGAGATGCTATCCTTACTGGTGAATCGGGACTGAAGAAGGTCCACTTCGGTTCTCTTCCTCTCATGCTTGGTTGTTAAACCACAAACGTGACATGAAAATTAAAACTGACACAGAACCTCAGACCATGATCGAATCTTTCAGGTCTTGCTGAGCCTCACCGACCCTCCTCTGAGCAGCGTGGACTCACATGATGTGCAGATCTGTGGATAATGTGAAAATAATGGCTGCATCTGTGAACGCAGGTGAGACTGAAGCTGTAGAAAGTTCAGCGTCATCATTTCCTCCTGATGTGCTTCTGTCCTCGAGAGGCTTCCAGACTTACATCATTCGTGCTTTTACTTCAGATTTTAGTTGGAGCAAATAGTGTTAAACATTCATTTTGTCAAACATCATCATCATCATCATCACTCAGCAGCTTAATCCTGGTTCTAAATGCAGTTGGCTGCTGAATGCATCCTCTCAGGTGTGGCTGAGGAAACATGTTGGGGGAAGTTTTAGCCAGACTCTGAGGTTTACTGCAGCATCACATCATTCTGTTAATACTCAGCTGCGACACTTGAAGCAGTGAAAACTCATCTGAAATAAACGGGCAGTAACTTAGCTAATGAGTGTGACAGAGGTTGACTTTGATTGCCGGGTCTTTGTTCTGCCTATCTGTGGAGAGTGCAATTAGCATCGCTCTGACAGCCCATCACAGTCCCTGAAATTGGATTCTGGTCCACGGCAGCTTGCATCATCAGACTGTCTGAGCTAAAGCAGGGGTCAGAACACTGCAAGTGCTTCTCTGCTTATTCTGCTGTTTTCTGTTTATAGTGATCAGAAAAGGAAGGGTGTCCGTGCCTTGAACATTTTCATGATGCTCAGACAGCAGCTGTCTGACAAAAACGTGCTGGAATGTGAATGGAAGGTGGTGGAAAGAGCTGCAGCACCATCTAGTGGCAGCCAAAGTAACTGCATCTCAGATTTTATCACTTTTTTTTTGGTTTCATACTTGAACTCACCTTCATATACATACACACACACACACACACACACATATATATATATATATATATATATATATATATATATATATATATATATAAAACATCACACTCATGGCCAGAAACAAATGAAACAGGCATGAAACATGATTTCATGCCTTCAATTGCAGTACCAAACCAAATCAGGTGAAGGTGTAAATCATCAGCCAGAAATGTATGTGTACAGAGCATAGACAAATGCTGACATAATGAAGGCAACTGAAGGAATTCCCAAGCCTTGGGATGATGTTGAAGGATGTGTGAGAGATGTGACTGGTTTGCAGCTGAGTTTCAGACTGAAGTTTGGAGGTGGAAAGAGTGCTGAGATGTTGTTTGGGTGCACAGTGGCATTCTGTTGCTGGAGACTGGAATGCAAATGGTGCAGATAGTAATCCTCTCTCATTTAACAATTCTGATTTAATTAAAAAAAGAGATGCTCTGTATGAAAGAATGAGAGCTAGATAGACACAGCCCAGAGACCCGGGGGATCAGCAGCAATCCCGGAGCATGAGCCCAAGCCACCCCACCACGAAGACCACCTTGGACCCAACCAGAGGGCGGCAAAGGAAGGCCCCAGCCAGAATCCCCTGCAGTCAGAGGACGCAGGCCAAGATCGGCAGCCACCGAAACCACCAGGCACCGGCCATCCAGGGTGGGCAGAGTGAAGGGCCCAGGGCCCCTCCCCATCCAAAGCTGAGAGCCTGCACCATGCCCCAGGAGGACCAGCCCTCCGAGACGACCACCTGGCGTGGGCCACAGCCACCCCATTGTTCTAGCCTCACACCCTGGGAACCAGGGTACAGAGTAACTTTTAACTTTGAATTATTTTAATTTATCTGTTGCTGCTTTTTACAACTTTTTAATGCTTTCTTTGCACCATCTGAAATGCTTTCAATGTTTAATGTAAAACACTTTGAATTGTCTTGTACATGAAATGGTCTATACAAATAAAGTTGCGTTGCCTTGGAGGCAGGGCAGAGGAGTACACATTTTCTACACTTGCATAAAATAAATCCAACATCTTATTTTCCAGAAAACTCTTGGGATGTTGGTAATGCAGCAGAGAGGGAAATATTGATGAAATCCCCAAAGATCTCCATAAATGAGTTAGGATGCTGCCTGTGACATCATCAGCTCAGATGATTGGCCAGGAATGAAAAGGCTCATTCACTGTGATTAAACAATGGAGCAACAATAGGTTTAAGTTTCTGCTTTTAGTTTACTGTTAAAACCTTAAGCTGTTTTCACACACAGTGGAAAAAGCAGTGAAATCTCCAAAAGAACAACTCAAATTCTGCTCCCTTGGAAGGAAAATATAAAGCTGACTCTCCAATTGTGCCCAGGACGGCAAAATGATGTTTCCTCTTGGAGGCAGAGTGCCTAAACATGCACAATGTTTCATCCATAAAACACCTGCTCATGTTTCATTTATTTTGATCCATATTCATTGTTTGTGGGATTCAGCACCTGCACGCTTTGCATATGTGACTGAGTTTTTTTTCAGCCTGCAGGCTGATGAAATTCATCCAGGAACAGAAACGTAAAATAGCAGAGAAACGACTCACACTGAAACTTTCTGACACTGATGTGAAGCCTGGTTTATAAGTGAAATAAAGAACTTAAAGGACTTCACGTTCCTGTTTACAGCCTCTATCACTCATCCTTACAGGAGATGTCAGTAAGTCCAGCTCCATTTCTGACTAATTTAAAAGATTTCCATTAAACCTCTTTTTGTTTTGCATATTAATCTGAGAGTTATCTGCATTTTGTAACAAAGCAAACTAATGAAAAAGGGAAAACAGCAGCAGTAATCTGAATGATTGAGCTGTGACGCACATCACACCCCCTCCAAACAAACATGCCTCTGTTGCAATTATCAGAAATGATTGGCTGCATGTGTGAAGCCCCGAGGAGGACGACTTTATTACATTCATCATTTTCATCATGTATGACTTAGCATCAGCAACAAGCTGCATTACACGGAAACAAACTTCTGATGGTAGATTATCTATATTATATCCAAACAGAGAGGCTCCTGTCTACATGATCGTGTTTTAATCTTAGAAAATGGCAGCCTGTGTTTGTTTGTCAGAGTAAATTTCAGCGCTCATCAAAGTCTTGGTTTGTTTTTGTCTCAGCAGGCAGAGACAGAAAGAAACTCATCAGTGGTGAAGAGGATAAAGAGGGACGTGGTACACCTTATAATAAATGTACATCTCTCTAAATTCTCTACCTTCAACAGCTTGTGAAGCAAATTTCCACCGGCTGTGTCCAAACACACCCAGTATATTTGAAATCTTCCATCCTGAGCTGCAGGAGGAGACGATGGAGAGGAAAAACGTCCTTTTAACAGGAAGGAAAATCTCCATCATAACCAGGAATGATGACCAGCTTCCTGGACCAGTTGTGGGTGGAGAGGAAGGAAAGAGGGATCAACAATCAGCTTAACTCTAAGATACCTGCTGAGGAAGAAGAGAAAACAAAATTAATGACGACAATTTCTATATTTAAACATGGAGAGTAAAGAGAACAGAGAGGAGCCCAGTGCATCATGGGATGTTTCCCAGCAGCCTCGGCCTATAGCAGCACTAAAGGGATGGATGAGGGTCACTAGCCAGACCTAATTATAAGATTTATCTAAAAGGAAAGTTTGAAGTTTGATCTTAAAGGTAGAGAGGGTGTCTGCTTCCTGAAACCAAACTAGGAGCTGGTTCCACAGAGAGGATCTGATAACTGAAGGTTCTGCCTCCCATTCTACTTTTAGAACCTCTAGGAACCACAAGTAAACCTGCAGTCTGAGACTGAAGAGCTCTGCTGGGAAAATCTGGGACTCTGACATCTTTCAGATCCTATTCTGATTCTATTCTGGATTCAACCAGCAGCCAATGAAGAGAAGATAGATGGAGAAATATGATCTCTGCTGATAATTCTCATCAGAATCTTTTCTACAACATTTTGGATCAGATGGAGACTTTTTGGATCAGAATCCAGATTTTTCTAAAACAGAGAACAGGTGGAGGAAGAAGAGAAGACACCAGAGGAAGATTGAAACTTTTTGACTTCAGCTGTTTATGTGTGTTTTTAACAGTGTTTGGATGGTAAACAGACTGTTTTTATACAGAACATTTCATGTCCTGATGACCAGAACAGAGCGACACACACCGATGAACACAGTAAGGAGGTGTAAATACTTTACAGTCTGCATTCAGGTTGTTGGTTTAAATCTGCAGGTAAGAATGTAAAACCTGTTTATTATTAAGTCTCACAGCTGCTGACAAACTGACTTTTAAACTCTGAAATGAAACACATCTTAGTCACAGGTATGAGGACAGGTGTAACAGGTTTAACCTCCACCCCATACCTGACTCACCTGAGACGAAGCAGGAAACAGTCGGTGATTCTTGGTCTCTACAGAGAGACACACAGACGATCAGATTCACCTTCAGCTTCCTCTGAGTGAGTCCAGCTGCAGGAAAGAAAAGTGGGAAACTTCAAGCTGCTCCCAGTCCACACACTGAAGGTGAGTCTGACCAAAAACACCACTCACAGTCAGTTTGATGGAGTTAGCAGAGGAGGGAGGGCAGCCATGACTGACTGGACTTTCTGTCTGCTGTGTTTTCAGCTTCACTCTCAGACCACATGGCTTCCAGATCAGAGGAGGATCTCTGCTGTCCGGTCTGTCAGGACGTCTTCAGAGATCCTGTTCTTCTGTCATGTAGCCACAGCGTCTGTAGAGACTGTCTGAAGAGATGGTGGACAAAGAATCCAACACACCAGTGTCCCGTTTGTAAGAGAAGATCTTCAAAGTTTGAACCACCTTTAAATCTGGTTTTGAAGAATCTGTGTGAGTCCTTCTTACAGGAGAGAGATCAGAAAGCTTCTTCAGAAGGTCTCTGCCATCTGCACTCTGAGAAACTCAAACTCTTCTGTCTGGACCATCAGCAGCCAGTGTGTCTCATCTGCAGAGATTCAGAAAAACACACCAACCACAGAATCAAACCCGTCGATGAAGCTGCACAACAGCACAGGAAGGAACTTCAGGAAACTCTGGAACCATTAAAGAAGAAACTGGAGCTCCAGAAGGAAGTTCAGAAGAAGTTTGATCAAACAGCAGAACACATTAAGGTCCAGGACCGACACACAGAGAGGCAGATTAAGGAGCAGTTTAAGAAGCTTCATCAGTTTCTAGCAGAGGAAGAGGAGGCCAGGCTGGCTGCTCTGAAGGAGGAAGAGGAGCAGAAGAGTGGGATGATGGAGGAGAAGATGGAGGCTCTGAGCAGAGAGATAGCAGCTCTTTCAGACACAGTCAGAACCACAGAGGAGGAGCTGAGAGCTGCAGACGTCTCATTCCTGAACAACTACAAGGCTGCAGTGGAAAGAGTCCAGCGCTGCCCCCTGCTGGATGATCCACAGCTGCACTCAGGAGCTCTGATAGACCAGGCCAAACACCTGGGCAACCTGGCCTTCAACATCTGGAACAACATGAAGGACCTGGTCTGCTACACTCCTTTTATTCTGGACCCAAACACTGCTAGTCCAAGACTCTTCCTGTCTGAAGATCTGACCAGTGTGAGACGAGGAGAGAAACAGAAGCTTCCAGATAATCCAGAGAGGACTCATTATAATGTTTTAAGTTCTGAGGGTTTTAACTCAGGAACTCACAGCTGGGATGTTGATGTTGGAGACAGTAAAGACTGGAGACTGGGTGTGTTAGCAGAGTCTGTAATCAGGAAGGGAGACATTCTGTCTGGATTATGGAGAATAAGGTTTAATAAAGGTAAATACTCAGCAGCGTCTCCAGGTTCTCATATTGAACTCCAAGTTCAGGAGAAGCTGCAGAGGATCAGAGTGACTCTGGACTGGAACAGAGGAAAACTGTCTTTCTCTGATCTTCGTACTAACACACACATACACACCTTCAAACTCACTGTCAATGACAGGATGTTTCTAGTCATATACACTGATGATAAAGTGAAGATTTTACCTGTGAAGGTCTCAGTGATGAAACAGCAGCTCTGATGTGTTCAGTATGAAGAACACAGAGTTCCCATTAAACCTTATTGATCTGGTTGAAATTCAATGTTTTTAGTGTCAAATAGGAAATTTGAAGCTGAAATCAGAACAGGAGAAAATCACTGATCTCAAAGGTTGGAAGAAGTCAGTGGATCAGCATAAATACGGACCAGATTTCTTTTTAGGGAGGGCTAGGGGCTTGTTTAGTTATTAGTTATAGTTATTTAGTATCCACAAAAGTCTTGATACTTAAAAAACTATAAGTTGAAGGTGTGTTGGTCTATGTATGTCAATCTGGAACAGATATGATGCAGATCAGACACTGAAGATCATGAATTTGAGCACCGATCTTTGCAGGCAACACTTATCACTGTTCACATACAAAACCATCACAAACAACTTCTCCTCTGACTTAAATAAGAAAAATCTGGGACAATATAAATGTTGAGAAGCATCACTGTTCAATAAACATGTGATCAGTCAGAGGAGCTACTGTCTGCTGTTAATTCTAATTAAAACTCTTAATTCATTTTGAAACGGTTCATATTGGGTTAAGCGTTTTTTTTTTATAACTTCTTTAATGAATGAATGTATAGTGTATATATATTGTTTTTTTTTTTTTTCAATGTGATGCCACTTGAAACCCTAACAAGAAGATGCAGAAAGAACACCAACACCGTTCACAAATAATAATAATAACAATAATAAACTATAAAGGAGTTCTGTTTATTTAGGACTGCAATTTTGTCAGTTAGACAGTTAGTGGCAATACGAAAAATAACCTGTGATTTTGTGTATATCAGTGAATGCGTGTGTATATGTTTAAAAGTTGTTAACTGTAATTGGTGTTGCTCCAAAATTTAATTTATTAAAACAAAACAAAAAGAAGAATGTTTTTCTTTTGTAAACGTCGCACAAATTGCCAAAGAAAGGTCCTAAAATAGCCCATAACATGCAGTATCAGAAATGAAATTCACTGAAGTAGCAGATGAACTATTGTTAAATAATTTACACATTTTGGTAGTATTAGAGAGTCATTTAGGTTCTACATTTGAGGATACATCACTGATAATACATTTCTATTTTATAGACAATATAGAGAAGTTAAAAAGCACTGTACAGCCAAAGAATACAGATTTATCACATATATAAATAAATCATATTTGTCATGGTTATGGGCTTTAAGTTCTTGTTTTGGATTTCTGGTTATGTTTAGTTAGTTTTTTTCCCTTGTGTGCTGTGGTTGCTGTTTCTGCCTCGTTAGAACACCTGGTCTGATTAGTCATCTACTTCACCTGTGTCTTGTTACTCCCTTTGTGTATAAGTATCCCTGGTATTCTGTTATTCCTCGTTGGATCCTACCATTCACGTATGCCTGTTGCCTCTGATTTGACTCATCTGTTTTTCCTGTTTTGGCTCCTGGAAATAAACCTTCTTTTACCTGCACAAAATCTGCCTCCTGTGCTGTCTACCTACCATAGGGTCCTCCCCACCTCCGCCGCCCGCCATACGTGACAATATTATGAAAGGCAATAAGTGTAGCTTTGATTTCAAGAAAGTAAGTGTTGTGAAAGTTGAATTAATGTTAATGACTGGTAAAAATAAACCTCCTGGGGTTGACAATCTTGATGGCAAGCTGATCAAACCTATAGCTTCAGTAACTGCTCCAATGGTCACACATTATATTAAACAGTGTTTCAATGAAAACATATGTCCACAAGCATGGAAAATATCCAAAGCAGTGCCAATACCAAAAAATAAAAAAAATGCCAATAATGACCAATAAGTTTATTACATATAATAACTAAAATAATAGAGAGAATTGTGTATGAACAGATTCAATAATATTTTTCAAATTATAATTCAAATATCAAGTAATAATTAAATGATCAATTTTCAGCATGCATATAGAGAAAAATATACAGCCACTGCTTTGACTCAAATGGTTGAAGACAAATGGCTGAAGAGGTTTGAGGAAATAAAGAGAAAAATCATAGGAGTTTTGCTTGGTTTCTCTGCGACTTGAGTTAATGTTGAGAAAAATTAAGATGTTGTGATTATTCCTCAGTATGCATTAATATAGAGTCGAAGTTATTTGAGTGATAGAAGACAAATGGTGTACTTCAATGGAAGTTATTCAGATGTTAAATATGTAATACGTGGGGTGCCTCAAGGAAGTTGTCTTGGGCCACTTGTGTACTCAATTATCACTAATGATCTTCCTTTAGTGTTAAAAAAAGTCACATATTTCATTGTATGTGGATTATTCTAAATATATTTAGCTAAAGCAACAATTAGTGATTTGTATACAAATGTTGATGGGGAATTGAAGTTAGTTGTAGATTGAATTGATAGTAATAAACAAATTTTTTTGTGTCTAAAACAACCAGTATTGTAATAAGAACAAACTATTCTTTATGTTAAAGACCAACGCTTGATCTTAGTATAAATACAATGTTAATAAAGCAGTTACAACAAGCTAAACTCTTGAGAGGCATTACAGCAAATACAAGATCGTGGGACAAACACTTATTGGGAATAGTAACTAAAATGGGAAACACTTTATCAGTAGGGCTGGGTCAAAAAAATTCATTAGAATTAAATTCAAACAAAATCATAAACTCAGAGATCGATTTTTTAAAATTATGTTTCCTTTTCTGGTCACGTGACCCTACTCGTGGAATTTACCTATGCTCGGCAAGATCTTGTGTGAGTTTGGGCTTTGAGAACAATCATAGAGGGACAAGGCAGAACAACATCACTCAAAAGCAGCACCCTCAAATTTGAAGGCAGACGTGTGACTTTATTTTAGATTTAAACCCTGTGTTGTGATTCCAGCTCTGATGTTGGGCAGCGGTGGGCATGACTGTTTCCTTGGCTACCGGATCTTCACCTGCATTGCATTCTGCAACCAAGCAGCTCGTATTAAAGTACTGCTCAGCCATCAACACATCGCCAGATTCACTCTTAGCCCGGATTTTGACTTTAATTAAATTATTAAATTACAATTCACTTAATTCATATAAGTTTATTGTCATTACTATAAAATACTGAGTATGTTCTCCTAGTTTGCACAAAAAGATATGTGTGTGAATAATTTTAAGTTAGATGGACATAAATATTTAAGTTTTGGTCATGACCACGCCTTTCCATGTGGTTAAAAGAGAGAACAAACGCCATTTTCTTATCAGCCGAAAGAAACATTTGCTGGATTGATAAAACAGTAAGTTTCATTCCCGTTCACACATTTATTGTGTTATTTATGGTTAGAGAAGTATTACACCAGTAGCAGTAGGAGTAGTAGTAGAAAGTGTAAAAATGTAGACGTTCTTAACAGTTTGAAGTGTTTTTTCTGCTCTTGCACAAAGACGTTAAGCTTCACAGATGTAGTTGTCATGATGTTAAAGTTAGAAAGGCGAGTGATTGTTGATGAATATGAATGTTTAGACGTTGACAGCAGGGAAAGTGTCTTTTATCGAATTTATTCTGTTTAGCTAGCTAGGCGTTCACTCGCCATAATTCTTCAGCATTGCTGCATGGATTTAGTGTGTTATTTTGACTACTTTTAATTGATTGACTTGATTGATTGACAATCAGCTCCTTTTTTCTGTCCTTGTTGTACTTGGTTTTACTTTGGATTGTCCACCTGTAAAACAAGCTTGCTTGTGGCGGGTAACACGGTACAGAGAAAACGGACCGTCTGACTGTTCTGCGACCAGCTTAATCTGGTGAGTGTTGTGTTAGCTCAGTTAAGATTAATAAGAGAATTAGCACAAAAGAAGGTTTTAGTTCCATTGTTAAATAACGGAATCCTTTGAATCTAACTTGACGAATGTCAAGTGAATCATAAAAATGTGTTGGAAGTGTAAATACTGTGCTGTACACTGTGAAAAGAGAGCACAGCTGTTAAACACTACAGGATAAAACACGGGAGTTTTGCAAGAACAGAACCATTTCCTTGTTTGCATGAGGCATGCCCGTGTACATTTAAATCACTAAATGCATTAAAGGTGCACTTATCCCGCATTCACACCAGAGCTCCAGATCAGCAAACAAATACAACTGCACCAGTTAAGTTTAACTGTCTGTCATGTGGATTTTCGGAGCTTTGTACTGAGTCTGAGTTCTTCTCTCACCTGCATTCTGCACATCTTAAAGTAAACCACAAGGTTGGATGTCCTTACAAAGACTGCAAATTTGAAAGCAGTGTTTACAGCACTTTCAAGGCACACAAGAGTAAAGAACACAAGACACATAACTGGAAGAGGTTTAAGTCTGAAATCACTGGTGATATAAATAATGTCAGTGATGCTGCCCAGGAACAAGTATCAGATGCTGATGATATGGAAGATATAGAGGAGGTGTGTGAAGTAACCAATGACGGTGATTTTCATGATCTAGAAAAGCAGATTGAACACAACTTGGCATCTCTTCTGTTAAAGATGCACAGTATTCTGAACATACCAGAAAGTGCTGTACAGGAAGTTATCCAGCAACTGTGACAGATCAATGAGTTGTCACAGCCACTTCTTCAAACCAGAATTTTGACCGTACTAAGGAAATACAGTTTTGTCATAAATGAAAGTTTTGTAAAAGAGGTAACTAGTGCTGTGTCTAAAAGTAACATGATGACATATTGTGCCAAAGATGGGCCTTTAGGGACTGCTAAAAAGAGAGCTGCTTATGTCCACAAAGAGTTCCCACTGGTGAACCCCATAGAATATGTTGTGGAAACAGAGGAAAAATCAATTGCATATGTTCCTGTTACCATGTTGCAGAAGTTGCTTAACAAAACGGATGTTTTAAACAGAGCTATGGCAGAAAAAGTCCATGTTCCTCAGGAATACAAGTCATGTGCAGATGGGCAGTACTTTAAAGCAAATTCACTTCTTGTAAGGTCTGATTTCACAATTGCCCTTGGCCTTTATATTGATGACTTTGAAATAGCCAATCCTTTGGGAACTTCAAAACTGAAACACAAAATGTGTGCAGTATACTGGATTATTGTCAACATTCCTGCAATATATCGGTCAACCCTTAACTCAATCCAGCTTGCTCTACTTTGCAATACCTCCACTGTGAAAAAATGTGGCTACGCAAAAATTTTGCAGCCTCTTATCTATGATCTGAAGTTATTGGAGCAAAGTGGTGTTTACCTGGAGCAACTACGGACAAGTGTTAAAGGTACAGTCCTGTATGTTGCAACTGATAACCTGGGTGCCCATTCTCTTGCAGGATTCCTGGAAAGCTTTGTTGTTGACAAATTCTGCAGATTCTGTTTGGCAAGCAGTAGTGAAGTTCAACAGCAAGAGGTAAGTTCTGACTTTTTTCAGTCCCGAGAGAAAGAGTCCCATGATAAGCAGGTACTAGGAGTGAAAGAAAACCCGGGATTAAGTCGAACTTACGGTGTCAAAGAATCATGTCCTTTAACTGAGAGTCTCAAGCACTTTCATGTGGTTAGTGGGTACCCTCCTGACATCATGCATGATATCTTGGAGGGCATTGTTCCCATTGAGTTAAGTCTTTGTCTAACTGATCTGATCGGCAAGAAATATTTCACTTTAGCTATGCTAAACGAGGCCATCAGGTCTTTTAATTACACATTTACTGACAGCACAGACAAACCTCAGATGATTGGAAACTGGACGAAAAGTACCAAGATACGGAGCGATCCGATGCCGCTATCTGCCCGTAACTGTTTCAAATACGGACAAGATATGGGGAAATCCCCGTCGCATCCCTCACAGATCCTATTTTTTGCTCTCTCCGGATCCGGACCACTAAAAATCCGAAAACCCGGATTTTCATCCGCGAGGTATCTACAAGATGCGTGTTTATGTGATCCCATGTGGATCCAGTTTTAGATCTCCTCGGATATTTACCTCTAATAAATCCGGAAAAGTCAAAAAATCCGGATTTCCGTCCGCGAGGTATCCAGAAGATGTGTTTATGTGATCCCCCATAGATCCGACTTTAGCTGTCTCTGGATACAGCCCGCATCTTAGGCGGTTCATGTTTACAGATCACGGGTAATACATAGAACATCCGTGATGGGTACTCGCGGAATTTTTTTTTATGCAATATGTCTGATTTAATGGTTCTCTTCATTAATTATATGGTTTGGCATGTAACCTTTCATGTAAAAGTACTAACCTAGTTCTTATCTTTTAAGACCTTATCAGGCACGTTGTGTGACAGTCTTCAAATGTTGGTCTGTGTACCATCATTGTGTTGTACACATCGCTATCTGGACCAAATCCCACATTACTGTTTCAATAAGCATTTATGAAATGACCTACTGTCAAGATGTATAAACTGTATAAAAATAGCAGCATTATTAACTGAACAGTGTGAACAGAACAGAATGAAGCAGTCTAATAAATCAGGTGCATCTACATAACTGCATAGCTCAATGAAAATATGTCAGACAGGAAGACCAGAACAATTTTTTATTATTATTATTAATTAAAGCACACAGTTTGGTTTCACTTCAGATAAATGGGTTTGATCCCTCTCGGACGCTGCCTCTGGCTGTATGTGCCACTGGGCACTCTCCGGTGCAAGTCAGTGAGGTGGCACTGACACCTTTCTAATATCTCAGTCAGTCTTGTTGCCCTCCATTCAGGTGGATACACTTTCCATATGTCTTTGTTTTCACTGTCTGTTTCCTCGTCGCTCATCGTGCATGCAGGCGCCCCTTCCAGGTATTTATACTCCTCATCAGTAAGGATGGAGCGAGCAGCAGAACGGCGTGAATTTAAAAGCTTAAACAGAAAACATACAGAAAACATTAGATATTACTCAGTGGTGAATGACATTAATAGGCCAATGAGAACACTTAAATATATACATTAAAAAATTAACATAGTACAAACATTTTTACTGCCTCTGCACTACCAGAAACTTCATCTTTATGCACAGTTCATACAACCCATTTCAGTTGTTGTATCCAGAGAACACTGCTGACTACAACACTGTAATGTGATACACAAGCAAATCAGAAATCTGATGCATCCTCATGCTGGGCTTACACCAGAAGACTTTGAAAAGATTGGCAAAAGACTCTAGAAATCTACCAGCTCAGACCAGCTCACATCTAAAGACAAATATTTAGAGTTTTAAGTATTAGCCTAGTTTCAGACTGAGATTTGACAAAGACTGAAATCACTATTAACAAGTCTACAACTAGATTCTTTCAGCATTTTTTGTGATATTGGACAGTTGATATCGAACAGGATCCAGGATCAACAGAGAATTTAACATCATTATATGTGCTTTTGTATCTCTACCAGGTGTTACACCGACTCATCAGCATCATGAATGAGTTTTCTAATTATGCTCTCCTTTGTTAAATCATTATACTCTAACACATACATGATCCACAGCAGACATTTACTTATTAGCATAATGCTGGGCTTACACCAAACAATTTTAACAGTTGCAGAATAAAAACAGAAGTTTTTAGGAAATTTTAGGAGTCTTTGCTTTGCTGTGGGCAGATCAGCCCTGTTCTACATCGACTGTACAACATATCACAGCAAATGCTAAAAGAATCTAGTTGTAAATAGTGATTCACAGTCCTTGTCAAATCTCAGTCTGAGACTAGGATAATACTTTTAAACATTTGTCTTTAAGTGTAAGCTGGGAACTTCTCTAGAATATTTTCCAAATCTCTTCAAAGTCTTCTGATGGAAGCCCAGCATTATAAAGGAACCTAAAAAATAAATAAATAAAAAAGTGATTCAACTCACTCTATGCCTTCGGTTGTTGAGCGCTTTGGCCCTCCGATCCTCCTCCACTTTGTTGTCTTCTGACAACTTTAATTCCCTCCTTATATTCTCAAAGTACCTGTTGCATGCTCCTATGAACACAAAAAGTGACACATTAATTGTGATACTTTCTCTGGAGAGAAGCATTATTTTTATAAGTAACTTAAAACCAATTTTAGAGTCATAACTTACTTCTGATCAAAGAGGGGTCATATTCTTCTTCATCTGTTATTGTCCGCAACAATATATTTGTGACACTAGAGTTGTGCTCAGACGCGAACCTGCAGATTACATCACAGAAAACACAACAAAGCAACATGAAACATGACATATACAAAATCTGCTCTGAAAATTTGTTGGTGACTATGTAAAATTAAAGCCTATGTAAAAAGTGCAATTATTGTTGTATCTAAGTCCATTTAAGATGGACTAAAGCATCATTAGTCTATGATCTGACGAATAAGTAACCACTCAAGGTGATGCTGCATAAAAAATACATGTCTTGTAATCAATGTACAGACTATTAAAATGCTTATAGATGTCTTACCTCTCATTTCCTCTGTACTTTTGTCCATCCTCCAGACTCTTGTGGATCCTTTTTACCTCACGCTAAAACAGCCAATATCACAAACAGATCATGTGAGAAAAAAAAAATTGACAAAATTTTGAAACACCTCATTACAGCGGCTTGTACAGCTGTTTTTTGTTTGTGCCTGTGTTTGCAGACATATTTTATCTAAGGCAGTGGTTTCATAAAGTTTAACATATAGCCTTTTCCTAAAATAAGGACAATGTGTGGGTATTTATCACAGTGGCTCCTAATGTTCAAAGCCTCCCGGTGGGGGGGGGGGTCCTGGGATCCCAGGTTGTAACAGTAGTAACAGTGTATGAAGATGCATGTTAGATCTGTTTTACTCAAATCTATGAAAACAACAAAAAAGACTTGACTAACTTACAGAGAGGGTTGTGGGAATCTGCTGCGGGGTGCGTGGTTCCGGAGTTGCTGGTGTTACTGCTCCGGCAGGCAATCTGTTCTCCACGATTTCAGTCACGGCCACCAGTTTCTCCATCACTTTGTCAATTTTCTGGTGTGCACCGCACAGTGCCCTGAAACATTTACAGTTGTGTTTAGCAACATATCAGTTTTTTATTGTGAACAGTGGAATATGGTTACAGAAATCAAAGCATGAATCCCATTTTTGTAAGTCATTGAAGGGAACAATGAAGGGAACATGGGTTGGAAACAATGATTGTTTCTACTGAGTTTTTTTTTTTTCTTTTGTAAATGGGACGTTGCATATTAATATACATTTATAACGTCATTATGGATGACTTCAGTAAAGCTTTTTATCTTTAGTTCCTTAATGTTTAAATCACTTCAGACAGACTTCTTTCAATGAATCTTAATTTAACTAGTGTCAAAAAAGACAAGGACATGGCGTGCCAACACCCACAATAATCTAAATAAATACATATTTTACAAGTACTATATAATACACGAACTGAAACCAGCTGTGACTACACTGTACTTTATACTTCGCTTGCTGGCGTCTCTGCCAGTCCTACAAAGCTTGCGGTATGACCTCACATTCCCCATTTTTCCAGGTTATCGGTTCTTAACTTACCGACACATGCACTTTTGTATTTGCAGTGCAAACTTACTCTCTTCTACAAACAAAAATGGTGCTTTATCGGTATTAAGATTCCGCTCACATAGCTCGCCGCCTTACTGTGTCGGCCTGAGAAGACCCGCATAGTGGAGTTTCGGTTAAACGTCCGCTGACAAGAGCACTTCTGTCGTCGGAGTCCTCAGAGTCTGAAGATATGGCGAGGAGTCATTTTCTTGAGCTAGACATCTTGTACGTTACAATAACCGACCAGAACTCTACCAGAAAACACATAACTCGGGACAGCAGCGTAGCTGCAATAGATACCCATAGATTCGATATGATTGGCTAGCGGAAATAGCCAATGAAATCAAGCGCCTCAAACAGCATCCAGCATCGCGAGAATTTACGAGACAAGGCTGAATCACATTAATAACTACAATATGTTACGTTTTAAATAGTAATACATTATCTTATTGTGCTGTTTACTTCTTCAGCAGAAGGATATCATGACTACGCCAGTTAAACATGGAGTTAAGAGAAAAACTAGGTACCTCTACTGTGAACACTGTAGAGAGATCGTTTCTAAAACTGCATACTATGACCACTTACATAAATATGGACAGAACGAATGCTCCGGACAACTGGATACAAAAGAGGTATGTATGGTACATGGACTATTTTATTTATTTATTTTTTTTGTATTGGACGTCTGATAAACAACTGTACCTACATCAAGAAATTACATGATTACTGTCTTTTCATTAGCAAAAAGTAAAAAGTTAAAAAGTTAAAAGTATGCTAGTGTATAAGTATTGGCAGTATAACAATAGCAAGTATACTAAAGACCGTGTACTTGCAGTGTAGACTAAGGTTATCACTCTTTGGACCAAATAGTAAAAATTATAACTAGTTCTTAGATAGTTCAGAGTCAGAATATGTAATATGGACTACTTAGTACACTGGCAATGGAATGTGTCAACTTAAAAAAAGCTTATAAATGGTCTGCCTTGGTCCTTAAAAGGACTTCCTAAAAATGAGAACATCTGCAGCTGATACAAAACGCTGCTGCTAGAGTTTTAACCAGGACTAAGAGATCTGAACACATCACACCAGTTTTCAAATCTTTACACTGGCTTCCAGTCAGTCACAGAATAGATTTGAAAAACCTTCTGATTGTTTACAAATCCCAGAATGGGTTAGGACCAGAATACATCTGTTATTATATTTAGTCTTAAAACATATTGCTAGGATAGTATCTAGTTCACTACAAGTGCATGGTCTGCAGTAAACTTCCTAGTGTGCATGTTTTGCTGTGTGCTTTCTCTGGTGTACAGTATGTTGATTTGTGGTCATTCTGAACTAAACTGTCAACCGTGTCAATAACTTTTCCTACATTTGCAAGTGTCATTTACTCGTAAAATGCACTGACTATGGTTTTTTAATATTCAACTCATAGGGGTGCCCCAAAGAAAACTGTGAAATGAAACAACGAAATGGAAGTGGAAACAAGGAAACCACAGCTGATCTTCACAGTGATGAAAAAGAGGTAAGCTATACGGTATGCAAAATGAGATTAAATCCCTGATTGTTTCTGTTCTCAGACGAATAGGCTATTTCTTTCTTCATTCATGTGGCAGGTATTTCCAGGCTTAAAGGCTGTTGCTTTGGACATTAACATCAGAGTTGTTGTACTCAGGTGTTGTTATTAAAATTAGGCCAATGTCTAGGAGACTGTTTGAGTTTCATCTGCCTAAGGTTTTTATAGTTTCGATTTTGTTGGCATGGAACCTATAAGAGCCTGAAAATATCAGTTGTTTTAAATCAGGTCAAATCTGAGAATCTGCTATTAAAAAAAATAGTCGGCCATATGTGCATACAAACAGTTGGAGTCCATGTACTGTGTTATTTGGTGAGGTAAATGAACTGGTGGAGCTACAGTAGCAGAGAGCCAGCAGTGGCTATTGTGGTAAAGCAGGTCATCCGGTGACTGAAAGGCCCGCAGTCAGATGTCTGCCCCCAAGTCATTCTGTGGTAACTTGGTAACATCTCAGCCTCCATGTCTCCAGCATCCACATTGCTTGTGTATGAATGTTTGGTGTGGACTGAAGACACCACTAGCATCAGTTAGCTGCCACTTTTCCAAGATAGAAATAGAAATCCAACTGATTTTTTTTTATTTATTTAAATAATGTATTCTGGTAACCATACTTTTTACTGCACCATTTTATTGATGGAACATGTCTTAGACACAATACATTGCAGATGATTCATTCTGACTTAAAAAGAAAAAGTATGAATGTAAAAGGCGAGTGAACCCAGCAAAAATGTGATAGCATGTACTCAAGGTTTCATGAAAGGGTGGCTGTTGGGATGCACGGCTTCTGGGTATTTGCATAAAGGTGTCTTCATGGAAAAAAGCTTGATAATCACTGGAATTTTCATTACAATACCTCTACTCAAGTAGGGCAGTTTCAGCTCCATACTTGTCCAGTTGAGGGGGGTAAACAGCTCAGACATGACAATGCTCCAGATGACTAAGAGAATGGTTGGTGTGTTGGTGAGACGACTGGGACTTCAACGGACCTTAAATATGAATGTTCAAACATCAGCTTCTAAGTCTAGAACTTACCACCTGTGCGTTTAACAGCTGAATAGCTCATTCACAAGACAGCCGAACCATCTCCAGAATCAAGTAGTTAATTACCTTCTATTCAAACACTCAAGATTTGCAATGACACAGACTGGGGATTTTTACACAATACACTGTAACCTGGTACAGTGTTCACACGAAACATTATCCCATCTCATAGGATTAAAAACAACAGTAAACCTTCTGTATGCCAGGTTCATCTAAATAAACTTTTTAAAAAAAAGCAAAAAATGATTGGAACTCATGAAGTTATATGATGAAAATACAACACAAAATACGATCAGATTATATCTGATGTCACATCATGTCACGTGTGATTATCATTGTCAGATATAACTTTAGGATCCATTTTGTCATGTTATATTTGTGGTTTTACTTTTTATGAATGAATGTGTATAACACACTGATCTGACCCTGATGTTTTTCAGTTAAGGTTAATTCTTGGATTAATGTTTAATGTCCTATATTTGTGTCTCTTACAGCATTGTGATGAGTCGGTCTACAGGGATGATGGAGAACAGCAACCCGATTCAGGTACATCCAATGTCAGCTATTCTTGTCAAATTTTTAGTTTTGTTGCACATTTTGTGTTTCATGTTGCATCTCTACGTTCTGTATCAGATCAAAGTTTTTTATTTATTTATTTATTTTTTTATGTAACTGAATTGCTGTTAACTTTGAATGCAGGTGCCAGAAGCAGCGGATGCAGCAACAAGAACACGGGATTCAGTGACGAGGAAAGTGACAGCAGCATTGAGGACTCTGTAGGAAGTGAAGACAACACTGGAAGCAGCAGTGAGGAAGAGAACATGGAATGGAGTGAAGAAGACATTCACTTTGAAGGGACAGAGGAAGAGATGGCACATGGAGAGGGCAGTGACAAAAGCAATGTAGACGATGCTCAGTACTCTTGGTTTACGTATTTCATCCTTCAGCTTACTATGTGGAAGTCACATTTTACAATTTCAGATAACGCATACATTGCACTGTTAGATCTGCTTAGGTCATTTCTTTTTACAGTTGGAAGCATTTTCAGACTTGATATATTGAAAAATTTGGCTGAAAGAGTTCCTTCAACCATGTATATGGTCAGAAAAATACTTTCACTCAAAAAAGATGACTTCACTCACTATGTGGCATGCCCAGTTTGTAACGAAGTATACACACTTGAGGAGGCAACAATAATTGTAAAAGATGGACGAGGCATAAGAAAAAAATCAGCAAGATGTAGTCATGTTACTTTCCGAAAGCATGCTCAAAAGCGTCATCGGAAGGAATGTGGAACCTTGCTTTTGAAAACAGTCACTGGAAAAAAAGGGTTAACATATTTACACCCTAAACGCAGCTTTTGCTACAGAAATGTTACAAAGAGTTTGCAGGACTTAGTACATAGACCAGGTTTTAATGAATCCTGTGAGAAGTGGAGACAACGGGATATGTCAGACAATATATATGCTGATGTGTATGATGGAAAGGTTTGGAAAGACTTTCAGTCTTATAATGGCAAGCCATTCCTCTCTGAAGCACGTAATCTAGGTCTCATGCTTAATGTGGACTGGTTTCAGCCCTATGACAGAGTTAAAGATTCCATAGGTGTTATGTACCTAGTTGTAATGAATCTGCCTCGTGAGGAGAGATTTAAACAGGAGAATATTATCATTGCAGGAATCATTCCTGGCCCACGTGAGCCCAAAGAGCATATTAATCCTTACTTGGGACCTCTTGTCAGTGACCTTTATGATCTGTGGAAGGGGGTTTACTTGTTAGACTCTTCTGCTTTAGGAAAGCAACAATACAGAGCTGCTCTACTGTGTTTGTCAAGCGATATTCCAGCATCTCGCAAGACCGGAGGATTTCTAGGCCACATGGCAAAAATGGGATGCTCTAAATGTCTAAAAGAATTTCCAAGAACCATTGATAACAAGGTTGACTACTCAGGTTTTCAGTGTGATCAGTGGCTTCCCAGGTCAAAAGAAAATCATATTCTTTTTGCCAGGAAAGCAAAAAAAGCTAAATCAAAGGCAGATCAAGCAAAGTTAGAAGGAATTTATGGGGCCAGGTATAGTATACTTCATGACTTGCCTTATTTTGACCCTGTTCGAATGCATGTTATTGATCCCATGCATAATATCTTGGAGGGTACAGCCAAAAGAGTAATGCAAGTGTGGAAAGACAAAGGTATACTAAATAGCCACTCCTTCCATATTTTACAGTCAAGAGTAGATTCCTTAAAAGTCCCAAGTGACCTTGATCCAGGAATTCCTGGAAAAATTGAGTCAGCATTTGATGGTTTTACAGCAGCCCAGTGGAAGATTTGGGTATGCACTTATTCTTTGTATGCCCTTAAAGGTCTTTTGCCGGAAGCAGATTATAATATCTGGAAGTGTTTTGTCTCTGCTGCAAGGACTCTTTGTTCTCGGATAGTATCAACAGGTCAGCTGGATGATGCACACAGATGTCTCAAAATGTTCTGTAATGCTTTTGAGGACAAATATGGAAGAGAGTGGTGTACCATGAACTTGCACCTTCATTTGCACCTAAAATCCTGTGTCATAGACTATGGCCCTGTTCATTCATTTTGGTGCTTTTCCTTTGAAAGAGCCAATGGGATTTTAGGTGATTACCATACCAATAACAGACATGCAGAAATAATTATGATGCGTAAATGGTTGCTAGATTGGCAGGTATTTCAGAAAAATTTGTGTCTACCAAAGAAGTCTGGACAACATTTTGAATTCTCCAAAAGGAAATCATCAAAGTGCAGCTACATACTAAGCATGGAGCAGTTACATAAGCTTAAAATTCTGTCAGATAGTGATGATATTCAGCATGACTTCACATTTGATGATACATTAGAGACCCTGCTGCCACCTTTACACCGAAGGCATATTTCATATGAAGAGAGTGAAGCACTCCTTTCAATGTTTAAGACTTTGTACAAAAATGACTGTGTACACAGAGTATCGTTTAACGCCATCAGGTTTGACAGATGCACACTAGGGGGGGAATTACTATCAACAGGAGACTACAGAGCTGATGCAAAGTCATGTGTATTTGCAAGGTGGCTTAAAAATGATGAGAAGACTGGAGAACCTGTGATTGATATGAAAGCTGAAGCTCGACCAGCGTTGATTTCCAGAATGCTGAAGGTCATGGTCTTTGTGAAAAAAGATGGTGGGACAGTTAAAGCTGAGCATACTGTGGCTGAGGTTAAATGGTTCAAACAACACAGTGACAGATATTATTACAGTCAAAGTCAGTCATGTTCTGTTTGGGAAGTAGGTTTTGAACCATTTTCATGTGCAACATACCTCCCACTGAAAAGAATCATTGGCCGTTGTGCCTATACCAAGACTAAGGTTAGGTTTTCAAGAATTAGGGAGGAAACTGTAAGCATTGTTGTTCCACTGTCATCACTGAGATGCATTTAAGGCCAAGGATATGTTTAGTATTGATTGCTTAAAGATTGACTTTTGTTTTGTTTGTGTTTTGTTTTGGGTTTTTTTACCCCCTTTTTTTTAATGATTTTGGAATAAGATTTGTTGTTGCTCCCAAAATATGTGACAAACCTTATTTTCAATGTTCATTTTTTTTCTTAACAGTCCACTATTGTAGCATTTGTATTATTGTATTTTTAATATTCTAATAAACAAAATTGGTGGCTGAAGTTAACTGGCTACTTCAAGTAATTTTCTTATTTTTACCCAGCAACTCTGAGATTCAAAATCAGAATAGGTCTTTATTGCCAAGTAAGTTTGCACATACAATGAATTTGTCTTGGGGTTAGCAAAAACAATGAAAGTGAAAAAAGAACACACACACACACATAAAAAAATAAAATAAAAAAAAAAACAGACCACAAACAGTATTTGCAGCCGCCCCCCCACCCCACCACCAGGCTCTTGAAGACATTTTGTTTCCCTCGCTCCAGGACAAAGAGGTGTTGGTGGGGGTGGGAGGACCTTTAGAGGTAAGCAGCTTCAAAGAGGCCACATCTCCTGTACTGCTGGGGGAGGGTGAGTGGCTGGTTTGCTGGGACTGTTGTGGAATGTTGGTTCCAGCACATTGTCTTTAAAAGCAGTAGTAAACCCAGTGTTGTTGGCAAACCTGAACAAATCACAACAGTCCACAGCTCCACTGGTCCACTTCTTAGATGTCCTCAAGATTCAAAGTGTTTATTGTCATTTGCCCAGTAAGGAAACAAGTTTCCCCGAACAATGAAATTCTGGCTTTGCCATCTGCACTGAATGCCATACTAGATAGAAGATAAACATAAAGATAGAAAATTTACTTAGTTTTTTTTATCATATGTACATAAATGTGCAGTGTGCTACATAAACTGTTGTGAGGTAGACGGTAAGATGCATGTGCAAAAGATTAGCAAAAAAGAAAAAAAGTGAATTTATGTCATTAGCATTTTCTATGCAGGAGTGGAAAAAGTACTGAAAAATTGTAATTAAGCTAAAGTATCTTTACTTTTCTTAAATTCTACTCAAGTAAAAGTTATAGTACACGCCAAAGATCGACTCAAGTAAAAGTAAAAAGTACTAAATTTAATCGAGTAAAAGTTACTTAGTTACTTTAAATTACTTGATGTAAACAAAAGAAGAGTCATAAATCCAATCCAACACTGTTTTTAATAAACTTTTAAAACACTACAGTAAAAGAGAGAAAATAAAACCAAATCAAAGTATCCATGATGCTGAAAATGTTGAGCAATTCCTTAATAACAAAACTGTGCTCTTTTTTCTTTATATCACAAACATAAATAGTCAGTTGTCTAAATTAACAAACAGTGACTGGCGATATAAGAAAATAAATAAAGTGCCACGCCCCACAGAATATTTTGCCAAGTGAATACTACAACATTAGACTGTAAAGCGCTTGCTCAGCTTGAGCAGGGGAGGATTTTCAAAGTTTGTAGCACCAATCTGCGCTCTCTTCACTCTGAACAACAAAGGCCGGAAGCTGTGGCTGGAAGGCCGGTGTTGAGTTTCAGAGACAGTTTGTTTTTATTTTTGGAAAAGAGTTCAGAAGATCCATACGTTCTAGATGCAGTAATTTGAGTAAATATGTTACTTTGTTACTTTACACCTCTGTTTTTATGTAGTAATACATGCTTCTTCTCGTGACCTTCTCATGGAGAGTTATATTATGGAGCTTTGGGACCACATGGGAACACCAAGATTTTTTTTTTTTTTTTATTTTATTTTATTTTTCGGTGTGAAACAAGTTCGTAATTGACATCTAAATCAACATGTTGATATTCAGAAATAATACAATAACACAAGCAAAGAAATCAGTATTAGCACCCCCTGGTGGGTCCATGATGCCATAACATCGCTGTGGAAAATACCAGGATGAGAAACACGTCGGTCACCTGCCTGCGCACAGTGAGACGGGGCGTGCCTGTGTCTGAATTGTCACAGAGCAGGCATCCCCAACCTGGGACCTCTTGAGCCAGTGTCCTGCAGGTTTTCAGTATGTCCGTACTGCAGCACACCTGACTCAAATAATGGGTCGTTAAGAGGCTGGTGCAGACCTGGTTTATTCTTGCACACAAGACCGTTATAAGCAACACGGTGCGTCACCTGCCTGCATGCAGTGAGACGGTGCGTGCATGTGTCTAAGTGGCAATAGAGTGTGTGCGCTGCTTTCAGTTAATAATATGTTGTCTACTGACAATAAAAATGAAAATTATAAAGGCTATATGCACCGCTGGGACTGGGAGAAATAAGTTGCCGACACAAAGACGTGGTCCTGTCTACTTAAAGAGTGCAACGTCAACAAGTGTCCTCCAAGCTTCATCAAATCTCTCCAATGAAGTCAAACTTAATCCCATGTAGTAAATTAGGACTTTCTCTGGAAATAATAAACCACACTGAAAACCTGCAGGACACTGGCTCAAGAGGTCCCAAGTTGGGGATGCCTGCTCTGTGGCAATTCAGACACACACACACACACACCGTCTCACTGTGCGCGGGCAGGTGACCTACGTGTTTCTCATAACTGTCCCACATTTCTGTACAACAATAAACCAGAGTAGAACAATTAATCATTGTCAAAAAGAACTGAAAAGTTTCTGCTTGATGAGAATATTTTCCATGAAATGTATTTTGCTCCAATATAGGTCGTAACAACATCTGCATACAGTACAGGCTGTGTTCTTATAATAAACTTATCACGTTATAACGTGATAGGTTTCACGTTTTTACAATAAACGTATCACGTTATAACGTGATAGGTTTCACGTTTTTACAATAAACGTATCACGTTATAACGTGATAAGGTCCGATTTTTTTTTTATTTGGGTGACAGCTCCACGCTTCCTTACTTAGTAAATGAGTCGTTCAAACAAAATGTAATTTAAAGGGGTAAAAATGGACGAAGGTCACCAGAGAGGGCAAAATTCAGTTGTGTATGAGTTGGGTTATGAGATTTGTTATGTATTTTAAAATGTATATCTAATGCCCGACGACGTATCCAGGCGGAGGCGTTCGCGTTGATATTGGACACCTTGAAGGGAATTATCCTACTTATACCATGGTCACATACAAAATAAATTAAATAATAATATTAAATAAATTATTTATGTGTTATTGTTGTTTTTTTTACAGTTAAAATCCTAAGTTTTTCACAAGAAGCAGATGAGTGGACTATTTAATATCGCTCGTTGTGACGCGTTGCCAAGACAACCGGCTCTGACACGGAACCTGCAGCTTGGTCGGCCGCAGTTGCGTGACACAAACATAACATTTCAGAGGGCAGGTGCAGCTCTTACAGCTTGTGTGTGTCCAGAGGATGATGCGACAACTTGTTTCAAACAGTCAAAGTCCAAAGATAGTTTCCTACATCGTTACATAAGCCTGCAGGCTGCTTTCATAGCGACGCCCCGTCAAAGACGTGATCTGGCGTGTCTCGGCTCTAACACAGAACCTGCAGCCCGGTCGGCCGCAGCTTTTGTATTAGACCTGATCAGTGAAGAGAAGGGAGATGATTGCTGCCCTGCACCTGCTTTCATAGCAATGCCTCACAGACATGATCTGGCGCGTCTGCAGCCCGGCGTCTGAGTTTCTGTTGCCACGGTTATAGTGAATAATAAATAAATAATTCAAACAAACTGTCATTTAAAGGGGTAAAAATGAACGAGGGTCATCAGAGAGGGCAAAATTAAGTTGTATATGAGGTGGGTTATGGGATTTGTTCCAGACGTATGTATGGAGGATATCTCATAGGATCTGTCACAGAAACGAATGCGGAGAATATGACGTAGGATCTGCGAGAGACGTGTATACGGAGAATGCCATACACTAGGATTTCTTAAAGTTGTGTATATGGAGGGTATCCAATGCTAGGATCTATCACAGATGTGTTTCCGCGGCATATCCCATACTAGGATTTATTATAGATGTGTATACGGAGGGTATCCTATAATAGGATCTGTTACACACCAATCTTCCCGTATATACCCGGAAACAGTCCGGAAGTGCCGCGGATACGGAGACTTGTATCCTCTTGGATCTCTCCGGATCTTAGGTGTTTTCGTCCAGTGTACAGTTCAGGTAGTCTAGCAGGTTCCGAGGCTTGAGCATTGTCTGATTTGGGTTGCTCAATAGCAGGATCTGAATGAGTTTTGGGAGGAATTAATACTGTATATTCTTCAAAGGACCTGGAGATCTCTCTGGAAGGACTTGAAAGATAATACAGAGGGTAATTATCCTCCTCCTCAGAACTACACTCATGTTCCACTTCGTTGAGATCAGTTAGGGGTTGTTGACGTGTGCTTGGCCGGCGTGGTCTTTCTGGAACCGTGGGGGAAGTTTCAGGGACAGTTGGCAACAACCCGCATGGCAGCAAGAGATCTAGGTGAAGAGTTCTAGTGGGACCACTGTGGTGCTCAGGTCTGACTGTATACACTGGTAGGTGGTCCCTGTGACTGACAACCACATAAACAGTGGATTCCCACTTATCGGCCAACTTGTGCTTTCCCCTAATCCTGATGTTCTTCACAAGCACACGATCGCCTACCTCCAGGACAGATTCAGTCACATGCTTGTCATATCTGATTTTGTTCCGTTCAGCAACTCTAGCAGCATTTTTGGTAGCCAGTTGGTAACTCATTTGGAGGTGAGATTTGAGGGCTTTAACGTACTGCGAGTGGAACTGCTGCTGACAGTGGTTTAGAGCAGGGGTGCCCAAGTCCGGTCCTCGAGATCTACTATCCTGCAGCTTTTAGATTCAACCCTTCTTCAACACACCTGATTCAAATGACTGGCTCGTTACCAGGCCTCTGCAGAGCTGAATGACATGCAGATGACATCTGATTCAAGTGTGTTGGAGAAGGGTGGCATGTAAAAGTTGCAGGATGGTAGATCTCGAGGACCGAACGTGGGCACCCCTGGTTTAGAGGGATATTGAAGGCTAGGTCTATTGGTAGTCTAGGCTGCCTTCCAAACATTAACTCATAAGGCGTAAACCCAGTACTTTCATGTTTGGTGCAGTTATAGGCGTGTACAAGTGGCTTAACAAAGTCCCGCCAATGTCTCTTGTTGTCATCAGTGAGTGTGCCTAGCATGTTTAGTAAGGTCCTGTTAAACCTCTCTACAGGGTTTCCCCTGGGGTGGTAAGGTGAAGTTCTGACCTTCTGTATTCCAGCTACCTCACACAGCTCTTTGATGGTTTTTGATTCAAAGTCCGCTCCTTGATCGCTGTGCAACTTCTCTGGAAAACCATAGTGGATGATGAAATTTTCCCACAAGGCCTTGGCTACAGTTCGAGCCTTTTGGTTTGGAGTAGGAGTTGCCACAGCGTACTTTGTAAAGTAGTCTGTGATGACAAGAACATCTTTGGTATTACTGCAGTCTGGTTCGATAGTCAAAAAGTCAATACAAACTAACTCGAGTGGTCTGGTGACTTGTATATTTACTAGGGGCGCTGCCTTCTCTGGCAGAGTTTTTCTACAAACGCACCTGTTACAACTTTTGATCTTTTGCTCAATGTCTGAAGCCATTTTTGGCCAGAAAAATCTGGCTCTGACTAAGTCAAGAGTCCTATCAAAACCGAGATGACCCATGTCATCGTGAAGGCTTTTCAACACCAAAGGTCTTAGGCTTTCAGGGAGAACGAGTTGATACTGGGTTCCTTCACCTACCAGCCTCTTTCGGTACAAAATCCCATTCTGAAGCTCAAGTTTGTTCAATTCACGCAAAAATATGGAAAGATGCGGAATTTCTCACCGTACTGTCTGGGATATGATTTCTCCTGTTTCAAGCTGGCGTATGATTTTACTCATAACAGGATCATTCCTTTGACTCTGTCTCAACTCCTCTTCTGACATGCTCGGAACGACAGAAGAAGCGTTGCACTCTTCAAAACTGTCGGGAAGAGCACTTGCAGACATGGACAGAGACGTTATGAGTGGACAGGTAAGTGTATTATGGTCTGCATCAAGAGACTGGAGGACTAGGTGCTTTTCACAGATTGCACTGACAGCCTGAGGAGAAACATGGGTGAAAGGATCTGTGCCAGGTAAGTGATGTTGTACAAACTGGCAGATCCGCTCTTGTTCCTTCAGAGAGACCCGATCATTTACTGGCTCGGGATGAGGACGGCGGGATAAGCCATCTGCGTCCACATTTTGTCTACCCGCTCGGTATCGGAGCTGGAACTCAAACGAGGACAGGGCCGACAACCAGCGATAACTCGTCGCATCTAACTTAGCGGTGGTCAAAAGGTAAGTTAAAGGGTTACTGTCAGTCATCACTGTGAAAGGACTGCCATATAAGTAATCGCAAAACTTTTCCGTTACAGCCCACTTAAGAGCAAGGAACTCGAGCTTGTGAGCAGGGTAACGGCTTTCGCTTTTTGATAGTCCCCTACTTGCGTACGCGATTACCCTCATCTCTCCCTCTTGCTCTTGATAAAGGGCGGCCCCTAATCCTGTCGTACTAGCATCTGTATGTAGCACATAAGGTAACTTGTGATTGGCAAAACCCAACACGGGGGCAGTAGTCAGCTTGTCTATTATAGCCTTGAAAGCTTGCTGGCAACTTTCTGTCCACCTCTCCCCGAAAGGAGCTTTTGGCTGAAAGTACTGAACATTGGTTGACTTAGGGCTACGGTTCCTTCTAAGCGGGGGGTATCCCGCAGTCAGGCTGGTAAGGGGTTTGACTATTTTGGAAAAGTCCTTGATAAACCTTCTATAGTAACCCGCAAACCCTAAGAAGGATCGGAGCTCTTTCAGGTTTTTGGGGCTTGGCCATGTTTTTAAGGCAGCTATTTTTTCTGGGTCTGTTTCAACCCCGTGCTCTGATACAATGTGTCCTAAATACCGTACGGATGTCTGCAAAAACTTGCATTTGTCAAGCGATAGCTTCAGACCGTACTCTTTGAGACGACTAATCACATGGAGAAGTCGGGTCTCGTGTTGTTCAAGAGTGTCGGAGAAAACTATAAGGTCGTCCAGGAAGACCAGGACTTCCTTAAGGTTGATGTCGCACATACACTTCTCCATCAACCTTTGAAATGTACCGGGGGCGTTTGTTATACCCTGAGGCATCCTGTTAAACTCGAAGAACCCCATCGGACATACAAAGGCTGTCTTGTGCCTGTCGGCCTCGTCAACCTCAATCTGATAGTACCCACTTTTGAGGTCAAGGACCGAAAACCATTTCGATCCTGTGAGAGCCGAGAACGCCTCTTCCAGATTAGGAAGTGCGTACGCATCTTTGATTGTGTGCAGGTTCAACTTACGGAAATCAACGCAGAGCCTTATGTCCCCATTCTTCTTCCTTACCACCACTATGGGAGAAGAGAACGGTGACTCAGACTCGCGGATTACTCCTGCCTCACTGAGTTCCTGTAAATGCCTGCGTACAGCATCGAGATCCTCGGGTCGGATGGGGCGAGGTCGGTGTTTAAAAGGGGTTTCATCACTCAGTTTGATTTGGTGTTTTACTTTATCAGTACAACCAAAGTCTGTCTCATGCAGTGCAAAAACCTCTGGCATCGCACTCAATCTTTGCATGATCCGCTCTTTCCACTCAGCAGGAGCCGGAGAATCAGCAAAGTTGAGGTTGAGCTTAGCAGTCTCTGAACTGAGAACACGCTCAGACTGCTGTGGGTTCTGGCATTTGGGCAATAATTCCTGTATGGCCTGTATTTCAGCAATGACACTCTTGGCAGGGACAATTATGTCATGGTTGCTTTCATTACGCAGGACCACTGGAAGCTTTTGCGAGAGTTCCTCTGGAAGGGTAACTAAACAGCTGGTGACTAAGATACCGCCTGGCAAGGAGGATGTGGAGGGGGACTCAACTACTACCCACTTGTCTGAGGGTTTGGTGTTCACATGAATTGACCCTTCCAATACTCGACTTTGGCCTGCGGGAATGGTTTCAGGCTCTTTCCCTATCAGTCTGACAAGACCAATTCGGCCATCCTCCTTCTGCTTGTCTCTCTGTCGCAATACACTCAGCACCACTCTGTAACCATATGGTAAAGAACTGAGCTCGGCATCGTTCAAGGAGAGACTGCCAAAGAGGATGTCAAGAGTGTTAGTGCCGATTAAGGGAGAGGACTGAACACCAGAACGCGTGTCTGGAACAACTAATGCAAGGGAGGACACAGTAAGTTCAGTTCCAAAACAGTTCTTAGGAAAGGTAATGTCAACACCAATATAGCCTGAATATGGAACATTTTGACCGTTTGCGGCCTCAACTTCCAGCAGGTCCTGTATTGGATGAATTTCCAGGTGTGAGAGATTGTTTTCATAAAATGACTGGGACACGGTGCTCACTTGTGATCCGGTATCAAGAAGGCAATTGCAATCTTGTCCATTAATTTGTACTTGAGCAGTGTACTTAGCTCCAACTAAGCCTTTGGGTATTTTCACATTAGCCGATTTGTTGGGCAAAGCCCGTTTTTTGGATTTATGTGAAGGTTCACTGGGACTAGCTTCATTAGTAGCACTCATTTGTCCCACAATGAGGGCTTGCTTCAGTTTAAAGACTGTGTTTGATTGTTTTGCTTGTCCCACAGTAACTGCCTCTCTTTCAACTGTTTTCTTTTATCAGCGACCAAAGATGGGTTTGGGTCATTGGAACAAGCAGAAATGATATGGCCGTCTTCGCCGCATTGGAAGCAGTACCAAGGCTTTGGCCTACTCTTTGCAGCTTGGTTTGTCAAGGGAACTTGCTCAGGTACCCTAGGGTGGGTATTAGCGTTAGCTTTTAGTAGTTTAGTTTTCTTTTTAGGGTTTGGTGGCTTTAGTCTAGCCAGATGGCTCTGAAGCTCAGCGACCTGTGTTTTTAATTCTGTGACCAAATCATTTGGAGAAGCTGCAGGTGGGTCTACCCTTTGGGACTTCATTCGCGTCAGCTGACCTTGTAGCTCAGTTATCTGTGTTCGCATCTGAGTGAAATCGTCTTGCATTTTGGGTTCGGAGTTTCCAGTGTCTACAGCAATAACATGTGAGGCTACTTTTGGTCTGGTAGCAGCGAAGTGTTTTTTCATTCTGCTTTCCTTTGCAGTATGTTTGTCCTCTTCTACTGTCAACTGCAGCAGTAGCTCAGTGAATGAGGGTGGATTGTCCTTCTTCCTTTCGAGCTGGAGATCTGCTAAAAGAGCATTATCCCAACAACCCCGACAGAACTGACGCAGGAGGTGTCGGTCTACTTCACCAGCTACAACACCACCCCTTTTCAAAGCTTTGGAGAGAGCTACTTGCAAGCGGTGGAGATAATGTGAGGGCTTCTCACCTGCGTCTTGGAGGGTGTTAAGGAACTTAGCAAAAAGCTCATCGCCATCTTCCACTGTGCCAAAAGCTGAATTGAGCAATTCGATATAAGCAGATGGCAAGGCTTGAGGACCTAAAGGTCTCACCATGTTTGCAGCAGGTGGCACCAGGCTGTCCAAGATCTTCCGTGAGTGTTGCAGGTCCGACATATCAGGGTCTTGAAGTATAAGCTCAACACTGTGGCGCCAGGAATCGAAATCCACCTCATGACTAGGACAAGGTAATTTGCCTGAGAACTGTCTTAGACAGAAAGGGGCATTGACTTGAGACACCGGAGCTTCACTTCGGACTATATGCTCCACTACGACCCTTTGCACCTCAGGAGGAGTTACAAAGCTCATTGGTACGTTTGATGGTAGAGCAGATTGTGGTTGGCTGACTGATTTTGAAACACTGATGCTTACATCAGTTGCAATTGGTTCTACAGTTTCATTTTGGGAAAGTTGTTGAGTTGTCTGGGCTGGGCTAGCGACTGGAGTTGTGGGTTCACTCTGCGTCTCTTGGGTTGAACCCGAAATTCCAGATTGTTCTGGGCTGCTTGCGACTGACTGGGCACATTCAGAAAGGTGCTCATGCAGAACAGCTTCAAAAGATTTGCCATTTAATCTGGCGATTTTCCGCAGTTCACTGAAAAAACTGTGGGTGGCGCTGTTAGTAGCCGCAGAGGCATACTCAGTTGACAGGGCTCTGATTTCATAAGTGACATCATTCGAACTCTCGAGTGTATAGGGCAATAAGGGTTCAAGTGCTGCCAAAGCAGCTCCACTCTCATATTCCACAATGGCATTTTTGTGGTAGGGAGACTGGGGGTCATCTATTTTAATGGTTCTCGCAGTTCGCCCATACCTGTTCAGGAAGTCAGTTAAATCTTCCTCAGCAGCTGTGTCAGTAATCCCACTGATGATAACTGAGTTCGGAATCTTAACATTTTCTCTGTCAACTACGTCCATTTTTTCTTGGCTTGGCCTATTTATCAGGTCTGGGTTGAAAATAAACGTTGGGGGTTCAATTACTGCTCCTGGCTGGCTCGCCACTTTGTAACACCTATAGATCGTCTACGGCTTACGGGGCTCAGTGTAAGGTTCGACTACTGGAGCAATAATAAGTATGTAGTGCATTAATAACCACAGACCAGGGAATAAATTTGAACTGCCGGCTTATTATATTAATTGAACACAGAAAATGTATAACAACACTCTGACATACAGCTGACACACAATTTCAATCCACTTCTCTTTCAAGCGAACTTTTCCCTTTCTTTCCAAGTGATTTAGTTTATTAATCCTGTTTAATTTAAACCTATTTTTTCTCTGGTTTAAAGGATAATTTTTTTTCCAACCTAGGTTTTTTTCTTGTTTGCACTAAGTTCACGTTCTGTCTTTTCTCTAAGTTACTCAGCTTTATTCTGGATAAAGTTTTAGTTTTAGTTTCAAGTTCTAGTTAAACTCTTTCTTTAAATTTCAACCATTCTCAATTTTTTCTTTTGTGGTACCCAACAAAAAAACTGCTTATAATCACAACTCAGATAACACCATTACAGCATTAACAGATATGATTAACAAAACAACAGTAAATAAAATTTACAAAACTCAAAAGGATTCAGTAAAAGACTGAATAACCTTGTTTATCACAAGTAATAATCTTTGTCCCATTAACTGTCAATCCTTTGATTATCCTGAACGGTTAATCCAATGTCTGTGAATCCACTGCAGCTCTGCATAAAGATTTGGATAAATCCTACCAGTTCCTGATGAAAACCACGCAATGTCCAGGAGAGGCGCTTGGCTTCTGTATGATGCACGGTTCACGGAGTCTTTGGGTGGCTGGCCATCTTGTATCTCGAACATGGAATCCCACTCCGGTACTCGCTCAGAATTTCCAGGTCAAACCTTAATAGCCGAGTCCCGTCCGGCAACATACACAGTGTAAAACGTCACCAAGTCACGGACAGGATGAAAAAAAAAACAACTGACTCCTCTCAGAGTGCGGAAACAACTTTAAAGGTCCCATATTATACACTTTATTCCCAATCTGAGACCATTCGTTAATATCTAAATGAAATATTTCCGCCATGGTATGGACAAATCGACCCTCAGTTTGAGTGCAGCGGCTTCTCTTCACCTCCCTCTTTTTAGCAGCTTCAGAAATGTGCCGTTTATGGTGGGCGGAACCCTGGTGGAGCAGCTCAGCTGTTGGCATCACCCGTCATGAGGTGATTGACAGGTTAATATATTTTCAAGCTATCAGACTAATAAGGAACGATAAAATAACTGCCAGCTCTTACCTCTCCAGCTGTGTCACGGACAGTTGGTATTGAACCTGGCTTCAGCTTCAAACGGTTGGCGAAGCCTGCTTTCCATGCCCCCATGTTGTGGAAACAGTCCTCTTTGAAATGCTGGCCACAGACATGCAAAACCTTTGGAAGTTTTCCGGGTACATTTCCTCCAAAAATAAAATTAATCCACTCAGTCCTCGTGGGTTCAGTGGATGGAAGTAAAAAAACGTTTTCGTGTTCATTTATGCAGCCACAAACAGAACAGTGCTTCTGTCGCTTAGCCATGTCCGCTAACGAGGGTTGCCGAAGAGGGAAAAACACTGGGCGCTAGGTGATTTTTAGAGGGCGGGCTTTGAGAGCCGGTAGACGGGTCCATCGCTCTGTGGGGAGTGGTTATTGTCCCTTATGACGTCATAACGTACACGCTTTCAAACAAGCTCATTTCAGCGCTTACTTCCCTAGAGGTGGAGCAGGGGGGAGAGAGAGCGCCTGAAAGAGTTTCACACTTACGGGTCTCCTACACATGCGGGGGGACCAGTATGACTGTTCCAAAACCATTAAAAAGTGAATTTTGCATAATATGGGACCTTTAAGTAGACGATTTTTTCTGTTCTTCTCCGTGGTTTTTTCTTTTTTTTTGCAGCTCTGTAACGACCGTCTGCCCATCTTCCTCGTTCAGAAAAGAAAAAAAAAAACAGGAAGTCAACTAAAACAAATCTGGTTGGCAGTGGCGCACATGAGTCACGCTGCCATTCGGCCCTTCAAAATAAGAGTCTCAACACCCTTTTTTTTTTTTTTAGCTATTTTAAATAATAAGAAAAAGAAGTAATAACATGAATTCGCTTTTAACCACTTTCTTCAGGGTTTTAAACTCATTTTAAACATTACATCATGAAATAAAGCATTGCTCACCGTTTTAGTTATTTATTTATTTTTTTTTCTTTTATCTATTTATGGCTTAAAATGCATTTCTTTAACGACTGTTTTATTAACAGGCTTTTATATTAACAGGGTTTTGTAACCAAGGTTACACTGTACCTAGCGCCGAGAATGTGAGTGCGCGTAATGGCATCGCGTCCGCGGCCACTCACTAGTTTGGGTTATGGAAATACGAGTCTTGTCCTATAACTGTCGTGGCCTTCGGCTTGGTACCACCGCTGGGGATAAAGCTCGTTGTTTGGTTGTTGACAACCTTTTAACAAACTGTGATATACTCTGTTTGCAAGAGACATTTTTAGCACAACAAGACTTGGAAAAACTGAACTCTTTTAATGACTCATTCCATGGGGCAGGAGAATCCACAACTGACTTTAACCGGGGTATTGTCAGGGGGAGAATATCTGGATGTGTGGCAATACTTTGGAGAAAGATGCTTGATAAATGCATTACAGTTGTTAGAATGGGTGTTGATTGGTGTATTGGAGTACACTTTACATGTGCCAATAATGAATTTATTTTGCTAAATGTATACACTCCATATGAATGCCATCAGAATGAAGATGAGTATTTGAATAAGCTTGCCTGTTTAAATTCATATGTTGAAAGTAGTGCTTCCCCTTGTGTTTATATAGTGGGTGACATGAATGCTGACATTACAGATATGAATTCCTTGTTTGCTAAACATATGGTCCAGTTTTGTGAGGATCACAATTATATCTTGTCAAGTAAATTGCTGTTGCCAACTGACAGTTTTACTTATATCAGTGAGGCATGGCACACTACATCGTGGCTGGACCACTGTATTTGTACATCAGATGCTCATGCCTCTATTAAGTTTATGGATGTTTTGTATAGTGTGGTTACAGGTGACCATATACCAGTCGAATTTATTATAAATGTTGAACAATTAACTGTATTGTCTAAAAATGAAGACTCCGTGAACAAAGGGAAGCTTGAATGGTCAGCTATGTCTGAGGAAGACCTTACATCGTACTATATTAACACAGACAAACTATTAAACAACATCATTTTGCCATATGAGGCAATTAGATGTACTGATGTTAATTGTACCAGTATGACCCATAAAGGGGATGTCTGCTCACTGTATAATGATATTGTAAAAGCTTTGGTTGAATGTGGAAAACCCCTTTACAAAAGTAGAACTAAGAAAAATAATGTGATGCCTGGGTGGAACACGTATGTTGCAGTGTTTTATGAGCAGGCCCGGGAAGCTACTACAGAGTGGGCTTTGGCTAGCAGACCGAGGCAAGGCCCTGTCTATGAAAATAAAAAGTTAACTAATGCTAGGTACAAATATGCAGTCCGGTTTATCAGGCGAAATGAACAGAGTATGAGGTCTGAGTCATTGGCTGGAAAACTGTTAACTAAAAATGTCATAGACTTCTGGAAAGAAATAAGAGTTCTCAAAAGTAACAAGGCGTCCCTGCCCTGTACTATAGATGGCATTACTGGACCTGATCAGATACTGGATCGCTGGCGTCAGCACTACAGTGCTCTGTTTAACTGTATTCAAAGTGAGTAGATTATAAGCAGTAATATTGATCAAAATGAACATTTAATTATTAAAGCACATGATGTGTATCAGGCCATAAAACAGCTGCCGGACAACAAAGCATGTGGTGAGGATGGTGTGTTTGCTGAGCACCTGAAACATGCCAGTGTTAGACTCTCTCCTCTCCTGGCCCTCTGCTTTACCAGCTGCATGGTACATGGTGTGTTGCCTGACTCACTGCTGTCTATCACTCTGGTCCCTGTTATTAAGGACAAATCTGGTCAAGTGGGTAGTTCAGACAACTACAGGCCTATTGCCCTGGCTAGTATTTTGTCCAAAGTGTTGGAAAAGATTCTGTTAAGTAGGATCCAAGGGCTAATTAATACCTCAGATAACCAATTTGGATTTAAAACTAAACATGGTACTGACTTATGTATCTTTGCTTTGAAAGAAATTGTGAGAAAATATAGGAGTCAGAACTCTACTGTGCTTATGTGTTTTATTGATGCGTCCAAAGCATTTGATCGTGTCAATCATAAGAAGCTGTTTATTAAAATGAGTCAGCGAGGTGTCCCTCAGTACATACTGAGAATACTGGCTTATTGGTACACTCACCAGGTTATGCAGGTGAGTTGGGGGAGTAACCGGTCAGCTCCATTTGGGGTTAGTAATGGAGTGAAGCAGGGAGGGATTTTATCTCCTGGTCTCTTCAACCTGTTTATGGATGAACTGTCACAGAGACTAAATGCATGTAAAACTGGCTGTAGTATTGGCCTGACTCTTGTAAATCATTTAATGTATGCAGATGATCTTGTTGTATTCAGTCCTGGTAGTGCTGGTCTCCAAGACCTTCTCAACATCTGCTCTGAGTATGGCATGGAACATGATATCATTTATAATGCCAGTAAGAGTGTCATTATGATCAGTAGAACAAAAGATGATAAAGGGTTGACATTTCCCCAGTTTACATTATGTGGGAATACTCTGTCTGTTTGTAACAAATGTAAATATCTAGGTCATGTTATTACTGATGATCTGACTGATGATGCAGACATCTATAGACAGTGTCGCCTGATGTATGCACAGGCTAACATGCTCATCCGGAGGTTTGGTCCATGTACAGGTGAGGTGAAAAAGACATTGTTAAAGCTTACTGTACACCTTTATACACTTCACATCTGTGGTCAAATTATAAAAGAGCAAGCATGCGCAAATTGAATGTGGCATATAATGATTGTCTCAGACTTTTACTGAAGAAACCGAGATGGGAGAGTGCAAGTCAGTTGTTTGTGTCATCAGGGCTTAAAACCTTTCAGGCAGTTTTAAGGAATTTGATGTATACATTTATTTGTCGTGTCAATGACTGTTGTAATTCTATCATAATGTGCCTGACTAATATAAGACTCAGTGTTACACGCTACCAGTCTCAGTTATGGAGACACTGGTATAGATGTCTTCTGTAGGGTGTGTGGTGTACATTTATCAAGGCCTGCCCTAAGTAACTTTTTTGTATTTTTGTTTTGTGTTGTGTGTTGTTTTGGACTACGAGTCTGTAATAAAGTTTGATGATGATGATGAAACATTATAACTTCAGATAATATATCACAATCTTGCCAAATGCTTAAGGGATATTTACTAAGAAATATAACTCAACTCAAGTTATTAAGCTGGAAACAGTGAATAATAATGTGAATGTGAATTTAGTTTTAGTGTAAAGTTTATTTAAAACTTAGCTATATCAAATTTGCATTATTTTACATTAGTTTATTGTGTTTTATTCATGATATCATTATTATCAGTGCTTTTCAAGTATACAGTTTATTATTGTTTATGATTATGGTTATAGTAATATAACATATTAAACATATTAATATTAATATATTTATTTACCTTTATTTTGCAGATCTAAATGAAATTATTCTATGGAAAGATGAAGAAGTTTGCTGCTGTTCCAGCCCATCCGACCATCAGTGATGATGATAAAAAGGGGGAAGATGATTTAGAAAATGAATTAAATATGTTTCTATTAATGTTTTATAATATCTTATATTTGAAGTATTTTCTAGGTATTTAAATGGTATTTAAATTTAATTATCAGCATGTAACGAATTTCTTTTTAAATGTATTAACAGATTGTAGGTCTTGTTATATATCAGAGTTACACTTTAGGGTTAAAAATTTTAATTTCAAAGTATTTCAATGAGGGCCCTATAAAGGGTTAATATTACCATGCAGTCTCCTTTTTTTTCCTTTTTTTTATGAAAAGTGGAAAATGATGGCTCCACCAGGGTTCCTCCAAAGAGCTGCAGCCAGCACGCAGTCATCAAACAGGATTCCCAGCAGACCAGACATTAAGCCATGAAGACATTTTATCCCCACTGCTCTGAGAAGCTAAACATGTCAACTGATTTTAAAGCGTCACCTCATCGTATCCAAATATGGCTGCATAGAAGGATTCAGTCATAGCTTTCATGGCCTCTTTTCTGTGGATGGCATCAATCTGCATCAGAACCAGAAGTTCAGTCAATTTTGGTACAAACACAAACTCATGAACATCAACACAACCTGTGTAAATGAAGATGAACACATAAAATCTGTATTTGAAATACAACTGTACAGAAAGTATATGGATTTATAAGATTTTTTTTTTTTTTTTTTTTTTGTCAATATAAAAATATATGAAAAAAATTCTGTGAAAAAGATAAATTATATTAAAAAAATAAATTCTATTAAATAAATAAATAAATGGATCTGAGTTTTCAGGGACGTTTCTTTGTGCTCATGTCACTTTGTGTCAAAGCCAAACTAGATTTTGGTGCATCAGCACATATTTTCTCAGACCGTACAAGCAGCTGCAGGCAAACCAAACGGGAACAGGAGGCAACACTCGAGTTATTCAGGTGAGAACAGAAGGAAGATTATATAAAAGTAAGAAAAATGGTCATCTATTGGTTAAATAAGTTGACAGGTTTTGATTAATGATGGTTTTAACTGTTTAGTAATGATACTGAAGAAGAGATTCCATCCAAAGATAGACGCTGTAAATTTCATTGACTTTATATTCCTGTCTTCGAAGGTGGTCTGATCAACAGTTCTCCAGTTTTCTGAGGGTTATATATATATATATATATATATATATATATAGAAGTTTTAAAATATTATTTGTTGGCTTTAAAAGATTTGTTCACCACCTGTAAATCAGAAGGAAGAGTGTTCAAAAATCCACATTTTTAAAAGAAGGCAAAAACACCAGAGTTTGAGTAGAATTGACAATTCTTTGTTAAGCCAGTAATAAGAAAACAATAAATATCTTCTCGAGAAGGAGGCCTGTTAGCTTAGCTTCTGGTCAACTAATACACGAAGTGTCGGGACCCTTCGGTTCAGCCAAAAGACCCACCTAACTAAATTATCCTCCTCATTTATAGTGATACAAAGCATTGTGGCTATGTGCGTGCATGTGGTGCGCATTCATGTGAATGTGTATTTTGCAAGGTGGTCCTTCCTTCTTCCGGGAATTTGATTCCTCCAGGTCCTCCTTTTGGGGTATGTCAGAGCTGAAAGGAAAGAAGATGCTTCGCTCTGCCCTGTTATCTGTCTGCCTTTTTTGCTGACTTTCTTCTACCTGTTCCCACAGTTTTACACAAAGGCTGTACTTTTTAATGATTTCTGAGTTACTGGGAAATTCCGTTCTGCTAGGAGTGAATAGATAAGCAAAGAGATGCAACAATATTTACGACTACTCCCTACTGGACATCCAGAACATTGTCAAGGTCCCTGTTATTTTCTCAGTATTGAACTCAGTAACCCTGTATGAGTTTGTGTCCTGTTTGTGAATGCATTATCTGTATGCTGTGAAGAAATAATAATAATTAAGCTGTTTTCACCTCAGCACCACTATATAATGTAGCTCTATTAATTAAAATCAGAGCCTAATGCATGTTACTAAAATCTAAGGATAAAATGTAAATGAATAAATGAATAAGAATGCTTAAATGAGTAAATGAATAATAAATGAGTAAATGAATGAGAATGCTTATAAAAAATTTGCAACAACTCCCCCTGTTGGACTGGAGGATCCCTTCAGTCCACTAAACCATCCTCCTGTGTGGTTAACCCTTAAATAGCAACTGTACGAGAGATCCGTTGTCTCCCAGAGCTTCAAACCCTCATCAACCAACACAGTACTGTCTGTACCTTTAAGCAGGAATTCAGCTGCAGAAAATATGGTTAAGGGGTCTCAAACCTCTGTGTCCTCCCCTGACAGTTCTCCGTCCACGGGGTCATCAGAGTCCAGCAGGGACTGGACCTCCAGAAGGGGATACTGAGCTGAATAAGGCAGTGGAGGAGAATACTTTTTGTCAACCGCAGCCTGAATAGAACGCTCACAGAGAGAACAGATTAGTTGAATACAACAACAGCCACAGATCAATTTCATGCTGAAAAGTCGGCTTTGGAAAAAGAAAAAAGAAAAAACAAATATGGTTCAGTTCCAAATTTTGTCTTAAAATAAAACTTATGTCTGATATGATTTTAAAATCTGCTGAATTGTTTTCAGTGAGAAGATGACTTCTCATCTGTTCAGAGTTTTAAATTAATGCCTTTGCTGTAAATACAACAGTGTCCAGGTTCATTATCTGTCTTTTAAGGAATGTATGGAAATAAGACCTGTCCTCTGAGTCATTTATAGCTTTGTGTAGTTCAGCGCACATTCTCGGAAAGGGGGGTACTTTATAATTATTTATTTATTTATTTTTCTAAAGACAACTAAAATGGATAAAATAAGAAACTTGCCCTATAAGCTTAAACAGTGGTGCTTTATAATAAAAATACAATACAATTTTAGAGTATAAAAATGTAAAATTTCATTAGCTCCCAAAAAGGTCTAAGAAAGGAAAAAATTTAAACATCAAATGAATAGTAAACAGTAGTTTGTATAATCTCTGGTGATGCTCTCAATTCCTGTTCCTCTATTTCCTTCAGTCCCTCCTGGTCTGAGAGTAGCATCTGAAATAGCTGTGGTCGATAGCCAGTGACGTTTTTTGCTGCTTTATCTGCCGCTGCGTTTCCTCTGGCTTGCCTGTCCTGGCTTTTCGTGTGCGCTCTGACTTTAACAACTGCCACTTCTGTGGGTTCTAAGAGAGCCTGTGCCAAGTCCTTCATGAGTTTGGCATGTTTAATTGGTTTGTGAGTGGATGTCAGATATCCACCTTTTTCCCACTGTGGAAGTTCCATATGTACAGCATTTACAATGTAAGCAGAATCTGAAAAAATATTCACTCTTCTATGTTTTGCATATTTTAAGGCTGGAATGATAGCTTTTAGTTCAGCTTTTTGTGCTGACTTGTGTTCATCTTTAATGATTTCAGCTAGGACAGTTTCAAACTGTCCATCTTTTCCCTTTGTATTTACATCTTGGACCACTGCAAATCCAGCCCTTAACTCCCCCTGTTCGCCCCTGAAACAACAACCATCTGTAAAGAGTGAGAGATCAGGATCAGAAAGAGGTGTGGCATACAGGCCAGGGCGAAAAGATGAAAGAGAGATAACTCTGGGCACACAGTCATGTGGTTCTCCTTCAGGGAAGGCCTCAGCAGCATTAGCACGGGTGCACTCAAAGGTGATATGGGGGTGACACACAATGCGGGAAATTTTTGTGCATCTAAGAGGAGAGAGAGTGAAAGCAGAAGAGTCCAACAAAGCTCTAACTCTATGAGGAGTGTGTACAGTGAGAGGATGACACTGAACCACAGGGGCAGACTTCACCAGTAGAGCAGCGACAGCTGCAGTTGCGGTGACACAAGTTGGCTGTCGGACCTCCATGGGGTCAAGTGTGACACTGTCATAACGAAGGATATTGCGTGATCCCTCCTTAAGTTGATATAAGACAGAATGAGCATGTTTTCCTGACAATGAGGTGTCCAAGTGAAAAGGTAAGGAGTAGTCAGGTCTGGCCAATACAGCCGCAGAGGCCAGATCCTGTTTAAGGGAAATGAAGGCTTCCTCAGCTGTAGTAGTCCATGAGAGTGTGGCTTTAAGATTACGGTGACCAGCCTCTGTGATCATGGCTCTGAGAGGACTGGTGCGCTCCGTGTATGAGGGGATATGATTTTTGCTATATCCCACTAAGCCAAGAAAAGAAAGCATGTCCTGAACAGTAAGAGGTTTGTTAGCATGAAGAATGGCATTTCTGTGATCAGGAGAGACAGTCAGATTCTGGCCAGAAATAAGACGTCCCAAAAACAGAACTTCAGGTCTGCAAAACTGCATTTTATCTTTTGAAACTTTGAAGCCACCATCTGCCAGTTTCTGTAGCAGGGACATGGTGAGGTTAAGACAGCTTGTCATATCCGTTCCAGCCACTAGGAGGTCATCTACGTACTGTTAAGAGAGTGGTACCTGGAGGAATATCCAAGTCCTCCAGAAAAGTTCTGAGACATTGGTTAAAGATCCCAGGGCTCAGGACCCAGCCCTGAGGAAGAACACGATAAGTGTATTGCTGTCCTTCGAAGGTGAAAGCAAAGAGAGGTTGAACTGATGGGTGTAGAGGAATGTGAAAGAAAGCATTCTTCAGATCAATGACAGAGAAAAACTGGAACTGGGAGGTGATGGAGTTCAGGCAGGTACAGTAGTAGCGGTTTAAAAGTTCCCCTGTTTCCATGATGGGTCCTTGACTGGTTCTTGACTGGTCCTTGACTGGTGCTTGACTGATCCTTGGCCGATCCTTCACAGGTCTGTGGGGGTAATGTAATCCCCCGCAATGACGTCGTCAGCGAGGCTCTGCCCCTAAGCAGCCCAAGTAAAAAAACAGCTGCAATCCCTCTTTTGTCCACGGGGAGGAGCAGTGATTTGATATTGCTGCTCTCTAAACAGTTTATAATGAGCTGTGTCGCTCATTTGTTGCATTTTTGCCAACATTTAAAAAATGATTTGATTTGAAAATGGCATCAAATAAATGTATCAAAAATGCCGACATGTGTAGCTAATGGTGTTATGAGGCAAAACACAACCTCCTCAAGTCGGCTAAGTGGTGAATGTCACTAGCAGCGAGCTTTCTAAACATCCCGAGGAGCGCTGCCAGCGGTCATTTGACTGCAACGTAAGTTTTTCACAGTGGGGGTTGATACAGCTGCTGCATAACTGAATATTGACAAAATCATAACGTAATATCGGCAGGTAAAAATAACATAATACTCATAATGTGTAAAGCAGGGATCACAAAAGTCCGGACCCAGCCCAACCTATATTCTGAATTAGGCCTCAAAGTGCTATTATCCTAAGTAGTTTTTTTTTTTTTTCATAAATCTTCCATAGATAAGTAAATAAATGGGTTATACTGTCAAATGAAGTGTCCCTGGATTTTATTCATAGCGATCTAGTGATAAAACGTGATAAAACGTCATACAGCTGTGTCTCAGCGGTGGGACAGCCGCCTGCCTGCTGTCTGAAGCAGGCACATGCGCAAAGGCTGGTAGGAATGACAGGAACCAGCAGCCTATCAGCACACAGGGTTTGTGATCTTACAGCCAATCAGAAGCAGAGTAGGGCGGGCATTTATTTCAACTCCATAGCCGTGATATACGACAGTTTGGCTGAGAAAGAGTCTCCCTGAGCGGCTCTGTGGAAGTTTAGACGTGCTAAACTGCTCGTAAATATTGATGTGTTTACTTTTCCAAACAAGTAAGCAGGTAAAACTATAGACAACAACTATCTAATAAAAGTCCTAAAATACCTCAGCCGTTTAGTTTTTAATACACTATGCATGATAGCGTGACTGGCGGTCATCAAAAGACCGCTGGCGGCGCTTCCAGTGTTTAACACTAGAAAACCCAGAGATTTCTTACCCCTCTACCATGCCCAGAGTACAACCAAAAGGCTGCCCGGTTTGAAATTAACAATTCAATGGCCAACAATTAGCACCTTTACATTTGTAAACACAGCCATTACCTGCCGTTAGCTGTTCAAGCATACTCCTTGGGGGGAGGAGTGTGCATCAGCTGTGTTCTCCGTTCCTGGACTACAAATCCGGCGGCAGAAAACTCTGCTGCGCAAATACCAGCGTAAAATAAACTTTCATATTTCTCTGTGTTGTTGTAGTATATTCAGATGATAAAACAACAATATAATAAAAAAGAAGACTCGAAAGGAGGAACCGCGGTGCAGTAGGCTATGGCACACGTTAACGTTAAAAAGCACACTGCTTGTTGTAAATACTTGGTTTATGCTTTAAGAGGTAAATATTTTGGTTAACATGTTGAAGAAATATCATTGTTTCTTTTTTCATCTCTTGCTATGCTATTGAATTTGGCAACATTAACATGGAAATTCACTGCATTAGGACCAACTAGCCATACTGAATTTCTGGTAGCATGACAACACAAACTGGACTCGTTTGACCACTCTTACCCAATGTGCAACAATCACAAAACTGGGTCACTGCTTCAGCTGCCTTATTGCGGCTCATTTACGTATCAATCCACAGTCAAAGTGGTGGTGGAGGAGCCTAGGAGATGGTAATTTTCTGGAGCAAGTGCGAATGTTGAAGAAGGCGCATGTTCAAGTTGGGGGCTGAGTACCTTTTGGAATGGTAATCAGAGCGTAATAGGTTAGCCAGACAGTTATGTAATCGGCGAGACTGTTCTTTTCCCGAAACAAAAAAGGGAGAATATGCTGGGTTACATTGTAAATACATTAATCAGAATTTTACTGAATTAACTATGATGCAGTATTAAATATTTGCTCATTGATAATTTATGTGTAGAAGTGTTGTTCGTGTCATCAGAACATTTTGTGTAAATACCAGGATGGTTTGATTTACGTCATTTACGTGACTTAATAAATTTATTTTACTTCTCCAATTGAAATTATGGAAATTATGTGTTGCCTACATATTTGACCATCTGTGATACCCTGATTGACCTATTCGTTCATCATAGGCTACAGCAGAAATTTTCTTTACTCGGTTTCTTTACGCATTAAATGCAATGCTTAGGGGCAGTTGTTGTTTTAAACCAGCAAAGCGACTAAAACCGACATGTAAACGTTGTTTCTGAGCAGCATGAGCTGTTTTACAACATCCGCAGAAAGGAAACGTCTGTTTCTAAACAATAAAGTGCCGCTGAGATGAGCCGCACTGCTGTCTGTCTGATTTGGATCTCCTTGGGGCGGCATGGCTCAGCAAGGTAGAGCGGTCGTCTCGTAACCCGAGGGTTGCCGGTTCGATCCTCGGTCAAGTCGGGTTCATGTCGAGGTGTCCTTGGGCAAGACACCGAACCCCTAATTGCTCCTGATGGGTCGTGGTCGAGCGCCTTGCATGGCAGCTTCCGCCGTGAATGTGTGTGTGAATGGGTGAATGTGATGTACTGTATAATGTAAAGCGCTTTGGGTATCATCCCAGGTACAGAGAAGCGCTATATAAATACGGACCATTTACCATTTTGCAGCTGACAGTGGCGTCGTAGTTTATGAAAAAGGTTTATTACACTCCAGCAGTATTTTTCATTACCTGAAATTGTACATTTTTAAATGGAGATTTACAATGAATAAATTGTGATCCAGTATTTGAAAGGTTTTATTAACCTACTAGCATTCATTTCTGAATAAAACAATTGCCAGCGCACAAGCATGTTACAATTTCACATTCCACGTCAAACGATGATTATGTATTAAGTTTTATGCATTTTTATGAATTGTGACTGGCCATCAGAAGGTGCTTTGAGTGGCGCCTCTGCCGGTCAGTGTAAATTCAGATAAAATCTGACAGACTACGGGCGATGAGAAGTCTGTGAGAGAAGCGCCATCTTCTGGGTCTACCCTATATTACAAGGAATGGGTGGAGTTTGATTAAAACATCGACACTCCCAGGAGAAGGAGGGGGGCCTCTCCGGCGGCTGGAAGTCGGAAGGCAGCTGGCTGGAACTGGAATGGAACTGGGCTGGAAGCCAGCAGGTATTCGGCTGGCTTTCAGCTTGGATGGGAACTTTTAAACCGCTACTACTGTATAAGGATTAGGGACTGCTGGTGGTTTGGTTTTGGTTATCTGGTTAATGAGTCTGAGGTCATGTGCCATTCTGAAAATGTCAGTTCCTGGTTTGGGGACAGGAAGAATAGGAGTGTTCCAGGAAGAAGAGGTAGGATAAATAACCTGTTTAGCTTTGAAATCAGCAACGACAGGTCTCAATCCAGCCATAGCTTTTTCAGAAATGGGATATTGAGCTCGAAAGACAGGTTTGGGGGACTCATAGTCAAAAGTGACAGGGGAAACCTTCATAGGTGTTCCCACATCACCAGGCCCCTCAGCCCACAGGGAAGAGGGCAGAGTGGAGCAAAGAAAATCTTTATGTGGATGGTCAGTTTTTTCACGGCCATGCTGTCTGTCCAAAAGAAGAGTTTCAGGTGTAGCTTTGTCCTGAGTGAGGGAACAGATTTTGTACAGTGAGGTGGAAGGAGAAAACAAAACCTGGGGCAGCTGAGTGTTTACCCAGTCAGAAGCATCTGAGGCCTGCTTACACATAGGGCCTAAATCTTTAGCAGAATGAGCAGGACTGACTGCCAGAGTGACATGAGGTGCTGCAGAAGGAGACATTTCATAAAAGGATAACTGTTCAGGGGTTAAATCAATTAGAGCAGCCACACCTTGGGGGCCCAAAACAATGCCAGAGCCAGACAGGTCCCAGGTCCCCACAGCCTCATCTGTCCATCTGTGATAATAATCAGTGCTGGTGTCCCAGCGATCATATAACATAGTACAGTGAGGAGGGTCAGGAGGGGGGCCGTAGGGAGCATGGTGATGGATCCAGGGGGACCATTGAGGATACAGGGTGAGCAGTGACTGTGGTGAAGGTGTGAGGTCATCCAAAAGAAGCCAATATATACGTGCATGTTCAGTTTGCATGCTGGGTGCAGAAGCAGGAGGGGTGGAAAGAAGCCATTGTCCATGTGAGGCAGAATGAATGAGACCAGAGTTGCAGTCCACTATATTTCCATTAGGGAATTTGACAGTCACTCCATCTGGAGAACAAAGAATTTCTGCTCTCAGCTTAGTGAGGATGTCTCTGCCCATCAGTGGGACTGGGCAGTGTGGAGAGGAAACATAGCGATGTTCAAAATGATATCCAGCTGCCTCAGTGGGAAGAGAAAAAGTTAGTGGCAGATATTGAAGAGTCCCAGAGAAGCCAGTGAGTGCCAAAGTGTCAGTGGATAAAAGTTCGGGTGAAACAGAGGTTAAAGTGGACCATTTTGCCCCTGAATCTACCAAGCAAGTCACAAACTTTCCACCCACTCTGACGGTCATCATGGGCTCTGCCTCCTCACCCATGACTGGATAGGCTCCTCCTGGGCATCCCTATTGCTGAGGTATCCACCCTCCAGTTCCAGGAGGAGGTGGTGGGGGCGGAGCTGCAGAGGCATAGGGTGCCTGATGTGGGAGTGGCTGAAGGAAGGGACACTCCCTCTGCCAGTGTTCAGTCTGTCCACAACTGTAACAACCCTGCTGTCCTGGCCCACCCCTTCCTCGTCCACCACGCCTAGGGCCACCCCTTCCACCGCGTCCCCTGAAATTTCCCCGCCCCCTAGGAGGGCCGGAGTATGGAGGATAATAGGACTGCTGCGTAGCTGGGGGAGAGGCCTGTGGAGCTGTAGTCACCGGGGCCTGAAGTGGAGTAGGGGGCGTGGCTACCATCTGTTGCTTGCCTTTTTTCTCTCTGTTTACATCATCTCTGAGTTCTGCTAACTGAAGTTTCAACACTGAGACCTCCATCTCCTCTTTGTGATTCTGCTGTTCCTTCTGCTTTTTGTCATACTGATTAAGATGATGCTTAGCAAACATGCAATAACGCTCAAAAGCTTCTGAAGGGAAAAGGTCAGGCTGGTCCCCTAATTTGTCCTTAACCTCAATAGGGAGGCCAGACTCAAACGCCTGCTTAAACAATGAACAGTGGACCTCACTACGGCTGGGGTGATGACCCACCCTGTCAGTGTATGTAGTAATGCATCTCAGTACATAGTCCTCTGGTGTCTCTTTGTCATCTCTCTGGAAAGTCATTTTAGCTACATCACCCGCAGGAGGGGGAAATGTTCTGTCAAGTGCAGCTGACCATGCAGTAGCATAAGGTCCCAAAGGGGTGTCATTAGGATGAGTAAAAGTTCCTGCCAAGTAATCAAGTTCTCTGAGAGTCAGAGTGGATGTACAAGAGGCAACCATCCCTCGCACATCTCCCAGAGCCAATTGAGTCCCTGCAGTAAGAGAAATCATTTTGTTCCACCACATCAGTCCCCCAGAAGTGAGAGCAGGCAACTTAGAAGTAAGAGAATGCATATCTGTCAAAGAATAAGGCTTGTAAACTGAGCCTCCAGCTTGGTGTTGCATCAGAGGAAAATTTCCTCCAAGTCGCTGTGGCATGTTCTGAAAGTATGGTGGGCCCAATTGTGGCTCGGTGGAAAGAGAGCTCTGCGGTTCCACTGAAGAAATGTTTTCTGTACTTTTAAAAGTAATCAAGTCAGAAGTGGCCATGCTGGCAGAGGGAGCGGGGTCCCGAGAAGAATGCCACAAAGAAGTGGAGTCATGAGTGAGCTGTTGATGGTTCTGTCTAGAAATGTCCTCCATCTGCTGCAGAAAGGGCTTCGTGCTGGCTTTTACTGGAGTGGCACTCAAAACTCCTGCCACTGTCATAGAAAATGTTCCGTCTGAACCAGAAAGAGGTTCAGTTTGGGAGCAAGATGTGTGCTCAGTCTCCTGAGGGTGGTCTATAAGCTGACTAGTAACATTCCTTCTGCTAGAACTGTCCCTCTTATCCTGCTCCATTGATGTAGAATGGAGAAGTCCTGCAGGACTCAGTGATGGATACAAGGTAGTATGAGAAGTCAAAGAGTCTGCCCGAGCCTCCTCACAATCCAAAAATCCTCCTTTTACATTAAGGATTGGTGCCTGAAGAGCAGGGCTTGGAGAGGTCTGATAAGGAGGTAGACCAGGACGGGAGGGAGAAAAGCTCGACTCCCCGTGTCTGCTACGCTGGTGTCGCTGAAGTGCATACAATGCTGTTGTAGTAATATAGATATGATGAATAAAAGCTCTCCAATTCTCTGCTTCTTCAAATTTTTTCTTCTTCTTACCCTTATTAATCCTACTCGCATTTTCCATGTCTTTCTTAACAACCTCCTTAGCTCCTTCTGCCTCAGATCCTGCACATTTTAACCATGTCAAAACTTTCCGAGGGTCAGGGTTTTTCACATTCACCTGGCTTGTCTGCATTTTAGTCACACAATCTGACCAAAAAAAATCAAACTCTTTTTCTTTGCCTGCAATGCTTGACTGGGCTTGATTTTTTACACGAGTTAAAAAGTTGTCTTTTTTGCCCTCCGCAGGAGGGACTTGCTCTGCTGAAATAGACATGTTATAAAATATGGACTCTGATGTATGTGAATGGATCTTGTCCCCGGGTTTGCTACCTTCACAGCACCTGCGAGATCACAGATCAACCTACTTCACCAGACCACTGGCTTATGTTAACACCGCTAGGTTTCCACCAGTGCGATGCTTCAGTCAAAATGTTCACTCAGCGTCCGGTGTGATATTCGCAAAACCCGGTTTTAATTCTCCACACAACAGAAGTCAACAATCAATGCAGTTTTCCCTCACAGAGCAGAAACATTTATCCAGTAAAAGGTCTGCTGTCTCAATCCTCTACTGTCCGGAATTAAATGAAGACAGCAGAGAGTTTTTTTTTTTTTTTTTCCAAAACACTTAAAGCTCTGTGTTTAAAAGCCTCCCCACAATACAATTCTCCCACAATGCAGAAATATCACAATGACACATGCAAAATCAGCATAGCAAAATCAATGAAGTTCTCAATGAAAAAATGTCACAATGTCACATGCAAAATTACCATAGCAAAATCACTAAAGCTTTGAATACACTCACAATGCAAAAATGCCACAACGCTGCATGCAAAAATCACCACAGAAAAATCTCTAAAGCTCTAATAACACTCACAATGCAAAGATGTCACAATACAGTATGCAAAATACCATAGCAAAATCACTAAAGCTCTGAATACACTCACAATGCAGAAATAGCCCAAAACAGCATGCAAAATACCATAGCAAAATAACTGAAGCTCTGATTTACACTCACAATGCAGAAATATCACAATGCTTTAAGCAAAATCACCACAGCTTCTCAAAACACTTCTGAAAACACTCACAATGCAAAAATATCACAATGCTTTAAGCAAAATCACCTCCTTCTGAGCTGCTGCTGTCCGGTTCTAGAATAGGACAGCGCAATCCCACACTTTTAAGTTATTATCTTCAGTTGCTCTATGTTCTGTGTATCAAAGCCACCACAGTTTGCTCTACATACAATTTATTTATATATATATATATATATATATATATATATATATATATATATATATATATATATATATTTTCTTCCCCACTATTATTGTTGTAATTATATATTTATCTTAATATTTATATTTATATTTATAAATTATTATTCATAAGACATTAGACAAACATAAAACATACAACGGGGTACCCCAAAACTAGAAAGGGACTCGAACCCTTTTTTACTCACAGGAGGACTCCAACCTCCTGCGGTGAGGACTGACACCTCACTACCAAAGGGGACTCGAACCCCAATATCTCACAAGAGGACTCCAACCTCCTGCGGTGAGGACTGGCACCTCACTATCAAAGGGGACTCCAACCCCAATATCTCACAAGAGGACTCCAACCTCCTGCGGTGAGGACTGGCACCTCACTATCAAAGGGGACTCCAACCCCAATATCTCACTATAATGAATTGCTTTCCTACAGACTGGCTTTTCACTCACCAGAGTGAGGGTTCAGGATGTCTGATAAATTTGGTTAAAATCAATCTGCAGTATTCAGTACATTAAGTACAACAGGTTACTGCTTACCTTTAGTGTGGTGGGCGCCCAGACTCAGACAGCCCGAATCCTGCTCTTGATGCTCTCCGTTGCCGTTCTTAGTGGATCACGTCGTTGGTCACCAATTGAAGTTTTAAAATATTTCTTTGTTGGCTTTAAAAGATTTGTTCACCACCTGTAAATCAATCATCAGAAGGAAGAGTGTTCAAAAATCCACATTTTTAAAAGAAGGCAAAAACACCAGAGTTTGAGTAGAATTGACAATTCTTTGTTAAGCCAGTAATAAGAAAACAATACATATCTTCTCGAGAAGGAGGCCTGTTAGCTTAGCTTCTGATCACTAATACACAAAGTGTCGGGACCCTTCGGTTCAGCCAAAAAGACCCGCCTAACTAAATTATCCTCCTCATTTATAGTGATACAAAGCATTGTGGCTATGTGCGTGCATGTGGTGAGCATTCATGTGAATGTGTATTTTGCAAGGTGGTCCTTCCTTCTTCCGGGAATTTGATTCCTCCAGGTCCTCCTTTTGGGGTACGTCTGAGGTGCGTCAGAGCTGAAAGGAAAAAGATACTATGCTCTGCCCTGTTATCTGTCTGCCTCTCTGTGCTGACCTCCTTCTACCTGTTCCCACCGTTTTACACAAAAGGCTGTACTTTTTAATGATTTCTGAGTTACTGGGAAATTCCGTTCTGCTAGGAGTGAATAGATAAGCAAAGAGATACAAAAATATTTACGATTTACTCCCTAGTGGCCATCCAGAACATTGTCAAGGCCGCTAATTCTCAGCTGTTTTCTCAGTATTGAACTCAGTAACTTTATATGAGTTTATGTGAATACACTATCTGTAACCTGCAAAGCAATGATAACAATTAAGCTGTAGTTCTATTAAAAGCAAAGCCTAATGCATGTTACTAAAATCTAAGGATAAAATGTAAATGAATAAATGAATAAGAATGCTTAAATGAGTAAATGAATAATAAATGAGTAAATGAATCAAAATGCTTATAAAATATTTGCAACACCCTCCTACATGCTGCCTGATGGCAGCACTGCTCCGTTAATATATTTTTTTTAGGACAATTCATTCAAGTTCTTCCAAAATCCAAATCCAAAACCACGTTCACGTACATGTTTGTATATCATACTTTTATGCTATCATTATTATTAGAATAGAATAGAATAGAATAGAATAGAATAGACGTTTATTGTCATTGTAACATGTAACATATACAACGAAATTAAGAGTGCCCAAGAGTCAAAGTGCAGTACAGCAACATACATTTAACATTCAACCATAAAAACATTTAAAAGGATAAAAGAATTTAAAAGGAAACAACCAAGTTAAAAAAAACTAACTAATCTTCCACGCAGTCGACCTTATACTTATCTTGTACATTTTGCATGTAAACAGCAGTGATATTTATTGGACTGTGTAACAGCCTGCAAAGAATTTATTTGAGGTTGTTTATGGTGGTTACAGCCACAGGATAAAAGCTGTTTTTTAATCTGTTTGTTCTGGCTCTGATTGATCTGTACCTTTGTCCTGATGGTAACAGCTCAAACAGGCAGTGTCCAGGATGTGATGTGTCCTTTAAAATGAGTTGTACTTTCCTGAGGCAACAGGAACTGTGTAGTTCTTCCAATGTGGGGAGAGGGCATCCAATTATCTTCTGGGCCATGTTTATGGCCCTCTGGAGAGCTGTCCTTTGAGCCACAGTGCAGCTGGGGAACCAAACACCTATGCAGTATGTTAAAATACTTTCTGTGGTGCACCGGTAGAATGACAACAGCAGTCTCTGGTTGACATTGTTCTTCCTCAGTACCCTGAGGAAGTAGAGTCTGCTGAGCCTTCTTCCGCAGCTCAAAAGTGTTTGTGCTCCAGGTGAGGTCCTCCTTAATGTGGACCCCCAGGAACCGGAAGTCCTCCACCCTCTCCACACAGTCCCCCCAGATGTGAAGTGGTAAGATGTCCGTTTTGTGCCTCCTGAAGTCGATAACCAGTTCCTTAGTCTTTGTGGTGTTTAAGAGCAGGTTATTCTCCTTAGACCACACTAACAGCTGCTCCACTTCGTCCCTATACATCGACTCATCCCCTCCAGAGATGAGCCCCACCACTGTGGTGTCATCGGCAAATTTCACTACGGTGTTATTGTGGTGAGAGGGGATGCAGTCAAAGGTATAGAGATTGTAGAGCAGGGGGCTCAGCACACAGCCCTGTGGGGAGCCGGTACAGAGACTGAGGGCCATAGATGTATGTTGACCCAGTCTGACCCTCTGGCTGCGACCTTGGAGAAAGCTGTTTATCCACATACAGGTGGAGTCCGGAAGCCCCAAATCCTGAAGTTTGTCCACCAGTCTGCAGGGGAGGATGGTGTTAAACGCCGAACTATAATCCATGAAGAGCATCCGGACATAGCTCCCTTTCTGCTCCAGATGGGACAGAGCAGCATGCAGGGCAGTGGCCACGGCGTCTTCTGTGGATCTGTTCGCCCTGTAGTTCCCCAAGTTCATGTGTCTTTGCATGTCTCCTCCACACCTGATAGCTTTTAAATATGCAATGATATCTTCACTTAATAAAAGTATGTTACATTACACATCTGTTTTCATTGGTGTTTACACTGATTCAGTTCACATCTGGCAACAGGAAACCGATTAAACTAGAAATCATCATTTAAAATATGAAATGCAGTAATGAAGAGGCTAAAACAGGGATGCAGCAAACTTTTTATTGAAACTTTTTATTAAAACATTTCTCTCTTGCCGCCTCCTCTTCTCCACAGCAGCGTGTTAGCTCCAGGTGGTAAATGCCTCAGTGCCACTGCTGGCTCGATAGTTTAATGCCACAGTGATCTACGGTGAACACACATTGGCAGTTTCTATGAAAGCAAACATGAAAGCTTTGCAGACTCTTATCCAAAGTGATGTACAGTCAGCTACGGCTTAGTCAGCGGTACCATGGAAACGGGCCAATTCTCAAACCAGCGGTGTTTCCTAATCAGTTTTCAGATCAAGGACCATTTCGTTTACGCCAGAGACCCTGCAGTGCTTAATCTGGAGGTTCAACAATCATGAATAAACATACGGAATCTATAGCATTAATCATTTCTAACACTTATAGCCCATCTACGTCTATGAAACCGACTAAAAAACTGCTAACATTTATGCGTGCTAACTCTACTGCAGCCTCCAGCAAATGATCAGATGCATAACTGTTGGCAGGGATAGAAGAGACAGGAAGCATGCTGCAGTTTATATTAGAATTATCACTGAATAACTTTATATTTACAACAGTACAAAATAGCTTCCACCTACACCAGTACCGCTGAGTCAGTGGCCCCGGGACTTCCGGCAATATGGTGAAGCGGGCACACGTGAGGTCTTGAGCTCCGTTTACGATGCCCCAAATTAGACTCTAAAACAACCCTTAACAAACTACTGTGCCCTTAAGGAAGACCCGTACAACAACGCCGACACATAGTAAGTGATAAAAAGAAGTTGTGAAGAATGTCAACAGCGACAGAAAGTGACTTTCAGTCCTTAAAGAGTGCTAATGCTAATATAGCCTCCAAGCTAGAGATGCACAACTATGCCGCATTAGTTAAGGCTACCGGCAGCACTGTAACCCCAATGGACATCTCGAAAAATGCCAGAAGACAACTGAATACAACCCCATTGAAACTTCCACCTGCTAAAAAAACAGGCGACCGAGACTGAGGTGTCCCTAGCTGCTGTTTTAACTGCAATCCAAAATCTGGATAGCAAAGTGGATGATTTTGGCAGACAGTTGAAAGAAAGCTCAGAAATGTTTGCCCGTGTCACGCAGCGAGTCGAACAAAACTCACTCGGTATTGCTGAATGCAAATCTAAAACGGAAGGCCTCGAGCAAGAGATCATTACTGTGAAAAAAGAAAACAACGACCTGAAAGAAAGACTCCTGGAAGCAGAGAGATATAAATGCAGATGGAACCTAAGACTATCAGGTCTCAGGGAACAAGATGCCGAACAGCTCAGAGAAAATGTGGAAAATCTTCTTTCAAAGATCGTACCTCCCTGGGCAGACCATATCGAGGACGTGGTCGATCCAGTCCACCGTGTGGGAAGGAAGGAGGATGGAAGGAGTCGTCAAGCCATCTTGCACTTCACGCGCAGACACCATAGTGACACGTTCTGGAAAATGATGAAGAACTCGTTGGTGTGCATAGAACAAGGCCTCCGTTTTATCCAAGATTTCATCAAAGAAGACAGACAAGCACAAGAGGAATTGTGGCCAAAAATAAAAAGCGCCAGAGCCCAGGGGAAGGTGGCCTTCTACAGAGGTCATGTCGCAGTTATAGATGGTCATGTGATCAAAAGCTCACCCCCCTTCTGATACAGTGATGTCGTTCTTGGGTAGGATTTAGGTTCTCCACCTCAGAACCCACATATTCTGCTCATACTTTGAAATAGCTTTAATGTTCTCCTAGATGTTACCGTACTTCTTTACTCACATACAAGGATAATTAAAATAGAGAATTGGTTTAATTAAGAATGTTGTAGGGTTCTCAAATTTCCATGTTGTTATGTTAAGGGTAATCAAAAATAAATAAAATTTCCAGGGGCTTGCCTTAAGTTCATCCTAGTAAATAAGCTTAGTGTTTAACACTTCCTTCTTTACCCTCCCTTTTTTATGTTCTTTAAAACAAATCTTAAATTTTTGACACTTAATGTAAGGGGCCTAAGAGATAATATTAAAAGAAAGGCAATGTTTCGGTACTGTAAAAACCAAAGTCCACATTGTATTTTTCTTCAGGAAACTCATTCCATTATTGAGGATGAAAAATTCTGGTCAAACCAATTGGGAGACAGAATAATTTACTCACATGGTACTTCTAAATCAGCAGGAGTGGCAATCTTTTTAAATAATCTTCCAGGAAAAACTGTATCAACTAGACAAAGCGATTACGGTCACTGGATTCTTTTTGTATTACTTATCAAAGATTCAATAATGATCCTAGGTAACGTCTATGGATACTGTAGTATATCCAAAAATAAAGCTCTTCTCACAAATTTAGAACAAGAACTCCAACTACTAAAACAAAGATTCCCCACAGACCACATCCTAATGGGGGGAGATTGCAACATGGTTATGAATGAAAGTTTTGATAGACACCCCAAATAAGTATATAGACTCCCATCCAAATAATTCTTTATCTGAATTCTGTAACAATCTTGGGCTTATTGACCTATGGAGAGAAAAACACCCTAACAGAAAACAATTCTCTTGGCATAAACCTGATGCTTCTAGCAGATCTAGAATAGATTTTTGATTAGGAACAGAAGAACTTCTCCAAAATACATCAATTTGTAATATTTCTCCAACCCCTCTTACCGACCACTGTAGCATCACCCTGTCCATTACACCTCCACTGGAAAATATGGGGAATAGGGGATATTGGAAATTTAATGCAAACCTCATAAGCATGACTTATTTTGTCAAGAAATAAAAGAGCTAGTTAAGAAGATTTTGCAAGATGATAATCTCTTATCCTCTACTAAAAAATGGGAATACTTGAAATACAAAATAAGGGCTCACTCTATATCCTTCAGCAAAAACCTTAAAAAAACTCATTACCATGGAAGAAGAAAAAATAGTTAGAGAATTGAATTCAGTTTATACTAAACAAACGCCTATGGATGATGATGATAAAGATAACCTAGTGACCCTACAATCTAAATTAGATGGGATGTATGAAAGAAGAGCTCACGGTGCTTTTATCAGATCAAGAGCCAAATGGATTGAGGAGGGAGAAAGAAACTCTGCATATTTCTGCGGTCTGGAAAAAAGGAGACAGCAAAAAAACTACATAAATTCCCTGATCATTGATGGCACAGAATGTACAGACCAAAAATTAATTGCTAAAGAAATCAGCCGTTTTTATCAAAACCTCTACAGCTCTACCTTCTCAGCCGAAGACTGTGATCTCCTCATAGACCAAATCAAGGATTATGTCCCACAAATCTCTGAAGATTTCAGAGAAGAATGTGATAAAGAGATTACTATAGAGGAGCTCGATAATGTGTCTAAAAGTTGATAAATCTCCAGGCCCGGATGACTTAACTGCCAACTTTTACAGGCATTTCTGGAAATATCTTAGAGAGTTCTTATTTAAGGTATTTGAAGAGATAATTAGTAACTACTCTCTTCCAGAAAGTATGAAACAAGGTATCATTACTCTTATACCAAAGTCAGAAAAAGATAACAAGATTTTAGAAAACTACCATCCAATATCCCTTTTAAATTGTGATTATAAATTACTGACGTACATTTACTCTAACAGACTAAAAACGGGTCTTAAGGATGTCATCTCTGAGACACAAACTGGCTTTATGAGTAAGAGATCCATTCATAATAACATCAGACTGGTGCTAAATTTACTGGAATACAGTGATTGGATTGAAGACAAAGGCTTTATTATGTTCCTTGACTTCTACAAAGCCTTTGACATGCTGGAGCATCCATTTCTCTTCAAAATCTTGCATACTTATGGATTTGGACAAAACTTCTGTAAAGTAGTAGAGAGTCTCTATAACAATACAACAAGTTCAGTAGCGCTTCCACATGGTACCTCTCCACGATTTACTATTAACAGAGGTGTAAAACAAGGTTGTAACATTTCTCCATTTCTATTCATTCTAGCGGTTGAGGTTATGGCAATCTTAATTAAAAACTCAGAATTACAAAAATTAAAGGTATTTGACAAACAAATTATAATTAGTCAACTTGCTGATGACACAACTACTTTTCTAAAAACCTTGGAACAAATCGCCTGCTTTCCTAAATTAATTGACACATTTTCCAAAGCATCAGGATTGACACTAAACCTTCAAAAATGTGAACTAATGGCAATACATTATAAAGAAATTACAGAAGCTTACGGAATACCAGTTAAATCCTCAGTCAAATATCTTGGAAACCATATGACTAAAGATATCAAGACAGGAGAAAATCTTAATATAGAAAATAAAATCAAAACCTGCAAATCTCAGTTAAATAAATGGCTTCAGAGAGAAGTGACACTCTTCCCCAGAACCTACTTAACCAAAATGGAGTCACTGGCAAGATGTATTTACCCTGCTTACTCAATGGCCATACCAAAACAAATATATTAAAGCTATAAATCAGATAAACTTCAACTTTTTTCTGGAAAAACCGAGCCCATTATATAAAGAAATCAGAAATGGTAAAGGACTTTAAGGATGGGGGGCTACAAGCAATTGACTTTGAATGCTTAAATGCAGTCCTAAAAATAAACTGGTGGAAATAATTTTTGTTAAATCAAAACAGGATTTGGTATTGTCTCCCCAAAGGTTTGTTCCAAAAGATGGGTGGTATTGACTTTGTCCTCAAATGTGATTTTTGTGTGGATAAGCTTCCTGTGAAACTATCCTCATTTCACAAGCAGGCACTGCTATGCTGGAAACTTATGTACACGCACAACTTTTCTCCTCATCGATCCCCTATATGGAACAGTAGATATGTTCTGCACAGAAATAGATCTCTGTTTTTGGTCCACTGGATGGAAAAAAATGTATGGTCTGGAAGACATTTACTGAATGACCATGGTGATTGGCTCTCATATGAAAACTTTTGCATGAAGTACAACATCAACTGCACACGTGCTCAATTTGACAAAGTTATAAAAGCCATTTCTTCTTCAGTCAAGATGCTTGTTCAAAATATGAACATTCAAATCCCAGAACTTCGACTACCTGTATTTCAATTACATGGAGATGATTTCTTAGATAAATGTAACTCCAACAAACTAGCTCGCTGGTACATAACGGATCAACTTTTCCCCACCCGACCTAATAAAAATTCCATTATTCAAATATTTTCTGACTCTGAGGTTGAAAAATGGAGAACAACTTATCTCACCTATCCGTTAAGCCCTAAGGCTAAAGAAGTTCACTTTAAGGTCCTCAATAATATTTTTCCATCCAGAGAACTTTTAAGGAAGAGATTTAACCTGGAAAATAATACATGTACGTTTTGTAACAATGATATTGAAACAATAGACCACTTGTTCTTTTACTGTGTACAATCTGAAACATTCTGGAAAAGCCTGCAAGACTGGTTATCAACAAGACTCTTACTTCCACAACCCCTGACAAGAGATAACATCTTTTTCGGTGCTACTCTTAAAGATAAAAGGAGTGATCTTGTACTTAATAACTTGCTGATTCTTGCCAAATTCTTCATCCACACATGTAAATGGGGAAATAGAAATCCCACTTTCGCACTCTTTAAAAGATACTTGTGGACAACCACTTAAGTGCCTTAAAACTGGTAAAAAAAACAAAGAGAGCGAACAACTCCTTCATGCCTATGAAGACCTAAAGATTTTTTTTGACTGCTGATGCCCTACATTTATTAAATTATTTATTTATTATTTATTTATTTATTTTATTTTTTTATTATTATTTTATTTTATTTTATTTATTTTTATTTTATTTATTTATTTTTTCTCTCTCTTACTTTGTTTTTTGTATCCTCCTATGAATGTGCCTTGTAATGTATGACTTGTTGTTTCTGTATTCAAACAGGCCACTTTGTTATGTACAGGTGTTCAATGTTATAATAATAATAATAATAATAAAAAAAAAAAAAAAAAAGAGTCGGTGGCCGCCATTATTCAGCTCTGGAAAACTGGTTGAAAGTCCCTCCCCTTCCACTACGTCAGCAAGATGGCTTCCATTTAGTGCGTGTAGTGTCCATCGTTTGCACTAGATTTTTGGACGAGTTTAGGGCAGCATCCGGGTACTTTCAGTGCACTGCGTTTTTACTGAAATTTCTGTGTAAGCGCACTAAGCACTTAAATGTAGTGTTCAAAGTATAGAAGCGCGCGGATTGGGACACACCCTGTGAGAAGAATTTCTTTAGATTCAGAGCTGCATCCTCAATAAGACTGTATGTAAAACAAGCTACTCGGGCTAACTCGGGTTTTATAGTGGACTTTCTGTTGGTTTTTTCCCCTTTGCATGGGTTGAGTGAAATATTTTCTTACTGTTTATTGAATGTTGGTGAAAACTTGCTGGGCATTTGACGTGTCATTTTGACTGCAAATCAGCCAGCAGGCTAAAAGTGTCTTCCTCTCAGTTATTTGCTGTTAACGAACACATGGTTTAATGCTGAGGGAGAATATTGTCTGAGTTTGTTTGTGTTCTCATAAAGCTGCTTAACTTGTTTTCCATTTGTTTTGATCATATACTGCATTTATTTTTTTATTTTTCATATTATTGGACCCCCAAATAAATTTCCAGCCGTTTTACCTCAGTCGTTTTATATTTTTATCTGCAAGCTGCCCTGAAGTAGAGACACCACTAGCTCGGTATAAGGTAAGAGAGGGTTGTGCTAGCTTAACTGTGGCCAAGAGTGCTTTAAACTTCAGCTAGGCCCCCATAACTACACACTGTTGCCCCAGATAAAAACCCAGTCAGAAAGGCATCCACATACTTACTGTTTTAAGTATGTGGATGCCTCCTGAAGGTCCCAAAGACCCATTTTAAAACCCAGGGAGATCTGGCTTTTCAGGCTGTAGCCCCCAGACTCTGGAATGACTTGCCCCTGTCCCTCCCTGTGGTCGACTCTGTGGACTCTTTTAAAAAGCAGTTGAAAACTACAAGTGAAACTCAAAAAATACAATATTGTAAAAACATTTATTTATTTCAGTAATTCAGCTTAAAAAGGTAAACTAATATATAATATAGACTCATAACATGCAAAGTGGGATATTTCAGGCATTTATTTGTTATAATTTTGATGATTGTGGCTTACAGCTTATGAAAACCCAAATATGATAATCTCAGAAAATTTGATCACATTAAATAAAATAAATAAATAAATTTTGAAAACAGTAATGTTGAACATCTGAAGAGTATAGTCATGTATGTGAACTCAGTTCTTGGTTTGAGCACAGTAATCTCTTGGTCATTGAACCAGGTTTTGGTTCTTTTGGCAGTGTGGGCTGGTACCAAGTCCTGCTGGAAAATGATTAAGCATCTCCAAAAAGGAAGCATGAAGTGCTCTAAAATCTCCTGGTAGGCAGCTGCATTGACTCTGGACTTAATGAAGCTCAGTGGACCAACACCGAAAGATGACATGGCTCCCCACATCAACACAGACTGTGGAAATTTCACGCTGCACTTTCAGTGTCTTGGGTGGTTGCTTTATCATTCTTCCTCCAGACTCTGGGGCCTTGATTTCCAAATGAGATGCAACAACTTTGGACCACTACTCAACAGACTGGTTCATTTTTTTCTTTAGTCCAGGTAAGACGCTTATTATGTTGTTTTGTTCAGGAGCAGCTTGACAAGGGGAATACCACCTTCCTCTCCAGGCTGCGGTCATCCCTGCTGGTTGTTCCACCGTTTTCTTCCACACTTTTCCCTTTTACTCAACTTTTTATTGATGTGCTTTGATGCAGGTTGCATTGATTCTAGCAGATGGGTGAAATGTTTCCTTGTTCTTCTCTTTCTATTTCCCAAAAAGAGTATTTCTAACGTACAGCTACTCCAGAATCAGACGAAGACCAGATGGTGGGAACACATTACACCACTTTGAAAATCACTGCAGTGGCTCCCCGTGTGTTTCAGGGTTGATATTAAGGATCTTTTGGTAGTTCATAGATGCCTTATTGGTCTTGGACCTTCATATTTATCTTTTAAATAATGAGCCCTTACAGATTCTTTAACTTAATTTTTATTTGTTTTGTTCTGCAGTTTGTGAGGCAAATTTCTGCCGGCTGTGTTTAAACACATCCTGCATATTTGAAACCTTCCATCATGAGGTGCAGGAGGAGATGATGGAGAGGAAAAACGTCCTTTTAACAGGAAGGAAAATCTACATCAGAACCAGGAATGATGACAATCTTCTTTCAGATCTTATTCAGATTCTATTCTGGATTCAACCAGCAGCCAATGAAGAGAAGATAGATGGAGAAATATGATCTCTGCTGATAATTCTCATCAGAATCTTTGCTACAACATTTTGGATCAGATGGAGACTTTTGGGATCAGAATCCAGATTTTTCTAGAACAGAGGACAGGTGGAGGAAGAAGAGAAGACATCAGAGGAAGATTGAAGCTTATTTAATTCAGCAGTTTATGTGTGTTTTAACAGTGTTTGGATGGTAAACAGACTGTTTTTATACAGAACTTTTCATGTCCTGATGACCAGAACAGAGCGACACACACCGATAAACACAGTAAGGAGGTGTGAACACTTTACAGTCTGTATTCAGGTTGTTGGTTTAAATCTGCAGGTAAGAAAGTAAAACCTGTTTATTATTAACTTTTGCAGCTTTGAACTCTGGAATCAAACACACCTGGATTTCAGTTGAAGCAGCAGCATTTATCAGAAGAGGTCTGATAAAGTTTCACCCCTCACCTGACTCACCTGAGACGAAGCAGGAAACAGTCGGTGATTCTTGGTCTCTACAGAGAGACACACAGACGATCAGATTCACCTTCAGCTTCCTCTGAGTGAGTCCAGCTGCAGGAAAGAAAAGTGGGAACTTCAAGCTGCTCCCAGTCCACACACTGAAGGTGAGTCTGACCAAAAACACCACTCACAGTCAGTTTGATGGAGTTAGCAGAGGAGGGAGGGCAGCCATGACTGACTGGACTTTCTGTCTGCTGTGTTTTCAGCTTCACTCTCAGACCACATGGCTTCCAGATCAGAGGAGAATCTCTGCTGTCCGGTCTGTAAGGACGTCTTCAGAGATCCTGTTCTTCTGTCATGTAGCCACAGCTTCTGTAGAGACTGTCTGAAGAGCTGGTGGACACAGAAACCAACACACCAGTGTCCCGTTTGTAAGAGAAGATCTTCAAGAAAGGAACCACCTTTAAATCTGGTGTTGAAGAATCTGTGTGAGTCCTTCTTACAGGAGAGAGATCAGAAAGCTTCAGAAGGTCTCTGCCATCTGCACTCTGAGAAACTCAAACTCTTCTGTCTGGACCATCAGCAGCCAGTTTGTCACATCTGCAGAGATTCAGAAAAACACACCAACCACAGAATCAGACCCGTCGATGAAGCTGCACAACAGCACAGGAAGGAACTTCAGGAAACTCTGGAACCATTAAAGAAGAAACTGGAGCTCCAGAAGAACGTTCAGAAGACGTTTGATCAAACAGCAGAACACATTAACGTCCAGGCCCGACACACAGAGAGGCAGATTAAGGAGCAGTTTAAGAAGCTTCATCAGTTTCTAGCAGAGGAAGAGGAGGCCAGGCTGGCTGCTCTGAGGGAGGAAGAGAATCAGAAGAGTGGGATGATGAAGGAGAAGATGGAGGCTCTGAGCAGAGAGATAGCAGCTCTTTCAGACACAGTCAGAACCACAGAGGAGGAGCTGAGAGCTGCAGACGTCTCATTCCTGAACAACTACAAGGCTGCAGTGGAAAGAGTCCAGCGCTGCCCCCTGCTGGATGATCCACAGCTGCACTCAGGAGCTCTGATAGACCAGGCCAAACACCTGGGCAACCTGGCCTTCAACATCTGGAACAACATGAAGGACCTGGTCTGCTACACTCCTCTCATTCTGGACCCAAACACTGCTCATCCAAGACTCTTCCTGTCTGAAGATCTGACCAGTGTGAGACGAGGAGAGGAACAGAAGCTTCCAGATAATCCAGAGAGGATTGCTGCTCATTATGTTCTGAGTTCTGAGGGTTTTAACTCAGGAACTCACAGCTGGGATGTCGATGTTGGAAGTAGTAGATTCTGGTCAGTGGGTGTGTTAGCAAAGTCTGTGAACAGGAAAGGAAACATCTCGTCCGATTTATGGGGAATAAGGTTCTATAAACGAATTGCATTTGAAAATTGTAAGGAATATAAAGGTAAATACTCAGCATTGTCTCCAGGTTCTAAGATTTATCTTCCAGTTCAGAAGAAGCTGCAGAGGATCAGAGTGAATCTCGACTGGAACAGAGGAAAACTGTCTTTCTCTGATCTTGATACTAACACACACATACACACCTTCACACACACTTTCACTGACAGGATGTTTCCCCTCATTACTGCTGATGAAGTGAAGATTTTACCTGTGAAGGTCTCAGTGATGAAACAGCAGCTCTGATGTGTTCATTGTGAAGAACACAAACTTCACATTAAACCTTATTGATCTGGTTGAAATTCACTGATTTCAGGGTCAAACAGGAAGTTTGACCCTGAAATCAGAACAGGAGGAAATCACTGATCTCAAAGGTTGAAAGAAGTCAGTGGATCAGCGTAAATATGGGACAGACTTCTGTTATGGGGAGGGCTAGAGGTTTGTTTAGTTATTAATAAACTCTGTTCACTTCAGTTTTATCAGGTTCATATTGGGTTAAGATGTTTTTTGTTTGTTTTGGATAAAGTCTTTATTGAATGGATGTGTAGTGTATCTAATTTAATTTTTTTTTATGTGAAACTCTAACAAGAAGATGCAGAAAAACACAACCACACTGTTCACACACATCCATCCATCATCCACACACACATTATCATAGATATTTTAAATATGCAGAAAATTTAATGGGAACCAAACACACAGATCAAACCTTCATCAGTACTGAACTGACAAATATTAATAAAGTATCTGATGTGCAAATATCTTGTGTAACAGCGACAGCTGGCAAAGCAGTTAAACAGTCAACCCTAAAAATGAAAACAACTTAGAACTTTCCAGGTTCTGGTTTACAAAACAGGATCAGAGTCTTTTAGAGGAAACTTCAGGTTTATATCAAGATGTTCAGAATCATGAAGTTGGTTAATTTCTTACCAGTTTTTATCACCATAGCAACAGATGCTGGAACCAGCCTGTTCCACAGCATCAGATGAAGGACTTGAAGGCCAGGCTGTAGAATATTAATGGATCGTAGTTTCAGAGCTGCAGACCCACATCACAGCTGAGAGTCGGTGTGTCTGAGTCTCATTGGAAGATGATGGGAGGGAATTATTTTTAATAAGTGGTTTCAGCAAAATTTGAGGTTTTATTATTTATGTTATTGGAGCTGTTTGAGGAACATTGTTTTTAAACTGTTGAATGATTTTCTTCCATTTGGAGACTAATTAGAAAACTTCTGTCCATCTTTAATCCTCAAAGACTTTCATGGACGCTGACTTTTTATCATCAATACAGTCAGCTGTTTGAATTAACATCAGTTTCCTTCATTATTAACTCTAAATTGTCGGTTCCCCTGTCAGTTTTCCTGAAATGTGTTGCAGCCTGAAATGTAAAAATGGATGAATATGAAATTAAATTAAGGTGATGAGACAAAACAAGAAATATTTTTGTTTCATTATATTTGAGAAATAAAAATCAGATTAATTTTAAAATGACTCTTTATTCTGTTATCATGTCAAACTTTGTCAGATTGTGGTTTGTACAGTTGTGCTGCTGTCCAGTCATTCAGTCACCATCTGCATCTCGTTGAGTTTTTTTTTGTTTTTTTTCATATTCATATTTTATTTAATTGAGTCATCCTTCAGTTCCTATTGGAAATACTGGAATTAAAGACTTGCGGAAGCTCTTTCTGACAGCAGATAGACTCTTCCTTTTTATTCAGTTACTAGCAGTTAACAGACATATCAAAGTCCCTGTCCCTGTCCAAACTCAGTCTTCCATAGTATCTGATGAGACTTCCCCTCAGCACTATTCTTACCTCTTCCTTTTATGGTAACTAACTGATCCAAGTGACGTCCATAATTGTCAAGAAAAGTTTCCCAGCAAAATAAATATTAATCTAAAGACCAATAAGCTCTGAGATATTCTGATATAAAACTGCTTTCTTTGCTGCCGCATGTGGAATTCTTTAAATAAAGATCATTACTGGGACTTTCAGGATGTTTAAAGTGTCGGCAACAATCTGGCTGCTCTATATAAAAATAAATAAATAAACAAATAAATGAAGTAGACTAATTATTATTTCAATAAAATCCTCATATTTCCCTTTGTTTGCTGACACAATGACTGACTCTGTCCCTACTCTGGAAAAACATGGAAAACTCTTTGATTCAATCTTCTATCTCATTCTAATGAAACGCTGCTGCCACCTTGTGTCAACAGACGGTATTACACACAAAACGCTGTTTTTCTCATTTGTTACATCAGGTGCTTCATATGATCTTTAAGGAAAACAGGATTTATTCAAGCCTCCTGCAGCTTGTAGATAAAACACATCCAACAGCATGATAACAATCTGTAACACTGTGCAGTTAGTGCTGACACACATTAGTTTTTAATTCATTCTTAAATACTGTTAAATCATTATAGGAGGTGAACATGTAGCTTCAGCAGGAATTGTGATGAATTAATAATCCTTATCATTACTGTCATACACAGATAACTGGTCGCCTTTGCAGCTGTGCTCCTCAGTGACTTTAAATCAGAGAAAAAGCTAAACAAAAGGCGGCCATGATGGAGCACAGTGGTCTTGTTACAAAGAGAGTAAGTTGATATCGTAGCATCCATCCACCTGCAACAACAAATAATGAAGGATTTTTTTCTATTGTTTTTGCATCTGCATTAGTTTCAATCCTTTAATGATTTCAGGGGTTTTATTCAGGCTTTAGAAAAAGACACAACAGCCTTAGTAGTAAACAGTTTAGCTGCACCTGTCATGATCAGCTGGAGGACCCAAGGAGAGGAACACACGGTAGGGTAGTGATGAGTGTTTATTTACAATAGTGAAATGTGCAGGCTGGTGAATCCTGTGTCAGGTGAGGCGCGAAGCAGGCAGGCAGCACAAGTCCGGTAGAGGATCCAGGGTGATGAGCTTTGGACAGAACAAGATACCGATTAGAACACAGATAAAGGGTTTCAGACTTAGATCTGTGCCGAGCAAGTTACCACATGAGTAGTACGATCCAGCGAAGGCTAGATGTGATTCAAGAGTCTTTATGCGGTCTTCTGATGAATAGGAATGAGCCTCAGCTGTGCAGCCTAGATTGAGGACGCCGCCTCTCCTCCAAATAAGGGAAGGAGCGGAAGCCTCACCAGTAAGTGCAGGATGCTGACAGCACATTTAGATGACATGTAATCCTGTAAGTCTGGTTTATATTCAGTGAATGATGCTGACACAGACTCTTCTACAATCCGGGGAGGAAGACAAGTTAACGCCTGTGTTCAGCTGTGCTTCTGCTACCTCCCTTTGTGGTTTTCTTGTGTCACACTTTGTGATGGGTATTTTCTATCATAAAATAAGACACAAAGAACTCAGAGTGAAGTCAGCTTCATCGCGATGGGGAGAGACTGTGGTTCAGCACTCAGAGAGTGTCTGGTGTCAACTCCGAAGTCTCAACCCCAGTACACCCTTTTTATTGAGCAGCTATCACACTTCAGTAGAGCAAGCAAAGTTCTCGCAAACTTCAAACAGGGAAACACATTAGCATACAACACTTTATGACCCTTATCACACAGAGCTGTGACCACCACATCCTGTCCTCTGCAGGATGGGTGAGACCGCAAATCATTACCCATCCTTAAGGGAGAAAGTTTAAACTGTTAACTTTAAACTGTCAACTTCGCTTACTCTAACATTTCCCTCCTGTTTGACATTTAAAGTTATCAATTCCAAGCATAAACCAAACATAAATCAAAACATAAATCAAAAATATGTGAAGAAATGCAAATATAAAACGAAGTCCACTTTTCAAAGCATCAGACTGTATCACTTGTCTTCACATTTTCAATACAGGCATCATAACAGTGAACATTACAGACCTATGTCTGTAGCATCAACTGGGAGTGGAGCATACTCCCGTGACAACATAAGTTGTTGCGCATAAGCATGTGAAATTGCTCAAGAAATCAAGGATTTAAGACATGGAATCACACAAGAAATCAGAATGCAAAACAGAATCAATACTGATAGGAATGGAGCACACACCCTTAATATCACAGTCCACCATGGTCCACTAGTTTTTTTTTTTTTTTTTTGGACCATGGTCCACTAGTAATGCAAAGGACAAGGTGGTGAGACATGCTACAGTCACAGCGCACGCGTAGGTCCAGCAGCAGTGACGCCTTGGTCTACGTCTCTGCTCCAGATCCTCCATTTGTGCTGGTTTCTGAGTTAAGGTGCCGCTTAAGGTGAAATGGGATCCGTTGGTTTCTTCACTGGCGTTGATACGAATTATCACTAAAAGATAATCCCTATTTGTAGCCAGAGGCTGTGGGTTTTAATCACAGCCCTCCTTCCCCCACTCACAGCAGCCTTACTTTGCACTCAGAAGTTTGCAGTGACTGAGATGTATCCAGCTGGGTCTTTCCGCTATCTTGACTGCCGTAGGCATTGTCAGCAGCACTTGGTAAGGCCCCTCCCACCGTGGGCTGGACCAGGTTTTGCGCTTGATGACTTTAATGAAGACCCAGTCTCCTGGTTTCACCAGCTCAGGAAGGTCCTGTAGGGAAATATAATTGGAGGGCAATAAACTTGCATTGATTACATCTTTTTGCTGCAGAACTTTCCTCATGTAGTCTGCTAAAGTGTTTTCATCATTAGCATGCTGTAAGTCTTTAGAAAACACTGGTAGTCTGTAAGGTCTGCCATGAATGATCTCAAAAGGAGTTAATCCTTTGTCAGAAGGGGTTATTCTCATGTATAGCTTTACTAAATCCAAACATTCTGGCCAAGGCCTTTTAGTTTCTTCCATACACTTTTTCAGTCTGGATTTAACTGTCCCGTTTGTCCGTTCTATTAATCCGGCACTATGAGGATGGTATGCACAGTGGTTTTTCAAAGTCATTTTGAGGTGTTCTGCCATGTCTGAGATTAGTTTGTTCACAAAGTGTGGTCCATTGTCACTATAGATTATTTCTGGAATACCATGGTTAGGTATAATGTGTTTACAAATTGCTTTTGCCACAGTCAGTGCATCAGCATGTTTAGCTGGGACTATTTCAACCCATTTAGAATAAGCATCAATCATTACCAGACAGTATTTATGTGGTCCGCTCTGGTTTAGTTCAATAAAGTCCATGTGGAGTGTCTGAAAAGGATATTTTGGTTCAGGGAACCTGCCCCTCTGTGGTCTCATGTTGCCTTGTGGGTTATGTTTAATACAGATCACGCAGGATTTACAAAAGTTTTTTAAGTAAGATTTTAATCCAAAGGCTGTGAACTGCTTCTCTATAATGTCACTCATCCCCCCTGTTGACACATGACATACACCATGTGTCACCAATGCAGCTGCTTTAAATAAAGATTTTGGGAGAACAGGTTTACCATTCAGTTCATAAAGTCCTGTTATCTGACTTGTAGCTGCTCCTTTAGTAAGCCAGAGTTGTTTCTCTGTCTTTGACGCTACTTCCTGCATGTCACCCAGCACCGTGTGGTCAATAAAGACCCCCTGCTGCTGCTTAGCAGAGTAGAGATCATTGACCCCAAATTGCCCTGCTGCTGCTTGCTTCGCAGTTGCATCTGCAAACCTGTTTCCTGTTGATACGTCATCTTGTCCAACAGGGCTGTTTTAAGCTGCTGCTGATACGGGCCTTTTTCGTCAGTATCATATCAAAAAACAAAAAACCCACGGCGAGTCCTCCTTTTATTTCTACGGCCCTAGTATGTGGAACAGTCTGCCTGAGGACGTGAGGGGAGCACCTAGTGTGGATATTTTTAAAAACAGACTCAAGACCCACCTTTTTAGTTTAGCATTTTAATCATTACTTCTATTATTACTATTGTATTTATTCATTTCTTTATTCTTAACACACAGGCTGTATTCAGCTTCTATTTATATTATTAATTCTCTTATTTCACGGGTTCTCTTATTTTATGGGTCTTAGCAATATTACTATTACTTTTATACCCAGGTTGGTTTTTCAGATTGTTTTAGATTTGGTTTTACAGTGTTTTATCTCAGTGTCTCCCCACACCACTAGACCCCAGAATTTACGACAGCGTTTCCTTGGTCCTTTTAACTTGCTTTTACCCTCTGTGATGTGTGTGTGTTTGATGGGAAGGGGGGGGGGGGGGGGGGGGGGGGGGGGGGGGGGGGGGGGATGGGGCTTGCTGCTATTGGGTTGGAGTTCTGGGGGATTTTACTATCTGTAAAGCACCTTGAGTTGCTATTTTTATGTATGAAAGGTGCTATATAAATAAAGTTTGATTTGATTTGATTTGATAGAGAATGCCTCTGTGTATTTTAAATTCTTTCTCAAACGGTATGCGGAAATCATCCACTTCTTCATTTGGCTTCTGTTTTACAGCTGCAAGGTGGCTGTAATTAGCCATTTTCTTAAAGGCAACACGCACACGGTCAAAAAGTGCATCTAGCTGAGTTTTATAGGCTCCAGTTATGTCACCATCTGCTGGGTAGGGGCTAACTGCTCCTACCGCATCTCTGCCTGTATAATCTCCTCTCACTCTGCCCCAGTCTTTCCCCAAAGAGGACATCATAGCTTCTCCTGCCTCGTGAGCATTCAGTCTGTAGGAATGTATAATGTCAGTTATGTCCTGGACCCAGTCATCAGGATTCTCACGAGGAGGAGTCACACATGCTACTGCTTTGGCAGCTTCTTCAAGAGTCCATGGTCTGAACACATACATGTGTCTGTCAGCTGCCTCAGGATTAGGATTAGCAACCTGAATCATGGGGAAAGTCTCTGTGTATCTGGCTGGTGGGCGCACACTATCTGACGGTCTTAAGTCATATGCAGGTGGCAGCACCGGACATAACGGGGCTGTCGGGCCTGGTTTAAGTGAATCTGTTACTGGTGGAGCAGTAAGAGATGCGAGCGGGGACGAGGTCGGGGTCAGAGTAGGTGGCAGTCTGCCTCTTCTGGGAGTACCCTGGGTGGCCGAAGCAGCGCCACCCGAGGGGCCTGGTGCGGGCTGAACAGGTTGGTCCCGTCTCCTTGGGTAGACGGCACCGGTCTCGTTATCACCAGGTCTTACAAAAGCTGCCATAGCAGCCTCTTCGCCCTTCTTTCTTTCTTTAGACTTTCTAATATTATCCCTGCGAATCTTAGACTCCTCTAACCACCTGTGCGCACACTCCAGCTCCTTCTTTTTCTTATCTGCCTTCTTACCAGTCTTACCACTTACACTTGCTTCCAGCTTATCTACTACTGTCTGTCACTCATCTACCTTCAACTTCCCTGTCACCCCATATTTGGGGACCCATTTTTCCAGAAACTTGACGTTATCCGGATTCCTCTGATTCATGTACTTCACATCGCCCTCTAAGGCGACTGAAGATTTACTGTTTCCCATATTGGGTCTGCGTTGTGTTATGAAATTATGACCTTAATCTCGAGAGGTAAATTGACCTACTTCACCAGACCACTGGCTTGTGTTATCACCGTCAGGTTTCCACCAGTGCGATGCTTCAGTCAAATCTACTTCGAGCACTCACTCTCACAGTCACTCACTCACACACACTTCTGCCTAGGCTCTGTCCCTGTGACTTCTTTCAGACGCTTTACATTTAACACTGCTCCCAAGGGTTCTCTGGCGTGCGTTTTTACACTGCTCCCAGAAAATTTCTGGCGTGTTCTATAGTGCTGCTCCCAGACTTAGTCTGGCGCACTAAGTGACTGCTCCCAAGAAAAAACTTGGCGTCTATAGCACTGCTCCCAGGAACCACTTGGCGTGTTTTACCAACACTGCCCCAGATTTAATCTGGCGTGTTATAACAAAGACTGCTCCAAGGTTTAACCTGGCGTCTATTATTTCTTTCCCTAGCGTCACTCTCTTGCTTATACTCACTCCGGGTTCGGTGTCCTCCTCAGTCACGGATCCCGTCAATCCACCGCTGGCAGGATGAGCATGAAGTAAATCACCGGCCTGTTGGACAATTCAGTCGTCAGGTCTTTCCTCTCAGCCGTCCTGATGATGGCTGCCCGCGCGGGTTTCGGTTTTCAGGCCTCCTCCTGTCAACGAATGGGTATGTTGGGATCCGGGTCACGGCACCAAAAATGATGGGTATTTTCTATCATAAAATAAGACACAAAGAACTCAGAGTGAAGTCAGCTTCATCGCAATGGGGAGAGACTGTGGTTCAGCACTCAGAGAGTGTCTGGTGTCAACTCCGAAGTCTCAACCCCAGTACACCCTTTTTATTGAGCAGCTATCACACTTCAGTAGAGCAAGCAAAGTTCTCGCAAACTTCAAACAGGGAAACACATTAGCATACAACACTTTATGACCCTTATCACACAGAGCTGTGACCACCACATCCTGTCCTCTGTAGGATGGGTGAGACCGCAAATCATTACCCATCCTTAAGGGAGAAAGTTTAAACTGTTAACTTTAAACTGTCAACTTCGCTTACTCTAACACTTTGTTGTTCCAACCCTATTAACTAATAGTGTCTCAGCAATTATACAGTATAAAGGCACGCATGCAGGATGTTTGTCTTACCTGGGACAGGTACACTGAGTTTTTCCCTCCAAAACTGGAGTGCTTCCCATCATCGCTGGAGTACTTGTTGATAGTCAGACGCCGTTGAAGGAGACGGAGGCGGGGATGAAGGGCTGGTGACCAGACCAAGCTGTGGAAGTGGCCATCCGAGGCTTTTCATCCTGGCCGAACGGGTTCAGAGCTCCCGGGAGTGAGCGGCGCTTGTAGCCAGTTCCTGTCTGGGAGTCTGATGGGGATGAGTCTCGTGTTCACCTGTGGGGAGTATCTTGTACCGGATCTTTCCAACCCGGAATGCTCGTATTCCAGCGTTCTGTGTCTGGTTACATACCGGGCGGATCATCTCATCCAGTCTCTGTGGCAGGTGCCAAGCCAGTACACATTATGCACGTGCTTCACCAGGACAGTCCTGAATAACGCACGAGCTGTTGCGAATAAGGATTTTACCCTGACTGCCATTTTAAAGAAGTTGGATTTTATGTGCCTTATGGAGACTTGACAGCGGGAGAACGAGTATTTTTATCTGTGTTTCCCAGACTGTTCGGTGTTTGCGACACCGGCTCGCACACCGCAGAGGTGGACTTGCGCTGGTCTTCCGGGACTCTTTCTGCTGCAGTCTGATGGACACAACCTCGTTCAACTCCTTTGAGCTACAAATGTGTGTGGTTGGGAAAACACACTCCCAATATTGTGTCTTTTTTCCAGGTCCTGCACGCTCATTTCTTGGTGATTTGTTAGTTTTTGACACGTATTATTAAATGAGAAAGCGTTTTGATCTTGGGTGATTTTAATCTTCACATTGATTATCCCTCTTGTTCAGTCGCAGCAGAACTGGTGGCTATCATGGACACTTTCAGTTTTGTTCAGCACGTTTCTGGCCCCACTCATAAAAGTCACACGCTAGATTTGTTTTCCTCTTGTGCACTAAACATTAATCAACTATGCCTTGAATATTTTCAAATCAGTGACCACTGCTGTTGTGACACAAAAACACAATCTTAGTTGTACAGTATTTAGTGGTTTTGTCTGACTCTTTTGACCCCTAGCTCTTGTACTTGATGATGATGAAACATTTGTGACAAGTTTAAATAGCCATTGTTTGTCTGTTTTGGATATGGTATCCAGGGCAGTTTCTAGGACTTCTGGGTCCACAGACAAAATATTGCCATGGGCCCCTCTACCCCAAGGTTGTTGCCACTTTTTTATGTCTGTGAATTATGATGTCATCAGTGTTCGTGCCTGATGTAATGAACCCAACTTGTTTTCTACAATGTAGTAGCAGCATTATTATGTAAATGATGTATGAGTTGTTTAATTTCTCTGATTTTCAAACTATGGTACCCGTAACTACTTAAACAACGTTATGACACCTCTGATTGCACATTTTCAATAAACCACTCAACACATAGCTAGTGGATATTTTATAGTGAACAATCAAACACTGATGTGCAAAAAACAATAAATTTAAGTGTCCCGCTTTTGCTCCTTAAACAATTCCCTTCACTATCTGAAGCAGACTTGCTTTGGGGACATGGTCCTGGCTCTGTCCACAACAAGGACAGCAACTTAAGTTACGTTATAAATAAATTTAGCCTATATTTTGTCTTTGATTATATAATTGAAATAGATAATGGGTTGATTATTGTCTTAGTAATTGCCAGTGGTACACTCTTAGAAAAAAAATGCTGTCTATAACCATATAAGGTTCTTTGGCAGGACAGGCTGTAACATATTCAACTTGTGGAAGAAATTTATACTCATATAATATTCACACGTATATTCAGTTTTCTTTATTCATTTATTATTGTTCCTATTACGTTTTCATATTGTGTGTTCTCATTTTACAGAATATTGAAGTTACTGTTTTTCTGCAGGTTTATTGTGCATGCTTGTGTGAGGGCAGACTGATCACTCTCTTCCAGACCTTGGATATGGGAAAGTTACGACTGGTTGACGCACCTGCTAGATAGCAATAGCTGTTTAGAATAACAGCCTGTTATTGGTCCTTGGGTACGTGGAAGAGAGTGGTGCCATTCAGTTTCTTTTCTCTGACTTTTATCAGTTTTAAGACTGACCTTCAGCTGGCGACCAGCTGAATAAAACTGTTTTTCCCTGATGAATCGAGAGAGTCCTCTTACGACTCTTCATCTGTCATAAGACTGCTCTCAAGTTGCAAGTTATGCTATATGATTCAATACGTCTCCTGTAATAAACCTTATATACTTTTTACTGATTCCAGACTCTTGGTAAATTTTTCTACAACAAACTGCATTCAAATTTTTTTTATTCAAAAATCTTTACACAGTGATAAAGAGAGCATACTCCCTGAGGAGAGGTTATGTTGGTCCTGTGGGGAATAAAGTTGAGCATAGGCCAGTGGATTAACCAATGTTACAGACAGACAAGCCAGGCACCCCAAGATGTCCTCATCAGGCAGATGAATATAATCTACAGCAATGGTGACATAGATAGGAAAGACAAAACAGTCAGTAGCATCCATGCAAGACATAATTACTACACCAGATGCATTACCTAGCTGTCTACCAACAGTAATGGATGATCCAGGGAGAATAATCTGAGAATAGGCACAAAGTAATAGTGGAACAGACTGAAGGAGCTTGTCTTCTAACTCCTGCAACACCAGCCTCCATTTGTATAAAATCAGATGGAAGTGAGAGAACCTCACAAAGTTTTAACATTAATTAATGTTAGTAGATTTGGATGTCTTTTCAGTAAACACTTTCCAGGTTTGTAACACAAACAAAACATTACATGACATATGGTAGGTTCATGCTGGTCCACTCCAGTGTTTTCCTGTTGGACTGTGCTGCTGTGTTTCTGTCTTACATGTTTTCAAAATGATGATATTTGGTATATTTACTTGGGCATCCATTTTTGCTACATCCAACAACAAAATTGGTTCACTTTGATGGTATAGTTCAATGTTTTTTAGATATCTTCTTTGCGTTGTGGTTTTAAGGACAACGGGGACACTGCAAATTCATGTTGTCTCACCCAAAAAGACATTTGCAAAGTCACCAAAACCCTCTTTTTCAAGCCAGCGGCACACATCATCTTTTGTTCAAAGATGATAATTCATCTACAAAAAAATACATAAAAGAAACAGATGTTAATATTAAGAAATTCTACCTTTCCCCATGAAAATCCTTAGCTACTCATGCTTGGTAAAATAAGATTTGACTTAACTTGATTCTCTGAGGTCTCAGACGTCGTCACACTTAACCCATCTCATCCAAATTCCTACACAGGTGATCACATGAGTGAGTAGTAATCACCACTGACACACACCTGTTTTGTTGATATGGAAGCCAACACTCAGCTCCCACAGGGCAACCAACTGGGCAGCCAGCTCCCACGTGCTATAAATCATATCAGAATAGATTCCCAGTACAAAAATGCCCCTCAACTTAATCCCATACAAAACTCATTTTACATTAGACAGACAAACCTATGAATACAGTTTTTGTTTGTAGCAAAGGACCCCACATTTGATTATTTGACTTTTTTCTAACCTAATTTAATGGTTCTTTTTTGACCCCCACTGTTTAAATTGATCATGTGATTCAATATATTCCTTTGGCTGTGAGAGGGCTCAGTGGTACACCTGTCTTACCCTGATCTGATTGAACTCGGTGCCTGTATTTTAAGGTTAAGTGGATTGAAGCTTGGATCCCATTGGAATAAGTAGTGAGGCATACACTACTCGCAAAAAGTTAGGGATTTTTCACTTGTTGAATGAACTGAACTCTTTAAAAGCAGGCAGACAAAAGTTTGAGAGGATATCTGCAAGTCCTTGCTGTAAATAAAGTCATTAGGAAAGGGCAAGACCCACACAATTCTGGGCTCTATGAACAAACCATCTTGGTGGGCCCCTAAGTGGACTTGATTGATAGTTTACTTTAAGACTAAGATATTAAATATGATCATAGTTTAACCTCTAAATGGTAAAATGGTTTCTCTGCCATTTTCCTGGTTCACCTGGCAGAAACTCTTCTGCATTGTTCAGTCTTTCACTGTCTTCCTGTTTCTCTTCTTTCCTCTCCTCAACCTCCTCACTACCTTCAGAGCAACGTTCACTCCCCATTTCTCCACTTACATCTTCTGTATTTCAGTCTGTGCTACAAGGAGGACAGACCCCATACAAGCTAGATAGATACAAGATTATCTTAACCAGCTTATAGCGTAACACACACTAGAATAAAACTTAATGTTAGTGTAACTGAACCAGCTGCAGATGACTGATTGTAAACTGAATAACGTAACTACCTCCATGAGCTCAGTGATCATCTGGACATGATGATGGACCTGCTGCTGTCTGAGACTGAGGACCATGTGGTTCATGATGTTAAGTTATTGTTAATATGTGTAATTGCAATGTTACTGTAGTACTTATAGGTTCAGTATATATGATTGTTATGCAATAAACCGTTTCCTAGGTTACACCAACACACACATGAACTTCTTCTACTCTGTAACCTAAAACATGCAGGCTGGGCAGCTTTCTGATTAATCCATTACTGAATAAAATAATTCAGTAATAATTATAAGACAGTCCTTTTCCCCTTTTTCCAGGTTAGATATTTTTATAAGGTATTGACTCAAAAGCACCAACAGCAGAGGTTATAATCAGACTGACATTTTCATCAGTCATTGTTTTATTTTATTAATTTAAAATAATATGGTAGATCATTTATTATCAACATTACAGACTTCTGGTACATTCAGTTTTTCAGAAAACACAATGTCAGTAGCATCCTCACAATCCTGAAATTACAAGCAATCAATTTATACCAGATATGTCATGACTGATCACTGGGAAAGGCCTAGAATATCCATAGGAAGTGGACCTGTTTTCGTCGTGAGGTCAGTAACATCAAATTATTTGCAATAACAACTTCTGATAGTATTTCTGATAGTAATAAATCTGTGCCGTCCCCAAACAAATCCTAACATCCATTCTCTAACAATAATTAAGAAGCAGCTGCCCCTTATTGTGTCCTTAAAAAGGGTTTTATGATTTTGTTCTGTTTTATTTCCCTTTTATGATACGCAGACATCACTTTCTTTGGGAAATACATGACTTTATCCTGAGGCTGTCTCGCTGTGCTCTCTATGCAACTCGCTTAAACAAACCAGTGCGGGTATAGACTAAACCATTTAAAGACGGGTGATGTGGCCCTAAAGGAACATCCATCATTATTATTAATGCAAAATTAATTCTTTCTGCACTTTTATGTGGGCAAAATGACTTTGATCATCATATTAATTAATTAATTAGAGATTTTCTATGGAGCATTAAAAAAAAAAAAAAAAAAAAAAAACAAATAAAAAAAAAGCAAACTTAAATCCAGGATATTTTTTAAGGGCCCCCGCCCTGCAGTGGACCCTGGGTAAATGGTACCATTTACTATTCAGGGGTATGACTTCCCAGCAACAGGTTAGTTGGTTAGTTACAAGTTTCTCAAGTTCAGTCTTTCATTCTCACCTTAACTGAACTACAAACTAGTTCATGAGAAGCATGAACGTACACAGCACTGCTTGATACTAGACATTAATCCATCTCTCTCACCTCTAGGCCACCGCTCCTCCTCATGAATCCCACAGGGTGAAATAACTGAACGTGGATCATTTACCCATCCAGTGTGTTTGGCCTTTCAGCATTTTCTGCCACACCACCTCTTTGCTTCTGGTAACAGCTGCAGTTTTGCCTGTTTTTAGTGAAAATGTTGTATTCTTCATGCAGCTCTGTCAGCAGTCTTTGATCTGCTGATGAGAAGAACGAAGCTCTGATTTTGTCATTTGTGTCACTCATTTCATCAAGTTGTTGTTCATCCATTTATTTGGGTTTGTTGGATATCCTGGGTGTTTGCATTAAGTGAGACCATGCACGTCTGTCTTGAATCAGTCTGGATTTAAACGAAGGTGAACTGCGTTTGTTGAACAACTAAAGGCTTGATTAAAAGATGGTGCTAGTTTAAATCTGAGTATTTCAGGTGAGTCTTTTTTTTTACTGACTTTAATGAAACTGTCTTCCCCTGTTTATCCCAGTTAATTTTGTTTCCTGCCACACCAGGTTTCTGTATCTAGTTGCAGCATTTCCATGTAGCCATTGTCTCCGTCAGTTTAAAGCAACACTAGTTTCCAACATTACAACTCTGTGCTTCTGACTTGTGTCAATGGCAATGACATTCATTATGCACATTCCTGGGGGTGAGAAACCCCACTTCATAACTTTGTGTTCCACTCCAGGTCATCAAGTGACAGCTGTTTTCTTTGCGGTGCTGTACCATACACCAGCAACTGGATATAAACACACAGACCATTCTGGATGTGCACCATTGCTGATTTCACAAAGACACACAAGAGGACATTATTGAAGGAAGCATAGAGTCAACGTCGGCCTGGCTCCTACTGATGGAGAGAGCTTAGAGAAGAGACAGGATGCAGACAGAATTAGCCGAATACGCCTTCGTCAGGGGTGACAAAGAAAGAAAATCTGCCAAACTTCTGCAGTGTTGCTTTAAAGTCTCATTGGCTTTGGTCCTGGCCAGATCCTCATCACAACTTGCCCTTACTTGGTCCATTAGCCAGATGTTTTCTTTGTTTGTTAAGTACTTTGAGGATCCCTTCTTTGCAGCATGTTTTGTTTTATATAAACGTAGTCAGATGGTAAATCATTCACACCATTTCCCGCATTGGTCCTGTATCCTTATGGCAGCACTGTATCCATAAATCCTAATTCTGCTAACATTCCAACAGATGCTTTTTGGCCTTTCTACTACATAATGTCTAGTGTCCAATATAAAGTGTAAGAAACTGCTTTGAAATGTCTGTAAAATATACACACAATATTTCCAAGTCCTTATCGTGCGTTCCAGTCATCCCTAAAATTACTTTTTTGAAGTAATTTTACAAAATGAAATTACAAAAATGATATTTTTATTCAATTGGTAAACACATTATTTGCAGACATCATACCTGACACAATATTTATAAATTTAGTCCCCCCATATGGCTCATAACTAAATTAAAAAAAACCAAAGAAACATAGCTAAATACCAGAAAACATTTTCTCAAAACAAATATCAAAAACAACCTAAACTGAATTATCCAACAAATTTGAATGATTACTATCAAGAGATAAATAGCTCCTACAGAAAAACTATAATATTGAGATAAAATTAAACTCTATAATAGATTGTATCATCTGCAGGTGTGAACATCTCCTGCTTTACACACTTGTTTCTACCCAAATGGCAAAAAAAAAAAATAATCACTTTCAGATTTTACAACCACAGCAGAAATTTTAATAAGACAGATTTAAATGCATTAAAATCCCACAAACTGATGAAAATCTCAGTTATTCAGGTTTCTCTTTCATGATAACACTTGTGGAAGGAACACAAAATCTTTAAGAATTGAAATTCAGGAAGTTTCATTTCATCAGAACATTTTGTTTGAGCTTCAAGTCCAGTGAAAAAGCCCATGTGGAGAAAAGAAAAAAGAAGGAGCACTCCCAGTCGGAGGAAGGATGAGGTGGTGTCTGTGCTGAGCGTAGAGGTAGAGGAATAGAAGAAGGAATAATGCATGACTGTGGAGGAATGGCTCTTGGTTCATCTGCTGCCTGATCTGGATGTCTGTGAAGTCCAGCTGGGTCTGGAGGAAAATCACAGTGAAGAACGACATGCATTCAGACACCAAAGGTTTGTTTGGGTTGAGAATACTGGATCAATCAGTTTTCTTTACCTTTTTAAAAACACGTCTGACTCAGCACCTTCTTCATGATGGTCTCTGAGGAAGTGCTCTTCGGTTGACTCTGCATGTGCTTGACCATCGTCTGTCTGATCACTGATGAACTTCCTGAAGTCGGCCTGAAATGAAACAAAGATGGAATCAATCAAAGAAGGACGGCAGTGTGTCGGTGGTTGAACAAATCAAAGGGAGAGAAATAATCAGTTCAAAGAAAGGCTCATTTAACAGGAACGTTTCCTTTACCATGAAGCTTCCTTTCATCAACACCTCCCTCAGCTGGAAGATGGAGGAGGAGACTGCGGGAGGAGGTGAAGCTGGATTTTTCTGGAGGTGGATGGTAAAAGCAGCAGGTGGAGGTTGAAGGTGGATTTCTCTTCCTGGAGGTGGATGCTTTGCAAGCTTCATGTAGAAAGATAGATGGAAGATGATGGAGGCTGGAGCTGAAGAGAGGACGTTACCATGGAGACGATTCAGGTGGAGGTTCAATCTGTAGAAGATTTATTTTCAACAACGTAAGCTGGAAAGTCCATGAAGAGACGGAGGTGGTTTTTCTGAGGGTGGATGTCAGAGACTGCAGGTGAAGGATGAAGGTGAATTTTACCTGGAGGGTAGTGCTGGAAGGTGGAGGCTGAAGGTGGATTTAGTTTCTTTCTTAATGCCAGAGGTTACAGGTAGAGATGGAAGGTGGATTTTTCTTCCTGGAGGTGGATGCTTTGCAGGTGGAGCTGTGTCATTTTAGTCTGAAAGACAATAAATATCCTGAGTGTCAAAGCAGAAGGTGGAGGACTCCATCAGCCAGGCTGCAGGTACAGAGGAACATAAAAATAACTCAAGTTAATGGAGCTACATGGAAGATGAGATGGAGCTGAAGAGAGGATGTTACCATGGAGACGATTCAGGTGGAGGTTTAATGTGTAGATTTGTTTCTAACAGTGTAAGTTGGAAGATGGGCTTCATGGAGGTGTGGGGGTTAGCACTGTGGCCTCCCAGCAAGAAGGTTCCTGGTTTGAAGCTTAGCTGGAGCCTTTCTGTGTGGAGTCTGCATGTTCTCCCCGTGCATGTGGGGCTTCTCTACAGCTACTCTGGCTTCTGACTGAGCGTGGGTGGTTGTTTGTCTCTGTGTTTGTCCTGCGATGGACTGGCGACCTGTCCAAGGTGGAACCTGCCTCTTGTCTGGTAACTGCTGGGACAGGCTCCAGCCCCCCCACCATGACCCTGCTGTGGAATAAGCAGCTATAGACAATGGATCAGTCAAATGTTCTGAAGGTGGATGGCGGAGGTTGCAGGTGGAGACTGAAGGTGAAATTTACCTGGAGGGCGGTGGCAGAAGGTGGAGGCTGAAGTTGTGTTTCTGGAGATGCATTGCAGAGGTCAAAGATGAAGACTGTAACGGTCCGAGCTGGAAACCTGAAGGATTCACTGAAGAGAAAAAAAAAACAACCAAACTATTAAATTTTACAAAATAAACACCTTCTGTCGTCTCTAAACATGAGGGACACTTCCTCTGTTTATCTTGAGTCTTTGACACAATGCCCTCCTCAGTCAGGACGTCTCAGGCACCAGGGAACCCCCGGTACCCGGAAAAGAATATTACACAGTTAATTCATGTGGCAAAGAGTTGTTAAATATACAAAAGATATCATGAAGAACATCTGATGGTGTGTGTCCATCACAAGGATGGAAGATGGATTCTTAGCTTGGGGGACGGTACTGTGCAAAAGTCTGGAGTCACTCCAAAAAAAAAAAAAAGGTAGAAAACGGTCAGAAAAAAAGCAGAGATTTACTGAAACATGTTGGCTGCTTTTTGTTCTCTTCTCTGTTAACATGATTCTACATTTCTTTGACAATGATTACATCCAGACTGTGTGGAGGATTCATGCCTCCATCAGACTTGTTAGCACTGATTTTCAGTCCAGTTCTGCCGTCATCTGGCACACCTCAGCCTTTTACCACCGTTTCAGCTCCACTATCAGCTGTTTGCTGGATTTCAGATGCTGTCTATAGTTTTTGAACTGACCACAGGTTCAGATGTGTTAACTTCTCCACTTTATTCTCAACTTGTCCAGTTTATCCAGTTTAGTAGAGGACACACTGTCCACCCTGCTGGGACATGGTGGTCACTCCTCGCTGCGCTGCAACATGACACCACTCAGCTTGTGTTTGGATGGTTTGTCCTTGGGGTGAAGCAGCCTCTGCTAAAAGTGATGTTTGGTCCCTCGTGTCAGATATGAAACAATATTCTTCCTCCTGTTCTTTCAAAACAAAACAGGTTTAAATGGCTTCCTTGATGTGGTTTTGTCAGGTTTTCCCTCCATCCTCAACAGACAGTTTGTGTTCCAGTAGGTGGTGTGAGTTAAAAACTAGATCCTGGTGTGTGGGGGTGTCTTGTAAACTTCAGTGTTGTGGTTTCCATCCTCCTCAATGTGACCGCACAGTCCAAAACACTGATGTTTACCAGCAACCCAGACAGACCAGGACTCAGGTTTTGACTCATCACAAACCTCACTCCACCAGGCTGGAAATGTTCGTACGAGGACGGAGGAAAACTTCAGGAACAAAACCACATTAAGGAAGCACGTCAAACCTGTTTATCCAAACTAGACTTAAATGGAATCGGCCAAAAATTCTGGAAAATCATCATGAACAGAGAAGACAGAACAGGAGGAAGAAAGCTGTCATGCCATATGTGTCAGGAGTGTCTGAGAAACTCAGGATCTCCTGCGAACACCACATCCTGGTTCATTTCAGACCCTCATCATCACTCTCAGACAGAGACTGCTTCACCCGAAGGACAAAACAGCCAAACAGCCGAGAATCTACAGCGAGAAAACCACGTCTCAGCATGGTGGACAGTGTGTCCTCAACTAAACTGGACAAACTGAGAATGAAAGAAGAGGAGACGTTCACACCATCTGACCCAGTGACTTGGTGGATACCATACTGAGATATGCCAGGTTTTCAGCTGATAACTCTTTGGGAATCAAATTGTTGGGTCAAAATACTACTTTTCATGTCTGTCAAACATAAATAAAAAAGAAATCTAAACGAATAATAATAATATGTTTGTGGCAGACGGTTAACAAAGAGCCTAAGATCCAATTTAAAATGAGTTTTAAGTTTTCTGGTTGTGTCAACACGACACTGGTTCATCCTTTGAGTTAGGAGCCTTTATACACCTGAATGATTCAGAGGTCAGTGTTAAGAGGCAAACACACATAAATATGAACAACCACATAAATAAAACAAACACACATTCCTCTGAAATCAGCCAGGCCCAAGAACTGGACTGAAAATAAGTTAAAAAGCAGCCAACGTCTAAAGAAAAGCTCCAGACCTTCAGAAAGCCTGGACACCTGATGATAGAGGAAAGTAGAAAAGTGACAGCTTTAAATGTTTCAGGAAAAGTTGAACTTGTCTTAAGCAACAGAAACTCCTGCTCAAGACAAGGTCAACGTTGGAGATGGAAAGGAAAGAAAAAGGAGTGGCTCAAGACTTTTGTACAGTATTGTGTTGGAAGAAGAAGGTGGTGGTTCCTCCAGGTGATCTTCTTCCAGATGTTTTGTTTGCTGATGGTGGTGCCTGCAGGTGGAGACGGGAGTTTGATGATGTTGTAAGCCAATAGTGGTTGCTGCAGGTGGAGACTGAAGACTGGTGTAAAGCCAATGGTGGTGGCTGCAGGTGGAGACAGGAGGTGGCTGCTCTGCAGGTGGATAGTGGACACTGCAGACGGACGATATATACAGAAAAAAAATTCAAATTTTAAACTTCAGAACTATTTACATATAAAAAGAAAACAACACAACATCAAACAACGAAAATGAACTTTATACAAAAGTTAAACATTTCATTGAAATGTAAAACTTAGATGTTTTCTCAGTCGGTGTCTCAGAACATCTGGTTAACCCTCTGGACGACGGCCACTAATACGCCTACAAGAGAGAAGAAACATGAATGACATCATGATAATAAATAAACAACTCATTAGCTTTTTTCAAAGAGGTCAAACTTTAGTTTTGTCTTAAAAACATAAAGTGTGTCAGCCTTTCATCCCCAGACAGACAGAGAGCGAAGTGAAAACTAAAAGTCCTGCCACCCGTTCTAGTTTCAGAAATTCTTGGTACCACAAGTCTGCCGATGTTTTGGGAATGATGGGAAATAATAAACAATCACATGTTTCAGATAAATGTTTCAGCGAGCCAGTGTACAGAGGCTAACTCAGGAGAAATGTGCTTTCTTGTCATTAATCTGGCAGCAACATTTTGGACCACCTGAAGGATTTTAAGGGAGATGTTTGGGGATCCAGTTAAGATGGAGGTTGCAGTAGTCCAGCCTGTCTCTGTGGTTCAGAAACAATGTTCTAACAATCTGGGATCTAATCCAGTCAAATATGACTCAGTGTGGTCACATGTCACCTTGTTTTCATCACATGATCATACACTGTGGTCCACACAAGTCTTGTGTTACCTCCAGAGCAGCTGGGAGCTGTGCTCCTCTGGTGCCTCCTCTTCCTCTTCTGGCCCTAAAAACACAGAAAAAGACACATTAGATTTTTCCTCTAATACTAGATTGTAGGAAATTTTTGCTGTCACTGTTTCATCTGCATCAGTGCAGTGAGGTTATCATGTCTGAGCACAGCGTACGTATAGTTGTCCCTGCTGGACCACTGGGGGCGGTGCTCCTCGTGCTGGCGCCTCGCTGCATCAGCCTCCAGGAAATACCTCACCTGCTGCTCAGGAGACAAGGACATCCACTGTGGACACACCACAAAACACGGTCAGTCTCTCAGAACAGAAATCACTATCAAGACGGGATTCTTAGTGGATCACATCTACTTACTCTCTCCCCGAAGATGGCGTCCACAGCCACGCTCCTGGTGACGCCAAACTCAGCTATCACAGCCGCCCTCTGCTCCTTCAAGAAGAGCATGATGGCGTTGGGTGGCCTCTTGACATTCCTCTTCCTGCAGCCACAAAACAGAAGAAAAAACAGTCAGAGCAGAGCTCAGGTGTTTCCATGACGACTTATTTTAAAGAAAAAAAGAAAAAAGAAATATTGTGACAAAAAGGCAGGAACCTGATCCACTGATACAGATCAGGAGTTAAGAGAAGATTTGGAGTAAAACATCCAGAGTAAACTTACTGTGAGCAGCTTGGACTCGGGGGTGGCTGCAGCGGGGCGGGCGTCGTGCACCGGTATCCTGCAGACACACACACACACACACATTTTACAGCAGGAAGACAGTGTGGACATACAAACAGCAGCTCAGCTGCTGATGCTAAACATTGACCAGGATTCATCTCTTACTTACTGGAATTCAAAAGGGACCAGGAGCTGACCATCCAGGAGCAGAAGAACCGGCTGAGAGCTGATCTGCAGACACAAACACACACAGAACAGATGTGAAACAACAAGCTGCTGTGGTGACATCTGCCCACCAGCTCACACATACAAAAACACATTCTTCCATCATAGTAAAGAGTTGGGGAACGGAGACATGTTCACCTGTTGACTTTGATCAATTACACCTAATCAAATTGTGTTTGATGATTTATTTCTATGAATTCATCCTGAATTGCTCTGAAATCTTCATCACTGATCAGCATCTTTATGAATGAAGCAGAATGAACATCTGTCCGTTCCCTCCACTCTCACCTGTTCCTGTTAAAACCTACCTGGCTGGTCAGGTGAGCTGGATGCAGGATGATGGGAGCAGGGTAAGCTGGACCCAAAACTGCAGGGAGACCAGGAGGAGGAGGAGGAAGATAAGGAAGGAGAGAGATAAAAGAGGAAAGAGGAGAAGGAGGGGAAGAGGGGGGAGGTGGAAGGGGAGAAGGAAGACAGATGAGAGGAGGAGAAGAGGGGGGAGAAGATGGAGGAGGAGGAAGAGGAGAGGCACAAGAGAGAAGAAGAGACAGAGGGGCAAGAAGGGGGAAGAGGGTGAAGAGGAGAGGGCAACAGAGAAGAGGAAAAGGAAGGGAAGGGGGAGGAGGATAAAGAGGAGGAAGAGGAGTGGTAATAAAGAGAAGAGTAGGAGGAGGAAGAAGAGGGTTAAAAGAGAAAAGGGGTGGAGGAGAAGAAGGCAGAAAAGGAGAATGAGGGGGAGAAGGAAGAGGATATGTGGGAGGAGGAGGAGATGCGGAGAAAAAAGGAGCAGTAGGAGGGAGGGGAGGGATAAGATTATCAGAAAGGAGAACAGGAGGAGAGGAAGGAGGAAGCAGAGATGAAACATCTCCCAGAAATCACAGAGCAGAAAAGTAAAGCCTCTCAGACTCTCACTGCACATTTATGACACCAAGACTGACTCCGCAGACGGAGATACAACACAGCTGATGCATTTAAGGACTCACTTCTTTAAAAACCACATCAACCACCTGGACAAGGTCACTTCCACAGAAAAGAAGTTCAGAGCAGAGGAACCTCCTGATTTAACTTTTACATTCACACAGAGCAAAATGTACAAATGCTGCACTGTGACCACATCACTCCACTCATTCTGTCCTTTTACATGTCAAACCTTTATATTCCAAGCTGTGCAGCAGGCTTGGACAGTAAACTGTCAACTAAAACATTCCTGTTCATCTCAGGAACGTGTTTTATTTTAGAAAAATGTCAGATTCTCTCATTATTGGCCACATTATGACAATAAAATGATTCATTTAAATGTGAGAATTTTATGAATTACCTGGATTTCCCTGCAGCGTGGACAGCCGCTCCCACTGTCAAACACACAGAGACACCAAGCGTTCTGCAGTTAAACACACATGTAAGAGACAAACTGTAAATGTGACACATGGGAATCTCACACAGTCCTACAAGACCTGTTGTCCTGAAGTTAATTTTCTAAGTGCATTTAAGAAGCTTGTAAACCTTTTTAACCCACAGAGTTCTGCTGTAAATGTTGGATTTTACTTCCTGTAATATTACCTGTTTTTATTTGCTCACTGAAATCATTTAATTGGTCCATGTTTATGTGAATTTAAAAGTACTCAGCCTAAGACGTTTATCATGTCCGGTGTTAGTGTCTTTTATTGCTTTATACTGCATGAAAATTCATCCTTACAAGTCTGTTTTGGCTTGTAGACCAAGTTTTCTGATGTTACTGATGGTTACAGTGCAGAGTACACACAAATATATATATATATATATATATATATATATATATATATATATATATATATAATCGTTATTGTTCAGTTGTTTTTGTAAAACAAAATGAGAGACCAGAGTCAAATTCCATATACATACATGCACATGTACCTTAATCACCTGTTGCCATTAATTAGGCTTTTTATTTTTTTATTCATTTTTTTATTTATTTATTTTTTTAACTTGTCCTGTCCAGCATCATAGCAAGCAAAATGATAATCTGTTTGCTGCATCGTGCTGAACAAATTTGCTCTGCCAAGGGGAGGCCTATGGGTAAGACTCCTCTTGATAATCTGATTCATTTATTTATTTATTTACTTTGAATCACAGAATCTATGTAATCTTGCTGGACGTGACCGGAGGGGACAGAAAAAGATGGAAAATAGCAAAAAGATGCAAAAGGGAAAGAAGAAAGGAGACAGAAACATCCCAGACAAAAGGAAACGACCCTTCAATCCACACCATCACCAGACAACAAACTGTTACACCTGTACATGAACACACCAGAAAATTTCCTACAACTTCTACAAAAACAAAAACTTCCTGACTTTGAATTGTTCAAGATTTTGTGTTCATTCCACAAGTATTACCATGAAAGAGAAACCTGAAAAACTTAGATTTTCATCAGTTTGTGGGATTTTAATGTTTTTTAAATATGAATAACGTTTTCTCTGTGGTGTGAAATCTGAAAGTGATGAATTGTTTTTACTTTTGGGTGGAAACAAGTGTGTAAAGCAGGAGATGTTACTTCACACCTGCAGAGTAAAACAGTCTAGTAGTTTTTTGTTTTTTAATGCACTTGTATTGCTTTCTGCACCCTGCTGTAATGTTTTATGTAAAGCACTTTGAATTGTCTTGTACATGAAATGTGCTATACAAATAAATTTGCCTTTGGTAAAGAGTTTAATTGTCTCAATATTATAGTTCTTATTTTAAAAAAAAGTTTGTATTAAGAGTATATCTGTAGGAACTTTTTATCTCTGATAGTAAAAATTCACCTTTGTTGGATAATTCAGTTCCGGTTATTTTTTATATTTGTTGTGAGAAAATGTTTTCTGTCATTTAGCTGAGTTTCTTTGTTTTTGTATTTAATTTTGAGCCATTTGGGAAACAAAATTTATAAATATCAAGTCAGTTATAATGTCTGCTACTTAGGTGTTTACCATTCGAATAAACTAGAGCATTTTGTCATTTTCTGGCAAAATGTCCTTCAGAAAATGAGTTTAGAGGACAACTGGAATGCACAATAAGCACTTGGAAATATTGTGTGCATTGTTTAGACATTTCACAGCAGTTTATTACACTTCATATTGGACACTAGACATCACATAGTTTCTTGCTATACATGAGGAGAAATGGCAGCCTCTAGCCAACACATCACATACTTGTGCTATTACATCTAGCAAACAGTTTCACAACACCATCACCCACGTACCTCCAACCATGTACGAAGGTCAACAGAAGAAAGGCCAAGAAGCATCTGTTGGAATGTTAGCAGAATGAGGATTTATGGATACAGCGCTGCCATAAGGATACAGGACCTATGTGGGAAACGGTATGAATGATTTAACATCTGACTACGTTTACATACAGCAAAATATGCTGCAAAGAAGGGATCCTCAGAGTACTTAACAAAAAATAAAAGAAAAAATCTGACTAATGGAGCAGCTAAAGGCTATTTGTGAAGAGGATCTTGCCAGGAGAAAAAAAAAAACAAGGAGAAATTAAAACAACACTACAGAACTTTGGAGGATTTTCTCACTCTGGCGCCCCCCTAACGAAGGTTTATTCAGCTAATTCTGTCTGCATCCTGTCTCTTCTCTGAGCTCTCTCCATCAGTAGGAGCCAGTCTGATGTTGACTCTTGTCTTTTCTCTCGTTTTGCCACTTTCACACTTTCCAAGCTTCCTTCAAAAATGTCCTCTTGTGTTTCTTTGTTAAATCAGCCATGGTGCACATCCAAAATGGTCAGTGTGTTTATATCCAGTTGCTGGTGTATGGTACAGTACCGTAAATTAGTTAATTAATAGTTAATTAATAAAAATTAGTGTTTTCAATGAACGTGCTCATTTAAACTTGTTCATGCACAACACTGGTGTCAAGTCACCTGGCTGGCAACGAAGGGATGTGGCTGCTATTAATTTGGGATAAATGCAAAGACAAAATAACCAATAACCTAAAGCCTCTCCTCACTGTTAGGTCACATGACCAATGGTCTGACACTGACACTGACCAAAACCCAAACCTTCCAATTACAATAAACACAACAATGTTTGTTGTATAAACAGATTTGTTTTCTCAGTGTATGAGTAACGCACACGCTCAAACACACACTCACAGCGTCCTGCAGTCTGTAACTCCACTGCTGTTAATGAGGACACTGAGTTGAAAAAATGAGTTGAATTGAAGTGCTGTTGTGGTAGCGGTGTGTCTGATCTGTGCACACCTGACCATGTCATGGTTAAACCAGCGTTACATAATGAAGCAGCTCTTGTTGAAACAGAGCGAACAAGCAGCTGCTTTCAGGAAACTCTGAACTCAGACTGACTGCTAACAGGAAACTATTGTTCACAAAATCTCTCCTTGAAACAAACATGGTTGAATTTCAAAATGAGGATTAAAGCTTTTATAACAATACGTCAATTCACACTTCACACACGTCACACACGTTAGGACGGAGAAACAAACTCAAATCCTTCAGTTTTGGTTGTGTGTGTGTGTATATATATATATATATATATACACATTTATATGTGTGTGTGTGTGTGTATATATATATATATATATATATACACATTTATATATGTGTGTGTGTGTGTGTGTGTGTGTGTGTGTGTGTATATCTGTCTCTTTCACCTTTATGTTTGTTATTATAATTACAATAAAGTTAAGTAAATATTGAGCTGTTATTTTCATTGGTTAAAACTATCTTTCTTTGTAGGAACACTTCAGCACATTTCCTGATCTTTCTATTTGGATGTTGAGAACATAATTGTGGATTTCTGAAGCTTAAATCCCCAAAAACACTTCAATAAAAATGATTCCATACACTTTTTTTTAAAAAATGAGCTCAAAACCTTGACTTTACTCCTCAGTGATGAAGTATTGATAAAGTTAAATGCTTAAGATGATTGTTTTTGTCATTAATGCTACAATTTGATAAATCTACAGTTAAAAAGTAAATTTTTTTGTTTGTTTTGTTTCATTTGTTCATTTAAATTTCTGAATATATTTGAATTACACTTTAATCCTCTAAACAGTCTATGACTGTAGACACTTTCACTTAGTAAATGACAGACAAACCTTTTAAAAATTAAGTTACTGCAGAGCTGCAGCATGAAAAACATTTCATTCTTCAGAAATACAACTGTACAGAAATATGAATTTATAAGATTTTATTTGTTATTTGTCAATATTAAATATATATATATATATATATATATATATATATACATTTATATGTGTGTGTGTGTGTGTGTATATATATATATATATATATATATATATATATATACATATATATATATCTACATTTATATATGTGTGTGTGTGTGTGTGTGTGTGTGTGTATCTGTCTCTTTCACCTTTATGTTTGGTATTATAATTACAATAAAGTTAAGTAAATATTGAGCTGTTATTTTCATTGGTTAAAACTATCTTTCTTTGTAGGAACACTTCAGCACATTTCCTGATCTTTCTATTTGGATGTTGAGAACATAATTGTGGATTTCTGAAGCTTAAATCCCCAAAAACACTTCAATAAAAATGATTCCATACACTTTTTTTAAAAAATGAGCTCAAAACCTTGACTTTACTCCTCAGTGATGAAGTATTGATAAAGTTAAATGCTTAAGATGATTGTTTTTGTCATTAATGCTACAATTTGATAAATCTACAGTTAAAAAGTAAATTTTTTTGTTTGTTTTGTTTCATTTGTTCATTTAAATTTCTGAATATATTTGAATTACACTTTAATCCTCTAAACAGTTTATGACTGTAGAGACACTTTGACTGAGTAAATGACAGACAAACCTTTTAAAAATTAAGTTACTGCAGAGCTGCAGCATGAAAAACATTTCATTCTTCAGAAATACAACTGTACAGAAATATGAATTTATAAGATTTTATTTGTTATTTGTCAAGATTAAATATATATATATATAAATAAATTCTGTAAAAAAGATAAATTATTGTAAAAAATTAATTATATTAAAAAATAGATTATATTAAAAAATAAATTATATAAATAAATAAATAAATAAGACATGCTATAGTCATATCTGCTTTAAAGAGGTCTCTGGTCTGATCTTCTTGGGCCTTTGGATCTGTAACTCTGGGGACGCCTCTCTCAAGATAATTTTGACGTCTGCTGAAAGACTTTGGGAGTTTTCAGGGACGTTCCTTTTCCTCGCACGGTGGCGTAGATGTTCTGGTGCCACAGGTTTTCTGAGGTGTCTCCACAACGAAGGTTTTTCTTGACCCAAATCTGATTTATGAACCTCTTCTGTTTCTGATGTGCCTTCTTTTGAAACCAAGTCTCTTTGGGGAACTGAGGTCTTAGATCTTCAGCCAATGTGGGGTCCTCTGTCTGAGAATTAGAATCTGAATCCCCTTGAGGTTCCTGGACACGAGATTCCAAACTGGTTTTAGGTTCAGAGACTTGTTTCTTCTTTAAAGACTCTGATTCCGTTGGTGATTCTGGGACCTGAAATCTAGAGTTTTCTGGATGTTCTAAGACCTGCTCTGGCTTGGTCTTGGTTTCAACACATGGAGGACCTGGTTCTGGTGTTGGATCAGAGCTCTCAGGAATTTTCCTTGAAGTAGCTTTTTGGAGCTGTACAGTCAGTTCAGCCACCTTCCAGTCCAGGTTGTAGTTAGCTGCAGTCTTCTGTTGCAGCTGTTTCTTTAGGCTTTCCACCTCCTCCATGTTCTCCACCGAGGGTTTTACCGCTCCATGGTCACTTTGGTTTGCGTCTTTGATTTCTTTGGCGGCCTGACGCAGTTCCTGGATGATGTTCTTGGATTCTTTCAGCTCCTGTTCAGCGTGCTTTCTGAGGCGGCGTTCGTCCTCCAGCTTCTGTTTGAGCTGCGTGACCAAATCCCAGCAGCTGTTGTAATTATTTTCTGCTGCTGCCCTTTTCTCCTTCTCCAGACTGAGAAACTGGTTTTTCTTCTGCAGCCTGGTCTTTAGATCATCCACCTGATTTTTTAGGCAGTTCAGCTGCTGGTCAAATTGTGATGGAGGTTCTTCCTGAACGCTGGTGCCCGAGCTTTGGTACCTTGCTTCTCTCTGTTGGTTGTGGGAGGAAGCAGGTGTCTTAACGTATCTTTGGTCCCTCCTCGTGGGGTGTGGACGGGAATACGTTTGGGCTTCAGGAGCCTGTTTGTGAGGCCACTCCTTTCGGACATTTCTAAAACGAGATGTTTCTCGTTCAGAAAAGTCCTGTGTCTGCTCTGGTTTCGTACCAAGCTTTTGGACATTTCTAGAACGAGGTGTTTCTCGTTCAGAATAGTCCTGTGTCTGCTCTGGTTTCGTACCAAGCTTTCGGACATTTCTAAAACGAGATGTTTCTCGTTCAGAATAGTCCTGTGTCTGCTCTGGTTTCGTACCACGCAGGGAGCGATTCTGGCTACGCTGAACGCTTTGATGCCTTTGAGCAGCCAATGCCTCTGAGAGTCAATATTAAATATATATATATATATATATAAATAAATTCTGTAAAAAAAGATAAATTATTGTAAAAAATAAATTATATTAAAAAATAAATTATATTAAAAAATAAATTATATAAATAAATAAATAAATAAATAAATAAGACATGCTATAGTCATGTCTGCTTTAAAGAGGTCTCTGGTCTGATCTTCTTGGGTCTTTGGATCTGTAACTCTGGGGACGCCTCTCTCAAGATAATTTTGACGTCTGCTGAAAGACTTTAGGAGTTTTCAGGGACGTTCCTTTTCCTCGCACGGTGGCGTAGATGTTCTGGTGCCACAGGTTTTCTGAGGTGTCTCCACAACGAAGGTTTTTCTTGACCCAAATCTGATTTATGAACCTCTTCTGTTTCTGATGTGCCTTCTTTTGAAACCAAGTCTCTTTGGGGAACTGAGGTCTTAGATCTTCAGCCAATGTGGGGTCCTCTGTCTGAGAATTAGAATCTGAATCCCCTTGAGGTTCCTGGACACGAGATTCCAAACTGGTTTTAGGTTCAGAGACTTGTTTCTTCTTTAAAGATTCTGATTCCGTTGGTGATTCTGGGACCTGAAATCTAGAGTTTTCTGGATGTTCTAAGACCTGCTCTGGCTTGGTCTTGGTTTCAACACATGGAGGACCTGGTTCTGGTGTTGGATCAGAGCTCTCAGGAATTTTCCTTGAAGTAGCTTTTTTGAGCTGTACAGTCAGTTCAGCCACCTTCCAGTCCAGGTTGTAGTTAGCTGCAGTCTTCTGTTGCAGCTGTTTCTTTAGGCTTTCCACCTCCTCCATGTTCTCCACCGAGGGTTTTACCGCTCCATGGTCACTTTGGTTTGCGTCTTTGATTTCTTTGGCGGCCTGACGCAGTTCCTGGATGATGTTCTTGGATTCTTTCAGCTCCTGTTCAGCGTGCTTTCTGAGGCGGCGTTCATCCTCCAGCTTCTGTTTGAGCTGCGTGACCAAATCCCAGCAGCTGTTGTAATTATTTTCTGCTGCTGCCCTTTTCTCCTTCTCCAGACTGAGAAACTGGTTTTTCTTCTGCAGCCTGGTCTTTAGATCATCCACCTGATTTTTTAGGCAGTTCAGCTGCTGGTCAAATTGTGATGGAGGTTCTTCCTGAACGCTGGTGCCCGAGCTTTGGTACCTTGCTTCTCTCTGTTGGTTGTGGGAGGAAGCAGGTGTCTTAACGTATCTTTGGTCCCTCCTCGTGGGGTGTGGACGGGAATACGTTTGGGCTTCAGGAGCCTGTTTGTGAGGCCACTCCTTTCGGACATTTCTAAAACGAGATGTTTCTCGTTCAGAAAAGTCCTGTGTCTGCTCTGGTTTCGTACCAAGCTTTTGGACATTTCTAGAACGAGGTGTTTCTCGTTCAGAATAGTCCTGTGTCTGCTCTGGTTTCGTACCAAGCTTTTGGACATTTCTAGAACGAGATGTTTCTCGTTCAGAAAAGTCCTGTGTCTGCTCTGGTTTCTTACCAAGCTTTTGGACATTTCTAGAACGAGGTGTTTCTCGTTCAGAATAGTCCTGTGTCTGCTCTGGTTTCGTACCAAGCTTTTGGACATTTCTAGAACGAGATGTTTCTCGTTCAGAATAGTCCTGTGTCTGCTCTGGTTTCGTAGCAAGCTTTTGGACATTTCTAAAACGAGATGTTTCTCGTTCAGAATAGTCCTGTGTCTGCTCTGGTTTCGTACCAAGCTTTTGGACATTTCTAGAACGAGGTGTTTCTCGTTCAGAATAGTCCTGTGTCTGCTCTGGTTTCGTACCAAGCTTTTGGACATTTCTAGAACGAGGTGTTTCTCGTTCAGAATAGTCCTGTGTCTGCTCTGGTTTCGTACCAAGCTTTTGGACATTTCTAAAACGAGATGTTTCTCGTTCAGAATAGTCCTGTGTCTGCTCTCGTTTCGTACCATGCAGGGAGCGATTCTGGCTACGCTGAACTCTTTGAGGCCTTTGAGCAGCCGATGCCTCTGAGAAGCTTTTCTTAACCTGGTTGTCCTTAAAGAAAGGAGTTTCAGGCAAGTCCTCGGACTGCTGGTCTTTAAAAGCACCATTTTTAGGGCCACAACTTGGTGCCTCAGGCTGGGTGATCGGTTCATCGCCTTCTCCTTCCTCACCACCGGTGTAAGGATATAAAACAATCCCTCCCACCTCATTTTCGGAGTCAATTTCCTCCTCCATCAAATCACCCCAGCTGAGTTTTTCTGAACTTTCAGATGGACTCTGGTCTCTGTTCTCCTCCATTGCTGCTGCTTGTTGGAGTCAGACGACTTTCTCAAATCACGATGTGTAGACGTAGAATAAATCTAGTCGCTGTTTGCAAACGGTTTGCTGGTAAGACGTGTTGAAAGATTGAAACTAATCTTGACACTGCTTACCGATCCGGTTGTGCTCTCTTGTGAAAACTCAACAGAACTGAAGGGAACGGAACTGGGCGGACCTATACTGTGGTGTGAGGTCATGTGGGATGATGTAATCAGTTCCTTTGATCTCTGCAGACTGATGTCACAAGTCTTGTGCTTTGATGGTAAATTGAAAATCTTCATCCTAATCACACTTTTTTAAATGTTTTATGAACTCTTTTGACTTTAAATGTTTTAATGAACCTCTATACCAAATTTTAAATGATAATTTCTTTAAAACATTCATTTTGAATGAAATTTCTATTTTTAGGTCTCATCAAACCAATACTGTATTTTTTTTTTTTTTTTGTCTTTACAACAATCAAAATATTCCTATAAATGTTAACAATCTGTGACACTGAGACTGGGAAATTATAATTTTCTTTCATTTTCTAGATTTCAGAAAAGATCTAATCACTATAACAACGACTGCAGGTCCCACTGTTGCTAGGCAACATCCTGACAGAATTTGGAGAATTTCAATAATAGAAATAATAATAACAGCTTTGTGAAGGAATCTCTGGATCATGAAGCAGCATCTGTTTGCTCTGGGATAAAATGCAGATCTGTCAGATGCAGTTTGTCCTGCTGATCCCAGATCAGTGTGCTGAAATCACAACCTGCTGATCTGAGATTTCTAACCACAGGTGTGAGACTTAGAAATGATTTTTTTAGAATATCTTTTTTATGTTCATTGTCCTGAAACAAATAATGCTAGAAACTGATTTTAAGTTAAAATGGGGCAGTGTGGCTCAGCAAGGTAGAGTGTCGTCTTGGGTTGCTGGTTTAATTCTCGGCCAAGTCGAGTTCATGTTGAGGTGTCCTTGGGCAAGACACCAAACTCCTAATTGCTCCCGATGGGTGGTGGTTGAGTGCCTTGCATGGCAGCTTCCTCCATCAGTGTGTGAATGAGTGAATATGATGTAAAATACAAAGGAATTATTCCGGGTACAGTAAAGCGCTATAAATACAAACCATTTACCATTTAAAATAAAATCAAAGTACATTTAAAGGTTCTAAATTAAACATTTTTTCAGCAACTTCATTTGGGTTTCAGAGGTCCAACATAATTGTTTTCAGAGTGTATTACCCCAAACTCGGCCTTGGTGCTTAATTTCAGCCAGTTATTTCTGTGACCACTGAGTTTTTCTTTCATTAATCGAATGGTACCAACAATTTTGTCCACGTCTGTATATATATATATATATATATATATATATATATATATATATATATATATATATATACATGTGTGTGTGTGTGTGTGTGTGTGTGTGTGTGTGTGTGTGTTCAGGGTCATGGAGAAGCTGGAGCCTATCCCAGCACTTAGCAGGTGAGAGCCAGGGTACACCAGGACAGGTCCATCGTCTACAGCAGGACTAACACAACTAACCACTCACACTGACTTGATGTTTATCATGCGTTCCAGTTGTCTTCGGAATTAGTTGGGATTTATTAGTTTTATGCTAATAATAGATGCTGAGAAACTGGCCATTTTGGAGGCATCTATTTTTTTCCCGAGTTGGTGCAGTGGGAACCCCAACTACCTTATAATGACATCATCAACTCTTAGGTTCTTGGAATTGCTTCACAACTGGAAGCGAGCACATGGGTACGGGTTATTTCATTAATGAGATTTAACACAAGTGTATCAGCCACAGCAGACACTGACCCTGCAGACTTAATCGTAACGTTTTGCTCTTTTCTTAAAAAATATAAAATAAAATCTTTTTAGGCATTTAATACATTTCAAACCACTCTGGAGATTGACTTTGATATTTTTGTAAGCTTTTTGCTCTTACAATTAAAGCAAAGCCCTGCATTATGTTTACTTCAAACTAGTGTAGGGAATCTGGTGATCAAGGCATGTCTGGAAAGACGTCTGTTCTCCTGCAGGGATCTGTCAATCACCTGAGGTGGCACCTGGGGTGTCCGTTCAGATATCAGAGGTGGTCAGTGCCACCCTGAACACCCCTGTAGCTCTGCCCCTGCTGTCATCAGCTAAGCATCTTTTCTCCTGTTTGATGAAGCCACTAGAACACCTCTGAACATACCAAGAGTCGAAAAAACAAGACTTAACCTTTTAATCTTTTTATCTGAACTATCTGTACTAAAACTTATTTAATTTTGTCGTTTCACTTGATCAGAGTTGGCCTTTGGAGAGATAATGGCCACATGTTGTACTATGATGTGAGGTTTAAAGCTACAGCTGTATCATAAGATATTAATATTTATACAGAATATGTTGTTTTGTATGCAAGCATGAAACTTTTCTCATCTTCATTAAATCTTCTCCAGTGAAACTTAAACCTACACATATGTTAAGTTAATTTGAATTTTTTAGACTCATAATAAGGGGAACGCTTGTGAGATTTGTAAATATCAGTGTATGTGTTAATGGTGAAGAATGAATATGTGGCACACATCACCTCGTTAGAAACACTTCCAACAGAGAAACTGGCTCAGGATCAGTTTTAAGCTTCAGATTAAATCATGGAGTGTGGCGCCCTCTGCAGGCTACACAATGAACGAGCAGCTTTTATCATTTATTAGTAGGGAAAACGTGAATCGGTTATTTTGTGAATGTATTTTCTGACCACACGTGAACAGAAGTCTTCAACTCATCAGAAATGACAGAATCACAACTTGAAATGTTTTTTTTTTCTTATTTTTACAAAACAGTCAAACATATATTTAACATGTATTTATATATTTATATTTCATTGTGAGATAAATTTATTGTAATCTGTAGGGGGATTTTATTTAATTAACCATAAACTCAGTTTAATGATGATAAAAACAAAGAAGCTGTAAATGGCTGTAAATTTGATATTTTTATTTGATATATTTCCTTTCATATAGTGATATATATTTGCTGCTATGGAGAGAAAAGCATCAGAGGAGAAAACTGCTGAGTCCATGTGGAAGTTTGAAGCTACTAGTCCACTGTGTGAATATTTAACTTTACTAAAACTGTAACATATAAACACACTGGGGAACAGAATAAAATCAGAATTTTAGTTAAGTTCAGGACCACTAGAAAAAACACACACGGAGAAAACTGAAAATGAAGCATTAACATATCTCACAAAGGTAAGGCAGATTGTTCTAAAACCAGGGGTTTGTGAACCAGTTATGACAAGTGGAGCGCAGCAAGGTTAAATAAATCTTAATAGATTTTGTACTGCTAGCTAAACATGGACAAATTAGTGAAAATACCCATAGTCAAACAATAACGATCAACAGGAGATTTGAACTACCAAAAGGAAAAAAGACAAGACAATACGTCAAGGCGTGTCTTGCCTTAAGCTTGAGCAGGTACTGGTCAAGTAATGGTAATGGTTGGTAATGAAGAGAGACCACGGCGTGTCCTATGTCTAAGGAAATTAGCATCTGACAGTATGAATCCAAACAAGTTACACCACATGGGGACTTCTCATCCTGAATATAAAAAATTGATGTTAAATTATACTGAAGCAGAATGATCTTCTTCATCACAGGAGGAAGAGGATGGTGAGGAGACACCACCTTCTGGAAACCAGAGGCCGACAGAGAAACTAACAGTAAATGGTAAATGTTGTGTATTTATATAGCTCTTTTACCCAAAGTGCTTTACATCATACGTCACATTCACCCATTCACACACACATTCACACACCGATGGCATAATCTGCCATGCAAGGCGCACAACCAAGACCTAATCAGGAGCAATTTAGGGTTCGGTGTCTTGCTCAGGGGCACCTAGACATGAACTCGACAGGCCGGGGATCGAACTGCAACCCTCAGGCTTCAAATCGACCACTCTACCCAGTGAGCGAAACCGCCCTCACAGTAGATCACCAGTTATTATTTCAGACATGAAGACTTTCCTGATGACTCACACATCCTTGTTTTCCATGTTTGGCTTTGCCAGTGTTATAAAGAAAGGTCCCAATTCTAAAGTTAAAATAAATAAAATATACTGCAGCTCAACACAGAAATGTGACATCATTCTGACATCAGCTATGGTCATCAACCGTGTGATGTTGGATATGTACGGAGGGAAAGTTTGAGTGACTGCAAAACGATACCGTTTAAGGAGATATTGATCAGGAAGTGATAGCATATCTATTACAGGTGTGAAAAGCTACGTCTGTCAACTTGCTCCAGGTGGTAGAAACAAAGTTTCTTTATGGTGAACCTGCCAGTCAGTGGTTTACTACAAGTCGGATACCATGGTAAGAAACCAAGACTATCCTGCAACTTGTAGATGCATCCTTCTCCAACACACCTAATCAAACGAATGTGTCGTTGCCAGGCCTCTGCAGAGCTGAAAGACATTTGATTTGTGTGTTGGAGAAGGGCTGCATCTAAAAGTTGATTTATATGAACACAGTTATTATAAATTGGACTAATGTGGATCACATAAGGGGTTTGTTTAAATCAGAATATTTGGACTATAATAAATTGGGCTCCATGAGATGCTAAAAAATAAGAAAATACCTCATTTTGATTCTTACAGAGAACTTTATTATCTCGCTTTTTAAAAACAGTGATGTTGTCCGAGTCCTGCTCAGGTCTGAGAGCATCGAGGGAACTGGAAATGCCAAGAGTCCAGCAGCCATCCAGGTGAAACTTTATTTAAACACAGTGAAAGAGCAGTGACAAGTCTCTGGTCTGCAGGGGAGAGTGTAAACATGGAGGTATTCAACATTTTTACAAATACAGAGCGGCATTCGTGTCAAAAATATAAATATAAATACAGTCTGAGTTTCTGCAGAGGCTCTCAAACCTGACAGGATGACGATGGCGAATGAAGATGGAGGCCCGATTCATAATCTTTGACTGCCTAAGCTGCTTATAGTGAACCTCCACACACACACTCATGTGGGGGAGAAGGAGAAGAAGAACAGGAGCAGAAAAGAGAAGCTACAGCAACAGACCTCAAATCTTATACAATGAGGAGCCGAAATGTTACAAAGAAGAAGAAAAACATGACATGAAGAGAAGAAGAGGATGTGGACGTCGTCTCACAGCCCCGTGTCGTTGTACGTGGGTGTGACCACCTTCAGGATGCTTTGAGCGTTCTCCTCCACCAGAGGGCGCCACTTCACCTCACCTGTGAGCAGCAGGTCCTCCCCATCCAGAGCATCGATGAACTGCATCTGCACACAACAGGACAGTCATGTTTACGCTCACAACAACAACAACAAGCTCAGAAACAGCTGGAGGAATTCAGCTTCCATCAGAAACAGAGCTCAGTGTTTTCCTGTAAATGAAAACTCTGTAGATCTTCTCATGGATCCAGACTCGTAAATCATGAGGACGAAGACAAATCAGAAGCCGATCTCTCATTAGTCGAGTATTCAAAGACTCCAAACTGTGACCAGCACCAACAACTCCTGAGAGCAGAGGTGCCAAAGGTATGGCCCAGGGGCCCAAACTGGTCCGCTGTGAGTCAAATCTGGCCAGAAGGATGATGTTGGTAAATGTGAAAATGACTTCGAAAACATTAAATGCAATCTTTAAATGAGAGTAAGTGTACTTCCTAGTTTATCCACACGAGGTTGCATCTGTTATGTTTAAAGGAGTCATCACCCGGAAGTTAAAACATGTGTGTTGGTGTTGGACCAAAGTGTTAACTTCCCTGAAAGCCTTTCTTTTGAAGATGGTTGAGTTTTTCTGTCTGAGCCCTTTGTTCACAGCATAATCAACAACAAGGGTAAATTCTTGCAAACGCGTGATTTTAATTTGCTCCTGTGAATTTGTAATCAAAGGAGGCTATTTGAATAAGCCAGCCCCTCTTCCACGCCTAGTCATGCTTTAGATGTGGAATGATATAATAATAAAGTCTTGCTTTACTCGTGACGCAGCTAATGCTAATGCTAAGGGACGAACCTAAAAGTTTAACCCCCTGCAACGTACAAATGAGCCCTGTGTTTTCTTTTTTTTTGTAAGTAGGTCGAAGTGCTCTGCTACGTAAATTTTTGTAAACATTTTATTGTAAACGTGCTTCTTCCACCATCTCGGTATCTTCACTCTCCGGCTCGGAGTCAGATTCAAACATAAATGGCTGAATTCTGTAAGCTGCTGTTCGATCAGGTTCGCTCGCCATCACAAAGCTGTGGATGTTTTGGAGTCAGACGCACTGTGCATGTGCTGGGCCAGCCCCCGTTCCGACTCTGACCTCCCTGCAGCCAATCAGCGCGCACCTTATTAACATTAGTCAAAAGCTTGCATGAACTCTCACGAGACAAAGTTGTGGTATCAGCAAAGGGTGAAAACAAGCTCTATGTTTGATTTTTTTTTTTCCGTTTAATAAGTTTACAAAAAAATATTTAAAGACACTTAGAGGACAGTACATACATGAAAAGACCAGGTGATGACACCTTTAAAAATAAAACATGTCTGAAGCAGGGGGATGTTTTATCTGCTATATTTTTCAATTCCAGACATCTGTGATTAAATGTTTAGGCATTTTATAGATCCTTTCTGATTTGTACGTATACAAATAAAAGTGCCTGCCCATTCTGAGAACATGCTGTCCATGTTGGTGTGCGGATCGTGGAGGCGCGCTTAGGACAGAAAGAGTTTTTAGGGATAGATGCATCCTTTTAATGAAGAAATAAAGCCTTATGACTGACTGCTTTGAAGTTTGTTTTTCTACTTGTTCTTCACTTGTTCCCTTTAGCTCCACTAGGGTTACATCTGAAATAATGAGGTTAATAATAATGGTCACGCAGGGCAGCACTGCAGAACCATGAATTTATGGAACCACGACTACTCATGTCGCCATGGTGAAGAATGAATATTCCAACCAAAATGCGCTCACAAGGGAAGCTGAACCTCTAAAGAGCTGAATGGAAAATATAAAGGACATGAAGGGAACTGAGGAAGCTCTCTGACCGAAACCTCTGTGTCGTAATAAAGTGAAACTGAGTGATCAGAATGCTGTCCATTTACATTTTCGTCTGAATTAATATTGTATAATCTCAAAATTTATGTCTTAACAGAGTCGACAATTTTCTGCTGTGGCAACAGTGTTGCTTTTGGCCTGGATGATGCGTTTAAATTCTTCATACTTGTGAGGAATTGTCTGTTCCTCCATGCGAAGCAGGCTGCTCTGAAGGGTTTCTCTGCAATTGGTCAGACGCTACAAACTCCACCCCTTTTATGTAATCGCACAATGATCGAGATGAGAAAACCCTGGCTTCAATTACCGAGTTAATAACCAGCTTCATCATATCGCTCATTAGGATTGCAATCTGGGTAAGTCAACCCAGGGTTCCGTAGGATAGAATAAGCTGCCGTTCGTTTGTGTAAATCACTGAAGAACAACAAACCAACCAACCTGTTTGCGAACATATTCCACCATGAGCTCCAGCTGTTTGGGGTCTTCACACTGTCGGTTGAACAGGTTCCTCCAAAGAGCTGCAGCCAGCACGCAGTCATCAGACAGGATTCCCTGCAGACCAGACATTCAGCCATGAAGACATTTTATCCCCCGCTGCTCTGAGAAGCCAAACATGTCAACTGATTTTAAAGCGTCACCTCATCGTATCCAAATATGGCTGCATAGAAGGTTTCGGTCATGGCTTTCATGGCCTCCTTTCGGTGGATGGCATCGATCTGCATCAGAACCAGAAGTTCAGTAAAACTCATGAAACATCAACAAGTTATTTACAAAAACACAACCTGTGTAAATGAACATGTACAAACAAAATCTGTATTTGAAGCTTGAACTAAGGCAGGATGCAGATGATTTCAGACCTTAACACCTTAAAAGTTTGTTGACGTCAGGTTAAAACAACCTAACAAACAGGTGGAGAATGAAAATATTAAGCCTTTAATGGTGGCTGAAGTGTCTGTCTTAATGAGTTTTGGACAATTCATTCAAAAATCATGAAATATTTTCTGAACGACTGAAGTCAGAGAGAAGATGAAGAGCTGCAGTTCCTGACGCTCGTGTTCACAGGAACTAAACCAGTTGATGAATGAGTGAATCTGAACAAACATCTGTTTCAGGTGTTTTTATTCCCTCTGAAACGGATCAGAAAAGTCTGAATATGCTGGATGCTGCTGTCCAGTCTGCACATCAGCCAGCTGGTGATCACCGATGGTCCCACCACACCATCCACATCCATCGCTCCGACGAATCGGTACAACTCTACCCATAACTCCCTTCCCAGCGCAGCATCATGCATTTCAGGTTTTGGAGAACTAGATTTCTCCGTATTGAAGTAAACGACATCATCTACAGGACCATCCAAACGTTGGGACACACGTTCCCACTACATTTAATGTGTGTCCAAACTTCTGACTTTCTCTCTCTTTACTTGACATGTGAAGATGAGAGCAGCGATGTGCAAAGCTGGATTTACAGTTTATTTTGTTTGTTATTGTTAGCTGAGTAACAGCAGGTAATATTTCCTCAGCCAAGGTGGAGGTCATGTACTCAGCGGCACTGCTTTGTCTGTCTGTCTGTTAGCAACATAACTCAAAAAGTTATGGTGAATTTTGATTTTCAGGAAAGCTCAGAAATGGAATAAGGAACAAGTGATTAGATTTTGGTGGTGATCCGGATCACTGCCCGGATCTAGGAATTTTGTAAAGCATTCTTTACTATAATGTAATAAAGATATTTTTGCCATTAGAGCTTCTAACTTCAAAGTAATGTAATCATTGGAAAAAAAAAAAGACAATGGCTTGGCGGAGGTCTGCGCTCTCTGAGTGCTTCTAGTTGATCATCAAATTATCTGCAGATTGGTCAAATTAATTTTCTCTTTGCTTCAGTTTCTGTGTGGTCTGAGGGTGATAAAATGAAAACTGTACATCTGCTTATTTTGCTTTTCAAAGTGACACAACAAAAACTGGATAACCTGGAGCCCAGCTGTCCAAAGAAAAGATTTTAAACTCTTTCCAGGGTTTTTCTTTGTCATTGATAAACCATGAAAAACTGGAGATACGATGGTTTAAATGACATAGTACAAAAATATTTACTGTATGCGAGCATATAGGTGGGATGGGAAGACACTGCATTTATTCATGGACATATTCATCATTTGGTAACAGAAAAAAGTTGTCAAATCAGCTGATATTTGACTACGAATTTCTGTAATTCAGATTTGTGGATGTTTTTTTTCTAGGTTTAGGGCCCAATATGTAAAAATAAAAGACTAAAATGAAAGAAATAATTAGCATAGACGTGAGCTTGTGCTGAAGAAAATGATACCAAACATGAGAAGGCTCAACTGGGCGTATAAAAGGCAACAATCAAAAGTATTTGATGGCTAAAATTGGCTCAGACTAAATCCAGATTCGTCGACGAGTCGTCAGACTGAAATTTAAGGCAGTCGTAACCTTCAGAGTGAATGATGTCATGGTCAGAGGTCAGAGAACGAGCTGAAGGGAAACTGTTTGAGAACCTGAACTTGGATTAAAAGAGTTTGACAACATTTTGAAACTTGTCACGTGTGGCAGCGCGTGTGAGATCATGTATGATTCAGGAGTTCACACATGCAGCTGTGAAAACACCTGCAAAACCGTCACATGCTGCATGCAAGCGTGCGCACACACCAGGATGACCTCACAAACCAGAACATGAGCGAAACGCCTGACCACAGAGACGTGTTTTCAACTTCATTCCTCTTTTTTTAAAGTGACTCTAAAGCATCAAAAACTGTCACATCTCATGAAGTAAAACTTAAAAAGACAACAAACATAATGAAGGAGGGTTTTCCGGTGCGGGAGCCGTGGGAGTCGGATCCAAACTAATCTGTGCTGCAGGAGGACAAAGTCTTTTTGAAAGCTGGACGTGAGCGGAGGCCAAACATCAGAGTGTGATGTCAATGAGCAACACTTCCTGGAGCTGCTCCACTGACAGAGAATAGAGGACCGACTCTGTAGCCACGGCGACGGCAGCCAGCCCAACTCTCTGGGGATCTGGCTGCACTTCCTGCTTGTTGGCAAAATTATTCTGATGTAAACTTCATATAAACAAAACATACACCGCACATAGAAACTGATGCCTTAAACTAAATACACTGTTCCTAAAATACTGAATATTTATTTAAGGGACGACATTTGGCCTGAAAGTTGCCGTCTAACATTAGTGGCGCTTTAAGGTCATGGAGACACTGATGAGGAAAACAAGCTGCTGTCCAACATGGCGGTGAGTCTGTAGCAACACTGTCACAGCTTTTTATGCTTCACTCCAACGCCTAAATAATTACATTAATTCAGTTTAAAGCAGGAACACAATCAGGGAGGCAAATTCATTTCACATGAAACTGAGACTAGTTGTTTGGTTTTTTGACTTTTGGTTGAAAGAAAAATTACAAAATGTCTGAAGAATTGAAATATAAATTTTTTTCCCACATTTTTATTTATTTTTCTATTTTTTTTTATTATTTTAATTTATTTTTCAATTGGCCTTTTAAAGAAGAAATCCTAAAAAGTAATTTTTGTTTTACGTCTGACAGAGCGTCCCCGAGGAGCTCAGCACAGAAACATCCTAAATGGACCGGAACCAGAGAGGATGAGACTGATGAAGCTGCAGGAAGAGACGTCTGGGCCCACCAAGGTGGATGTGGAGGATTTGCAGGTGAGTCTGCAGGATGAAGTCACCTGACTGAATCTGAAACACTCCATGACGCCAGGAAACATGGAGGATGATGCATTCAGGAGCATCACGTTAAAGAGAAGATGTGTCTTTTCTCCAGTCATTAATTTAAGTCCTAAAAAATCTCCTCTAACTTCAGCAGCGCCACCTCTCTCTGTGACTGCTTGCCATGCCTGTTCAGACTCACAAAATCTATATTTTTTGGGACATTTTTGCTGACAGTAATGTTTTGAGTTGTTAAATCTCTTCCAAATCTTCTATTAGCAGCACATAAACCTCCATTCACATGAACACTTGTTTCGTAGGAGTTTTACTTCCCCAGAAGAACATACGTAAAAACACTCAGAAATAAATAATAAAAATAAATAAAGAAACGCTGTCTGAAGCCACACCAGAGGGTGGCGATCTAGCCCCCACCCCTCCATGTTTTCCATGTCCTTGCTGTGATGCCTTTGTTCCTCAGTACAGTTGGTGACTACCAATACATTTATATTTACACATGTAAAAAGTCCTGTTAATGAGATTAACAGCACAATTGTGCCTAAAATAAGCAGTTGCCATGGAAACAGATGAGTTTCCTAATCTGATGCTATGAGTAAAAAAACATCGGTCATCTTCTCCACACAGACAAAGCCAAATTTCCTGAAAATCTTCATCCTTGAAGTTGTTTTCCTAAAGTTTTTTTTTTTTTTTTTGGTATCTAAAACCTGCGTTTGCATGTGGACGAAAGAAAAATCTACACACGTCAAAATACTTGACTGGGACCTAGCTGACTCCAGTATTTCCAAACAATTCCAGCTGCGCAGCAAGGACGACATGAATCACTCCTAAGACGTGATTTATGGAATCTGGCTTCACTCGGCAGAGTTCACACTGGAGATAGTTTATTAAGGAAGAATTAGGAGAAGAAGAAGTAGAAGGAAGGGTGGAATAAATAAGAGGTAGAAGTTGTTGAAGTAAAAGGAAGAAGTAGAAGAATGAAGAATAAGAGTCAGAAGAGATAGAAGTAAAACAAATAGTAGAAAAAGAAGTATAAGAAGGAGTAGTAGTAGTAGCAGAAGAAGTAAAAGGAAAGATTGAAAAGGTCGAAGCAGAAGAGGTAGAGGTAGTACATGAAGAAGTAGAAGAAAGGGTAGAATAAGGGGAAGAAGCAAAATAAAGAAGAGACGGAAGAAGTAGTTGAAGAACTAGAAGTAGAGGAGGGGGAAGTAGGAGTTAGTGGTGGAAGAGTTAGAAGAAGTAGAATAAGTAGGAGAAAAGAAGTAGGAGGAGGCTAAACTTTATGATGGCTGTGATCATTGGCTTCATGTATTTCTACACCTTTAACACCGAAGCTCACAGCGACTCGGCGTACCGGAGCCTGAAAATACTGACGTCATGTTCTGCTGTTTCACAGCAGCCTGCAAACAGCTTGCTGTATACCGCCACCTAGTGGTAATAATAACACAGTTCATTGTGCTGTTTCTAGATGATGTTCCCATAAATCTACAGATTCCTGAGAGACTTTTTGAAAAGGTGAACATGATGCTGTGTGTTATGGTTGAGGAGACCATGTAGTGATCTTGCAGTGTAAATAACATTCCTGAAACATTAACTTAAAGAAAAACAAATAGCACAATTTGATCATAAAATTGATTTAAACTGGATTTATATCAGTAGTTATCTTCATTTTTTCAATAACTGCATCCAATATTTAAAGTTTAAAGATCTTAATTGTGAGAATTTGATTATTATTGACAGTAAACTAAAAGAAGACAGATTCCTGGACAATCTGTTGTCCTGCAGACACCGAGTGATGCCTCCAGCAGCGATGGTGAACTGTGTCTCTGTAAGGTGGAATTACTGTCACATGATATGAGCGGTCTGTAGGCAGCAGGTTAAAGGTGCTATATTTAGGAAGTACTAACCACATGTGTCACTGTAGGCATGGCGTGCACTGGATATACGTGCAGCGTTATGCATGTTCAGGATGCTTTGATGGTGGAAATGTAGTTATACGATCCTGTTTTTAATCCCACTGACCAGGAAGCTGCAAACAAACACAAATATAGACCCAACTAACCCCCATGATTTTGCTCCTCTGCTCTACGTCCTCCCACATGGAGTGGACGATGTAACGGCACATGTACTTCCCCTCTCTGCCCTCCTGACGCATCCGCACCAAACACATCCTAGAAGGCCGAGAACAAACAGCGAGAAGATGTAATCGTGAGCATCATCATCGTGATGAATCTGTATCTTCACAGGTGGTGCTAACGAGGTGATGGGTATTTACGTAACTCACCATACATGCAGCTGTGCAATCAGGAACCAGGAGTTGAGAGTGTCAGGCAGGGAGCATTCTGAAACAAACAAACATTTTTAACCAGAAAGTCCGATTGTTTCATCAACGTTAGCTTCTAACCAGATTCCTGCTGGTGGTCTTTTCTGGCATTTTCTCAGACTCTTTGCAAGTTCTTTAATCTGAACAGAGGCCTCTGAGATGACAGTTTACCAAAGTCAGATGTGTAAAAAGAACCAAGCATGCAGGAGGTGGCCTTGGCCTCCGTTCAGCATTTCCGAGTTACTGAGTTTGTGCCAGGCACGGCGCCAGGATTTTTTTTCTCCTGGTGCTAATGAGGGACTTGACCAATACGTGGGGGTGCTAAGAAAATAACAGATTTTCATGACTTAGGTAACTTTATACATAGGTTATCGATTTTTTCAATAAAAGTGGCTAAGATACACAGCAATTTAACTGAATTAGCCAAAGAACATTCAGCAAAATAACCAGGCCTACAACGAGCCACAAAGCAACGGCAAAAATGTTTTCACGTGGAAAGGTGCAAGATTCAGCACCAGACAGCGACCATGTGATAAACAAGCAACACATACAGAATGCAACAAACGCATTTATTCTACATGCATAATTAATGAAATCAACTATGCATTGCTTTTATTGCCTCGGATCACAACATAACTTAAGAAATTAAACTGATTGCGAGATAAATTTAACATACTACACAGTGCAGGCGCAACGAGAAGTGCAAACAATTTGTATCTAATGATTCGGACCACAACATGGTAAAAAATGGAGATAATAATACCAAAGCCACAGCGAGAAGTGCAACACTCCGTACCTGTTAATTAGGCACACACGAAGAAGAGCGTAAAATGAACTGGCTCATCACAGTATGGATGATTATAGAACAATACTGCAAACAAAAATACATGCCACGTTCTGCGCATTCGTTACAATGTAACAATGTCACGTCATCACATCAAATCTGTCACAATCAGTCTATGATCGCAACGTCAGGAAAAAAACTCACCAGAGTTGTTTTACAGGAGGACGATGCGTCTATTGTTATGGTTAAGTGCAAACGAGTCTATAATCTTCTGGACATCAAGGGCCTTGGTTCATAATTATATTTTTTATAATCTAATTTCTTGGGGGGGCTTAATGGGGCTACACAGATTTATCACGGGGCTGTAGCACCCCCTAGCCCCGGTGTGGCGCCGTGGATGGTTTGTGCCAGATAATAAAATGTGATAGAAATTTATCAGGCAGGTGGTGACGGTGTTGAAAACGTACTCAGGCTTTCCAGGAGGAGAAAAATGATACCACAATAAATCTGCTCTGAAGCCAACACAGAATGATGTTACACTTTCATCCACAAAGCACTCAAAACTATGCAGGCATAAAAATGACTAAAGACGAATCAAACATTTCAGGGAATCATTTTTAAGGATTTAAACTCAAATATTTCACATATCTTGGAACGGTTCTTGACCACCAGCTGAACATGCAGAGCATTTTCAAGAACTTTTCACAGAGACTGGGATCCTCTCAGGAGTTTCAGCTGTCTTGGTGTCAAGTCCTGAAATTTTAGAACGTGTATGTTTGACATGTCCAGAGTTTTTTACCCTTCGTCTACCTGCTTGGTTTGGTAAGCTGCAAATGTAAAACCAAATAAAACAGGATTGTGACGATCGCGGGAAAGGTTTTGGGAAAACCCCGACTGCTTCTTGTTAATATTTCTACTGAACCGACAAAGAGAAAAGCTAAAGGAATCCTGGCAAAGAGCCATCACCCTCTGTCCTGTCAGGCTGAGCTTCTGAAATCAAGATTTATATTTAGAGTTTTTCTGGCTAAAGGTCCCTTCAGAGCGTCTTTTAATCCAAAAAGCCATCGACATTCTTAAATCAACAAAGTGACCAATCTACAGAGGCTGATTTGAACTGCTGCACTTTTCCTTTTTAGTTCTTAATGTTTACCTTTTTGGTGTTTTAGATTTATTTTTGCTGCATTTGCATTTGTGCTTTTATTGCACCAGAACACCATTGTATCTTAGATGTGCTTGTTGTTACCCAAAGACAACTGTCCACTTTGGTGGACAATAAAGATCTATTCTATTACAACAATTATAATAAATAAATAAATAAAAATAGAGTTGGGACCGATCCGATCCAATAACAGCATCAAGCTCCAATATTGACGTAATTCACAGATCGTAATTACCCCGATCCACCTCACTCATCCAGAGGGACCTTTTGTGGTCATGAGTTTACAAATGACGGGTTTTAGCCTAAAAATATGTGTTGACGCAGAATCAGTTTATGAATATTTTCTATTGGAACTTGTACATATATATAATTACAGTGGTCCCTCGTTTATTGCGTCGTTAGCAACGCTTTCACTAATGCACATAAAACTGTGGTGCATTTTACACATACGCAACTAGCACAGTCCCGTTTGTAGGATCTTTAAACTAAATAAAGTTCTTGCAAATTGGCCAGATTGAAGAGCAGCTTCCATGATCAGATACCGCATGCCACAGTTTGACAACTATGATGTTATGGGATATCTTTAAAAAAAGATGTTGCCTTATTCTTACCCCTGCCACTACAGAGGTGGTGACACATGAACTTCTTTTATCTCTTCTTGATTATTGCTCACTAAAACCCAAGCAGTATGTAGATCTGTAATTTAAAGCTATCATAAGGTGGAATATTTTACCAGCTATTATAGTTGAAGCTCCCAGTTTTTAAAGATTACTGAAAACACAATTTAATATTAACTCATGACTATTACGGAATTATGGTGATGTGCTGCAATAAGTACGTGCAGCAAGTAAGTAGTGTGTAGTTCATAGGCATGGATTATGATTATGTTAAGTGTGGTTTGTATGTTTTCTTTATATTCTCTATGAAATATGTTATGTTTGTTAAATGTGGACCCCAGGAAAAAAGTAGCTGCTGGATCTAAACAAAGGGAAGCATGCAGCTAAGTTGCATTGTGGGAAATGTAGTGTAGCTATGAGGAACTAGCAGACTTACTCTCAAAGAAGTCGTCGTAGTTGATTCTCTCTACACAACATGTGTACATGCGCAAGGCAGCAATCTTGATTTTCTGTGACAGCAAAAGAAAAAAAAGGACATGAACATTTTTACAGATTCACAGAAACACACAGCAGATACTCAAGCATCATTTACATGTTAAAGGAGCAGAAATGATGTTTGATGCAGCTGCAGCTCTAAACCTCCCAGGTTATAGGGAAGAAGCTGCCATGCATTTATTCAAAAGGGATATTCCAATTCATCCTGAAAGTTTTGTTTTTTTTTCTTTTTGGCGAGACAGAAACTTATTTCATTTGTGCTTTGTAACATCTTCTTTTATTCTTTACCACTAACACATATATACTATTCCAACATCTTAAATCTAACAAATGCTCTATTTACTTTGCTTCCTAAAATATTCAAATAAACCTTGTGGTTGCAGAAACACAGGCAGAGGACTATTAAAGATATCTAAAGCTATGTTGTTGTATAAAGTTAGGAAGACGGTTGACTTTCCTACCAACATTAAAACATTGCACAGTGGTCATATTGAGTTTGTGGCTCAGTGTAAGTATTTAGGTATTTTAATTGATCAACATTTAACTTTTAGATTACATAATGAAAACCTTGATAGGGAACTTATGCTTAAGTTGGATTTTTATTGTAGGAATAAATGCTGTCACTCCTATCTTTCCAGAAGAAATCTGGTCGAAGCTACTTTCCTTCCCTTGATAGACTATGGAGACCTGCTGTATGCATGCCTCTGTGCAGTCCTTGCATTCTCTGGACAGTGTGCACCACAGGGCCTTAAGGTTTGTGACAAGCTGCAAAGCTCTCACTCACCACTGTGCCCTTTACGCCAGAGATCAGTGGCCTTTCCTCCACACACAGACTTTCCCATTGGCACTACTTTATCTATAAATACATTCTTGGCCTGCATCCCTCTTGAAGACTGAAAAGATTTGCGAAAGACTCTAGAAAACTACCAGCTCACACCTGCTCACATCTAAAGAGAAATGTTTAGAGTTTTAGGTCTTAGCCTAGTCTCAGACTGAGATTTGACAAAGACTGTGTGCCTTTGCATCTCAACCAGGTGTTACACCGACTCATCAGAATCTGGAGGCATGAATGAGTTTTCTATTCTTCTCTCATTTGTTAGATCATCATACTGCAACACATAAATGATCCATAGCAGAGTTTTACTTCGCAATAACCGCCTGCTCCGCTTTCTGGATGGTCCACCTACAACGTTTCATCACCGCTTCTTGTTCGTCTATTTTCTTTTTTTTTTTCTTATTCCTCTGTTTTATTCCTGAAGACTTCCGTTTTTAGTCTGCGACTGGGAAAATCGTTTGGTGTAAGTCCAGCGTTACCGGAACCAGGTCCGATCGGAAGAAGGGAATGTAATCCAACGGTGAATGAAAAAAATCCAAATTTGGTATTATCTTGTCGAGAGAAGCTGATTTTGGGCATACAGATACCTTGTTACAGCTGTGAACATAATCCACCAAAAACCATTTAGCCTCCTTTTCTTAACAAAGTTTCCGATAGTTTTCCCGCTTTACATTTTGAATTTTCATTGTCAGGTGTCCAGAAACAAAGTTATTACGCGTGCTATTTCTAAAATCTAAAAGGGGAAATTATCTTGGACAGAAGCAACCTTTCACTTCTGTATATCGCTGATATGAGTCATGCAAGAGTAGGTAGGTAGTAGTAGGTCACTGTTGTCACCGGAAAAGGAAACGTATTAAAAAAATAATAATTAATAAAAAACAAACAAACAAAAAATTATATTTGAGTTTCATGAATTAATATTGGATTAATTATATCTGAATAATTCAAAATAATCAGTATTGTGTCCATTTTTCTTGATAACCAAGGACAGTGAATCATGATACCATCTATTTACTTTATCGAAATATAGACCGCAATGAATAACTTTTTCTAGAAATCATGCGGCCCTGTTTTTTTTCAGTCATAATTAAAATGAATTAATTAAAAAAAAAAAAAAAAAGATGTCATTGTCTGACCTCTAGAATTACCAAAACTCATGGATGCAGGAGATTTTCTTAAAGACCAACTCGGGTGAAAATCATGTTTTCATGTTGTTCACATGTCCATGTGGCATTTACCGGACGCTAGAGGACATATCTTGTGAAAAATTGTATTAAAATGGATTTTCTGAGTATTTCTGCATTTAAATTTAAATCAATCAAAAGGAGAGACAGACCAGCATTTGCACACCAGGCGGTATGTGCAGTAGCAGGTTGCTAATCACATTAGCTTTCATTATTTAGCAAAAAACTTCTCAGTCTCACAATATAACAAACCATACAGTTTGCAGTCATCACTTGAAGGAAGAAAAGGGTCAGCATAGCTCTTATGTTACATGCCTTTCTTTTGCACTGCTAATGATTGGTTGGTGCACTAGGGAGTGATTCCACCCACAACTCAGAGGCAAACTGCTAATGGGCTACTGGTCCTCTGCAGAGGAGTCCTGGAAAAGGGCAGGTTTTGTGATTTTTGCCAAAAATTTCATAATCACAATTTAAAGACCACCAAGAACATTTTAAATAGTTCCAAATAAGCATTGGAGTGGGTCTTTAAATCAGAAAAGCCAGACTAAGAAGAAAATCACATGATGATTGCAATTTAGTCATTTCATATATCGCTTGTACAACAACTCAAGGCACATCGAGCATATTCAACATATTGTCCACCATTAGAAGGATGGATTGGATCTTCATCAGCAGTAATTGGGGCTGAAAGACAAAGCTTTCAATTTACTGGTCTGTTTACGTTCCAACCCTCATCTATGGGCACCAGATCTGAGTCGTGACTGAAAGAATGAGATCACAGATACAAGTAGCTGAAATGAGCTTCCTTTTTTAAAGTGGCCAGGCTCAGTCTGACAGATTGGGTGAGGAGCTCACACATCCACAAAGAGCTTCAGGTGGAGCTGCTGGTCATCAGTATCAAAAGGAGTCAGCTGCGGTGGTTTGGATGTCCGACTAAGATGGTTCCTGGTTGCCTCCATTTGGAAGTTTTTGGACATGTCCTGTTGCCTCTGTACCGGAGCTCAGATAAGCAGAAGGGATGGATGGATGGATGGATGGAAACAGGTAGCATTTCTTCTGCAGGGCTTCAACTTCCTGCTGCTACATCCCTGCAACATTTACACGAACTGGTCGAATCACTTGAAGGTATCGTTAAGTGTGTGTGTGTGTGTGTCCACAGCTGTAGCATCGGTGAAAAGTGGCTAAGACTCAGCAGTTCCAATACCAGGAACACACATCCCAGTAGAGAGCAGTGGGCTGCTCACCGTCAGCTTCAGTAGCTCTGATATGTTGAACATATGAAGGTGAGGAAAGATGAGGTGGAGGACGAGATGTCAGCATTTAAGCTAAACTGCTGAGTCACTGTACATCTAAACACAGCTGTGACGGTTATTCTGTCATCACATAAAAATTAAAAATCTGGAGGTATCATTTTAGACAGCGCATTTAAGGTACCATTTATTAATATGGAAATCTCCATTTTTTTTGTACATTCAATGTACATCCATACATTTTGTACATTGAAGTACACCTCTTAAACTTTGATATACAACTGTTTCAAAAAATAAAAATGTTAAGTGATAAGGGTGAGAGAGAGGAATGTTTGAGGAAAAGCAACAAAATGCCTTCTAAGGCCAGAATAAGACGACATAAGACTTGATCCTGTATAATACCTCCTACAGACATCTAGAGCAGGGGTGGCCGTTGTCGCTCTTCCTCGTCCTCCCTCCCTTTGATTTTTTTCTCAGACATGTTTGCACTCAGCAGACTAAAGCCTTGTTTACCCAACACTGTTCTTAAACACTATTTCAAGGACAATTAGGAAGAAAACAAATAAAAAGCTTTATTATTACATATTTTTCCACAAATAGGCCTATTTTGTAAATTTTGAAGAAATATTTAATAATTTAATGAAGGCCCAGACAGTAAACGAGGGGCCAAAACACAACAAAACGTTGGCGTTTTACTGTCTCAACATTGTGGTGGGAACAGGGCTTAAAGATGCATCTGTTTCTGTATCATTTCCTGCTGTTTTGATTCTCATTTGTTCCAGGTCTGAACTGAACCAGTAAGTACAAAGTTGTCTTTTTTAAATAGACATCAGAAAGTAACTCAGTGCCCAGCCTCTTCAGCCTCTTTGTCTTTTCATCACTCACCCATTTGTTGTATTTGAGTGGAGCTGTGAAGCCCATGGCCTCGATGAGCTTGGTGAAGGCCCCGACCTCCTCCTCTGAGTGCTGAGGCGTCTCCTTCACATTACGGAGCTGAAGGACAAGAAACACAATGAGATGAAGGAACTTATTGGTTTATATATTTATTTTGAATTTCTTACATATCTTCATTTAACATGAAAACTTAAAAACGGACATTTACAGTACCAGACACAATTTTTGGACACACTGTTTGATCAAATCTAATGGTTAATGTGTCCAAACATTTGACTAGTAGTGTACATTTCAGCCAGTTTGAAATCAGGACCACTGTTTGCTGTGGCTCACACTCCCGTGTGGTATTTCAGTAATGAGCTCATGGACACACCAGAGGCCTGTACTACCAAATAGGATTTAGTCTTATTGAGGCAACTTCAGGGTTAACCCCATGTTTTCAGTCCTACAATGCTGGTTCACTTCTTACCAGGTTAAATCACCATGGCAACTTACGCTGAACAGCTAACCTGCCCCAGAGCAGGTTAGCTGTTCTGGATAAGAGATCGAGTATAAAAGCACCACCTCCTGACAAATCAGTTCTCTTGGAAAATGGCCTACCCATTCTAAATAGCAGCAGGAGATAAAAACATGTTCCTCAGTGTGTTCTGAATAAAGGCCCAAACATGATGAAGTTACAGTGGAATTTCCTTTAACCTTCTGGATATATAATGTCGACACTTCATTGTTTATTACAATATCATGATAAAAAAAATCTAATCAATTCATCCTGGAGTCCAGGACATTCTCTCTTGACGTTTCGGAGACATTAACATCCTGAAAAGTTGGTGGAACAAATAAAAACAGAAACTGATCCGTGCACATGTTGGATGTTCCTGGTAGATCCCTCATTAAAGCAGCACACACAGTTTTAGTGATGACACACACCTGCCGAACGTGGTCTTTATGGAGTGCGAGCAGCTGCTCAGTAAATGAATACACTGACCTACTCCATGCATGTAGTCTTCATACTCTACAGTTTTTTTAGTCTTACTCTTCATCAGGACCAGCAGTTGTTTTGCTTCAATGCAGTCAGTTCGGGCTGTTATAGATTAGATTATTAATCAAATCAGTCTAGAAATCTCTTTCAAACACCAGCCTGACTGCAGGTGTGTAAAACGATCTGGGTTATAACGACCCTTCTGAGCCTGCATCATTTTACTGATCTGACTCAAATCCAAGGAAGACATAACAGCTATCAGCAATTTTAGTGTTAAATATGAAGTCTTACGTGCATTTTGACTGTTAATGTTCATGTTGAAGGAGAAAACATCAAGCACAAGTCTGTTTCTCAACTTACAGGAAGTAAACTTCAAGATATCTTAGTCTAAATCCTCAAGAAGAGCTGCAGACTTTCTGCAGACGACGACGTGATCCTTTGCACTCTTAAGTACTCAGATCTGCTGAAAAGCAACCTTCCATGTGGACGACAACAGAAACAACTACTGCTCTGTAATCAGGTTCAACGGGCACAAAGACTTGAATTTGGCTTCTATATAAAGTTTATTTTCACTGCTCTCAGGCAAAAAGTTATTCCCTCAAATCGATTTAATCATCCTTGTTGGATTTCTGTGGGTATTAAAAAAAAAAAGAAAAAAAAAAAGACCAAGGCATCATGGTGGAGGACGGCTCACCAGCAACTCCGGTCCTCGAGGGCTGGTGTCCTGCAGATTTTGGATGTTTCCCTGCAGCAACACACCTGATTCAAATGAATGTGTCATTAACAAACTTGTGCAGAACTCGTTGTAATAGGGAAAAATCCAGTACCTGCAGGACACTGGCCCTTAAGGACCGGAGTTGCTGAACCCTGCTGTAAAGTATGTTATTAAAAAGTTGACGTGAAAGGAGGAAATACACTGAATATGTTTCACCTCCTGCAGGATAACCACTGGTTTTGTATGCTAAAGTAAATTTAAATGCTCAGTAGTTTGAGGAAATGATGTTAATGTTTACCTGATATAGCTTGGGTTGGGCTTACAGCTCAACGTGACAAGTTAGGCAACATTCACTGAACATTGCATTATACGGATGAAAGATAAAAAAAAAAAAAAAAGGCTTTTTTGATAGATCGTTTTAATGTTCAAACATAATCGACACAGCTTGAGGTCAACACAATTTTTTTAGTCATCAGTGTCTGTTGGAGAAACTGTTTAATTTGAGATATTTGGTATTTTTTATTTTCACTGTTCCGCTATTATTTATGTTTTAAAAAGCAGCTATTTTGCTAAAAGACAGCTGGAAGTCTAAAGCTAGCTGGATGTTTTCTTGTGTTTTTAAATTCCCTACTCAAGTTTTTTTTTTAAATATCTATCTATCTATCTATCTATCTATCTATCTATCTATCTATCTATCTATCTATCTATCTATCTATCTATCCCTTGTCTGCAAATGTGCCTTTAGATAATTTTGTCATGAACTGATGCTGTATGAATAAAGTTGAATTAAAATGAACTGAAACTGATGGGTGGTATTGTCACTACATCTTAAAACACACACTCTGAACAGACGTCATTGTTCATGTTGAGCCACCTCCTTCTGATCTCTGACTCATACAGATATTTCAGCCAACAGTACAGTTCATCATACCAGAACTTAAACGTGAGCAGCCGAACTGATTAGAAGCAAAAAAAAACTAACTACACTAAACATGTGAAACTGAACGGTTGAGAAATGAAAACCCCACAGATGAAGCCGGCTGTCTTCATGTTTACATGCATGAAAACAGAACTGTGGCGATGCCTCGCAAATAAGTTAGCATCTCAGGTACGTCGCTGTTCACTGAAGGATGGAAAATATTAGTGAAAATCAGGTGACTGTGTGTTGTTACCTGCGTGGTGATGTGAAGCGTCCGACATGGTGTTGAACATGGAGCACTGACTTTGGCCAGCTGACAGGCAGCTAAAGCTCGAGAACACGTCTCTGGTTCCAATGTCTGGAAGGAAAGGCAGAAAAAGAAATGAGATGTGAAGTTAAAAACGTTCGAAGAAAAGCAGAACATGTATACAAACACATCTTTATGAATTATCTATAATTTCTGAACATTTGAAGTCAGATGAACAAACATCTTTAGACATAAACAACCACTGACTGTATTTTACTTAACTAGAACAAACCCAAAACTGACTGAGCAGCTGAAACTTTCTTTAGCTGAAGCTTCAGTAAAATACAGAAAAATGACATTCATTAAATCGAAATAATTCAAAACAGAGATCATCACCAGGATTTCTCCACTAATAACAAGTCTGATTACCATCCAAGTCACAATCAGACATAATCAGACTAAACCAATAGCAGAACGTTTTCCATCTTTACTAAACATACTATATCCTTTCTGGCTTTCTGGCACTTGCCAGGCCAACACTGTAAATAAGAATTTGTTCTTAATGTTTTGCCTGTTAAAATAAAGGTTAAAACGAATAATCTTTCAAAACTGTGATTTCAACTTCTACAAAAGCAGATGCTTCTGATTAAGAATATTAGATTAAAAATGTGGCACAAACTACAAATAAAGGGCTAGGTGGACATCCAACAACTAAAAAATAGCCACTTTAACCAAGGCTCAAACACCCATAGACACGTAGAAACAGCATCCTCAAACATCTCTGGACAGAACCGCGAGCCTCTTCTGAGTAAGACATGTTGATCTTAAATAAGCCTGCAGAGATCCGACTAAACAATCAACCCTGAAAGACTTGAAGAGTAACCTGCAGGAGTTTCGACAACACAATAATAAAAATGTTGATGCGTTACAGGGTCGTCACACTGGACAGACCTATGGCTCTGTTTATGTAAATGTCAACAGTTTGTTGTGATGACTTCATCTGGTGGCTGAATTCACTGAATTCATAATGATAAATGTTGAATGAAACCTTCAGGCAAAGCAGAAAAAGATTAATAAATACAAGATTGTTCAAGTTCACCTCCATAAACGAGCTGATAGTCTCACAGGTAACTAATCCTGTTAACCCGTTAGCTGTGTGACTTGAGTTACTGCAGTTTCACCACAACACACACACAACCTTGTTTACTCCATTGACTCGCACTTTCTGATTTCTCTCGTCTGAGTGTTGTGTATTTACCACGCGCTGTTAGAATTCTCTACATTATTACAAAAGTCATGAAGTTAGCTGAGTTCAAGTTAACCAGCAATGCCAAAAGTTAGCTAGCCGTTAGCAGTTACCTTTCCGCAGGCGGCTCTGCACGCGGCCGCATTAACGACGCTCCTGGCGGCGACCTGCAGCGTCCGCCGGTACATGACTCCACCAAGTCCTGGTGTTACAGACGAGGAGGAGCGGGCTGCCACTTCTTTGCAGCTCCCTGCTATAAAAGCTTCAGGTTTGGTAACACCTGTGCCCGCTGCTCCTCCTCCTTAGCAATGTCAACGGAATCTGTCCGACAGCGAAATCTGTCTGACCAGAAAACCGCGGAGCGAAGAAAGGTTCCATCTGGTTTTATAATAATAATAATAATAATAATAATAATAATAATAATAATAATAATAATAATAATAATAATAATAATAATAATAATAATAATATGGATACACTTTGTTGTTTTAAATCTGATAATTGTATTGACCTGATAAAAAAAAAGAAGGGAAAAAAAAATTGTCAGGGAAAAATCTGCCAACATACAGTTTAAGATGCAAAAACAGAGTTTGTCCAATTCTAAGCATCTTGAAAAGGAATATTTGGTCTCAGCAGCTTTATCCTTTAACACAGACTGAACCTTCTTAGACAAGCTTTCTGTTTTTGGATCTTGGTTGCCTTTTGTTCCATTCTCTGTCAAGATGATCCCACACTGCTTCAATAATGTTGATATCCAGGCTCTGGGGATCTCTGCGTCTGGTCTTTGCTGGTTTTTGTTGCTGTTTTATCCTACACTTGTCTATTTTCCTCAAATGTTTTAAGGACACACTGCACACCATGCTGAGATTTTCACCTAACAGCTCATTGGCAATCACCTTATTGCTGCAAGTTACCATTTTCTCTCTGTCAAACTGTGTTATCTTTGCTGTTTTTCAGAGATGCACTTAAGGAAATGGGAAAAATGTTCTTTATCTGCATTAATCTCCAGTACACTACCTATACTTACTGGATTGTGTGTCTTTTAACAGGACTCTCTAAAAAAAAATTAAATATGGCAGTTCGTCCAGGATGTTGCTACTAAAATCTTTACACTGGTTTCCAGTCAGTCACAGAATAGATTTTAAACCCTTCTGATCGTTTGCAAATCCCAATAATGATTTAGGCCCAGAATACATCTGTGATATGTTCAGAGAACATAAACCTAGCAGAGCTCTTAGATCCAAAGACTCTGGTCAACTAGTCCAGACCAGAGTCCAGACTAAACATGGAGACGCAGCATTTAGTTGTTTGCATGCTGCAAACAAGTGGAACAGACAGCCAGTGGAGATTAAAATGTCACCATATGTTGACACTTTTAAATTCAGGTTAAATGCACCTATGCATGAAATCTGTATAGTAACTTTTAACCTATCTAGTTTGTATCATTTTAATATAGTTGATCATTTTATTATGATTTTATTGGGATTTTCTGCTATTTGTTGCTGCCTTTTGCTCATTTTTAATGCTTTCTTTGCATAATCTTTAATGCTTTTAATGTTTTATGTAAAGCAATTTGAATTGTCTTGTAAATGAAATGTGCTATACAAATAAACTTGCCTTGCCATCTGTTCCATTTGAAAGTGACTGTGCCTGTGTGTGCAAAGCATGTTGAAGTTAAGACAGTCGTATCTTTAACCCTCACCAGAGTTTTACACTGTCAACATGTCGGCAGAATGACATGCTTATGAATAAACACTGGCTGAGAAGAAACTGAGGTTTAAAGGAAACTGGATTATTTAGAAAGAACAGAGAAGAGTAGAATGAGCATGAGAAAAGGAAAACTGGAAGGTCAACAGGAGTTTTCTAGACCAAAAGTCTGAACATTTAGATCGGAGGAAATGAAATCAGTGGCGTCAGATCTATGTTGTAGTGAACTCTTACAATAATACTGCAGCGGTGAGTTATGAGACGCGACTGAGTGGGGCTGTTGTTTCCTCTGCAGTCAGTCAAACACTGCACTCCCTGCAGTGACCTCACCCACAACATACACACACACCATTTCTCATCAGTGACCTTGATATCGTAATAAATAACCCTCCCAGGAAGCACAAAAGCCAGCAGTCTGCCTCTGTTTCAGACATTAAATTTGCCAACTAGAGTCACTTACATTTGTTTAAGTATTTAGTTGGTGCCATGTGGTGGAAAAACACATCTAAGTTCAAATCTGTGCCAATAGATTAATAAACCAAGGGAATTCATAAATAAAGTCACTCAACACATTCAAAACCCCCTGCCAGACAAGAAAAGTTCAGATGACAGAGGACTTAGAGAAGGTTTTATTCTTAATGAAACCAGCTATTGATCTGACCAACAGGCCAATAATGTACCAAAACAGCCTGCCACATTCCATCTTTAACCATTAATATTCTAATTTCAGTCAGAAATCTGTCATATCTCTTCTATCTAACTAATTAAAGCAATACCATGTAACTTTCCCGACCTTGAAACTCTTGCGCTTTTGATTCATTTTGATGCTACACTGACATTCATCATATACATTCCTGGAAAAGTCGCTGCCCTACAGCATCACAAGGCTGAGAAACCAGATTTCACAACTTTATTTCCCAGCCCGGAGCATCGTGTTACAGCATTGTTTCACTTCATGGTGCTGCATCACATGCTCGCAATGGCGTATCAACACACTTACCACTTTGAACAAGCACTGTGGCTGATTCGGCTAACAAACACAAGTAGAATATTGGATGAAGTAAGGAAAAAAGAGAGAAAAGAGAGTCACATAGCATGAGATAAGACAAGACTCAACACTGGACCAACTTTTACTGGCTGGAGAGAACTCAGAGAAGAGACAGGATGACAGTGCTAAATTAGAAGTCATTATGGGTTGCCAAAGTGTAAAAATCTGCCAAAGTTCAGTAGTGTGACATTAGTGCCAGAAACATCCATCCAACCATCCATTATCTAAAGTGGTTAGTCCAGTTCAGGGTTGCTGGGGAGCTGGAGCCTATCCCAGCAATTAGTAGACGAGAGGCAGGGTACACCCTGGACAGGTAGCCTGTGACGCCAGAAACAATGGTTAGAAATTTATAATGTTTTATAATTCATATAAGAGCTAATTCTCAACTTCTATCCCTGGTTGGGCTTTCCTACATTAATATACAATAATACATTACAAAGCGCTGGTGTGCACAGATAGAGCCTTGGTGGTGCTGAAGCACCTGCCCTTGCCGTCGGGGCTGAAAAAGTACCCTTTTTATCAGAATTATTTTTTATATACTGTATGTGGCCCACTATGTTGATGTCATCACACACCCCTTACACACAAGTGCACAGACGCGCATGCCCGTTTTGTTCCCGTCGTTTCTTTGGCAACGTGATCATGCAAAGCGGGCGCCAACGAGGCACATTGTAAGCATGTGCATTGCAGCAGCTTGACCGTCCGCAAAGTTACCTCCCACAGCTTCACATGCCACTACTCAGGTAACGCTGAACTATTTCAAGGGGACCTTTTGCTCCTAAACTAAGCCTGATACCAAACTGTTGTTGTCTGTCTCATTACAGCATGACCGACTGAGTCTAAATTAGCCAAATTCCCACTTAACGAGCTTGGCATAGCCATAATCAGTGGTACCTTGCCAAATGTTAGGCTAAGTGGTCACTATAAACGTGGGTACGTTTGGCTTTTTCTTCCATGAAGTTTCTACTACGTATTCATAAACCACATCACACAGCCTTCTCCAGTTAACCATCTCTTTTGTCGCAAATTGTAATAATTTGACAAATCTTATTTTTTTTCTTTATTCCAAGCAGCATTTTTCTAAGCAGTCTATAACACTGTTGGCCTCAGCTTTTATCACTTGCAGTATGCCTAGAAAAGAAAGATTAAGAACACAGAAATTAAACAGAGCTACACCAGGCAGCTCAGGGAAGCAGCTCTCTGCTGGCAAGGATGAGGAAGAAGATGATGAAGGAGAAAGGTCATTTTAATAAATATTAATAAATAATAATTCCTTACATTTCTATAGTGTTTTTCTAGACATTCAAAGCGCTTTACAATGATTGGGGGACCTCAGGTTTTTAAAAATGAACTCTTCCACAAATTTTATTGAAGCATGTAAAAGTGTCCACAACGTGGTTTTGCAGTGCCACATCTGGTACTCGCTATATTAGCCCATCACATTATTCTGTAGCCCCACAAATATAAGTTATTTCTATGTTAGGCCTTACAGAATTTACAGTTATCTTGTATTTACCATTGTAGGCTAATAATGAAATGTTGACCATCATAAATACCCAATTAGAATTTGAACAATTAGAACAAGCATGGAAGATGAGGAAGATAGGGAGAGCAGTCAGATCAGTACCAGGTTCATGTACAGTAACATAATTCAATAAGAAAATAAAAGCTTGCAATGTTTTTTTTTTCTTCCACACTATAATTAAACAAAAGTGGCGTTTCCACGCGCTCTGCAAAGTGCCCTTTTTTTAAAAAAAAAATACTGAGCACCTGCCCCTCAAAATGTTTGTGCATTCCACTGTTACAAAGCTTATATAAAACTTACCCCTACACACAATACAAAATATATAAATCATCCATTCATTCACACACACAGTGCTATTTAAAAATGAGTACAGTTTTGGTTTGTTTTCAGCCAAGACAAGGCAGACTGACTAAACAAAGTTCTGCAGTGTGGAAGCTTACAGTTCTGGTTGATCAACCTCTGGTGACTCTAATGCTATTCTGCACTAAGTTGCTCTGGTGCTAAATTATTGATACATTTGAATAATAATTTGAGAAAGCACAAGTCACTGAAACTTGCTTAGCATTGATGCTTCTCAGTAATTTTGCAGTGCTGGTAACAAATTGACTTTTTTATTCATGAATTTAATTGTCTTATTGTACAATGACCCAATGTACTTTGTGGCTGAGGGAGTGGCCTGGCCCCATGCTGTCATGCAATATGATATTTGTGAAAATATCAGAGCATGTGTAACATAGTTAAGTAGGTTCAGGTTAAATCCTGCTAAATGGGGAAAACAATGCCACCTGCTGTTGTAAAATGTACCAGCATCCCTTAGCGTAATAGTGACAGCAAGGAATTATGGGTAATCATCAAAGTAGGGAAGGATTCCCATGTGGTAAGGTGCAGATGAATGTCCGTGGACAATATTAATATAAACTCACTGAAAAGTGCACTGAAATGAAGTTGGCTTCCTTTTGATTTTGTATTGTGTGTTTCTGAGTGGTTTCGCCATTGTTATGGATCTTGGGTGGAGAATGGGAATCCAAGCGCGGACACTGAAGAGTATGGAACGAAGGATTTATTCATCAGGAAACCAATAGATGGAGGAGATGTTCCGGCAGGCTCACAGGCAGGCTGGCAGACAGGTAGGCGGATGGCAGGATCTCTAAACAGAGCAGAGAAGATCAGCTTAGGTGACTGGCAAAATGAGGAGATATAACTTACAAAGGGCCGAGACCTGTACCACTGGTTAGGTAACAATCTGGCGATGAGTTGATGGCTGAGCAGTCCTTAAATACAAGCTGCTTGATTGCAGAATGCAATGCAGGTGAAGATCTGGTAGCCAAGGAAACAGGCACGCCCACCACTGCCTCACACCAGAGCCGGAATCACAACAGTCATGGTTTTGTTAAGTAATGACTTGAGTTTTGTATGTTTTATTGCAGGTGAAAAATTTGGGTTAGGCTAGCTAACATTAACTTGTGCCACGTTTCCAGAGTGAGCATGCGCTGTTGTCTGCACGAGGTGACATTCCTGTCTGTCTGTTACTGATGCAGGTATGTTACAGTATGAAGTTTGATTGTTTTAAGATGAAATGTTCCTGTAGTTATTTATTTGTCTTGTATTTTGAAGTTGATAAAAGTTTTAAAATGAAAAATGTTGGGAAAAAGGGTAACAGTTCAGTGATAAAATTGATAGAGATTTTATAATATTTTTTGCTTATAATTCTAGTAATTCTGGTAAGCTGAAAGAAACAGGGTAATTAATTTAATTGTATTTTATTTCATTTATATGACCTCAGATCCACTATACAATCACTCTGTGTATTGTACAGTTAAGTACTGTAAATGTTTTGTTTGTGAAAAATGGGTAACCCTAAAAGTAGCGGAGGATTCCCATGAGAGTGAGCATGTGCTGTTGTCTGCGCGAGGTGACATTCCTCTCTGTCTTTTACTGATGCAGAATAAACCTGATGTTACCCAGACCTGACCAGCTCCAAGAGAGTTAATCACATAATCAGAGAAGACATCACACATCGGTCACACATGCATGTATAGGAGGACGGCTTGGTCTGAAATATAGTGCCTGATTAGTTTAAAACAATTTAGATTTCTTTGTATTTTTTGAGGCTTTTTAAAATGTGTTTACCAAATACCAAACTCAAGATATGTAAATTCTGCTACAGATTGTATGTTTTTATTTTGCAAATGTATTTCGAATGCAACATCATAACACAGCAGAGGACCCCAATACTAACTTAAATCCCACTCATATTGATAACCTTGTTGATAGCACTACAGGCTCTTTGTGAATGACTCTCGATTCTCTTGTTCTCCTCAAAAAGAGGAGAATTAAACAAAATAGGTTAGTTCAATGGTACATGGAGTTCCAGTAAACTACAGTAGAAGAATCCTGCTTTGTCTGGCAAGGCAGACTTAAATATTACAGAAAGTCAGAGATACCTACTCTTCAACATTAAGTGAGGAAAATTAAAAACAATCCTAGGTTCCTTTTCTCTCCAATCAACCTTCCTGAATTAACTTCAATGATTTAATCATCTAAATAATCAACTTGTCTCTTGGATCCCAAACCAACCAAACTGCTGAAAGAAGTTTCATCCTTAATCAGCCCTTCTCTACTTGATATGATAAATCAGTCTCTACTAGCTGACTAACCTCTTAATAGAGTCAGACAAAGGTCTCCTCTCTGTTCTAGTCTTGTTAGACCTTAGCACTGCCTTTGACACTGTCGACCATCAGATTCTGTTCCAGAGATTTGAACACTTAATAGGCATTAAAGGAAGCACATTAAGTTGGTTTAAATCCTATTTATCTGACAGATTTCAATTTGTACATGTTAATAAGGAACCCCCTTTGCGTGAAAATTTAGACACGGAGTTCCACAAGGTTCTGTGCTTGGGCCACTTATTTTTGCCTTGTATATACGTTAGACAATGTGATTAGGAAACACTCCATCAACTTTCACTTTTATGCTGATGACACACAGGTTTATTTTTTAATGAAACCAGATAAAACCAATCGACCTGAATGACCTGCAGCTTTCTAGTATTAAACACAGAAAAAACTTAAATAATTGTGTTTGACCCTGGACACCTCACACCACATCTAATAATATAGTTGTCCTAGATGACATTGCCCTGGCCCCAAGTACCACTGTAAGGAACCTGGGAGACCTTGATCTTATATATACAAGACAGTAAATATGTATTATGGGAGTTATATGTAAATTAGCAGCACAATTAGGTCTAAAAATGATTAAAAGCAGATGCGTCTTTATTGTTGAGGTTAAATCATAAAAAAACGTACCAACATATACACAGAAATGTGTCATTTATTTTAGGCTTTTTAAAGATTGGTTTTTGAAGATCTTTTTAAGGACATGATGCTAAATGAATTATCATCTGCTAGGGTTAGGGTTAGAGTGTGAGGCTGATATGTATTAGTGGATCGGAGCATCTGGCTGTGTGTGTGTGTGTCTGTGTTTATATAATAAAGGGGTATGAATGGTGCTGAGTTGGAGGAAGTGTTGGATTCTTGCTGGACTCCCACTCCTGTGAGAAACCACAGTAAAGAAAGCTGACATAAATAAATGCTCCTTGTCGTCATCCTGCCACAATACTACACTATGTGTGTGTGTGTGTATAATGCATTCTTGTATTACTCCTATTGTGGTAGAATAAATTTCTTTACATAGTTGCATTGTGGAGACTTCTTTTGGTGGACAAAACTAAAGTAGATATACACTCACCATCCACTTTATCAAATCCATCTGCTCAACTGCTTGTTAACACAAATATCTACTCAGCCAAACAATTGGCAGCAACTAAATGCATTTAGTAATTTAGATGGTTAGCATGGTTGCTGGTGCCAGACAGGCTGGTCTGATTATTTCAGAAACTACTGACAGACAACCATCTGATCCTTTACTAGAGGCATGAGAGCTCGAGGGCTCATCTTAGCTGGCATAAATTGAACAGAGCTGAAGTTAAAGTGCCATTTTACGTACTTTAACCGTTCATTGATTAAGAGTCTACAACATTACAGTAATTTAACTTTTTAAGCGTTTTCATCCTCACTCTTCATTAATAGGCATTAATATATGATGGTAAGCCAGGATGGAATCAGCCAGTGGAAACGTTGCACGTTTAACTTTCAGTCTGGTCATGGAGCAGTGATGATCATCTCCTGCTTTGACTACGGTTGGGAGCTCTTGTGTGAGGGAGTGGGCTGCGGCAGCACTAAGACTGTGTTCTCTTGTAAGACTATTATACGTGCTTTCATGTCAGTCTCTAAAAGTCTCCAATAACGCCAGAAAAAGTCTCTAGATGTGTCGTTTATTTGAAATACAGTCACTAGAGGGGTCTGTATATTAATTATTTAATGTATATTAAAAATGTATATTGTACAAATGTATATTAAAAATACACAAATTTACATGAGGATTGTTTTAAACATCTTGGATAATCTATGCCATCAAGCATTAAGGCAGTTATGAAGGAAAAGAGGGGGGCTGGCGGATTTCCTAGGGGAGTGGGTTTACTTCTTTTGGACCAAAATATGATGTAAACATGTAATTCTGTAAGTCTCACTGCAATAATGTGCAAGCACCAAATGCACATTAATGTTCCAGGCATGCCCATCATATCCGTTGTGGAAACAGCTATGGATCAAAGAGATGTGTGGAGGTGCAGACCTGTGATTATTCATCAGAAACGTAGAAGGACCTTTACTCAAACTGTGTGATTTACTGTCATCTGGTTTAAATCTGTAAATAACTTCTAGTTCATTTTCTTGGCATGAGCCATAGAACAGAAGGGAGGAGGCACTATGGTCATTAGAAACATGCTGGTTGGTCATATATTAAAAAGTGTGTAAGATGCTGCAGAAGATGTGAGGAGAGGAAAGTGAGTGTGTGATCGCTCTCCTGCTGAGATGGCCTGATTTCCTGAGCATTTAAGTGGTGGGGCTAAATCAACAACACAAATGACACGTTTAAGCTTTAGGTTATGCTAACACTCCACCTCACTCTTTTGCTCTCTCTGCATCCTGGCTCTTCCCTCCTCCACCCCCCTGGCTAATGTTACCGCTAACACCTCCTGACGCAGGACAGGGTACCAGCCTGCTGTACAAACTGATGATCTAACCTTCACAGCTGCTCCAGCTGTGTGTTTTCAGTCCAACTCTGTATGATGTGTGTCTGTGTGTGCACATGCTTGTGCATACGTTTGTGAAACATAATATGCCTCCTGCTATTCAGTGAGGCAGTGGCGTTCAACATGCAGGACTGAACGGGAGACTTTAAATGTGCTCTGGTGTATTTGAAGTCTGATTTTTACCAAACATGAATTAAAACTAAATCTTGGGACGTATGTGACAACCAACTGAAACACAAAAAAACTGGGAGGAAAACACACTCTTACAGTTTCCACCAGATTTTTTACCTTCATGGAATTTCTTCTGCAACATTCAGAAAAGAGCAAACGTCTGTTTATGCTAACAGACAACAACGATACAAGCTAATTTCCATCCAACGGTCAAACAAATTTCAGGAAACCTATGAAATGATGGTTTAAACAAACAAATAAACCAATCATTCTAATTTACTTCACCTGATATATATTGATAACTAGTGTGTTTGATGTGGTCAGCAGGTGGTGTTATAGCTAACTGGAAACTAAACTTGTTGAACCAAGGCTGCATTCACACCAGCCTCTCTGGAACCCCAGTCCAATTGCTGCTAAAATCCGCTTTGATTGGGAAATTGAGAATGCATGAAAGACACTCAAAATCAAAGAATTGGACTCAGTCAGCCTACAAAGGCGAATCTCGGCCCATTTCAAGTGCACCAAAAACAGGAAGCAGACTCCAAAGCAAAGTGCATTGTGGATTCTACGCATGTGTTATCGGCAACATACCTAGGGGAAATCTGGATCGGCAGCAAGCGACACATAGGCTAGGGAGCACTGTGTTGCCAGGACACTGTGAATCATGGAGAGGAGATTGGTTTTAGGGTGCTCTTCTCTCAATAAGCACAAAGTTTGCCCTGACCACCTCGCTCAGACAGGTTTCTTACAAGCAACTAATCTGGTTATAGTGCAAGACCTCTGATATGTTGGTTACAATATTCCTTTTGCAGAACACTTTGCACTGTTCTCTGAGGTGATTTTATATGCCTTCTGCCTCCGTGAAACACATTTTTGTGCATACTCTGATCTCGTCTGTGGTTTCTGTTCAGGTTTCAGGTCAAAAAGCAGGTCAGTTGGGAAATGGCGGTGAGCAACCTCATTTCTGGTACAGTTGTACGCATGGACTATATGTGGTAAATGGTCTTTCCACTCTGACTTCTTTTCCTCATGCATGTATGAAATGTGCTATATAAATAAATCTATATTGCCTTAGGAAAGTAGTGCATTAGTAAAAGAAAGTCGGGTGATAAATAGAAAACAGAACAAAAGGAAGTAAAAATGTCAATAAATACATGTGCCAAGCATGGGAATAAGCTGGAGCTCCTCCCTCCTTGTTGGTGTTTTCTGTTGATATTAGATCATTATAAAATGTTGTTTTCCTGTTAGTGTTTCCTGTTGGTGCTGCTAATGTGCTATTTACCACAGCTGAAGGATGACTGGCACTATGCAGATGTATTACAGTTCATATGTGATGAAAAGTAGCACTAAGCGCTCTGGACCAAACAGCAGTATGTGATGAAGTGGGAAAAAACCTGTTTGTTATACTGAGCTGGAAAAGTTGATGTTTTGTTGAATGTTTTTTCTTTTATTGAATGATTGCTGATGAATGTGACTTCAACAGCTTGAAAATAGTCAAAAATGGAGTAAAACATTAGAAACAGTTACTTTCATTACATTAATTCACAATGCTCAGTCATTTAATTTTTCTACTTTAAGGACCAGAGCTGTTTTATTGATGTCATCTTGCTTCATCTGCCTCTTCTGCAGTGATTTAACTCTTAAAACTCAAAACCACAATTTTTTCGCTATCGTTGGTCCATCTGTTTTTGTTTTATATTATGTAAAAACACATGTAGAAGCTTAAACCTTTTAAGCACAGTCAATATAAAGCCTCGGCTGTCAGATTATGAGGCTAAAATTATGTAAAATGAATGTATCAATAGATATAGCACCATAAAGACCAACCAGAACAACAAAACAGAATTTATTACTAACAGTACTCTGTAGAAATACACAGAACAACAGTTACCAGGCCTTGTCTCATTAGCATATTATTCTCTGAAGTCTTGGCTTTCAGGAGAAAAAAAATATTGGCATTGAAACAAACACACAACAAAAACTATTTACACATTTACATACAAATTATTCTTGAGGTGCTTTTTCTATTTACAGTTATTTATGCTACTATTTACCTACTATCCTCACAAAACAAGCACTAATTTAGCTGTAACTTTCTGCTCATATATTTAAGCTATTTCATTGCCAAAAGTTTGACAATTGACAAGTTTGACAAATCACAGAATTTCTGTGTCACAGACTGTATATAAAAATGGACGGAGCTTCCGTGATGTTACCCGTAGGTTTCTGAAGAGCTAATTTGAAGGTCATTAGGCGGTTCCCACAGTTGCCATCTTGGCAGCGTCACACGTGTCATAATTCCCGGAAAATCCAAAAGTGGGCAAAGAGGTTGAGTTGAGAGGGGGATTGTGAAGGTGGGGGTGGATGATTGACACCCATCAACCTCTGAGCTGCCTGTAGCCAAGAGCTAACCTAGCTAACAGTAGGTGGGCTAAGGCGCGCTGTTGGCCGGCTAAAAACCGAGGTTGTGCTGCACTCTCCCTTCTTGCGTGGCTATTGGATACCTGTCAATCTAAAGGACACACCCCTAATTATGCCAAATTTCAAGATTAAATAACAGCCAAATGGATGAGTTAGAAAAAAATTCACCCCCCTCACAGTTGTCATAAGGGTAAACTTGATCTATTCATCCTAAAATGGATTTTTGTACCAGGCTTTAAACACGTTTATTTCTGCTGTGAAGTTGGTCTTTTTAACAAGGGACTCTATGATGTTTGACTCTGTTTAGGAGCCACCCCCTATCGAATGAGGGATGAACTGCAATTTTTTGCTCTCCCGCATAGGCTTCACATTTTACCATGGGAGGTTGCCAATTGGTCTAAACAGAGGTCTTTTAGAAACACAATAGATAGTGATAGTGATCTTTTTTTTAATTCTGAAAATGTGATAAATAATGGTGGTATTAAGGATCACTCATTGTGGATTCACTCAAAGAGTCTAACAATAAACACTAAGCTTTACAGATGGATTGTAAACCTGGTCGGGATTTAAATGCCTGGAAAACCTCTGTAAATAAACTAAAGGGTAAGCTATCGATAACAATTTACCCCACAGAGTTGTTCCTGAGAATTGGTTGACAGTTTAAGTGATAGTGCTTGGGGGCACTAATGGATCTAGTAGAGTTGTAAGGGTTCATGGCACATTATCTGTTTTTACAAAATAAAATGTTTATAGAAGAAAGCCTTCACAGAAAACATGTGGACAAATTGTTTGATGTGCGGGCTTACCAGCAGCACTAGATATCGTAAAAAATTGGATTTATGTGACGTTGTATTTTCTTATGACATTCTTACATCCTGTGTTAAAGCAGGGAAGCACTGAAAACCTGTAGGACAGCGGCTCTCAAGGACCGACTTTGGACATTCCTGATCTAGAGTATAGCATGACATCACACACCGTCTCCCTGTGTTGATCTCCAGCTCTGTGTTTACCAAGCAGTCCGGCCTCGCGTGCATGTAGGTTCATGTAGGGATGGGCATATCGATACTCTGGAGTTGATACTTCGATATCTGCCAGTCAAAATATCAGAAAATTCATTCAGATTTAGCAATCTGATGATGTATCCAACTTAATTATCAAAAACTAAGGCTACAGATGTTGACGACAATGGCCATGTATTTACTTGGTAGATCGATACCACATTTTTAAAATAACGCACACCACTATTACGTATGTAAAGGGAGCAGAAATGAGGCTTAAGCCATACCTGCTGAGAAAGAAAATCACAAATGACAAACAAATGACAGTGCTCCCTAATGACAACAACAATATCACATATGTATACATGGAGAGCAAAGAGAGCAGAGAGAAAATAATCGCAGGGAGGTACCTGGTTTATCATGGGACGTTTCTCAGCTGTCTTGGTCTATAGCAGAATAACTAAAAGGAAGACAAGAAAGCCACTAGGGCTAATATCAGAAGCTAAAAAAGAATGACCCTAACTGACTGAAGTAAAGTGATTTACAAACATTTAACCAAACGATCACTGCAAACTCTCACATGATTTGCTTTAGCTCATTTTGATCCCAATGAAAGCATCACTTTCTCTACATCTTTTCATAAAATGCTTGTCTCACTACCTTTTTTATGACTTCATGAGGAACACTCGATCAGTTTCACTGTTTGAGCAATTGCAACAACCAAAAACAACACAAAGGTGAGGAATTTTTTACTGAGATCAAAAACATGTTCACCACACACACTGATGTATATTGTATAATGTTTTATTCAGAGGTTTTGAGAAGGGTCAGTGAAGCCCTTTAATAACTGTTTTTGTGTTGAGCTTAATGACGAGTTTTTGAAAGCCTCCACAGAGTTTGAAGCAGCAACTCTCACCATGCACACATGCTTGCAGTAAAAGCTCCAGAAGATTAACTGCAACATTCACACATGAGTAACACTGTAATCTAACAGAGTGTTTTCTTGGCAGCTGGCTGGAAAAGTTTTTGGAAGAAATCCAAAGAGAATTGACATTTCTGTTCTCATATGACACTCCTTCAGAACATCTCTATATTTCAGGGCTGCAGTGTGTTTAAAACAGCTATAAAACAAAAACTTTATTGACCCAATCGACCGTGAAACACACATTTACATAACAGTAAGAGGATGGAAAAATGCTGAGGGACATTAAAACAAAACAAAACATTTCCTTAAAAGAAAACAGCTTTTGACTAAAGGTGGGACAAATTCCTTAGAGTTGTTTACAGTTTGACCCTGGCATGAGAGTGATTCATTCGCCTTGCATAGTTTAAGTTTTGTTCTCTCTATTTTTCCACAATATTCAAACTAACTGATAGAAAAGTTTATAAAGAACATTTTGGAATAATTCTAAAATAAATTTGGAATAATAAATCTATATTTCAACACTGGGTGTGTCTGTTTCATTAGGATTGTTAGTATAGTCATCAAACAAGCTGTGATCTGTCATCAGAGTCTGAATCAGATGTCATTAAGTCCTGATGAAATCACTTCATATATTAAGTTTAAATGTAAACATGCCCCAAACAACAAGTCAGTTGTTCTGTGTTCTCTTGTAGAAATTTTTCAGAAACTAAAAAACTTTCAACTCTACTTCAAATCAAGCATCCAGACCCACTTTAAACAACATACATTTGTTAAAAAGGCACTTTGACTTGCCATTATGCACAAAATACACTCCATACAATCACAATACAGTAGTCAGCTCAGCCATCATACAGATTAACATCAAGTGTATTTTTGGTCTTTTTTTATTACCATTTTTTCCATGTTTTGACATGTCATTGTATCATTGTGACTTATTCACAGACCCTGCAGTAAAATAAATAGAACAAAACAGACATGAATCACCACCTTCAGAGCTTTTTTAATAAGATGTCTGAAAGTCGTTCCTGCAGAAAAATGTTTTGTTATAGTTTATCAGGCAGATTATTACATAAAATTTTCAGTTATGATGAAAGAGGGGACATAAGTAAGTAAAGTTTATTTGTATAACTGAGCACCTTTCAAAGTCTTCACAAAGTGCTTCACAGAGAAAGTAGTCAATAAAATACACAACTAAACAAAATACACAAAACAAAATACATAAAATAGAAATATATAATATAAAATCAGTCATAAGAGTCCAAGTTTAACTAAAAGCTTTTTAAATAATAATAACATTAGCTGCTTTTTAAAAATATCCAGCTCTGAAGATTCAGCTACATAGAGATAGGGGCAGGTTATTCCAGTCTGGGTGCCACTGCTTGGAAAGATCGGTCCCTCCGAGTCCTGAAGAGAATGTGAGGGACCATTAAAGGCTTCTGGTTGGATGATCTCAAACTGCAACAGGACATATACGGCTGAACGGGGTCAGTAATATAAAGAGGAGCTTGACCATGAAGAGTTTTGAAGGTTAAAACCAAGTTTTCTAAAATCAACTGGCAACCAAGTGACATTAAAACAGGGGTTAAACAAGTTCTTCTGTTTGAGTCAGACGTCTTGCTGCAGCATTCTGAACCACCTGAAGACGAGCTAGCTCCTTTATACTAAGACAGGTGAACAGACTACTGCAGTAGTCTAATTGTGATGAGATAAAAGCACGGATATTCTTCTCTAGCTCACTTGTTGAGACCAATGTTCTGAGTTTTGAGACATTCCTCAAAAGAAAATGCAGTTTCTTTTTGAATGTTTTATGTGTTGCTCTAGAGACAGCTCTTCCTCAAAAATGACTCCATGGTTTCTGAGACTGGGCTTAGGTGAGGCTTCTAAATGACCAAATTTTCTGTTTAATTTCAGAGATGGCATTGTCCGGTGCAATAATTAAAGTTTAAGTTTTATCTGCGTTTAGCTGAAGATGATTGTTGCTCAGCCACTGCTTAATGCTCAGCAGGTAGTTTACTAAGGAGGACAGTTTTTGGAGCTCACCAGGTTTGAATGAGTAGTATAGTTGTAAATAGATACTACTGAACTGTTTTATTATTTGACTTAAGTGACGCATATATAACAAAAACAAAATGGGCCCCAGAACGAAGCCTTGAGGAACTTTACATGGCAGATTCACACTGAAACTCCTATTGGATAAGTAAGAGAACCAATCTAGAGCTGAGCCAGACATTCCAACAAGACCCCCTCAGTCTGTTTGTCAGGATCTTATGGGTGACTGTATCAAAAGCTGAGGAAAGGTCTAACAACAGCAGGACTGCGTATTTCCCAGAATCTGCTGACATCACAATGCAATTGGAGCAGTGACAACAACACAAACTTTGAGTAGTGCTGTTTGCATTACACAGAAACAAGATTGAAAGTTAACATGGGTACCTTTTTTTTTTTTTTTTTTTTACTTGTCCTGTCCAGCATCATAGCAAGCAAAATGATAATCTGGTTGCTATATCGTGCTGAACAAATTTGCTCTGCCAAGGGGAGGCCTATGGGTAAGGCTCCTCTTGATAATGTGATTAATTCATTTATTTATTTATTTACTTTGAATCACGGAATCTATGTAATCTTGCTGGACCTGACCGGAGAGGACAGAAAAAGATGGAAAATAGCAAAAAAGAGCAAAAGGGAAAGAAGAAAGTAAACAAAAAGATCACAGACAGAAGGAAAACGACCCTTCAGTCCACACCATCACCAGACAACAAACTGTTACACCTGTACATGAACACATCAGAAAGTTTCCTACAACTTTTACAAAAGCAGAAACACACACACAAAAAAAAACAAACAACAAAACAAAACAAAAAAAAAAAAAAAAACAAAAACAAAAAACAGGGCTGCCAGTCATTAAGAGTTTTTAAATAATAACCAAATGAAATCAAAAAGACATAACAGCGACCAGATACTAACTCACAGGAAAAATGCAAAATTTTTTTTTTTTTTTTTTTATAATTATCGCTTAATATTAAAAACCCACTAGACAACTCAGTGACTGTGTCAGCATGCAGAGCATGAGAAACAAGGAATGATCAGTGATGAAGAGTGGTGAGTGAGATCATGCAAATGCGACCTCGCCTCCACGGAGCCCAGAGGCAGACCAGGGCCTGGGTACCTTTTTTCAAGTAGGATGCAAATGCAAGTTTTGTTGTCTTCCATAATCTTTCAACTTGTGACATATTCTCCTAAAATTCAGAATAGAGTCATTATTACAAGGGCATAACTTTTTCTGAGAGATAGAACTTGGTTTTTACCAGTGCCACACAATGGAGTATAGATAAGCAGTCTGTATTAAAGCCTTGGATAAGAGTGTCTCGATCAGTTCCTTCAGACATCAGAAAACTACCAAACATAGAGAACCACTCAGCAAAATTCTCAGTAATGATCCATCTTTTACTCCTTAATTTTTTAAAACTGAATGAGGGAAAGAATGAGATAATGTTGTTTGGAAATGCCCTCTTTGACTTGGGACCCCTCCAAAATTATGTCCATCCCAAAGTCACCAGCCTTGGCATCACCATGGACAGTGATTTTAAACTTGACAAACAGGTCAATGTTTTTATTACCTTCGTCTTTTATCAAGAGTGAAATCTTTTTTATCTTTTAATCTTTTTGAACAGGTGGTGCACACTTATATATCTTCTCATCTGGACTACTACTTATTCAGGCATCGGCAATAACGCACTTTCCCATTTGCAGTTAGTCCAGAACTCTGCAGCACGACTTTTAACCAGTGCCAGGAAATGTGAACAAATCACCCCTATTTAGCTTCTTTGCACTGGCTGCCTGTATGTTTTAGAATTGATATACACATCTTGTTGTTTGTGTCTAAAGCTTTAATGTACTGACCCCCAAATACATTATCGACTGCCTCGAAATTTACACTCCTGCGTGTGCTCTGAGGTCCGAGGGCCAGTCCAGCTCATAGTGTCTAAGACGAGACTTAAAACTTGAGTGGACAGGGCTTCAGGTCTCGTCTAAAGAGCCACTCTTATTCTCTGGCTTTTAACACTGCATGAGTTGTGTGGTCATCTGTGTCTTTTATTTATTTAACTTTTTTCAGATTATTTTAATTTTTTTACTTGTTTTCATTGTTTTTAATTTTTAATCTTTTATTTTACTTATTTTATCTTTTTATTACATATATATATATATATATATATGATTATTGATGTGCAGCACTTTGGAGAATTTTCTTTGTTTTTAAAATGTGCTTTTAAAATAAGTGGATTGGATTGGATTTTAGGGTTGTATGCTCAGAAGGAAAGCTAAGATCAAAGAATACACAATTATAGACAATGAAATGCACATCCTCTACACACACATTAGTAACCTTTGGACCTAGCAAGACAAGCTCCAAGGTGTGCCCATTTAAATGTGTAGGAACACAGACATTATGTTCAAAGTTAAACGAGATAGTTAAGAGTTCAGCAGCCGAGTTTGATGAGACATAATTAATACGAAGATTAAAATCCCCAAGAATCTTCTCTAACTTAATAATGCAGGATGAAAAAGTTAGCAAAATCATTTAAACACACCAGGACCAGGAGGATGGTAAATCAGCAAGCAGTGAAAGGTGTTAGCTGAACCAACCTTAATAATCTGGGACTCAAAATAGATCTTGAGGTGAAGTTTTCTGTAAGCATCCCTCTGCAGGTGTATCTGTCCCACAACACAGCAGCAAGTCCTCCACCTCAGCAGCGCAAACACAGGACCCCAATAGTGAGGCAGCCAGCAGGGCAAAGTTCATTTAGATGAATGAACTCCCCATCCCTCTGCCACGTTTCTGTGAGAAATGGAAAATCAAAGTTTTCTCAGGTGAAGAGTTTGTTGAGAGAGAAAGATTTGTTGGCAATAGAATGTGTGTTCAGCAAGCCAATCTGACAACCTGATCAGCTGTCTGCAGCGGGACTGACAGCAAGCACTTTTCACAGTCACGTAATCTCCAGGTGTGCCTGTAGATCAGATGCTGGTCCAGCAATGCCAGTGGCAAGGGCCAGATGCTCTGACCCCTGTGTTTCCAGAAGTGCACAGGCTCCAGGGTATCAGATGGGAAAAACCTGGATTGTGGTAATGAGGGTGCATTTCCATCCATGGCCTGGGGAAATACCGGTTGTAGGCCAATAGTCCAAGCAGGAGACCCCAACCGGGAAGCTTGCCTCATCTTCACTTGAACATCTGCCCTGGATCCTCTTTTGCTCTTGTTATTCTTAGGATTGATCAAGCCTCTGGTTGTGAACAGCAGCAACTACTCAGATGAGTTGGAAGAGCACACAAATGGTCAAAGAGGCGTTCCATAGACTATTTGATGTGAAACAGAGAGCCATGGTCATAGATCCAAGCAGCAGAGATGCATCAGCAGCAGAAAACATCCCTTGGTCCACCTTTTTTTAAACATCCAGAGCCTTAAAGAACTGTTAATCTCACTCATCTCTAACCAGGAAGTTGTTTTTACTGCCTCATCAAGTCATCCCTGGCAGTTGGTGAGTCTCCTTTGACCTCCTCAGCCTCTGCTTCCATTGCCTAAGGTGTATCAGTTAGGTTAAGAAGATCATTACAATTTTCTTTCTATTTCAGGTCAGCAGGGCTGCATTGCAAATGTAAACAGCATTGGTAAAATAGCACTGTTGCCTCTCCTGAACTATCTACTAGCTTGCCAGAATCTCTTGGCGGAGGCCTTGGCAGTCTGTGCCACTGAAACTGGCAACATGCACATTTTTACATTTATGAGTAGCCCACTTAGAAAATCAGTTTTATTCTATGAGTGCAGTTTGTTTGTGAAGCATCTTTGCTGTTGAATCATCTTTACAAAGTTTGTGATTTGAGCCACCCTACACTCTCTGTTTCACATTTGTTATAAAAATCAAACCTGTTTCAGAGGTGAACTGTCCTGCCTCTTGCCACACAAACTTGGCAGTCAACCATCAAGGCCAAATCTCAGGTATAATCAGCTCTTTATATCATGTACCACATAACACCCCCTAACCCCCTCAACCCCAGCTGCAGCTGCTCTGATATTTCATCCTTTCTGAGCACTTACTTAGAAAAACACCAGCCCAAAGAAACAGTACAAGGTTTGGAGCAGCAGACAGGTAGAGAAGGTAAACTGTCGACAGTAAAGGTTTGGAAACACTTCAATTTGTATAATGAGAGACATTCTGAAAGAGAAATGTGGCCTTGAGGTGAAAGAACAACTCAGAGGAGTGAAAGGCAATGTAAGTTAAGTTCTAAGTTTCACTAAAGTGTTTCCTGGCAGAGCAGAGTGTCAAACCTCACTACAACTGCAGACTACAGAATTTCTACTGTTTTCCTCTGAGTGTGTTACAACTGACACACACAAGAAGCAGAGAGTACACATTATGTTTTGGAAAAGAAGAGGAAGACAGACACTGATCCTGGCTGATTTATTTCTGTAGCACATCTCATACAAAAGGCGAACCAATGTGCTGTATATGATAAAAGAAACAGACAAGAGAAGACATGAAGTAAGTTACATATGCCAATGGGAAAGTCATCATCATCATAACCATCATAACTATAACAGATTCATCTTAAGTTGAATTCTGGAACATTAATTTAACTGAGGCACAAACTAAGGCTTTGTATGGGACCATAGTCTTCAAATACAGAGCTGAATGTCATCAGCATACCCATGATCAGATATTGCTTCTTTCCATGATCCGAGCTAGTAGGCACATGTAGATGATGAACAAAAGGGGACCAAAATGGAGCCTTGGGGAGCTCCACATGCCATTGTTGCTGTAGTAGATCTAAAGTTCCCAAGTTTTAAGGTAAAAAGTTCTTGCACACCAATGTTGGAAAAAAAAAAAAAACTAAACAAACAAACAAACAAACAAACAACAACAAAAAAAAAAAAAAAAAAAAAAAAAAAGGCGGGGAAAATAATTGTTTGTATATCTGTGACCTCTGGTGGGTCACACTAGCTTTAAAATTAAAAACCATAGGTTAAAAAGGATCGAGTGGAGAGCACCAAGAGGAGGCTAGCAGAGCATTTTAACCAAGTTTATTAGTGAAAATAGAGTGTAGGAAAGTCTCACAGTAACTAGAACAGTTACAGTCCTCTATCCGCACATTGTCACTTAAGCCAGGAGTATTCAGGTACTCCACATGTCGTCACTGAGGCTGGAAAATCCACTGGGTATTCAGGTACTGGTGCTTCGGCCTGGCTCCACTACACAGCTACACTGAGGTACTCCTGTAAGGGAATCTGGCAGCACTATCTGGCTCTCTTAAAGCAACACAATACGTGGAGAAGTGATACTCACATAGCCGGGCAGGGTCCCTCCCAGTACACAGCATATTGTGTCTTTCCACTGCCATGGCTATTTGTGCTCATTGCTGCTGCCCTCTTCCACCCCTGGCCATGTCATCTTCTTACTCTGGGTCAGATGTGGCCCCTGGGTCACTGCTCTCTCTTTCCATGGCAGCCTAAAACACACACTTTCGGATGCTCCGCTTTCTTGCCCACCGATTGGGCACTCTGGGCACTCTGCCCCTTGCACCCTCCTTGGGCACTGCGCCCTCTGTTTCTCACATCACCCACTTTTTTGGAAATCCTTCATCTTGCCACCTTATATTTGTTGGTAATAACATAAGCCACTCCTCTGCCTGCTGCAGACTGGCTCACTGCTTCAAACCTCTTGAATTCCATTGGCTATCTGAGCCTTCAATCAATAGTCCAACACTAGCAGTCAATACTGCAATCAGGTCACAAGTAGAACCAAAATAATAATCACAGTATGGTTTTTAAAAAGCATGCAACTAAATTCAAAATAAAGCAAAGTAAAACCAATAAAACATGCCATAAACGAAAACCATAAAACACAAAAAAACCCTAAAATGAACCACCTTGTGACACATCATGTAATACTACAACAAACCACCAGGAGAAGATGGCACCGTGGCTAAGTGGTGGCACCACCTCCAACCTGAGCTCTGGCAAAAGGCAACATCAACCGGAAGGGTCAGCGACTGGAGGGGGCAGCAAACGAGGACACGCAGAACGATGGTCTGTGTGTCAAATATTGCCTGACAGATTTGCATCTTGTATGCCTGCCCTTTATATTTTAAATAGTTTTTGTTATTACATTATTTTATTTGTGTTTTTATTTTTTATTTTTTTCCTCTGCTGTAAAGTAATTATTGATATTGCTTTCTAAGAATGTACATTATCACAATCTCCTTCACCTGTTAAAATGTTTGCTGTTGCCGAAACCAGCATTGGAACTCGTGAACTCTGAACTCTGCACTGCCCACTAGTGGATGTAAATCCTAACAACTATGACAATGTACAGGATGCAGAGTATGTGGGCAGTGATGTTCGAAATAAGCAAATAACCACATACATATGTAAAGTGAGCCTAAATGATCGCTGGGGGTTATTAAGTAGTTATATGAAAAGAGGCAGAGCTTGAGGAAGAGGGGGTGGAGTACGTGATCCATTCATATAAAAGGTAAAAATTAAAGGAGATGCTACAGTATCTCTGTGCTATTTTGTCTCAGACATTTCATGAAAACTGAGGAAATATTAAGTGAGGTCCTGAAAAAGGATTTTTGATGTTTGACACTGCACTGGTCAGCAACAACATTTTGACCATCTGCCTAATACTGCTGCTGATTTCTTCCAGATGCCATGAGGTGAGGACCTTTTCCTGCTCCTCTTGTGTTTAAAGGACTGTTAAGACTGTTTTTAAGACCACCTGAAAGTTTATGTTGGTCAAATTAGAAAGTACATGGATTTGTACATTGTGGCATCCGACACCTCGGTGGCTCACTCATTCTTAAGTTTGGGCCAACATACACTCTTCTTTTTTTTTTTTTTAAAAAAAAAAAAAAAAAAAAAGGATGTTTGAAGTTTGGCTTGATTTGATATTCACAACTTAATTCACAACATAACACATCTCACATGTCAAACTGGTCAGTCGTGCAGGAATGGAGAAAAGCAGCTGAATATTATAACATCCAGTAAACCTTTTTTATATCAGAATTCATTTTCAGGGGTTTGTCTTGGCTTCTGGTTTGTTGTAATTTTTATATGTAGGAGAGACGATGCCAGCTGTTGATTACAGTGGAATAACAGAAATAGGAAAAGCAGTGCAGAGAACCTGGACTGAGAGGACAGTCATGAATGCTACTCAGCTTGTCATCACTTCACACCGCTGACTGCCTGATGGTAAAATATTTATTACAACTTACATAATGCAACTCATAAGATATTTTACACTCCTGAAAACATTAACTGTAAATACAAAGTGGTACTTTATGAACTAAAAGAAGGTTCAACTCCTTTGTCAGTTTTCTTTCCAACTGCTGCTGTATGAATACCAAGAGATTTCACATGTTATTATTAAGCTTTAAATATATTAAGTCACAGCAAAGAATAAAAATGAGCCCAATACAAAGTATGTTTCATCATACTCTGTATGCAACATTCATCTGTCGAAAAGTTTAAAAAAAGACTCAATACCATTTTTAAAAGTCCCAAACAACCCATTTCAAACTACTTTCCAAAATAAACATCCAACCTCCACAAATACATTAGGAAGTTTGCCCCAAGAGATCAAGCACTTAGTGAATGTCTCAGGCAGTTGTCACTGGAGGAGAAAGAGTTGGCAGAACCATCATGGGAGGAAAAACCCCTGCACGGGCTATACTGCTGACAGATAGCTGAAGAGGTGGACATGAACAACTCCTACCAATGTGTAGAGAGAGCTGCACTGAAGGACAGCACAGAGGCACTAAACATGGCAGCACAGGAGCAAGTCTTGAACACCAGACCAATCTAGGCCCAGATCTACCACACCAGGAAGGACCCCAGGTGCAGGCTGTGCAAAGAGGTCCCAAGTAGCTGGCATAGTGTCAGGAAGAGCTAAGATACTGTGCTGTGTCCTCAAGCTCCCAGGAATCTGGTAGAGGCTTGAGATGAACAACCACCCACCCCTACCCAGGGGAGATGAGAGGGTGGGTGAGGGAAGAGTTTGTTATGTAAGGTAAAATACAAAAAAGTTCAAACCAGTCCCAAAATTTAGTATAAACCCAATTCAAACCTAGTCTTGCACTCAAGATTAATTGGTAAACAAAACATTCAAAATGGTCTCAATATCAGTCCAAACCCATTCCCAAAGCAACCTGGACTGGCCGACACCACCCGTGCTGCCACCTTCAGATTAGGAGGAGAAACTGAAACACAACACCAAAACAATGCGTACCCCTAACGCTCCAATGCAAGAGCACATTCACCAGCGTCAACTATGCTGCTGGACTGCAGCAGACGCCCAGCAAGTATAAATTTACCTTAAAACTTGTTCAGGCCTTATCCTTTCTCATTTCCAAGTAAACCAAAATGTTTCCAAATGCTAACCTTCAAGCCTGATGGGTAAATTTCACACCCTGTCACAGTGGCTGACAGGCTAGCTGCCACCCTCTTGGAATCTTTGTTGTTTACTGTTTGCTGCCTGGACACTTTAAAATGACGGACCGGTCCGTCATCTTAATATGTCTACACACGCTCCTTTCATGTTCCTGCCACACAAAGCTGTGTTCCTGTCATTTAATTATTATGAAAAACATTGAGTTTAGAACATTTACGAACTGTAATTGAATCAGCATGTGTTGCATCGATTAAAATCAATTAAATAGTGAATGGGCCCACCCCGGTGTCCGTGTCTTTATTTACCACGTGTTGTTTTCAGCTGTTAATTAAAACTATAAATTCAACCTGGCATCATTAGAAATGCCAAAGTGGCAACTTTCAACTTTATGCTGTTCCGCTTTAACTACGCCCACCTAAAAAGTCCAACCAATCACACAAGAAGAAGGTTCTATATCGGCTGATGCATCAAGAACAAGCCCCAAGCTGCCCCCATTCACGTCTGTGAGAGCAAAATGACGTCATTTTGTTGTCATGGCATCGAGAACAAGAAAAAATGTTCTCGCTTCTTGTGGAGTATGTAACAGCCTTTAGGGTGTGTACTGAGCTTTTTGGCCTAGACTAAAGCAGTAATTTAGTAAATCTACACATAAATTTATTTCTTTGTGTTACAAGTCACACTCATAAGCACAATGAAAACAACAGGAGATTCAGTATCTTTCTAGGAAACAATGGAGAATTAAACTACCGATCTACTGGACTGGTCTGGTGGACGACCAAAACAAGACCTCTCTGCTTTTTTACCTTATTTACCAAAGACAAACATTAAACTAATAGAAGATTGCACAGGATGCCAAACAGCCTAGTTAACAGGTGAGAGCAGGTGAGCTGAGGAAATCTGGAGCTTTTATCCTCTCTACTTGGAATCACCATTTAATTGTGACGTAACCAGACATTGTACTCAAGAAAGCTCAGAACCCAGGGATAGGTGAAGGAGTTTTATTAAACTAAATAAACGGAGTGCAAGAGAATTCAGATAACTGACGGTGATCAGAGAGTCCGAGTGATGGAAGGCAGGGGAAGGTACTTGGAACGGAAAAGCCAAGTCCGTGATCTAAAGACAAAATACAGAGAGCAATCCAGAGGTCAGTATCCAGGGAATCCAATAATTAATCAAAGGCAGAGTTACCAGTCAGGTTCAGAAATACAGGGTCGACAGCAGGCAGGCAAGCAGACAGACGGGTAAACGGGTAAACAGGGAAAACAGTTAGGAAACAGAGGCTGGATACGTGCAGGGAAAAACCGTGATGATCTGGCAACGGCGGATTGTCACAGACCAGTATATAAAGGGCACAGCCCAGCTGGAGAGCATCAGCAATCAAGCTGAAAACTGGAGATGCGTTCGGGAGCGGCTGGGAAAAACTGGCCCCTATCTGCATATTAATTTTACATGTGAATGCATAAACTCACTGTTTCTACATCTTCAACCAAACAAGTGTCATGGTGCAGAATGGGTGTGGAGGCAGGACTCAAATGGATGAAATGTGCTGCAGACAGGTGTACATAGACAAAGATAATTACAAAACATTGTTCATCCCTACCAGGGATCCTTCAGGAGGCTGGCCAGGGAACTGGCAGAGGTGGCGCAAAATACACAATAGTGGATCCTGCTATTGAATACACACCAAAAACACTGGTTCCACCAATAGATGGCCAGAGGTCTACTAACAGAGGAGCGGGAGCCACTCTGTTAGGGGTCCAGCAAGCAAAAGTACCCATGGGCAAAGGGCTTGCTTGGGACAGGCATAGGCAGAGAACTGTCCCTCTTCAGGAATCCCTTGATACTTGAGACAGAGGGCGTCCCACTCAGGCAAACCACTCGGGACCAGGAAAGAGGTGACCTTGGCATTGGACACTGCATCGTTGTGGAACTGGGCTGGGGCACTGGTTGCAGGGGATTTTAAAGAGCTGAAAATCTGGGTGCCGGTGTGGGATGCTGAAGTGCTGGAGACTGCTGCACTTGAAGCCAGGAGCCTGATGCAGGCTCAGGCTTGGGAGACAGCTGAGGAGAAGCAAGCTGTGGTACTGGAAGCTTAAGTCAGGGAAGGTATTGTCATGCCTTACTTTCTCCTGGACTTTCTCCACTTCTGTAGCAGCCACATCAGAAGGCTAAGAAAAATAGAAGATTAACACCTTCTAATATCCTTGTCCCCCAGAAAGGCAGCCTGTCCTCACCTAGATAAGGCTTTTTTTTGGGTTTTGGCTTGCATTTCTTTTAGTGATCTTTCACCTCTCAAGCACAAAACGCTATGACACTGACCTAAAATGGAGAGAAAAAAAAGTAAAAAATAAAGTAATCCTCTAAGATTAACCTGTTTATATTACCATGATGCTGTAAGGGTACAGGGTGTAAAGTTAGCTCCGGATTCAAAGAAAACAACTACATTAATGTGGAATATGTTGGGTTGAAGTGAACCATAATTATCCCTCAATGCAGCTCTTCTGTTCACTTGTTGACTTTAGCGTTAAGTTAAATAGAAAAGTAGGAGGAAGAAGTGAGGAAGAATAAGACGGAGGAGGGAGGCAAGCAATGACAAGCCAATAGGTTGATCAGTCCAGCCAGCTCAGTGTTAGTGTTGGCAGCACACACACACACACATACACACATACTTCCAGCAGCAGTGAGCTCACTTGTGTAAAGTTTGTGTGAACATATAATCACCCGCTGAATGGCCACAGACTGTTTTATAGACTCCCTGAGCTCAGCAATCACACACAAACACACACATAAATATGCATGTACGCACTTAACGCAGACACACATGTATGCATAAACTTGTGTGAAACACACACACATCCACGGCATGTTCATAGAAATTAAACACAAAACAAAGGGAAGTGTTAGGACTCACATCATGTTTGTTTCTAAAGTTTCAGAGGGACTGGAGTCGCTGCACGTTAGTACAAATAATATTTCTACGACTGCTTTCACCTCATTACAACGATGACGTTGTTGTAGCGCGTTTAGGAAAACAACACTGTGAGATTTTGATGTGTGTGACCAAAAACAAACCAGTTAAACTAAAAACTGCAGGAAGTCGTTGCCACAAACTTTCCCATGAATCATAAATATCCACTTGGATTTTACCGTCCATCAACATTAATACACAGCAGGAAGGAGTTCTTTAAGCCTCCTGCTTTGGTTCAAAGTTTGTCATAATATGGTGAAATTAAAGACTTTTATCCCTTAAATTTGAGTTAATATTTCAGATTTCATATATACTTTTCAATAAATTATCTTTTGGTTTCAAATGCCTTAAAATAGGTACAGTGTGGATGTTTTACTGATATCTCATGGTAAAGATGGGCATTAAAACAATTTCAAACAAACTTATTCCAGACATTTTTATCTGTGAGTGGATCCAGTGACCTCAGGTACAAAGATGACACAAGTAACTACTTCTACATGGTGTACATGTGTACTTCTGTGGTCCTTTCATGGTGTTACTTACCCCAAACGCTGCTCTAGCTCCTATCAAAGAAAGTCGGTCCTGCAGTTTTAAGCTCAGAGAGTTGTTTGTCCATTCAGAGGCACTGTAGTAAAATGGTGGCAAAAATATGGCAGCTTCCATGTATGTGGACCCACAGCAAGTAGATATAAATGGATCGTTCTAAGAGAATCAACAGTTAACTTAGTAAAGTGATTACATACCAATAGAAACACAGATTGTAATGGTATATTACATTTTTTTGTCATCAACTTCTTATTTTGTTACATGTCGCGTATTTAAATAGGGGCCGATGTGGTTTCTTGGTTCATGGTTTCTTGAGCCAACAGTTTGTTAAATGATCTGATTGGTATATAAAACTCAGTAGATCAGCTGCCCGACTGACACTGGGCTGGCATGCTCAAATTCTTTAGGCGTCACCCCCTTCTGTTGTGGTCCTCTGAGCCTGAGAAATTAATTAATTGAAATAGCACAGAATGTTCTTTCTTGACCACCGCTCCATGAAACACGTTAGCCTGCAGCCTACTGGTTCTTGGCTGAACCAGTCAGATACTTGAAACCACATTTTTGGCTCAATGCCAGTGGATGCAGCTACCTGTCAGAACTAAGGAGAGGAAATACAGAGGAGATGCAGAGAATCTGTGCAATTAAAAAAAACCAAAAATGTTTGATTGCAGAAGAGCCATACATTGCCCTGGACAATGATGATGATGATGATGATAATGATGATATTGGTAGAAGCTGAGGTAAGCTGCTCTGCTTTCACATCACTGAGGTTCTGTTCTGAGTAAAGTGACCCATTAAACGCAGTAAATCCATACAAGACAGTTAGTGTTGAACACGCTAGCAGTTTACAAAGTTATGATGAAGTGATAAAAAAATTGTCAATAAAACAGGTATTTTATTAACAGCTGGTTAACTGGTTGGTTAGCTGGTTAAGTGGTTGTGTTCACTGGTTAAACATCAGATCTTAATTTTATTTCTTTTGTGTGTTTCTGAACTAAATCATCTTTGAAAGTTAGAAGATGATTTTTAACTATTACTCATCAACACTAACAGTGAGTCAGCAAATTACGCATTTTATTAATCAGCCGATCTGTTGTTGGTTGTGGACTGATATTCGGATGCTATTAGGCCAGAATGTGTTAGAGGCAGCTTCAGTGTAGGTGTTTATGGACAATACACAGAAATAAACAATTGTTTTTCTTTCTTTCTTTTTGTTAGTTTGTTTTATTTATTTAGCCTACACATTAGTACATATGTTAGTACTGATGCAGCTGTTTGCCTCTTTACCGAAGAATCCAATAATTCTGGACAGGACTGAATCCATTCGATCTCTTGTTGAGATAACATCTCATGAAGAGGAAAGCAGACATTAGTCACAAGGTGCGTTTCGATTACCCCCCAGAAATGCGCAAAACCTAAATATCGCAATAAAAACCTCATAATGGAAACATTTACATTTCGAAAAAACCTCTAAAATATTGCTAAAAAGTTTTTAAGTTCTCATGAGGTTTTTTCGCATTTAAACGTCCCTGGACATGACTTAAGGGGTCACGTGACCAGCTTGTCTAACTGTGTCTTCATTTTAAAAAAAATCATTTTCATCATATTTCTGTTTGATTTTCTCACTTCTATATTTTACTGTCATTTTAAAAACATTTTCCCTAGTATTTATATTCATGAGTTGTATTAATTTTTCACTTTCAAAATGAGGTCAATTAGGTTTCAGTTAGCATATTTATTTTGAAATATTTTTATTAATTCTTCTGGAATTTTCCTCCTCTCTGTCTTATCACTGACCCATCAATCTCATGACCTTTTATGGGCATTTTGGGTGTTTACCTGTAAGTTAGGGCATGTCCTTTCAACTTATGGAAAGATTGATAGGAAGAAGACATTTTTTCTTACATGGAAATACACTGACCCCTGTGGGATACTCAGAGACACCCCATGGGGTACATGAGAAAATAGAAAAATTATAACAAAACTATAGTGCCTGTATAAAACTTATAACAATCATATAACAGCAATAAACTATAAATCTAAGTTTCATTCATTCATTCATTCATTCATTCATTCATTCATTCATTCATTCCACATGTCAAATGACATCACCAGTCAATCACTTGTCACAACAAAAACTTTAAACAATGGATTCATGGTCAAATCTGTTGGTTTTATTGGGATGTGAGTTCACAAATTACAGCCCATCCAAGACATGATGTTTTATATGTGGGTAGAAACAAGTTAACGGCAGCATGAAGCTAGAACTCTAGCAGCGTCTTACCAGAAAGCTCACCTGTCATGTTGGTAAGACACCTGAGTTTGTTTTAGGAGGAAGTGTACTGAATCCAGGTCATAAAACACAATGCTAAAATCCTCTATCACTTCAGCAGAAGCCCTGTTGTCTTCTTCTCTGGTGTCGTTTGTTGTGGTCAAGACCAAAAAGCCTTCACCACGTCGGACTTTTTCCTGCTGCTGAAGTTCTAGCAGAAACGATGATGGACAAAAACACAGCAGGAAAAATCAGTGTATGATGAAGCCATTTGCTGCAGGACAGATAAAATTAAAACAGATGTTGCCGAACAAGTTTTAGGAAAACGTGGAGACTCATTTTCATTCCAGCTGGATGCATCCACAGATGTGTGAAGAATGACACATTTTGTTGACTTTGTTTGGTACGTTGATCATGACGATATTTACGAACACGTCCTGTTCAGCAAAAGTTTGGAGGAAAAACAACAGGAGAGGACGTCTTCACTGAAACATGCTCTTTAAAAAAAGAAAAAAAAAGCTTCAAGTTCACTGATTTAAGAGGAAAGATGTGAACAATTTTGCAGTCCAAGAACACTTTGTGATAGAAAATAGAGGGTGAGACTCATTCTTACTAATCAGGTATTCATCTCCTTCATTCAGGATGTCTACAGAAGTCATCTTCAGGCTTTTCTGCTGTTAACACTACTGCACACACTCATAAAACATTACAATGGTGTTTTAGTTCTATAGTTTTATTTGGAGCCATGCTGCCAGGTTTGGTTTGAGCAGTGTGTGTGTGTGTGTGTGTGTGTGTGTGTGTGTGCGAGCAGGGGGTCATGGCTGTGCTGAGTGGCTCGTTGTTTGCTCGGTGTTTTATAGCTGCAGCCTGGTTTTCATTGACACTCCCATCAGACTCTTTACAGCTCAGCAGCTCTCAGCTTTGTGTTGGATCTCGTGCAGCTCCAGCTGCCGACGCTTTACTGAGGATTAACGGCAAAGCTGTGCAACCACCAGGAGCTGCATCGGCTGCAGAGTTCCTCCACAACGGCGGGCTCAGATGTTAGGTGGTAATCCTCACTGCTGTCAGCACATCCAGTCAAATTTTCGCTGAGTTCAACACTTCATTTTCTCTTCTTTTCACTCTGACTTCAGATCTGTGAGTTTCTGGAAGTGATTACAGGAGTGATACCTGCATCATACAGATGTTCACTTAGCTAAAAAAAAACAGGAAGAAAACTGGCCTTAAGTAATAATAAAACTTGTAAAACACAGACATGAATGATGCAATGAAAATCAAGGTGTGTATTAACTAAATTTGACCATGGAGTCAGTCTGGGATTAAATGAAGGCAGAGACACTTTAAATCTATTAAGAATGTATAGTAAATTCTTCATGATGCTTCACAAACAGCTCAAAACCCTGTTCAGTTCTGCAGCAGGACCTGGAGATGAAGTTTGGACCGCAGCCCCGACCCTCCTCGCTTCACACTGTAGTGGAAAATATTAACTGGTCACAGCGTGTGAATAATTTGTGTTACAAATGTTTACATGCGTATGAGCTGCACTCATCATACGTTGTCACTCAACCCGCCTGCTTCATATTTTCCGCTGGTTGCAGTTGTGGAACAAAATAACCTGTTCAACACACACACACACGTTCACACAGAACTGATTTACAGGTGGCGTTTAGTATGACTAATGCTGTCGTTTGTTTTGCTGTCATGTTATTTCCCTGTAGCGCTGTGGAAATGGTCGCTACGTCAGCTATTAGAACTGATAATGACTTCATCGCTCACTGATTTCCATGTTGTTAGGACCAGAGCTTGTTTGTGTGAGAAAAAAAAATCAGAATTAAGAAAGCAAAGAGGAAGAAATTTAAAGCTAGAACAAGATCATCATATTAGTCTCTTGTTCATGATGCAGATCTTTAACAAAGTTAAGATGAATTGAACAACTACATGTTCACAGTTTGAGGTTAAGTGCGAACTCACACCAGGTAAATCTGGGAGATTTGGTTCACTTCTGCTGTGAATTCCCCCTAATTTTTAACACTCCTTTTAACACAATTTTTAACAACTGCCCTTTACACAAACAGACCAAATCACCTAAAAAACATCACTTTGTTAAAAAACTGCTTGCTAGGGGGCAAAATTACCCAAAACAACAGCTGACCAACAAAAAAGACGAAAATCCGGCTCATCAATTAGGCAGGTATGGAAACGAGTCATTCAGTGCAAGTAAACAATGGAGCACCAATAAAATCATGCAGTCTCGGGGTTTCTGTTTTCAATTTAGTGTTCAAACTTAATTACACTAGAACCAGTATGAGCAGCAGAAGAGGCAGCAAGATATCCGACATGTTGCTCTATGACACGTCCTCTTTTTTGTCCACTGGATGATCCATTTGCTTTCATGTAAGAAAACTGCACCACGATTCATTTGCAAGTAAACTGTGACCCCTAGTTTTCCAGGAGACCAGAGTTCAGTTCTTTGGTCCACACCAGGGTGCAAACGTATATTCACACTGCTCCAAATGAACCATACTCTGTGGAATCGAGCCAGGGTTTGTTTAAAGCAGACCAAACAGTGCCAGTGTGAATGCACCCTCAGCCTACATCCACACAGAGATGGAACCACTTCTAATTTTATATATTCTACAATTTCTTTATATAAAATTATTTTTAATGATAAATGTGATAAAAATTTATACATTTTATTAACTTAATATATAAAAAAATATTGTATATTTTTGTATATTATTTTCCTATTAATTTATTTAGTTTTAAGAGCCACAAAAAACCAACTGTGATACTTCAGTCTCAACCAGAGCTTTACTGACTGCTCCACCAGCATGGCTTGAAGTCATCTCATTCTTGTATTGACACAACACTGGTGTGCCATGTGTGAAACTACACTTGACCAACACACACCAGATTACACTGAAACTGCAGCAGTCAAGCTGACTGATGGGTGAACATCTGAGCCAAAACTTATGTCACTTTGCAATCAGCCCGAACGTCATAGCAGAGCCGGATGAGATGATTCAACCAATCCAACACACTAGAGACCAAAAGTGAGGTCCAGGCAACGATTAAGCACAGTCAAATCCCAGATAATCCACCACAGGCAGAAGGACAGAGGATGGATTTTAACACATCAGAACAGAAAAGTTCATTTAACACTGGAACGTCCTCAGACGGTTTGAAAGCAAGTCAGAGTTCTCACAGAGAATGCAGAACAAACGTGTGTGTGTGTTAACGTGCAGAAGTTGAGGAAGCAGTCAGCAGCAGGTATAAAAGCAGCAGAGGCGAAGCAGCCGCTAAGCCGAGCAGCGTGAGAGAAAAGAGAAACCTCATCCAGGTTATTGTAGCTAGCCTGTCAGGATTAATTAGGCTGGGGGAGCAGTCAGAGCCCCCGGGCTGTCATTAAACACACAAAAACCTAACTTAACCTGAGTGCAGGGACTCGATGACATCATGACAGCTACAGGGCAGCGCTGCTTTTCCATGTTTTCCTTTGCCGGAGCAAAAGTTTGCCTTCTCCACAACAGAGAGCGAGCTGGAAGGAAGAGGTGAGGGGGAAGATGGAGTGGTGATGAGTTTAAGATTTTTATCAAATTTATTTTGTGTGTCATTTTCTTTAGTTTTTGTATCATTTTGATTGTTTCATGTTTCTGGTTGTTTTGGATTGCTGATTGTTTTTATGTCTGTATGGATGTTTTCTGTCACTTTGTTTTTTATATCAATAGTTTTTTTTTATAACTTTTGGGGACTTTTTTTTTAAGGTTAATTTATTTCCATTTTAAAAATATAATTTTGGATTAAATTTTTATCACTTTTGGGTTTGATTTTTTAATTTCTTTTTCTTTGTCTGTATAATTATTGTATGACCATTTGCTGTCGATTTTTATCTCTTGGCTGTGCAACTTTCAAAAAGAGAGAAAAAGAATTTGGGTGAGAACAGGGGTGTCAAACTCAATTTTAAAATAAAAATGATAAAAATGATCACCTTGAACTATTTGAAAATATTTTTGCAACATTTTCCATTTTTTATTATGTAGTTTAAGCAGAAATGGTCTTTGTGCTTGTTCATTAGTAGCAGCTGCTGTGGATCAAGGTGATAAGCATCAGGTGAGCAGGTTGGGGGCGTGACTTATACCTTATAAAGTGGACTAGGAGAACCTGAAAAACTCTGAACCTTGGAGGACTTTTTTTTTTCTTCACACCAACAAAAACTCACCATAAAACTTAATGAAATAAATAAATCAAATAATTTTGCGGTAGGGCAACAAAGAAAAAAATCCTCAACAAAGTCCTCTCGGGGCACTAAATCAATATGATACCAGTTCATTATGATTCAATTGGTATTACACCGCAAACAAGTGGAACAAACGTTTTGAGATTAAACTTCCTGATTTAAATAATTTCTTCACTCATGAGTGAAGCTTTTACCTGATCCAGGCAGCTGTTTACTTCTTATCACTTTAAGTTTAGTATTTCATATAATTTTATATGATTTTATTATGATTTTTGCACATCCTTTAAATGATGTCTCAATATGATTTTAATTTCTTCACTGTTTGTATTTCTCTTCATGTTCCATCATGTAAAGCACATTGAATTGCTTCAGTGTATGAAATGTGCTGTACATATAGACCTGCCTTGCCTCACATACCAGATGCAAACGCTTACCTGCAGTAAGACCAGATAGGAACATGAAGGCATGAGGAAAAAGGGGTATTATGCGCTTTCTTAATTACAGATGGTGTAACACCGAGCATGTAACTGTTAGCGATTAGCCTCCGACCCTAATATCTCTGTCACATGATCATATTTATGTTTACATTCCCTCCAGTGCTGATACAGGCACAGCATAACCACGCTACAATAGCCATGTTTACATGGACACAAGGATTTAGATTAAAAGCATGACCAGATTAAAAATTCTTTGTGTTAATAGACCTATGGAGAGAATCTGATCTGATCATGGATGAAAACTTCCTGCTAGCTGAGATAGATGGTCATGCAGATTGCTGTTGTAGAAATGGTCTTACTGCACATGCGTGTTACATCATCCTCATGTTCCATAATCCTATGCTTTACGTCACGGCTTGCCTGTTTGACTCAATAAAGTTCTCTAAAACAAGGAAAGAAAGAAATTCGTAAGACAGCAATAGGCACAGTGTTTGTTTACCTTGGAAATCACTCTTTCTCCAATTAATTCCAGAAAGTCTGATTATCCCGTTCATGCCACAATTATTTATTTCATGAAAATATATGACGCATATAAACGATCGTCATAATCGGAATGACTGTTTCTCGGTCCGTTTAAACAGGCCTGACATGAATTGTGTGAATAACAAAGCGAGCAACCCCTGCTGACTTTGGAACATACCAGAAGGTTTATTACTGAATTTCCTGCAGGATAGTCCACAGACAGTCCTTTAACTATCCCCAGATCACAGTTTGTGACAAAAGGTTTACATATAACAACATATTGCTGGTTATCTGACCAGCAATAAACCCCTTTTTAAGGTCATGCTTCAAATATGCTGTGAGATCACTGAATGAATCGCATGTTAACATGTAGAATGGAAATGTGTTTCAGAAATAAAGAAGCATTAGATTTACTAAACAGAAAAAAAGCTCCAGGCTGACTGACAGACAGACAGACGCGAGTTCTTATCGTTTTTATAGAAGGTGGACAGAAACCTCCACGGTTTATAACGAACCTGCGTGACCCTCTTAAGCTGTCAACACTCGTCTCATATGAACATGCTTAGTTTCCCAAAGGCTCCTTCCATGAACGGCAGCTCGGCGGGAACGGGGAAAACTGAGGAATGTGTGAAACTGTGCTGCTGGTCAGAGAGGACATAAAGGCCATTCTCCAAAGAGAGAGCTGACGTCACAGAGCGTCACCCAGGCTGCCTTTTACACAGCTTTACTCCATTTTTTACTTTTTCCTCAGGTTTTATTTGACAGTGGAGAGACTGGAGCACCAGTCAAAACACTGATGAGTGATGCACTGATGAAAAAACTTGCTTTAACCCTGCTTTAAAAATTATAAAGTAAAAGTAAAGCAGAGAATAATGTGTATAGGGGGGAAAGGGAAGTCTTTATGAGAAGTAGGTGGCTGGGATGTTTACACTATAAAAACCCAAAGTGCAAATTTATAATTTTAACATTTCTTTTAAGTAAAGTGAGCAAACAGTTAAGAAAAAAAAAAAAAGAAGCTGAGTTAAGTCTAAATGTCAAGTTTACAAATCAGCTGTCAATAAAATGAAATTGTTTAAATGAGACAACTTAAGATAATGTGCCTCCATAACTAAAGGCACCGAGCAGGTAAAATGGAAACAGTGTCATCTCACCATGACAATGCTATAAACACGTTAGTAGCTAGGACCAAATAAAGGTTAAAAAAACAAACACGCTACAATAGTGCATATTTGAGTGTTATTAGTGTGTATAAGTGTGTATGGTTTATATGAATATGTATATTCTCTTCACTGGGTATGAATATATTGACATCCAGGTTATGGGCACGTACTCGACACTTATCACTTAAGTATGTAAAATGTTGAATTGAAATATTTTATTGTGTTTAATAAATAGGATGATTTTTAAAGGGTTTTTCAAAACTGCTACATAGTCCATACATACATAGAGAACAAAACGATGTCATTTTGCTCTCGCAGACGTGAATGGGAACAGTTCTTAACGCACCAGCCGAGCAGAACTTTCATCTTGTGTGGCTTCGAAAGTGTTGTTTGATTGGTCAGACATTTGAGGTGGGTGTGGTCAACGGGGGAAAGAATGAAGCGGAAAGTTGTGGCGTCTGCATTTCTGCTGTTGCGATGCTGAATGGATAGTTTTAATGAACAGCTGATCGAGGTGGTGAGAAAGTATGTAAATGTATACAACACCCGGTCAGCTGTTTATCAATCCCCCAGGAAGTGACTCCAAGTATGAAATGACTGGACCAGTACAAACTTTTTTCTTGTTCTTGCAGCCTCAAGAACAAGAAAAAAACATTTAGCTTCTTGAGGAGTATGTATCAAGCTTTAAATTTACAGACTTCATGGATTACATGGTGGTCGTGTGGTCGCCTCCCAGCAAGAACGCTCCTGGTCTGAGCCGGACCTTTCTGTGTGGAGATTGCATGTTATCCCCGGGTATGTGTGTGTTATCTCTGGGTGCTCCAGTTTCCGACCACAGTCCAAAGGTCAATTGTTCATTTTACATTCTGCCAAGCAGTGAGTGTGAGTCGTTTTTCTCTCTGGGGTGGACTGGTGAGTTGTCCAGGTGTAACCAGCTTCTCACCTACTAGCTGCTAGGATAAGTTCCACCCCCCCACCCCTCACCCTTGTTACCTGGCATTAAAATAAGTGAGTATAGAAACAGGATGGATGGAATACAGACTTTCCAAGTGATCAATGCGTTGCTAAGAAAACTTAAGGCCAATTTCCAAGGGTGCATTACGTCAGTGCCATGGCCTTCGCAGTTATTCGTGGCCGTTTTAGCCAATGGTTTGGTTCACACCGGGTGTGCTATGTGCCAGAAGTGCTTAGTCGCGAATCTCCGCTTAACATGCGTGCCGAGTCTATTTTTGAAGGAGCACACATCCAGAACACATCAAGCTCAGCAGTTCAGCTGGGGCAGACAGGAAATCAGACACAGGAGCAGTGTAAAAGCGTCCGCTAATTTTCAAAATAAAAGCCCACGTGCAGATTTGCGCTGCTGAACCATGTAAACATTACATCATTAATCTGTCAGGGTGTCTCAGTGTTTTGTTGTTGTTTATCCTGGAAGTGGAGGATCACAAGATTCTCTAATCTCCTGAGATTTCGTGAACTTGTGGACTGAGCTATGCGTACTGCACTAACGAGCGCCTCCACATATGGACCCAATGAAAATTAGCTGTAAAAATATGGCAACCAGCTGTAAAGTATTTTTAAATAAACTCAATTGGTTTTGTATGAACCTACATTAAGTTGGTAAATCAAAGTTGTAATATCAAGCTGGACTAACTATGTTACTTTTAGTTTAACATCATGAGTTGTTTCAGTTCAAAGACATGAGAACACCTGAATATCTAAACTGTGATTTTCTTGTTTAATTTAGGGTCACACAAAGTATAGTTTACTCCAAAATCTTTTTATCTGGTTGCCTTACTTATTAAAGTTCGATCAAGTTTCTTTTTACAGTGTAGTTGTGATCACTGAATTTAGACTATCAACAAGAAGTTGCAGCAATGAATGTTTGAAATCTGACATAATCTGTGTTAACAATGAAAAATATTTACAAATTAACAAAACCAAGAACAAATAAACATTTAAAAGATAAATACATAAAAACTAGAAATTAAAGTCTTTATTTTAGAGCTGAGAAGATTTGTTGTGCAGCAGTTTTGTCTGCAGAAGTCGATTTTGTGACGTTTATTAACATGCGAGATAAGTCTTGAAGTAATTACCGCATGAGTTGCATCCCGAACTGAGCTGTGATACAAACAGGCCAAAGCACTCACTGTCCTGGGTTAAATTTACTCTAAACAAAACCAGATTATGATGCTGTTGTGTTTCTTTGTAGTTTCAGCTCACAGTTACAACACCTGACACTAAAATGCACACAGACATGTGGACAAACACGTGCTCATGCACCTGACAAGCATTTCATTTACACTGCTGACAATCCATGCAGGTCTGGATGTAAATGAGAGGTGAACTAGGACACAGATTATCAATATTCATTAGGTTTTACTCATATTTTTCTTTTGGTTTTTACTAAAGAAATAGAAAACGTTGTGATTCACTATCCCACTTCCAAGACGAGGCTGCAGCTCACGTCAGCAGAAATAACAAAACAAAACACACAATAAGATTATGACTGTTTCCATGGAGATATTTCATAAAGGAATTATAATAATTATTTAAACATAAAAAACTTACGAAACTTGTTACAGTATTTAATCTCCACAGTCCTTGCTGCTCAATCAGAGGGAGATCGGTCGAACATATTTCCTATAGGTTTTCCTTTTTTATTGAAACCATTTCAAGCTATACCGGGTTTAAAGGCCAGTTTCCCAGTTCAATACAGACCACAGAAGTTTCATTATTTTAGAAAAAAGTTACCAAATTTTAAAGTCTTGCAATATCCGCCAATATAACAATAACATGGTTGAAATGTCAAATTTCCAGGTATTACAGTGAGTACCTGATAAAGGCTAAATACGTATGTGTGTGTGTGTGTATGTGTGTGTGTGTGTATGTATACTGAACAATGTACAATCTATGTACAAAAGACCTGCTGTCGCTTCATTTAGCAGCTTTTTGTTTTGTGTATTGTTTCGTGTTTGACCCGTCCTGTGCTGTTTTATGTATGAGTGAAAGTTTAAAATACAGGAAAGGAGAACTGAATCCTTCATGTAGACCACACTTTACTTTAATCCTATTATGTGCACACGTTTGTTTCTTTAGAGGACTTTCTGTTTTTTGCAGGAATGACACCTAAATAAAACATGATCACAAAGGGCTCTAAATTAACTTGCTGGATCAGCAGAAAATGTTTTGTCAGTTATTGGAAATGAAATATGTGTTTAGGAGATTTGCATTTAGGTGCTTTTATTTACAATAAAACCTTTATACTATGCTCACTGTAATACCTGGAAATTTGCTGTATCAACCATTAAGGAGAGTGTTATTGTGATATTAAAAGATATTACAAGACATTTGATAAAATTTTTCTAAATTAACAACACTTCTAGAAAGTGGTCAGTACTTTTAGTTTCTTCTTATTTTTATGCTGAAAGCCATTCTCTGAAGTATCTGGGGAGTAGCCTGATCTCTAATGATTGGTAAGAAGAACTCCATGTGGTTCTGTGATGTCATCATGTATGCAAAGGCATTTTTTATGTCCAATGATGTGACCAAAATATGGTTCTTTTTCTGATTATGGGTTAAGAGTGTCTGGAGTTGTTAAAAAATCAAGTTGATTTGTTTAAATATGAGATGAATAATAAAGGTAATTTCTTTTAACAGTTGTGTTTTTATTTAATTTTTTCCATAAGATGAGCAAACTATCATTTAAATATCATTTTACTTCACGTGAAAAATATAATTAGCTTAAAAAACAAAAGGAACGTGGAGGTTATTGTTGAAGACATCTTATTTAAACCAAATTGCTTATTTTCCAGATTGAGCGTGACATTTGTTTGTGGCGGTTCCACCAGATGTGCGTGAGAAGTCCACCATCAGAAGAGTCTGTTGTTTGTCCTGGTTTATGCAACCACTCCACCCTGAGGTGCTGAAAGCATCAGTAAATCCTGGTATATAGTTTAAATTATTTGGATTACAAAAGTTGAATAAAAGAACTATTTTGCTGAAAGTTGAGAAGATTTTCTGGTTCCTCAGAAATATATAACATATGAAGAGAATACGTGATCGTGGAGTGTTTTCTGTGTGTTATAGAGAGGATGCAGATTGTAGTCTACTGAATGTGCAGCCCACCAGTGTGCATCACTACTTATATATACTTCATATTTAAAGCTCTCAGGCTTGACCTGAAGCATGTGCAGACTATGACACCTGAGAATAAATACATGAAAAAAAGAAATTTGCATGTTTTCTTCACATTTATGAAGCGGAACATGTGTCTGGTCACGAAACTGATTTAATAAGGTTTGAACACTAAAGTAAAAACCTAAACTCCATTAACTCCATCGTTTACTTGTGAACAAGTTAGCTTAAGAGGAAGGATCTCCATTTTTGGCTCTGAGGCCTGTACGACAAAGCTGGGTTTTATCTTATCCAGGTAACTGCAGGGTTTTCTGTCCTTTGACACTGGTTGACTTCTTACTGGGGTGTATCACCATGGTAACGCTGAACGGCCGACATGCTCCGGAGCAGGTTATGTTCTGGATAAGAGATCAACGAGTATAAAGGTACCACCTCCTGACCAATCAGTTCTCTTGGATAAAGGCCCGTCCATTCTGACGAGCTTGGTGTGCAGATCGTGAGAGGAGTGCTTAGGAGAGAAAGACTTTTTAGGGATAGATGCATCGTTTTGATGAAAAAATGAAACCTTGTCACTGACCGCTTTGACTGATATTATTGGTATGGTATTTTTACTTGTTCTTGACTTTTTCCCAAGAACATTGAGCTCCACTAGGGTTGCTTCTGAGATAATGAGGTTAATAATAATGGTCACACATGGCAGAAGTGCAGAATCATGAATTTATGGAGCGCATAATAACTCATGTCGTCACAAAATTAATATTCCAGCACAAAATGTTCTCACGAGGGGGGGGTACGGAGCCTCTAAAGAACTCACTGAAAACGAAGCATGAAGTGCAGACCTCCGCCAAGACATTTTTAATTTTTTGTTGCCAATAATGTGGGAATTATTTTTGAGTTAGAAGCTGTAATCTCAAAATTTATCCCTCTCTCTCTCTCTCTCTCTCTCCCCTTTAAACATTTCTTGAATCCAGATGGTGACGGTGAGCCAGATCACTCCCAAAATTTAATCACTTATTACTTTTTCCATTTCTGAGATTTACTAAAAATTTAATCAGAATCCATCCATAACTTTCTGAGTTATGTTGCTAATAGACAGAAAATATGAAGGAAAGTGAGGAAGCGCTCTGACTGAAACTTCTGGGTCATAAACTGAAGCTGAGTGATCAGAGTGCTGTCCGTTTATATTGTCTGATTAATTTGAATTTTATAATCTGACAAATTTACAGTCAACAATTTCCTGTCACCATTCCTTCCTGGCTCTTGCTGCGGCAACCTTTTTTGTACTGGATGATGTGTTTAAATTCTTCATATTTCTGAAAAATAATTGTCTCCACCGTAAAGCAGGCTGCTTTACCCTGGTTTGAATTACTGAGTTGATAACCAGCGTTGTGTTACCGCTTATCCAAATCCTGAATGTCTGAGTAAGTCAACCCAGGTAACAGATATCCAGGGTATGTTTAATCACGCTTCGTCATAGAGGCCTCGGGTCTTCGAGGTGGTTCAGACCAATTCTGCAGCACTAGAAAGACCACAGCGTTTCGGCTCTTTCCACTCAAACTGGATTTATTTGGAAATCAGACACGGCCGATTCATCCTGCTGAGCCACCAAAGACCTCCCGACCACACATGTATCATCCAGATCTGGACCGGATCAGTTGCTGTGACAGCAGCGTGTGTGTTTCTGGTGCCACAAAAACATAAAACAGGACGAGTAAGCGGTCAGATGAAGAAAACTGTGGTTTCAGCTTGATGCTCCAATTACTTCACACAATACCATGAGATGAATCCCCACAACAGAAATCACATGTTGTGGAAGTGGATGATGAAGAAATTACATTTGTTCCCCACAAAGAGCTGCAGTCATTACAGCTAGCGATGGAAGTGGCATCAAGCTGCCGTTTTGTGGCCTGTTAATGAGCAAACCTGCAGTTACTGATGAGAAAACAATATCTGGATGAACTGTGCCGCATGTGAATGTTGACCAGCAGGACTATGAAAATGGACGTCTGAAAAGGTCACATTAAGTCCTGACTTAATTTCAGATTAGAGTTAAGGAAGAGTTTTGATTTTCTTCTTCCAAACATTAAGGCATGACCCAACGAGACCTGTTCAGTTAACATTAGTCATGGTCAAAACCTCCATCAGTTTGAATGGGAGTTTACCTCAAAAACCAAATTACACAATCCTGTTTCACGTTGTCACTGATGCCAAAAACTATCAGAGTCAGAAGAAAAGAAAACACAGGATGTTAAAGTTTTAAAAAAGGATCTAAATGCAGGACAGAGTGGCAGGTCGTAGAAACAAACACCAAGCTTTACTCCAAAATGTTTTCACTTAGAAAAGTTCAACTCTAGGGCATGGAAAGTCCAATGGAAACCCAAAAACCCAAAGACTGAGATGAGGTACCACGATAACCAATAAAATTCAGACCAACACAGATGATCTTATGTAGCTCTTTTAGCTCTGGAAGTTTCCTAACTGAAAAAAGAAAGTATGATGATTCAAGTGCCAGAAAAGCAAGTAAAGCTGCAGCATTTGATAGAAAAGGCGCAGTAAAAACCTCAGTTCCAGTTAAGTTGGAACATTTTGTAAAACATAAACAAAAACATAACACAAGGATTTGCAAAGCTTTTTCAGCCTAAATTAACTTGAATTCCCTACAAAAATTAGATAATTTCTTGCAAATCATGACTGGAACAGTCATGTTTGTCTCTATGTTACATCACCTTTCCTTTTGAAACACTCTGTGTTTAGGAATAGAGGGCACTGATTGTTGAAAGTTTGTAAGAGGTATTGTTTCCCATTTATGCTTGATAAAAGGCTTCAGTTGCTCAACAGTCCGAGGTTTTTTGTTGTATTTTATGCGTAATAACGTGCCACAGTTGTTCAATAGAAGACAATTCTGAACAGCAGGCAAGCCTGTCTAGTAGGGCTGGGCGGTAAATAGGGCTGCCTTTAATTATCTATCATTAGAATATTCAGATTAAGATTACTGTCAAACAAAACATCTTTTATAAATGGCAGAACCAAAGACATTAGATTGAAGCTTTTTTGTATTTGTAAACAATATAAAATAACAACATCAGCATTGTAACAACATAATAAAATAATTCAGTTTTTTCTTTTTGTCACAAATAATTGTTTGGGAAAATTAAGTCAACAATGCAAATTGTCTAAACAAAAGTAAAACTTACTATTGGTTGGCTCTCATTCACATTCTTTGGCTTCGTGCCCTCAAAGCACTTTGCAACAAAATATCATTCTCATCACACTGGAAATGATCGATACTGATACTAGCCTTAGTATCGATAACATTGAAATTTGGATCAAACAGCCCAGTCTGTCTAGTAGTTCCACGCTTGTGTTGAAGGAAGTGCACAACCTTCTTACGCTGTATAAACACTGATCAGCTGTAAATGCACTTGTTGAGTGATATAGAAAACGATTAAATTTTTCTAAGATGTTTTATGAATTTTATTGTTTCTTGTACTTCTTTGTATATATATATATATATATGGACCAAGAAAGTATCGACCATGTTCTTGGTCCGAGCTTCTTCCTGCTCAGGCAGCTGGACAGGATGACGCTGGGGAAGAACTTGTAGTGAGTGTCCTTAATTGATCAATTAAGGACACTCACTCTCTGTTGGCCGTGGTGACCTGTCCAGGGTGTCTCCTGCCTCTCACCTGCTAAAATGCTGGGTTAGGCTCCAGCTTCACCATGGCCCTTCATTGGACAAAACGGTATAGATAACGGGTGGATGGAGAGCCAGACACATTAATGCATTATTATTGCATTAATGCAATAATTAATCATTTTTGTCAACACACGTTAATGCAGTTTTTTTTTTTGTTTTTTTTTCTCCTCTTGCTCTGAACACACAGCTTGCAGTCTCATGTAAACAAATCAGCAGAAATTTATGATATTTGGACGAGAAACTGCTCCCAAAAGTCAATGAGAACCAGAGTGTTTTTTTTTATTTTATTTTTTTTTGTCCTGGTGGATATGAGGTTTGAGGCAAGACAGCAAAAGTAAGACTTTATGTAAGGTTTATGACTATGTTTTACAAATGTTAAGTATAAATTAGGCCTTCTTTTGCGTCTGGTTTGGTAAATCTTGGTCATAGCGGCATCTGGTAAGGTCGGTTATGGCGAAGCTGTTGCTGGTAAATGGGCTCTTGCACTCGAGCGTAGAGGATACACATCGTTTTGGTGTTATGTTGCAGTTTCTCTTCCTAATCTGAAGGTGGCAGCAGGGGTTGTATCAGCTGGTAAACTCAACAGGTCGAAGTTCTTTTGATGGTTCACTTCAGGTATTTGCTGTTTTAAAACATCAATGGTGTCCAACATGGTGCAGTGTCTTTATGGGCTTGTGGAAGCAAATGAAGAAATAATTAGAACAGCTTCTCATCAATTTGATCCTTTGGGTGTTGTTTTTAAAAATGGCAGTTACCACACAATTTCAGCAAGAAGATCCAGAAATCCGAAAATGTATAATCCCAAAGTGACCAATCACAAGGAAGTATATGTGCGTAAGCGTCTGCTTTGCAGTAGTGCACGTCAGGTCTGGTAGAGGTGTGTGTCTAGCCTCCGCAGACTTACACAACGCCTAACCGATCTGATGTTACACCGTAAAACTGGATGTTAACCCCTTAACTCCCAGTAGTGGAGGATGCAGGGACAAGAGGTTAAGTTAAACAGTCAAGCTAAGAATACAAATTTAGAGAATTTATAGGCCAGAAATCTGGATAATGAACTGCTGAAGGTGCATGGATGGAAGTTATTGTGCATATAGTGAATATTTCTCTTCCCTCACCATCTAGAAGCTGTGAGATTCTAATCATGTTTTCTGTCTGTTCACCTGATGCTGATATTCATCAGATATTGGTCCTTCTGTGTTTAGAAGGAACACCATTCAACAACATGTTGACATCATCTTGGTCCTTATATATCCTTATATATATATATATATACATATATATATATATATATAAATATATATATATATATATATAGAGAGAGAGAGAGAGAGAGAGAGCGAGAGAGTCACTTTAGTTTATTTTTTCATTGTTTTCTTTGTGTTTCTGTCGTAGCCTAGCATTCTGCTGACCTTTCCGCCAGCCACCCTCTGCCAGCCTGCAGGTAAAAGAGCTCCTTTCTTCAGATGACTCTCACACAGCTGCTGCCTCCAGTAAACACCTCTGGCTGATCAGGGCTCCTGTGGCTCCAGCACCTCTAAACAAAGACAGCGGTTATGTATTGGCCAGTTTTTTATGCAACCTTAGGTTAGAGAGACACAGCGCTGTAATCAAAATATAGCAAGCAACAAAAATCTGCAGCTGAATGTTGACATTCTCCTCGACTCCCATATCCGAAGGGCAAATGTTCTTTTTAGATACCAAATTATCAAATAAAGCATTTTTTTATTGTGTTCTTTCCTTTGTGAAGAACTGTGGCTAAGTAATCATTAGGATTTAGAGGTGGATTTGATTCTCAGTTGTGCCAGTAAATCCTAGAAGTTTAATAACTACAACAGTTTAGAGGCAGAAGGGTCAGGCAGGATTCAACAACCATCCCACTGTTAAAGAGACTAACAAGTCATTCATCCACCTCTCTGATCTAGTGAAAACATAACTTTAATCCATTTTCCAAACAGTCTAAATATCTCTAGACGTTTCTGGACCTAAATAACAGCTGTTTGAACAAAAAGCTGATTCTGAGTTATGTAATTATTAGGAAAACACAATTAGATGAAGTTCTGATGCCTGGTAACAGCGACTCTGTAAATGAGCCGCAACAAAAAGGAGAGCTGTGGCAAGATTTTAAAAGGTGAAACAATATTGATTTTATTATTGTGACAGAGAATGTGGTACAAACAATGGTGAAAATTGAAACTCTGACAGCAGAGCTCCTTCTCTAACAGACTGAGATGCTCTGCTGTCGTACGGATAGATAGAGGAAATCTTTCCTGCCACTTTCCATCGCTCTATTCATTAACTCACCTCTGGCAGACGGGGAAGAGCTGCGTAGACACGAGGCTTTACCTGCTGCTTTTATCCACTTGCCCTTTTATTCTACTTTCTAAATTCTATTTTGGTTTGCACATTGTTTTCTTACATTTGATTTTGCACATATTATTTAAGTTTATGTACTACTATAACCTATTCTTCTCACTTATTCTGTTAGCTGTGTTGATTTGTATATGTTGTACATAGATTTGTATATTTGTTTATGTAGATTTAGTTTTTTTATCTGAGTCTTTTGCATCAGTGTGTGCTGCTGATTAATCAAAGTATCTATCTATCTATCTGTCCGTCCGTCCAGCCATCTGCTTTTCCTGTAAAAACATCCCACAAAAACAAATAACCACATTCTGTTTCTGCATTTAAAATTCAGAAAAGGCATTTCACTGGATGCTTGTTGGTACCGTCCCTGAGTGCAGGATGAGTAATCATCATTTTGAAATATGAAATACTATTAAACCCTCGCAGAAATATATTTTTTTCAGTTTTGGGTTAGATGTGATAGAGAACAAAACAGTTGATGTCAATATAAAAATTAATTTCTAGGGGACAGTAATTTTTTTATACTTTTATTTCCTTCTGCTTTTAATCAGTAAATTACATGTAATGTTTAACTCTGCATCTTCCTGGTTTTTAGTAGGGATGGACATTTTAAGTGAATAATTCTGTGAGTCATTCTATCAAAGACATATTTCCGCTGCTCTGCAATGAACAATAAAGTTTTCATAAGTTCTAAGTTAAGAATTTAGAAGTTGACTGGTCAGGCAAATTAAAACCGATTGGCTGTGGTGTCATCAATGATGCAATGAAAATTGCTTTATCCCCATAGGGAAACTGTAAAGTATAATATGTGTGTTTTCCCACACATGAGCTTGTTAGTTTTGTTTATTTATTTTTTAACATTCTGTGGGCTCTAGTGTCCGTGTGCAGGAGGTATATGAGAAAGTGGGTCAGGGAGTCGTTGTGATTGAACCTGGCTGGCTGCAGAAAGAGGCTGTCACCTCTCTATGGGACGGCGGCTATGCCAGGTGAACTAAACACCACTTCCACAGGAGCATCCAGCAACAACAACACCAGTTATTTTTGTTATCTTTCCATCTGGTCTTTTTGCTTCTGAAGTGCAATATTTCTATGATGGTTTAGTAACCATGCTGCTCTGGTCTGTTGCTTCTGCTTTCTGTGAAAACTTTGCTGCTTCAGATAACTGCAGGTCTTCTGAAAGTCTCAGCAGTTTAAAATCAGGGTTGAAAACTGTTTAATTCTCCGCACTGGAACTTTATTTCTTACATTTTATCTATTTTATTTTAGCTTTTTTTCTTGCTGTTTTTCTTTAATTTTTTTGTTTGTTTTTATTGCACTTCTTATTGCTTCCTGCACCCCACTGCATGCTTCTAATATTTGATGTAAAGCACTTTGAATGGTCTTGTACATGAAATGTGGTATACAAATAAATTAGCTTTTCCTTGCCTTCTGCCTCCAAACCAGACTCGAGTGGAGAAGCTTGCTGCAGCTAGCTTCGGGGTTAACTCCCTTCATTTTACACACTCATGGGATTCTACTGTAACCAAAAGCTTGTAGCAAAAACTGGACACTCATCATTAAACAGGCAGTTTTTCACAGCTAACTGTTTCCTTCCAGCCGCCCTGCTCTAAATCTTATTACATACTCAGATGAGCAGATGACTTTGTTCTTGATCTTGAGGTGGCAAGAACAACAAAAAAGTGCGGTTGGCCAAGTTTTTTCATACTTAAGGAGGGACTTTGTGTAGGAGGAAGCTTCAAAGAAGTAGTAGCAGACTGATACCTTTGGACAATGGACATTAGAAAGCGATAACGTGGAGAAAGAAACACGTGTCCGGTGTCACACTGCAAAAAGCAACCACTTCCAGCAGCTTGGATGATTCCAGCAATGTGACGAGACCAAGAAAGATAGTAACCATAGCAACCACAGGTGCACGTGTCCCGTCTTCTCCTCTTCCTCTGAAGGCATCATCTGCAGCTGGATTAAACTCAGATTAAACTCTGACTCAGTGTTACTCACCTTACTAAGTGTAGTAAGTCACAGCTGCATGTCTGGTTTCTGTCTGCTGCAGATGTTTCCTGATGTTTGACTGAGTGGAAATTGGGATCAGTTTGGTTGAGCTCTAGCTGCTTTTCTCTAAGACGAACTTGTGTAAAGTTGTGCAGGTTAGTGAGTGTTCCACCACGGTCCCTCTTTGGCTGGAACGTGGAAGTTTGTTGCGTAGCTAGAGATGTAAACATCTTCACTGTGCTGAGCGTTTATGTTTTGTGTAAAATTTGATCCATGGATACAAATGTCTCTCACATAATGTTGCTGTTTAGGTTTATAGATTAACTGATCTCAACCTCTGACAGTCTGTGATTTAATTCTAAAGTCTGATTATTGGTTGAAATGACTAGACTGACTTTGTTCTTCATAAATTAAATGTTCTATTTTCTGCTAAATCTGTCCTGTTACATCTGGATCCTATTTTAAGTGTCAGCAAAGTTTATTTATTTATTTATTCATAGAGAAAAAATTAACAAACATTTATTTAATTGTATTCCATACCTAATCTGCTCTGACATGGGTCAAATTTTTTTAATTATTAAACTGGAATTTGTCCTCTTATAAAGTTAATTAATTCATTTATTAAATGGGCCCGCCCACAGTGATCAAACGCCCTCCCTGGTACTCAGTCCTGGCTCCAGGACTGTGAAGTCTAGATTTTCATACTTTCTCACCGGCTTGATCAGCTGTTCATTAAAAGTATCTGTCCAAATTTGACCCTTTGCATCAGGGGAAATGCGGAAGAGACGACTTTTCACTTCAGCCTTTACCAAATTAACCACACTCACTTTGAATTTCCGACCAATGACACAATTTTTCTCGGAGGCCACATGAGAAAAAAAGTTCTGCTCGACTGATGTGTTGAGAAGATGCTGCAAGAACTCCCAAACCTGGGCTACAAGAACAAAATGTTATTTTATTCTAGTGTTCTTAAAAACAAGAACTACCTTTACTATACCTTTACTCAGACCAATGCTGTGTGATGAGTGCGTCTCCGTAGCTCACTCTTAAAGTCCTTATTTTAACACAGCGCTGTCAACTGTTCAGTGTCTCTGCACAGAGAAACAGAACTTCTCAAAAGAAAAATATTCAATTGTTAAAAATAGCATTTGAGTTTATGCACCCTTTTGACCCATCGATTAATCAATAAGTCGTGCACATTAACCTTTAGTCATTAAAAACCTCTTTTGAAAGCATCTTTTTACAGTCAGAACTGAGTGAAAATGCTGCTTGGTCTTCTGTGTCCTGTGAAGCTGGATTGCCTGTCCTCGATTTTGAAACATTCTGTTCTTGATTCCTACTGAATATGACCTCCTGACTTTTACTCAAACCGAGAACATGCATTTGTTTCCAATGAAAACATGAGCAGAACAATTTAAAACAGCAGCATTCTTTGGTTTTAGGAGTGGATGAAATGAGCTTGTATTCTCTTAGTGTCCGCAGAAATGACATTTCAACACCACAGAGAACAAAAAGATGCGTTTTTACAGCAGAATGTATAACGTCAGTGTTAAACGGAGACATTTTCAGTCCTAAAAGAGTCATTCATGATCCATTAATGCTTCAGTTAATCCTGTTCAGGCTGTGATCACAACTGGCACTGGGTGAGAGGTGGAGTACCCTCTGACTGGGTCACCTGCACATCACAGGCCAAATACACACAAACAGAAAAACATGCATGTCTTTGCTTATAAACACAACATTGGTGAAGCAAGACCTGTATAAAGACAGGTGCTTTAGAACCGTTTCTTTCTCGTATCTAGAAGTTTCCTCATATTTTCCCTAATACTTTTTTGAAAAGAAGACATTAACAAAACAATTTATTTGTCTTCTTCATAAGAGATTGGAGTTTTAAATATATAATCCTATTCATTCTTTTACTGTGTTGTTTCATGCAAGATGTGTAAACATGGACAGTGAAAACACTGTATGACTGTTACCAAGGTTGGACACTACTGTGTTTGGAGGCACAAATTTCCTCAATAGGGTCACAAATCTGTAATGTTTACACAGACCCTGAAAAAGTTATTCTGACCACGACGCGTGTGCATTCATCACACTTTGGAACAGAATAAACCATTTTAGCATTCACAGAACTGGTGAACTTTTGGAAACATTTAAGAAAATGGTAAATTATGAAGTAAACAAACACGACTGTGTGTGCGTATTAATTGGCATCTTACTTTCTCCATCTCAATAATTTTAAGTTTTCACATCTCATCTTCTTAAAATGAACTTTACTGAGTAAAACAAAGAGTGTGATATGGACAAATTTTTTGTTGGTACCCTTTGGTTAATGGAAGAAAAACTCACAATGGTCACAGAAATAACTTGAATCTGACAAAAGTAATAATAAATAAAAATTCTATGAAATTTAACCAATGAAAGTCAGACGTTGCTTTTCAACCATGCTTCTACAGAATTATTAAAAAAAATAAACTCATTAAACAGGCCTGGACAAAAATGATGGTACCCCTAGAAAAGACTGAAAATAATGTGACCAAAGGGACATGTTAATCTAAGGCAGGGGTGCCCAAGTTCGGTCCTCGAGATCTACCATCCTGCAACTTTTAGATGCAACCTTTCTCCAACACACTTGAATCAGATGTCATCTGCATGCCATTCCGCTTTGCAGAGGCCTGGTAACGAGCCAGTCATTTGATTCAGGTGTGTTGGAGAAGGGTTGCATCTAAAAGTTGCAGGATGGTAGATCTCGAGGACCGGACCTGGGCACCCCTGATCTAAGGTGTGTCCACTAATTAGCATCACAGGTGTCTACAATCTTGTAATCTGTCAGTGGGCCTATATATAGGGCTACAGGTAGTCACTGTGCTGTTTGGTGACATGGTGTGTATCACACTCAACATGGACCAGAGGAAGCAAAGGAAAGAGTTGTCTCAGGAGATTAGAAAGAAAAATATAGACAAGCATGTTAAAGGTAAAAGCTATAAGACCATCTCCAAGCAGCTTGATGTTCCTGTGACTACAGTTGCACATATTATTCAGAAATTTAAGATCCATGGGACTGTAGCCAACCTCCCTGGACGTGGCTGCAGGAGGAAAATTGATTACAAAACAAAGAGACGGATAATACGAATAGTAACAAAAGAACCCAGAAAAACTTCTAAAGAGAAAACAAAGGTGAACTTCAAGCTCAAGGAACACCAGTGTCAGATTGCACCATCAGTCGTTGTTTGAGCCAAAGTGGACTTAATGGGAGACGACCAAGGAGGACACCATTGTTGACAACAAATCATAAAAAAGCCAAACTACATGTTGAGAAGCCACAAAGCTTCTGGGAGAATGTCCTATGGACAGATGTGACAAAAATGGAACTTTTTGCCAAGGCACATCAGCTCTATGTTTACAGACGGAAAAATGAAGCATATCAAGAAAAGAACACTGTCCCTACTGTGAAACATGGAGGAAGCTTTGTTATGTTCTGGGGCTGCTTTGCTGCATCTGGCACATGGTGTCTTGAATCTGTGCAGGTACAATGAAATCTCAAGACTATCAAGGGATTCTAGATAGAAATTTGCCGGTCAGTGTCAGAAAGCTTGGTCTCAGTCGCAGGTCATGGGTCTTACAACAGGACAATGACCTAAAACACAGCTAAAAACACCCAAGAATGGCTAAGAGGAAAACACTGGACTATTCTAAAGTGGCTTCTATGAGGCCTGACCCAAATCCTACTGAGCATCTTTGGAAGGAGCTGAAACATGCCATCTGGAAAAGGCACCCTTCAAACTGGAGCAGTTTGCTTATGAGGAGTGGGCCAAAATAGCTGCTGAGAGGTGCAGAAGTCTCAATGACAGTTACAGGAATCGTTTGATTGCAGTGATTGCCTCAAAAGGTTGTGCAACAAAATATTAAGTGTGTATCTAACAGGAATGTGTATTAAGGACCATTTCTACCCGAATTTTGGAATGTGTTTTCATGCTTGCCGATTGAAACAGCAATCTGTACAAGCCACCTGCCTCAACTGCAATGGAATTTTGATCTGAATGAGTGTGATCAGATCAAAATATTTTAAATGGTCTGTTTACATGAAGTGTTTTTACTCTGATCAGCCTTTTAATCCATGTAAACATGGCTACTTGGAACATTACATTAAAAAAATTACTGTCCTCTTCACCTGGTCCACTGGTTGAACTGCTTCTTAACAGAAATATCTATTCAGCGAATCACATTGAAGCAACTCAAGACATTTATTCATGCAGACATGGTGAGGAGGACTTGCTGGAGTTCAAACTGAGCATCAGAATGAGGAAGAAAGAGGGTTTAGGTGACGGAACATGGCATGGTTGTTGGTCTGAGTATTTCAGAAACTGCTGATTTACTGGGGTTTTCACACACAACCACCTCTAGGGTTCACAGAGAATGATCTGAAAGAGAGAAAATATCCAGTGAGCAGCAGTTTGGTGGAAACATGAAAGCATAGATCCATCCTGCCTTTCATCAACACTTCATGCAGCTGGTGTAATGGTGTGGGAAATATTTTCTTGGCACACTTTGGGCCCCTTAGTACCAAAATGAGCATATTTTAAACACCACAGCAAAGAAGGTCACAGGGAGAGCACAGTGAGTCTACAAGGCTTTGACTGTTTAGAGCCGGTATTTTGCTAAAATAAAGCCATGTCCACACAGTGACATATTGAGGTGTACTTGCCTTTCTTTATTATCATTTGCATGTTTCGTTCACATGGAAAGTGTATTTTGGGAGCCTGAAAAATATTGAAATCAGGTCCCAAAGTGAATAAGCAGGGGTCATCAAAATTTTTTAAACATATCCTAGTCAAAAAGAAAAACAAAAAGCTCTGTAATAGGCCACCTACTGTCCATCCAATCAATTTTTATCCATGTACTTTGCTTTAGTGAGGCTAGTGACCTGGTGACGCTACAGCAGTGGAGTAGCTCATGTAACCTGGTAACCTTGATTGTTCCTGTTGCTTTTCATTCATGAAATGAGTCTGAGAAACACTACAGGCGAAATGGCGAAAAGTTAGATAATGAAAGCATAAAACCAAGGGTGGTGGGGTCCACAGCTGGTAACCACTGCATTAGAGCACCTTTGGGATGTGGTGGAACAGGAGATTCTACTCCTCTCCAGCATTCTGAATCCTGCACCTGATAGGAGACCTGTTCTGGACCTGATCATGATCTCTGCCTCTTGACCCTACTTGTATTTTTATTGATCCCTGACTGTTCTCGATCTAAGATCTCTGGAACTGCGATTGTTTTGGATTCTGTCTGTGGCTCTGGCTTTGGCTCTGGACTTCTTCTTCTTCTGTGAGTATATTATCTGGACCCGGATCAGTCTGTCTGTTCTGGCTTTTGAACTTGGCTATGACTTATGAAATCTGGATCTTGTTTGGATATTTGGGCTCTGTCCCATTGTCTTTACACACAAGTCAGTCATTATCTGGTTTTTCTGCAAGTTTACATTCCTCAGTTCTTCCTCCCATCTGACTGAACTTCATTACCCATCATTCCCTTTGCCTGCTGACTTCTGGATTCTGACTCAGCTCCTTGCCTGCTCCAACTACAAACATCACTAACCCGTTTCTCCAGCAAGTTCCTTCGGTCTACTAAAAATTCTAATCCGGTTGACGTCTTTTACTATTTGTCTCTTTTTAGACTAGACTATTTCTGAATGAGTTAAAGCCATTTCCCTTTTCTTCAGTCTCTGGTCTTTCCAAGTCAAGCCTAATTTGTTGTACATCAGTGAACCTTAAATAGGCTTATCTTATGATTTAACAAATCAAAAGGTACTAGAAAAATTAAAATGCAGTCGGGTGTTTTATACTAGTGTAATGGTCAAACATTTACTAAACACGCATGCATCTTTACCTCAATGTGCAAATTCAAGGGTTACAGCGTTACAATAGTTACCAGTTCAAATACAACAGAAGTACAGAATGTAGACAGAATGTAGAAGAGGTGCAGTGCTTAAACAATGCACAATATTGCAGAGCAATATCTGTATATAAAATGAAAATGTTACAAAATGATACCCTGCAATGTGATATGTTTGTATTGCCCAGATGTTCAGGATCTTGGGATTTTAAAAGGCTTCCCAATTTTACACTAAGGAACATTTTTCAGAAATCGTTCTATGATTTTTAGACCCAGTTTTTCTCAAAAACCTCTGTCAGTCTTCACTGAAATGCTCCTTTTATACCCAGTCATGTTACTGACCTGTTGCTAATTAACCTAATTATTTGTCAAATGTTCCTCCAGTTGTGTTTGATTTGTACCGATTACTTTTGAAGCCATTTTAGAGAAATGTTGCTGCCATCAGATTCATAATGACCTAATATTTTTCATGAAATAGTAAAATGTCTCAGTTTCAACATCTGATGTGTTGTTTATGTTCTATTGGGGAAAAATATGATTTGGTGAGATTTGGTAAATGTGTTCTATTTTATGTAGGTTTTACACAAAGACCCAACTTATTGTGAAATTAGGGTTGTACATGACCTAAAACACAGAAAATGTGCCCAAACTGTGATTTATATTTCAGTAAAGATCAGAACCTGCCTCGCGTGTAACTAAGGGCACATTCAGACTGTTTTTACTCTAACAAGTTAGTTTTGACATATTTTATGGCAAATAATGAGGTGGAATAAGATTAAATAAAAAGTTGAAACAGAGGTGGTGATAATTTCTACTTCATGCTTTATAAACAGTCAAACCAGACAAGGTCATTTTTGGTCATTTCTTATGATTTTTAACTTATTCTCATCAACATACCATGGAAATGCACTGCACTGGCTGTGTGGTTTCTAAGGTGCATTTGGATTACACTATCACTTGAAGTGAAGAATCCCAAATCCAGAAGACAACAGATTTGTTCGTTCCAGGTATATTTCTTTATGATAGAAGGGTGCATCTAAAAAAGAAGTCAGCAGATCACTTATTAGTGATTGCATTAGTGAAGTGCAACAAGCTGACAGTCTGGGGCTGTATATGTTGTTCATCTGAACCAATTAATAGCTAACAGAAGTGACTGCGTGCAGAAATATTTTACACAAGCCACCAAAAAATGCAGAAACTGTCAAACAACATTGCCCAATTTCTAATGAAAAGTGCTCCTCTTTAGCTCAGCTAATACTGAATAGAGCAGAGAAACAGCAACTGCCACTCTACTATAGAACCACACCTTTGAGAACATACCACTAGAGGATAATTCACTCTCTCTTCATCGTCGGTCCAACATTACTACTATCTGTGTATGTTTATGTGACACCTACAAATACAGGATCATTCTTAGTTTAATTTGTGTTCTTATTAATGAGGAAGGTCCCATCTCCATAAATAGTGTAGTTATTTTACATTTTGGTTGCAGGTGTATAGTTTGCCAGCGGAGTGAGTTTCTCACAAAGTGAGCGCTGGGTGTGGTGGTCTGCTGGGAGGTGCCCCGGGCTCAGACCAGAGCCTGCCTGCCAACAGACCACAGCTCATGCGTTTCTGTATTCTTCTCTGCAAAAGTATCGGAAAGTACACAAACTCCTTCTCTACTAGATCCAGTTCTATTGCTGTCCAAACGTTATTGTTTTGGCTTGCAAAAGAATGCTAATAGCTTCCTGCATTGCGGAGCTGTATTTACTCCGCGTGCATATTGAGTAAGATGGCGGACCTTAGCGTGTTTGGTTTAGCTTAGCTCTAAGTGCGGCTTCCAGACTCTTGTATGCTTTTTTTTTTAAGTAAATACCATACACTGACGAGATACATTAAGTTTTTGTAATTATTGAATCCTAGTGAATCTTCTAGCAGACTGTTATTTGATGTGTTTGCTATTGACAGATGCATACAGATGTTGAGTGTTTTTATAAACTGTTCAGGAAATGATTGCATGAGATGTGCTGCCCTTATATTTTGTGATAAAAGGTGTAATCTATGTTTTGAGTTAGTGAAATGCTCTAAAAGACCTGTGAAGAGACAGTATGCTGTGTGCAAAGACCTTTATTTGTTTAATGTAAGAATGATCCTCATAGCTAAAACTGGAATTGGGAGTTTGTATATTTTGAGATCTAGAATGTGTAATGTTAAAGCATATCATCGTCTGTTAATTAACGAGACCAGAGCCTGCTTCCCGACAGACCACAACTCATGTGTTTCTGTATTGCAACAGGACCCATCATAGGCCTATAACATTTACATTATTCGTGTTTAAAAAGTTTGAATTGTTGAACTTGAAAGTTAAATTGTCTTTTGGATTCAATTGTTCTACAATATCATTAACAGCTGCTAAGAGTTTATACAGTGTCAGAAAGCTGTACACTCCCTTCCAACAACAGACTCTTGTGGATTTTATTATGGACACCAACACTGAAACTCAAGTGAGTATGCCATTCTTTATGGATTGGAGCAGAGATTTGGTGGAAAATGTCCACACACATGGCACCAGTTCATGTCAGCACAGCTCATGCCAAATGTTCTTAATGGCTGAGATGTATGATGGTCACCACTGTACCAGTTCACCAGCCACTCAGGACTTGAGAGCCATTTTGTGGTGGTCCATATGTCAGTTCTTGGCCTGGACATGGATTACAGCAAGTATTTTGTGGGCCAGAAGTAGCTGAGTTTTGGTAGCCACACTCACATTTAATCAAAGCTGTAAGTGAAGTCCAAATTTGGACCAAATAAAAATGCACATTTAAGCCATATTTGTGGCAAACATTGTTTGCTATCTGGGAACATGCTAGTGACTGTTAGTGAATGCTATGGACTACTGTCGGAACAGTAACTAAGATCTTGTCTCTGGCTATGAACACTGAAAATGAGAATTTTCTGTATTTGACATATTTTTCTTTTGCCCTCAGGAGGCTTCGGAATCTGCAGCAGAAGGTAAAATTTAGCAGTTTAGCATTTTGTGTGTTTTGACTTGTGCAGTGACTGTTGCTGTAGTTCTTCATCAGTCTTCGATTGAGCTGAAGAAAACAGTGTTTGCGTCAACTGTATAATTTTTTATATTAATATCTGTAAATTTTATGCTTGTTTCTCTCAACTCACTTGGTCATTTTGGCTCTTATGTTGCCATGGTGAGAGCAAATGGAGACCGGTGATGATTAATGACCTGGAAGTAGACCTGACTGTAGTCACAAACAGGTGCAAGGCATCATGGGAGTCCCATGGGAACTGTACAGAGACCATGATCTGAACATCTGTCTGTGTGTGTGTGTGTGTGTGTGCAGTTGTTTGGCAAGGTGGCAGTGATGTCCATGTGTGTTTGGCAGGGTAGTACGGCAACAATCAGGTAAAATGCCCCATTATGAGCATTCTTTACTTCTTAGATCTTACTGTTGTTTATCCAGTAACACACATTATTACACTGTGGACACATTTAGCTCTGAACTCAACATTTAAAATTCTTTGTTTTGGGAAAGTCTGTAGTTTGGATTTGAAAATTATAGAGTTTGCAAACAGAGTGGAAAAAATTGGATAAAATTTTGTGGGTAAATGTTTTCAGGGTCTATGCTGGCTGGAGCAGTTGAAACAGTGGAGGTACTGAGCTGGATCAGGACCTTTGAGGTAGGTTTTAACTGCTGACCTACTACAGGAAGACTAAGTGCTAGAATTAACTCGCTTGTACAGACTTCTTTGTTTAAAAATCATTGATTCCTTCTCTTAAATCTTAATTTTTTAAAATCTACTATAATTCAAGATGTAAGATTTTTGTTTGAAAAAGTTTTATTTCTACTTTTAGTTTTATTTCATCACCAGCTTTTGCCTGTACAGCAAATTGAGCTGACTGCATCAGGTAAAGGTAGTTTTGTCAGCCAGACTGAAACCAGTTTGCAGTTTTGTAGAGTGAAACCTGGTTAAGTTTGAAGCACTGTTTGTTATTCCTGCAGCTGACTGTACTGTTTAGTCGTGGCATGTTAGCCTAACAACAGAGTAATATTCTGCAGCAGTGAGGAAAAAAAGAGATTGTTTGGTGAAAGACAAAGTGGTCTTTGTTAGGAAAACACATGGAACAACTTGGGGAAAATAATATCTCTTAAAATCAAAATCTAGTTTACAAAAAGTGCTGAGTGAGAGCAGGTGCAACAATGAATTCACCTTTTCTCTCAACTCCTGAAAAGCTGAGCAAGATGTTGGAGGTCTTGGCGCAACAATACAACATTATACTTCAGGAGTGGGGGTAAAAGAGAGGAAAGGTTGTCGCCAGGAGGGGATAAAGTGGTCTTTGTTGGGGCAAAACCCCAAGGAGCAGTGGCTGCAGCCAAGGTTCAGATGAACAGATAAAAGCACACGTTGCCTGCATTTTACCAGTTACCCCCCAATGTGTGGGCCAAGGGCCACCTTCATAATCACAGTCATTTGACTTCAGCGTGTCAGGATTTCTGCAAAGCTGTCTGAAATATTCAGGGTTCATTGCAGAGAGAGCAAACAAAAGTCAATAAATGACTGTGAATGTGTTCAGACTGTGAGAAAAAGCTTTGCGCTTCATTCATAAAGATGGAAGCGTATCATAAGGTTAGGCATGCTTGAATCCCAGTGCTGACTTACTCTGTTTTTCTGCGGCTGAATAATCAATCCACCAAGGTTTTCTGTAAAATCAATTTAATCACTATTTTTGTTTAGTTTCAATAACATTTACTGACCCATGGAAACACAAGAAGGCTGACGTGACAGCAAACATTAAACATTTAATGGGTCGAGTACACAAGCTTTCAACTGATGAATAAGGAGCCTCTAGTCATATAGTGACTAGCATAGGAATGATAAGAGGCTGTTGATTTGTTTTGAAACAATAATAAACACCCCATGACAGCAGGCTGTAACGTCTGGAATGCTGTTTATTAAGCTACACATGCTAATAATTAGCTTAGAGTTGCTAGCTGTTAGTCTTAAAATGTTAGTAATATGTTTAAATGTCAGGATGATGTATGCTACTGGAAATTTTTGGCTGGTGATTGACACTGGTCACTTACCCCGACAGAACAGAAGTACTCGGTCGGGGAGAGGGAAGCACTGGCGTGCGTCTGGGCATTTGAGAGGTGGCATATGTACCTGTACGGGTGCTATTTCACATTACGCACAGACCACCGGGCCCTCACTGCCCTGCTGGCAACAACCAGTTCAGGTCACAAGCCCCTACGCCTCTATTGCTGGTCCGAGAGACGGCAAGCATATAACTTTACCACACAGTTCACACCTGGCCGGGAGAGCGTGGTGGCAGACCTGCTCTCCAGAGCCACAGTCAGCCCCATACAGGACGCAGTTCAGGACCCCCTAGAGCCAAAGCTGGTCCTCATGCTGCACACGCCCCTTCAGACTGGTCCTACAGGAGCTCCGTGCAGCATCTGCACAGGACCCTGTGCTCACCCGGCTCCGCACTTATATTCACGAGGGCTGGCCTACCAAGGTTTCAGAGGAACTAGTGCCTTTCCACTGTGTCTGAGCTGATCTCTCCTGTTGGAATGACGTCTGTGTGGCGAGGGGACTATGCACAGTCATTCCCACCACTTTGAGGGCGCGTGTTCTGGCCATGATGCACGAAGGCCACCTGGGCGTGGTCAAGGTTAAACAGCGGTGCAGGAGTCTGGTTTGGTGGCCGGGCATCGACAAGCATATCGAGACAATGGTGAAAGACTGCTCAGCCTGCTTGACAAGCGGGAAGATAGGCCCTCCCCCGTCCCCGCCTCTACAGCCCCTGCCCTGGCCTCCAAGGCCTTGGACCCACATCCAACTCGACATCTGTGGCAAGCTCCACAACGTACCCCAACACCAACGTTTCCTCCTAGTGGTCTATGACCTCCACTTTAAGTGGCCTGAAGTGCTGCCGGCTGGTGCCGTTACCACCAGGGTGGTTACTGACTTCCTCATTTCCCTCTTTGCATGTTGGGGGGTGCCAGACACCATCACCACCGACAACGGACCCCAGTTTGTCTCGACCGACTTCACTGCTTTCACTGAGGAATGGGGCATGAAACACATTAGGACCACCCTGTACCACCCCCAGGCTAACAGCGGCGTGGAGCGGTTTAATCAGACTCTCAAGAACAGGCTCAGAGCACATCTGGCAAGCGGTTTCTGGTTCACATCAGCCTTAAGGGACACCCTCCTCCACTACAGAGCAACGCCTCATGCTACGACGGGCCGCTCTCCAGCTCTCTTGATGCTGGGCACCAGCGGGATCCTCCGCAGGAGATAAGGTGGCGGTCCAGCAACACCGCATGAAACAAAGATTTGACAGGAAACACAGTGTAGAGCATCCCACGCTCGCCGTAGCCGACTGGGTTCGAGTACGCCGACCCAACCGATCCCACAAACTATTGTCCTTCTGGTCAGCGCCGCTACGAACAACCGAGGGATTCCGCCCAGGATGTGCTGGAACCTGAACCACCGGTTGGATCCCTCCAGTCCGGAGGCCGCCCTGCACGGACCTTTCAGAAGCCTTCTTGCCTCAGTGACTTTGTTACAGACTTTTGATCGTTCAGTTGGACAGTCAGCGCATAGCCCGTCAGGTGGCAGAATAATCCACGAGGCTATGCGGGTGAACTAGTAGTCTACCTGGTTTACCCGGTCAGTTCACGTTCTTTCAGGTTCATATGTGTTGTGGGGCTGTATGGGGTTTGATTTGTGAAAGGGCAGGGGTGGATGTGGTGTATGGTTAAGCACGGCACCATAATGGGGTGACAAATGTGTGAGGGAACTTCCGGTCAGAAGTCGTTGTTGTGAGGTCAGCCACGAGGCTAAATAAAGCTAGTTGATGATAACGCTGTGGTCCGTGTTTTCTGGACATAACAGTGATGTTAATGACATTGTTGTAAGCTAGTATTGGAGTACTAATAGCAAGATTAGTCATGCAACCATACAGGCAATGTGTTAATCCAGTTCTAACACAAGGTTAGTAACACTTTCTGCGTCTACACCTCATTTTCACATTATGTTTTCATTATTTAATATAGAGCCTATGACTGAGTGTTGAACATAGGAAAATGTATTTTTTGCATATGGATGAACTTCACCTCAACATTAGGAGAGTGTAATGTCAGTGGTTTCCTCATACAGTTTCATGAAATATGCCAATGGAATTTCAGTGATGGAACAATACCTATACAAGGAGAGAGATAGTCATTATATGTGAAGGACATAAGATGTATGAACTCCATGAGTTATCAGCAACAACCCTGACAAGATAAATACCACTTTGAGAATTCCATAAAACATTATATAAATCACAACTAAACACAACAGATGATAATATTGATACATTTCTTAGTAACATCAACCATCCAAAATTAAAACAAGAAAATCAAATGGCCTTGGATTCACCTCTTTCAATCGATGAACTCCATGAAGCTCTCCATCATATGCCCAAAAATAAAGCAGCAGAATCCAGCAGAATTTTACAAAGAATTCTGGACAATGCTGGCATTCACTTTCTACAATATGATATTATAAATAACAGAAAAACAAGAAATATCTTCAAATATGAACTTAGCTAATAATAACCTACTATTAAAGGCAGGAAAAAACCCTACACTTCCATACAGTTACTGTCCAATATAATTAATAAACATAGCTCTTTAAATAATCAGCAAAGCCTTTGCCAGAAGGATAGAAAAAATAACCCCTCTAATAATACATCCTGACCAAAGAGGCTTTATTAAAGGTAGATATTCCTCTACCAACATGCACAGATTAATTAACTTAACAGATTATTCTATCCTACATAATCTGGAATCCACAGTCATTTCTTTAGATGCAGAAAAAGCATTTGTCCAAGTAAACTGTAAATTTTTATTTGCAACACTAAACAAATTTGGGATTGGGTTTGGGTCATCTTTCATAGACCGGATAAAAACAATCCAAATGCATGTGTGAAGACCAATGGTCAAACTTCTCCAAGCTTCTGTTTGCAGAGAGGCGCCCGGCAGGGCCGCTCACTTTCTCCTTCACTTTTTGCTATTTTTATTGAACCCGTAGCTGCTGTCACAAGACAAAATAAAGAGATTAAAGGAACCAATGCCAAAAATATAGAACATAAGATAAGTCTTTATGCAGATGATGTATTACTTTTCCTCCAGAACTCACTAATATCTCTCCCCCAGACAATCGCAGTCATAAACAAATTCTCATCAATTTCTGATTATTAACTGGTCTAAGACTATAGTTATGCCCATTAACTGAGACTTATAAGACATACCCAATATTACAATACAGTCTGGAAACATTGGATATTTAGGCATAAACATTTCTCCCAGATTATCAAAACTAACAAAGCTAAATTATGTTCAGCTACTGAAAACCAAAGAGGATAATCTCTCATAGTAGAGGCGATTACCTATATCACTCATGGGGAGGGTTGCCACCATTAAAATAATGGTTCCACCTAAAGTCAACTACCTGTTTTCAATGATAACCACCAAACCATCCTCCAGTTGGTTTAAGTCACTGGACTCACATATATCCAAATTTCTGTGGAAAAACAAGCCATTAGGTGTCAGTCTAAAAACTTTGCAACAGACTAAAGATAGAGGTGAATTGGAGCTACCCATTTTTAATCACTATTTTTTAGCTAACAAGCTGCAATATATCTATAAATAGCTTAAACTTAGTGGTCTGGATGAACCACGGTTAGTTGTAGAGCATTGTGTGATGATCTAGTTGTTTCTGACCTGCCATTCATCAGCTCAGCTATCAAACCAAATAAGTGTTTTAAAAGCATTAACATCAGTTCTTCTGGCTTGCTGGGAATTTTAAAAAAAAATAACCAAGTCTTCACTTTTTCCATTATTATGTGTAAAAAATATACCATTAACCAATTAAACTTGCATCAGAGTGGCAGAATTATTGAATCTTAATATCCCACGCTATTATCAAAAATATGTAAAAGTATAAACTATGCTAGAAGATTCAATCTTGCTTTCAACTTCAAAATGAAAGGCTGACTTATCCAGTACCTTTAATCAAAATGAATGTTCACAAATATGTTTAAACACTTTTAAAATGAGAATTCAAATATGCAACAATACAATTCAAAATTCTGCATAGAACTCATAATACAGGCCATAGGTTCAGGATGGGTCTGTCACAATGTAATATCAACTCACACTGTACTGATAACACAATTGACAACTACTTCCATGCCTTGTGGTCCCGCACATCTGTCTGCAGGTTCTGGCTCAGGTATGTGAAGACATGTTCACATGGTTTAAGTGCAATATTCCTGCAAACCTCACACCATGCCTACTAGGTGACTTGGGTGAAATTAACATGGTAATTACTTCTGCAAACATGATCCTCATGGTCCTATGTGTAGCAAATTATCCTTGTGTGAAACCAAAAGTAATCTGGTAATTCAGCATTTTAGTAACCTTTTACTAGACCACATCCGTATTGAGACAATGTCTTCCTCCTTGAAGAATCAGTTAGCTGAATTTCACTCCCTCTGGTTTCTTGTGATTAGCCCCATCACTTATGTGAAGGTGGAGGGTGGTGACCTCATTGCTTTGGGAGTTGGATATTGGCAAGGGGTGACTTGTGGTTGCGGGTCCTTGGTGGCTTTCCCTGGTAGGGATCTGGGCTGCTCTGCATTGTGTCTGGCCATTTTGGGGGCTGTGGGAAGTCTGATGTTGGGGTCCCCTTGTGGCAGTGGGGCGTGGCCACTGATTGGGCCTGATACAGTGGGTGTTGGCCCTGGGTCAGGTGGCTGGGCTATTCTGGTATGGGCTGAGTGGGGCTCTGGTGCCTAGGGGTGGCCCCCTTTCTTGGGGGTGGAGGGGTCGGTTGGTGCCAGGGGATCTGGCCAGATCAGCTGCCAATCTTGGCCCGTTGTGACCGTAGGGGGCTCTGGCTGGGGCCTTTCTCTGCCTCTTGGTGGGTCCAGGGTTGTCTTCGGTGGGATGGCTTGGGTTCCTGCTCTGCCCGGAACATCTGGATCTCTGAGCTGGGCGATCAGCAGCAATCCCGGATTTGTGGTTGCATTTACACGATCATACTCATTTCTGATCACTCCTCATTCCTCATTCTCTGCATGCTGACACAGTCCAGTGTGTCAATACACTAAGAATTACCTTTTGTGTGTGTGTGTGTGTGTGTGTGTGTGTGTGTGTGTGTGTGTGTGTGTGTGTCTGTTTCTAGTACTTTGGTTGTTGCTGTGACACATGTTGTTGCTGTCTTGGTTATTTTTTGGAGAACTCCTGATGATTGTCAGCTTAGTTTGCCTGTAAAAGCTGTAGGTAATTCTCTGGTGTATTTGTGTACAGGTGTAGCAGTTAGTTGTCTGGCATTAGGTTGGATTGAAGGGTTGTTACTTTCTATCTACTTTATCTTTGTCTCCTATTCCCATTTTCTATTTTCCTATTTACTTTTCATTATTCTTTTTTTCTGTCCATTATGGTCAGGTCCAGCAAGATTACATAATTTCATAATTCTAAATGAATGAATAAATCAGATTATCTAGAGGAGCCCTATAGCCATAAAGCTTCCCTTGGCAAAGTAAATTTGTTCAGCACAACACAGCAGGTCAGGCTCTGGAGGCGGGTCAATGGCTGGTCAATGGCTGGTCACATCATTCTGTCACAGTTTGGCAGAAATGAGGACCCGAATATAGGACTGAGAGGCAGGAGGCAGACTGAATGCAGGTAAAAGGGTTTAATCCATGAACCAGAAACTCAAGAAACTCAGAACCACACAGCAAAGAAATACAACTGTGAAACAGGACAGATGATGTGACAAAGGACAGCTGATACCAAGGAGTATAAATACACCAAGGAGATCACCTGGGAATCAAGTGATCAGGCAAGATGGTGCCAGCGTGTGCGGCTCGCTGTCTGTTTGGTCTGTATGCGGCTTTTCTTCTGTTTTTTAAGCTGTTAAGAGGTGACTGCTCTTCTGTTTTATGATCGCCAAGCCCTGTTACACATTAGTCATAATCTGAATTGGATTTCTAATGGCAGAACCTGGAACTTACCAGAGTTCCTCTCCAACATTCCAGCTTACCTGCGATGCATACCCTTTGGCTGTCCACGGTGGAAGCGTTCACGGAGACGAGGAAAGCAAGGTTGTATTCTGGTGAAAATCAAGGCTCTCTGGAGGTTGTCTAAAGGGGACCTTCAATATTGGAGGAGACATTTTTGTTCCTTGAGTTGGATCCAGCCTGTGTTTTCTATGGCAGCAGTGGACCAGGATCACCTGTAGGTGACAGCTCCGCCTTCCCATTGGTCCTGGCGTCATAAGCGAGGCATGGAGCTGAGCAATCTTTGCTCGCTGGGTCAGGCCTCATAAACAAACATGGATGAGGCAACTGTCCTGTCAGCTCTCATTAATGCTAGATTGTTAGCAAACAAAACTTTCATTCGGAATGATTTTTTCATTTCACAAGATTTGGATTTTATGTTTCTGATGAAGACTTGGCTTCAAGCTGGTGTGTTCCCCCCTTTCTTAGAATTCTTCCTCCTGACTTCAGCACCCCTTGAACTACAGGTAAAGGTGGAGGAGTAGCTACCATATTTAGATCCTGTTTTCTGTGTCAGCAGCTGCCAGTTCAGTTTTTCCAGCTTTGAGGTTCAGCATGTGGAGATTAAATGTGAATACCTGCTGCGCTGTGTAGTTCCCTGCTGGCCGCCCAAATTTAAAAATGCCTTTCTTCAGGACTTTGCGAACCTACTCTCAGTGATTTTTTTGGATTACGATCGGATTTTGATTGTTGGAGATTTTACCATTCATGTGTATTGTGAGATCAAGCTGCCATCAAAAGATTTCTTGGGCTTGATCAGCTCTTTTAACTCAGAAAGAGCTGATCTTAGAGAATTTAGAGAAAGTGGTTTATTTTCATTTACATGATTATCTAGAACTATAAGACCTCCATAAGAAGTTTCAGTCTGGTTTTCGTGTCACAGCACTGAAACTGCCTTCTCAGGGTTTGGAATGATTTGCTTTTAACTGTTGATTCTGGAGCCTCCGCTGTTTTAATTCTCCTTGATCTCACTGCAAGTACATGGGAGCACATTACTCCAGTTCTGTGCTTCTTGCACTGGCTGCATGTCTCTTTCAGATTTTCTTTTAAAATTTTCCTTCTTCTGCACTACATCATCGTCCTTGTAGAACTCTGAGAACGGAGGAACATATGCGATTAGTATTCCTCAGGACTCAACTCGTGACTAGGGGAGACAGAGCTTTTTCCACAGCAGCCCCTAAACTCTGGAATGGTCTCCTTTCATAGAATAGAAATACTTTATTAATCCCTTCAGAGAGTCCTCAGGGAAATTTCTGTTTATTCCAGAACCTTAAATGAATTTAAATCTCTTTTAAAACTCATCTTTTTACATTGGCTTTTAACTCCAGAGAGTATGATCATTAGGCCAGGCTTTGCACATCTTTTCTCTTTTATTGTTTATTTTATTGTTGTTTTGATGTTTTATTATTAGTACTGAGCAACGATAAAATTTTTTAATCGTGAATAATCGCATGACATGTTGCGATTAATCGTGATTAATTGCATTGTTACATGCAAAATGTCTCTTTCCTTTAAAAGGCCTACAGCTATATAAGGAAAGTGCAGTAAATATTGGTTTACTAACACTACATCAGGGGTCTCCAACCTGCGACTCTGGAGCCGCAAGTGGCTCTCTGGCGCTTCCACAATGCTTCTAAATATGTAACTAAAATATTTTTTTAAATCTGTCTTTCTTGTCAGGGACTTTTTTTTTTTAACTTTACATCATTTCCCACAAATATCTACATCCCTTAGAACAAAGTCTGTCTATCTTCTTTTTATAAATGTTTTATGTTTTTCTTTATTTTAAACCTAAAAATGGAAATAAAAATGTGGTTCTTCAAAAATAACAAATATCATATGGTGGCTCTTCATTAAAAATATATATTAAGTTGCCTTTTTGAAAAAGTCTCATAACATTTGCAGCTCTTAAGAAGTTTTATTTAGCTGGCTGAGGGAAAAATGGCTCTTTGGATTGGAAAGGCTGAAAACCCCTGCACTAAACACATAAACAGGTTTAGCAGCAGTTTTCTCTTTAAACAGCAACAGTTAAAATATTTCTTAACAGATATTTATAAAATCAAATATTTATGAGAAAGAAGGATGAAATGTTCAGGATTTACTAACTAAAAGGTAAAAAGTCAGCACGATGAATTTAAAGATGTGAGGCTGCTTCCTTCTAAACACAGAAGGAACAATATGTGATGAATATCAGCATTAGGTGAACAGACAGAAAGCAGGATTAGAATCTTACAGCTTCTAGATGGCGAGGAAAGAGAAATATTCACAATATGTACAATAACTTCCATCCATGTGCCTTCAGTGCTTCATAATCCAGATTTCCGGCCTATAATTTCTCTAACCTTTCACTTGACTGTTTGACTTAACACCCCTGCGCCTGCAGCCTCTGGGAGTTAAGGGGTTAACATCTCGTTTCTAGGTGTAATGTTGGGTCTGTAGATGTAACTATAAACATGTGTGGTATCCACAGAAAGGCCAGAATCTCAGCTAACAGTTCAGTAAAACAATTTCTATCACCAATAAGCACAGTTAAGACAACAAACAATTCAAAGACCAGGTACACAAAGTCAGACAATTATGTAAACACAGATTATGTCCCCCCATGAAAACGAACAAACGACTCCTCTACTGAAAGCTCACATCTCACAGATTCCACAACTGGAAGTTTCATCTCACTGTGACCAAGATTCACCAAACCAGAAACAGAAGAAGACGTTTGTAAAAGTCACAAAGAAAATCCAAAATCCAAAAATCGCGATGTTCTGCCATCTGCATGGGTTTTGACAAAGAGAAACGTCGGTTCTTTTTCTTCTTTCCTAGTAGTAGGGTGGACATTCGGACACAGCCCATGAACACAAAGGCAAACCAAGAACATAAACCATAAACATGACACAAACCATGATCATGACATTTTGTGGAGCCTCTGAGTTGGCTTTACATGGCCATGATGAAAGTGGGCTCTGAAAATTCTTGAATATTTCGTGAATTGGTGGATTTTATCACTTCTCTTGATTGAACGTTGAAAGAGCACCTTGACAGTGTCACTGTATTTAAGGGAACTTCAAAAACTGTGCAGAACGAGCTACTGGACTGTATGTTATCTGCTGCAAGGGAAAAGTAATTACTGAAGCCCAGAGCAGTGATTTTACTATCAATCCAGGCAGACGAGACAATGGATATTGCCACACAGTCTCAGCTCATGCTTGTGCTGCGTTATATTGATGACAAAAGCAATGCACAGAATTAATAAATTTTTTTTTGAGTTCATAACTCTGCAGTCAGCTACAACTGAATCTATTGCTACTACACTAAAAGAGCATCTTGAAGTCCTCTTTCCTGAGAATCAGAGAAGTAAACTCATCTGTCAGATATATGATGGAGCCAGTGTGAAGAGGGGGGCCACTGCAGGTGTTCAGAGGAAGATACAGTGTGTGTCCCCACATGCCCACTATCTCCACTGCTATGCACATCAGTTCACTCTGATCATGCAGCAGGCCACCTCTTACATCTCAAAGGTGAGAATATTTTTTTTCTGACCGTAGTGGGTTTGGCAGCTTTTTTTCCAGATCACCCAAACAAACAGGTGTCCTTGACAAAGTGGTGGCCCATCAACTACCGACATTAGATGTAACTTTCACAGGCGTGCCATCAGTACTGTGTTTGAGCACAGAGAAGATCTCATCCACTGTTTTGAGAGCATAAGAGACTCAAGTGACTTTGATCCCAATATCATCAGAGAAACAGGAGCTGTCGCCATGCTTCTTGAAAATATGGATTATAAGTTTTTTCTGGAACGTTTTCACAAAATCATGCCACATGTGGATCTGCTCTATGCCAAGCTCCAGAAGAAGAGCATCTTACACCCTGCAGTTATATGCTGGATTGTCTCAGGGGCCTCTTTGCACAGTCTACACCTGGGGTATTGTCTTGTATGGTAGATCTGGGCCTCTATTGCTCTGGTGCTCAAGGCCCGTACCTCTGCAGCTATGATCAGTGCCTCTGTGCTGTCTTTCAATCCAGCCCTTTCTAGCCATTGGTAGGATTTCTCAATTTCAGCCACTTCATTTATCTGTCGGTGGTACATCCCATGGAGGGGCTTTTCCTCCCATGATGGTTCCTCCATCACCACATGATCACTTCACTTCCGGCTCTCAACCGAGGCAGACGCTTTTTCTTCTCCCTCCCTCTCCCACTCTGCCCTGCTGCTACTGTCCTGTCATCTATCTGAGCCTCTCTCTGCATTTCCTTCCAAAACTTAAATCTTGAGATATGGATCTGATCAGTTGGTCCCTAAATGCAATCGACCAAATTTATTCGAACCGGAAAACAGGCGTAGGGGAGCCTGCTTGCCCTGGCGGAACGTTTTCGGCTGGATATGTGATGGATTCCTGGGGAGTGTGGAAAGTCATGTGTCTGTCGATTCTTTCTGTCGAGGACGCTGAGGACATCTATACATTCGGATTCATGATAACTGGGTTTCTGCTGTTTGGAGCGGGCGGTTTCCTGGCATATCGCAAAATTCGGACACTGTCGGCAGTCACTGGCAAGCTGCCGGATTTCTGTGCTGGTGTGTGCCGAGCTATGAACAATCAGGCTTTGGCGGTACAGGAGCTGAATCGTAAACTGGAGGCTATTCCAGTTCTGGATGGCAAACTGGTTGCGATTTCTGGGCTTGTACGTGAGGTGGTCACCAACTTGGAGAAGTTGTCAGCTCGGCTGGATGGAAATTGACCCAAAATTCGGATGATTGGAGTCGCCAGTGGGACCACTGTAGAGACTCAAGGCAGACGAAACAGCTCTGGCCTGAACCAAAACAAATGCTGTTATCAAATTTGGCTCCCTGTGCTGGCCTTGAATGGCTGGTTTAAAGTTCCCTGGAATGTTTTGTTGATGGACGCTCAGTCCCCCACCCTTCCCTCACCCTCTTCACGGGCGATGGACTTCATCCTGGATCAGCCCTCAAGGATGCCCCACTATCATCAGGTGGCAGAGACTGTGAGGGAGAACTGGGACAAAGTTCATATGCTCACTTCTACGCACACACATACATGCACCACACTCAAGTACACCACTACAGATACATCCCCCCGTGATTCACTGCCTGGGGCTGCTCCTTACCCCGCTCCTTCCACTCCCTGGCGGCGGGTCGACTGGATTGCGCTCGTGTCAGCTGCGTCCGGACTTGCTGTGATGGGAGACCCCTCTTCCCCCCGCCACGTGTTTATGAGTTTTGTTCTTTATGTACTGAGGAGTGTTTTTGTATCTCAATAATGGGCCCTTAGGCCCAGTGTGGAGATGCCTTTTTTATCCTCTCCAGCTACATCTTACTCCCCTAATGTTACCTTTCACCTATATCTAAGACAAGGAGCGCTGTAGAAACGGCTGCTCCGTCAGTCTGCCTGTTCTTGTTGTGTCATATGTTGTTTTGTCTAGTCTTGGATGGGTTGTACTGAAAACATGAATTTCCCTGCAAGGGATTAATAAAGTATTTCTGATTTCTGATGATCTGTTTTCCACTGCCTGAGACATTCACCGAGCACTTCGTCCATTGAGGCCATATTCCTGATGTATTCAAGGATGTTAGATGTTTCATCCTGGATAGTGGTTCACTAGTCCTCTGCCTCCTTCCTTGCGCTTAGTGTACAGTCTCAGGGTACTGGATTTGGGGTGGAATCCTCCATGCATGGTCAGGAGCTTTCGTGTTTTCACATCTGTGATCTGAATCTCTTCCTTTGGCCAGCTTATTATTCCTGCAGGGTATCTGATGACCGGCAGGGCATAGCTGTTAATAACCCAGACCTTTTTCTTGCCATTGAGCTGACTCCTTAGGACTTGCCTTACTTGTTGGAGATATTTGGCTGTGGCTGCTTTACTTGTGTCCTGTTTGAGGTTACCATTTTCTTGTGGGATTCCAAGGTACTTGTAGCTGTCCTCAATGTCTGCTATTCTGCCATCTGGGAGTGAGACCCCTTCTGTATGAACTACCTTCCCTCTCTTTGTCACCATCCGCCCACACTTCTCAAGTCCGAATGACATTCTGATGTCATTGCTGTAGATCCTGGTTATGTGGATCAGTGAGTCAATGTCTCGCTCGCTCTTGGCGTACAGCTTGACTACATGTTTTGGGGAGACAGGTTATTGGCTGATAGTTGGATGGAACTGTTCCCTTCAGGGGATCCTTCTGGATCAGGATTGTCCGGCCTTCAGTTAGCCAGTCAGGGTGGGTCCCATCCTTTAGCAGCTGGGTCATTTATGCTTCCAGGTGCTCATGGAGTGCAGTTAGCTTCTTTAGCCAGTAGGTGTGAACCATGTCAGGCCCTGGTGCTGTCCAGTTCTTTATACCTGAGACTCATTGCTGAATGTCTGCCACTGTGATGGATACTGGTTCTTGTTCAGGGAGGTTGCTGTGGTCTGCTCTTAGATCCATCAGCCACTGTGCACCACTGTTGTGTGATGCCTCCTTCTCCCGTATGCTTTTCCAGTATTGTTCAGTCTCTAGCCTTGGCGGGTCTGCCCTGTTGTTATTACCCTGCCACTGAGAGTACACTTTAGCTGGTTGAGTTGAGAACAGCCAGTTTATTCGCCTTGCTTCAATTTCTCTCGTGTACCTCTTTAGGCGGGTGGCCAAGGCTTGGAGTCATTGTTTGGCAGTTTCTTTTGCTTCAGGTATGGGCATCTGGCTGTACCTCCTGGGTACCTGTTTTTTCATTGCACCTTTCTGGAGCTCTGATAGTTGCCTCACTTCTCTCCGAGCTGCCTCAATTTTAGCCCCCAACCTACTATTCCATGGTGGATATGTATCTTTATGGTTGCTCTTTGGTTGATAGCCAAGCACCTCAAGGATCACTGGTGCTGAGGTGTAGATCAGCTCATTGGTTTCAGTGATAGTCATTGTAGGAATCATCTTCCAGGAGATTTTCAGATGGTGCTCCACTCAGCCTCTGTAATTGGTGTGGGGCCGTGATCTTGTGTCCTATGTCACTGCCTCGCTCAGCGTGATTGTGCTTATTGGGGCTTCGTACCCACTCTTTGGATGTGGAGTTGTTGTTAACGACCTGACCTGGCGTCCTACCCCCACCCCTTGCCGTCGCATTTGTGTTGTACCTCGTCAATCTCAAGCTGTGATAGCAGTTGCGTCTGTAGAAGTTGAACTACTAGTTGTTTGGCAGTGAGTGTTGATTGTGTATCGAAGATTCCATATTTCCCACATTCTCTGCATGTAACCCCTCTGACTAGGGTTACTGGAGTAGTAGCATTCTAACAGAGCCTTGAGCCCACGTCTCGACAGGGTGCTCTGGTTCCTCAGCACCTGACGCAGGTGTGACGTCTGAGCCGATATGTTCCCTTGTCTCTCATCATATGAGGTAGGCAGTAGTTGCCTAAGGACCCACCCTAGGTGTTGGTAATTGCCCCGGCCGGGAATGCGAACCCGGGTCTACTGCGTTAAAGTCGGATGGCTTACTCACTGAGCTACTGAGCTATGTAAAGCACTTTGTGTTGCTGTGTTGTGTGCTTTTAGGCATAAAAGGTGCTTTATAAATAAAATTTAATTTGATTTGATCATGGATATTTTATAATAAATTATAATTAAGCTAAAGTGAATTAGACTGTATATTTTAAAGTGTCTTTAGATGCCATTAACTAGCGCTTTGCAAAAACTAAACTGAACTGAAAGCAGCTTCAGTTGAAAAATGAATGGATATGAATGATATAAAAACCCAAAATTAAAATTTGGGGCTTGCAAAAATAAATATTCTGGGCTGCATCAATTTACTGTCTGGTATCCACACTTCTGCAGCAATGGCCATTAGAGACAGTTAAGCCCAGAATTACACAGCAGATTAATTTGTTTGACTTTGTACTGTAGAAAAAAGTCACATTTAGACACAAACAGCTATTTCTAACAGGCAGTGCAGTTCATGTTTTTATGACAGACAGAAATCCTCTGTCTGTGTGTGTTTGCACTTCATTATACCTGTCTGTAGTTAGATGTGTTGGCTTGTGTAATTTTTCCTCTTCCCTTGCCCTGCTTTTGAGGTCATAAATCATATACAGTAATCTCGCTGTAAATAACAAGACAAGGTTGTTTTGGTTCATTTGAGACAAGTTGTGGATTTATACTCACACATGTTCATTCATAACTATCAGGAAAACCTTTTTCCTACCACCTTTCCTGCTGTTTCTGGGTTCATTCGGTTTAAACAGTCAAACCTGAGTTATTGTGTGCATGCAATTAACAGAGTCTCAGATGTCGTCCGTTTGCCCCTGCAGCCGCTTTCTGCTGAACTCTTCACCCTTCAACTCCTGCCTCACACCCTGCCTTTTCCTTAAACACCAGAAACAGATATGCATCTGCTTTTTCAAACGGACATTCATCAATATTTCGTTGGCTGAGCTGAACTGTGCTGCTTGAGGGCACACAGGCACATTTTATGCAGGAAGTGACATAATTGTGTACATGGACTTTGGGCAGTTATTCAGTTGGTAATGGGAGTGCATTGTTGTAAATGGCACAACTCTGTATTTACCCACCAGGCTCAGGTTTCATACAAGGGCCATATGCAATAAAAATCTAACAAAACATACCTTTATTTGTTGTAGTCCCAATATGAGCGACACTGGAGTTCATTCGACAGTTGATACAACCAAAAATGCTCCCAAAGGAAGCAGTTTTGTTTCGTTCTTGTTGCTTTCTCTCCTCACTTGCAATACAGGAAGTTATTGTGCTGGTGCCACAGTGGTCTCAGGTTTAATATAGTTCCCTGTGCTGGCACTAACAGTGATCCCTGATGACATATTAGGGAGGTGAAAAGGGAATTTAGAACCATTAAAATGATATGAATGATATATCTGCCTCCAGTCAGTCATTTTAAAACAAATCCTTCCAAAGAATATTCTACAGGGATTTAGTGTACCTTACTCTATGAATGAACAGTACAAGGAGGGCCAGAGTGATCACTATGGTGGCACAACACAGTATCACAAAAAAACAACATCTCACAAAATATATTAAATCATCAATAAAATGTATTTTTAATGCCAAATTTAATCAAAAACATGAATATTTCAAGAAAAGACAGAAACAAAGTGGGTCGGTCATAAAGGCACTACAAAGTCATTGAGTTAAAAATGCTGCTGTACAGGTGAAGTTGCTGTTCAGTAGTCAGCAACATTAGTTGTGACCAAGGCAAGCACATGTTTAGCATATCTGGGGTTATAAACTTCAGATTACTATCTCAGTGGTCTGATTTGAAGATCTCAGATCTTCTCTATCGGTCGGTAATAACCACTGACAGAAGAATGACAAGAATCCGAGGTCTTTACACACCTGATCTTCTCACTCAGTGATAGTTCTTGCACATGATTAGCTTCACTTAGATCATGTGTTTCTATCTGATCCAAAATGCTGCAGTGAGGGTTCTGATGAGAACTAGCAGCAGAGATCATATTTCTATGGTTTTATCTTCTCTTCATCGGCTCTCAGTTAAATCAATAGAATTTTCACTTCTTCTAATCACATATAAAGCTCTTAGTGACAAAGCTCCATTGGATCTTAAAAATCACATAGTTCCAGATTGTTCCAACAGGAAAAGAAGGAAAAGAGGAAAAGAAACAGAAAAAGAGACTGAGCAAGAGATAAGACATAGGATGGACTTTTACTAGCTAGAGAAAGCTCAGAGTCGGTAGGGGGCACGTCACTGAGAAAATTTGCCAAAGTTGCTGTAATAAAAAAGTCCAAAATGGAAATTTAGGGGCTGCAGAAGACAATATTCTCTGCTGCAACAGTAACCTGGATTGCCTTATTGACTGCTAAAATGTCTGGTCTAATGAGTCTCCGTTTTATCTGCTATTCAGATGGTAGGGTCAGATGAAATTAAAGCATGGATCCATCCTCCCTTGTATCAACTCTTCAGGCTGTTGGTGGTGTAGTGCTGTTGGGGATATTTCTTGGCACACTTTGGGCCCCTTAGTACCAGCATGGCGTGGTTTAACCACCACAGCCTACCTGAGTATTGCTGCTGACCATGTCCATCCCTTTATGACCACAGTGTAGCATCTTCTGATGCTACTTCCAGCAGGATAATGCACCATGTCACAAAGCTTAAATCATCTCCAACTGCTTTCTAGAAAATTACAATGGGTTTACTGTACTCCACTGGCTTCTACAGTCACCAGATCTCAAGCCAATAGAGTAGAGATTACCAAATCCAGATCTTTTGGGCCAGTGTCATAAAGGTTTCCATTGTGTCCCTTCTCCAACACACTTGACTCAAACAAATGAGTCATTGTGCAGAACTTCAGAGGCTGCTGGATTCATTTAATTTGAGTCTGGTGTGTTGGAGCAGGGACACATTGAAAATCTACAGTTGACTGGTTTGACATGTGATGGAATGGGAGCAAGTCTCTAAAGAATGTTTCCAACACCTTGTTGAATCCATGACTCCAAGAATTAAGGCAGTTCTGAAGGAAAAAGAAGGTCCAACACGGTACTAATAAAGTGGAAGTGACAAAGTAGAGAAATAGGGAAACTTCTTAGAGAAGCTTGTTTCTTCCAGACAGACAACACAGTCGTAAGTGACTCCTTATGACTCTTTTCAGTTGTCATTTCAAGTTGATACCAATGTCTTCAGATGTTATACAAGTTTCTGCCTTGTGGTGGATGGGAGCTTAAGAGCTATATAAAAAGAGAGGATAAAGAACATCCAACAAAAAGCTGGAAAACATCATTATTAGATTATATTATCAGGAAATGGTTGCATTTCAGCTGAGGGAGACAAAAGAGCTGCGGTGCAGTTACACAAACCAGAGATGGAGTCCCTTAATGAGGTTGAAGGTCAGCTAACAGAAACTGCATGTGGGAGGAACCAGAACCAGAACTTTTCTTTTATTCAGTATTCTGTTACACAACCAGGACAAAAAAAGGAGTCTGGAAGTAAACAGCTGTATCGACAGAGTCTTTTGTGCTTGTACAAACTTAAGCAAACGTATTAACTTAGGGTGACACTTTGGCTAGCAACATTAAAAAAAAACTAAAAGCATTCAAACAGTAATGGATAAAAAGTACAAGTCAATCCAGATAACAGGAAGATATTCTAACACTGATCTTGAGGTTTGATGGTGAAGGTGTATATTCCTGTGATTGACGGGAAAAAAACAAAACATAGAATCTGTGCAGCTCCCATCAGCAGCCTGAAGGGGGTGATATCAGTTTGGCTGATGATGGGTAGATGGGGATCAGCCATTGATGCACATGAGACTGTCAGTTCAGAGTCACACAGCAGTCAAAAGATAAACCCAGAGACCTTTTCCCATCAACAGAAAATTTACCTGTCATTAGCTAATTTGTAACTTTTCTGTGTCACAACCACAGATCTCCTGGGAACAGATGTAGCACTGATGATAGTATGCCATTCCAGTATGTGACCTTATCCCCCTGTCTTTTATCACTCATTTAATAATTTAAGTAAGAAGAAAGAGAAAGAAAGAAAAGTAAAAAAGATAGGTAAAACCCTTGTAGTTTGGTGAGTCCTCACAAAAATATATATAAAACAAGGTTTTCCATTTGGGTTAACATGATGTGCTCCAAGAACTTTAGCAAAATTCTCTGCACAACTGAGAAGGAGATATGTGTGTTGGAAGTGAAGAACTCTAATTTTCTGTCTACTTCTTCTGAAGTCCAGCAGTAACAGAAACAATGTGGGAGATTTTTAATTTTTTAGTTTTAGCAGTGTAAATTTCACTCAATAAGTCGATGTTGCTAGTATCATATTGGACCCCCTTTTTTCTTCAGAAACATCTTAATTCTTGATGTCATAGACTCAGCAAGGTGTTGAAAACATTCCTCAGAGGTTTTGCTTCATGGCAGCATCACACAGTTGCTGCAGATTAATCGGCTGCATCCATGATGAGGATCTCCCGTTCCACCACATCCCAAAGCTGCTCTGTTGGATTGAGATCTGGTGACTGTGGAGGCCGTTGGAGTCCAGTGAACTCATTGTCATGTTCTAGAAAGCAGTTGGAGATGGTTTGAGCTTCTTAACATGGTGTATTATCCTGCTGGAAGTATCTGTCAGCAACAATACACAGGAAGGCTGCGGTGGTTAAACCATGCCATGTTGGTACTGAGGGGCCTAAAATGGGCCAAGATAATATAATAATGGATTAGATTTATATAGCGCTTTTCAAGGCACCCAAAGCGCTTTACATTGTGTATCCATTATTCATCCACTCCTCACTCATACCTGGTGATGGTAAGCTATGTGTGTAGCCACAGCTGCCCTGGGGGAGGCTGATGGAAATGTGGCTGCCAATCTGCGCCTACGGCCCCTCCGACCATCACCGAAAATCCATTCACCAGTGATGCCAACACTGGAGGCAAGGAGGGTTAAATGTCTTGCCCAAGGACACAATGACAGATGATTGCAGGAGTGGGAATCGAACCGCCAACCTTCTGGTCATTGGACGCCTTGCTCTACCATCTGAGTCACTGCCGCCCCAACAGGATCTCTACATCAGTGGGTCCCAACCTATTTTCCTTGGGGACCCACTTTATACAAATACTAAAAAGCCATGGACACCCTGCCCCACCCTGCTGAAATCATGTTTGAGTTAATGCTTTCGAAAGTAAGATTCTCACCATAAATATTGTATTCTGACTGAGTCCTGCGATAAAGCCCAAGTTAAATTAACAACAGATAGTTACTTTTTTTCTGAAAATAGGGAAAACATATGGACATTAATCACTATGGCTCTGAATGTTCAAAGCCTCAAGGAACCACTGTGCTTTTTAGCGAGCCCCTTGGGGTTGACACAAGTCAGGATGGATTCATACTTTTCATGATGTTTCCACCAAATTCTGAGCCTAGCATCTGAATGTGGAGCTGAAATGGAGAATCATCAGACCAGGAAACATTTTTCCATCTTCTATTGTCCAGTGTTGGTGAGTCTGTGTGAATTGTAGCCTCAGTTTCCTGTCCTTAGCTGACAGGAAGCACCCGGTGTGGTCTTTTGCTGCTGTAATCTATCTGATTCAAGGTTGGACATGTTGTGTGTTCAGAGATGGTGTTCTGCAGACCTTGGTTGGAACCAATGCTTGTTTGACTGCCTGTTGCCTTTCTATCATCTCCAACCAGTCTTCCAATTTTCCTCTGACCTCTGACATTAACAAGACATTTTGGTCCAGACAACTGCTGCTCACTGGATATTTTCTCTTTTTTTGTGTGTGAAAATCCCAGTAGGTCTGAAATACTCATACCAACAACCATGCCACATTCAAAGTCACTTAAATCCTCTTTCCTCCTCATTCTGATGCTCCATTTGAACTTTAGCAAGTTATCTTGACTATGTCTACATGACTAAATGCACTGAATTGCTGCCATGTGATTGGCTGATTAAATAATTAGGTCAACACGCAGTTTAACAAATGGACCTGATGACAGTGGGTGTATTGGTTAGTATCAGTGAACTGTTTGAATAACATTGTACAATTAACACAGTTATATGTTTGAGTAATTAGTCTGTGTGCATAAAATGTGTGTTTGCAAGATGGCGGTCTCACCTCAGGATGCTGGACACGGCCTTTTGATCTGTCTGCACACATCCACGCTCTGCTTCAACAAGGAAAAACAAGAAATATACTGTGGAAACTCACAGGACTGTAACACCACAGCCCACAGTCCAGATGGGCCTGAATATAGATGTGAAAATTATAGGTGATACTTTTCTCCTTTAAATAAGACGCTGATCAGGAGTCTCCCACTGGCTCAGCCGGTTATGATCCGTGACGTGTACGTCAGTCGTTTGAGCTGCATCTCACTTTTTCTTTTGAAAGGGATCATTTCACTTTATGAGCACTTTTCCTTTAAAACAAGTTGTGAGATTTCAAAGTTTTTACCTTAATATATTTTTTATGTTTTATGTGGCTTCAATAGAATTGGTAGCTAGACTGTTTATCTACCACCATCTAAGACCAACAGTGTGTTGTCATGCCATCTGTGTTGAAACACAACTAACTTTTTGCAATTTTTTAAAAATTTCTTTTAGTTTTTTGAGGAAATTAATGTTTAAATAGAAAAGATTAAGCTACAGGCATCATGCTATTTAGCCTGTTTAAGCTAATATGGTCAAAATCTCTGGTTTAGACCAAAAAAGTACCTTTTTTTTGTCTAATAATTATCACTATTTTCTGTGAGATGCTGTTAGATACCCTCAATGTTCACACATGTAGCCATGCTTTTTGTTAACAACCTGTAACTAATTTAATTCTCACATTATTTTAATGAATTTCTTTTTATTACTATTTAAGATTTTATTTTTATTTGTCATTATAATGTACGTACATCGAAAACTTAAATAACATTTCTCCAACAGTGCAGGACAAGTACAAACATCACAGTAAAAGCAGTAAATAACCACAAATATCAATTAGAAAAAAATAGATAAATAAAACATCTCTGCTTTAAAGAGATGAAGTGAATACATATAATTTGTTGTTCATACAAAGTATTCTGTTTAACTGTTTTGTTTTGTTTTGTTTTTCTGTGCACTGCATCGTCCAAACCAGGAAGTAAAGTCATGTGTAAAAGTAAGGTGTGTAAGGTGAAGTGTGCTGGCAAGACCCATTTTCCTGAGTTTGCAGAGGAAGTAGAGTCGCTGTGCTTTCTTGGTTACTGCTGGTGGTTGTGATGAGCTCATTAGCAATGTGTGCTCCCTGATATTTCACACTACTGACTCTCCACAGCTTTACCATCAATGTCTGTAGGTGCATGTTTCTGTTTGTGGGTCTTCCTGAAGTCTGTCACAACCTTTCTTGTTTTGTCCACATTAAGGAAGAGGTTGTAAACCCTACACTATGCTGTCAGCTGCCTCACCTCAGCCTTTAGCCTTGTTGCAGTCTCCGTTTAAGCCAGCTACAGTCCTATCTGTAAAATTGATGATATGGTTATTGTGGAATCTAGCAGGACCCAAATGCAGGATGATGACATGGGAGGCAGGTGAATGTAGAATCCAGTTAAACTTTATACTTAAATAAACCAAAACTGATTATATAACAACACAAAAAATAACCAACAAAGAACTGGACATAACACATGAAAACATACGGAGGGATTAACAAAGAATGATGATTAGCAACCAGTAAACAGGTGAGCAGGAAGTAAACGAAACTGAATACACAAGGGGATATACCTTACAGCAAACAGAGAACAGAACAATACAGGGGGCTTTAAAGATAACTAAGACTAAAAACTAAAGAACAGACGACAATGGAAATTCACCAAAAAATCAACCAAAACATCATGGATCCTGATGCAGATCAACCACACACTGAACTAGAAATAGACTGAAACAGCTGAAGAACAACAGGTGGTGAGAATCCTTAACTTCATTGAACCATTAAAAAATAATAATAGTAATGGTAAAATGTGTAAAGCATTTTTTTTCTTCCAGTGGAAATTTATTAACTGGTTTGATTTCTGTTAAACTTTTCACAAACTCCTCTTGTATTTGATGCAACAACAAGGGTGAAAAATCAAATATGAAAAACAGTAAAACTGTGTCATTATTTGGTGGGGCCTTTGTTTCTGGGTGGGATGGGGCTAGTCCTGGTGCCAGAACCAAGTACCAGGGTGGGTGTTTGATCGCTGTGGCTGGGCCCTATTTATCAAATGAATTTTGACTTTCATCAGATGACAAATTGCACTTTAATAATTTAATATTTGACCCATGTTGAAGCAGATTAGTCATAGAATACAACTAAAAAAAGAATTTCTTCCCTCAACTATTGGAAAAAAAAAAAAAAAAAAAAAAAAAACAACTTTAGCGATACTTAAATCAGATCCAGCAGATATCAGATGTAACAGGACAGATATGACAGAAAATAGAACATTTAATTTATGAATAATAAAGTCAGTCTAGTCATTTCAACCAATAATCAAACTTTAGAATTAAATGCCAACTGTCAGAGGTCGAGATCAGTTCATCTAAAAACTAGTGCTGGGCAACGATTAAAATTTTTAAGCGCGATTAATCGCATTACATGCTGTGATTAATCGCATCGTTACGCGCAAATGTCTCTTTCCTTTGAAAGAAGCAGCTACATAAAGAAAATGCAGTCATTTTTGGTTTACAAACATCAGGGGTCTCCAACCTGTGACTCCGGAGCTGCAAGTGTCTCTCTGGACCTTCCACAATGCCTCTAAATATGTGGCTAAAATATTTTTTTTAAATCTATTTTTCTTGTCATTAGGTTGGAAACCAGGGACTTTTTTTATATATATATATATAATTTTCCACAAATGTCTACATCCCTTAGAAGAAAGTCTGTTTATCCCCTTTTTATAAAGGTTTTATGTTTTTCTTTATTTTAAAACCTGATAAATGGAAATAAAAATGTGGTTCTTCAAAAATAACAAACATCCTATGGTGGCTCTTCATTAAAAATATATATATTAAGCTGACTTTTTGAAAAGTCTCGTAACATTTGCGTCTCTAAAGTAGTTTTATTTAGCTGGCTGAGGGAAAAATGGCTCTTTGGATTGGAAAGGCTGCAGACCCCTGAACTAAACACATAAACAGCTTTACCAGCAGTTTCTCTTTAAACAGCAACAGTTAAAATATTTTTTCATATATATTTATAAAATCACATATTTATGAGAAAGAAGGATGAAATGTTCAGGATTTACTAACTAAAAGGTAAAAAGTCAGCAGGATGAATTTAAAGCTGTGAAGCTGCTTTCTTCTAAACACAGAAGGAACAATATGTGATGAATATCAGCATCAGGTGAACAGACAGAAAGCAGGATTAGAATCTTACAGCTTCTAGATGGTGAGGAGAGAGAAATATTCACAATATGCACAATAACTTCCATCCATGCACCTTTAGTGCTTCATTATCCAGATTTCTGGCCTATTAATTCTCTAAACCTTAATTTTTAGTTTGACTGCACTTGCAGCCTCCGCTACCCGGAGTTAAGGGGTTAACATCTCGTTTCAGGGTGTAGCTCAGGTCTGTAAATAAACATGTGTGGTATCCACAAAAAAGTCCAGAGTCTCAGCTAACAGCTCAGTAAAACCATTTCTATGACCACCAAACACAGTTAAGACAACAAACAATTTAAAGAGCAGCTACACAAAATCTGAAAAATATGTAGGCTAAACAAAATGATGTCTCCCCGTCTCCACCCCACGGCATGAACACGAACAAACTCCTCTACTAAAAGCTCACATCTTCCACAGCTGGAAGTTTCATCTCGCTATGACAAAGATTCACTGAACCGGAGGCAGAAGAAGACCCGATTTATGCTGCACGTTTGTAAAAGTCAGAAAGCATGTCTTACCTTGGCTGTCTTGCATGAATTAAAACCGCATTTATTAAAAACACGATGTTTTGTCCATCTGCATGCATTTTGACAAAGAGAAACGTTGGTTCTTTTTTTATTATTTCTTAAGTTGCAGACAGAAAACATGTCTTCATTTTAATAAACCTGCTCTCTCCTGATTACATCAGACGCACCGCTGCAACAGGGAAAGGAGACATGGACGCCATGTTTCTGTCATCAAAGCCAGCGGCCAGCAAAAAAAAAAAAAAAATTAACGCACGATTAAAAAATTAATGGCGTTAATTAAGAGTTGCGTTAATTAAGAGTTGCGTTAATGCTCGATTAAAGCGTTAACGTGCCCAGCACTACTAAAAACCTAAACAGCACTTAGAGAAACGTACGGATCCATGGATCAAATTTACACAAAACAAAAGCTCAGCACAACGAAGATGTTTCCATCATGCTCTAGCTACGCAACAAACTTCCATAATCCAGCCAAAGAGGGACCGTGGTGGAACACTTACTAACCTGCACAACTTTACACAAGTTCGTCTTAGAGAAAAGCAGCTAGAGCTCAACCAAACTGATCCTGGTTCATTTTGTGCAACTTCAACTCTGTAAAACATCAGGAAACATCTGCAGCAGACAGAAACCAGACATGTAACTGTGACTTACTACACTTAGTAAGGACGAGTCAGACAAGAGTTTAATCTAGCTGCAGACGATGCCTTACGAGGAAAAGGAGAAGACAGAAAACGTGCACCTGTGGTTGCTATGGTTACCATCTTGCTAGGTCTGTCACATTGCTGGAACCATGCTGGAAGTAGCTGATTCTTTCTGTGTGACACCTGAACAATACAAAAGTATTGAGAGGTCTTTAAATCCGCAAAGCTTTATTCCTGTCATATCCATTAAGATCTCCTAAAGCAAATTTGTATGGTACAAAATGGCAGCCAGACCATCATTCTGCAACAGGACAAGTTAAAAATAAAAAGAATTCTGCCTTTATGTCTCAACCTGGGACATCTTGTGATATTATTATGACGATATTTCAGTTTCCATGGGAGGATAAACTGTACCACCTTTGGTGATACACTTAAATTTTACCTTTGGCTCTTCTTAGGTTAAACTGTAACTGTTCAGCTGTTTTGGTTCACGATTAACTACCTGATGAAAGAATGACATAATCCTCAAACACGAACACGTTTCTAAATGTAGATGGAGACAAAGGAAAACTAAAACAGGAACAGAAAATGTTCACACGAGGCGCTTCTGAAATAAATATCTGTACACAAAATGACAAAGCTGTACAACATGTACACACTCTATGTAACACACCCTCTCCTCCTGTTGTCACTATAAACCAGTTTATCATAACATTTGCAGGCCACCCTGTGGTCATATTTATTTAGTCATTGTATTTATGTGGTTTTATTGCATGTTTCATGGCGGCTCCAGGCGGTTTTACATTGGAGTACCAGTGTTTATGAAGAGGGTAAGAGTGGGAGACAGGCTTCTAGTTCGGGCCAAAGCTAACTCTGTGTGGGTGTGTGCAGTCTAAATTTGTGTAATTGTGTTGGCAAAATGTCCACCATCCAAGGTGTCCAAGTTGGAAGCTGTACAACTCATTCATGGGATATTTACAGAGAAAGCCTAACACAGCATCCTGAAGTGATTTTTCCCCCCTTTTAACAATTTCCATGTAAACAAACTGAGGATGTGATGAAACAAATAATTTCTCAATGTAAATTGTAATTGAGCATCCAGTGTCCTTTTAATCTAGAATTACTCAGAGAGAGAGCAAACCTCCGCCAAGCCATTGTAATGTTTTTTGTTTGTTTGTTTGTTTTTTTTCCAATGATTGTGGGCATTATTTTTGAGTTAGAAGCTTTAATGGCAAAATTATCCTTAACTCCCTATAGTGAAATTCTTGGATTCAGGCAGTGATCTGGATCACCTCCAAATTCTAATCACGTGCTCCTTGTTCCATTATTTTTCCACTTGTTCTTTTTACGATTCATTTAAGAAATTATTTTATTTGTTTTTAAGACACTGAATGGGCTTGCCCCATCCTACCTCTCTGAGCTGTTGCATATCCACTCCCTCTCCCAGTCATTCAGGTCAGCTAACCAGCTGCTCTTGGATGTGTCAAGGACGTGGCGTAGGCTCAGATGGGACAAAACTTTTGCTCTTGCAAAGTCCAAACCTGAATAGTTCTGGAGGTGGGTCCTGCACATAAGAGGTCTGTAGGCAGGGATCAGCTCCACACAAATGCTGCTGCAGCCTTGTATGCTCCTGGAATGTTACAGTACACCTGGCCCAATATATTAAAGTCTCTTGTTGTAAAGTTGATGAATTTGTGGAATTAGAGGAGGACATATTTTAATTTCACGTGGGTAAAGTCCCCAGCTGCGATTATAGCCACCTCTGAATTAGATCTCATCCCCGGTGGTCAGGCAGTACATCTCCTCCAGCGCTAACTTAGCATTAGCTCAGGGTGGTATGTAGGCCGCTATGATCACAACCAAGGTGAATTCTCTAACCAGTTTAAACAGTCTGCACTTCACTGCCAAATATTTCAGGTTAGAAGAGCAGAATGTTTGCAGCTGTACACCACCAGCTGTTTACGTACAGCACCAAACCTCTGCCTTTGGTATTACCTGAAGCTGCATGGAACAGAAAGTGCCCCGCTAGCTCCACCGCTGCATCAGGGACATTGTTGTCCAGCTAGTTCTTGGTGAAGACTGCCACACAACTGTCTGATGTGAGACTATCCTCAGACAAATTTCGTCCAGTTGCCAAGAGACTTGGTATTGGTGAAGAGGAGACTGGGCAGAGCCGGTCTGTGTGGGTTAGTTTGTAGCCTAGCATGCAGCACTGCTGTTGTTTACATTGTCTCCTTCGTTTCCAAGGCCACAGAGAGGGGATGGTGAGGGCCTCTGTGGTCTGCTGCAGTTCAGGTGGAATAAAATCTGGCTTTGGTGAAGCCGAAAAACTGTAGTTTTTCCCCAATTCCAGCAGGTCATCCCTTCCGTACTGGATTAAGGATTCAAGTCTTAAAAATGCAGGTGAAAACATGAATAAAAACATCAAAACAAACGTAAACAGCCAAGAGCCTGGAGCTGTTGCATGTGCCTGTGCTATAATATATGAAAAGAGCTAGATCTCTCATCACTGTGGTGAATGAAAAGAAATGACAACATTTCCCATGATTAATATTCTGACATATCATCCTTTCACCGGCTGTATACTTTTTATTATTATTTTTTTTTACAAGAATCCATATAGTATGAGCAGCAGAAGATGCAGAGAGTTACCAGACATGCTGCACTACATCATTATTTCTTTTTGGTCCACTGGATGGTCCGTTTGCTTTCTCACTATTAGCACATCGAACCGGAGATGACTTGCGAGTATACCAAGATGTCCTGTTTTCAAGCACACCCGCATTTGCCTGATTTTCTGCACAAGAGTCCAAATGTTTAAAATGTTTGACAAATGTTTTGAGTGAGTCAAATACAGACATTAATATTGTAAACTTAAGCTCTAGTAATTCCTTGTAAAAAAATGTAAAAATGCATTTAATTGCATTTCAGTTCGAAACAGTAGAAAAAGAAATAGAAAATATCCCTGGCCCAAAATGAACAGACCTAAAGTTAAAGTGTCATTTTAAACACTTTAACTGTTCCCTGATCTACAACATGTTACAGTACTTTATACTTTTTAAATGTTTTTGTCTACATGCTTCATTAATAGGCATTAATATCTGACAGTAAGCCAGTGGGAACAGACTGTAACTGTGAGCGTTAATGGATGAGGGAGGGCTTTGTAGACGCACTGCTTGAGACAAAAAAACAAAAAACATTCTTTCACGTCAGTTTCAAAAAGTCTCCAATAACCCCAGAAAAGTTGCTAGATTTGTCTCTAGTTGCTTCTTTGAAACAGAGTTACTAGATGAGTCAGAAATCTTGCTAAATATAAACATACAATGTATATATATATATATATATATATATATACAAACATATATATATGTGTGTGTTTGTGTGTGTGTGTGTGTGTGTGTGTGTGTGTTATCTGACAGAGTGGCACTATGAGGCGTTATTCTACTGGGTCTAGTGATTGTAGGAAAAAGACTCAAGAAAAAGACTCACTGCGCAGTGCATTATGGAACATAAACATTACGCTGGCAACATTTTCGGAGGCCACAGAGAAAAACCTGACCATTGCAGACCAAACCAAAATGTTGAAAGTTAGAAGCAAACAAAATGTGCACTACAGGGACAAGCTTCTTCCCGTGGCGAGGAGATGCTATATAGGAAAGATCACATCTGTAATGATCCGTCTGATAAGGGTCGGACTTCCCAGCCTCCCTGAACGCAACCTAATTTTCCCACTCTGATTGGTAATACGCTTCACCTGTTTGATGCCCTTTAAATACCTGCCTGTGACAGCGTTTCTTCGCCAGATCGTCTTGGTTCTACCCTGCACGTTTCCAGCCGTTGTTCTACCTGTCTGCCTGCCTACCTGCCTGTTGTTGACCTTGTTTTGGACCTGGATTATCGTCTCTGCCTGCCCCCTGACTGGTATCTCTGTTTGTTATTGGATTTCTGGATTATTGACCCCTGGACTGGTTTTTGGATGTGGATTTTGGATCACGGAATAATCTACTCTGCCCAGACGGAGATATTCATTATCACCCACTTCCGTGGGTTGGAGACCCTGACCCCCGCCAGTTATTCCCCCACTAACCTGTTCTTTACCCAGCAGTTATCCACCCACTCCAGTGGACTCCCCGTCCGGCTTCCCGGGTTCTGCCTGTACGATCTCACCAAACTGCACTACAGCACCCGGTACGTGGATTTGTAACATCCTGCATCATTATCACAGACTCCCTGCCTCCTAACACCTGTTCTCATACCCCCCCACAGAAGAGCTGACCGAACGAGACCGGATAGATCACCAGTGCACATTTACATTGTTCAAATAAATTCCTTTTTACCTTTCACTGGAATCCTGATTCTTTTGAGTCCAATCTCCGGGTTTGTGACAACATCAATTAGAGATAATGATCCTTATGAACCCCCAAAAATAAAATAAACAAAAATAGATAAATAAAAAAATTTAGCTTGTGGAAATTATTATTCACTGGAAACTTAAGGAACTAACTAGTGATTTATGATGGTAAAAAAAAAAAAAAAAAGTAGTCTAACAACCTAAATGCTAGCTGCGCTAGTGTGACCGAGGAAAACAAAAAAATTTCGGCACAGGACAACAACAGGAAGGAGAGGATGTGTAAAACACACCACGCAGCATGCACATTAGTTATAAAATGTTTATCTGATTATCTGGACGTCATTGGTAGGTGAGGTGTGTGTTTTGCGCTGTTTCTGCAGGTGTTGGCCACATTGAGAGAAAGAAGACAAAGAGGGGAAAGACAAATCGAGGCGACAGGTACTTGGCAGCTCAAGAGCAGAGTAAATAGGCCATTCTCCCACACACATGGACACGCTTACCAGAGCCAGACAATGCAGCAACACACACACACACACACACACACACACACAGATAAGCACAAACAACTCTTGGCATCTATACAGTTAAATGCATGAAAAAACACAAAATGAAAACATGTAGGAAAGAAATAGGCTCACGTATACATGGAAAATATTAACACACACACACACACACACACACACATCTCTTAGCATGTCCACAAATTAAAACCAACCATTCCCATTAGAGCGTCTCTTTTCTTCTGGGTCATGCTAACTTTGTAGTCCACAAGATTCTGAGAAGTGAGGAGTCACAAATCTGGATATCAGGTCAGAAAACGCAAGCTCCCTGCAGCTTTCCAGAACACCTGATTTCTACATGAATCATTTCAAACGTTTGTTTTCAGTCTAACTGAGAGGAAACAGAAATTAGCCGGCTGGAACGGAGGTTTTACTAACTGCATTAGGGATCTCCATGTGGGGATACTCGCCAGCTGACCTCATGTTATTTACACAAAAGAAGGAAACACTGGATGATGCACAACCTCTGTGCCTTATTTACATCATGATGGCTTTTTATTTGTCTGAGTAATCTAGGTATGCACACACCAACAAACCCAAGACATGGATATGATCTCAAAGACACACAGTTCAGCATGGAAATAGGAGGAAACAGGCAAATGTTCTGTGTCTGCGGGAATGCCTTGATGTAGAAGAGCTTTAGTCAAACACAGACTGGAGGCTGTTGAAGAATCCGTACCACCCGTGTTTTCTCCCGAGGGGGGGTGCTTGTCATGCTAACTTTGTAAATGAAAACAACTTTTGTGTGTGCTTTGTTTTTTTCAAAATACATTTGGTGACTATGATAAATAGAGCAGTGAGCCACAGCTTGGCAGAGTCAAACAGCAGCATTAATTATCTGTAACGTTTTTTTCTATAAATAAACGTCTGATTCACTGGTCTGTGTTTCCGAACTGACCAGTGATTTACAGCCCACTGACTGATTAACAGGCTGTGTTTGGGAAGTGCAGAACCACCATGACAGAAAAACTTGGTGCTAAAAGTTTTACCAAGAAAATACTGAAGAAATAAAGTGTTTTGTTTTTTTTTTTACTAATGTGTACTGGAAATGTACAGGATAGATTCTCCAGACTTCAGCCATTCAGCGCTAGAAACTCTCACCATCACGTCCACCTTGCTAGCAACAGATTGGACCCCATATTTCCTTCAGAACTGCCTTAATTCTTGGTGTCATACATTGAACAAGGTTTTGGAAACATTTCTCAGAGACTTTGCTCCATATTGACATAATAGCATCACACAGTTGCTGCAGATTTGTTGGTAAAACATTTGATGCATTATCCTGCTGGAAGTAGCCATCAAAAAAATGGTACACTGTGGTCATAAAGGGACATGGTCAGCAACAATACTTAGGTAGGCTGTAGTGTTTATGCCATGACTGGGACTAAGGGGCCCAAAGTGTGCCAAGAAAATATCCCCCACACCACCAGCAGCCTGAACCGTATTTACAGGGCAGGATGGATTCATGCTTCCACGATGTTTCCGCTGAATTCTGACCCTACCATCTGAATGTGGAGCTGAAATGGAGACTCATCAGACCACAAGACAACTCTCCATCTTCTATTTTCCAGTTTGGCAAAAAATTTGGCAACAATATGGTGTCAAAAATATGGCAGCTACCATGTATGTGGATCCACAGCAAGTAGATATAAATGGCTCATTCTAAAAGAATAAAAACATAACAGTTATTTTAATAAAGGTGTTATACATCAATAGAAAGTGTTTAGGTTTGTAATACAGTCATGGACAAAATTGTTGGTACCCTTCGGTTAATGAAAGAAAATATCACAATGGTCACAGAAATAACTTGAATCTCACAAAAGTAATAATAAATAAAAATTCTATGAAATTTAACCAATGAAAGTCAGACATTGCTTTTCAACCATGTTTCAACAGAATTATTTAAAAAAATAAACTCATGAAACAGGCCTGGACAAAAATGATGGTACCCCTACAAAAGACTGAAAATAATGTGACCAAAGGGACGTGTTAATCCAAGGTGTGTCCACTAATTAGCATTACAGGTGTCTACGATCTTGTAACCAGTCAATGGGCCTATATATAAGCTACAGGTAGTCACTGTGCTGTTTGGTGACATGGTGTGTACCACACTCAATATGGACCAGAGGAAGCAAAGGAAAGAGTTGTCTCAGGAGATTAGAAAGAAAATTATAGATAAGCATGTTAAAGGTAAAGGCTATAAGACCATCTCCAAGCAGCTTGATGTTCCTGTGACTACAGTTGCACATATTATTCAGAAATTTAAGATCCATGGGACTGTAGCCAACCTCCCTGGACGTGGCCGCAGGAGGAAAACTGATGACAAATCAAACAGACGGATAATACGAACGGTAACAAAAGAGCCCAGAAAAACTTAAAGAGAATAAAGGTCAACTTCAAGCTCAAGGAACATCAGTGTCAGATCGCACCATCCGTCGTCGTTTGAGCCAAAGTGGACTTAATGGGAGACGACCAAGGAGGACACCATTGTTGAAAACAAATCATAAAAAAGCCAAACTACATGTTGACAAGCCACAAAGCTTCTGGGAGAATGTCCTATGGACAGATGAGACAAAAATGGAACTTTTTGCCAAGGCTCATCAGCTCTATGTTTACAGATGGAAAAATGAAGCATATGAAGAAATGAACACCGTCCCTACTTTGAAACATGGAGGAGGCTCTGTTATGTTCTGGGGCTGCTTTGCTGCATCTGGCACAGGGTGTCTTGAATCTGTGCAGGTACAATGAAATCTCAAGACTATCAAGGGATTCTAGAGAGAAATGTGCTGGCCAGTGTCAGAAAGCTTGGTCTCAGTCGCAGGTTATGGGTCTTGCAACAGGACAATGACCCAAAACACAGCTAAAATCACCCAAGAATGGCTAAGAACGAAACATTGAACTATTCTAAAGTGGCCTTCTATGAGCCCTGACCTAAATCGTATTGAGCATCTTTGGGAGGAGCTGAAACATGCCGTCTGGAAAAGGCTTCCTTCAAACCTGAGACAACTGGAGCAGTTTGCTTATGAGGAGTGGACCAAAATACCTGCTGAGAGGTGCAGAAGTCTCACTGACAGTTACAGGAATCGTTTGATTGCAGTGATTGCCTCAAAAGGTTGTGCAACAAAATATTAAGTTAAGGGTACCATCATTTTTGTCCAGGCCTGTTTCATGAGTTTATTTTTTTAAATAATTCTGTTGAAACATGGTTGAAAAGCAGTGCCTGATTTTCATTGGTTAAATTTCATAGAATTTTTATTTATTATTACTTTTGTCAGATTCAAGTTATTTCTGTGACCATTGTGATATTTTCTTTCATTAACCGAAGGGTACCAACAATTTTGTCCATGACTGTATATATGTTTTTCTGTCATTGACCTTCAATTTTGTTACATACTGCACATTTAACGTCCAGTTGACACACGCATGCAAGTAATCTTCTATAAAATGTCAAATATAATTTCACATTTTTCACTTTTCCTGGTCAGCTGTTACCTTTTACACTATAATTTCTCCTGTAAGAGCCTCCATAACCTTTGATCTTTGACACAACATGTTTTTCTGCACAGAAATTGCTGTGCTGTGACAAAAACTTATATGTCCTCATATTCATCTTTTCTCTGACATCTCTGGAAAAGTGAAAAATTAGTTCTGGCTGTGTTGAGATGAAGCACACAGGTGGTCAAAGTGTTTCACATCAAAAAAATCCCTTGTGCAGCTGGAGGTGCGTTCTGTATGAAGGGAGTTGTGGTGAATGATGAATCACCGGCAATGATATCTCCTCTTTTCAACACCTGGTAATGATAATGCTTTGCAGAGTGCGGGGATGATCTGTGTGTATACTCGGTATCTGTCCAGCTCTGTGTGTGGTCATGAAAGCTCATGTGAGACGAAGAGTAGGAGAGCCATCAATCTTTCATTCACAGTAAAATTATCTCTGTGGTTCAGTTTATTCAAACACATCACACCGGTGGAAAGGGACCTTCACAACCTTTACAAAATGGATTTAAATTAAAATGTGATCACTGTAAAACCTTAAGGGGCGGAAAGAAAGAAAAGAAAAGAAGATTGTCTACAAAGAAAGAGCATTAAAAAGCAGAAAGGACAAGAAAAAGGACCAATTTGACTAATTTAGTCTAATGTTGGTAAGCATTTAGTGTCTTCATACAGTATAAACCTTATTTTTATGCATTTTGTGTTAAAAAATTACTATTTAATATTTTTATCAAACCTAACTGAATCAGAACCACAACAAACAAATTAAATAAGGAGCATAGTCAGAATATTATGGCTTTAGATTCTCTCATTTCTGCACTTTTTCCTGATGCACTTGTATTAAATCTATTTCTTTCTGTCACTCTGTGTATCTGGCCTGTTCCCCTACAGAGAGTTTGACCCCTTTCAAACACCCTAGCCAATCAAATTAAAGCCCCACACCTTCAGAAGATTCAACTCTTCATGATGGTAATCATTGCTTCTCTGGCACCGGACCCAGTGCCCGTGAGCAACCACCCAAGCCCCAGCAGAGACCCCACCAGATACAGAGGAGGACCATGGACATCCACCCACCATTGATTATCACCCACCCCACTGCCCCCAGTCAAGTGCCAGGATGTCCCCAACCTAACAGATCAAAAATGAGACCATAACAGGATAAGAACACAAAGAGACTTTAGTCAGCTATGCTCAGCTTCATATTAACCCTTTGATGCAAAGGGGCCACTACAGTGGACACATATTTAAAGGCTGTTTTTAAATGTATGCATGGGTGTGGATCGTACATTAGCAACTTCATTGGACATTAGTGAGTCACCAATACCACGTATAAAGAATAAATACATTTGATATAGTATATGTACATACATTGTAATTACCAAGTTTGCCTCAGTGATAAACAGAACAAGAAAATGATCCAGGTGTTTTTATAGTAAATTGATATTATATTTTTATCACAAGATATTATTTTATAAATATTTTCATAGATCAAAGAGAAAAATCTATACACTAAGTAAAAGTTAAAATAAGATTAAAAAACAGAAAAATGTCAATTTGCATGTCTGTAAAAGTAAAATAGTTTATTTTAAAAAACGTGGTAGTGTTTTGTAATAATTCATGCACCAAAGGGTTAACAAGCAAACTGAACATATTATCGCAAACAATGACCAAAAACAGACATAAACTCATCATAAAAAGTAGAAAAGAATCAAGTACGCAATGTTCCACACACACACACACACACACACACACACACACACACACACACACACACACACACACACACACACACACACACACACACACCATAGTATCCAAACATTAACTAAAGAAAACACAGTTGGTGTGGGGAGTAATGAGAATGTGCTTTTGATATCAGCTGAGGAGTCTGAACCATAAATCCAAACCCACAGTGGAAACTTACCAACTATAAATCCAGAGTTTGTGTTGACTTTAACACTCAAACTTTAGATCATACCACGTTTGATCGTCCTCACGCCGATGGAGGAGCAGCCTGATGAACCACAAAGTGGTACTTACTGCGGGCCAAACTACCTCCTGAGGGGCCCCTGCCGACCCCCACTGTAAAGACAGCTTAGTTATTTCTGTGCCAAGAAACAAAAAAGAAAAAAAGAAAACGAAAAGAGCAGAATCCTGATTTATGATACTTTATGTGGAAATACAAGAGAAACACTACTTTTCCATTTCATGCAATAAAATCTGACCAAATAAACTTTAAATATTGTAAAATTGGAGCATACATCATTAAAGATTACCACATTAAGGCTAAAATTTAAAGCACTTTTAGTGTCTGTCAGATTCTTTGTGATCATAAAACATCTCCTGACCTGATCACCTGTTTGTTCACCTGCACACATATCTGAGGAAGGAAAACTTTCCTGACATACTGCTGGAGCAGACGTGCAGCATGAAACATTACTTCTTCATTGCTTATTTAGTTTTACTGACCATATTTGTTTCACTTTATCAGGTCTAACTGTAGAACTGCTTCAGTTCACACAGGCTCACCAAAACTGGATAATAGTAGGTGGAAAAACATTGCCTGGTTTGATGAGTCTCTATTTCAGTTGCAACAATCAGATGTTAGGGTCAAATTTGGTGAAAAGAACAAGAAAGCATGGACCCATCCTGCTTTGGATCAAGACCTCTGGCTGCTGCTGGTGGTAAAACGATGTGGGGAATATTTTATTGGCTCACTTTAGTCGTCTTTTTACCAACTGGAGGTGGATATAGTAGCCAAAAATTGTAATCAAGTTAGAGTAACATTACTTCAAAATAACATTTTTAAAGAAGAAGTAAAAAGTAGTCACCCTAAAATGAATCATGTAAAAATGTATTTAGTGAAAAGACCACTTGAGTACTGAATAGCTAATTGTAACATCTGATTTTTTAATTTTAGAAATAATGTAAGCAGAGTGAGAACTTACACAAACCAAACTGAACATTCCTAATTGGTGTTAGTTAGCAGCTAACACTAATTCTTTCCTCTGTAGGAAACATGGTGGTCTAATTAGCTTATGCAGCATTTAAGAAATGTTTACAGACACTAAAAGTGTCGATATGAAGACGCTTTTTAAAAGAGGCTTTTCCTCTTCCGCTGATGATGTCTTCTTGGTTTCTTTGCTGAATTAGTGTTTAAAATGGCCAGTGTGTCTATATCTGTTTGCTAGTATGTGACGCAGTGTGTAAAGTAAAACTCAGCTGCAACGTCATGCGAACCTGGATGCTACTGGGCAGCTCCAGAAATGCACATAATAGATGTCACTGTGCCATCAAGCAAGTCAGGTGCACAGAGTTTTAAGGTTTGAAAGTTATGTTGTGTGTATTTATTTATTCTGGGATTCTATCATTTAACAAGACTAATATCCACCTAACTGGAGCAAAAGAGGATCTCAGCTCAGTCGAACTATGCCATGTTTCCTCAGGTTTTTGTAGCTGAAATGCTGGTTTGTTTTAGCAGACATAGAAGAGAGCACATTATATCCCCTTTCTTTTACACTTTGTGTAAGCGAAACATGCTTTGTATACAAGGGCAGAGGTACTTATCCTCCTCAATTTAGATTAGATGGAGTTTTATCTGCAATGATGAAACAGTCATGTGACTGTTACTGCTTCTGACTAGTAAAACTGCTGGCACCTCTGTGAAAAACTAAAGCATATCTAGTTGAAAAAGAAAAGAAAACATACTAAAGTAATGAGTTGAGTGTTGCTCAGTTTAGCAGAATAATAGAAACATTACTTCTTTACAAATTTACTCAAATGAAAGTAAAAAGTATGGTGCAATAAAACTACACTTTGAAGTAGCAGTAGCTTGTTATGGGGCACCACCTCCACCAAGAAGGCTAACAGGTGACCTGCGGCTGCTCTCTCATTGGGTATGTCAAGATCCCCTGGCCAATCAGCTTTATTTTAGGTCTTTATTTATTCAGTGGGATTGATTCTCAATTCTCAATCAAAATCCCATCCCGATTGTCACAACTCTAAACAGATGATGAACGAAATGATGCGAGGTGACGAACCTGAGGAAAAAATGCCAGCTTTGGAAGAAATTCAATTCTGTAATTTCTTAAAAGAAAGTCCTTTCACACAGGGTTCATTTGGAGAAATAAGATAAATGAGCTTAGCTCAGACCAACCTGGTTTAAAAGAAATTTAACAGTAGCAAATGACTGACGAGGTAGTAAGACTTGTCCTCCATAATGTAAACAAGAATCAGAATAACCTTTATATTCATTGCACGTGGCACAGTGATATTTGGATGCTCTGCATAGAAACAGTGTAAAAATCTGAATAAGCAATATGAAATACAAAAAAGCAAAACAAAGTCCTAATTATAAAAATAAAGAAAGGCCCCACCTCGTCCACACACACACACACACACATACAAAGAGATAAAAATAAACTGCACACTGCACAAAATTTTTAGTCAGCTGCCACTCCTTAGAAAACTCCAGACTTCCAGACACACACTTAGCTTAGGGGGTTTTTAGCACTTCAAGCTAGCATTGGCCATTAAAGAGCTAACAGGTCAACAAAGCTCTTGAGTTATATTAACTGTTTAATTTAACTGCTGCAACATGACCTCTAAGGAGCAGTGGAATGATCCTCTGTAGACTTTGTCATAAAATTATATCCTGCTTCTCTACAGCTAAAAGAACCGTTTGGATGTAAAATGTAAAGCTCTCCGTTTGCATGCAAAAGTTGATACTCATAAAATAGGACCAGGTGGGCAGAACTACTGCTGTTGACTTTCTAAATGGTTGAAACAATATTATCACCCTCTTTTTCCTAAAAGTTTTTTTTTTCTTTGCATCATGTAAAAATAAAATAAAATAATGTTTTAGCAAAATTCCCTAATTATATTAGATATAGAATTAGGAAAAGATGGAGGTTTGGGTTTAAACATTACCAGCCATGTTGGAAGTTTACTTATTGCCACATCAATGTTTCAGATGCATGAAAACATATTGAGAGAGGTGGATACATATAAATGGAGAGGAGAGGAGGATCAGGTGATGCCAGTGGAGTAAATTACAATGTTATTGTGTAGACGGAATGACTGATATAATAAACAAACCATGAACAGTTTCTAATGCAGTTAGTAAAACATCCGTTCCAGACAGTTAATGTCTGTGTTTCCAGTCAGACTGGCAACAAATATGTGATAGGATTTGTGTAAAAATAAGATATTTTTGGAGAAATAAATGCTGTTTTGTACAACTTTATGTTTCCTTGAATCTTTACATTGAAGGTGGTGAAAGCAAAGGTAGATTGACCAACAAGGGACACAATAAAATATAGATGTGATACATCCTGAAAAGCTTTCTCTTAACCAAACTACAACAGCTTGTATGATATAGAGCAAACATAGGTACTGGGGCCCTAGGGGCCATATTTTCCAGTATTTAAATATTGGACTTATTTAAGCCTGGAGGAGCCACTCGAAGCAGAAACAGAAGAAACGTGGATCTTCCTCAACAATGTGCAAATCATAGCAAACATGGCAGGGAAGCTCGAAGGATATTCTGTTAATATAAAAGCGTCTACCTGTATGACTGGAAAGCATCAGTATGTTAGAAATGTAAAAAAGAGATGGACACCTTTCTGTATCTCATACGTGAAGGCCCACATGGTTGAGCCATTTTGACCTAATGTACTAGAATTTATGGAGACAGCGTAGGAGTAACTCTCCCAGTGTATCTTCGTTCTTGACTTTTGATGAGATTAAAAAGCAACCCCAACTCTAAAAAGTATAAAGTATATTTAGTTTTGATGGTTGGGACAGGTTAGGGATGAATATGCCTCAGGTGGAGAAAATTAAGTATGTTAGGATATAGGATCAGTGATAAGGGGGCTCATCTAGGCCATTGTGGTTAATAAAGATCTATGCTGAAAGACAAAGCTCTCAATTTACTAGCCTACCTATGATCCAACCCTCACCTTTAGTCACAAGATCTTGGTAGTGACTAAAAGAATGAGATCACTGATATGGTTGGTGGTATGTAGCTCCCTCCAAAGAGTGGCCGGGTTCAGCATGAGGGACCTGGTGAGAAGCTTGCACATCTAGAAGGAGGTTAGCATGGAGCTGCTGCTCCTCTGTATATAAAGGAGCTAACTAAATAGGATGCCCCTGGTTTTCCAGGCATGTTTGACTGGGAAAAGACCCTGATGCAGACCCAGGGGAGGGAGGGAGGGATGGATGGATGGATGGATGGATGGATGGATGGATGGATGGATGGATGGATGGATGGATGGATGGATGGATGGAAAATCCACATCAGTTGAAGTTATGTTGTCCAGAGTAAGGAGCAATAGAATTACAAATCTGGGACTTTTCATGGCTCATTTAACCTCAAAAAGCATGTTTGTGAGTCTAGAACTAGATCATTGTGTATTTATTAGCTCAGTTTCTATATTTAGGTGAAATTTAAAAAGTTAGAACATTGCACAAAACTTAATTTATTTAAGGAAATTAACTTAAAGAGGGGACGTAAGTGAAACTTTATTTATATAGAACCATTTAAGATGTAAACTCCCAAAGTGCTTCACTAGAGCCAACAGTGTATAAACAAACAAACAAAAAACAAAAAGCAGCTTTACATCGCCGTGTCTCCTGATGACCTAGAGCCAGTTAATACCCTTTTAAACTGTATTTTAGACATAAAGTCATGGATGGCAGTGAATTTCTTGCAGCTCAACCAGGACAAAACTGAGGTTTTAGTCATCGGTCCTGAAGACAAGAGAGAGATAATTTCCTGCAGACTGAAAAACTTCAAACCCTCTCAGTGTGTGAGAAATCTGGGTGTCCTTTTCGACTCTGAGCTGAATTTTATTTCACACATCAGAAATGTCACAAAGACAGGCTTTTATCATCTTAAAAACATCGCCAGAGTTCGCCCATTTCTCTCTCTTGCCAGCACGGAGGTGCTAATGCATGCTTTTATTTCCAGCAGGGTAGATTATTGTAATGCCCTGCTCTCTGGTCTTCCCAAAAAGTCTATTTCTAGTTTACAGTTACTGCAAAACTCGGCAGCACGAGTTCTGACGAGGACCGGGGGGCGGGAACACATTACACCGGTTTTAAAATCGCTGCATTGGCTCCCCGTGTGCTTCAGGATTGATTTTAAGGTTCTCTTACTTGTTTATAAATGTCGTAATGGTCTTGGGCCTTCTTATTTATCTGACTTGTTTTCAAATTATGAGCCCTCGCGGACCCTGAGGTCCTCTGGTACCGGCCTTTTAACTATTCCCAAAGTTAGATCTAAAACACACGGTGAGGCCTCGTATCATCATTTTGGTCCTCAACTGTGGAACAGCCTGCCAGAGAGCCTCAGGGCTGCAGAGACTGTTGATGTTTTTAAGAAGAGGCTCAAGACCTTCCTTTTTAGTTTAGCCTTTTGATTTGACTTTATTCATTTTCTGTTATTTATCTCATCTTATCTTATCTGTCTCATTTATCTATTTTATTTTATTATATTTTATTATAGCTTCTTAACTGTTTCCCTATTTTATCGTTGTTTTAACTGTTTTAACATTTTTAACATTTTTAACTCCAGTGTTTCTTTATGGGGATCCTAAACTCTGGGAGTCAAGCCTGCTTGGTCTGCCCTCTGCAAACATGGCTTGACTGGCTCCTGGTGTAAATGGGTCCCCAAAAATGCCGTTTCCTCACAGCAGCGCCAAGCCAAAGACAGATATTAAGAGTTTGTGTGTGTGTGTGTGTGTGTGTGTGTGTGTGGATGGGTGAGGGGGGGGGGGAGGGGGGGGTGGGAGGTGTTTAATCTGTCACATAACTGGGTGTGTAAAGGGCTTATTGTTTTTGTTCTGTGATTTTCTTTTTTTTTCATTTTAATATGCATTCATTTCTACTATGTAAAGCACTTTGTGTTGCCTTTGCATGAAAAGCGCTTTATAAATAAAATTTGATTTGATTTGATTTGATTTAAAAATATGTGTTTTTACTGACTTTTAAATAGTAAATGGTCTGTATTTATATTGCACTTTACTGTACCTGGAATATCCAAGCACTTTACATCATACATCACATTCACTCATTCACACACAGGGCAGAAGCTGCCATGCAAGGCATTCAACCACCACCCATTAGGAGCAATTAGGGGTTTCATATTTTGCCCACGGACACCTCAACATGAACTTGACTTGGCCGAGGTCCAAAGTCTGGGGGCCACTGAACAGAAAGCTCTGTCTCCTTTAAATTTGTATGGGGTACTATTACCAGGTGCTGGTCACAGGACCTTAGGGACCTGCCAGGGAGATATGGCTTCAAAAGCCCTCTGAAATAGGCTGGTGCCTGTCTGTAAAGAGATCTCAGTAAAAGAATTTTGAATTGCACTCTAAAATAAACTGGAAGCCAGTGCAGGTGCATCAAGGTTGGAGTCACATGAGAAAACGATAATTATACAGACGCATTATATGTAAAGTGAGATATCTCAAGCATTTTTTTAATATAATTTTGATGATTACACCTTACAGCTTATGAAACCACAAAAATCAAAGTCTCAAAAAAATTAAATTACATGAATTCAATATTAAAAAAGGATATTGGATATAAAAATGTTGGCCATCTGAAGAGTATAGTCATGCATATGAACTCAGTACTTAGTCTGAGCCTTTATTGCATGAATTACTGCCTCATCGTGGCATGGTATGGATGTTATCAGCACTGCTGGGGTGTAATGGACGACCAGGATGCTTTAAAAGCAGCCTTTAGCTCTCCTGCATTGCTCATCTTTCTCTTGGCAACCCCATAGATTTTCTATGGGGTTCAGGTCAGAAGAGTTTGCTGGCTAATCAAGCACAGTAATCCTTGATCATTGAACCAGGTTCTGGTTCTTTTTAGCAGTGTTGGCAGGTGCCAAGTCACGCTGGAAAATAAAGTCAGCATCTCCAAAAAGCTTTTCTGCTGAAGCATGAAGTGCTCTAAAATCTCCTGGTAGGCAGCTGCATTGACTCTGGACTTAATAAAGCCCAGTGGACCAACACCAGCAGATGACATGGCCCCAAATCAGCAGTTCATTTTTTCTTTAGCCTAGGTAAGATGCTTCTGATGTTGTTTTGTTCAGGAGCAGCTTGACAAGAAGAATACGACATGTGAAGCCCATGTCCAGGATCCATCTGTGTGTGGTGGCTCTGGAACACACTTCTTGTGAAGCTCGACCACATTTTTGAATGGCCTTTTCCTGACGATCCTCTCCAGGCTGCAATCATCCCTGTTGGTTGTTCCACCTTTTCCTTCCACACTTTTCCGTCCCACTCAACTTTTTATTGACGTGCTTTCTTTTTCTTTTGCAATTATCTGTTGAGGTCCTTGTGGAGGGTGTCAGTGATGGTTTTCTGCACAACTGTCAGGTCAGCAACCTTCCCTATGATCGTGAATTCTACTGAAATAGACTGAGAGACCATTTAAATGCTCAGGAGTCCTATGCTGGTGTTTTGGAGTAATTAGCTGAATAGAGTGAGGCACTTAGAGGCTACAACACTGAACCTTTTCACATTATTCTTATTTTTGAGATTAAGGTTTTTGGGTTTTCCTAAGCTGTAAGCCATAATCATCAAAATTATAACAAATAAATCCCTGAAATATCTCATTTGGCACGTAATGACTATATAATATATTAGTTTCCCATTTTAAGTTGAATTACTGAAACAAATTAAGTTTTTGCACGATATTCAATTTTTTTTAGTTTTGCCTATACTTGCCAGACTATTTTAGACCATTATATGTTTAAAATGCAACTCTGTTAAAGATGACATGATTTGACTTCTGAGAAAAAAGTCTGGTTTTTATTTTGGTTCATATGAGTCATGACTTCATGGCCAGGAAAATAATGGAGTAGATATAATGTGATTTACGTTAAAAGACATCAGAGAGCTGCACAAATGATGTTTTGCCAGTAACTTCACTCATTATATTGCTTATTTATACATACACCTATGGTCTAAATCTAGACATAAAATAATCAGTACAACTGGTAGCTACATTAATGCACATTCTATAGAAAGAAAAAAATCACAACACAACTTTAAAATAAAATATAAGTTATTTTAATAATGTTATTATTTTTTTTTTTTTTCTTATCTGCTTTATCGGAATCTTTTCCTGCCAAATATCAGAATCAGCATCAGCCTCAGAAAATCTATATCGGTCAGGAGGAGAAGGCAGCATGACTAATTCGGCTTCTTTTCTGCCTCTCTGGAGAAATACTTCCTTCCACATTAGATATTTATATTGTGATTCTTTAAAATATAACCTACAAATAACACAGTTTTATAAAAAGAAAAATGATCATAGATTATATATAAATGAATGCTTACACTCATACAACAACATGGCTGCAGCTGTAGGCCTCATATGTGATGTGCCAAAGAAAAATAAAATAGATACTGTTTTTCTTTTTAGCAGCTATTGGCACCTCTTGATAAAATTCTTCCACATTTTCAGAGAAAAACCACAAGCACTTTCACCAAAAACTCAAACACCACTCAGCTCTACCAAGCCAAATCTGATAGCAGTGAAAACCAAGTGAAGGAAGAGGATTGGAAGGAAACATGGTGGAAAACAGCGGGGCAAGGAAGTTGCAGCATAAATAAATGTCAGGATTTATGTAACTGATGAAGAAAACTGTTGGAGATGATGAAGAAATATTGCTTAAAAAGGTGAAATTTGATAAGCAATAAAGAATCAATCTAAAATAATAGTTTTTAAAAAACAAACAAAAAAAATCTGACATTTTAAATTGTCAAAATTCAATAAGAGCAAAGAGGAAAGTTTCCCTGAAGCCAAAGAATACCTTTTTTTGTGGTTCTACCAATAATATTTTATCACTCTTTATCACCTTACAATTTAGCTAAGATGATTCAAAACAGGCTTCAGATTATAAAACCCTAAATTCATTCAATAATTTGCCTTCTCAGGACTGTCCAGAACTGAGCTGATGCAACACATAAATAAATGGATGTTCAGTGAGCATCAACACCAAACAAAATTTCTGACCTGATTGATTATTGAATGACATGAGATAAATAGAGAAACAGATGGTGCTTGATGCAGAAAATGATGTATGATGACTATAACATTACAGTCCAAATATTAGTGTCCAGCTTTAATCAGCATAGTTAAAAACAACGGATCAATCCTGAAATCTTAGCGTAATTTTGGACTTTGAGCTAACTTTTAACAGCCATATTAAAGCAGCAACCAAATCAGCCTTTTAACCAACTAAAACATATATCTAGAATAAGAGGTCTAATGGCTCAACATGATTTAGAAAACTTCATTTGTTTTCAGGTCAAACAAAAATGACGTGGGGATCCCCAAGGCTCTATTTTAGGCCCTTATTTATTACCATTAGTATTGATTCATGTAACAGATTTTATAAAGGTCTTTCCAAAAGAATCACTGAGACAACTACAACTAATCCAGAATGGAAAGTCAACAAAATGGAATATATCACTTTGGTTCTCACATCTTCACACTGGCTTCTTGTGAGACATAGGATAGATTGTAAAATGTTGCTGCTGGTGTATAAGACTCTGAATAGTTCTGTTCTCTATAAATCTATATATGATCTTCTGATGCCATATGATTAATCAACAATTTTAAGGTCATTTGTGACAAGTTTGCTTTCAATCCCAAAAATACATGCTAAACATTTCTGCTCCTAATATCCCTAACAACCTAAAAAAAAAAAAAACTAAAGTCTGAATCAAACTTTATTTCTGGTCAATCGGGTATGAAAACATCACTTTTATCATCCCCTCTGGGATAAATGAAGCATTTTTATTAATTTTCATTAATTTTATTTTATTTCATTTGTTCATTTTAAACAAGTGGGTTGTTCTTTTTAGATCTATTTTATGTACACTGATAATGATAAATCAAACAAAGCCTTAACCATGACGTTATGTTATCAACCTGACTTTTAAAGATTAACATAATTTAAAATATTACCTAGTTTTGATTACTGAAGGATTTGAGCAAACAAAATGGACGAATACTTATATGTGATTGTTTTATAGCATTTTTTATTAGGATAGTTTTGTCCACTAATGCAGCTAAATGATGGCAAATAAATATGACCAAAAATGTCAAAGAAGCATAACTGATTAAATGCATTCAGTTGCTTTTAAAAGCCTGAAAACACACTGTGCATTGTATACAAAAATCGTACTGCCTATCTTACATCCGTGGGCTGGAAGATGTTAAATAGTGCCCTATGGTACATTTGATGTGCTCTCAAATTGTGGCTGAGGGTGCAAATGTGGCTCTCATACCCATGAAGGACCTAGCCCTTTGGTGTTGTGCTCACAGCTGCTTTGTTCAAAGTTTCCGCAGAAAACAAAACATGTTATCCTCTAGATTATGATGCTGTGAATCAATGAGTTACATGCAGATTAACCCAAACCTGAGCAGCTCTGGCATGTCAGGCACATCAAGTCTTAAACTTCATGCAGAAGTGAGTTTCTCTTAATTGTTTCATGAAAAATAATCAGATTTTAGATGCAAACTAAAAACCTGTTTATATAAATTCAGGACTCCACGGGGGGGGGGGGGGGGGGGGGGGGGGGTTGCAGTGTGATGGAGATATGGACCACTGACCTTGGACCAGTTTTTCAGGTCTGTAGCCGTAGGTGGTTACATAAGCCCTCTGGGTGTGTGTGGTCCTCTCGAGGGAAACACACACACTCCCTTTCAACTTTTGCAAGCCCTCCCAAAACATCATTGTTAAATCGTGTAATGGGGCGACCATTAAAGTTGTGTTCGATGAAGTTAAGTCCTGTTAAACAAGCCTTCCTTTTCAGTCTTGATGATGGAGGGCATCTGGTTCTGATTACATCCAAGCAGGGAAACACAATAGGCCTCTTCAGTCGAGCTCTTGATCCTGTTCACTCCGATTCGGCCTGACACTTTGCCACAATTCCAGGCCACAAACAGAAACATAGAAACCCGAAACCCGTAAACAGGCCATGTTTCTGCTTTATAACAGATTTCTGGGCTTCAGGAGGCAAACCGCCAAGTTCACTATGAAGTAATCTGATTACATGCTCTGTGCAGGGAGGGGCAGTTGCGGCTGTGGGCCAATAGAACCGAGTTACAGGGCATTCGTTTACATGTATATGACCAGGTGGAGAAATCTTTCATCATTCATCCATGTAATGACTGGAACACAACTACATTTCTGTTTGAGTGTCATTAATTTCACTTAAACACGGCTTAAATCCACAATTAAGTCAGGGTAAAGGCATTTTAAGACTCCAAACCACAGCAACTGCAGCTTTTTAGAGGAAAAACAGGAAATCTGCTAAGCTTTGGTGTCATCTGAAGGAGCATGTCAAATGTGAATCACTGTAATGATCCAACACACAGATTTAAGTGTTTCATAGCAGCTAAATGGGCCAACGTTGAGAAATTAGATAAGCTTTGTTATTATGCAACTCAACAGCAAACATAGTGAAATTGCTTGAACATTGTTGCTTGATCCATTGTTGCTGTTTACATTTCAGATTCAGTTTCATGTTCAGGCTAACATAAACAAGACAGTGGCTGTTTTTATTTAGACAACATCCACAGCAACTTGACAGAGTTTTTGTTTTGTTGCTTAAATTAGAATGGACTGAGGATGTGTCAAATCTGAGTCCAAACCCTCTACACTCTTAAAAAAAATGAGTTGACTTAAAAAAGTAAGGACACCAGCTGCAAAACTTAAAGCGGGGTACACACATATAGATTATCGAACTGTTTTTGTCCCGATTTTCCCCCTTCCCAACCAAGGTCAGCAAACACCTGATCATCTTATGTCTTATAAGATTATCCGATAAGACTATCCTGTGGTCTGAAGTGTGTTAGGAGCAAATTTGTCCCAGCAATTGGCTCCTAAACGAGTCGTGGCCGACAATCGCAAGTATCAAACAAGTTCATGTTTCCATTCTGTTATTTTTTTTCAGTTGTGCATTTTTCTGTTATCAAAAGTTGCAAGCCCACTATCATTACTTATTATGTATGTTCTCTGCCAGGCTGGGTGTTTTCTGGTTGCTGCCAAGGTGCTTACTCTTCGTTTTTCCAGTGGTAACCATGGTTCTTCTTCTTTGTTTTTCCGATTGTTGCTATTTTTCTTCTTTATTTTTATTTGATCACTAGGAGCACGTAAGATTTCTGGCTCGGAGGAGTTTGTGCTTTTCCCCCTTCACTGCACTCATAGAGCCTATTGAGGACACTTGGACAATTACATGCTCTGAAATTTTTGTTAGCTGTGATCCTGCTCAACCTGCCTTGATTGATAAAGCAAGAAACTGGACTAATTTGTGTCCACTCCACACCCTTTACAGATTATAGCATAATGGAAATAAAATAAAAGAAAAAACAGACAGGAGCAGAACCTTCCATAATCAGAGGTAGACCCCAAGCAAGAAGTCATGAATAAGTTTGAGCATGAAGATACAGCATGTCAGTAAAGGTTAGTCTGACATTTACCGATGTATCTGTGTTTATAAGTCTTCTATAAAACCTGTAGCAGTGCTCCAGTGTAGCTTAGCTTGTATACTACCTTTGTGTGTTATCAGCTATCAAACCTTTCTTCTTTTATACATTTTAATGCAATAAATGCTCACATCATGAAGCTAATTCTCATTTGATGCAAATAACAGTTCAACATGTTTTATTATATGCCTGTGCCCCGTGACTGCGGGGGGCTCTGGGCTGCTCTATTCTGCCTCTAGCTTTCATATAGGCGTGGTCACATTTGCATGATCACACTCATCTCTGATCACTCCTCATACCTCATACTCTGCATGCTGACACAGTCACTGAGTTGTCCAGTGGGTTTATACACTAAGAACTACTTTTGTTTAGGTTTTTGTGTGTTTCTGGTACTTCGGTCGTTGTGATACATGTTTGTTTTGTTTTTCTTGGGTTTTTTTATTATTTATTTATTTATTGTTGTTGTTGTTGTCTTGGTTTTTTTTTAAGGAACTCCTGGTGCCTCATTTATCAAATTGTGCACAGCAAAGAAAACTAGGGGTGTTTGCGGCGCAAAAAGGAAATGCTGCGCACTTCTACTTTCAGATTTATCAAAGCCTATGCATGCACGTTCTACACCTGTTTCCGTTTATAAATCAGAATCAATTCTAAAGCGGGCACACGTGAGGGAACGCCTTCCCACGCCCACATGGTGGCTATAAATGGTCAGGTGGACGCCTGTAATATATATGCATCACGTCATTTCCATGATGACTTGGCAGTGGAAAAGGAGGGAAAAAGTGGATTTCTTTCAGGGTGTGAGACTGAGATCCTGATGGACCACGTTGACAAATGAAAAAATGTTTAATTGGTCGGCACGGCGTGGGCATTACTGGTGTCAGAAAGGCAGAATAGTGGCAGCAGGTGGCTGATCCTGTCAACACATTGTCAGAAGACAAGACACGCCAGGGGTATCGGAACATGCTGGATATCTCAGTCGGTAGAGCATCCGTCTACCATACCTCAAAGTTCGGATCTTACATGGGTGATTTGCTTTGGAGAAAAGCGTCTGCTAAATGACAGTAATGATGCCTGTAATTTAGTCATATGTTTTAATTTATAAAATAAATATCTACAGATACATCTGAGATTGGTCACAGTTTATTTAGTGTTAAATAATATTTCTTTATAGTTGCTAGGAGCTCCATCTGGGTGGGCGGTGCAGAGGGACACAATCACCGCTATTAACCAGGTGGACAAAGAGTTGTGGGAAATAAAGACCGTTTTGACAGAAATTGGGACAATGAAAAAAAAAACATTGTGTAAGAATAAATAAATAAAAGAAAATCCACCTCTTGTGTGTTTCATTAGTGTTACATCACTTCTAGACCTCCAGCCTCCAGTCTGCGTCTCGCTCTGCTGGAATGAAGGACGAAAGCTACTTTTCACACTGACTTGTCCATGCTGGCAGCAGACTGTCCAGTTTGGTTTTCATAAATCCCAAAAGTTGACTATGTGTGGCGTACGCTGTTTTTTGTTCCTATGCAAGCTTGATAAATGAGGCCCCTGGTGATTGTCAGCTTTGTTTCCTGTAAAAGCCATGGGAAATTCTCTGTTGTGTTTCTGTACAGGTGCAGTTGGTTATCTGGTGTTAGAAGGCAACAACCCATCAATCCAAACTATCTATTGTATCTTTGTCTCCTCTTTCTTTTTTCTACCTTCCTTTTTTTACATCTCTCTTCACTATTCTCCTTTTTTTCTGTCCCCTCCAGTTGGGTCCAGCAAGATTACATGAATTCCATAATTCAAAATAAATAAATAAGATTAAAATAAATAAATAAATCAGACGTTTAAGAGAAGCCTCATACCTTTAAAGCTCCCCTTGACAAAGCGAATTTCTTTAGCACAACACAGCAGCCAGACCATCATTCTGCTTCCTACGATGCTGTACAAGTTGAAAATAAAGAAAAAACCATACACAAGTCCTGATGCAGAGTTTTAAAGTTGGAACAATGTGTCTCTAAAAGATAGGAACTATCACATAACAATAATCTACTCAAACAAAGAGGCTGTGGAGTTCCATGGCTCCAGTTTGGACCCCATATTGTTCCGTTTCTATATTTTTCTCCTATCTCAGATCATAGAAGCAAACAAAATGTCTGATCATAAATATGATGACGGCACTAAGCTCTATATTACTGCTTCACAAGATGATTCTGGTCCCATACAAAGCTTAAGCGCATGCATTAGTCAAATCAATACGTGGCTGTCAGACTTTTCCTCACATGATTCTCTAGACTGATTAATTGGTGATTTTGGACATTGACCTAAATTTTAACAGCCATATTAAAGCAGTAAACAGATCAATCTTTTACTACCTGAAGAATATATTTAGAATAAAGGGCTTAAGATGAGTTAGAAAAACCTCTTCAGAGGTTTTAGAGACCTGCTTTTACAAGTCTCCTAAAAAGAGACATTTTGCTTAAAAAGTTTAAAATTACATTCTTTCTTTCTTATTAAAAAAAAACAAATCTATTAGTATGCTAATGTTCTTTTTTATTTATTCCAATACTTCACTAAACTCAGACAAATGTTCACTTTTAACAAGTCAATTTGAAACCAAACATCAAATGCAACACACTTTCTAGTGGAGCAAGATTTAAAATTAAATAAGTCATCTAGATTATTGACATATTTATGATGAAATGATAAATAAAATAAACAAGATAAACACTTATGAAAAGGCTTTCCAAAGGCTTATGTGGACATCTTCGTACAATAAATAACTGGGAACTAAATTAAATGTAAAATAGAAATGTGGGTCAAAGGCCTGGACTAAGGCCTTGTCCACACGTAGCTGGGTCTCTCACAAAGCAAAGATATTTTTCTACGATTTGGCCTATTATCCACACGAAAACGGAGATTTATGTCATTAAAAACGATTCTTTTAAAAACCTCTGACCAAAGTGAAGATTTGCGAATACTCCATTTGCACATCTGCGTGTGGTCATATACAACCGGGGTTTTAAGGTTTAGGAACGTCACTGTCTGCAACAAAAATACTCTGACATCACATGTGCCACCTTTGTTTAGAACAGCATGGATGTCCTCAAAACTGTGTTGGTGTTATCCATTCTCCAGGCACTTTGTGCTTGTTTGCTTTTACAAGCTCAAATACTGTTCCACATAGACGACCATAGGCGAAGGCGAGATTAAGGACAGTTATTTTCCGCCACCTAGCGATTATACGTCCGAAGCATGTTTTTCTGTCAAAGGCGCCGACGCCGGTTTTGGGTCAGACCCGGACGCACTGCCAGCTGGTGGGAGAACTTTGAGCAAGAAATTGTCCTCCTGGAGGAATGGCGTGAAAATTTCCGCATGTCACGGTCTTTGCTCTTGTCGTTGGCAGAATTTTTATGTCCTCGCATAGAAGGGCAGTCTACTGTCATGCGATCACCAGTCAGTGTTGTAAAAAAAGTTGCCTGCACACTGTACTATTTAGCTGATGAGGGTCGATTACACAAAACTGCAAATGCATTTGGATTGTCATAGCAGGTTGTGTCAAAAATTGTTCGGCAGGTGTGTAAAGCTATAACAGTGCACTTGGGACCCCAATACATACAGCTGCCAACAACTGAAGGTGCGGTGCATTCACTTGTGGAGAAATTTGAACAGATACATGGCCTCCCTCAGTGTCTAGGTGCTGTGGATGGCACACATGTGGAAATAAAGCAACCATCGGCCAATTCCACTGATTATCTGAACCGAAAGGGGCAATTTACCCTAAATATTCAGGTTATTCGTGACTACAAATACTGTTTCATGGACATGGTGGTAAAATGGCCAGGAAGCGTACATGACGCCTGTGTTTTTGCCAACTCGACTATCAAAGACTTTTTCGAAAGTGGAAAAATCCCTCCTTGTCCAAGACAGATTGTTGACAACAAAGCACACATCCCAGTTTATATTTTGGGGGACCCTGCCTACCCCTTGCTACCGTATCTAATGAAAGAATATGCTAACGGTGCAGGCACTGCTCAAGAGCAGTATTTTGGACTTTCTTTGTGCAGAGCGTGCATTGTAATTGAGTGTGCATTTGGGAGGCTAAAGGCCCATTTTAGAGCTTTGAGGAGAGCCATTGACATCAATCTGCAGTAACTGCCATTTGTCATTTATGCATGTTTCGTGCTGCATAATTACTGTGAGGCATCCAAAGATACAATAGATGACAACCATGTTACTAAAGCCATTCAGCATGACAAAGACAACCAGCCAGACTCAGAACCAGACGTCACAGGTGATGACTTGACAGTTGAAGGGAAGCGGGTCAGGAGTCCTCACCCAGTACCTGGATCCATAAAAGGGACAATGTTGTTGGGAGAAGGAGAAAACTAATGTGGGACAATGACATGTTATACCAAAGCTACACACAAAATTGTTAAGTGGGATCATTATATAAATTGTTCTTGGTTAATGTTCACATATGTTTATAATGCACACATTTATTTGCAAAAATGTTTAGTTGATATTTTGAAAAAAAAAACATTGTGCTTGTCACTGAACATTTGAAGACAAAAGTGCAAAAACAGTCATGACATCTTCAGCAAAACATAAATAATAAAGAGCTGTTAGTGCAAATAAAACTGTTGTGTTTATCTTTCACAAATTTAAAACACCCTACATTTAATTAGATGACTTCATGAGAATTTCTGGTGCAAACCTATTTTTAAACACTTGACATTTTATGTGTCAAACTTAATGATTGAACATTAGGAAGGACTATAGCATTTATTTATCATCACTAAAAAGGGCTTGGGTATAGGAGAACCCTGTGAGCCCTGTGCTCTCAGCAATTTTACCTGGATGGGCTGCATCTTGTGTGTTGATTGCATTCTGTTATGTTCCTCTGACAGAAGGTGACTTGTTTTGGAATGAATTAAATGTTTGATTTGGGTGGATTGTTGTAGAGATGGTGTATGTGAATAAATGTGCCCTCTAGCTTCTTACGGCATGTAATGTGAAGGTTGTGCAAAAGGAGGCTGCACGACTTGGCAGAAAAACCTTCAGCAACGGATGTAGTGAGCATGCAAAGTGCATTTGTCATTTTAACAAAGTTGTCAGCTGCTTGTTTTTCTGATGTTTTCAAAAGGTCTGCCAACTTCTTCTTTACACGTTGGTCCTCTTAAAGTGCATTAAGCCACTGGGTCTTAGCTGGCAGCTTTCTCTTCAAACGGTCATGTCGGTGTCCCTTCAGTTTAACATTTATTAAAGAATAAATAAATAAATAAATAATAATAAATAAATAAATAAATCATAAGTAAATATTGAATTTAATTCTATTTTTACTGCTTGCATGTGACATTATGGCAATGTATGCTAAGCCAAACATACAACATTTATAATAATGAGTCAATGAAAATACATACCTGAAGCAGGTCTCTCCTCTGCTTCACTGCGGTTGTCATGCTGCTTTACTGCTCAGTGTCAGTATAGGGTGGCTCTACCGTACATGAGGAGGACGTAGAGGGCGATGGAACAGGGAGGCTATCATCCAGGTCATTTGTTTCGATGCCAAACAACATGGCTGTAGTGGCAGGGGAACCACCCCATATTTGTTCACACAAATCAAAATAAAGAAGAACAACTCTGCCATACCCGCTCCTTCATCAATGTCAACAGTCAAGCAATATTTGCCTCTGATTGCTTTAACTTTCGTGGTCAGGATAGCCCTCGTTAGCTCTCCCCTTCCATGGGGAAACTCGTTGGAGGTCTCTGCAGGATACTGCTCCAAATGAAGTGTCAATACTTCATTGTACTTGCTGTGGCAAGACTCCCAAATGACGCTTTCTTGTTCCTTGTTAACTTTATATTCCAACACCACATTCAAGAGCTATTCTGTCTCCTTATCGGTCCAAACAAACGTGCCTGGCACCATGTTTCATGTTTTGTGGAAGTGATGTCGTGAGAAGAAAGGTTATTCTGATTGGATAGAATTAGGGTCGCTACTGCCACCTAAAGGTTTGGTATGCTTATGAATGTGCTTAACAACACGGTTATGTGGATAGGTTTAGATGGATTTTTTTTACTATACGGATATTCTGTTTAACAAAAACCCGGCTACGTGTGTACATGGCCTAAGGCATTGTGTTTCTTCTTAAAGAATCCCATTCCTTTACAGGAAGAGAAAACACATTTTTTAAAAAAAGCAATTTCCCAATTATGCTTCATTTCCTGTTGAGCCAACACGCTTATACACCATCATAAATCATAGGAAATATCAGTCATCATTAATCATACATGCAGATTTAAATCAGCTGTTTGCATAATCCAGTGAATGTATCTCACATGACCTAATGTGTGGAAATCTGCAATAATTAAAGCCAGGCACTCTCTCTGCAGCAATTCCTGGTGTCCATTTAACAGCACTCTGTCTCCTCGAGTTTGTTCCAGCTCTGCTGCAGCGTGACAGTAGCTCAGATTAACTCTGGTCTGTGGGACCAGTTTGTCTGGATAGTGACTTCTCTGTGACCTGGGCTTGATTCTTTGAAGAGTTTGAAGAAGGAAAGAAAGAAAGAAAGAAAAGAGAAAACTCAGAAGATAGTACCATGTGTTTTTAAAGGGATGGACATGGTCAGCAACAACACTCAGGTAGGATGTGGTGTATAAACCATGCCATGCTGGTACTAAGGGGCCCAAGTGGGCCACCAGAAGATACCAGGCAGGAAAGATCAATAATTTCATGTTGTTTTCACCAAATTCTGACCATTTGAATGTGGAGCTGAAATGCAGAGTCATCTGACCAGGCAATGTTTTCCATCTTCTGTTGCCCAGTGTTGGTTATTCTGTGTGAATTGTAGCCTCAGTTTCCTGTTCTTGGCTGACAGGAATGACACCCAGTGTGGTCTTCTGCTGCTGTAGCCCATCTGCTTCAAGGTTGTATGTGTTGTTGGACACATTCTGCATAACCTGGTTGGAACCAGTGGTTATTTGACTTCTTGTTGCCTTTCTTTCATGTCCAGCCAGTCGACCCATTCTTTTCTTCTTAGAGGTGGTTGTATATGAAAATCCGTCTGGCACCATTCAAACTCACTTATATCCTAAACATGCCTACATGACTAAATACTTTTAATCATACATCTTCAAAACAGATATAAGTTGTAGCACTTATCAGGTGCCATCAGGTGTCACCTGTTGTGGTGAGATTTGTCACCATATTTTAACCAATTGCATAATTTTACATTCTTCTTGTAATGCAGTGTTTTTGTTTGCATATTTGTGTGAGACTGGATCAATGTCACCAACAATTTCTATTTGCTTCTAAAATACCCTCTCAATGGATTTACAGTAAAAGAGAATAAACTTCATGGGAGTCATTTAATCTAATTTTTCTTAAAAAAATAAAATAAATAATGAAAATCAGTTGCTCATAGAGGAAAAACAGCTAGCTAGGTGTTTAGTTGTTATTATTTTTGACAGAAAAGCTCTAGAATAAATACCGAAAGTTTTACAAGCTATAGCGTTAAGCTAGCTTACCTAAATTTTTTGTGTGACATGCTAAGTCAAGCTAAGCTACTGCAGGATATAGCTTCATATTCACTGTGTCAGGGTTCAGCAAGAAATCATTTATTTTTTTTTTATTAATCCAGTTAATTAGGACATTACAGTTCAATAAATAAATTTGCTCAGGAAGAAAACATGTTATTTTAGAATAGAGGGCATTATTTGTTTTTTGCTCCAATAGTAGCATTACAACTTGTTCACTTGTCTGTGAATACTAAATGTACTGTGTCATACTGAACATTTCTGTCCATATCATCTTTCTGTGAAGCCGTTTTCTCTCATGTATACCAGTCAGTGGGTGGATTTTTTAAGTGGACTGGGGAAAAAAGAAAAGAAAAAAACAAACAGTGAGTTCCTCTTATCTTTAGCTGGCATTTGTTGCACAGCGCTAAATTTAGGTGTGTCAGGTCTGAGAAAATAAGTTCCTTCCCACAACTGAAAAGAATGAGCTGATTGTTAACCAGCACACAAATCACAAACACCATAAATCACAGCTTTCGAACAAACATATATCTCATTTAAGTCAAAGCTGCCATAAACAAAATCTGAAGCTGAAGTCCGGGGGAGCGGTGGTGGAAACCGCAGCAGCATTAAATGCTTTTTATTGTGTTGATGATGAGAAAAGGCCTTTGCAGCTATTGCGTGAATCTGCCTGCGTGCCTGTATCTTGCACACAAATGAGCTGCTCTTGGGATTAAAACACAACTGAGCTGTTGATACTCTCAAGCCCCTGTCTCAGCATATTGATCCAGACACTAACTGCTTTATTTCATCCAGTGATCTGCCCTTTGTAACGACTAATCCAGGAATCATCTTTCTTTAAACTTGTTGCTTTTAAACTTCAGTCCTGCTTAGCCTCTCCTTGTCGGTGGGTTTTTGTGGTGTGTTGAGAAGGGGTGGGGGGGTCATACCACTGGCATGCCTCAGCTTTGATTAAAGGAAATGCTTACATCACTCCGTCTCCAAGAGAAACAAGCCGTTCTCGCTGTGCAGATGGCTTCAACCAATAACTAAGCAGCTCAACGAGGCAGGCTGAGGGGCAGGCCGACAGGTGCGTTCACTGCTGACAATATGCAGCACAGGCACATGTTGCTATTATTATTACTAATTTTCTTTTATTATTACTAATGTCTTAACTGTATGTACTATTTTTGAGTCCCTGTTTATCTCTTTATATGCAACACTAATTCACCAAAAGTTGGGATGCTGGGTAGAGTGTAAATAAAAACAATATGCAGTGATTTGCAAATCTTATAACCCCTTATTTTATTTTCAAAAGAACATAAACAAGATGTTGAAACTGACATATTTTGCAATTCATGGAAAATTTGAGATAATTTTTAATTTGATGGCAACAACATATCTGTAAAAAGTTGGAACAGGGGCAGCAAAAAGCTGGAAAAGTAATTGGTACAAATTAGAAAACAACTTGAGAAGCATTTGATAACTAATTAACTAGGTTAATTGGCAACAGGTCAGTAACATGACTGGGTACTAAAGGAACACTTCAGAGAGACAGAGCCTCTCAGATGTAAAGCTGGACAGAGGTTCACCAATCTGAGCCAAACTGGATCAAAAAATTGTGGAACAATTAAAAAAAGAAAATGTTACTCAAAGTAAAATTGTGAAGACATTACATATCCCACCATTTACAGTGTATAACATCATCAAAAGAGTCAAAAAATCTGGAGAAATCTCTGTATGCATAGGACAAGGCTGAAGGTTAAAGTGGATGCTGGTGATCTTTGGGCCCTCAGACAGCACTGCATGATTCTCTGAAACCACTGCATGGGCTCAGGCACGCTTCCAGAAATCACTGTCTGTGAGCACAGTTCACTCTAAAATCCACAAATATAGGTTAAAGAAGAAGCCATATGTGAATATGGTCCAGAAATGTTGGTGTCTGCTTAAGACCAAAGTTCATTTAAAATGGTCTGAAGCAAAGAGGAAAACTGTTCTGTGTTCAGATTGATCAAAATGTGAAATTCTTTGTGGAAACCATGGACACCATGTCCTGCAGACTGAAGAGGAGAGGGAGCATCCAGCTTGTTATCAGCAGACAGTTCAACACCCTGCATCTCTGATGGTATGGGGGCTGCATTAGTGTCTATGGCGAAGGCAGCTTCCACATCTGTGGAGCTCCATCAATGCCTGAAAAATACATGGGGGTTTTAGAGCAACATCTGCTCCCATCCAGACAACGTCTCTTTCAGGAAGGCCTTGCAGATTTTAGTAAGACAATGCTGAACCACATCTTGCATCCATCACAACTCACATGAGAAGAGTCTGGCTGCTGAACTGGCCTGCCTGCAGTCCAGATCTTTCACCTATACAAAACATTTGAAGCGTCATGAAACCAAAAATCCAGCAATGAAGGTCCAGGACTGTTGAGCATCTAGAATCCTGCATCAGACCAGAATGAGACAACATTCCTCTCTTAAAACTCTGGCAACTGATCTCCTCACTTCCCAGATGTTTACAGACAGTTGTTAAAACAAGAGGGGATGCTACACCATGCTAAACATCACCCTGGAACTACTTTTTATAGACGTGTTGCTGCCATTAGATTCAGAGAAGCTTATATTTCCAAGGAATGTTAAAATGTCTGTTTAAACATCTGATGTGATGTTTACAGTATGTTCTGCTGGGAATAAAAATTGCTTAATCAGATTGTAAGTCGTTGTATTTTCTTTTTATTTACGTTGCCCCAACTTCTTAGGAATTTGGATTGTACCTTCTATCTGCAGGTTTTAGCATGCTTTTGTTGTTTTGTATCATAATTATTTAAGGGCCAACTGAACTTGTTTTTAGTGTTTTCTATTGATGTGAGTCCATTAAAAACCAATATGGTTTCTTTGTGGTCATTTTGTGTCTCTATTGTCACTATTTTCTGTTGTATTTTGAGTCTATACTGATTTTTTTTATTTGATTTCTTCTTTTTGTTTGTTATGATTTTGCATGTTTGAAGTAATTTCAAAACTTGTTTTTAGTCTAAAGTAGTTTTGTTCTTTAGACTTGAGTGTTTGTGGTCTCATTATGTCTCTAAGTCTTGTCATCTCTTCATCTTCCATGTTTTGTAGTTATTCCAGCTCTAATTAGTCATTTTTGTGTCTTTTGGTAATTTTTCTCTTTAATGTTGTTTTCCATCTCTAGAGAAGTTCCATATGTTTGTAGTTGCTTTCAGTCTGTTTTGTGCCTATAAATTTTTTTAATGCATCTTTAATATTTTGAGTTTTTGTGGTCGTTTTCTGTCTCTTTGTTGAAGTTAATTGAATTTTGCAATGTTTTCTTAATCATGTTGAATCATTTTGTCATCATTTGCCTCTTTGTAGTGTGTATCTTTTAGATTCCTCTTTGAATAGAAATACTAAAGACCTTTAAGAGATTTCTCCATTCAAGGTTTAATTAAACTGTAGCAGTGCTGAATTAGTGACTACACACCTGCAGAAAAATCTTAAACACTAAATCAGTACACTGATTCTATGAGATTTCCAGTAGATGTGTGCAGCTTGACTGATTTCAGCTGATATTTCAGCTTTTTGGGGGGACTTTACAAAGCCCAACTAACAGCTTCTAATAAGACTCAATTCCAGACTAGCTGAAGAGCTAATAAATTGGAGAAGCTTGAAAGTGCTGACAAGGATTTAGTGGGAATATCGGGAATACAGTACTATGTATTACACTAAGATGTGGCTGCAGGTACATTTTCTAAGCTCCAGCAACTTCCTACTCAGCTTTCAAACTTAATGAGGCAGAGATTGCGGACAAAGTAAATTTGAAATCCCACATGGGACGAATATTGACACCTTCCAGTTGGGGTTTTAAGCAAGACCCTTAAGGCTACCATCACCATCAAATAAACCAGGTCCACCTGTTCAACTGCTTCTTAACAGAAATTTCTAATCAACCAATCACATGCCAGCAACTCAACTAAAATTCACACAGACTCACCAAAACTGGACAATGGACGACAGAAAAACTTTACCTGGTCTGATGGGTCTCCATTTCAGCTCCACCTTCAGATGGTAGGGTCAGAATTCGGTAGGCACATCATGAAAGCATGGATCCATTATGCCTTGGATAGCACTTCGGGCTACTGGTAATGTAATAGCGTGGGGTATACTTTCTTGGCACACTTGGCATGGTTTAACCACCACAGCCTACCTGAGTATTGTTGCTGACCATGTCCATCCCTTTATGACCACAGTGTAGCATCTTCTGATGGCTCCTTCCAGCAGGATAATGCACCATGTCACAAAGCTCAGATCATCTCTAACTGCTTTCTTGAACATGACAATGAGTTCACTGGACTCAAACGGCCTCCACTGTCACCAGATCTCAGTCCAACAGAACAGCTTTGGGATGTGCTGGAACTGGAGATTCTCATTATGGATGCAGCCGACAAATCTGCAGCAACTGTGTGATGCTGTCATGGGGCAAAACCTCTGAGGAACGTTTCCAACACTTTGTTGAGTCTATGATACCAAGAATGAAGGCAGTTTTGGAGGAAAAAGGTGTCCAACCCAATACTAGCAAGGTGGACCTGAAAAAGTTGATGGTGAGTCTATGTGATTTGCATTTAGGAAAAACTATAATTATTAAATTCCTTTCTGACTATTTTAGTTGTCGAGTACAGGTTTGTTTTCCACAGGGTTTTCCTCAGCATCTTAACTTGTGTGATTTAATAACAAAAACAGATTTTTATTGCCTAACTTGAAATCAGAACTTTATGTGTTTAACTGGCCATTGCAGCATTTTATTACACTAACCCATTAAAACCTTGACATTCAAATTAAAGCCAAGTCATTTTTGGGTTCGACAGTAATTTTGGCATCAGAACATATTTGAAATTCTTATGATAGTTTAGTCTGCAGAGCTTCGGTGAGGGGGGGGGCAGACGTTTGCACTGATAGGAGTTTGGAGCTCAGTCAGTTAAACATTTTTTATTGAAGACTAGTTTGAGCAACTTTCCCACATTTGGAGCAGGTCAGATTAGCACTTCATCACTGGCCAGTATTTATACATCAGAAATTCTTCACATGCTTTATAAAAAAAAAAACGTCTCAGATAAGGCATACAAATGACTCCATCAGATACGTGCTGGAAAAATAAATTTTTGAGTATAATTCCCTTAATGTTTCGACCGCATGTTAAACTTTTTACATCAGTTGTGACACAGATACAAATCTAAAAGTAAATAAAAACATGAGTCATTTTCCTTACATTTCCAATGATCACCAACATGAACAGTTCAAGTGAGTGGGTGTTTCAGAGCATCACCTTCATGAGTCAATCTCACTCTGTTTAGTCTTTAACAGTCATTGGTATGCAGTCTGATAGCCCACTTGAGTGTTAAGAGTAATGTCTGTTGGATCGCAGTAGGTCTAAAATACCAGCTCTTTTGCAAAGTGTTGATGTTCCAGTTTTAGATTCAGCGATAACGTTAACAAATGAGTCATTCCTCAAATGGAAAACGGGGGCTGTTTTTCTGTCTTTGCTACCTGCACCCACAGGACTCCACCACCATGTCCTCGTACTGTTTGTAGACAACGTTATTGGCCGAGTCGATGTAGAGGATGCTGATTGGGCTGAGGCGTGTTGGGACGCAGCAGGTGGGTGGCGTGGAGTCCGGATCCATGGAGTTAATCAGGGTCTGTATGATGGCATGATTAGTGGGCTCGAGGTGGGAGCGGATGGGGAAGTCACAGGCACCGTTGCAGTGATAGGCGTCATACTCCAGCGGCGCAATGATCCAGTCATCCCAGCCCATCTCCTTGAAGTTCACATGGAGCCGTCTCCGGTTGCAGCGTGGTCTCGTCTTCACTGCCTGGTGTTGGGGGAGGGATTGTATGAGTGGCTGGAGGGCTTTTTTACCCACGGCGGGAGCTCGCCGCATGCGGCGCTGGGTGAACAGATACTCGTAGACTGTTTTGTTATCGTGGCCCGAGCGAGCTTGGATCTCGTTGTAGAAAAGGTCGCGCTTCTTGCTTTTGCCAAATGCCAGGAGGAAGGCTTTTTCCTTGTTGGTCCTGCCAAGTCGGGCAAACCCCAGAGTCCGAAGGTCCATGGGGCGACCTCCTATGTGCTCCACGGCCTCCATCTCAAAACAAAGCTGCTGGGAGCGCTGATCCTGCTGGTTTTTTAAACCTTTGAAGACCTTAAATATGTCAAACACTTCCCATTTGTTGCTGAATCCGCTGAGCAGATCCTCCACGGTCCTCGTCTGGAGCAAAACAGGCTTTTGTTTCCCTGAAGCGCAGGTGTACAGCTTCAGGCACGGAGACAAGCTGCCTCCTCCTCCTCCTTCTTCTCCAGTAGCTGTGGAGCCCATCAAGACTCTGCGGGGGTCAGACAGGCGCTTCCTCAGGACACGTAGCTCGGCCCCCAGGAGTCCATCTCGTTCCAGAGAGCTGATGTTGAAGTGATACCTCTGACGTCGCAGCAGGGCCCCACGCTCATCTGCCAGGGAGAAGAAGCAGTGAAAAGAAGAGAAGCAGAAATATGGGTGAATGAAGAGCAGCAAAAATGAATAACCTAACTCATGACAACAAACTTAAATGAAGTTGATCTTTTCTCAGGATCATTTCTATAATTGTCAGCTGATGAAGCTCATTTCAGCTCTCCAGACTCTCCCTCCCATCCTCTATAAGATATGCATGGCTAATTTAGCAAATTTCCACACTTTGACTTTAGTTTTGATAAATATAAGCTGTTGAAAGTACTCCTCACATCAAACTCCATACTCACTGAATCAGTTCTCACAGTTTAGATAATTAGGAAATATATATATATATATATATATATATATATATATATATATATATATTATATGTATCAAAGTTTAATTTCTATAGTGTTGTCAAATAAAACTATTATATATATATATATACTCTTATTTATTCATTCTTTTGGCAGGCCAGTCTATGAACATGTTCATGAATCTGATGGACAGTTTTGGTAGAACTTAGAACAAAATTAAGAAGACTTATAAGAAGATATTGGTAAAAGAGGCCCATTGTCTCTCCTCTGGAAAATACATCGTTGGTTTAAAAACATTTTGAGCTTTTGAGAAAAGGTCACACAGTCAGAAGTCATATGGCCGTGTGTAAACCTTGGGATGGTATGGGATAATATGCAAGGAATTTTTTTATGTTAGGAAACGTAGAACCATTAACTAAATCAAAATGTCAAATTTTGATTGAGTCTGTGATTTACACCCCTTGTGTCTTACCGATCTGAGTTTGTATGTATGTATGTATGTATGTATATACATATATATATATATATATATATATATATATATATATATATATATATATCAAACATTTTCGTGTCTTTAGGGACATGAAGTCCCCACATGTCCATGAATTAAACCAGGTGCCCATGACCACATTTAAACAAGTGCATGTCCACTCACAGCAGAAGGAGAGAACTGAGCAGGCGGTGATTAATGTTTTCTTTTGTTGTCAGTGAGGGAAACCAGCGAAGTTCCACATCCAAATGAAATCCAGCAAAGAAATCAGCTAAAACAAACACACATGTTTGTAATTCTACCATTATGAGGAACCCTTTTCACATAAGAGATTTTGAGGCCCTTTTCACTAAACCAAAACTTGGGTGTAATCTGAACCGTAAAACCAAGTCAGAGCTCTCAGACAGAGAAGCTCCCACTAAAAGGATGTCCTCACTTTTCAAAGATGTCCTGAAACTCACTGGAGTCCTCACAAAGATGGCTGAAAACACACACAGCTTGCTTCTTCTCACGACACCCTTCATCCTAACCAAGACTGAAGTATGCATTAAAAAGTACATTAGAACCAGACAGGGAAACCACATCTGACTGTAAACAGACCCACTATTACGGACCTGCAGCTATTCACCACCGACAGACAGCAAAGCAGCATCTGCTGCAGAGGAAACAAGCCATCAATAACACACAAACACACTGGCACTCCTTTGTGGATGGTCTGATTAAAGCTGGGAGGAATTTGATTTCACAGACTCACATACTTTCGGCGCAGTGAAGATGAAAATGTTTGCAAGATGTATTGCTGTCAGGTGAGGTCTTCATTACTGCCCCAAATTTTTACTTTTTTTCTTTAATATCCGTCAGAAGATCTAAATTATTTTAGTCAGTTAGCACATGTGGAAAACATTATCTGGTAGACAAAGTTCATGTTTGGACTTTAGACTCTGACCTGGTCCTCACACCCTCCAGGTTGGTGGACGGTGGGTGGGATTTTAAACTGCTGAGAGAGGCAAGCAGCCAAAGAGCTTCCAGGTCAGTTAAAGAGAAAGAAGTAGAAAAATAATTTATTAATCCCATGAGGGGGTAGTTTTGCTTTTTTTAAGGAAATAACTGTAAATCACATCACCAGAGAGCAATGGCTGTCATCTTTCTGCCTTGCAGCTACCTGAAGAAGCCTCTAACTGAACAGACTCACTCATCGCTGTGTTGAGTAGATGACATGAATAATTGTTCATTATGTTCAGCAGCTCTTTATTTGTTTTCTGGACAGCCAGCTTCAGGAGCTCTGGATCAGTCCCCAAAACTTCTGCATCTTAAATATTGAAAAATAATATCAACTACAACTCACTAGTTTGATGTACTGGGTGCAGATATTTTCTTTTACAGTGAAATGTCAAAGTTGAAAAATACTGCAGGACCTCAGCTTCCTGCTAACTTTATTGTTTCAATCTGCATACACAATCTTCAAAAAACATCTAGACAAATTAGAGTCCAGTTTATGTTCCTGCAGCAATGTCTCGGTGAAACACATAAAGCCGCATTCTTTGTGCTCCTTCTCTGACCTTGTTAGTGCTTCAAGCTTGTCCTTTTTGTTAGCTAACAACCTCACGTTTCCCATCAGAAAGGTTGGAAGAAATGGTTTTAATTTTCTCTGCTTCTTTCTTTGCCTTGCTCCTATTTATTTACTTTTCAACTCATTAGAGATTTTGTGTTATTTCAATCATTAATTTGGTTTTGGAAATCTTTATTAGTTGATCCGGCTGGTAAACAACTTTTCTATCGTGATGTCCAATGTTAATGGACAAACAGCATGAAAGAAAGTCTTTAAAAACAAAAAAACAAAACAAACAAAAAAACAACATAACACACTCTAGACTGTAGAGGTGAAGGTTTTAGTTTAACCTGAAAAAAAAAGAACTGTTTTTTGAGCAATTACTGTGCGAGAAAAAAATGATACCGAATTGACCTTTACTTGGATATTTGCTGTAATTACATTACATAATTATATTTCATGTCAATGCAGCTGCTTTTTAACCTCATGTTGACATAGTCAGCTGTTCACGTATTTGCTTGTGTACTACGTTTGTTACCAGAGGATTCCACTAGGGGGTGCAATTGAAAAGTCAGACCCGATAGAGTTGCTGAGTTTGTAGGGTCCAAATCAAATGATAAACATGGAGACAATAAAGGAGGTTAGTGTTTGGTTTATTTTGCTGAGGAAACTCAGATATCTGATGACTCCCATCGCATCAGCACCATCCCTGCTTAGTTTGTCAATCATCTTCCTCCATGCACGACTTATGGGTCTCATGCTTTTTTCCACTTACTTCTGCATTTGTCCATGTGAACTTCTAAGGCCGCATTTAAATGACGATACTGAGACAGAAAAAAACAAAAGTTTTCTCGAGTTTTGGCCTCTTGTTTACACGGTAACAGAGTTCTGGGTGAACAAAACTGCAAAGGTTTGAGAACAAGCTCCAAGTTGAACTTTTCTTGAAGCGCAAGGCGAATCCCGTCTGTGTGAGCAGGAGCTGGAATCTTTTGGTGATGATGCCATCATGTCATGCAATATTTATGCTGTCAGCAAAGATGCATAGATTACATGCACCAGATAATCAATACATTTCACCTCCTCCAGTCTGATGAGGATGTAGTGCACACATGGGGTGTGCCTTTGCAAAGTTTCCCCACCCTCTGCAGACCTGGCATGCAGACTACTATTTTAGAGTCTTATTAACATTTTCGATCTACACAGACATGTTGTGTAAATGCATTCTTTTTCTTAATACAGAAAAGGAAATGTTTGAGATTTTGCATGAAAATGTCATGTAAACAGGTCAGAAATAGTTCTGATCACACTGTGCAGCAGCAATGATGCAGGTAATTTCAGACTTAGTCCACAAACTTGTCTTCTAAACTTTACGGGTTTACTGCTGTCATGCCTCCATGTGGTCAAACTAATCCCTACACTGCCCCTACTGGTTACTCATGTATAGCACCTTGGAAAAATAAAATTAATTTCTAAAAAAAGTGCTCGAACAACGCTTCAACGAAATCTAAAATACGTGAAGCAGCCATGACAAACAATTCAATTAAATGTAAGATTTACAGCACCAATTCACAACAAAATCATCTCAGTGCACTTCAGAGACATAATCAGTTCATGCCAATTTATTGTGATCCAATTAAAACAAATCCACATTGGTCCAACTTATAGTATCTGTGTTCATTCAAGCCAATTAATAAAAAATAACTGCCTAGCTAAGGAAAGAAAACTTAAAACAAACAAGAAAACATTATATTATGTGTAAGCATTATGAAAACTTCCACAGTCCAAAAGTACCTGAACAAGATGCAATACTACTTATGGCCATGTAGATAAATATGTCTAAAGGACACAATTAAAGATCATCTGATCCTCAACAGGTCTTTAAATGAGGTAAACACAACCTCAGATGAACAACACCTGTTATATCGCATTGTGTAATTATTTATTTAAAAATAATTTTTAAGAAAAGCCAAAAATAGGAAGCAATGTATGAAAAACTGCACCCACCTTTGCTGCTTCCACATTAGTTACTAGGATCAGTAGCAGCAAAGAGCTGCAATTCAAAGCACCATTATTTGATCATCAGTGTGAGCTCCTGTATAAAAGCAGACTTTTTCTCAGTTTGCTGCTGTGCAGCAATTCAGTTGTATGTTAACATCATGCCAAGGAGGAAAGACATCAGCAATCATCTCAGTGTAGCAAATGTTGCTGCTCATCAATCTGGCAAAGGGTTGTAAGGTCATTTCAAATCTAGAGTACATCATTCTACAGAGAGAAAGATTATTCACAAGTGGAAAACATTTAAGATAGCTGCCAATCTTCCCGGGAGTAAAGATCACAGCCAAGTTTAGTCCAAGGTCAGACTTTCTAGGCTTTAGTTAGTGTGAAATGTTAAAGTTTATGAAAGTCCTGTAAGAAAAATGCTGAACAAATAATGCCTTTTAGATTTGTAGGAGAAAGCTTCTCTTTTAAAAGACAATGGTAGCACAGCTCAGGTTTGCAAAGCTGCATCTGAACAAACCACAAAACTTCTGGACAATGTCTTTTGGACCTTGAATTGACCAGACCAACGTGGAGATGACTGGTCAGCGTGAACAAATAACCAAACAGGGCATATCAGCACAAACACCGCATACAAACTGTTAAACACGGTGGTGGAGGGCTGATAATCTCGGCTTATTTTGAACCTACAGGATCTGGACACCTCGCAGGCATTGAGTGGACCATGAACTCCCCCAGATACCAAAGTATTCTAAAGTCAGATGTGAGGCCATCTGTCTGACAGCTAAACTTTAGCTGAAATTGGCTCATGATCCCAAACACTGCCACAGATTTACAACAGAATGGCTGTAAAAGAAAAGAATCAAGGAGTTGACATGGTCCAGTCAAAGTCCAGACCTCAACCTGATTGAAAAGTTGCAGTGGGACTTTCAGAAAGCTGTGCAGAAACTAATTCTTTTTCATCTGACTGTAGGTACTAGACTGACTCTGGTCACAATAAGCCAGATCTTTAGAGCCATGAGTACCTCAGTGTCTGTGCTAGATAAATTACAAGGCCTATTTATGCTCAACGCAGAAGACAGATGTGCAGAAGGATGGACAGTTACGTTCGTCTCCTGCGTCAGTTACATGCATAATTTGGTCCATTTTCAGGGAGCTTAGCTATCCGTTGCTTGACGCAGAAGAAAGAGCAAATCCACCGGATATCATGGGGAAGTGCTGAGCAGAATAGCTGACATGCGACCAGCAAAACAAACAAACCAGTGAAGAAGAGAATCAGGAAAGAAACAATAAAGCAGAAGAAGAATGAAGATGAGGACAAAAACTGTAGAAATTGTGCAAGTTCGTGGACGAAGGATATGTGAGCATTTAGGATGTGTTGGGCGGTTGGAAACAACTTCATACCAGTGCACTACTACCACCAAACATTGTCTGAAACTGTCGGCGGGAATTAACTCTGAACTTAGCACTGCCTACTAGAGGAGGAACTGACTAACAACCATGACAACGCAAAAGACATGGAAGTATGAGGACGGTGACTTATGACGACATTTGAATGGACATCACTATTTACGTATGTAAGGGAGCATAAATGTGCCATAAGGAGACACCGATCAGCAATCTTTTTCCACTCATCAGCATTTATGAAGTGGTTTGCATTAAGCAGCTGTGGTTAAATGTGGGCATGTAAAAGGCTTTACAAGGCTGATTTGCATTTGCACATTTCCAGGTGTACTTATATATATATTTAAAAACTGAGGCCCCAAAACTGTTCAGTCTTAAAGTGCCTATAGTGGAGGTCATAAAGGGTCCAACAAGAAATTTCAGGAACCCTCAGGAGGTTAAACCAGGCACATGTTTGGCAAAAGAGGAAAGAAAAAGTCAGAGAGAATGGCAGAAAAACAAAGAAGGGAAGGAAGAATGTAAAAATGGAGGAAAATGACAGAAGATTAGTAGAAAGAAAAGAGTAAAAATGAGGAGGGTGAGGTGTGTCAGGTCATCAGTTTCTCCTCTCAGCATGTGGACAAGGTCAGCGGCGTCTTGCTGAGGACTCGCTGTACAAATAACGACCAAATTAAAAGTACATTAAGTGCTGGAAACATAAACGTCCAGCAGCAGCAGAAATCCTAAACTCTGCTCATTTAAACTTTGTTTTAAACAGTTTTACACCGTAAAGACAACATTATACTGGGGGGGGCAGAGAGGAGTGTTTATTTGCCCTGCTGAAGACGTATATCACTTAGAGCTGACCAGATGTTAGAAACACACAGCAGCACTCACAGACATGTATGAAGGCAGCAGCATACACACAACTTCATCAGAATAAATAAACACAACTACATAGCCCGTTCCAGAGATGAAAGCACATGAAAACCTGTTTTTCAAACTGTTTCTAAGCTTCACGTCCTGTTGATGCATGACTTAAATATGGCTGTTAAATCTGCAATAATGAAAAAAAAGAAGCCAAAACATGAGAGGTGCCACCTGGTGGTAGGCTGCAGCATTCTATATAAGCTCTACCTAATACATATGAGCACATGAGCAATGGGAGATTTTCATAACGCGCAATGTCTCCTGAATCCAAGTGAGCTGTGTTCCATACCTGTATTGTTAAGGTGGACACAAGCAGTGAGGCCGTCAAGCTGAAGATGGTTTCCTATTGGGCCTTTTTGGCCTGTGGGACGACAGAGGCAGCTAAAGGGTATAATCAGGATAAGCAGAACATGGCTTTGGATGTCGCTAAGGTAAAAACTCATAGGGCTCATTGTACAGTCGGTGCACCTTTTCATCAAGTGGAGCTTGATGAGGGGGGCATCTGGTTAGGGTGCCCCCTGAGGATGATCGAGGACCTGCTGGATGGACTACATCTATCAGCTGGTCTGGGAATGGTTTGGGATCTCCTGGACGAACTGGCATATGTGGCTGGGTTAGGCAGCCGCCCCCTGCGACCCAACCCCAGATAAGCATCAAGAAAATGGATGGATGGACAGAAGCTTTATCTTTAGTTTGAAATGGGTGTGTGTTTCAGTGTCAGAAGTACGATTATGGAACAGTTTAACAGATAAATGAAAACTAAGTAAAAACATCTCGTTGAAAAAGAAGGTACAAAATGCATATTTTAAATAAAAAAAAGTTTAAGCATGAAGAATAACAGTTTAATTCAGGATGGTAATGGCAGTGTTCAAAGACCAAAATATTGTTGTTGTTTTTTTTTTTGTTTGTTTGTTTGTTTGTTGTTTTGTAATTGTGGCAACATTTTTACCACCTACTCTTTTCAGACATGTGAAGCGGAGAAAATGTAAGGGTGTAAATGTTGTAATTGAAAGACCATGACAAACGATCTAAGTGGGTTTTATATATTTGTACTTGTATCAATTGCAGATTGAGTTAAATCAGAACTACTGAACTATGGTAGATTTCTGCACTTTAGCGCCCCCTACCAAAGGCTAATTCTAGCTGAATTATACTAATTAATCCTGTTTCTTCTCTTAACTCTCTTCATCCAGTAAAAGTCAGTGTGATTAATGTTTTCTTATCTCTTTCTTGTCCCCTCTTCCTCTAATAATCTCTTCTTGTGTTGCTTTGCTGAATCAGCCATGAAACATGTTCAAAACGGCCAATGTGTTGCCATAATGCAAAACTCAGCTTTAGCATGATGCTCTGGGACAGAAATAGGTTGGAAAGTGTGGTTTTTCAGCCTCAGGATGCTGTGGGGCAAAGAAGACTTCATAAAAATAAATACTGAATGTTAGTGTATCATCAAAACAAGTCAGAAACTTGTGTATTGTTGCTTTAAATCCGACTCTTTTTGAATCTGTGAGTGAACCAACTGGGACATGACACGCTGTTCTGTTTGTACTACGATTTTGTTCAGCTGTATCAAAACTTTCCATGCATCCATACTGTCCATTTCATCCTCGTTGTCCAGTGTTCAGTTACTTTTTGACTGGGAGGATGTTACAAGGGTGCAGTCAGCACACTTATATGGACTTTATTGTTATAAACTTTTGAGTTGTGTGTTGATGGTCCTTTAAGGGGCCAGTTAACCTTAGTCCACAGGACAAAATATGTGTCACATGGGTTTTGTTTAATTATTAGAGACTATTTATAGTTCAGGTTCTCCTTTCTTGTGGCTGGTTTTGAGACAACTCAAACAAAAACTTATACATAATACTGTGCAGGCCCCGATCCAGTCCTCATTTCTTCATCTCTTGACTTTGTTGTGATCTTCTAAATTGGTCTGTATCAAAAGTTCTCTGGCCTTCTTATTATCCATTTTTTCCCAAATATTTTATTTAAGCCACTCAACTCTGAGCTATACATCAACAGAAAATAAGCTCCTAACTCAAGGGATGAATAAGTGTTGTATCAACACATAACAGACAACTTAGCAAAGAACCCATTTAAAATTGATCTTTAGGGTCTTTATTACTTTCAGCCTGTCACGAAAACACATCATTTGTTCCCATTTCTTTTGTTTCTTTCCTGAAACACATAAAAAAAACACAGTTTCACAGAAAATAGGATTTTATCATCAACAAAGTGATTCCAATACAGCTGTTAGGTGAACACTTGGCATATCTCAGCATGGTGTGCAGTCTGTCCCTAAAACATGAGGAAACTGGACAAGCAGAGGACAAATAAAGCAGTGCCAGAAAAAAAATATTTACAGCAGGCAAACAGGATCTGAAAGTGATGTCCCACAAATCCAACAAAGGCCTGAAACAGCACCTGAGACATGCATCTGGACCTTCAATTGATCCATCTACTGTTGGCTGAAGCGTCATCAGAAATGGTCTCTATGGAAGGGTGACTGTCAAGAAGCCATTCTTAAAGAAGAGAAACAGGGAAAAAAGGCTGAGGTATGCCACATGACATAAGAACTGGACTGAAAATCAGTGAAAATAGGTCTGATGAATCTTCCCAAGAGCCCAGATCTTAACACTTTGAAGCAGTTGGGATTATCAGGACAGAGAATGGAACAAAAGGCAGAAACATCCAAAGAACAGCTTTGGAAAGTCCTTCAAGAAGTCTGGAGAACAATTTAAGACTAAATGACTGAAAATTAGTCAAAGAGGGTTCAAACTGCTGAAGAATAAAGCTGCTCAGACCAAATATTCACTTTTAAGCTCCTTAGAATTTAACCCACTCTATTTCTGACTTATATGTATTTCCTGAGATAACGATCAGAACTTCTCTATAAATCCAGATATTTTGATTTTAACATATTTTTAACATTTTCTTTAGAAATCAGGGTCCAGTTGTTCATGTAAATTAAGTAAACTGAATCAGCTCTGATGTGGTGGAGTTTTTGGTTTCTCAGTTAATTCAGCTGAAAGAGGAGTTAGATGCTCATGTCTGAATGCTCCTGACAGGAAAGAACACACAAGTGTTCACAATTTTTTTATGTCACAACTCAAGTTCTTTTTGTCTGAATCTCTTTCGAAACTCTGCTTTAAAATCGTCCAGACACAGTGACTTCCTGTCTGACTGCACTTAAAGGGGCTGTAGTAAATTACAACCCGAAAGTCTCTATTAGTCAAGACATTTCTTACATGATGCAGTAAACCATTATGTTGGAACAAGCTTGTCATTTAGTACTTTGAGAGGACTTCATGAACTGCTGCTGGAGCTCAGTCAGCAACCAGAAACAGACACACAACTCAAGCAAATCCACAACACATCACAGTGGTGTTAATTTTGGACAAAGTTGGGCTTGCTGCTTCCCATTGTTTCCACTCTTTATGCTAATATAAGCCAACTGGATGCTGGCTGTGGCTCCATATTTACAGCACAGACAGCAGAAAGTCAGGCAGCACGTTTCCTGGGATGTGGAGCTGCTGCTTTGACATCCAGGCTGAGGAGGAACTTTGATGTGTGACAGCTCATTCAGCAGCTTCCTGTAGGCTCTTTTCCCCTTCATTCCTTCTGAGCAGTGCACAACAGCTGACCTCTCTGACTCTTCTCCAGATGCTCCCTCCTGTTCTTCCTCTCTTACCTCATGGACTCACAGACATGTCTAGATTTAGACAATTTACAGCTCAGTTCCCAGCACCGCCCTCCTCAAGTACCCTCCAAACTGCAATTTAACCACCAGTCTACTCCTCCTCCACTCTGATCCACAGCCTCTTCCTCGGCATCAGCATCCATCTAGTGAACACCCTCCAGATCATGTCAATTACTAACCTGGATCTTAAACCAGTGGAAGATTACAGGCTTGACGGCTTTAATTTATAAATATCTAATACTTCCAAAAAACAGGAACTAAGATAAAATGGCACAGGCTAAAATTCCTGTACCATTAAATAAGTTGTCTGAATATTAAAAGGAAATACATCTAAAGAAAGTTGGAAATACATCACATTGTTTTTAAAAGATAACTGAATGCTGTGTTTTTAAAATTTTTAGTAATTAGTAAAAAGAACTTTTAAGTAGTAAGAACTTTTTCTTGGGAGAAAAGTTCCAATGCAGGATGAAAACACAAGTTTACCTTGTCCTTTATCCACGAAGCTGGTGATGGTATTGGCCAGGCCGGCCTCGTGCAGCGCGCTGCTGTTCGGGTCCCCGCTGCTCAGAGTCCAGTAGAGAGACAGCATATAGTCATGTGGGATCACCAGCGGCTGCTTGTGCTGCGCATGCCGTTGGCTCTGTTTCGGAGTCTTGTTGCTGACTCCGCGCTGCGCCACCGGAGTTGGGTCCTGCTGCCTGTGCGCACCCTCGGCTCTTGGAACAACTTTCCCCAAATGTTTCCCCGGTGAGCCTCCACCTCCCACAGCTGCGGTCCCTTTCACTGCCGCATGTTCACTAATGGCAACAGGAGCGTGCACTTTAACGCGCACATCCCCAGCGGGCAGCCAGGAGCGCACAGCCTCTTTGCGCCCTAAGCTCGCCGCTTTGTCCCGCTGCTGCCGCAGCTGCTCGCGGCTCGCCGCGGCGGCTGTGGATGCGGACGCTCCTGCGCTGACTCTGGCGGTCGTTTCGCCTTTAATCGGCGGCGGCCGCGCCCGGATGTGCGCTGCGGGTTTCCACGTCCCGGGAGCGGTTAGCGGCTGCCTTCCCACGACACCCCGGCCTGGCAGCGCTCCTCCCCGGGCTTGCTCTCCTGCCGCGCGCTCCACTGCTTCTCCAAGCCGGTGCTGTTGGTGTTCTGTCAGTCTGGTCCGGCTGAGAGAAGCAGGGACGGGATGGAGGTAAATGAGAGTCCAGCAGCTGAGCAGAAGAGAAAGGCGCTTCACAACTTTCATCCTAAAGTCCTTTTGCCTCGAGGCAGACCGTCATTGTAATAAAGCACAGTCACTTCAGAAGTTATTGATCTGTTGTGCTAAAAACAGACATGTTCAGCCGTGAGAACTCTGAGTCTTTCATCCTCTGATCTCCCTCTGCGCTATGCCACCAGAGGAATTCCTAAAAAGTGCTTTTCCTCTTGGAAACAAAAGCAAAGTTGCAGAAGCAAATCTGTGGACTGAAAGTGAATTTTACAAGCTGAAAAGACAAATCATTTAAACCCCTATTCTCCCCTCTGTCATGTGTCAGAACCATAATGTTGATCTGGGACAGAGAGCCTCTGAAAAGGTGGACTCGCGTTAAACTCTCCGCGGAACCGTTCTGCGGGATATCTTGTAGAAACTTCTTTAAATCCCACTTTTTTCCAAGAGAGAGGCAAGAATGGCGTAATGCCGCTGCCTCCGTTTTTTCTCTTTTCCTTCAAAGTTTGAACTCCGTCCAGTGAAAATATTTCACTCACACACCAACCTGCAGGTGCTCGAGAGATCCTCCAGCAAACCTGAGCGCAGGAATTGGAAACGGAATTCCAGAAAACGGTTTTAATTACCCCGTGATGTCATGCTGTCCAAACTCATTTAACAGCAATATTTCTCCCCAAATCTTCCTCCCTCTTTCCACAGATGACTCACTCAAGCTTCAACACAAAATGGCACAAACTGACCCCCCCCCCCCCCCCCCCCAATACACACACACACACACCCCGCCACCAACGCTCACACACAAATCAACAAGAGAGAGGAAAGAAAAACTCTGCATTATGTCACTAAAGAGAAGGGTTTTTTTTTTAGGTTTCCACTTTCTCCAAACAGAAAGGGGAGAGTTCTCAGGTGATACTTGCCTAAGTTCATGGGGCCTCTAACTGTAAGAGCCCAGGAGCAGCTTCATCCATCTGCAGTTGATTTTGCATTTTTACTTGATAATTTGTTAGTAACAAAAACCTGCAGTTGTTTGTCCTATAGCTCATATTATTATTATTTTATTATTATTATTATTATTGCTTAACAAACAGTGATGTTACTGATCAAACAAACTAAAATAACTAATTCTGAGACATTTCAATATTTTCTTAGTTTAGATGTGAGTTCAGCTTTAGATGCCTTATAGGTGCAGCCTGTAACAAAATCAACAGTCAGTGACAGGAAAATGTAATATATCATTAAAAAGTGTGACTAAAGAGGAGAGGGAGCATCCAGCTTGTTATCAAGGGACAATTGAAAATCCCCATTCATCTCTGATGGGATGGGGCTGCATTAGTGCCTATGGCGTGGGCAGCTTCCACATGTGTGAAGCTCCATCAATGTTGAAAAGTACATGGAGGTTTTAGAGCAACATCTGCTCCCATCCAGACAACGTCTCTTTCAGGGAAGACCTTGCAGAGTTCAGTAAGACAATGCTGAACCACATCCTGCATCCATCACAACAGCATGTCTTCACTTGAGAAGAGTCCAGCTGCTGAACTGGTCTGCCTGCAGTCCAGACCTTTTACCAATACAAAACACCTGGAGCATCATGAAAGCAGAAATCCAGCAATGAAGGTTCAGGATTGTTGAGCATCTAGAATCCTGCATCAGGACAACATTCATCTAATACAACTCCAGCAACTGGTCTCCTCACTGCAGATGTTTAGAGACAGTTGTAAGGGTTAATGGACTGTACTTATACAGCACGTCATGTTTACCACTCACACACACACACACACACACACTACACAAAGTGCTTTTAACTTACACACATTTATACCCCAATGGAGGCAGCATGGGTTTCTGTGTCTTGCTCTAAGGCAGTTTAACATGTGGTCTGGGGAAGCAGGAATATTCCACACTGTGATTCAGATTCTTTATTTGAAAGAAATTAAATTATTTAAATAAGTCTGACTTAAACTGTCACATTAAATGCATTTTTAAATAATAAACCAATTGACACAATTCATTTAAATTCTTTAAACTTTTCTCTTTTTACAGCGCACATCCTATTCTACAAAAGATTGGAGGGGAAGCAACAGGAGAGGACAAATATTGTTTACACATTTTCCATGAAAATGGTTTGAGCTTTTAGTGATGAGAAAGATTTGCCATGAATAGTCATGGATTACTCACATTTAACACGTTTGACCAATTTTAATATACCAAAGCATTGTGTTTATTTCTGTTTTTAAAACAAAAAAAAAAGCTATACATTTATACATATGGGTAGTGGTTCCCAAACTTTTCCTTAAAGGGCCCCCTTCTCATCGACAACAATGATTTTATCCTGTCTTACAAATAGAAGTTTCTGTGTTGCAATAAACAACTTCATGTCTTTATTTTCTCCAGTTAGTACGGGGTGCTTCAGTGGTTGGTTGTATGACCAGTTTTATTTTCTCTGTATGTTTCCCCTGGTCTGAAACTGAAAACTTACATTTTGATTTAAAGGCATTGGCAAGGGCTGATGACATCCAGCTATATTTGCTATACTTGGTGTCAGATCCTGAAATGCACCTTGAGGATTGAGGAGGCTCGTCAGAGGTATGAGTGAGGATACACTGCTCAGCCCTTTCCTTTATTTTTACATGTGGTGTATAAAAGGGGAGAGTCACATTATGTCACTCTGTGAGTTAAAATGTCGATAAGTTCTTACAAGTCCTTTTATTCTCCTTTGTAGCAATAAAACGGCACAAACTACAGATTGAATGGTTTTATATCTAAATAAGTATCAGCTCCGAGATAAAGATGTCTAATTTTATTCAGAGCTTGTTACCAAAACTCCTCCCTCATCGGTGTCCTTATCTCCCCTCTCAGGGGACCACTGGGATCAAAGTCATGCGTTCTTACAGCTTAATCAATGGCTATGTTTGTGCAGTACCGCAGATCCAGTTATCCATGTTCCCTTGTTACTGTTTGTTGATCACATTCATTTTGAAACATCCTGATTTGTCTAGCTGCCATCTTGTTTTATCGATATTGTGTGTGTTAATACATGTATCAACTCACCAGCCACTTTATCAAGTCCACCTTGCTAGTACCGGGTTGGACCTCCTTTTACCTCCAGAACAACCCTAATTCAAGGTGTTGGAAACATTCCTCAGAGATTTTGCTCCATATTGACATGACGGCATCACACAGTTGCTGCACATTCATGATGAGAATCACCTGTTCCACCACATCCCAAAGTTTTTCTACTGGATTGAGATCTGGTGACTGTGGAGGCCGTTGGAGTCCAGTGATGAAGATGATTTGAGCTTTCTGACATGGTGCATTATACTGCTGGAAGTGCAGTGGTTAAACCTATATGCTCAGGTGGTACTAAGGGGCCCAAAGTGCGCCAAGAAAATATCTCCCACACCATTACACCAAAGCAGGATGGATCCATGTTTTCATTATGTTTCCACACAATTCTGACCCTACCATCTAAATGTGGAGCTGAAATGGAAACTCGTCAGACCAGCAATGGCTCTCCATCTTCTATTGTCCAGTGTTGGTGAGTCTGTGTGAATTGTAGCCTCAGTTTCCTGTTCTTAGCTTACAGGAGGCACCCGGTGTGGTCTTCTGCTGCTGTAGTCCATCTGCTTCAAGGTTGTGTTGTGTGTTCAGAGATGGTATGTTACATATCTTGGTTGGAACCAGTGGTCATTTATCTTCCTGTTGCCTTTCTGTCATCTCCAACCAGCCTGCCATTCTCCTCTGACCTCTGAAATGAACAAGACATTTTGGTCCAGACAACTGCTGCTCTCTAGATATTTTCTCTTCTTAAGACCATTCTCTGGAAACCCTAGAGATGATTGTGTGTGAAAATCCCAGAAATTTTCTGAAATACTCAGACCAACAACAATGCCACATTCAGCCACTTAAATCCTCTTTCTTCCTCATTCTGATGCTCAGTTTGAACTTCGGGAAGTTATCTCGACCATGTCTACATGACTAAATGCGCTGAGTTGCTCCCATGTGATTGGCTGATTAGATAATTATGTTAACAAGCAGTTTCACAAATGGACCTGATGAAGTGGAAGCTAAGTGTAGCGCTGCATGTTTAAGTATTTGTTCCATTAAGCAGCGAAACAGCTTCTCATTGCTCTACAACAATGAGGAAAATAGTTCTGTTATGATTTTCCAGCAGAATAAATGTACGGTTTTTTTATTTTTATGTGAAAAAACCTGCAGATGGTTACATGAAAAAATAAAAGCAAAAAACTGCAGTATCTTATATAGCTTTCACTTCCACATCAAACTGAATAAAGGGTTTGCTCCATAACCCACTAAATCTCATCTAATCTGGAGGTTTTGGGTTGCAACCTCCAGCAGTGCCTCCTGGAGTCTGGGAGCTGGCCTCTAAAGTTTATGTATGAAAAAGTTACACGTTAACAAAAAGGTACATTATGAACTATAAATGTTGGTCTCATTATTTTTCTTAAAACTTCAAAATTTCATGTCCAATCAAATTTGATTTAGTTTCAGAAAATGAGGAAAAATAAAGGAAACTGAATTTAGACTTTTTAAGGGTTTGTGATAAATTTTCACAGAATAACAGTAAATTTTTATTTTTTCTATTGTAATTAGTTTCATGGAGCTCAAATAATCCATTATTACTTTGGTCACATTAATTTATTTTTGTGCTCAGAATGTAAAATCAGCACCAGAGAAGAAACGTCAGGAAACTCAAGTCACACAGTCAGTCTTTAATTTTCCTTCCCTCCCTGGAGGACCGGGGTCTTGGTTCTGATTCTAACAGTCTTTGCCAGTTTAATTTATGATGCCACAAGCAGCGCCAGCCTGCTCCATAAATTTAGTTTAGACCAAGCTTGAGGAATAATTAGCAGCCAGAAAAGTTGGGTTCAAAACCGAAGCTCTTGGCAGCAGAGAGGGTCTCTGGTGGTTTGTAACCAGAGCTGGTTCTGGTTCTGGTACGGTGTTTGTCTTTCCCTCGCCGTCTTTCTGACTCTCTGTTCTCCTGACTCGTGTCTTTCAGCATGCAGCTCCGAACGAGGACATGATGGATGAACAGAAGCGATTGGATTATACGAGGCTGTCGTGGATCAGACGTAAACCGGAGCTGATGGAGTCGACTGGACGGAGCGGCCGGAGGATGTGAGTGATGGAGACGAGGTAACAGATTTATGTTGGCTGTGTTTGTGGCCTGCAGCACAGTAATGCATCAGTGCTGCATTAACAAGGTGAGCTGGTGTTTTCTCTGCCATTTCCACTGCCAGACTGAATAATGCAGATAATTGTTGGTAAAGGTCTTTATGTAAGTTCAGAGCTGCATGTGCACGTCTGTCCAGCTCATTATGAAGAGGAAAACTGAAGTTCTGAGTGAATGTCTGAAGGCCTTGGAGGGTACAAAATCCAGTTTCATCTGTAGGTGAAGTTTGACAGCAGGTCAAAGCTTTACTCCTTATTCTCCTTCACCAGATTTTTTTTTTCCTTTTATATTTTGCTTTTGCATCTTCCTTTTACAACCCCAATTCCAAAACAGTTGGAAAGTTGTGTAAAATGTAAATAAAAACAGTGCAATGGTTTACAGATTTCATAAACCCACATTTAATTCCAATAGAACATAAACAACATCAGATGTTGAAAGTGAGACATTTGATCATTTTAATGAAAAATATTAGCTCATTTTGAAATCAATGGCAGCAACACAGAAAACTAACAGGATCTGAAAGTGATGTCCTGAAGAAACAGGAACAAATCCAGCAAAGACCTGTGACAGGACCTGAGGGGTGAATCAAGACCTTCAGTTCATTCATCTACTGAATCCTCATCAGGAATGTTCTCCTTGGAAGGGTGGCTGTCAAGAAGCCATTCCTAATGAAAGGGAAACAGGGAGGAAATCCTGAGGTATGCTACATAACACAAGAACTGGACTTAAAATCAGTAGCAACGGGTCTGATGGAGGGATGAATCCTCTCCAGAGCCTGGATCTCAACATTATTAAAACAGTGTGGGATCATCTGGACTGAGAACAGAACAAAAGGCAGAAACATCCAAAGAAGACGATTAGAAAGTCCTTCACGAAGCCTGGAGAACTGTTCCTTAATACTACTGAATTAGAGTTTTAAAGAAGATAATCTGTTGTAAAATGCAGCCATTCAGATCGAAATTTCAAAAGTACAAGAAAATCAAAAATATTGTCAAAACTTTTTTTCTAATTTTCATCTAGGTTTTTAGCATGTTTTAGCATCTAATAAAATATAAATAAATAAAAAAAAACGCTTTTCTTGACTCAGGTCGGTGTTTCATTGCGGTGAAAGAATAAACAATGAAGACTTTTTGTAGCTTCTGTATATGTGAAGGCACTTCCTGTATCTGAGGAAGGTGGGTGAGAGTCTGAGGGTAGTGCTGACATATAAACAGACCCTTCAAGCGGACTCTGGACCACCTCTTTCAGCCCAGAAAACGTTGAGCACAGCAGATTGAGAGGCAGTTAGGGGGAAATGTGGTTTTAACTTTGTGTGGCATGCAGGATCCTGGGAACACTGAATTCTGAAAGATAACTTGTTGACATTTCTGAGTTTCAGACATGCAACAAGGACCCCAGGCCAGAGTCAAATCACGGACATCAAGTGCACATGGCGTCTGATTCGAGCCAACTGACAAACAAACACTTCCAACAGACGGAGCTGCTCTGGAGGCAGAGACGGTCCTCGGCCTTAATGCGCTGAAGAGCTTTGTTTTGCTCTGGAGAATGTCAGCACCACACAGAGGGATTTACCCTGACACTGTTATCAACAGTCAGCATTTTCACATCAACAGATTTACGGATTACGGCAACCTGGAAGTGTTTGATCCTTCAGACTCCATCTGCTGCTGCTGTTTGTTAAACCATCTTCAGATGTATTCAGGAAGCCAGATCAGACTTACCGCTGACTGTTACCTGCTGCTTCAGGTGAACGGATTTACAGATCATTCCTAACTTTCTGCTGTGATATGGCTTCTCCTACTTACCTGGATCAGCAGGAAGCAATTACAGCTATAAACATGAGAAGGCTTAAACTAAACCACCAAAGATCTGTGAATGTTTGGATAATTTAACCTGGAAAATAACGTTCTGAATAGAACAGAAATGCACATCTGCAGATTTTCTCCAAATTCAGTTAAACTTTGCAACAGATTTAACCAAACAACTCATCTTTGACATTCGTCTTGCTTTAGTCCCTGTCCGCACACACACGAGTGCTCTTATAAACACTTCTGGTTGCATAATTTATTCTCATGCAAATGCGGTTTCAGGAACTAAAAGCAAACTTTTAATTAAATACCTTCCAGTATGAAGATGTTCAGCTGATCTGGCTGTGCGGTTTGTGTGTGGACATGATAACTGGTGTTTTTTCAGTCATCTGTGGGGTTTTGATCACACAATGCCCAGTATGACACCTTCGCTTAGCTTGGACTGCTGCAGTCCTCTCCTTCCATCATCTGTAAGCTGTCTTCTTACCATCATAAACATCCTCTAATGATGTTTTCTGTCTGTTTACTTATATATTCCTTCCTGTTGTGATCGCCATCTGTGGCAAAATCTGTGTAAAATCAGCTTCCGTTTCAAAGTAGTTAAATCTTTGCTTACTAGCTGTTTGGTATATTTACATCCATAGATCAGCTGTTATATGAATAATTATTTCATTTAAGTCATGCTGTAATAGGAAAGCATAACATAATACTTCTTTATATGCATGTTTTGACATCCTATACCACACAGACAAGGGAAATAACTTATTCAGAACATGTGCAGTTTTGCATTTGTAGGATACTTCTTTAAAAAACTGTGCAAAAAGAAAAAAAGGCAAATAGCAGCTAATAAAGGAGGCATTTCATGTAGTAGTGACAGTTTTATATCAAACCAGAATCAATTATGTGAACTGTATACTGCGCTGGGGAAGGAGGCACCAAAAAAACTGGGCCAATAATAAAATTGCCATAATCATGAAAGTCATAATGACACATTTAAAGTTAAATAGAAATGGTAACATTCTCTTTCTCAGGGAATGGCTTTGCCCAGTGTGGGCGATGACACTGTGGATGTTTTGAAAATAACAGGAATGGTCTAAGAAATGCTAAACGTAATGTTATATGCTGATAGTTAACGTAAGTTTGGTTTTATCAAAGGACAGTACAGGACTAATCCAGAACACACCATTTGTGGTGAGATGCTTGCTAATCATTGCATAAAGTAAAGCATGGCTTTAGCATGGGCCAGGCATGTTTTTGATAGTTGCATGAAAGGGGTATGCAAGCAAAATAACTTGGGAAACACTGGACTGAAGCACAGTCAAATGAATGTAAGTATTTTACATAACAGATGTAGTTTTGTCCCAGTGTGCATTTCAACATAATTTTGGCCCTAATGGGTCTCCATACCAAGAGACAGCTTAAAATACCCCATTCTAAAGAGAGAACTGATTCAGTTCAGTAAACGGTTAAAGCCATCCTGTCCACCGCGGTCTTTGCAGCACAGCAACAATAATAACCAGGAGGGAGGTGGGTGTGTTGCTGCGCTGCTGATATTTAGACAGACAAGGGTGAATAACACTGCTAAACCGCACAGACACACAGCGTCTACCAGGAGGTAAAACCAGTAAAACAGAGGCAATTTGTCAGCCGGACCCTCCCTTCAGAGCAGCAAGCGTTTACTTGGAGACGCGTTGTGTTGTAGCTGAATTTTGGTGGAACAAGTCTGTTCAGGTGGCAGGAAACATAGAATCCTCCTGGTTTGCTGCAGCCAGGTGTCAGAGGGCTGATGCTGCTCTTTTATGTTATAATTGAAATATTAGTCATAAGCTGCTAATGTTATGGAGATTTCACTTTGGAAAGGTGGAATGAAGTCCACTTTGTCTTCATTTATAAAGCACAAAATGGATGTAACTCAATGTGTTTTACAGACCTGAAAGCATGTAAAAGGTGGAAAATAGGTTTAAGAAAATCTGGGAATCACAAATTATCTTACAGAGTAGGAGTGAGGAATTCTTGCAGAGTCAAAGAAAACAACTTTGAGACATTTTACAGGAAACTGGGGTACCAGTCATTACTCTGGCTGCAGCATTATGGATCAAATTACGGATTTATAAGAAATGATTTGGAAACCCACCTAAAATGACATTGCAGTAATCCTATGTAGATCTGAGAAATGGGTGAATAACTTCTGCTTTGGGACAGGAAGCTCCTAATTTTGGTTTGACTGTATTATGTAGATGGATGAAAGCTCCTTTAGAAATCTGTTAAATGTATCAGTTAAGATAGAAAAGTGGGCCTGTGGGGGGAGATTGTCCACTCAGCCAGCTCCTGCCTGCGGTCCCTGACATTCGGGGCTTTACTAAGCAACACCGGCTTCATGCACCCTGCACTTATAGCAACTTGGAAGATGAACATGAAGCCGGTGTTGCCGGTAGAAATGACGTCATGCGCTGAGATGTTCTCCGTGCGTCGCTAGCTGGCTATACACTTGTTTTAAACGTGAAAAAAGAGTGACACCAAGTGGAATAACAAAATTTAGCCACAGCTTCATAATGTCTTTGTCAAAGCCTGCAGTGAAGAGAAAGATTGGTGATGAGCATAGACAATTCCAGCAAAGGTGGGAGACGCAATATTGCTTTGTTGAGCACAGGGGCATCCTGACTTGTCTTATTTGCACAGAGAAAGTTGCGGTGCACACGCAGAAGAATGTGCAAAATACCAGGGAGATGAGAGAGCCAACCGGGTTGCCAGTCTCAAAACATGTTGACTGACGCAACAAGATTTCTTCAACAAAGCAACCAAAAAGATTGCTGCAGCAGTCGAAGCTAGCTATGTGGTTAGTGAGATGATTGCTATGGCGGGAAAACCATTCAAAGAAGGCGAGTTTGTCAAAAAATGCATATTGCAGGCTGCAAGTATTGTCTGTCCAGAAAAGAAAAGTGATTTTAGCAACATCAGTCTTTCTCCCAACACCGTGGCTGAGCGCATTTCTGACCTGTCAAGTGACATTTATCATCAACTGTGTGAGAAAGCAAGATGTTTTGATGCATATTCAGTCGCTCTTGACGAGAGCACAGACATAACTGACTGATAGCAATTTTGAAGTGACAGAGGAGTTGCTTACAGTAATTCCAATGCATGGCCAGACCACGGCTCACGAGATATTTCGCAAGCTGTGTGATGCCATTGAGAATGCTGGTTTGCCATGGAACAGGTTTGTTGGAATAACAACTGACGGAGCACCATCGATGACAGGGAGGAAAAATGGACTGGTGGCACTTGTTCAAAGAAAATTGGAGGTGGAGGGTGTAGAGGAGGCCATTGCTTTACACTGCATTATCCATCAGCAGGCCCGTTGCAGCAAATGCCTGAAATGTGACAATGTGATGTCTGTTGTTGTGAAATGCATCAACCAAATCAGATCCAGGGGTTTAAAGCACAGGAGGTTCCATGCTTTCTTACAGGAAATGGAGTCAGAATATGAAGATGTGCTCTATTTCACTGAGGTACATTGGCTCAGCAAGGGGAATGTCTTGAAAAGATTTTTTGAGTTGAGCTTGTCAGTGCTGCCTATGGCAATGTGAGAGCATTCTCCACAAAACTTGCATTATGGAAAGCTCAGCTCTCTCAGACAAACCTTCGCCATTTTCTAGCTTGCAAGGCACTTGTGGATGCCGGCACACCATTCAGTGGTGAGAAATATGTTGATGCTATTTTGAAGCTACAGAAGGAATTTGATCACAGATTTGCAGACTTCAAGATGCACAGAGCCACATTTCAAATATTTTTGCAGACCCCTTCACCTCCTGTGCTTCAAATGGAGCTCATTGACCTGCAATGCAGCTCTGACCTCAAAGCCAAATTCAGGGAGGTGAGTGGAAAAGCAGACAAATATGGGCAATTTTTGAGAGAATTGCCCCCCAGCTTCCCTGAGCTTTCCCAAATGTTCAAGCGGACCATGTGCCTTTTTGGAAGCACATATTTGTGTGAAAAATTCTTCTCCATCTTGAACTGCAGTAAGTCCAAGTACAAGTCGAGACTGACTAATGATCATCTTCAAGCCATACCGAGGGTTTCAACTGCTTCCTCTCTCAAACCAAATGTGGCTCAGATATGTGAGAAGAAGCGCTGTCAAGTCTCTGGCAGCAAGGAGTAGGCAAGAGAGGCCATGTTCAGAAGAACCGTTCATGATCTTCATTCAGTGTTCGATTCATGTTCAGGATACTTCATGTTCAAGAGAAATCATTAAAACTGTTAATAATGACATCTGAGGATTTTTTTAACGTTTTTTGTGGAACCCCTAATGCGACCCAGCCTCACCCAACCTCACCCCCAGGTAAATTGAGTTTGAGACCCCTGCTCTATGGGATGTAGATATTTGTGGAAAATTATGTAAAAAGCTTTAAAAGTCCATAGTTTTCAGTCTGACAAGAAAAAAAATAGGTAAAAAGATTTTACTGGTATTTTAGTGTCATTATGTTGTGGAAATTCAATGCAATTATTCCATGGAAAAATAAAAGAAAAAAAATCAGCATTTGTTATTATATCTATCTATCTATCTATCTATCTATCTATCTATCTATCTATCTATCTATCTATCTATCTATATATATATATATATATATATATATATATATATATATATATATATATATATATAAACATTACTTAGCTCTTCAGCATTTTTAGCCATGCATTAAGAGCCATTATGGAAAGTCCAGAGTCCACTGGCAGCTCTGGAGCCGCAGGTTGCAGACCCCTGTACTAGAGCACCATTTAAGATAAGTAAGGTCTTAAAAATGTACATCGAAGAATACAGCAACACACGATGTTGAAGTAGTTACATCTAGTGCAGTCACCGCTGCACCTGAGGCCACTGGATCCACTCACAGACAAAAACATGTTTAGAAGAATTTTGGCCACTGGTAGCCACCGTCCATTTATAACTATGCTTGGTTTATGAAGTTATTATTATGCCCATCTTTACCACTAGATGTCACTATTTCCTACACACTATACATTTGAGCGGAGCTCCAAACTTCATCCCTGCAGTAAAGCATGGGGTTGGCAGCATCATGCTATGGGACATCTCAGCTGCAGAAACAGATGGGTCAAAACTGAGGAAAAGATTAATCTCAGATTAGAAAACCTGAGATTTGGCCTGTCATTGTAACAAAGACACTTAAAAATGAGTCAAAATGGGTAATGGCATCAGATCTGAAAAGCTTGAAATCTATTAGATGCTCTAATGTTTGGCCTTTAAAGAACTTCCCATTTATTTCCAGTAACAGAAAACGGGACAAAGATCAAATGGAGAGTTTGACAATAATCTTTGATGTTTTGGAAAGAAACTAAACATGATTTTCTTTGTCTGACCTGATCGGACCACCTGAGGAAAAGATTCTGAGTAGCAGCTGAAGATGAAAACCTCTAACATATTTCCTCTGTTTACAGCTCATTTACTGCTTGTTTTGGTGAAATGGTCCTTTAAGTTGCCAACAATTACCCCAGCTTTATTTAGATGAGCCTCCTCTGACTTCATCTGCTCTAAATTAAGGGTGTGTGTATGTGTCTTTGTGTGTGCGTGTGTGTGTGTGTGTATGTGTGTGTATGTGTGTTCACCAGGTGTAACGTGACAGCTAGACCATCCTCTAAATGGTTTGGGTTATAACATTTAAGACAAACCAGACAACAACAGCAGTGACATCACTTTTCAACCTCGTTTCTATGGCGCATGGCACCAGCGTTGTCGACCACAAACAGAGCTTTCAGGATCTCAGTTGAGTTAAAGCTCCCAGAGGTTTTTTGCCACTTTGAGGTCTCTGTAGTTACTTTTTAGTTTGTAACTGTTTTTAATTTCCTTTTGTCACTGCTGTGGTCATATTATGTCTTCTTGGGGTCATATTTAGCTTTTGTCTTCTGCAGGCGTGGATTCAAATCAGTTTGTTAACATTAAAAAGACAAACAAAAAATGGAATTGTACCACATCTGTTCCTTTTTAGTATCAGAGGGAGGACCTATAAACAAAGGACTGATAGTAAGATTTTACGCAAAAGGAAGGATGATAAAGACAGCAGGAGAGGATGGTGCCATCTTGAAATTATGATTTCTCGAGAATGAAGTGAGCTTACTGACCGGGAAAGGTTTTCCCGAAGAGCATATTGAACAGCCTTCCAGAGAAGGTGGTTATGGCAGTGATGAGAAAACAGATGAGTGACGATTCAGATGAGAATTATCAGCAGAGATCATATTTCTCCAGTTTTATCTTCTCTTCATAGGCTTGCAGTTAAATCCAGAAAGCAATTTAAAATTCTTCTCCTCACATATAATGTTCTGAGCGACCAAGCTCCGTGTTATAGTTTAGTTCTGTTACTGTCGGCCGAGGCTGATGAGGGACATCGATCATGATCTTGGGCTTTTGGTTTAGTAGTTTTTCATGTAGGTTTTCTGCCAATTCCTGTTTTATTTTTGTAGTGCCTTCCCTTGTTCTGTTTTGCTTCCTGTCATTAGTGCACCTGGTTTGATTTTACGGATTCACTTCACCTGCTCCTTATTAGTCCCTCAGTGTATTTATACTCCTTGGTTTTCAGTTTCCTTTGTCAGATCCTTGTGGTTTTTCCCTGTCATTGGATTAAAACATTTGTTTCTGCATTTTGTCTGCTGCCTGCATCTGAGTCCTGCATTTGATTCCTCACCCCTGCCAGGCCGTCACAACATCCCATGATGCACTTTGTTCCTCTCTGCTCTCGTTACTCTCCATGTATAAATAGCTGACATCATTAATTTCTGTTTCTCTTTATCTTTGTTGCAGGTATGCCTGGCTTAGAGTTATGCTTGTTGTTTTTCCAGTCCTGCACCCCCAACTGGATGGCCGTCCTTCCTGGTTCTAGTTCTGCTGAATTTTTTTTTCCTGTTAAAAGGTAGTTTTTTCTCTCCACTGTCTTCTTGTGCAGCTCAGGATAGAGGATTGAATCAAAGAGAAAATTTGATGCAAACTGTTGGCTTATTTAGATCATTTATTTTTATTAATTGTTTTATATGAACACAGTTATAAATTGGATTAGTATGGATCATATATAATGGATTTGTTTTAATTGAATTATATTTGGACTACATTAAATTGGATTAAATGGGACTGTGACTTTGTTGGGAATTGGCATGATACAAATAAAATTTAATTTAATTGATCTGAAGCTGTTTAAAGAATATTCCTCAGATGTGAAAAGGAGCTGCAAGCTGACATCTAGACAGAGTAACAGTGGAAGATTAAAAATTCAAACATGTAGAGCACAGGTGTCAAACTCCAGTCCTCGAGGGCCGGTATCCTGCAGGTTTTCATTGTTTCCCTGATCTAACACACCTGACTGAAATTAATGGGTTATTGTGAAGAAGTTGACAAAAAGCTGTTGGATCCATTTGATTTTATTCAGCTGTGTTAAATCAGGGAAACAATGAAAACCTGCAGGATACCGGCGCTCGAGGACCGGAGTTTGTAGAGAGTCCTGGAAAGTAAAGGGAAAGAAGTCTTGTATCAGATGTAATCTTCACAGACCAAAAGACTCAAAGTTTTGGCTGTATATTACAGAGAGAGCAGATCAGGCTTATAACGAAGACATCAGTGTAGTCATAGGTGAGTCGAATGTGTAGGGAAAAAACAATTAGAAAAATTACCAAACAAAAGAAAATCAAAACATATCTAAATATAGAGGTGCCCCCAATCCCCCAAACTAAACATGGAGCCTGCCTGACACACCAACCAGACATCCTATGAATATACATGACTTTAAAAGTTATGCTGGAACAATGTGCAGATTCTTTCTTCGTCGGCATGAATTTCAGTTGGATTTTATGCTTTCATCTTTTTCTGTTAATTTTTTTTTTGTGTGTGTGTGTGTGTGTGTGTTTGTGTTTGTTGTAGCTCAGATACTTTATTTTATTTTTGTGGTCATCCAAAGTTGACTGATCAACTTTCAAAGAACAAATTTGAATCATTGTTAACAATAAAACATAATTTAACTTCTTTCTGGACACATTTTTCCTACTTTAAGTTCATTTTCAACTTCAGTTTTTAAAGCCACATTTTTACTTAATTTGATCATTTTCAGGCTCTCTCCTCTGTCACAGTTTATTATCGGGAGATATTTTTTATTTTTTTATTTTTTTTTTGAGGATTTCACCGTGAATGAAGCCACACTTCTCTGAAGCAACCACATCAAGTGCTGCTTTTCACTGCAGAAACACTGGAGTGCTTTAAACCTTGCTGGTGCCCTGATCTGCCCCGCTTTCTGACAACAGCTCTGCTCCCCATCTTGTGGTTTCTGGACCGACTTGAAACTGATCCCAGAGGCAGCGAACAAGCTGCTGCATTTACTGCTCGCACCAGACGCTCTTCCAGTGCCCCCTTTAGGCTCATACAAGCTCCAGCTTCCTCATGGAGCACACTGAGAACATCCAGTCTGCGGTGAGAAGTTTACAGGTTGCAGATGGCCAAACAATGTGACACAGATCATAGGGAGAGTCTATTTATTAGTTTCCTCTGAGAGAATGAGCTGGAGGAGTTGGATGTAGAGAGGCTGCAGCTCAAACGTGGAAAGGGTGACCGGTCTGGATACGGTCGGTGAACTGTGAAGCTTTCGTGGTGACCCTCGCAGAGAAGAGCTGGAAAAAAAGGGCCAGGGTTAAAACAGAGGGAAACGCAGACGTACAATCAGGCCGACCACATTCACGTCAACTCAAGTTGTTCATGTTTTTATTAAGGAATATCTAAGTTATTGTGACTGACCTGTTGCCTGGAGAACGTCTGGTGAAGCTGGTTGTTGTGTCGGAAAGTGGGGTTTGGGTGTTGCCACTGACAACTGTGTTTTTAAGTCATTTTATAGCAAGGTGGATAAACTGCAGAGGACACTAAATATAAAGGAAAAAACCCACAGACAGTTCATACTGAGCTGGAACAACATGGATGGATGGTTTCAGAGTTTGCACTGAACCAATAAGGACAGCGCTGCCAGAAAGAGAGAGAGAAAAAAAAACTAGCATTGACTTAAAGACTAGCCACAGTATTTCTGAGATAACATTTGATGTTAACACCATGGATCACATTGACTATAAAATTAAGCTGATCACATCAACTTTAAAAATCTAGAAGGAAATTCTGTGACATAGAAGAAAAACATTCAATAAAAGAATAAAATCAATAAAGAGAATAAATTAAATAGATTTTAAAAATCATTCCGATATAATGAGAAAAAGGAATAATCAAAGAACAGTGAAACACAGCAGAGGTCCTATCATACTGCGGGGTCACTTTGTTGCTCTGATACTGAAGGTGCCGAGTGTCTTGGAGCAAAACTGCAAAACCAGACATGTATGATTTCAGAAAAGACAAAAATAAAACAGGAAAAAGGAAAAAAAAACAGGAACATATCAGAAAACAAAAACATAAAAACCAAAAATGCAGAAATGATGAAAAGGACTTCAAATAAGACACAATGCTACTACAAAGGACTGCTAGACAACCAATTATCCTGCATAAATTGTGCAGAAAACTCCAGAAATTAAGTTTCATTCTTTTTTCAGATGAAAAGTCATTTTTATTTTTATATTCTCATGTATTTTCCAGCAAAATAGATTCAGACTTTAAAACAAATTAAGCAAGTCACACACATTTCCCACACGATGCTGTTGCCACGAGTTAACATTTGCTTCAAATCCTAAATGAATAACAATGAAATCAGGAAAGAATTAATGAGGAGTTAAGGCCTAATTAAGTGGCTCCAGCGGTTCTGTGCTGAGAGGGACGACCTTCAGAGAAAGAATTTCTTCTTTGTGAGCTTTTCCACCTGAGCTGCAGGTGTTTGCTTAACATTACCCTCACACTGGAAATGTTGACTTTGAGATCCTTTCCAGCTCCTGATACTCAAGAGTGTAAACACTTCCCTGTATAGGCGTGATGATGATGATGGTAGCTTCCATAGCTCCCCTTCCTTTAATGCACTGGACTGAACATCAATAAGGAGAGCTGAACACACAAAAAGGGCTGCTCACCTGTTATAGATAAATAAAAACCTTGTTAAATCTAGATGTGCCCTCTGTGTCTTGTATCTCTCTCTCTCCAGACATATATATATATATGTGTATATATATATATATATATATATGTGTGTATATATATATATATATATATATATATATATATATATATATATATACCAGATGCGATGACTAAGTGGCAAATTGAGATACAGTATATAATATGAGTATTATGTGTAAGGCTGGAAAACATTCTGAATTTTCATAAATAAGGAAGATAATGTGTTTTTTGGCTGATTCTGTTCATTGCTGTGACAAAGCACCGACATGCCCAAAATAAAGTTCTTTTGACGAAGTAATGCCAAATTCAGATGTTTAATATGGCATGAATAATAGATCTTTATGATAATTTGTTATGTTATTATAATAAATAGAAAAAATGTTAGGTAGAGGAGAAAATTTTTATGAAAGAAAAACTTAAATAAAGAGGAGAATACTAATAATGATTGTGATTACCACTTAAATGTAAGGTAGCTATAATTGTGCATAGCAAACACTGATCATCATCAGGTCAGATTATATTTTTAACCCCAAAACTAATCAAGCAAATAGTCAGGAGTGTATACCAGATGCTTAGATGAACTGGTCTACCACAGTCACTGGCACAGGAGTAGTCCTGCTAGGTGATGCAAAATTTGCAGGGTGCAGGAGAGATGGCTTCAGTCTCATCTTATAAAGGGAGGACATCGTTTTCTTATATTCCTTTCTCTGGTCAAGCACCTCTGAGAAGTCGTAGTCTATATAAACTCTGAATGAATGCTCCTGGCAATGTATATATATATATATATATATATATATATATATATATGTTGAAGCCACTTCTCCGGTGTGGGGGACACGGCCCCTGGTGCCCCGATGACCACTGGTACTACTGTTGGCTTCACCTTCTAGGCTTTCTCCAGTTCTTCCTTGAGTCCTTGGTATTTCTCCAGTTTCTTGTGTTCCTTTTTCTTGATATTTCCAGCATTGGGGATGGTTACATCCATCACTACGGCTTTCCCTTGTAAATTATCAAAATGTCCGGTTGGTTGACCACAACCATTTTCACACAGGATCTTAGCCGTCTCATTCTCCACTACCTTGGGAGGTGTTTCCCATTGTGACCCAGGGGTCTCCAGTCCATATTCTGCACAGATGTTTCTGTACACCATCTGCACTACTTGGTTATGGTGTTCCATGTATTATTTGCCTGCCAGTATCTTGCACCCTGCTGTGAGGTGATGGATTGTTTTAGGGGCTTCTTTGCACAGCCTGCACCTAGGGTCCTGCCTGGTGTGGTAGATCCGGGCCTCTTCAGCTATCTGTCTGTGATACATCACATGCAGGGGCTTGTCCATGATGGTTCCTCCATTTCATTCTCTTCCAGGTTCCATTACCTGAGGCATTCAGTCAGTGCTTCATCCCTTGGGGCCATCTTCCTGATGTATTCATGGAACTTGGATGTTTCATCTTGGATAGTGGCCCAGATGACAGTCCTCGGTCTCCCTCTTTGATTTGGGGTAAAAGCCTCCTTGCATGGTAAACAGCTTCAATGTTTAACATCTGTGGTCTGAACTTCTTGAGCCATTGAGGTGACTTCTCAAGACTTGCCTTACTTGTTGCAGATATTTGGCTTTGACTGCTTTTCTTGTGTCTTGTTCGTGGTTTCCTTTGCTTGTGGTATGCCAAGGTACTTGTATTTCTCCTCAACATCTGTTATTCTGCCCTCTGGGAATGCAATCCTCTCTGTAAAGACTACCTTCCCTCTCTTTGTTACCATTCGGCTACATTTCACCAGTCTAAGAGTCAATGTCTCGCTCACTCTTAGCTCACACTCAGCTTGATGTCCTCCATGTAGAGGAGGTGAATGATGGCCCCATTCCTGAGACGGAAGCCATAGCCAGTCTTGTTAATTAATTGGTTGAGGGGGTTCAGGTCTATGCAGAACAGCAGCGGGGACAGAGCATCTTCTTGGTATATACCACATTGGATGGAGACTTGTGCAATTGGCTTGCAGGCCTCAAGGGGGGTCTGCCACAGCCTCATTGAGTTTGCAGTGAAAGCTCTTAGAGTGTTGTTGATCTTGTACAGCTTCAGGCATTCCAGGATACATGTATGTGGCATTAAGTCATAAGCTTTCTGGTAATCAATCCAGGCAGTACACAGGTTTGTCTGTCTGGTTTTGTGGTCTCAGGAAATAGTTCTATCAACCAGCAGCTGGTGTTTTACTCCTCTGGTACCTTCACCAATGCCTTTCTGTATCTTTGTCATGTATTGATCCATGTGTCCACTTATCTTAGCCACTATGATGCCCGACAGGAGCTTTCATGTTGTGGAGAGACAGGTTATCGGAGGATAGCTGGATGGGACTGTTCCCTTCTGGGGATTTTTCAGTATCAGGACTGTCCATCCCTTGGTCTGCCATTCAGGGTGGGTCACATCCCTCAGCAGTTGGTTAATTTGTGCTGCTCGGCGCTCATGGAGTGAAGTTAGCTTCTTTTATTAGTAGGTGTGGATCATGTCTGGGCTAGGTGCTGTCCAGTTCTTCATACCTGAGTCTTTGTTGGACATCTGCCACCATGATGGTTACTAGACTTTGTTTATGGAGAGTGCTGTGGTCCACTATTAGTTCTTTTAATCACTGTGCTTCACTGTGTGTGATGCCTCCTTCACCCACATGTTTTTCCAGTATTGTTCAGTCTCCAGCCTTGGTGGATTAGTGTGTGTGGTAATATCCTGACACTGGGAGAACACTTTAGCTGGGTTAGTGGAGAATACCTAGTTTATTTTCCTGGCCTTAATTTCTCTTGCATATCTCCTCAGTCATGCAGCTCATACTTGGAGTCTTTGCTTGGAAGTTTCCAGACCTTTAGGTATGGACATCTGTCTGTACCTCTTAGGTACACCTTTTGTGGTTGTACCCTTCTGGAGTTCTGAAGTTCTAACCGTTGACTAACTTCCCTCTGAGTTGCCTTGATTTTGGCCTCCAACCTCCTCCTCCATGCTGCCTCCTTCTTGCCCTTCATATTGATGTTATGTTGGCCCAGCATCTCCAGGATCACTGTTGATGCACTGTATATCAACTTAGTGGTTTCACTGATGGTCGCAGCAGGGATTGTTCTTAGTGCTGCATTCACAACAGCTAGAAGACTTTCTGGTAGTACTTCACTCATTTTTGCTAGTTGGTGTTGGGGTTCACAGGCTCTCATCTTGATGATGCTGACTCCCCCTTCTGACCTATCGCCCTGGCTCCCTTTGACATAGCATTATCATGTTGTATCTCTACAATCTCTATCTGTGATAGCAGTTGCTGTTTGCAGATGTTTGAACACTGAGTTACACTAAGTTTTTTCAGTGTCGATGTTGAATATGGGTATCAAAGTATCCATATATCCCATATTCTCTTCATGTAGCCCTGCTCACTAGGGTTACTAGAGTAGTAGCAGTATGTATGTTTGTATATATATATATATATATATATATAAATATATACATATATATATATATATATATATATATATATATATATATATCCATGAGTCTGAAGCTAGCTCTGTCACCTGTTTGACCTCCTGCTCCTCCCCCCTCTGCAGCCTCCATCTCCAGCACATGGCCCTTGTGTTACCTGCTATGCCAGCGTTGCTGTTTATTTTCTCGGGAATACGTTTTCTGGCGCTCTGTGCCAGAGACAATATTATGCTGGAAACATACAGGTATTAACTGTAAAGATTTCAGATGGTCAAATAAACCGGGTCTGCAGGGCTCTGCACGGCCCAACAGAGAGGATATTGTGTGTGAACAGCCTGCTGTTAATGAAACACATAGAAGGGGAAGGCTGCTCAGTCACTAATAATCCCTCCTCCCTCCATCCATCCACTCATCTGTCGCTCTGTGTCTCTCAGCCCAGGTGATTTCCAGCCACCTCTCTCATTCATCTTCCCGCCTTTGATTTCATCGTGACGTTCATTTCACGCTCATTTCCTGCCACACCACTTGGCTCTTCAAGGCTGTCCTTTCATTCAAGGCTCTTAGCTGCTAAACAGCCTTTTATGCTCTGAACTTTGGCAAGAGGGTGGCTACAGAGACAAACAGCGTTCAGCAGGATGTAAATGATGATGGATCTGTTCTGGCAAGCTGCAGGATTAGTTTACGTCCATACGCTTGCATGTGTCAGGCTCAGGGCTGCAGATCTACAGTTCCACACACAAATGCTGTACCACTGACAGGAGGCTTCAACATAAGGCAAGATACAGAAAAAAGGACAGATCCCCCAATTAATCTATACCAGCTATCCACATTATTAGATCCATCTTGTCCTCCTTTTTCTTTTTCAACTGCCTTAGCTCTTAGTGGCATAGACTCAACAAGGTGGTGGATGCATTCCTCAGAGGTTTTGCTCCATATTGACATGACAGCATCACACAGTTGCAGCTCATCCATGATGAGAATCTCCTGTTCCACCACATCTAAAAGCTGCTCTGTTGGAGATCTGGTGGCTGTGGAGGCCATTGGAGTCCAGTGAACTTATTTTAATGTTCAAGAAACCAGTTGGAGATGATTTGAGCTTTGTGACATGATGCATTATCCTGCTGGAAGTAGCCATCAGAAGATGTTACACTGTGGTCATAAAGGGATGGACATGGTCAACAACAATACTCTGCTGACCATGGGCTGTGGTGGTTAAACCATGCAGCATTGGTACTATGGGGCCCAAATTGTGCCAAAAAAATATCCCCCTCAACATTAGGCCACCAGGAGCCTGAAGTGTTGATACATCGTGGCATGGATCCATGTTCCAACTTTTGACTCTACCATCTGAATGTACCTGAAATGGCGACTCATTTACAAAGTGTAAGTGGTCAAGGTTGGACATGTTGTGTATTCTGGATACCTTGGTTGAAACCAGTAAATTTTTGAGTTTTTGTTTACTTTCTATCATCTCCAACTAGTCTGCCCATTCTCCTCTGATCTCTGATATGAATAAGGCATTTTGGTCCAAACAACTGCTGCTCACTGGATATTTTTTCTTTTTCAGACCATTCTCTGTAAACCCTAGAGATGGCTGGTTGTGTGTGAAAATTCCAGAAGACCAGCAGTTTCTGAAATACTGGTTTAAGTGGTTTATCTATTTATTTATTTTCTCAGCTACTGAGTCAAATGAAGATGAAAAAAACTACCGAAGCAGATGATGGTGAATCCAGGTGATGACAAGCTATTACTATAAGTGCAATGAAACTCTTGAGATGAAGAAGCCAGTCAGTTTTTATTAAAACAGACTGCTCAATAAACTGAAATGTTTAAAAAAGGGAAAGAGAATTTTTAAAAAAAAAAAAAACCCACAGTAGCTGTTTTACTGAAAATGTAGTTATACCCAGCCTCTGCAGCATCCTTATGGACTAAATCTAGGCCGGTCGAATTGATGTGAGCTGATTTTAGGGACACTCCAAGCTGAACTCATACAGATATTTAACGCAGCATTTTCATATTTCATAACCACATTTAATGCTGTACATAACAAAACAGGATGCAAAAGCCTTTGGAACAAGGGGAACTCCTGTTGTTTGAACATCAGCACAAAAACCTGAACCTAGCAAACAAATGAAAATCAATTTCCCAAAATGTAGCATCAGTGGTCCACAGCTCCACTTCTACCTCTGAATAGTGGTTTTTACCTGCCTGCAGCATCAAAGAATTCCAAGAGTGACATGTTTCACCCTGCCCCTCTCCTCTCCTCCTCTTCCTCATTATAGTTTAATTACATATTGTGTGATGGTTGACTGTCAAATGTTTAAGGAGGTTTGTGGTGTTGCTACAACACCTCAATGTCTCCTACACACATCATATATGTGCCATTTCACCTATGTCTATGGCAGGCGGAAGAAAAAGTAGTTCCTGTCAACTAGGTATAATTTAGAGAAGATCGTGAAGTATAGTTACTTTCCACTGTATTCCAGTTCATGATAGAGTGTATTTTTAACCCAAATCAGTAAAATATTGATATTCTAACTCGAAAATAGATTCTAGAACATAAGAAGCTGGTATCAGTAGTATCAATATTTTGGTATCGATCCGCACATCGCTAGTGTGTGGTTTCCGGTACGATTACAGTGACGCACATATCAGAGCTTGGGCACTATATTTAGCAAGTTTTCAGAGTCCTCTGGCAATTCTATTTTTAGTAAAGCAATTGGCAGCAAATATAAATACTTTTTCTGGTGATACTGGAGACTTTTGGAGAGTGACGTGAAAGCACATATAGTTTACTCTTCTCAATGAGCAGCGGTGCTGACTTAGGCTCCTCACCCATCCATAAACATTCACCAACCTCATTACTTCTCAGCATCAATCCCAGCTTCCAGCACCAGAGCTGGGGATGTTCACCTCTGCTCCATGACCAGACTCAAAGCTGCTGCTGGCTGATCCCACCCTGGCTTACTGTCATGTTGGGATTAATGAAGAATGTGGATGAAAATATTTAAAAAGTTAAAAGTTCTGTAACATGTTGTAGACTCTTAGCCAGAGAACAGCCAGAGCTGTTAGTTAAGTACTTTAAATAACACTTTAACTTTAGGTCTGTTCATTTTTGTCAGGGTTATTTTCCATTTCTTTTTCTACTGTTTTCAACTGAAATGCAATTAAATGCTTTTTATCAGACAGAGACATTATTATTTGATTCATTCTTCCACTAATATCCATTTATATAAAAAAATGTTTTGCTATTTGTGTCAAATATCATTATGCAATTAAAACTCCATTAATCAAGATTAATTAATTACTCTTAATTATTTGGATTATTTCTTTTATTGAGTCCAACCCCTGGTAAACACCAAACTTTTTTTCTTCTTTTTGTCTACTGTTGCCCCTAAATTTATTTTCTTTTCCATTCTATTCTATTTTCCATCACTTTGCATGTGATTTGTTTGAAAGTTGCCGTACAGGCTCTGCCTGATTGTACTGTGATATTTAGTCATGTCTCTGTTTATTTGTGCTGATAAACGTACTGTAAACGCTGTTTACAGTAAAGCCAGACTCTAAGCACCACTTTATTCACTTTTAAATTAAATACTCAAACTTACATTAAAGTGAGAAAACTCAGATTTGTTTAAGTTTTTTAGTTTAATTATTATTATCTGTTGTTAATAAATCTTGCAGGCTTATTTTGTGGGTTTATTAATAAAAGGTGAAGAAAACATGAAATGTATATGTCTTCCTCTGAGTCTGAAAGAAGGATCAGGGCGCCCCCTGCAGGCCGTAATGGGGAGCCCCTAAGATCAGACTGTGTGCAAATTACAACAAATACTTCTGTGATTCATATTTATGGATCTAAATCAATAATATACTTGTAAAATTCTCCACTTGTCTTTCAGTAAAGTTTAGAGTTGTATGCCCAAATAAATACTTAAATATGCTTAATGTGAGTTCTCCTTGTCTAAGTCAGGTTTTGAGTTTCAGACACAGCACACACATAGCTGTAAACTCCTGCCTCTCCCTCTGAATAAATCACTTTTAGCCATTTTAAAGTTTACATCATACATCAGACAGCTTAGAGTTTTTTACCTCTTTCTGAAGATATATTTGTTTTACAAACTGAAGCCTTAAAGCTGTAGAAACCTGAACCCACTGGTTCTGTCTATTACATAGTTAGGCAGGATGTAAACATGCCAACAAACTGCAGTTACAAATTTATGATTGTAGCCTGATAATAGATTGTGATGTGTTCATGGATCATCTAGGGCAGGGATCACCAGCTCCGGGCCTTGAGGGCCGGTGTCCTGTAGATATTTGATTTGAATTTGAATCAGGTGTGCTGCAATAGGGAAACATCCGATACTTGCAGGACACCGGCCCTCAAGGAACTGAAGTTGGTGATCCCTGATCTAGGGGTTTAGGCATCTCTCTATATTACACATCCCCGAAATGGAGAAGAGGAACGTTGCAATAAACGATGTGCTATGAGTGATATGAGTGGAAACAACATAAAAGCATGGATCCATCCTGCCTTCAGGCACAGCTACCTGAGTATTGTTGCTGACCATGTCCATCCCTTCATGATCACAGTGTAGCATCTTCTGATGCTACTTCCAGCAGGATAATGCTCCATGTCACCAAGTTTAAAAGTGAATCAGTGAGAAGGTGTCAGTTAAAAAGCTCTTCAGATTAAAGTTGTTTGATCAAATGATTTCATTTGTCCTCTGTACTTTGGTCCTCTGTGGTTGTTTTTAAGGTGCTTTGTAAATAAAGTTGGAATGGACTCATTAAGAAAAACTGAGGAGGAGTCTGTTTATCTCCAACCTGGAAGTATGAGAATGAAGATGACTATTCTCTCTGCAGCTGAACTTCACTAAAACCCATTTCAGAGGTTTAATTTCTCCATCTATTCGTTGTTCACAGCACTGTCAGATGAACTTCAATTTTAAGTTCCATGGGGTTGTCAGTCTGTCTGGGTTTAGCTGGGGATCAAACCAGGGATCCAGGAAGCAGGTTCAAGTCAGGCATGTGTACGAATCACAATGTAAAGCCATGATGTAGCTCTGATACCTGAATTCACCACGACAACTGCTTACATGACCTGCTAGTTATTCCACCCCATTGGATCAAGAGGTTCTCATACATCATATGGGCAATACGAAGATGTATTCTGTAGAAAAGAAAACGCTGCTGCTGCTGCCAAGGAGAGAAAAGCATCATGGGAGAAAAAGGCTGCCTGAGTCAATGTGGAAGTTGGAATCCACTGGTCCACTGACTTAATATTTAGTTTTACTATAACTAACTGTAGAATGTGGGTTAAAATATGAGTGGACAGAATACAAATGTGAGATTTATGAAGGTACAACCCTACTGGAGAAAAACCTATAAAATAACATAAAAAAATTATATATTTTCACACTGGCTGATATACAAAGTAAAGACTGTTTTTTTTTTTTTTTATTTTATTTTTTTTTTTATTTATTTTAATTACTTTAAGCAAGAACTGACCCCTCAACCCCCCCCCCCCCCCCCCCCCCATCACAGCTACACAGTACACAAGAAAACAGGAAATAAACACACACAAAATAATAAGTCAACAACTAACAAACAAACATCATACAATATACAATATAATGATGAAGGGCATGAAGGACAGCTGGTAAATATTATAAGTGGAGGCTATGATTATCACAGAGGTTTGGTCCTACTCCAGGAAGTACATAATTCCCCTCCTATAAGTAAGGTGCCAAAATCTTTTGGTAAATAATTTATGAGGAGGGACCAGATTTCCAGAATTATATTATCCTTTCCTCTTGTGGTTGCCACCCTATTATTAAGGGACTTGGGAATTTCCAACATCTCCTGTAGTTGCTGAAAGGGCATAAGGGTGTTGTCTTTAAATAAATGACAGTATACATTAATACCCTTATTTCATCACACAGAGAATACAGATGAGCTAACACCCGTAGGAAAGTCATTAATTAGTATTAGTATTATTCCCCACACAGGTAACCAAACTCCATAGGGAGTGGTGGATAACAAGCCCAAGATTCAACACAGGTCTCATCCTTAAAAAAAAGAATGCAGCCAAGACCAGATGTGGCAAGCATGGCCCAATTATAAAAAATAAATTTGGTAAAGAACAGCCTACCCTGTTGGTGGGTATTTGTGTTATTTTAAACCTCTGCCTTGGTTTTTTGCCAGTCCAAATAAATTTTGAGATCACCTTCTTCAGGTGCCAGTTTGCTTTCTTAGCTGAAGGGGCTTTGTGTAAGAATTACTTCCATCTAACGTTGGAATTTGTATCGTAATCCAACATATAGTGCATTCTAGCGCCTCGCTTCCTCAAACACGTATTAGCAACGATAGCTGCCGTGTCTCAAAAAGCTTCGACAATACAGATGAAAGCATGTCATCCAATGGTTCATGGAGTGTTCACTCAGGTGAAGAAGTTCAGGGTTTCAGAAATATTCCAAACTGCATCCCATCAAACTGTCAGATATCATTCATCTGTGTTTAGAAGAAGGATTGGTTCTTACAGGGGAAACCGATTTCAATGGGAAAATTGGCCGTGATGGATGGCCTCGACACGGCACCAGCTTTTTGACACAGTAAAAGTCAGCTTATTTCCACCAGTTTTTAGTCTGGCTTTACCACGGGTGAAAGTCTGTGTTAATGACTATGAAAGTATGTAAACATTCACTTCTGCACCAACAAGGTTGATGTATTTTAGCAGGAACTACTGTTATGCTGCCCATGGTAACGAGCATCACTGTCTAACAAAACTGAATAAAAAAATTTAGCTTTAGGCTAATTTAGGCAGTATTGTTGACTTACTTTTTGATGAAAAGCTGGCAGCTTCAGCATCCAAACCTTTTAATCACTGTGCGGTGGCTCACAGAGATTCCACATTGGTGCTATTTGTCCCTTGCTGGTGGCTGTAGTTACAAGCTTACCTGTCATATGTATAAACAAATCTAAAATTCTTTGCTTACAAAAATGTGTCTGATCATCAGCAGAGATTATAATACACCAATGATAACACAAATGCAGACATCAATTTTAGCCAGTAAACAACAGAAAATCTTATACAATTTCCATTTAAATACAGCAGAAGCATCTACAAGGGTTATAGAAGACGGGTGAATTTCAATAAGACTAATTCAACCAAAATAAATGACAAAGGAAGATTTTGCCAGCGTTCCAAGTCTTTTTTAGTTGCATCACAGACTGGGATGAAATTTAATTTTCACAGCTCATTCAAAACAGGAGGAACCTTAACTCCCAGACACGTAAACCAGAAACTGACCATGCAAATGGAAATTCATTTTTAATCTCAGTATTGCTTAAGTCGCCAAGTGGCATGACCTCCAGTTAATTGAAATTTACAGTATTAGGAGGATTTTGTGGAGGCACATCTCACCTAGAGGGGATATGAGTTTATGGCAGGTCCTTCTTCTGTATGGGACAAGCTGATGGTAGCTCTGAACATGATAAAGCTGTTATCTGTAAAACCAGTCTGTCAGCCCCTGAATACATCCATATCATGTCTGTCATCCTTCTGCCAAACAGTCTCCATTGGAGTCACCTTCCTGAAAAAAGCCCTCCAGACTGAGTACCTCTGTATATCAGACGTTGACATGCTGCTGGGTTTGGATGAGGAACTTGTGGCAGAGAAGGGACCCAATCCCATGCTGGAGTCAGAGCCACTGCCAGCTCCAAGATTCCCACCTTTGCAATAAGCATTTTATAATTTCATGTTCTATTTTTGAATCAGCAAATGCTGTCTCATCACTGGCAAATCCCACCACCTGCTCATTTGCCTGTTCACACCAGCCTCCTCCCAGCTCGTAGCTTCATTTTACGAGCAGTCTTTGAGTGTGAAGTCTTGGATTAATGGTGTATGTTGGGCCCCAAAAAGCCAGCAGGGTCGGATGAGCTTGATCCATCACTGCAGCTCCCATCGCAGATATTTTTAACTTGTTCTTACACACTGCCGAAATCCCTTCCATCTGGAACTCAGCAGTAGTGCTGATTTATGTCAGGGACCAAGCTGACCCTAACTGATCTAGGCCTATTTCTATTTTGTCATGTCTGTCCAAGCTTTGGGAGACATAGACAGGCAGATTTCACCAGCTAAATGTATGAAACAAAAAGGTTTGTTGTGATAAGTTGTGGAATAAAATGTTCTGAAATATTTTAAATGCACTATATTTTATCAACTTTAGCTTCAAATCGTTGATTTGCTGAAAATGCCTTAAAGAGAACATCTTTTCTTTGTTGTCAGTGAAAGTAAAGCAGGGTTCAATGAGGGATGTGGTCTATAAAAACCTTTGTAACCCCATATTGATCATGCTTTATAACAGTAGTTCACACACACACACACACAGCTTTTCAGCTATACCTGTAGGTAGCTACGTGTAATTTCAAGTCACCATTGTGACATAAAAACCATGTCAAAATACTGGATTTATTGGATGTTTGTAAACTGGAAAAAAAATAATAAAAATAAAAAACTCCTTTATATTCCTGAAATAGACGTAGACAAAGCTTGTGAAGCTTCTAATACTGCTGGCTGATAGTATTTTGAAATGGAAAGCAGCCTAATAATAGCAGACAGCAATCATTTAATCATCTTTTCAATCTTTTAAATGAAGCTATCCAAGAGTCAGTGGTTAGGTTTCATTCAAAATGATCTGATGACAATGATAAAGACTAACATTATCACAGACAAACTCCCAATTAGCAAACAGTTTAAGGATTTCTCTGAAGACTTGTACACCTCTGAAGCATGTGAACAGACACTGGCAGGGTCAGGGTTCCTGTTCTGAGTGCAGTAGACAGAGACAGTTTAGAGAGTGGCATACAGCTAATGGAAATAAAACTGGCAGTTAGGAAAATGAAGTCTGGTAAAGCTTCCCAACTGAATTCTATTGGACTTTCTCGACTAATTAGCTCCCTTTATTATGTAAAGTTTATGATGAAGCCTTCAGGATCAACTGTCTTCCTGCGACAATGACACAGGCCATCATTTACAGTCTCCGACCGTCAACCTGTTCCGGGTGGACCTGTTATACGCTTGTCCATACCCTTCGGTTAATGAAAAGAAAAACTCACAATGGTCACAGAAATAACTTGAATCTGACAAAAGTAATAATAAATAAAACTTCTATTAAATTTAACCAGTGAAAGTCAGACGTTGCTTTTCAACCATGCTTCAACAGAATTATTAAAAAAAATAAACTCATTAAACAGGCCTGGAGAAAAATGATGGTACCCCTAGAAAAGACCTAAAATAATGTGACCAAAGGGACGTGTTAATCCAAGGTGTGTCCACTAATTAGCATCACAGGTGTCTACAATCTTGTAATCAATCAGTGGGCCTATATATAAGCTACAGGTAGTCACTGTGCTGTTTGGTGACATGGTGTGTACCACACTCAACATGGACCAGAGGAAGCAAAGGAAAGAGTTGTCTCAGGAGATTAGAAAGAAAATTATAGATAAGCATGTTAAAGGTAAAGGCTATAAGACCATCTCCAAGCAGCTTGATGTTCCTGTGACTACAGTTGCACATATTATTCAGAAATTTAAGATGGGCAGGGATGTTGCTAGGCATAAAGCTCTACTGGGGCACAGACCCCCTACCACATACCCCCATCTCCCACACACACACACACACACACACACACACACTGCTCTGTGCCACTGCCACATTCCTATGGAAATACTAATTGAGATATTGAGTGTAAGAACACATTTATTTCAACAAACATGAACACTTTCAACAGCCGCAAAAGCATAAATGCCATAACAAACAATGGCAAGTCAGAACTCTCTTCATACACATTCCATAGTAGTTGTTATTACCTGGTTTTCAGGGTAAAAGTTCAACTCATTCTGAACAGTTTGCTTCATTTTTGAGCATTAAAGCACACTGCCTATTTTTCAATTCCACAAAGTGGTCAATCACTTGAATGTGACTCAGCTTTAAGAAAGTCAGGAAGAGATGTGTCTCATTTGGATGGTCATCTGCTTCAATTCAGCTTTGCTTTGTTATGACTGGGTCACTTTATTTAGAAGCTATTGGATTTTTTTCTCTCTCTCTCTCAAGAAATTATTAAAATTTCAATTAAAATATGAAGCAATTCAAAAGCTTTGGTACGCTGTATGAAAACCAAAAAAAAAAAAAAAAAAAAATGTTATTTCTCTCTGTTTATGTCAGAAGTCCACTTTTCTTTAGTATGAAAATGTTGTTTTATGTCCTTTATGAGAATTTCCGTTTCACGGAAAGTCTGTCATTTGCTGATGGTCCCTAAACGAGAAACTGGCAGAGCCAATGCAAACATATGTTGAATATCCAACCTAAAACTGATTTCACCGCGATCTTACCTCCCTCTTTCTCATCTCTCCTTGCTGAATCCCTGTCTCTGCTTCGGGTGAAGAATTTCCTGATATCCATCTACAGAAGTCACGCGATGATATGTTTCAGTTAGTATAAGGTCATTTGGTTTCATTTTTAAAAATGATATAAAATTGACTGTTTTGTGACATGTTACGAGACCTCAAACTGCGCTTTGTGCTCACCACAACCGACACATCGAAGAGCTGCGTGACGTGTGTGTGGTTCACCTGCTGCTTGTGCACAGTGACATGTAGTGCACTCCTGAGCCGGATCCTCTATTTGCAGTTAAAGCTCTTACTACGCGTTTGAGTTGAAATATATCTTATATATCTATAACTTTTCCCATCTGAATTATCTAAGTTAATGTATGATAAATATTTATTGTTGAAAATTAATCGTAGCATTTTATACTGGGTCACGTGCCCAAGTAAAGGGGGACTGGCGACGCCGATGTCCATGGGACTGTAGCCAACCTCCCTGGACGTGTAAAAACACCCAAGAATGGCTAAGAGGAAAATATTGGACTATTCTAAAGTGGCCTTCTATGAGGCCTGACCTACTGTAAATCCTATTGAGCATCTTTGGAAGGAGCTGAAACATGCCATCTGGAAAAGGCTCCCTTCAAACTGGAGCAGTTTGCTTATGAGGAGTGGGCCAAAATAGCTGCTGAGAGATGCAGAAGTCTCATTGACAGTTACAGGAGTCGTTTGATTGCAGTGGTTGCCTCAAAAGATTGTGCAAGAAAATATTAAGTTAAGGGGACCATCATTTTTGTCTTGGCTTGTTTCATGAGTTTTTTTTAAGTAATTCTGTTGAAGCATGGTTGAAAAGCAATGTCTGACATTTATTAGTTAAATTTCATAGAATTTTTATTTATTATTACTTTTGTCAGATTCAAATTATTTCTGTCACCATTGTGAGTTTTTCTTTCATTAACCAAAGGGTACCAACAATTTTGTCCATGTGTGTATACACACAAGCTTGCTGATGAAGTCCTTTTTCTGTCCAGTACCTATGATTTCATTCCAACTGCTATGATAATTATAACAGATTTTGGTTTATTTTCAGGATATAAAATAAATATTGCAAAAAGTGTGATTTTTTTTCAGTTAATGAGAAAGCTGATCATATAGCATTGGACATTTACCCATTCAAGGTAAGCAAAGACAAATATACTTATTTTGGTGTATCAGTGGCCAAACCTCTTTGAACATAACTTGAAACCAGCTTGGATGGAGGCCAAAAATGACATGGACCGTTGGTTAAGTCTTCCCATCAATGGCAGGATGCATAAATTTGGTCAAGATGTTCATTTCTCTTTCAAATCATTCCTGTATTTATAGCAAAGTCGTGTTTTTGTGTGTGTGTGTGTGTGTGTGTGTGTGTGTGTGTGTGTGTGTGTGTGTGTGTGTGTGTGTGTGTGTGTGTGTGTGTGTGTGTTTGGTTGGGTTTTTTTTTTCTTTTTTGTTTTCTTTTTTAACGAACTAGATAAAGCTACCTCCCTGTATGTTTGGAATAAGAAGATACCGCGTATCAGAAAGAAGTGCCTGGAAAGACGGAGGGAGGAGGGAGAGTGGCCCATGCCAAACTACATGTATTATTACTGGGCAGCTAAAACGTCTAAATTACACTTTCTGATTCAGCCTCCAGATGGGGAACGAATGCCCTTTGGGCACTTATGGAACAATGTTCCTACAACCCTATAGCACTGAGTCCCTTAATCTGTGCTCTATCACCAATCAGTAAGGGATCAATCTGCCATAACCCAGTGACTCAGGGCTCACTTAAGATATGGAAGCAGCTAAGAATTCCCTTTGGGTGCGGATAGGGCCTCCCTGTGGCTCCATTTATGCAAACGCCCTCTTCCCACTATCTCTAATTGACACAACCTTTTTGATTTTGGGCAGAAAAGGTATGGGTGTGGTCAGGGATTTCTTCACAGAAGGTAACTTCATTTCATTTAAGCAATTATCAAATTCAACTGTCCACAATTACATTTTTTTTTCAGATATCTGCAGGTTCATAACTTTGTCAAAAAACACTTTTCCCCTTCTCTCCAAACTCCACAAATTGAGTGGTTCAAGAAATGTTTAAAGGAGGATTCCCTAAAAAAGGTGCAGTGTCCACTATGATCTCTTACAAGGGGAAGCAGCCTCCTCTAGATCGTATTAAATGGGAGTGGGAGACGCACAGGGCACAGGGGAGGGTGTGAGTGTGGGGTTACATGGGGTGCAGATTGGAGTAGGTGGGGGGTGGGGGGAGGGGGTCGATGGCACCCTGGTTCCCGGGGTGTGTGGCTGGAACATCGGGGTGTGTGCTGGCCTACGCCGGGTGGCTGTCTGGGGGGGCCTGGTCCTCCTAGGCATGTTGCGGGCCCTCTGCCTTTGGGGGGTGGGGCGGCCGCCTCTGGGCTCCTGGGGCCCTGGGCCCCTCGCTTGGGCTGCCCTGGGTGGCCGGTCCCTGGCGGGGCCGGCGGCTGCCGATCATGGCCCACTGGGACCTGTGCCCTAAGACCGTGGGGGGGCTCTAGCTGGGGCCCTCCTCTGCCACCCTTCGGGTGGGGCTGGAGTCGTCTTCATGGTGGGGTAGCTTGGGTTGGTGCTCCGGGGCTGCTGTTGAGGGCCCGGGTCTCTGGCCCTGGTCTGCCTCTGACCTCTGTAGAGGCGTGGTCGCATTTGCATGATCTCACTCACCACTCTTCATCACTGATCACTCCTTATTCCTCATGCGCTGCATGCTGACATAGACACTGAGTTTTCCTGTGGGTGTTTATACTAAGAGATAATTCTTTTTTTTATTTTTCCTGTGAGTTAGTATCTGGTCGCTGTTATGTCTTTTTGATTTGGTTTTTATTTAAAAACTCCTAATGACTAGCAGCTCTGTTTTTTCTGTGTGTGTGTTTCTGTTTCTGTTTTTTGTAAAAGTTGTAGGAAATTTTCTGGTGTGTTCATGTACAGGTGTAACAGTTTGTTGTCTGGTGATGGTGTGGATTGTAGGGTCGTTTCCTTCTGTCTGTGATCTTTTTGTCTCCTTTCTTCTTTCCCTTTTGCTCTTTTTGCTATTTTCCATCTTTTTCTGTCCCCTCCGGTCAGGTCCAGCAAGATTACATAGATTCCGTGATTCAAAGTAAATAAAGAAATTAATTAATCAGATTATCAAGAGGAGCCTTACCCATAGGCCTCCCTTTGGCAGAGCAAATTTGTTCAGCACGATACAGCAACCAGATTATCATTTTGCTTGCTATGATGCTGGACAGGACAAGTTAAAAAAAACAAACAAAAAAAAAATGGCAGTGGGAGATAGCATTGAGTCTCTCCCCAGCAGAATGGAAGAGGGCAGTTGGCTGGTACATACTTCATCTGTATCAGACATGGGCTGCTCCAATTTAAGATGCTTCATAGACGCCGCTATTCCAGTAGCAAGCTCGCCAAACTTTCCCCAGGAACTGATGACAAGTGCCCAAGGTGTAAATGTGATCCAGGCACCCTCAGTCATATGTTCTGGTCCTGTCCATTGTTGAAGGGCTTTTGGGAGGATGTTTTCACCACCACTGCAACAGTGTGGGGTATAAGAATTCCAAAATCTGAGCTACCCATGCCTCCGTTATGGCCTTCACCACACTTCTTGCACGGCGACTCATCTTAGTGGGAAAAAGACTGAAGCTCCCTCTCAAAGGCGTGGGGTGATGGACTTGATGGCACAGCTGAAAGTGGAAAAGCTTAGATATACAACTCAAGGCTCTGAACAAAAGTTTAGTAGGCTTTGGTGCCCATTCTTATTGTTCTTTGAGAATGACCTTACCAAGTAAGAGATTAAGCTGACCCTGTACGTTATATATGTAGCACTATAACCTTTTTTCCTTCCTCCCTCCTTGTCTGTGTTTGGAGATCGGCAACTGTTTGATACTGTGGTTTTTTGACAGGTGTTTGTTGTTCTTTTTGTTCAAACTGATTATGTAAAAAAAACCAATAAAAAATAAACAATAAAAAACATTTAATAACAAAATGATCTGATGACATTAAACACATACACATAAGATATTATTAGAGAGGTAAAAATTTCATGGTGTACCACTTAAATAATTTAAATTATGATGAAAATATTAAAATAATTTTTTTTCTGTTTTTTTTTTTTTTTTTTTTTTTTTTGTTGCTTTAGAACCAGAAAAGTCTTGCCGACAACACAACAGACTTCATCCATTGATTTATCATTTCCCTGATGGGCTCAGGATTTCGTAGGATATGTTCACCTATACAAGCTTTATTTTTCATAAGAAATTATATGAACATTTAGTAACAGTGGCCTGAACACAGTTAATTTAGTGATATTACAATAAATATATTAACATTTTTCCCGCATTAGAAAACATAACTTTGTTCTTCCAGAACCAGAAAAGATGTGCAGCGTTTTAACATTCACAATATAAAGTTTTAATAAAGTTCAAGGTTCAATAACTACACTAGAGGATTCCAACTTCCACAATGACTTAGGCAGCAGTTTCAGTAATTATTGTTTAGAGGAGATAAAGAACATCTGTGGGTGTTCAGATTGCTGTAACACCAGCAGTGTTGTCTATCTCCAGTTTCTCGGCTCTACCAGAACCAGGTCCTGAGTGTCAACGGATCACATTATATTTACACAGGTTAAAAACGTTGATAAACGGGGGTCCTGGTTTGGCTCTCTGGAGTAAAGTGAACATCTTTCCTGTGGTGACCAGCAGGTGGCAGCATCAGCACACAGACAGGATTTCTTCTTCACGCCCTCTGAACTGTTTTGTCTGGATGTCCTCGATGAAAAATAAAAAAAAATCAAAGACTAAACTTGAACTCTTCCACTGACACAAACTTACTTATGTTTAAAAAAAAAGGCCATTTTTTCTAGGTGAAAATTAACTGCAGAATGCTGATAAAAATGAATGTGCAGCCTTTACAGAAGAAGATGAAAGTCTCAACAAACACACCTTTTGGCTAGAATTGAGGATCTGGGTGAAAATACCCTACAAGAGTCATTCAGCTGTTCATCATTTAAATCTAAAATACTAAACCTGATCATAATCAAAATTAATTTAAACAGCTGTAACAAAGTTCTTTAAACTTAAGCATATAAAATTAACTAAAACAGGATGACATTATAAGATAAAATAAAACTGGGGACACATTTTAACACCATCAATACAGCTGAAAAAGAACAATCCCAAGCAGAGAAATGACAGATTATTTGTGACAACATACAGCACAGTAACAAAATAAGAAAAAAAGAAGACAATTATCAGCGGGATTTGAGGTATTATTCAGTGATACAATACTAAGTCAGATTATCTCTGAAGCATTAATTTGTTTTATAAGATGCCCAACTCTACAGTATGAGTGGGTTGGGGTCAAACCAAAGGGTCTCATTACTGTAATCACTACAAATGCTGTACAAACTTTTTTTTTTACTTGCCCTGTCCAGCATGGTAGCAGCAGAATGATGGTCTGGCTTCTGTGCCGTGCCGAATAAATTTGCTTTGCCACCTTGTACACTTTGTAGGAGCCTTGTACAAGGCTCCTCTTGATGATATTATTCATTTATTTATTTATTTATTCATTCATTCATTTAATTTTTTTGTTTGTTTGTTTGTTTATTTAAATGCCCTACTTCTCTGTTGTATTTTTCTGTTTCTTGTGGAAGGAATGCTGCTGATGGAAAGTACTTTTACAGGTGGAAAATTCCCTTTGTTGGAATTCTACTATGAAGACACCTTGAACTTCATTAATCCTTTGAATCCTGTTCCTATTTTTAGACTAAAAAAAGTACAAGCGTACTAAAAATGAGTATATCTCTGCAACAACGAGGCCGATTTGAATACATTTAGAGTAAAGTAAAGAAAGATTTGTTAATGTGTGTAAGTATAAGTAAATGTGTCACTGACGAAGAATAAATAAAGATGGCACATAGCCCAAATGGGAAAAATAAGTTTCACACCTAAAAGAACAACAAACAAACATGAATATGAATATCCCTTCAGAATGATATAGCTATAGCTTAAAATGTCTTTAAAAGGATTTTGACCCCCTGATCATAAATATAAATGAATTTTTTCAGACATATTTTAAGATCATGTCAGGGATTGTGGGAATAAAAATAAGCAGCTTCCTTTCAGTTGCAGTTTTTGAAAGACAGTGGCTCGTGTACATCTAACCTACTGGAAATTCTGGCTTTTACAACTGTGATAACACACCATTTCCTTTTGCTTCATTGGAAATCAAACATTTCTCATTGACTTCAAGATGTTGCCTCCTTCTCGGAAGTGGGAAAATTAGAAATGAAATACAGGGTAGCATTTATTCCTTACTTATATTATTTTACTTGTCTTAAGGTCATGCTGCCATGTTAACTTTTTTTTTATTTTATTTATTTTTTAACCACTTAATTTATTCAGTCCTATCCCTCTTTTTTTTCAAAAAAAGCAAACAAAAAACAAAACAAACCAACAAAATATCCAATTAAAACAAAACTTACACACATAAAACAACAGTAGAATCTGCAGTAATGACCGTGTAGGGTTTGTGGATATAAGCTTATTTTTACCTTAAATCCCATATAGAGATCATCCCGTCTATAACACACATCATATCCAATTATTAGAAACATCAGTGTCATTCTAATACATTTATTAATTATTTCCTTAATTGATTCAATTTCATCTATACTTGTTTCACCCCCTTCATATGTATGTAAATATAATTTGTTTGCATAAGGTCGGTTACGGCATCACCACTGCATGCTCCAAAGAGGTCTACGGAGGCTTGTCATGCATCTCTTCCAGACCTGACGTGCGCCCCTGCCATGCAGAGCGGTTATGTAGAAGTACTCCCTTGTGATTGGTCAGTTTGTGATTACGTGTTTCTGGATTCCTGGAGGTTCTCCTGAATTTGTACAATGCTGCAGAAGAGAAACTGCAACGCAACACCATGACCCTAAACTTGAGTTCAAAACAGTTTTCCGCACGCAGACGCCGCACATGTTTAAATCCAGCTTCAGTGTTGGACTGTACCGGTGTCCATGACAACGTGTGTTTTGTTGAGTTATTTTACAGATTGTAGAGTAACTGAAAATCTATCTCCACCTCCTGTGTTTTGAATGATTTCAGTAAAAGTCCTGGGTCTCCTGGGTTCCTCAGACTACCACTGGCGAAGGAAAGAGCAGAGATTATCAATAACGATTGCAGCTTGTCTCTGTTTGGCCTCTTGTAGGTGCTTCTGATTATTCTCTTCTTTGTTTTTGTATATAGGCTATGGTATGTTTAGAATTTTTAGTTTCTTTACATATGTAATAGTATTTTTACTATTATTTTATTGTTTATGCATGTGTAGATTTTACTAGAGAGCAGTGGGCTGCCATATGTTAAGGGCCTTGCTCAGTGGCCTACAGTGATTCACCTCCTTTGCCAGTCTGAGGACTTGGGGCTGGGTTGTCCAGCCCCCTGGCCACTTCTTTCTTGTCTGGTCTCTCTGTTTTCAGTTCTACAGTTGTTGCTGTTGCTTTATCTTTTGCATCTTTGTCTCTTTTTTGCCTCTCTTCACTCTCTCTCCTCCAGACAGACATATAATTCATCTCAGACTGAACTGAATCTGTGACTCCATAAACCTGTTTTTATATTTTATGAACTCATAAATATTTAACAAATAATTCAGAGGAATCCCAACATAGATGATTCACTTCCTGCTACACCGTGTTTTTACATGTTTCTTTGCATAATTTTACCCTCAGACTCACTTCACGATTCCTGAGTGATAGGTCACTTTTCAGTTCCTGTTTCTGACATAGTGCCAACATTCAGCAGTGACTCTGTGGTTTTTATTTTCTATTTACAATCCTGGGTTTATTCTAAATCAGGGGGAGATTGACCGGCTTTGTCTTTCACTTCTCGTCTCTCTGTTATCACGAGACATTTTCTAAATGTCAACTGAAACATAAAATCACGAGGTAACGTTAAGTTGGACTTTGTTTTTATTCACTTCAGTGTTTCATTTTTCCTGTGAGTGACTGCATGACGATCGCATGATTCTCGTGGGTTCTTCCTAAAAAAGAACCCAAAAAACATAAACAAAAAATAATAATTGATATCAGAGGTCTGAGGAGAATAGTCAGACTGGTTGTAGATGATGGAAATGCAACAGGAATTCAAATAACTACTGGTTCTAACCAAGCAGCAGGGGCTCGTTAAAGCCTTCACCAGGAAGGCCACCTCCTTGAAAACATTAATTAAATAGAGAATACAAAATTATAAACAACATTTAAACCAATTACTCATACAGTGGATCTTCTTGTGTTTGGTAGAAAGTCTGTCAGCATGTATTGGAGGATTTACTAAGTGAGTTTGAACGTGTCATGGTTGTTGGTGCTAGACAGGCTGGTCTCAGTATTTCAGTATTAGGTATTTCAGAATCTGCAGATCTGCTGGGATTTTCACACACAATCATCTCTAGGGTCAGAGGAGAATGGACAGACTGGTTGGAGATGAATGAAAGGCAACAGGAAATCAAATAATCACTGATTCCGACCAAGGTATGAAGAATATCATCTCTGAACACACAACACGTTCGGCCTTGAAGCAGATGGGCTACAGCAGCAGAAGACCACACCAGGTGCCTCCTGTCAGCTAAGAACAGGAAACTGAGGCTACAATTCACACAGACTCACCAACACTTGTAATGGAAAAATTATACATATACTGGACAACAGAAGATGGAGAAACGTTGCTGGTCTGATGAGTCTCCATTTCAGTTCTACATTTAGATGGTGGGGTCAGAATTATGTGGAAACATCATGGAAATATAGATCCATCCTGCCAGGTATCAAAGCTTCAGGCTACAGGTGGTGTAATGGTGTTGGGGATGTTTTCTTGGCGCACTTTGGGCCGCTTAGTACCACCATGGTATATTGTTAAACTATTGTTTAAATATTGTTTAAACACCACAGCCTACCTGAGTATTGTTGCTGACCATGTCCATCTCTTTACGACCACAGTGTAGCATCTTCTGATGCTACTTCCAGCAGGTTATTGCACCATGTCACAAAGCTCAAATCTCCAACTGTTTTCTAGAACATGACAATGAGTTCACTGGATCACTAGATCTCAGTCCAACAGAGCAGCTTTGGGATGTGGTGGAACAGGAGATTCTCATCACGAATGCAGCCGACAAATCTGCAGCAGCTGTGTGATGCTGTCATGTCAACATGGAGCAAAATCTCTGAGGAATGTTTCCAACAACTTGATGAATCTGTGACACCAAGAATTAAGGCAGTTCTGAAAGAAAAATGGGCCCAACCTATTCCTAGCAGGTGGACCTGATAAAGTAGCTGGTGAGTGTAAATGTGACTGTATTACCAAAAAAAAAAAAAAAAAAAAGAACATTGTTGAAAAATAACCTGATGCAATCCTGTAATCCTGTGGTGACTCAGATGATTGATGGATCAGGTGAACACAAACAATACACCCACAACAACTCCTGACTTTAACTTTATATCATGTTCCCTTTTCTATGTCATCAGTTATAACGCAGAGTCCCTCCAGAATACCCCCCCCCCCCCCCCCCCCACACACACACACACACAGACACACACACACACACACACACACACACTTCATTTCCTTCCGTGGAAATAAGATAACACTCATATATAATATATAACTCATGAAGCTAATATGCTGCTCAGGACATTTCATTTAGCATGTAAAACTAATTTTGCACACATACACACACACACACACACGCACACACACACACACACACACACACACACACACACAATAGCTTTGTCTTGGGTTTTCCCCCGTATACCTTTTCTTATCTGTGTATTTCCTGATATTTTGGGATTAATGGAGCATTACACTTTTGAATGAGGAGAAAGTCCCCACAAGTGTTTCTGAGAAAAAAAAATCACTCCAGGAAATTTCCATTAATTATTAACAACATTATTATAGAACATAGAATCAACGTCTGCAGCCACAACAGCAGTTCTGTTTACAGACTATTTGACCAATTTTACATGTAAATTCAGTTTGTTTTTCATTAGTATTCAGAGTGAAGTTTTAGTTCTTTTAAAACCACTAAACTCTCAACAGATGGAACCTCAGACGGAAACAGTGTGAAGAGCTTTTGCATTTCAGTTCTGTTTCAGCCGAGAGGAACTCAAAGTTCATCTTAGGGAGAAAAAGGGAAACCAGTGATGATTCATCATGGTGAAAAACCTGGAAAGTAAAAGGAAACACAGGAACACTCTGACAAAACAAGCTGTTTCCATACATAGCAGATAAGAGAGTGAAATCATCTGGGGAAAAAAAGGGGAAAAGTGAAAAGTGAAAAGTGAAAAGGGAAATGGAAAGGAGGGAGGGAGGGAGGGAGGGAGGGACTTTACCGGAAGCCTTCATCATTCAAAGAATTTCCGTGAAGCAGCAAAAAAAACCCCAGGGCAACCATTAAAAAAATGCTTGATGGGAGGATCTTTTCTTCTTTGACTTAAATAAAGAAAAAGAAAAAAAGGTTTCTTTGATGGGAAGAAATTATCCTCAAAGCATGAGGTATATAAGACACATGCCTGGTTACTGAAATAAAACAACTTATTATTAGCTGTTTATAAGCAGATAATGTTAAATGTATAATTAATATTTACCTGGACAATTTGGTTTGTTTTGTGGATTCACTTGCATTTTAAAAAGAAACTATTTACAGGCAGACGTTTCAAGAGTCATTTTCCCTGTTTTAATTTCGTCTAAAACAGACAGAAATTAATCATGTCTACTGACGAAAATCCTTTCTATTTTTGTTACAGTCATTTTTCATTTCCCTTCTGTGCTTCTTACCTTTCTGTGTAAAAGCAGTTACTGATAAATATAAACAAAAAATCCTGTATAGATTTTATTTATTTTACTGTTTTAATCACAGGCTCAGCTGTCCAATGGTTCAGGTCCGACCTCTCAGATAGAATTTTTTGTTTCTACTTCTGCGGCCCTCTCCTGCGGATACCACAGGGCTCCATCCTTGGACCACTTACATTCTCTTGGCACCTGCTAATACTCAATGCTATGAGGTGGTTCGGAGCTACTTGGCTCTTACCAAGAAAATGACTAGGCTACAAAATCCTTGTGGAACTATCAAATGTGGACATTGCAATCATTGTGAAAATGTGGTAAAAACCAATCTATTTAAGGATGTGAAGACATCAAAAACATATCAGATGAGACATTTTGCCAATTGCAACACCACATTTGTTGTATGGATGTGGATGTATGTTGGAAACACTGAGAGAAAACTCAAGGACAGGATTACGGAACACAAAAAATGCCATTTGGATGAAAAATACAGATGATGCAGTGGCATCATATTATATGGAAATGGGACATAATTATCCAAATTCTGGTTGTTGTAATGAAGGGCATTGAGCGGGACATTAAAAGAGATGATGGTCTAAAAAGACTGCTGCATCAGAAAAACTTTCTGGATTGTACAGCTGACAGCAACAACATACCCAGAACTGAATGATAAAGTGGAATTCTCCCCTGGTTTCTGTGAAATGCTGTCCTTCAAATAAAATAGTTTAATACGTTTATACACATGTGGTTTATCTAAAATTGAGCATAATCAATCTTAGAACACATAAAGCTGGAAAACAGAATGAAAAGTCAGTCTGCTCAGATCATATTAGTTTTTTGCCAGGACCAACATGGCGTCGAAGGGGGGCGTGACCAACCTGTCGTAATTGTCGCTGATTGGCAGAGAGAGGACGCTCTGTGAAGTATAGAGGAGCAGACGTGCCGGTGAGGAGCCACAGTGAAGTCCAGAAAGCACAGAGGAAAGTTTTGGGAGAGACGAAAAAGTTGAAGAGGCGGACGACGCGAATTTCTACTGGACTATTTGGACGCAACAGCAACACACAGAAAACCTTCACGGTCTTCCAGAGATAAATCTCCGCCAAGTTAACTTTGTGCGCAGCTGCAGGTTTTTGTATTTAAATACCTAAGAGGACAGCCATGATCAGCCTCTGCCTCGTGCTGTTGTTATCTGCCTCCGTCTTCTCAGAGTCGGTAAGTTATTCCACCAAATCTTCCAGCTTTAGCAGAAAAACAACTTTCTTTCGGCGCTAAAGTTTTATGCTAGTTGACCGTGTTACCATTAGCCGTTAGCGCGTTTTGGATAGCTTTGATTTAACTTCAGAGAAAATGTTCTTACTTCTGTTTAACCGGTTAAAACCGTAAATTTGGTTGTTTAGCTGAGCTACTGCTTTGTTGTTAGCCCCGGCTGGGGGAAGAGGGACTCACAGGCATCAACAGCCTGCTGCTATTACCCATACGGGGCCCAAAGTGGGGGAAAAGCTGGCAGGCATTGCTCATTTTTACGTGAAAGACTGGTTTTGTTGGGAAAGATTTGGACTAATCCTTCTCCCAGAAGTGAGTGTGCTACACACTGAATCAGTGGAGGTTTCAGTGTCCTGTTCAGGGGATTTTATAATTCTATTTATTTATTTATTTATTTTTAGTGTTTTGTTTTCTAAAACGCTCCAGCAGCCTGTTTGGGAACATTTGGGATGAGTTAAACAGGAACTTCCTGTGTTGCCAAAAGCTAAAGGTTGACTTAATGACGAAAGAATTTGTGTACGGAGGGGCTGGACGTGGCTGACATTTTCCCAGTCCCAGCCTGTGTGGAAGTTTTATCTTAATTCAGTTTGATAGTTTTATACACCTCTATTTGATTTAATAACCATTTAAAATGTAGTGTTTCCACGTCATCGATTTAGGATTAACATTCATATCAGAATCAGACATCTAACTTGTTAGAAAAACTAGTAAAATCCAGGTTTTATGTTTTTATCTGCTAGTATGATTTTTAAAACTGCCCTGCTTTTGTAAATCGATGGTTGTTGGGATAAAAAAAGACATGTTTAATAAAACAATGGCAGAAAGCGGTGAATACTTACAGTACATGTTGTGAATAAGGATTCAAACCAAGATATTTCATAATGGAAGGAAATCTCTTGTCTGTGAATGAACCAGTCTGTGTGGTTCTGGTCAGCTGGAGGCGTATGTTAGTTTCACATGACTGTCATTAAAGTTGGAGGGAGAAGAAGACACGAAACCAGTGGATCGAGGTCTTCTGGAGTTCTCAACTTGTTTTTCATGCAGCATCAGCTGATCATACATGTCCTGTAAGGAACATTGTTCACAAAACTTCTTGACCCACTTAGCATCTTTTTCTTTTCCTTTTTTTTAAATAAGGCATTTTTTAAGCCTTTTATTTAAGTTGGTAATTTCATTTTCAAGAGTGGTTTTAAAATTTTGCAGTTAATAAACATGATTATCATTTATATACTTCTTATTAGATCAAAAACCACCAACTTCTGTAATGCCATTTACATGACATTAAAAGGAGTCAGATTATGAGTCTAACTAAAACCAAACTAAATTTTTCTTAGCTTGTAGTCCAATGCGACAGTCAGCTATCAGGTGTGTGTCTTGTTCCTGAACGACTGTAATTTATGTGACAGTTTTACTTTAAATGGTTTTATACTCTCTGGTCTTTGAACATGGCAGTGCCCATGGTCTTGGTGTTGCTGCTAACTTGTGAGCTACTTAGCCTGCAAAAAAGATGTAAATGCTTTACTTCATGTTTTTTTGTGCATGTGTGTTCCACTCCTGTTGTGACTGCAATGTATTTGTTTTGCACATGCACAGGTGTAAAAACAAAAAAACTTAGTATTAGGGGAAAAGTATCTCGCTGATAATCAGATATCTGCTAGTGTCTGATAAATCAGATTATGATGCATACATGATCTATGCTGGTAACTCCAGAAGTTGGATAATCAGATTTTTGGTGTGGCTGTATGATATGTTGAATGTGCAGCTTCAGAAGTAAAAAGCATCATTAAATCAATTATGTGTAAAAATTTAAGAATTTGACACATAATTCAGCACAAAACCAGTTAGTTTAAAGGGAAACGTGGTGTAAATTCTGTTTGCTCCATTCTATGTGGATTTTAGTGCATTTCTTTGGTTATTTTTATTGTATTTATGTTACTTTTGAATACTAATACCAGGCAATGTGTAGCAGGTTGTCTGAAAGCCACCCACCAGCCCACTGCTCCTCCTCCCAGTTGGTTGCTAGATATGTGTGAAGGGTGAAGCAGCAGTGACGGGCGGTTCGACGACATGCCTGACGTACACGTGTTTTTACTGCGTCGGCCTGTTGTCATGAAAAAAGCGGAGGTCGGATCCACCTTGTCTTTACAGTCCGTAACATTCCTCAGATTCACGGAACTCCTCCTCCTCTTTTTTTTTATTCCTCCTCCCTGCTGGAATGTGACCTTTGGTGATCTTGACCGGCCCTCTTGGGGATTTTGCACACTTGGAGGAATCTCAATAGGGCCCCAGAGCCTTTTCACAGGGACACTTATTTAACCCGGCCTCGCGTGGATACACCTACAGCTTTCCCACCACACATTCCCCCTTTCCTATTTCTCCTTTTCCTTAAATGAGCTCCAGATTCAGGCCTCTGCCTCGCCACTCAGTCCTCACTCCTCCGTTCACTCTTTTCCTCTGCTTCCCTTTGATGGGTACTTATCCCCTGAGCTTCCACAATCCTTCCCTCCACCTTCCTTTTCTTCCCTCGACCCACTGAGGTCATTATTGGTATGTGGGTTTGGCCTAATCAATAACAATGTTCTCTACCTGACAATAGAACATGCTCTGAATGCAGTTAAAGGGTTTCTTTTTATGTCTTTTTCTTTTTTTTTTTTTCTTTTTCGGAAGCCACAGGAACGATAGGAATGTTTTTATCCCAAGGATTGAGGTGGATTTCAAATCCACTGGATGCCATGAGGAAGTTATTGCTTCATTTGGCAAAGTCTGCCCAGAGTAATCACGTACAGTTTTATCAGTTTGTCCTACTGAGACGGGGCCAAACAAGTCCTGCTTTTCTTTCTGTTCTCTCCTTTTTTTTTCTTTTTTTTCTTTTTTTTTTTTTTTCCTTCGCTGTCGGCTTTTTCTGCCCATGTATGGCCACAAGTTCCAACAGGTCTCTGGGAGTTAGGAAAGCTCCATTACTGTGACTTTTATCTGAATTATCAGGTAATCTGCATCCCTTTATGCAGAGTTGGCACCATCAGACAGCATTAATTTACCAAATGTGTCGGAGTTGGTGGCTGTGCTGGTTAATCAGGGTAAAAAAGAAAAAAGAAATCCTCTTTGGTCTGGAGTTAATCCATGTTGCAGCAGCAAACCTGGCTTGTTGCCTTTGCAGCCTCGGGGCCGAGTCCATTTGTTATATCTTGTTGGAATGTGACCGGTTTTGCATTTAACCCCCCGATCATTTGCAAGAGAATGAGCCAGGTTTTTTTAAGGAAGTTTTTTTTTTTAAGTCTCTTTTGCATGACGGGGTGCAATGAAAAGCCCACGTGTTGAAAAGATGGAGGCAAAGGAGGGTGCATGATAAATAGTATGACTAGGATGTAATAATGGTTCCTGCATTGCTGTCCGCTGGTCTATAAAATCCCTTTGGGCCGAGGAATGTTGGCACAGAGAGAGGAGGTTTTTTGTCCTTTCCTGCCTGCGACGGCGAGCCGCGGAGAATCTGATCTCCCTCCACCCCTTTCAAACCACTACATACTCTGGTGGTTGTAACGGGAACTATATGAATACATTCAGGGCAGAAGTCGACTCCCCCACCTTGGACTTTTCTGGTTAAACATAAAACTAAAACGGGCATTAAACGGCCTGCTCTCTGTGTCACATTAAAGTTTAACTTTAATGTTTAAACTGGCACTGATCTGGCGTTTATATTTAACTTTAATATGTGTTTGTTAAAGGACAGCACACATGGATCAAACAGGGACACGGTAATCTGTAAGAAGTTCATCAAACATAGAATTTTTTTCCTTCTTTTGGTTCTTACAATCAAAATGTCTGATTTTTATCTGATAATTATCTTGATTGTTGTAACTAACTAGTAAAAATAGTTGGTTTGAGACTAAATGGGAGTAAGGTTTACACTGTATCCTGATTTAATGTTTTCTTCTACATGATGTGAACATTTTTAAAGCTTCTTATACAGAATGTGATTCAATCTGTTTTTGTTGTTTTGCATTTGAATGTCTGAGTTAAGGAAGAAAATTATATTTTTAGATATATTTTAATACCCTCTATGCTTTTTGTGGATGTGATCGGGTTAAATCACAAACAGTGCTTTAAATATGCGAGGCAGTCATGATAAATGTGCATATCTGTAGTTGAAAGTAGATTCTCATCCTTAGACTTCTTTTAAAAAGACTGGTTGATCCACTTCCTGTAACATTGCTGAAAACAGGACAACGAGCTAAATTTAGGCTGATCTGCATATCGTGTCCCACATGGATATAAAAATTTAAAGCATTTATTGACCACTATCATGTTGAGTGTATTTTTGGACCAGCTGAAGTTCCTTGGACTCTGACAGATGTTGTTTCAGACCTGAATCCAGCTGGTTTAGGGCCCAATGAAATCCATGGGATTTTTTTTTCCCCCCCAGTTCAGGGCGGGTGTGTCTTTTCTGTAAGTAGCTTTGTGGAAATGTTTTTTCCACCGATCTTCTTCATGACGGATTCCAACTGCAGTTCAGTCATGTGGGGAGAATTTGATACGAGCTGCTCTGGTTTTCTTCCTCGTTATGCTCTTCCTCGTTATGCTCTTCCTCGTTATGCTCTTCCTCGTTTGTAACAATTGCTGACTTTCTGGAGGAGAGTCCCGTCAGTGCAGGTGAGGTCAGACCGATGGGAAGCTGCAGTGGTCATCATATGTTCAACGCTCATCTTATTTTCCTTGTTCATTTGGCTCAGTTGTCTGTTTTCTGTTTTAAAGTTTTATTCTGTGATTCTCAGAGGATTGATTGTCTTATCAAGAGAGTCCTCACAGCTGTAGGTCCATATGGTTTTATTTCAGCTCATGAAACCAAATTAACTTCATTTAACACACACACAGCAGAGATCGCAGTGGTTTTGGGTGGTATGAGGGTTTTCCCGTTCTGAAACGTCCTTCCTGAGAAGTACTTCTTTGATGTGGTGTGTGCGTCTCGCATCGCTAAGAGAGAGAGTGTGTGTGTGTGTGTGTGTGTGTGAGGTCTGCCTCTGCAGTCCACCACCAGCTCCACAGTCGCTAAACCTGCAGTCAGATTTTCTAGCCAGTTGTTGCAGCCTGACGTCTAGTCGGTGAACCTAGAAGAACCAGAACCAGCAGAACCATGCTGGTTTTGGCCCGCGTGCACGGTGTTTTGGCTCCACTGTAGACGGGACAGGAATGTGGCGGCTGACTGAGTAGTCAAGTCAACCCACATTGGGAAACACATTCCTCAGTCCAAACTGAACGGCAGCGCGCACACACATGCACACACTGGTGCACGGCCTGTCAGCAGCCGACTTTTATCTCCTGTGAAAGGAACATTTTGGGTTTGTCACCACTCGTTTGTTTGGAGCTAAAATCAGAGTCTATTTGTGTTAGATTAGCTGAGCGGGAACTGTGGAATCATGGGAAACGTCCTGATCAACGTCTTCACAAGTTTGTCTGAGTGATAAAAACAGGATGAAGATACTCATTTATTATCCCAGATGGGTGATTATATTAATAAACAGAACTAGTAATTGTTTGTCTGCAGGTTAAAAGTGCTGCTAAATATTAGTTCAGTTTATTTCTGAGCAAAGCTGGTGTGATTGTCCACAAAATGTTTGTTAATTATTCCTCAGCGGTAATGGGTTAATTAGCCATATTTTACTACTTTTGATTTGACCCGACTTTCTTTCTTTCATCATGTCTGACTTTAGTTATTTATTTCGTCTTTAATGAGACTCTGGGTCTAATAACCACACAAAAAAACTAAAAGTTAGTTTTTATTTAAGAGTAAAAACCAGAATCATATTTTAACCCTTTAAGTTTTGTACTTTGAATCGACCACCTGGACCTGTGTGTGAAAAGGGTGTGTAATAAAAAGACAAATAAAACGGGTTGTAGTTTCATTATGTTTCTCTATTAACGATTGATAAACAGGAAGAAAATTTTTAGATTAATTTTTCATCTATTTTACATCATGTCAGAGTTTTCCCAGAACTCAGTGTCCACATTAGAGGTTGATATATTTGTCCATGTCAAGGCGTTTTTGTTTTTATTATTATTATTATTAGTTGCAGAGTTCCTGACCAGGAGAAGGCCCCAACTTTGGATATTAATAAATATTTTAAACTCAAGTGATTTTAGAAAGAAAAACTGAAAACTACAACTTTTGTCACAACTTCTCATGAAAGCTGCTGCAAAATCAGGAATTTTAGGTCGAATCAATCCTGGAGATAGTGGATAATGTCTTGGGAAATGAAAGGCTGCTATTGTGTCTGTTAATGAATGGATTTTCTCACATGTCCATTAGAAGTAATCAGTATCAGTAGCTCGGTTGTTTACTGTGATGATTCATATTCACGTGTCTGTCTGAGTTGGTTTGTCTTTGATGGATGCTTCCTGTTTTCCTGCGTCTTCTTTTTTCTTCTTCTTATTTCCTTCACTTTCAGCTGATAAAAGCCCGTTTACGTTTGGTCTGTTGGACTGTAATGTCTTTGATCCAAGGCAGCGATATGCGCGCCAGACCGAGGGACAAAGATGGAAGAAGAAGGGAGGATGTTAAGAGACTTCAGTGAGTCTGGCTGCAGGCATTTTGGCTTATTTGTCTATCAGTCCTGGATTTGGCAGTAATGGGGAATCATCCCATCAGCATGGCTGGATGGGCTCATCGTCGGGAGGAAGTGACCAATAAAGGCTGCTTGGATAAGATCAGACGTTCCCACAGGAGGTGCTCATCAAACCTCAATTAGGCTTATCAGCAGAGGCTGAATCAACGATCTGCTGCCCAGCTGGCGCTCTGCTTCACTCAGCTCCCGTTCTGTCTCAAATTCCCAGGAAGTTTGAGGGAAAACTTTATATATTTATATTTGTTTTGTGTTACAGGACTAACTATGCTGTCCACATCAGAAAGTCTAGTCGAGTTTCAGGCATTCATAGTCTTGATTACAACTGAAGGTTTTCTTCTGTTCTTACTCACGTTTAAAAACTGTAAATTAAATTCACATTTAGGTAGAAAGTCGATCCAGATCTGCTCCTTGTACATGAAAACTACCTCCTTGATGCTGTCGACACGTCGTTCATCTGCAGGTCTTTGTCCTCTGTGTGCCGTCAGGATCAGGACTCACATGGTGCTGTAGCTGGAAACGCAGCTATAGATAGACTGGCGTAGGTAGAAGGAATCTAGAGCTCGGCTGTTGGAGCAAAAGGCAAAGGTAGGAGTGTATATGTGAGAGAGGGGGCTCTGTTGAAGGTGTTGTTCAGAGGGCGAGTGAGGCCTGTGAAGGACAGAATACAGCTAGACAACCAAACTTGTTGAAATGGATCAGCGGAAAGTTCTGATGGAAACTAGCGAAGTCACGATTATAGATTTTCTTGTCAAAGGAAAAAAAAATGCAATAATTAATTTCACAAGACTATAAATGTATAAAATCACATATACACCCCTAATGTTTCTGTTTTAATGTCCGTATAACAAAATAATAAAGCAACACAGTAACGTAACCAAAATCCTCTTCGCTCTATAAACAGTAAATAAATCCTACATGTTAACGGATGGAAACGGCTACAGGACCTCTGCCTGGCTTCTTTCTGTAAACTATATTCTAAAAATGTGTTTTTAATATTTATTTGTAACCCAAGTAGAGAATTTAGAAACACGGGGAAAACATCTAGCTAGCTTCGACTTCCAGCTGTCCTTTAGCTGAAAAGCTGCTGTTTGAGACATAAATAATACTGGAACAGTGGAAATAAACAAGACCATAAATCTGAAATAAATCCGGTTTCTTCTGCAGACCATTGCCGCTGGCTGAAAACCTCACACTGCGTTGATTGTTTGAACAGCCAGCGTATCCATCCAAAACAGCTTATTCTTGTTTTTCCATCTGCACCTTTTACTTTAGATGGTAATTAGCCTGCTGATCATGGAACATATCGGATGTTTTTCAGACTTTCACTCTGACTTTATTACGTCATGCTTTACAACCAGCTGAGCTGTTTTCCACTATGACATGTTGGGCTTTTATTTATTTTCTTTAACCAAAGAGATCCAACAAAGAAGACGTAATACATTTGTTTGGAGGGAATAAGAGACGTAGTCCTTCATGGAAAGTGAACATGTTGAGGGGTGTTCACAATTAATTAATCATAGCATTTTAATACTGCAGTTAATTGTGAAATTAAGTAACCGTGACAACCCTAATGTAAACTGGTGTCTGGTGGAAACTGAAGTATGGAGTGTGTTCTTTTGAAGAGTTGCATCAGGGGTCAGAAATACATCTTCCAAGCAGATGAAGCGACATGCTGCAAATCCTGCTGGTCCAAGCATGCAAGCAGCAGGTGGGGGAGGGGAACCCCAACTAACATGGTGGAGTATGGAAAGGACGAAGAACGCTACTGATCCTTTTCCTCTCAGCCAGTTTGGTAAATTCAGTTGAATATCAGGTGGATGTTTCAAACAAAGTGTAGAAAACAACTTTTCTGTTAAAGGTCATGTGACGCCGGACATCACAAAGCACATGGATGGACATTCCTCCATGCTGGTGTTTCCTTTCTGTCCTTTCACGCTCCGTACCTCCTCCACGTCGCCACGTGAATGGACCAGATGCCCCTCTCTGCCGCAGCAGATGGAGGGATTGTTTCCTGGGTTTAATGAAGGCTGGCTGCCGGAGGTTTACCCCCGGTTACCTTGGTCATTGATATGCTCTCAAGGCATCAGCTGTCATTGTTTGGTGTCAATAGAAGGGACGGGCCCAGAGACGGAGCGCTGGGTGTCCTGACAGACCACCTTTCACTTAATGTGGACAGTTGAGGGAACTGGAAACTTCCTTTTCAAGGGCTTTCTGCTGAGTTTATATTTAAGCTTATATTTAAGAAAAGACATGGACACATGGACTCTTTTTAATGATATTAAGGTTTATTTATTTCTATCTTTTAATACCAACATAACCAAATAATATACCAACAAACTAAAGTGACCAAAATCCCATCTGCTCTGGAAAAAAGTGGAAATAAATAAAAAAAAGACCATAAATCTGACATTAACTATAGTTTTCTTTTTTTACCAGCTGGCTTAAGCTGGACTGAACTCTGTGGAGTCGCAGTGGAAGCAGGTTTTTATGAAGTCATTACATTTTTAATCAGGCCTACATTAAATTAGCAGAAATGTACTAAAGAGAAAGTGGACAAACCCAGGAAAGCAGTGATATTACCAGGACTTGGATGTGTTGAGTTGCTGCTGTGCTTGGGCACCAGTTATTTGTTGTGTAATAAACGGGGAATGTCTAAGCAGGACTTTTCCTTATTGCTTGGCAGCTGGGCAAAATTTGACATCTTTTTAGCGTTAGTCTCTGTACAGCTGACTGACTCAGGCTCTGTTGGTATTCCTCTTTTTCTTTAACATATCAGTTCAGATCCCATCTTTTTTTCAACTCATGAAATCTGGTCACCGGCGGTTTTTGCTCCGACATGGCGAGGCTAAATGAGCTCTGCAATTAAGAGGCTTTGGTTTAAACAATGAGCAGCTCTGTTCAGCTGACCTTTGTGGCGGGCCGAGAGTCCCGATGATAAAAGTTTATCTGCGCGACCATCAATGTTTTTACGAGAGGAGCAGCAGCTGGCGGAAGTCGGAGAAACAACGGATTTAGTTCTGGGAAGAGGTTTAGGTCTTTCTGTCGAATGGATCCTTTGTGCCTCCATCACTGGCCACAAACTGGAATATTACTTTCCCATTTCTTTTTTTATTAAATCCATCTGGCTGGCAGAAACTTTCTGGTTTGGCTGTGATCCACATCCAGCTGCTTATCAGATGTTGCACATTAAACAGAATGAAGAATTTAGATTTTTCACAGTAAACAAAGCCGGCTGGCAGAAATCCTGCAGTTTGGGATTTTTGTTTGTCAAGTTTTCCAGGATGTTTCCCTGTTTCCCGGCTCCTCCCTCAACCACAGAGAGCTCTGCTGTAAATCACGCCGCCAGGCTTGCTGTTTGTCACCGCATGTGTGAGGGAGGAAATATTGTTTGTAGCAGCGTTTCCATGGTAACAATCGCATTTGGTTACATATGCAGCCAATTAATGTAGGATGCAAAGAAAAGAGGGCAAATAAAGTCCCAGTTCAGAGGGTTTTACGGTACAGAGCAGCCATTATGGCGAGACACTCATCACATCAACGCTCTAAAGATTTTTAAAGATTATTGATAATCAGATGGAGATTTAACTTCTTAGATGAAATGTTAAGTTTGGGTCTATTTTCAGGGTTTTCACCAGGTTTCTATCCACCTTCACTCTGGATCTGTATAACCTGGACACTTCCACATCCACGATGCAGCAAAGGAAGATTTTCAGCATCTTTTCCTGAAGTTTGATACAAAGACAGAAAAAAATGTAACTATGTTCATGTTGAGGAAAATCTTTCTTAGGAAATCAGACTGTGGCCGTCAGAGCAGCAGCAGGCTGCAATGAAACCAGCCTGTAAGAGCTGTTGACTCAGTTATGCAACCTGAGTTCAGGCACTCGGTGTTCTGTCCCTGCCGGTCAGACGGGGCTCGGGTTAAATGTACATATTTGTGTTGGTTTTGTGGAGCGCTGCATAGCTTCCGTCTTCTGTGGAGATGCTTTCAGGCCGAAGACTCGAGCCAAACTGTGCGTCGTTCTGATTACATTCCCTAAATCGGAACAGAGAGAGCTTGTTTTTGTCCCCACAAACTGAGACTTGGCCCGAATCCCATTTGGACTCGGCTTCCTCAGAGTTTGAAAGTAAAGACGGAGCGTCTCCCTCATTTGACGGTAAATTCAGAGCTTCTGTTACTCCTTTCTTACATAACAGGAAGCTTCATCTTTTCTTCTCCTTCTGAATAAAAAGCGGGCCTGTCGGGACAGGCCTCGGTGTGCACATCCAGGTTTCATAACGGAGGGGTTAAAGGTCTGCAGCAGCCAGGAGGAAGAGCCGTGTCGACACTGACGAAGAGGAACACATCAACTTTTCTGGGAATTCAACCTGATTTTCTTTGAATTGTTTCAAAGTCAAATCCAACAACAGTTTAAACTGAAACACAAATTTTCTTAACAAAAATGAGGATTTCAAACCCTAACACTTAAAAAAAATGTTTGAGAAAAGTTATTATTCAATTTGCATATTAAAACAAAGTTTGAGGTGATTTGATCCAGAAAAGATCAATACAGCCAGATTAGTTCAGGTTTACTCAGCCATCCGGTTATTGAGTAACATTAAGTAAATCAAAAAATTGATGAATTAGACACAGAATTAAAGTGGATAATTTTATTTTTTTATTTTGCTTTTATTTATTTATTTACTAATACGCAAAACTCTACATAAAAGCTGAGAAAAAGATTGGGTAAAAAGTCAGTTCCTGAAAACTGATTTGAGTTCTGGGTCAAATACTTAAATTTTAAATGTAAAATTAGCAACCAAACCAAAGCTAAACAAAGTCTAGAAGGCTGTACAATGAAGCGTGATTAACATACCCCGGGTATCTCTCTGTTACCTGGGTTGACTTACCCAGGTAACACAGAGTACAACCAAGCTCGTCAGAATGGACGGGCCTTTTTCCAAGAGAACTGATTGGTCAGGAGGTGGTACCTTTATACCCGTTGATCTCTTATCCAGAACATAACCTGCTCCGGAGCATGTTAGCAGTTCAGCGTTACCATGGTGATATACCCCAGTAAGAAGTTAACCAGCGTCATAGAACAGAAAAAGTTACCTGGACAAGATAAAATCCAGCTTCGTCATACAGGCGTCTGGAGGCAGAAACCAAGCTGCAAGATCACAACTGATATTTAGTCAGAAGCTTCACATCAATGATTTCTGGGCCTTTAAACTCATTTGAAACCACAGAGTGAAGTAAATCAGGCCTCAGGGGAAGGATTGAAGTTCCTCACACTGCCAAACTGAATGTGACTCAGGCTGCCGTACCTGCTGGCTGGATTCCTGTAAAATGACTCAGCAGACGTGTTCCAGCTGGACTCAGAACCAGAAATATTTTTACAGCATGAATCAAACTTCCTCACTCCTCATGAGTCAGAATAAAGACCACCAGGAACGTCCTTTCCTCTTTTTCCTAATTATCAAGTGAAAAAATGGATTCAGGTGTGGAATTTTTTATTTTTTCTTCATCACCAGGAGAAACACACACACACACAGTGTAATTAAAATGGATACAGGGAGCGTAAATTCACACACAAGAGAATGAAAGACAGCCCACCTTGTTGCAGGGAGTCACAGTAAAATGGCTGCCTTTGTTTGAGGCCCCCGTGCAGTCACAATGGCCCTCCCCCCTTTCTTCTTCTACAGGCCACTTTTAAAGGCAGAGGCTGAGAGGATTACCTTCAAACACACACTGTTAGTATGCCAAGTATTTGAGAACACACACACACTTAATGCTGGGAGGCCTGGCGAGTCACAGCCACCAGTTAACCCCCTCAAATGAAGGCGCCCCCATCCCCCCTCCCCCCACTCAGATGGAAGTAATTATGAGGAGTGTGATTTTTTTTTTTTGGGGGGGGGGGGGGGTATTTGTGGTCAGCTGTTTTTCTCAGGAAATTCAAGTTTCAGAGTTTCACACCAACGTGATGTCATCGTGTCAGAGCGTGCCAGCGGCTGCCAGATCCGGTCAAATAACAATCTGTTCTCTGATCACACTGATTGATAACATCTAGAAATCATTTCTGCTGATTTATAGATTAATCATTTTCAAAAAACTCTAAAAGTAAAAAAATGTTGACATTGCAAGACTTCAGATGTTTATTAATATCCAAGTTTAGCTGAAAGTTCGACAGCCAGGGAAAAGAAAAACCTTTTTTTTTTATTTATTACTATTTATTTTTGATTTGGCACAAAACAGATAAAACATAAATCTTCATTTTATTGATAAAGCAGAAGTCTGACAGGAAGATTTTCCCTAAACCGATGGGGGGGCTGCTGGAGAAAGGAAAATAAACTTCTTTCCCGATCAGAAAAATGGGAATCTGGACCAGATTGTTTTTATATTATTAAACGTGAATTGGGGAAACAAGCTTTCTGCTGGATGGAAAGATGCAAAAATAGAATTTATAAAAAAAGAGAGAAAAAAAAATGTGTGTGTGTATGTGTGTTTATTTATATTTATATATATATATATATATATATATTAATATATATTAATATATATTAATTTGTAATATGGTAAATGTAGCTAAAATAAGCAAAAACAAAAGGTGAGTGTAAGTACAATTAAAGATGAAATTCTGGATTATTGATCACTTGTCAAGTTCAGTTGAGTTTCTGTTTAAGCTGTAAGTTAATCAGTTTATTACTAGGGCTGCAACTACTGACTATTTTGATGGTTGAGTCATCGACTATTAAAACAACTAGTCGACCAATCGGATTATGTATCTCATGATTATTATAAATGGATCTTATTTCACTTTCAGCTTTGAAATCTTGCATGAGGTTGTTAAGTAAGTCCGACGTGCCTCCTCTTTAAATGTTCGAGCATTGCAGACGTACTTCCGTGGTACACAAGGTCCGCTTTACAGATCTCACATGTATTTAATTTATTTTGTAAGTTTAACATTAAGTTATCCCAGACTTTTAACGTTCTCCGCTGTGGTTTTCCTCCCTGGTCCGCCACCATATTTTTCCCCTGGCGGACTTTATTGCACATGTTTAACTCTCAGCAGAGATAAAAAAAAAAAAGAAGACGATGTCTCACTCTGTAGGTTTTTTTTTTTTTTTTTTTTTTGCAGACAATAGTCGAGGGGTAAATTCATTGTAGACTATTTTTAATTTTCTCATAACGTCGACTAATGGTTGCAGCCCTATTTATTGCTGCTGAGGTTTCTTTGTGTGAATAACAAAGTTTGGTTTTGGTCTTAATGCTGATTAATTCTCTACGTGAGTTCATGTTAATTAGGCTGATGGAGGTGTGTGTTTTAATCCCATTCAGTCTGCTTTCGGCCTGAGTAAATGGGGAATTAAATGATGTCTCCAAGTGACTGAAGGAGGTTGATGTGTGTTGGTTGTATTCAGCTGTACTACAGCTCTGGTTGTTAATGGTCGCTTTAGTTTCTTCTCCACCTCTGTTTATCTTGGTGGAGAAATAATTGAAAAGATTAATTTTGTTTCAGCTTTTTTTTTTCTTTTTTCATCAATGCTGGTCTTTGTGCTTTTGTGGTTTTCTGAAACTTGGAGAGTTTAGCAACATGATGTCCTTCATCAGACACAAATCAACGATGATGAAGTGATGAAAACAAATCAGTTGTTGCTATGGAAACTCCATATTGATCATTTTCTCAGTTTTATTAAGAATAAAAGGCAGTTGTTGTACCGAAGGTCTGACCCTGATCATGCTCCCTGTGGTGTTGGTGCACAGGTCAGCTAACACTCTGCACATCGCTCCGGTGTGTCCATCACATGCACTGTGCAAATATGCCTTTAAATTTCTCACCCAGACGAGAAAAGTTTTCTCGATTCGTCGTCTGTTTCCCATCAGACCTTTTCACGTCTGGTTTGAGAAGATGAACTCCACCTGGCTTCTCCTTGCCAGCTGTGAGGCACCAGGACGAAGCCAGGGGGACGAGAAACTGGGACGGGTCTGTCTGAAACTAGTCCCCATAGCAGTCGGTTTTTCTAGTCACATGTTGGTCTGGAAGTTTGTCTGAAATGGACGTAAATGTCTTTAAAAATGAAATGGTTTTGTTTCTCAACGGTCTTCCTCATCTTCCTCTGGTGTCCCAGCAGGTGAGGGAGACGGAGACATGGATGCCCATGAAGACCACACAGACGGTTGCCTCGACAACACGCGATGGCGACCTGGAGGCATCAGGAGATTCCTCTAACGGCTCCGACTTTGGCTTCGCGGATGATGAAGATGAGTACTACACAGAATACGACGATGACGAGGATGAATACAGCGAATTCTCAGGATCTGGAGCCGGAGGTTGGTCCTCAGGAGTTACCCTGTGTCTCTATGGAAACCTGTTATTTAAAATTATCAAAACTGAACGGAGAATTTGTGTCTTTCCTCAGCAACAACGGTGTCACCTGCAGCAGCGTCCAGGCCTTCAACCAAGGTGAGGTTTAAATCCTTTTCTTCATCTCCAGTTTAACTTTTTTTATTTTCCTGCTGAGCTTTCACGTTTTCTTTCATCTGCAGCCTGACGCGAACGCCAACAAGATCCCCGAGCTGACCCGCCCGGTTAGACCAACCGTCAGCGAGGTGGAAATCGTTCAGAAGAGCAACGAGATCCCTCTGCAGAAGAACCACGAAGAGCCCTCATCCAATGTCCTCATGTCCCGCGGTGACGACAACATCCTTCACAAGACATGGGTCCTCGCAGGTCAGTTTGGGTCAATGATGACACATCAGCACATGATCAAAGAACGTTCATGTTCTTTAAATGTAATTTATTTTTTTTTAAGGGGCGACCTTTGTGCTTTACAAGTTCATTAAAACATGAAACGTAACAGCAAACCAATATTAGGAAATGGACTGAAAGTTAAAACTATCAAACACCACAACATAAAAACCTGATGGGATTAATTCTTTCATTTAGTAGTTACAGAAGACAAGATCACACCAGTCCAGTTTCAGCAGGTTAACGTCTGCCTCCATCTTTCTATTGATCTTAAGATTCTTTTACCTATTCCCACTATATCAATATTCCCACTTTTAGATCTAAAGTCCTTTAAATCCCATTTGAAAACTCACTTTTTAAGCTTTAGCTTTAATTAGAGCTCACAGTGGTTCAATCTAGAGGCGAAGAAGCCATGAAGACATTTCTGGAGATCTTTTGGAGGAAGATTGGTTTGTGCTTTCAGACAGACACCGTTCTGGTTCTAATTCTGGTTCTGGCTCCATTCTGCAGTCTCAGAACCTCTGTGCTTCCTGATGAATTTCATAAGATGTTAAGATGTCAACACAATCTTGTATAAATCTAGCTTACCTAAATTTAAATTGGTTGCTAGGCAACATAGTAGTACAGCATCTTTTTTGACTGGTATTCCTTCTTCACCTTTTTAAAGTTTATTTGGTCTGACATTGTTTTCTTTAAACATTTGTGAAACACAAGTTATACAGCAGCCTGGCACTGGCTGAATCCCTCCTTTACCTACTGATGACACCACAGTTCACAACCTAAGTAAACCACTATATTTCTTTGGTTTGCATTGGGAACCAAAGGTTTTGAACCAACTTTTTTTTTCACTCTGAATGCACCGGCCACTCGAAGCATTGAAGCACAAGCTGGATTTATAGATATATCTGTCCATCTGTGCTCCCCCATCAGAAAAGAAAAACTATTTGTGTATTTTTAAAACAGTTCAGTTTTGTACTATCAAAAAAATGTTAGTTATGTATAATAGTTATGTTATTCACATGTTTATTTATGGTCCTTGGATACAGATGTATTCTGGGCCTAAACCATTCTGGGATTTGTACGTGCGATTTATGTATTTATATACAATTTCTACGAACATGCCATTGGTGTCTGAAATGTCTAAAGTTGATTTTAAAAACAACCTTTTCCAAGACTTTAGTCACAAACGGATGGAGTAAAACTATAACTGATGTTTGGTTTTCCGGTCTCTTCCAGCTCTGATTACGGCAGGCGCTGTCTGCCTGATGTTCGCCACCCTCCTCATCTTCTTCCTCATCTACCGCATGAAGAAGAAGGACGAGGGCAGCTACGACTTGGGGAAGAAACCCATCTACAAGAAGGCCCCCACCACAGAGATCTACGCATAAAGTCTGACCTCCACCCAACTCCAACTCCTTCTCCCTTTCCTGACCCCACACACACACCCCTCACCCCCTTTGAACCCAATCAGGGCTGAAGTTCGGCCTCACTGTGCCTCATCATCATCATCACACCTCCTCGTTTGTGCCTCCGTGGGGTAAGGAGCGTTAAATAAGGAGAGCACCCCGACAACAATCGATTGACTGACTCCTCCTACCTGATGTGTACTAATATTACTGGTGCTCTCTTGACCAATCGGAGGCTTTGCTTGGAGAAGGAGCAGCAGGAGTGACTGTTTCAGCTGCAGTACACCGTGTCACCTGTACGCTTGTTTTATTTTTTTCTTGTTCCCACCATGTTGATGGACAAACACAACAGAACTCTTCCTCCTTACCTCCAGTTAAACACTAACAGTCCCGTTATTTATTCTCTCCTTGTCTTCCTCTCAGTCTGCAGCTTCTCATGCTATCGCAGCACACGACTCAACAGGTGAATGTCTGTATTAGATTATTTTTTTATTTTGAAGACATTTCATGACTCTTTCAGGCTCGACCAGCCTTTACATGTGATTATATTTCCAATCATGTAAATTTGAATTGATCTGCTGTTCCTGAAGTCTCAGAAGAGGAAAGCTGGCTCTGTTTCTGCCCTGTAACGTCACTCGGTTGATGTTCTGTAAACTTTCAGATGCAGCAGAGTTCATTAAAACGAGCTTCCGATGCTTCCCAGCATGTTTTTTTTGTTTTTGTTTTTTTTCCTTCTTCTAATGAGGCAAGAGTCCGACGGTCTGGCACGTAGCAGCAGATAAGTTCAGCCCAGTTAATCTGGAAAAAATATTTCACAAACGCAGTCGGACCCGGGTCACAACAGGAAAACCCTCTGAAGCCTTTTTCTAGCTCCTGTGCCTCCAGTGTGTGTTGTAAAAGAGTCGCAGTGAACTTAAGCTGCTTAGCTTAACAGAAACGAGGGGAAAATGCTGGATTTGACCGGCTGCTATGACCGCTTCAAAGGCATCAGGCCAGTTAGCTTTGAGTTTTAACAATCATTTACAGCCAAACGTGGTGCAAATTTCTTTTTTTTTTTTAACCAGATTTCAAGCAAATGTGATGGCTTGTTTTCACCCACTGCTGTAAGCAGCAGGGCCCGGATTTCTCCTTTTTTATGTTGAGTCTGAAAACATAATTGTGCACAAAAAATGTAAAAAAGAATTCTTGCTGTGACCTGAATGCTGCATAATCGGTACGTAAAATGTTGTCATTTTTAAATAAAGTTTTTTGAGGTGCCAGTACACAGATTAAGGCAGCTGTGCTCTCGTGTTTCAGTCAGTTTTAAGCTAAGCTAGGCTAAGCTAACTGTAGCCTTATGTTTCCTGCACAGAACTTCATCTAAAACCTCATCTGCCAAAAAACGAAAAGAAAAAAACTTTTAATGTTTGTTTCCTAATAAACCTTTTCAGGGTTTTTTTTTTTCCTGGTAAGCTTAACGACTGTTTTCTGGGATCAGTCTGTTTGACGCTCACGTTTATCAGACTGCTCCACCAAGCATCTGTAAATAGTCTTTTAATAAACATAAAGATATAAAGTTGGTACTTCACCGCTTCCTGGTGACTGAAATATTTACCAAATATTTAAATGCCAAATAGTTTTTGTTTTCAGCGCATTAACGTTCATGTGATTCACTGTAAATGTAAAGTTTTGATACTAACGCTCCTCTCAATGTTTTCCATTTTTTTTTTTTTTTGTTTTTTTTTTTGTTTTTTTTTTTCTGTCTGGTAAAATTAACCCCCTCCCCCCCCCCCCCCCCGCCCCCTTCTTTTTTTCCTTTTTTTTTTTCATAATTTAACTGTCAAATTATTTTATTGCCTTCTTTCAGGTTGGGTTGTTTCGCCCTTTTAAGCTGTTGTATATGTGATTTTAAAAGTTTTATATACACTAGTTTGAGATTTTCAGAGACAAATAGTTTTTGTAAGAGTTTCTATTATCTTTTAGAACTTTTTTGCTTTGTATTTATGTATTTTTTTTTCTTATCTGTAGAAGGATTGGTAAAGTGGTTGGTATTCATCTCGTTGTTCAGGGGATGTTTTGCGATTAGCCGTGTTGACATTAGCAGACCTTGGGTTGATTATTCGTTTCGGATATTGCCGGTTTCAAAAGCTTGTGTGTTAATTTTCTTCATTAAAAAAAGGGGTCAATTTTCTGTCAAACATCGACCTGGAAAGATCAGGTCCCCACCAACAAGAGCGACAAGTTGGTCAAAGAAGCTTCTTAAAGCTGGGTCAAGGCTTTCACTTGGACTGTCCAAGAAATGAAAAATAATCAAAGTACTGATATTGAATCAGCGTGTCACAAGCTGACCTCGACACCAGGCTGAGGAAGAATCCTGAAGAGATTACGAAGAAGGAAAAAATAATAGTCTGCCCCAGGTCTGGTTGGTTAACACGTGAGAGAATGTTCTGCTGCTTAATGTCACAAACACCACATGTGAATCACCAATGGAGTGGAGAAGCCAATGAATCATTGGGTTCTGCATGCAGGTTCTGATTTATTATTGGAAATAAAGCTATTTTTATGCACATTAACATTGTAAAAAAAAAAAAAAAAAAAAACCTTTGTCCAGTCTGATTCTGTTACCTGTACAGCTTCTCTCTTCTATTTTATGTTAATGGAAAAATAATGTTTTTTTAACGGGTAAATGCTGAGAAATGAATAAGTGAATAATTAGCAATAAAAGCAGCATAGCTTCTGAATTTTAAAGGTAAATTGAAAAAGAAACTTGTTTGGTGGATTATTTTTGTTTATTACAGTGCTTCTTGATTATAAATCTTTTACCGTTGGAGACCCTGTATTTAAAAAGTGACACAAGGAAAAAGTATTTGAGCTGAGTATATGGATGACGCACCAGCACAAACAAGCCTGATGGGAAAGGCAGTTGTGACAGTAGACAGAATAAGCTGTCTGGTTATGGCAGAGATAATTGGCACGATTTTCATGGGTGCAACCGCTCATCTCTGCAGCTCATCCCACGGGTGCGTTTTTCTCTCAAATGTGGCTCCATTTAAAAGTAGAATAATCAGCTTTTTTCAAATGTATAAGTAATTCACCACTCACTAATTTCCTTCATTTTTGTGCTATGTTTAAATGGATATAATGCCCAAAAGCAATGTAGTTTCATACAATGACGTATCAAACTACGTTTTAAAGCTAGAAAGGACTAATTTTAGGCTCCAAACATATGAAAAAGTGCACATTTAATATACTTTTGTAGTGTCCAAGGATACTAACAATTGCAAAAACTTATGGTAGATAGAAAGCGACAAAATTGAAATTTTTTTAGGTTTATGGACATTTTAAGAAGGAAAAAGAAATGTGGTCCAAGTTATAAAATGAAATAAATACAACCACAGATGAAAACAACATATGACACATTGTGCCATTATCTAATAAAAACTATGTCAAAATGTGGAAACTGTAAAAAACAAAACAAAAAAAAAAAAAAAAACTAGTACATCCTTACTGCTTCCGCAGAAGTAAGGAGTTAAGTAGCAGCAAGATGCTGCTAATAATTATTTGAATATAGCAGCCTTTCCCTCCCAAGTTCCATTAATTATATGTAATTACATATTTATAGCAGCAGACAAGCAGATAAATTTATTAAAATGGATGAAGGGGACTTTATTACAATAGAATATTTTTTTTTTTTTTTTTTTTTAAATTCTTTTTATTAAGTAATCTCAGTCGATCAGAAACAGAAACATTCTGCATTTGTATGGTACAATTTTTCATTTTTTTTTTTTTTTGAAAATAAAATATACTAAATAAACAAAACAAAACGGAGAGAGAAAAAAAAAAAAAAAAAAAAAATTACATATACATACATGTATATACATATACACACATACACATACATACACACATATATACACACACATACATACATACACACATGCATATACATATACATACATATACACATACATAAACATACACATACATACATACACACATATATACACACACATATACATATATATACACATACATACATTGGTCCCCTAACTACCCTCCCCTTCCCTATAATTCTCTGTATTTGCTTATAATTTATATGATTTAACCAATACATTTGACAAAGACTCTTATACATCATGGGTAAAACAATTCTGTAATATAGGATTATAATGATCCAAATATGTTCAATTCTGTCTCCCTAGTCCATTTTCATTAGGATGTTCAGAAAGGGGGTGCATGTTTGATCAAACTTTGTTAATGTCCCTCGTATTGCATGTAGAATTTTTTCAGGAGTACAATATGACGACAGTTCATTAATCCATTGTTTCTTGCTTGGAGGGACTGTAGATTTCCAGTTTTTGAGTATACATTTTTTTGCTGCAGAGGACGCAAGTTCCATTAATTATATGTAATTACATATTTATAGCAGCAGACAAGCAGATAAATTTATTAAAATGGATGAAGGGGACTTTATTACAATAGAATATTTAAGATAAATTATGCTTGAGACTATGTTTGTGCAATGACACCTGTCTAGTCTAATTGAGTCACACTTGACTCAAATTAATGGCTTGTCAATGACAAGCAATTACAGAAATCCATTTTATTTAAATCTGCTGTGCTAAAAAAAAGGCAAACATCTAAAAGCTAGAATGGTGGTCTTCGCAGACTGGAATTGGGCATCTCTGGTCTAGTCTATTTGAATGGTCTTAATGTGTCTTGTGATGTTTGGTTGCCCTCTTATGAAAGTTAATTAGCCTTTTAATAAATGATCAGGCAACTAGATGGTATACTTATTAAAATTTTAAGGAACTCGAAAAAGGTTGACAAACTAAACCCTAACATGGCAGAGCCCACACAAAGCTGCTGCTATCCATGGATGCAAGCTGATTTTGGAATAGATGCACAACAGCTGTATGTGAGCAGCCAAAGAAGCATCCAGTTTTGATTAAATCTGTGCAAAAGAATACGGAGAGTTTAATTAGAACCGTGAAGCATGTGCAACTAACATCAAGGAGTAATTTATATTAGTTTGTGAGAATACATCTTGGAAAACAACATATAGCATGCTACATTAGTCTGAGTTGTACTCTATATGATATAGTGTTAGAATTCTAGCCTGCTTTATTAGCCTCATGTAAATGTTCTGTCAATTATTAAATGCTAACATTTTCTCCTTTCATTGGCACTTTGGGGCCTCCCAATTTATATTAAATATATGTATTACCTAATTATGATTAACAAGCACTGGAAGCATTAAATTGAACATAAACCTAATTCTACTTTGAACCAGCCCCATTATTTATAACCTGGATAATCTTGTGAGGACCAGCTAGGTTTTGGACCTTGCATACTGGGTCTCCTAAATCATTACGTTATTATGACAGCATCCCTGAGTAAGACTGAAGGTGATATTTTAGCGCTCCACTTAAAGTGGATAATCTTTTCCATATATAGAAGAACATTAAAACCAGAAACACCTCACTGAGCTGAGAAACCTGAAGTGAAGAAGGAAGACTTAACCTGCTCAGCATCCCACATTAGCAGAAGAAATGTGTGCCTGGGTGGAACCAACATGCTCCACCTCCAGCTGAACAAACAACTTTGAAAGTTTCAACCTTTATGATTCAATCTTTGTATGTGTACGTAGTTGAAAATGAAAGAAAAGGTGTGTGTGTGTTTGTAACACTGGGTGTAAAGGATGATGTATGAATATGTTTGTGCTTTATTGAGGTTTCAGCCATGATTGTGTTTTTCCCGGGAGCATAGAGACCAACAGGCTGTAACATGTTTGCTGAATCTGTACAGACGTCAAGGACACACACCTCTCTCAGAAGTCTTGTTTTATTCATTTACTGTAAAGTCACTGCTCAGGTTACAAACACACAAGTTTCAGTGTTTAACTTTTTTTCTTTTTTTTTTTTTACCAGAAATCCAATCTGTCATATCTTCATATCAGCACATTTTACGCCATTTGCTATCTCACTGAAATACGTTTATTTAAAAAGGTGGGGGGCTGGATGAAGCACAGCTTTTACCATTTAAATATGATCATTTTGCATCTATTTGTTGATATTTCACATCTGTTTGAGGATGTTTTCTGTTCAGTTTCACAACCACAATTGTAAAAAAGTTGGGATGCTGTTTAAAATGTAAATAAAAGGAGAATGCAGTGATTTGAAAATCTCATCAAACTATGTTGAATTCCCAGTAGAACATAAAGAACATCTCAGACATTGAGATTTTTTACCATTTTATGGAAAATAGTAACTCATTTTGACTTTGATGGCAGCAACAAATCTCATTTACATAATTTTACAAATAAACATTTCTCTGGATATAAGGGTAATGAGCTGGTTGGAGGGGCCTCTAGAGACTCTGGAATCACCTCTGCTTGTGATTGAAACCTCAAGATTCTGCCTTTGTAACACAGGAAACGTCGGTTTAATGGACTTCATTGTCAGCTTATTTATATTTTACAGACCTGGAGTCTGCATCTGTCTTACCTTACAATTTGTACATGAAAGAACCAGAGAGAGGAGCACAACTATTAAAAGGACTGAATATTATTAGAAGTAATAAGAAGTGTGTTCAGTCAGCTGTCTCACACCAACTTCAACTTCAGACCAAATAGAAGAGCTTTTTTTTAATCTGAAGAACCTACTTTAATAATTTGTATTTAGTGTGTTTGACAGCCAGTGGCAGACAAAGACGCACAGGTGAATGCTGAAGGTGAATCCTGAGGGTCCCGTGACACTGTAGGGAATGTGAGACCCGGAATGACGTCAGAAGGGAGCAGCCAGCCTCGTGCACTGCAGTAGGATACTGAGATTAGCATGTGATCTTCTCAGTACACACACACACACACACACACACACACGCACGCACACACACACACACACACATATATATATATATATATATATATATATATATATACACACACACATATGGACACATACAATGTCCATATGTGTGATGGACATCATGGTATTTTTTTAATTTTTTTTGTATGGGAGCAGTATCATTATGGGAAATACGCAGGAGACTAGAGGAATACAAGAGCTGCACAGCTACACCTCAGGAAAGTCTTTTCTTTGAGGACAAGAAGGACGCTAATGCTGCTGTTGAAGCAAGTTACGTGGTTAGTGAGTTAATCACCAAAGCAGGAAAGCCATTAACTGAAGGACAGTTTCTGAAAATTTGCATGTTGCAAGTTGCTGATATCTTTTGTCCAGAGAAGAGAAAGTGTTTCAATAATCTCACTCTATCTGCAAACATGTGTAGCACAAACTGTCACTACATACTCTGTGGAGCTTGGGGAGAGCATGGACATAACAGACAGTGCTCAGCTAGCCTTTTTGTATGGGGTATCAATAAGCAGTTTGAAGGAACAGAGGAGTTACTGAGTGTGTGTCCGCTGCATGAGCACACCAAAGCCTATGGTGTGCACGCTGGCTAAGCAGGGGGAATGTTCTAAAGAGATTTTGTGAGTTAAGAGCAGGTCATGGAGGATGGCAGAATGGATATTCCTGAAATTGATGATCCCAAATGGGTAATGGACCTTGCATTCTTAGTGGACATAACACAGAAGCTGAGCATTCTTAATCTGAAGCTGCAGAGGCCTAGTCAGCTCATCATAGCAACCTATGACAGTCTGAAAGCGTTCACCTCAAAACTGAAGCTTTGGAAAAGGCAGCTTTATTAAAAAAGCCTCAGCCATTTTATCTCTTGTGGTGGAAGGCACAGCATTCTGTGGGGAGGACTACGTGTCTGACATTGATAACCTGCTGCAGGAGTTTGATCAGCAGTTTGCTGACTTTAGGGCACAACATGACTCTTTAGATATCCAATTGGTATATTATTTTTAACTGGACTGAAAGGATAATTATTTCATCTCGTCTTTTTGTGTGCAAGGTGCTCCTGTCTGTTTCGAAGTCTCCCATGTTCTGTAAGGAAAAAAGTGAGCTGTGCACATGCATGCAGCTCAGTGTGCAGCACCTTCTTTATAAACACCAGCAGCTGCTTTACATGTAGCACCATCATATGGGCTGCACAAACAAAGATAATATTACTGGGTTTGGCTTCCAAGAAAACACATAATGACTTACAACTGATTCTTTGTAGTGAGTTGGACTGAGGATGTCTCTTTTGTTGGATTTTATAAGGGTGAGTATAAAATGTGATAATCCACACTACTGTGTGATAATTATCTGTAAATGGTAAGTTGTTGGAGGACTGGATAACCCCAGTGCCAAAGACAATCTGACATTGTACACAAGTCGTTTGATGCTTTTATATGTCATTTCAGAGGAAAACTGTTTCTTACACCATCAGCTAATACACATGAACATCCCACTCTGGAGGCACAATGTTAATAAAGTACATGATTTGGCTTTCAGCCATTCCTATTGTATTCAACATGCCATGGAGCAGTGAATGTCACCCCACTACATTTTGATTGGTTGGTAATTATTTATCATTAAAAGTGCTCCAAATGTGAAATCATTTACCAACAGCACTAGCACCCCTCTTCTTTTAACAGCTGTCTGTAAACATCTGGAAAGTGAGGAGACCACTCATTGAAGTTTTAAGAAAGAAAAGTTGTCCCATTCAGTGTCTGTTTTTAGTGCAGTGCTGCCTGTGGGAATGAAAATTATTAGTATCCAAATTTGACATACAACCTTGTCTCCTGTGCACAGAGATTCCTCCTGATTTCTTCAATCTTATATTGTACTCTTTGACATGCTCCTTATATACTCAATCATGGTCCTGTCCTGTCGCTAAGTCACCTAATTAGTTGTCAAAATTTCCTTCAGTTATTTTTTTATTTGTACCAACTACTTTCCAAGCTTATGTTGCCCCCATTCCTACTTTTTAGACATGCCTTCAGATTTAACAGAAATGGTAAAATGTCTCAGCCTCAACATCTGACATGTTTATGTTCTATTGGGAATAAAATACGGGTTTATGCGATTTTGTGGCAAATGACGTTTTACTGTTTTACATTAAAGTTGTATTTCATCGTCTCGGCCTAAAGCAGAATAAATGACATAAAACAACAATAAAGCTGATTTGTTCTCCAGTGTTGGTGCTCAGAGAAATCCTGTTCAACCTGTAACACTGTTTTTTATGGCGTATCATTGAAGCGGAAAGCTGCTGTCATTACAATTTCCATTTTCTCATATCGGCATTCCCCAGCACGCGGCTTCCTGTTGATGCCAACTGTGGACATTTAGTTTTGTAGGCCTGTTTTTTGTTGTTTTATTGTCTGTTTCAGGGATATATTTTTTTGTTTCCTTGAGGTTTTATTTGTTTATTTTTTTATTTTTGTCTCCTTGTCTTTGTTTGCCCATCATTTCAGCTTTGACATTTTTTTCTGCTGATGGTTGTTTTATGCCTTATCTCCAGTGTGACTCTTCTGTTTAAAAAGATAAAAAAAACATGATAATGATCAGTCATACCTGATATAATCAGCTGATGTAGGTTTATATTTCTTCAGGTCTTTCTTTGTTCAAGTGTCTGGTCTTCTTAATGACAGTTGTGTTTTCTGTTAGTCGTTCCCATTTAGTGAGTTTTACCCACGTTTAAATAGTTTTAGAGACTGAGTCTCTAGGAGAATAGGAGGCCTCCTCTCAGACCTGAACCAGACATTCGGAGTATGAAACATCACCTGAAACCAGCCTGCATGTTTCCATGTGACCTTTTCTTTCCTTCATTTGCAACTAGAGCCAAGTCTTCCTCCTTCCCACTGCTCTCATTTGAATATCTGGAGGCAGTGAGAGGAAACAGATCTCAGGTGAGCTGCAGGTAAACAGCAGAAGAATGTCATGGTTGTTCCGCTGATGTCATCATGGAGCATGATGTGTGTCCACATTTGCATCCATGTCTGCTGTGCCCAGTAACGTTAATGAGCCTCTTTATGATGTTTCTGTTAATAATTCATCCATGAACAGGTGAAATCTCCTTCTATGGGAGGAGATTTTACCTCTTGTCACTTCATGTGCCACTTTATGCTTTAGGGGTTTCATACACTTTAAGAATCATTTGAGTTTCCAGAGTTTTGTTAAATTAAAGGTCATTTTGTTACATGTCGGGGTGAGTCCATCACAAACCAAAAAACAAACTACAGCTGAAAACAAACGAAACCAAACTACAAATTTATTCATTGAAATTTATTTCAGTTTTTCCTTTTATTCTTTATGTTTGTGTGTGTGTGTGTGTGTGTGTGCGTGTGTGTGTGTGTGTGTTTTATGTTGGCCAGAAAGCTAATTTTCCTACAGGAAGCAGATTATCAGATGCCTCAGAATTACTGCACTGAAACAGATTAAACAGAAATTGACATGGAAACGTGTTTGAGTCCAAAAATAAACTAATCTAAAAATAATGTCACTGCCTGAAAATGAACAAATACAGAAATAAACTAAAGAAATGTGTACGCAGATTCAATATAGCTTTATTTATAGTGAATTGGTGCCATATTTGTTAATAAAGGTGTTAAGGCACCTTTACAGACACAGTCCAATTCAATCCATTTAGTCCAGTTATATTCCAATTAAAACTAATCTATTATACGATCCACATTAGTCCAGTTTCTAATATTATCTGTGCAGATTTGGAATGAGTTTAATAATAAAATAAACATATGCCTAACTCAATCCCCTTCTTTAAGAAAAATATAAAAAATGCAACTTTCATCATTGTAGTTTTAATTCTTGGCAAATTCTAAATGATATTAAGAACTTTGCCCATAGATGAGTTGATTTTAACCCCAAGGCTACTTGCATTTGTATTCTTGTGATTTTTCTCAATTATGTTGTATTGTTCTATTATGTCTCAGCCATATATATCAATTTAACACATTTAAAATATTGGGTTTGTTTGTTTGTTTGTTTGTTTGTTTGTTTGTTTAGTTAGTCAGTTAGTTAGTGTTCCTTATATATTTCTACTTTTTTAGTTGAGGCAACCTGTTAGGTTTTGAGGCTCCCACGATACGGATCCTCAATCCTTTAAAGAGACCGAACACCGATTTTCTTTGGAGTAATTCCACCAATGACGGGAAGAACACACTTCAACTCCAGTCTTCACTGAGCTCAGGGTTTTACTCACAGGTTTCTAACAACAATCAGCAGTATATACTTCCGTTCTCTGACCGACTCTCACATGGCCAACCACCTACATATTTACACAGTGCATAAAAACCTACGGTCAGCCCCATTACCATACAGAAACGGGTGTATAGACAATTGTAACTCCTAAAACACTACCACAGATTAACATATACCATTTCCCACCAAATACACCATTACATCCCCCTTTAACCCAGATGCTTAACTTAACACAATTACATAAATCAATAAAGCAAATACAAAAAATAAACACTATCATCATCCCATCCTCCCCCCTTTCTCTGGCCACTTGGTTCGTGCCAAATCAGCCAATTCAGCACACCAGGCCCTGGTTAACACCCTCATGGGCGCGCCTCCATGAAGGTGCTGATCCCCAAGCCACCTCAGAGGGAGAGAGAGAGATTAGCAACAAAACCACATGCTGAAAATAATCCAAACCCAATGTAATTACCCAACCTAATAGGATCCAAAATTAGTGGATAGATACATTAACAAAAACTAAAGAAACACAAATAAAAGGATATTAAAGTGTTTGCAGGGCATGTATGTGTGTGGTCTCATACCTGCTTAGCGAGGAGATGTATGCAGCTTCCTCACACAACCAGAGAATAACTGGTCCATATTTTGTCCAGCATCTTTTTATTTGCAGAAAACAGGGCCCCATATTATAAGCTTTAAGTAGCTTCCTTAAGGTGACCCATTCAACCTCTTATGATGTAAAACACTTCAAATGTTGTATTTCTCTATGTGTGTGTGACTAAACTAAACTTTTACTTGTTTACACGGTAACAGAGTTTTGAGTGGATAAAACCGCGAGGTGTTGACAACGGCTTGCAAGGTGAAATTTCCTTGCAAAGCAACGCAAGTCCTGTCACTATAAACTGGAAGTGGAATCTTTTGGCAGTGATGACGTATATTTTATGTTGACAACAACAATGGCATGTCACGTTTGTGCTGCTACATCTTTTTAATTTATTTGTCTGTTGAAGTAAAACCTGTTTCTGGTGGAGTATTAATGCTGCCACACGTGTTGTTGAAAAGTTTCACTGCCCACTAGAGGCCTGGCATGTAAACTACATCCTTACTGATCCTCTTTACATTATCTCCTGCACGGATGTAGTTTTCATTCCACTGTTATATACACTGCTCACAAAAATTAAAGGAACACTTTTTTTATTGGGCCTGGCATGAAATCAGTTAAACCTGTCTGATAATTTTCTGGTTGGTTAAGCAGCTGAGGGCATCGTTAATCACTTTCAGCTGTATTGGTGTTCATGGAATTAACAACAGGTGCACCACAGTGGCAACAATCAGAAAACCCTCAAAACAGGACTGGTTTTACATGTGGAGGTCATTTCAAGTTTCTCCCTCTTGATCTTTTTTGGCTGATTTTTCACTCGTGCTGGTTTTGGCTTGAGTAATCATCTCTACTGGCAGTATGAGGCGATTCCTTAACCCTACAGAAGTTGCACAGGTTGTCCAACTTCTCCAGGATGGCACATCCACACGTGCTGCAGCAAGAAGGTTTAATGTGTCTCCCAGCACAATCTCCAGAACATGGAGGAGATTTCAGGAGACTGGTGGTTATTCTCGGAGAGCTGGACAGGGCCGTAGAAGGTCCTCAAGCCATCAGCAAGACCGATACCTGCTCCTTTGTGCAAGGCGGCACAGGCTGAGCACTGCTCGTGCCCTACAGAATGACCTCCAGAGGGCCACTGGTGTGAATGTCTCTACCCAAACAATCAGGAACAGACTTCATGAAGGTGGCCTGAAGGCCCGACGTCCTGTAGTGTGCCCTGTGCTCACTGCCCAGCACCGTGGAGCTCGACTGGCATTTGCTGAAGAACACCAGAATTGGCAAGTCCGCCACTGGCGCCCTGTACTTTTCACAGACGAGAGCAGGTTCACCCTGAGCACCTGTGATAGACGTGAAAGAGTCTGGAGAAGACAAGGAGAACGTTATGCTGCCTGCAACATCGTTCAACATGACAGGTTTGGTGGTGGGTCAGTGATAGTCTGGGGAGGCATATCCATGGAGGGACGCACAGACCTCTACTGCCTAGGAAATGGTTCTCTGACTGCCATAAGGTATCGAGATGAAATCCTTCAACCCATTGTCAGACCCTACGCTGGTGCAGTAGGTCCTGGTTTCCTCCTAATGCACGACAATTCCCGGCCTCATGTGGCAAGAGTATGCAGGCAGTACCTGGAGGATGAAGGAATTGAAACAATTGAATGGCCTTCACGATCCCCTGACTTAAACCCAATAGAACATGTGTGGGACATTATGTTTCGATCCATTAGGCGCCGCCAAGTTGCTCCTCAGACTGTACAACAGCTCAGGGATGCCCTCACACAGATCTGGGAGGAAATGCCACAAGACACCATCCGTCGTCTCATTAGGAGCATGCCGCGACGTTGTCAACCATGCATACAAGCTCGTGGGGGCCACACAAGATACTGAAAAGCATTTTGAGTTGCAGAAATTAAGTTTTTGAAAAAATGGACTAGCCTGCCACATCTTCATTTCACTCTGATTTCAGGGTGTCTACACAATTGAGCCCTCTGTAGGCTGAAAACTTTTATTTCCATTAAAAGACTTGGCATCCTTTTGTTCCTAAGACATTGCCCTGTCGTTATTTGTATAGATATCCAACTTCATATTGAGATCTGATGTATCTAATGTGTTTCTTTAAAGTGCTCCTTTAATTTTTGTGAGCAGTGTATATATTGTATGTTATATGTTATTATATATTAGTGTTTTGCGTGGAAACATTGTCATGTAAATAGGGCCTGAACCTTTGGTGGATGCTGATTTTATACCCAATCATGACACCCTCACCTGTTAATTTGCTGACTGAAGAATCTTTCAGAACTATGTCACAGGATATTTTACAAACTTTTCTGTCTTTATTTGCCTCCCTAACAACGTTTTTTTTAGCGTGTTCCTGCAGCAATTTTTAGATTTTATATTTTTTCAAAGAAAAACAAAAGAGTTGATTTCTTGATTTATGAAGAAAGATTTTTGCTGCATTTTAAAAAAATTCTTTCTGTTTGTACAAAGTGATGTAAAAAAGCCACAAAGTGACGTTAAACTCTGCACCAGAAATTTTGGTTGCGATTGTTTATATGTTTCTTTCAGCTCTGCCTCCTTTTAGAAAGCAGATCACACAAACTCAGAGGAAGCTGACGGTCTTAAATCTGTCAACACTCTCAGAGAGGTCAGAGTTCAGGTGACGAGGGAATACAGGAAATGAGGTTGTAGGTGTGTGTGTGTGTTTATATTATGACGTGACAGTGTTTAGGTTTACTTGGTGTCTGGACACTGACCCGAAAGACGTCGCCCTGCTGAAACAAACATGTTTCCGACGACTAGAAAACTTTTGGATTTTACTTAAATTCAGGTGTGTGTGTGTGTGTGTGTGTGTGTGTGTGTGTGTGTGAATTTGAGAGTTACAAATGCTATCACAGTGTTGAAACAGCTCCTTTTCTGTCCTCCTTCATTGGTTTCCCTCTCTGTGCCTCCTCCTCGCTGCCTCTCTCAGCCATAGGCCATCTTTTGTCTTCATGCAAAATGCACATTCCTCATGGCCTCTGCCCACAGACACACAAACACACACACACACAGGCATTCCTTCGCCCGGCAACAATGAGGTCTTTGTGCTGCACGCCGCCCGTGTTTTCATTTCATTTTTTATTGCTTTTGAACTCCTCGCATGGAGAATTTAATCATCTCTCCACCGGTTCCTGAGGTTGGTTTTGAAAAGGAATTTTTTTGTTTGGCGGCTGGTAGTCAGGGAGGCCGGCAGCTGCAATATGTGTGTGTTTGCTCCCGTAGGACACAAGCAGAAACACACCCCCACATGTTCCAAGGACAAAAGGACTGCATGAATTCAGAGGCACCTGACTTAACTTTTGTTTTTGTTCCAGCTCTTATCGTCACTGCTCAAAGCCAAAAGGTTGCAGGCTGTGAAAACCGAAGAAGCAGGAGGAGGGCAGGAAGTCATCAAATATGACAAATTACACCAGGCAGAGTTCACACTTCTCCATCCACAAACTGCTTCTTGCTTCAGGCACAGAAAACACCAAAACCTGCAAAGAGTTACAGAAAATAGAATTAGTTTTATTTATTTATTTTGTATCATTATTGTCACAATCCATATTCTTTTAAAGCCACAGAGCACAATTACAAAAAAACCAAAGACACAAACCTACAACGAACAACGGTGACCAATCAGAGAGCAAAGCAACCATAAACAGACACGAAATGGCTCCAAAAATGCAAAACTGCCAGGAAACACAAAATGAACACGAGGAGGTAGAAAACGGGACATGAAGAAGCAACAACTCTGTAAAAATTCTCCTGTTCAAAGACCGGATGTTTGCAACCTGGAGCATCCATTCAAGGAAGATCTGTGAAGATGTGGGCAGTTTACCTCCAAGCAGAAAGTTTGGGGGCAACTCTTGTCTCCTCAGTGAGATCCAGGCTACTGTCCATGGACTTCCAGGTTCATAATTTATTTGAAAAAAAAAAAAAAAACAACAGGTGAAAATAGAAACATGTATTCCATGTTATTAGGAAAAAATGCTGTTTTTATTATTGATAGTTTTGTTCAATAAAATCCAGATTATAAACCTAATATCATTTGAGCCAGTTAAATAACCACATCCAGTCATTCACACTGATTATTTAGGAGAAAATTGACTGACACAGCAAACGCAGAATAATTTGGAACACAGTGTGAACCACACACATGAAAAGGATTAAGATCAAGATCTGCAGTGTGAATGTAGCCTAAAAAGAGAACCAGGAAACACAAAAAGACAAGACAGAGGCTGAAATACACGCATACACATAACAATAGTGATATAACAGAGATGCAAAACCACCACACTGACATGAATACACAGAGAAAAGCACTGCCAACAAGCTGTTAGAAAATTCATTTAAATGATTATAACTAGGACCCTGTCTGCCTGCACAATCACAGATGCATGCCTTTCCTTTCTGATAAAAGAAAAGCCACAAAAAAATAAAAAAAATAAATAGAAAATAAAAAAAAATAAAAAATCAAGCTAAGTTTCCTGAAAAACCTCTGATTATAAAACATGCTGTGGCCTGCTTTCATAACCACAGTCATAAAACTCCTATCAGCGGCTCCATATTTCTCTTTTACAGCAGCGGAGAACAAAGACAGGTATTTTGATGACAGGACACCTGTAAAGCGTTTGAAATTTCAGCATGGACTCCCACACAAAGCTCCCTCAGATTCAATGCTCGGTCAGTTAACCCAGTTTCTGCAGAGCTGCATACCAGCACACCTGAGATCTGCTGCACGGCTTCGCCTCGGGCTGCCGGCGGCTCAATGACGGGCCTTCATGCTGCTCAGCCTTTCAACTCTGCTGCTGGAGACTCAGAGGACGAACACTGATACTTTCTCTGAGGACGCAGCTTCAGTCCTAACTGAGAATTTAAAGCTGTCTTCACACAACTCAAAGAGTGAGTTCATGACAATGAAAGGAGAGTTTTTTTTACATATTATGTTTATTTATTTATTTTAAAAAGCACAACTGTAAATCTCTGAAAATTGTATAAGAGGCTGTTCAAAATGTAAATAAAACACAATGCAATACATATCTTTTAAACCCATTTTTAATCCCAAAAACATAAACAACATATCAAATGTTGAAACTGAGACATTTGTTACCATTTCATGGAAAATATTAGCTCATTTTGACTCTGATGGCAGCAACACTTCTCTTAAATGTTGGAACTGGTGCAACTAAAAGGCTGGAAAAGTAACTGACACAAGATGTGGAAGCTTCTCATGCCATAGGCACTAATGCAGCCCCGTCCCACCAGAGATGCAGAGAGTTGCACTGTCTGCTGATAACAAGCTGGATGCTCCCTCTCCCCTTTAGTCTGCAGGACACGGTGTCCATGGTTTCCAGAAAGAACTGCACATTTTGATCCATCAGACCTCAGAACAGTTTTCTGAGGTCTCAGACCATTTTAAATGGGCTTTGATCCAAAAAAAAAGTAGATATTTCTGGACCATGCTCACATCTGGCTTCTTCTTTGCATGACAGAGCTTTAACCTGTATTTGTAGATTTTAGAGTGAACTGTGTTCACAGACAGTGATTTCTGGAAATGTTCCTGAGCCCATGTAATGGTTTCCAGTAGCGACTGGTGTAATGCAGAGCTGCCTGAGGGCTCAAACATATCGAGCATCAAATATTTATTTCTTTTGATAGCTGAGTTTCTGTGTACAGAGATATCTGCATATTCTCCGAATCTGTAAATGATTCAACATTTAAAGACTTTTGAATGCATTTTTCCACTAAGGAACTTTATTCTGTCATTGCTGCAGTTTGTAGGCAGACTTTTGAAGATTTGTTAACTTTCATCCATCTTCAGAGACTCTGCCTCTCTAAGATCCTCTTCATATCCAGTCATGTTACTGACCTGTTGATGATGTTGATTCAACTTTCTCAGATGTGCCGTTGCCATCAAATTCAAGATTAGCTGATATTTTTCATGAAACAGTCAAATTTCTCTGTTTAAATATTTCTGTTCTCTATTTCCAATGAAAAGTTTAATATATTTTCAGATTTATTTATTTATTTATAGCTTTCATAGTGACCAAACTTTTTTTAAAAGGATATTTGGGCTCTAATGGCCTTAATTTAACAGCGACTGGACAGGAAAGAGGGTCAGAGAGAGCCTGGGACTTAAACCTGGACCAGCTGTACCAAGAAGCTGGAATCTATGTACACCCAGCAGCAAGTCACCCAGTTTAGCTAAATGTCTCCCTTGACTGAACTGTTTTAGAATTGGGCTTGTTTGCTGATTAGTGTTTTATTAATTACACGTGAAAGTTTCCCTCTGATGGCTGTCCTCACAACAGTGTAGAAATATTGCAAAAGGATTGAAAATCTTACATTTAAAGAGCTTTAATCTTGACTATTTGCTGTTAGAAATCAACTCAGATTAATTCTTGCACAACTGGAAATTAAATTCTTTAATGTTTGAAACTTATAACTAAAAACATGAAATAATTCACAACTGTCTCCATCTTGGAAGAGATTAAACTAAATAATATGAAAAAAATAACATTAACCTAAAATTTTTGGTCATTATTTATTTCAGTCATATATGAAAATTATTTTGAGGTTTGAAGTGTGTTTGAAGAGGATAGTCACAAATACAGAAACAGCAGCCTGTGTGTGTGTGTGTGCCAGAGCGAGACAGAGAGAGAGAGAGTCAGGGGTGGGTTGTTGCCATGGTAACACAGCCAAAGTTTAACTTCATAATGGTGGAAAGAATGACGATGCGTCTGCAGAAACATGCCAACATCAGCTCCTGTTACACCTGAGCGACTCACCACCTGCTCGCCTAGACACACACAAACACCCACTCACACATCACATGCACACGCACACACATCCTGTTAATGTGTGGTAAAAATTCAAGCTGGTGATGAAAAGATGTTTTAATTTTCCCTCTTTCTCTGTCAGGCACTTCAACCCTATTCACACACTCTACGAAACATGTCCGACTGGATTAACTGAGGAGTTTACATGACAAATTTAAGCTGATTTGGACGTTCAGTCAGTTCAGAGATATTCTGTGTGGTCCTCCACGAGCAGGATTTAAGAAATCTACATGATGGAAAATGCTAATGCTTTTACTTCAAGCTCCATTCAGCTCTGAAGACTTCTTGAATTATCTTTAAATAAAGTCACAACTGAGCAACTACTTTGGAGAAGCTGTAATGAAACCCAAGCTGAAATAAATGCAGCTACAAGACAAAAAGTTCAAACTGCATCAGAATGATAGAAATGATTAAATACTAATAATAATTTCAGAAAATTATTGATCTACAGTTGAAAGGCACTGATTTTAGCAGAAAACTGAAGAAAAGAGTTGTGTCTGGAAAACCGTCAGAGAGAATCCAGATGAGTAAAGAACAGAATGATAAATAAAATATTATTTCCAGAAGCTATTTAACCCTATTTGACTCAAAATTTGAGTAAATTGGATTCTTTGTTGACCCTTCAAACCAGATCAGGTCATGTGGTCAATTAAAACATTTTGAAGAAATGTTTGATAATTCTTGGCTGCTCTCTTTGTTGAGACCGGGGTTGAAATCCTGAAAAGAAATGATATGAAGAGGGACAAGGAAGAGAGGATATGGATGGATGGATGGATGGATGGATGGATGGATGGATGGATGGATGGATGGATGGATGGATGGATGGATGGATGGATGAGGTATAAAGAGATGAGCTGATCAGAGTAGAGGAAGTTCAGCAGGTGATCGGAGGTTCAGACTGAATGGAGATTTGACATTAAGGTGTTTAAAACTGGATCATCTGGGAGGAAGAACTCTAAAGTTCTTTTCACGCATGTGTAAAGTCCTGAAACGGACCACAGAGGTTGTGGACGGGTGGCGTGTGAGAATGCAAACATCCGCAGCATTTCTTCACCCAGATGGAACAGAGGAAGCCGAACTTGTCACACCTGATGCACATCGAACATCTGCAGACGTTCTGGTTCAGGTGAAACCTGTGAATGTGTGTTAAATGATCAAACACAATGTTCGGATTCAGATCCTCTTCTACACAAAGTTTGTTAAACGGAATCTGCCCAGTCCTTTGCGCTTGTTTTAATGTTTTAAAGGATTTCTTCAGGAATAGTTCCTTTGTATCAGCAGAAGCTGGATTTAATCTGCATCTTTTTTTTTACATCTTTTCTGTCTCCACTCTTCTTCTTTGCCCTCCTCAGCTCCATAACTGCTCTTTCTTTATGTTGTTGATGTCGTCAACTGGTCGGAGGTGGAGGAGGGAAGGAGTCAGTGCTGAACGTCACACCCACCTGAACTTTAGACTCACTCACCCCACTGTCTCAGTCTCCACCTTCCTCCGTCCTGTTTCTCCAAGGTGCTGAACAAACATGACAGTGTGCTGCAAATGTAGAACTTCTGTGACACTAAATTTAAGGCAGTCAGATCAACGGAATGGTTTTTATTTAACATGAACGTTCCCTCTGCAGGATCACAACATTTAGAGTCAGACTGAAATCAGGCCTCGATTTACTGGTTCGGTCCGGAACCTCACGTTTGTCCCAGATTTGCTGATCATGTATGAAGCAATTCCACACACATAAATACAGCAGTACTATGTAATGTTTTACAAACACAGACGGTGCTGTTTACTGTGAGATGGTCTGTTTTCCTAAAGCTCCCACAGAGTCACTTACTTAATGTTTATCTTCAGAGTGATGTTTAGATGTCACGGTGGACTCACTGCTGCTCTGGGAGACATATGTGTGATATGACTTATCACAGTCCAGAATGCACTGCTGTTGCTGGGATAGTAGGCTGCCCCAAGTCCACACAATCACCACAGATGTATCTTTGATGAAATGGGCGTATGCGTACTTTGAATTGGAACTTAGTTCTCGACTTACAACATTTCACAAGAACACAAGTATGAACAAGTATACATACTGAGAAACGGCCTCTGACTTTCATTCTTCTTTCTTTATGGATGCCTGATAAATCCCACTGTAAGGTTTTCTACTTTAAAATCTAGGAGTTAAACAGTCGACTCAACTCAGATTACGTCAAACTGAGGCCCTGGTTATCGGGTGTGTTCTGAGCGTAAATTGGAAAGTGGTTGTTGGTTGGATATCTGCTTTTTCATTTTGGCTTTAGAAAACAGAAAAAAGAAATACAATTATTTGTTTCTTCTGCTGATCTTCCGTCCAACTGAAACCATCAGACACTTTCCTGCTTTACTCCAAACAGGAGGTGATGCTGCTAAAAGAAAGAATTAAATAGAACCATATAGAATCTATCATGATGTTGAGGAAATTACATTTTGTTTTATCGTATGATGTCCCGACTACATGTTATCTTTTTCTTTTTTGTAAAAAAAGGAAACCTGTTTATGCAAAACTGATCATAGATGTTATGAATATTCTCACCTCCACTCGTCTGTACCAGAAAATGATGTTTGTGTCAAAACAGAACAACTGCCCTGTTTCCTCATGCCGGTGGATGTTGTGTAGAAAGCTGTACGTATCTGTGTGATTCTTGTGTCCTAGTTCATTGTGTTGTTTGGCAGGTCGCATCAGCAGGTAACAGGATCCTCCCAGAGCTCTGGCTGATTTGGGGAACAATATAGGAGGCGTAACACATCCACATTGTTTCTGACTGACCCAACAGGCGGCTGGATCCCCCTTTCTGCTCAGCAGCTCCCAGTGAAACTCTGAGAAATCCTTACCAGGAAAAAGGAAGATGTAAATACACCAGTCTGAGATTGGTTAGTAATTATTCACCTAATCTGACAACTGTAGACACTTCAACATCACATTATCTGATATAGACCAGAAGCAAGAGAGCACATGTACGATCTATCATGTTTTAATCCAAACCTGGAAATAATCTGAACCTGAGCACCAGAAGTGTAGCTCTTGTTCAGTTTAGAGAAAAGAAACAGATCTGAAGGAACTGCAGTGATCCAGTCTGAAAGTGGGGACCTCTTCTGAGACAGGGTGATTTACAAGATGAAAGAAGAAAGTCCTGGAAATCTGTCTCATGTGTGAGTTGAAGGACACACAAATATTCTCACAACTGTACAAGGGGCCACGGTGCATGGACAGGTCATGTGTTTCGGAGGCATTCAGGGTTAAAGACAGTTCCTGAGTTTTGTTTGCGTTCAGAAGCAGAAATGTTACACTCATCCAGGCCTTCATGTCTGCGAACAGGGACATACTATGAAAAAACATATAAACAGTTAAAAAGACACTTGAACCTTTTTTCTCACTGAAGATAAATCAGATTAACTTCTCCTGTTTTAGATCACTTGGGGCATAAAGTGGCAGATTATGTCTCCGTTAAAGCCATGCAAATAAAATCTCATTGGTTTTATCCAAATTTTATTCTGTATAGCAACAGAAATTCCACAATGGATGCATGTACAATGTAAAAAGTTTGAGTCTGAGTACAGAGCCTTGTGGGACTCCATGATCTTGAAAAACTTAATTTACACAAACATACTGAAATCAGATAAGACCCATTTGGTTTTAATTAAACTGAATTTGCATGATTTGTTGGTTATCTTAGCTAGACAACTAATTTAATACAGTGCCAGTATATGAATATAATTAACAAAAGTGGATTGAATTTGATTACACTGCTTTAAAATTGTCTTGCTCTGTAAAGCACTTTGAAATTACAATTGTTCTGAACTGTTGCTGCGTAATTAAGGTTCCAGTTACATAAAATATTGGAACATTGTGTAAAATGTAAACATCATACAATAATTTGCAAATCTTATCAACTCATATTTTATCCCCAAAAGAACATAAACAACACATCAGATGTTGAAACTGAGACATTTTACAATTTCATAGAAACTTAGCTTATTTAAATTTTGTCTCAGAGGGGACCGGGCTTTTTCTGTGGCGGGACCAGAACTGTGGAACTCTCTGCCACTGCAGGTCAGACAGGCTTCATCACTGTTCAGTTTTAAACCCCGTCTAAAGACCCACCTCTTTTTATTGGCGTTTCACCCAGTATGAGTTTGCTTTTATTGCTTTTATTGTTTTTATTTTGTATAAATTTAATTGTTTTAATGATTTTCAATGATTTTTTTTTGTCTTGTCTTTTATTTAATGTTTTGCTGTTTTTAGTTATATTATGTTCAGCACTTTGTTCAGTAGCTGCTGTCGTAAAGTGCTTTATAAATAAAGTTGGCTTGGCTTATTAGCAACAAATTATCTTTAAAAAGTTGGAAGAGGATGTTTACCATTGTGTTGCATCCCCTCTTCTTTGAACAATTTCCAAGCCTTGTCCCACATGCAAAGAGATAACTCCAGAGCCTCTGAATCTTTTGGTGATATTATACACTTAAATGGTGGGATTGTTAAAGTCTTCACAATTTTACTTTGAGGAACATTTTCCAAAAAATTGTTCGGCAATATTTAGACTCAGTTTGTCTCAGACTGGTGAACCTCTGTCCATCTTTACATCTGAGAGACTCTGCCTCTCTGAAATGCTCCCTTTGTTCCCAGTCATGTTACTGACCTGCAATAAGCACAATTAGTTGTCTGAGGATCCTCCTTTTTTAAATTGGTGCCAATGACTTTTCCAGCCTTTTGTTGCCCTGTTCCAACTTTTTACAGACATGTTGCTGCCATCAAATTCAAAGTGAGCTAATATTTTACATGAAATGGTAAAATCTCTCAGTTTCAACTAATGATATGTTGTTTATATCGTATTGGTAATTAAAATATGGGTTGATGAGATTAACAAATCACTGTATTCTGTTTTTATTTACATCTGACACTTTTTATATAGACTTTTCTTAATTATCCATCAATATAATTTATATTTTAACATTCTTCATTTAAATTAAATCAAATGCAGATTTTTAGAGCTCAATGAACTGGTTTTGTTTTCACTTCTAGTACATAAACACATCACTTTAATTACATTCAGCCTCTATTTTTAGAAGCCGTGACTGTTCAGGCAGATCAGTAATGAAAACACTCGTCCTGAATCAGCAAGCTTCCATCGCCGCCACTCAGGAAATTCCACTGATTTCTGGGTGGTTCCTCTCATCGTTGGCTCTGTTTCTACAATGAGATGGAGGCTCTCTCTAGCTCTTCCTTGTCAACACTGCGTCTGTCTTCCACCCCTCACCCTTCACCTCTGACCCTCAGTCAGACTTAATAACAGGAAGTGATTGACTCCCTGCTGTGGTGGGAAGAAAAACGAGGTGAAAGATGGTTTGAGGGCTTAATGCTTAATGCTGGTCTGTTTAATCACTTCACCTCCGCCTGCAGTCACTGTTCTGCTCCTGTAAACATCACTTGTGTTGTTATTATATATTAAGTGATTTACTTGTCGACAGTGAAATGTAAAAATCTAAATATGTTTTTACGTCTGAATGAGATTAATTTTCTTTGCAAATCTCTGGTTGGTTGGCACTTCCAGTTATTTACATATAAGAAAAATGACATAATGAGGTCTAAAAAATGTAGTCTACGTCAATTGCAGCTGTCAGATTGGTCAACTCATCATCACGTGGCATAAAAAGAACAACAAACAAAATCATCTGCACAAAAACAACCGACACTTCACTCAAGGACTCATTGGGTCAAAGAGCAATTTGTAAAAATGAAGGTGCACATAAACATTTAGTTCTGAAACTTTAACATAAAAACCTGAAAATCATGGCCAGATCAATTACCTACTTCTTAATTTAATATTCCCTCATACAGATGTAAATTTCTTCTCTGTGTTACATCACATATCAGAGATTTAAAACAAAAGAAAACGTGTTACAGAGCTGGTAAAAATATTTAAACATTCAGGCTCTAGTTAATTTTGCAGCACCACCCTAAAGCATGGTTCCCGTGGTAACACAATATATAACCTACATTTTATTTTCCTGTAACTAGACACACTGTTCACTTCATCACCTCCACCTTGCTCCATCACTTTGCTCCATGTTGACATGACAGCATCACACAGCTGCTGCTGATTTATCAGCTGCATTCATGATGAGAATCTGTTGTTTCACCACATCCCAAAGCTGCTCTATTGGATTGAGATCTGGTGACTGTGGAGGCCGTTGGAGTCCAGTAAACTCATTGTAATGTTCTAGAAAGCAGGTGGAGATGATCTGAGCTTTGTGACATGGTGCTTTATCCTGCTGGAAGTAGCCATCAGAAGATGCTACACTGTGGTCATAAAGGGATGGACATGGTCAGCAACAATACTCAGGTAGGCTGTGCTGGTTAAATCAGGCCACGTTGGTACTAAGGGACCCAAAGTGGGCCAAGAAAATATCCCCCACCATTACACCACCACCACCACCAGCCAGAATTGTTGATCCAAGGCAGGATGGATCCATATTTTCATAATGTTTCCACCAAATTCTGAGCCTACCCTCTAACTGTGGAGCTGTAATGGAGACTCATCAGACCAGCAACCTTTCTCCATCTTCTATTGTCCAGTGTTGGTGAGTCTGTGTGAACTGTAGCCTCAGTTTCCTGTTCTTAGCTGACATCTGCTTCAAGGTTGGACATGTTTTGTGTTCAGAGATGGTGTTCTGCATAGCTTGGTTGGAATCAGTGATTGTTTGACTTTCTGTTGCCTTTCATTCATCTCCAACCAGCCTTCCTATTCTCCTCTGACCTCTGACATCAACAAGACATTTTGGTTCAGACAACTGCTGCTCACTGGATATTTTCTCTTCTTGAGACCATTCTCTGTAAACTCTAGAGATGGTTGTGTGTGAAAATTGCTTAGTCGATGCGTTCAGACCATGCAAACCTTTTCATAGTCCACTTCCTCGTTGTGTCCACACTGCAGGACCTGCAGCTGAAAGTGATTTACAGAATTTCCTATACAGGGTTTTTTCAGCTCTAACTTCAGAATCATTTCTGGCATGACTGAGCGTTGACTTGTTGTGCAGAACAAAGGCAACACTGAACAAAAGCATTCATAAAAACATTAAAAAATTCAATCTTTGTCCTAAAGTACAACCTTTTTTTGTCTTTGCTATGTGAAAATCTTTTGAGCAGAAAACAATCTGTAACACATTCAGCTGACAGTATGAAAGGAAAGTTGACACCAGAACCTCCTGGAGAGGAGAGATTCTGAGGTGTGTTTGACAGCTGGAAGAAGAATTAAACGTTTGGGGGTTTTCTGCTTGGGTTGAGGTAAATCAGCTCCATGTGTGTTTGAAGGTACAGTAAATCCAGCACTGTGCCCCCAGGTTCATTTTACAGAGGGTTGGGATGAACGTTAAGCTGGCTAAAGGCTGCTCAGGAGTCTCCACCCTCTGGGGGGACATCAAGAGGTAGTAAGCATACTTTATGTATGGAGTCACAGTAATGTGATTCCCTTTCTTTCACTTCCTCCATCTCAGTGGGCATATGTGGAAACACATGTGAAAATTGGACTCCTTGTGTTTTAATATGTTCACAGATACATAGCTGCATGTTTTTTACGCTATTTCTGTGCTGAGAAAGGAGGCCGGATGTCTAGTTTACCTGAAATGAGCTAACTCAGCAGTCTGAGACACTGTCCTTTTTCTACCTGATATTTTACTTTAAGTTTATATTTTTCTTGTGAAAAGTTAGATGAATGTTATGAAACCTGTTGTCAGCCCTCCCTAGTATGTAGAACCATCGCAAACATCCCAATGTTTAAGTACGCCGGTGCCGCGTTGCAGCTGAGTTTTGCTTGCTAGCATGTAACACGGTGGATGCATTAGCCGTTGATAGGGGGCATGTCACTAAAAAAATCTGCAAAATTTCGTCTTTAAAGGTTCAGTGTTTAAGAATTACCGAAACTAGTGGTAAAGATGGGCATAGAAATGGCTTCAAAAACATTGTGAATGGATGGTGGCCGTCAGTGGCCAAAATTCTTCCAGACATAAACATGTTTTCATCTGTGAGTGGATCCAGTGGCCTCAGCTGCAGCAATGACTAAACTACGGGTAACTACTTCAAAATTGTGTGCATGTGTACTGTCTTCTGCTATGGTCCTTGTAAGGTGTTTCTTATCCAGTGTCATCATAAAGTTTGCTGACGACACAGCTGTTGTGGTACTTTTAAGTGTTGATAGAATATGAACGCAACACATTTGTAAATAAAGAACCTGAATTTGTTTGTTTTGTTTTTTAGGTTTCTGTTTGTGTAACAGCTGAGAGTCGAGCTGCAAGTTGTGAGTTTAGCTTGGAATTTAGGTTATTAGGTTATCATTTTAGGTTATTATTTGATGTTTAGGTCAGTTTAAAAGACATGAAAGATTAACTGTTTAACAGGTTAAATGCTACAAGAATGGCATTAACTATTTTATTACAGTTTTAATATTCTGAAGAAGTAAATAAGCAAAAGTGAATTGACACTCAAAATAGAAAAGAAAAGTATCAATATGGAAACAAGTTTATATGCTACGTTCAAGGGGATCTATAACTGGTTTCTGGTCTGAAACTCACATGACTGACTGCAGAGTGACAATGGTGCATTCCTCTAATTTCATTTAAGACATATATACAAATAAATTTCTAAATTAATTAATTAAACAATATTTAACTCTAGCAGTGTTTCATTAACTATGTATGTCCATCCTGACCATAAAAATGTATGGAATTAAGAAAGAAAAGGAAAATTTGTTCTTAAAGGAATTTTTTAAATGAATTTAAAGAATGACAGGCCTTTTTTCCCCCTGATACTAAACACATGCAAACATGAGAACTTTGTTTCTCATGAGAACACATACTTTGTGTTATGATTACTTAAGGGAATATTATATACGTCTGCAGAAGATTTCAACAGTAAAAATCTAACATTTCTATGCAGGTTATGTCTGTCTGGACTTAAAAAGCAGGTAAGAACATCAACCTCATCAGCTTCTAATTTAAAGAGACATGTGGAGCTGAAGCATCTCTCCAGTTTGAGAGAAAATCTGCAAGTTCTCAATACTAATATAAAAAAAAGCCATTAGGAAAGGAAAGATCCCCTGTAAACAGCCCTAATGACCCATATCACAGAGCCTGCAGCCTTCAGGGGTCTGACTCCCCAGCAACAGGTTAGTTGTTTAGTTGTTGTTCAGTGTTTTATTTTCAGTTCTAACTTACGACAACTGAATGAATTAAACTTGTTCATAAATAGCACGAACTTGCACAACCAATTTCCCACAATGACGAGCCAGCCTACGGGAGAGAGAGCTCTCATTTGAAGAACTGGTGTAGAGAGAACCATCTCCTGTTGAATGTCAGCCAAACAAGAGACATGATAGTGGACTTCAGCAGGAATTAGCAGAGGGCCCTCCATCAAAGTGGACACATTCAAATACCTAAGACTGACCATCTCGCAAGAATTTACCTGGTCTCACCACATCAGTACCATTGTGACGAAGGCCAGACAGCATCTGTACATCATCAGATAACTGAGAGACTTAAAGCTCCGTCTCAAGGTGCTCAGGAAATTTTACACCTGCACCATTGAGAGCATTTTGTAGGGGAGCATCACCACGTGGATGAGAAACTGCACATGACAAGACTTCCTGGCCCTGAAAAGGGTGGTCCGTTTAGCTCATCACAGTTCATCTTGTTGATTTTTGGGGAATTTTGTATCTTATACTTTATATCTATATTTCATCTATTTTATTTTTCCTGTTGCATGCATTTTAGCTTTATTCTGTGTGTTTTTAACTCTGATAGCAGCTACAAAAATGCATTTCATTGTACATTATACTATGTATAATTGTGCATGTGACAAATATAAATAATCTTTATCTCTTTATCCCTCTATAGCACGTATCACTTATCACAAATTAAATTGCCTGCAGTGACTCAAAAGCAGCCCATTAGATCTTGTAACTTGAATTTTTAGTTTTTATAGATTTTTATTTTTCTCTGGACATCTTGATCTCACCCTTTTTACTTATCCATGGCTGCACTGTGGTTCTGATTGTTGATTTTATTGTCTTGGTTGTCTTGATTGTTCTTTGCACCTACATAGTACTGCACTGCAAACCAAATTTCCCCTTGAGGGACAATAAAGAAACTGAACTGAGCTGAACTGAACAAGCAAAGCTAGTACTGCAGTTTTAAAGCTCAGAGGGTTCTCACTTCACACAGAGTTGTTTGTCCATTCATGGATGCCGTAGTAAAAATGGTGGCACAAAAATGGCAGCTGCTATGCATGTGGACACTGGGCAAATAGATAAAAATGGTTCATTCTAAGAGAATAAAACAACAATTATTTCAGTAAAGTGATTAATAGAAACTGTTTTTTGGTGATATATGAACATTTTCTGCCATTCTCCTTTGAGTTTAACGGGTAACTTCATTAGATCTGTGTGGAATTTCTTTGAGACTTTTGGTGAGCGAACTTTCTCTACTTAAAAAATGCTCAGCTTGTTGCCAATGACTGGTAATCTGTCAAACACTAACATCTCCATGGTTAACGTTAAGGTTAGCATTACATAAGGCTCTGGATCACTAACATTAAAAACAAACCAGCTTTCCATTTCATCTGCTCAAAGCAGAGACGGCAAGAAAGTTTTTGATTTGGGGCACCATGTGAGGCACCCAAGACAACCAACACCCACCGTGGTTCAGCACCTGCCCTGATGACCCCAGTCAAGGCTCAGGGACCAGGATGCCCCCAACCCCAAACTTTCAATCAGACCTGAATTTAAGTCCCAATGGAAATGCAAAAAAAAAAAAAAAAAAAGACACTCAGTAATCTGTTTTTGTTTGTTTGTTTTTATTATCATGAGGGGAAGAAGACCCAGTCCTTGGCTTAATATCATCTGATTAGCGTATCTTTCCAGAGCTGTCACCATACGTTTATTTCATGAGACCAAAGCCTTCACACTCAGCAACATTGTAAATTTGTGCACTTTTAGTAATAAATCAGGTTATAGATCTAGTAATTACCTTTGACCTCACTGAGCTGTGCCTAAGTCGTGGTTGGAAGAACGCTTCAGTATCACACTAGCATACTGTTTATGCTAGTGTGTAAGCATCCAGGGCTTCACCATGACATCTGATCAGGTGTTCTCTTCTTTGATGCTGCTGCTACTTTCATTGGCAGATTTTGCACAATGATCCTTCCTCTTGATTTGACTCCGTGTTTCAGAATATAAATGTAGAAAGAAACTGTCGACCAGTCTATGGCACACTGAATTAGATCCAGGCGTCCACATTCCAGAGTAACTCCATTATTTATTTTAAAATGAAGTTTCAAAAGGCTTGATCTTTAGACCATCACCCGTTATGTAGACCTCAGACTGGCTCACACACTCATCTATGAATGGCAGGTTTTTTTTGTGCACAAATCAGCTTGTTTGTTTTAAAATCAGCAAAAAATCTGTATAATAAAACTGCAACTCAGAATTATTGGCGAATTTTATGCTAAACTAGCCTGCAAAAGCTGTTGTTTTGTAATTAATAAACATGTTTTATGTCCCTTTTTAATTACAGAGTGAGTTTGCCCTCCTACTGTTTAAATCAGGGGTCTGTAACCTTTACAATCTGAAGAGCCATTTTCCCTGAGTCCAGCTAAATAAAACTTGTTGAGAGTCGCAAAAGTTATGAGAACTTTTGAAAAAAGAGAACTTATACATTTTTTTAAATATCTACTATAGGAAATTTTTATTTCTAGTTTTTGGTTTTAAAATAAAGAAAAACATAAAAATTTATAGACAGACTTTCCTCTATGGGATTTAGATATTTGTGGAAAATAATGTAAAAAGCTTTAAAGTCCATAGTTTCCAGCCTAATGACAAGGAAAAATAGATAAAAAGATGTTACTGGTATTTTAGTGTCATTATGTTGTGGAAATTCAATGCAATTATTCCATGTAAATATAAAATTAAAATAGCTAAAAACATGCAATTGTCATTATATCTATATATATAAAAGCATTAGTTAATTCTTCAGCATTTTTAGCCATGTATTAAGAGCCATTATGGAAAGTCCAGTGAGCCGCAGGTTGCAGACTCCTGATTTAAATCATCACATTAAACGGAAAAATGTAAAAAGTAATACAAACAGAACAAAAATAAAGTCTACAAGTTGAAACCATCAACTTCGACAGTCAAACTGATCTTAGCTGAAGTAAAAAGTCTCTTTGTTCTTCTGTTTTCTTCTCATATTTATTTGAAGTGACGCTTTAGACCCACAGTGATTGTGATATAGGAAAGGATTAACCTAAACTTCACTTTTCAGAGGCAAATCAGCTTCATCAAAGCTCTTGTTTCAGATCTCCTTCAGCTTGAATATCACCAAGAATCTGGGAGAAAATCCAGCGACTCCAACAGAAATTGGCTGCAGACTTTTGGTAACACGTTTCACCCCCAAGTTTTTTCCTTAATGCAGCAAATTCTTTCCATCCTCGGTCAAGTTAGAAAGACCTCTCAGTAGGCCTTTTCACAAGCTGGGACTGATGTGCCCTCATTGTGCATCGATGTTGTGTGAAAGTGTTGCAGGGCTGAGTTGCATGTGTGAATTACCAGTTGATTAACAGGGACGTCTTTTTCTTACAGTAAAGTGGAACCAAAAGGCTAAAGGGCTGATGTTAGAGGTTGAGAAAGAGATCAGTGAACGTGATTATGATTTGATTTAATTGTTTTATTCCACACAGGAGTGATAATGTATAACTGCAGAGATCCTGCAACCAGTGGAAATGCCACAGAATTAACTCTATCCTCCATGATGACAGTGGATCCAGAATATGCATCCAGAAAAGCATTGTTGTTCCACATGAAAGAAAGGATCCTCCATGCAAAATGTCATAATTGTTCAGTTGCCAATACGCTTTGTTTCTTCAGACTTTTCTCACACATTCAATAAATGACACCAAAAAGAGTCAAAAGTAAATTAAACTATTTATCATTAGCAGAGGAGAGCACAGCAAGTTTTTCATGAGTGCAACCCACATTATCAACTTTTCTGCTTATCCCACAAATGGACTTTCTTCCCTAATGTGGCTCCATTTAATAGGGAAATAAACTTCCGAAGGTATAATATTTATTGCTATGCCTTGTGACAAAATAGAAATAATCCACCAGTCATTTACCCATTTTTGTGCCACGTCTATTAAACATTGGCTTGAAGTTTTAAAACTGCTGCAAGTTTTCCAGAAACGATAACATTTGTAGATCAATTAAAAATGACAGGTAACCGATTTTTAACTTAACAAGGCCTGTTGACAACAATCATTTCCATAGTGTAGCATTTCTTCTAAGGATGCATTCTTTGAAATCTGCTAGACTAAGGACGATTGGGGGGGTTGTAAATTTCCTCTTGTCCCGGTTTGCTTTCACATTGGAATTAAGCCTGTTACATACTCTGCAAGAAGCGAGAACTTTTGGTCTGGGGTGGTAGGGGTAATGATACAAACTAGTGGAGACAGCCATGTACAATAATAGCAATTTGGTTGTAGACGTAAAACAACAATGGGATCACTTTATGCACGATGCAAACAAAAGGTGACTAAATATCCTGTTTTATGTTAATAAGCAAAACATAATCTCCGAACAAAAGAAACACCTCAAATCTTCCTGTGACAGGAGCAAATGCACACAGCTAATGGAAACAAAAGATAAAGTTCTGTAATTCTACAGGAAGCAAGCAAACCAGTCCTCGATGGCAAACTGAGCTGCAATCACAGTCAAACTGTGCCCCAGTCTGACAGGTTGCCCAGAGTGAAGGTGATCAGGTGAGTATGTAGCAAGGAGTCATCATGACTGGCCAATCACAGAGGTGACGGAGCTGCAGGCGACCAATCCTTGTATAGGAGGGCGGAGCCAAAGGCACGGGATCAACAACGACTTGCAAGCACTGTCCCCGTCCATTTACATCAAGGCCCAACAGGCTGGCAGGTCCAGGGCCATAACACAGGGTATGTAACAGGTTTTATTCAAACAAATTGGACCTTTTAAATAAAGTATTTCTATCCTCACCAAAGGCGACGCTACGTTAGGGGTGTGTACTACTGCAATATTTAGTATTGATCTGATACTAAGTAAATAAAGGGCTAGTGTCTTCCATACCACCACAGAAACCAATATTTTAAAGAGCTGCCAAAATTTAATGCAAAGAGATCAATCTGTGGAATTAATTAATTCTCTTTTCAATGCATGAACAAAGTTATTATTCAAACCATAAAAATCTGAATTTGGCATTATTCCAGCAAGAGAGGATGATTTTGTGCCCTGTCACCACGCTGTACCGAATCCACCAAAACCCACATATCCTTCTTATTTATGAAGTTTGTGATCATTTTCAAGCCTTACACTTAGGATTTTTATCATCCGGAGTCCTGAAACAGAATTCTTATTGGTGCTACTTTAAAATCCGAATTTGGCATCTTCTCAGTGAGAGAAGCTTTTTTTGGGCACGTAGGTGAACCGAATCCACCAAAAATGACTCTTTCTTCCTCATTTATGAAGATTCAGATTGTTTTCAAGCCTTACATTAACTTATCGATGTTATTACACTAGCATCAATCAATTTAGATTGTTTCGATATTTAGATCAATCCGCCCACCACTACGCTACATCAAGAATTAGGCCTCCTAAAGAAAACTCACTCATCTATTGGTTAATGCATGACAACTTGTGTTTTCACCACCTAAAAAAAAAAAAGAAAAAAATCCAGAGCCACTCATTTTCCTGTCATACATGCACAAATCTTTCATTTGTGTTTACCCACAATGCCCTTTGCTTTTTAGTCCTGCTTCTGCATTTGAATTGGTACACTTGAAGTGGTCCTAGTTTGATTCTTTGATCTGAATCAGTTTTTTTGCACATTCACACGAATGAATCAAACTTTCTGAGCAAACGAACTAGGATTCGAATCAGCAGGTCTGTTGTGAATTCGCCCTCAGTGGGCACATGAGATTCTGGCTTGTTAGCTAGCTAACCTAGTTTTGGAGTTTTGTTAAAAATACTGCATATTCAAGACTTAGCACATTTTAAGGTAGGGTTTTGTTTAAAGGACAGAGTTATCAACAAGTTTATCTATATGGTTACCTACTGTACATACTGTACTGTACTGTACACTGTAGACATATACTACTCCTCCAACTAGTGTAACCAGTGAGGTTCTGCATTGCCGTAACACAGCATCATCTCTTGTAAAAACAGTCTCCATTTACTCACTGAAAACAACTGGGAAAAACAAAGAAAAATAAAAACCACCACCTACTTGACTGTGCTCTGTTAATTGAAAATGAAACTGTGATCACCAGTCAAGTTGATGCAGTTAGTGTAGTTTGGGGAAGGTGTCCAATAAATACAATATTTTAGTTTTTTAAAATGTCTCATGTAAAAAAACTTTTCTTTTCTCAGACAAGGCTTGAAAAGGACCCAGCAATTACAGTAACTACACATTGGATCTATTCATAGCACAGCAGGCTCCTGTTTGATTCCTGGCAGTCAATCATAATATTTACTCTCCTAAAGCTGTGGAGTAGAATGGTCAGAGCCCTGAATTCCTGTGCAGGAGAAATCCAGTTTCCAGCTTTGATTTTTGTGTGACTTGGAGCTCTGTGACTAGATCCATAAAAATAAATAACTTTTGACTGTCAAAATAGTAGATGTGAGAAATTACATTGCTTTGTGGTCGTATTTGAATATAAACTGGTAAACATCAGTTATCAGGGGCTCATTATATACTTTACCTTCTTTTTCTATTCTGCTTTGCTCTAACCTCCAATTATATTTAGAAATAGCTGATTAATTGACTGTTTTAAATGAGAAACTTCGGTTTTGTTGCTACATCATCACACTTTACAAAACAATTCCAGGAAATGTCACTCAGTGCTCATCATCTATACAATCATACATGAGCAGTTCTGGTTGAAATTACTGAAAAACTATCAGTATTCCACATTAAATTTTCCTCAATGACTGAAAAACTAAAATGGAGTTCACTTACAGAATAAATATTACCGACACCATAACATTAAACTTTTCTTCAAGGTTTGTGTTATTGAGACCAGTTTCCCACAGATTTGGCTCCCACACATCCAAACTTTCAGATGCTGAAGCATGTGGAAGCATTTAAAAGTGGCAGCCCCAAATCACCGTGTCCTCCATCACCCTCAAACACCACCCTGAGAGGGCTGTGAACCCGTGCAGAAAGGTCAGAGGTCGAAAACGAGGAGAGAGCACCAGGATGGAGTCCAGGCTTCCCAATCAGCAGCCGGAGCAGACAAACTACAGATGACAGTATCAGGACAAAAGTGCACACACACACAGGCATATATATATATATATATATATATATATATATATATATATATATATATATATATATATATACATATATATATATATGTATAAAGGGCAGGACATGTTAATGCATTATCGTGTTAACGCATTCATTAATTAACGTTCATTTTTTTATAGTGTGTTAACTAAGTTTGTTTTTCTTTTTTTGTCCATCAAAACCCATGCAAATGGGCAGAACATTGTGACAACAAACATAAAGCATAAATCGGGTCTTCTTCTGCCTCTGGTTGGGTGAATCTTGGTCATAGTGAGATGAAACATCCAGCTTTGGAATCTGTGAGATGTGAGTTTTCAGTAAAGGAGTCGTTTGTTCATGTTCATGCCATCGGCTGGACATGGGGAGCCATAATTTGTGTTTACATATTTTTTTGGACTTTGTGTGTCTGGTCTTTTGTTTGTTGTATTAACTGTGTTTGGTGGTCATAGAAATGGTTTAATTGAGCTGTTAGCTGAGATTCTGGACTTTCTGTGAATACCACACATGTTTATAGTTACATCTACAGACCTGACGTTACACCTGTAAAACCAGATGTTAACCCCTTACCTCCCAGTAGCGGAGGGTGCAGGCACAAGAGGTTAAGTTAAACAGTCAAGGTAATAATGTAAAGTTAGAAATTTTGTAGGCAAGAAATCTGGATAATGAAGCACTGAAGGTGCATGGATGGAAGTTATTGTACATATTGTGAATATTTCTCTCTCCTCACCATCTAGAAGCTGTGAGATTCTAATCCTGCTTTCTGTCTGTTCACCTGATGCTGATATTCATCACATATTGTTCCTTCTGTGTTTAGAAGGAAGCAGCTTCACAGCTTTAAATTCATCCTGCTGACGTTTTACCTTCCAGTTAGTAAATCCTGAACAATTCATCCTTCTTTCTAAATATTCTATTTTAAAAATATTTTAACTGTTGCTGTTTAAAGAGAAAACTGCTGCTTAAATCTGTTTGTTTAGTCATGTATATAAACAGCTGAAATTTACTGCATTTTCTTCATACATCAGTAGGCCTTCGTTTAACGGACAAGGACATTTTGCTCATAACAATGGGAAAATCGCAATATTTTATGCAATTAATCGCTATTAAAAATTTAGATGTTTAGATGTGTTTTCACCTGTTTCAGTTCTCAGACATCAGTTTTACCTTGTGTTTGATGGGAGTAGACCTGTCATGAATTTATAAACTACTGATCATAATTTAGATGCTCCCTTTTCACAAATAAAAGACTTAGCTTAATGCTAATTTCTGTTATTGTTGGATAGCTAAAAAAGAGACCACTTTGTTCTCCAGATGTTATCATCAATGGAAAAAGAAAGAAATATAATAATTATCACCACATCACTTCTGTCAGTTGTATCCAGTCTGAGACAGGACATGGACAGAAAGGACAGAGACATCTGCTGACATGAGTCTGAAGGATTTAACAGGAAGTCTGACCCTGAAAAATGTGGAGCTCTATTATTCAAATGATATAAACAGCTGAAATGATGTTAAGCTGCCCATTAGAGAGGACACGTAGATCCAGAGACAGAGAAAGTATGGGAGATGTTTGGACAAAGAGACCAAACAGATCCAGAGATAGAAGAAGCAAATCCTTCTACCAGTGGGTTTGATTAGGCAACAAATCCACAGGAGCAGACAGATGATGCTGAACAGCTACCATGAGAGTTTTGGTTCACAGAACAGAGCATTTTATTCATTTCTGTGGTGATAATGAAGGTGAAGAAGAAGCAAATAAAACGTTTGAACCTTTTATATACTTCTGTCTGGTCCGATTTGGTTGAAGCACATCACCTGGAAAAGTTTCTGCATAAGTCCGCTGTTCTCTGTTATGTGTCATTTACTGCACCAAGACAGAAACAGAGGAATAAAATCTGCTGGTTAATTTCCTTTTTTGTGCACTAATCATGAAGCTGCTGCTGCAGCTTGAGGAAAATAGGATCAGATTATATAGTCATCAGAAATTCAGAATAAGATAGTTAAGAAGACGAGAGCCACTGCTGAACCAATGGAAACAGACCATAAGAACATCCAAAATTATATCCATCCATCCATACATCTGTCCATCTGTAAGCACCATAACTCAAACATTTATGGATGAATGTTGGTTAAATTTTCAGTAAATCTCAGAAAAGGAATAAAGAAACAAATGATTTGGGGTTGATCTGGATCACTGTCTGGATCCAAGAATGTTTAAAAGGATTCTTTACTATGGGGAGATAGAGATAATTTGCCAGTAAAGCTTCTGGGAGCATTTGTAAGTTTAAAATAATAATAATAATAATAATAATAATAATAATAATAATAATAATAATAATAATAATAATAATAACAATAAAAGTTCACCTTAGTTATCAATGAGAATTTGCTTAATCAGAAATGCATCCTAGTTGTTTCATTCTCATTTTAAGGGACTAACTAGTGATTGGTTTGGTTTAGGCAACTAAACCTTCTGGTTATGTTTAGGCATTAAAACTAATGTTACATGGTTTAGTGGCAGAAAACATCAAGTCTGGGACTGATATGGAAATAAAGCCACAACACTGACGAGAAATGTGTAGCTCTAAAAGTTGTGCTGGATTTCACCAAGGGTTGTAAGAAGACGAGAGCCACTACTGAACCAATGTAAACAGCATGCAAGTACACCCATCAGTCTGTACAGGGTACTATTTTAAAAACGAGTAAGACCCAAACACCGAGTATTTAGACTTGTTCTCTTTTTGTTAAGTGTTGCATCCTTTGTGGTTTCAACTATTAATGATTATTTAATGACATAACTGTCTAACTCATAATGAAAGTTATCAACATTGGTAGCTGATACTCTTGTTTCAGTATAATTTTACTGTATATTCACCCATTTTTTATGTTAGTTGCCATAAATAACATACAGCTGTAGACACAAACTTTACTATCAGTATCAACATAAGAGACCAGTCTGGAGTTGGTGTTTGTTGGTCATATGTGGGGATTTAATAACACTCTTTTCTGGGGTTAATGCCATCGAATGTTTAACTTAACAGTGCTGCTCCTTTAACCTCACACCCCCACATCATCCAACCACATGTCAAAACATCCAGCTAATTATGTGAACAAAGTAAACAAGTCTCTGATTGGCTGACAGCATGGATCTCGTGTCAACATGACAGTTCAAAAGTCAAACACTCAGAACCTTTTGTCTTTCATGTCTTGTAACGTCTATCATCTGCGTTTTTGCTGCAGCTCGGTTCACGTTCGGATTCGTCAGCTCTGCTTTGATAACAATATCCGACTACCTCTGTTCATCTGAGGCATCATGAGAACCTGTTTCCAAGTCCTGCATTCCTGTAAACAAGGAGGGAGGAGATGTTGGAAGAGGGAGACAAAGAAAATCAAGAGCCAAGATTCTGGAAATGTTTCAACCAAATATTTATGAGAGCGAGAAGAATAGAATTTCAGAAATTATTTTCTTTATTTTGGTCATATTACAGACATGTTGACAATTTTATCATTGGTTAATTGTAGATGTTACAACAGAGTATTAGGCCACCATTTTACAAGAAAAAAATTTGTAATATTACAAGAAAAAATTTGTAATATTACAAGAAAAAACGTCCTAATTTTACAAGAAAAAATTTGTAATTTTATAGGAATAAAGTCGTAATTGTACCAGTTCCAGGCATTTCCCCCTCTACAAAATCAGCAATTTCCTCTGTCTGTTTTTTTTTCCATGGAATAGATTAATTTTCTTCCAGATTCTTTTCAAAGTCCTGATACTTATGATACTGTGGAGCTGATGTGACAAAAGATTGTGTATCTCCTGGTTTGTGAAACCACTACCTCCTGACTTGATGAAGATGTAGAAGAGGAGGGGGGGCTGTATCCCAGGCCAGGCCTTTGTCTGTGATTGGTCAAGAGCCCTACGATCGAGGTGAAAGAGGTCTGACACACACCCATGTAGGCCATTGTTGGTGAGCCAGACGCTTGAGGAACTGTTAACATTGGTTACCACATTAAAGGTCACCCTAACTGCATTAAAGGTTTGTTTTTGTTTAGTTTTTTTTTTCCAGCCACACCGGACCACTGACCCACGAAGGTCGTGGAGCATTTTGTGAAGGTGTACTTCAGCATAGGGATGACATCATTTGTCTACCTTGCTAACTTTTAGCACAACGCATTTAGGATAGTTTGGCTGTAAAAACGTCATTATCGTGTGCGGACCATGCCCAGTTGTTGCTTATTAGCCAATTTTTTTTTAAATCATGGCTGAGATCTAACATAATCTCTTTAGTAGTAATTCTCTTCAGCTAAAAGCTAAAAATAGATCAATGTTTCTGAATATATACCGCCCACCAGGGTACTGCGCAAGATTTCATGATGAGCTTTGTGAACTGCTGGCATTAATCTGTGTAGACTTTGACTGTATAATTATTGTTGGTAATTTTAACATCCATGTAGACAACCCTCAGGATAAGGGGACTAAAGACCTGAGTAACAATCTGGACAACTTTGGGCTGACTCAGCATATAACAGGGGCCACACACACTAAAGGACACATTCTAGATTTACTGATCTCAAAGGGTTTGAACTTTTCTAAAATTACTGTGTGTGCGATGTGGGCCTGCCTGATCATTACTGTGTTTTCTTTGAGAGTACGATTCCTGTTCACACAAATGTCTCAACAGAGGTCATCACAAAACGGTGTATAGCTGAAAACACGACTGGGATGTTTAACCAGGTCTTCTCTTCAACACCAATCTACATGTGCTTTGTGGACTTGGAGAAGGCATTTGACCGTGTCCCCCGGGGACTCCTGTGGGGGGTACTCTGGGAGTATGGAGTGCTTGTACGAGCTGTTCGGTCCCTGTACGACCGGTGTCAGTGCTTGGTCCGCATTGCCGGCAGTAAATCAGAATCGTTTCCAGTGCGGGTTGGACTCTGCCAAGGCTGTCCTTTGTCACCGATTCTGTTCATACCTTTATGGACAGAATTTCTAGGCGCAGCCGAGGTGTTGAGGGGATCCGGTTTGGTGGCCTCAGGATTGGGTCTCTGCTCTTTGCGGATGATGTGGTTCTGTTGGCTTCATCGGGCCTAATCTTCAGCTCTCACTGGAGCGATTCGCAGTCGAGTGTGAAGCGGCTGGGATAAGAATCAGAACCTCCAAGTCTGAGACCATTGTCCTCAGCCGGAAAAGGGTGAAATACTCTCTCCGGGTCTGCAATAGTGTCCTGCCCCAAGTGGAGGAGTTCACGTTTATCAGGGTCTCGTTCACGAGTGAGGGAAGGATGAAGGGGGAGATCGACAGGCGGATCGGTGCGGCGTCTGCAGTGATGCAGACTCTGCATCGGTCTGTCGTGGTGAAGAAGGAGCTAAGCCAAAAGCAAAGCTCTTGATTTACCGGTCGATCTACGTTCCTACCCTCACCTATGGTTATGAGCTGTGGGTAGTGACCGAAAGAACAAGATCGCGAATACAAGCGGCCGAAATGAGATTTCTCCACAGGGTGGCAGGGCTCTCCCTTAGAGATAGGGTGAGAAGCTCAGTGATCTGGGAGGGGCTCAGAGTAGAGCTGCTGCTCCTCCACATTGAGAGGAGCCAAATGAGGTGGCTGGGGCATCTGGTTAGGATGCCTCCTGGACGCCTCCCTGGTGAAGTGTTCCGGGCACGAGGAGAGGCCCCGAGGAAGACCCAGGACACGCTAGACGGACTACATTTCTCGGCTGGCCTGGCAATGCCTCAGGATCCCTCCGGATGAGCTGGTGAATGTGGCCGGAAGTCTGGGTTTCCCTGCTTAGGCAGCTACTCCCACGACCCGACTCCAGATAAGTGCTGTAGTGCTGCAGCCAAGTTAATGCCATCCAGGGTGATTCTGCACATGGACAGTGCCTTCTTTGGGTGCTCAGTTCCGACAACAAGAACCTCAGTCTGTGTGAATTGTTTTCTTTGCAGCAAACCTTAATGAGTAAACCAACTTTTAATTGGGAACTGAGCAACTAGTCAGTTTATGATCCTTCCTAATAATTATACTGACAATGTTTTATACCTTCGATGGTCTTACCTGTTTTACCTTCATTTTCATTTACTTTCATTTCAGATGTAATTTATTTTACACATTTCAATCATGTAAATTATTTTCCCTTTTTTTTCATTGGTCTTCCAATTTATGCTCATTTAGGTTGCAGATCTCCACCTGAAAACTTTACCTGACTGACTTTTTCATCACCAACCTCTTTGTGAGAAGTGATGCTTTACAGACACATTACTTTACCTCACACACCACCACCATGAATTTAATCTTTTCATGTCACCTCACCCCCCCAAAAATGATTCATTGTAGTAATGGTTTGATCTCTGGTGTGAACCTGTGGATGGCTGCTGTGCTGGTGCTACATGTCCTTCTGCTCTGTGAGCAGAAATCAATTTAAATGTGCAAACAAAATGATCGAAACAAACAAAACATGGAAAGAAATTGTATTTTGTGCGCTTAATATAATAAAACATGGTCTAGAATGATACTCTCTGATCCCTTTTTAAACCCCGGACCTTGTAAGGGCTCTTTTAATGTTCAAATACAAGTAGAGGATGCATGTTTGCAGTGTAAACTGGATTTATCCTCACGACACATCTGAAATAACCGCTAACACATGCTCAAAGTCACGTTTTTTATTTCCACCGTGTTTGTCGAGCATTGTGGCAAACATCCTGAGTAAACTCTGGGGCAGAGCAGTAAGACCTTCTCCTCCTTATCCTCCATCCACATGATCTGCAGAATGTTTTGGTTCACGTTGCTCCATTACAACACAGTTTGATTTGGTGGAGGTCAACATGACAGATAAACTCAGAAATGCAAACACTGTGTGCCAAGAGAGTCCTCCAGAACATACACAACAGAAGTGAAAGAAGTTTAAGTAAAATTAAATCTAAATAAAGTCACTCTTAAAGTGCTTTAAATTTAAGGTTTAAAAAAGCTTAAATAGTGAATTTGACTTTGTTTTTGACAGGGAGGGAACAATACCCAGAACTTTTTAATATTTTAATACCTTTTCTGATGATGTTGAAGTGTTGCAGGATGTAAGATAGCCAGCTGACAGTCACACCTGAAGGAATCTCAATCATGTCAGATATGTTGGAGGATTGTCCTTCACTTTATTTCTGCTTAGGATATTTGCCCTAATAGTGACGATTTTAAACACTTCTACAGCTGCTCTTTGTTCGTGTGATGGTGCTACATTAACACACATTTACATGTTTTCGCATTTTGCTGCCATTTGGAGGCAAGGTCAGAAATACAAGAAACAAATTCAGAAATATGTATTTAAAACTCGGAAACGTCAGACAGCCCTTGAAACATGTCAATCTCAGAAATATTTTATGTCAAGCTATCTCGATCATAAAGAAGAAATATGTAAAAAAAAAATCTCATAATTATGTCAGAAAATATTTTAAACATGTCATTCTCAGAAACAACAATATGTCTTACAATTTCAGAACTATGTCAATCTCTGGAATACTGGATGTCAAATGATATGGAATATTTTTAATATTTCAAAAATATGTCAAAAGGTCTCAAATGTGTCTTACTGGTGGTTTACTTGTTATCGGCTTGTATCACCATGGCAACAGATACTGGAAACTTAACTTTCTCCAGAGCAGGATTGGCTCAACGCTGCCTCCTGACCAATTAGATCATATAAAATAAAAAATCAAGACTGCGAAAGTTAAAGAGCAACTGAGCTCTTCGACTTTCACTCATCTTCATTTTCATCTTCATCTTGGAGATGTATCATCAGAAGGGGATTACTCTTAAGTTTGCTACTGTAAAAAGATCTGGAACTTATGTTCAGTCTTTTTATTTTTTACATCCATTGTTACAGTTACAGATTTCCTGCCCTCTTCTCCTACAGTGTGTACATGAGCAGTGAACCAAGCTCAACAAACAGATGTCGTACATTCATTTTCATCCCAGATTGTCATAATATATTTTTAAAATGGATTAAAATCCTGGAAAACTTCACTTCTTTTTATTAAATGTTTAAAATCTCATGATAGAAATTGAACTTGGACATTTTGGACTTATATTTCGTTGTTAACTGGTTCATTGATGCAATGACATTAAAGGATGAATTGAACTGAATTGAATTGAGTTTAATTGAATTGAATTGAATTGAACTGAATTTACAATAAATCCACTGACTGCTTTGATTTTCTGTTTGTTCCTGCGGAGATGAGTTCAAACAGCCAGTGTTGCATTTGACAGAATAAAAACTGATTAATCTTTGTCATGTACCTCAACAGTCATTTATTAAAACACACACTGTTAGATCTTAGGGCCTTAAGCTAACTTTTCAACAACTACCATGTCATCTCTTAGGGTTACACATTGCTGGGTTTTTAAAGTCCTGCACGGATTAACTTAAACTCAGATAAAAGATAAAAAACAAATGAAACCTTACGAAGACTAAAGGATCTTCCAGCACATTCTGGTTTGTGGTAACTATAACCACATTTGCATGTCTAGATACTGTAACTGCAAGCTTCAGGTTGTGAGTTAAAAAACTATAGAAAGTCCCACATCTCACACAAACACAAACGTTAACCAGCATTGAAGAACTGTTTATGTTGAAAAGGGTCTGAGTACTTCCCCGATTGTCGTTTATGATAAATGCCTCCCACAATGAGCAGCAGGGTGTTTTCAGAGATCTGTTGACATTTCCAGACATCTCTGGTGGTTTGTCTGTGGTTTTACTGAGAAACAACTAAAATACCATCTAAGCCTATGCTTTTTAAGTGCTGCAGCTACTAGAAAGACTAGCCGTTTCTCATCAGCGAGCTGAAGAGCATTAGCACTATGGTGGGTTTTGAAGTGGATTTCCCCCTTGTCTTCACTCCCTTGTAGATCTCTGAGAAATAAGGCTGCAGGAGGATATCAGATGTAACAGTAGACATCAAATCATCTGCACTGACAGCAGGTATTTTCCCGATTCTGCTGGCAGGAAATAAGCTGACGATATCAGCTGCTTACAGGTTTCTTTTGAATTTACATGTGAAATCTTCAAGAAAACAAATTTGTAGATGTGGTGAATGATCACTTGTTAAATTAAAAGACAAACAAACACACAGACCTTGCTTTTGTGTGTCTGTGTTCTTGTTTATGTACCTTTTGAGAACCTTTGGGGTATAATTATAGACCTTGTGGGGATGATTAGACCTTATGAGGACCAAAACATGGCAGTCCTGTCATTTGTAAAGTTCTGGTTAGGGTTAGAGGAGATGATGAGGAGGAAGAGGAGAGGCTCTCTGAAGAGATTAGTCTTCAGAGAACAGCTAGTGGAGCTCAATGAGGATTAGAAGGAGACAAGTCTTTTTTAGTTTGTTTGTTTGTTTGTTTCTCAAAAATGTCATATGTTGTTGTGTTGTGGATCAATTGTAGGAGCTTAAAGGTGCATCCTAGGACACCTGCTTGAAGAGCATTTGATTAATCCTTAGTGATGAGCAACACCACTTATTTTCTTTCTGATCTGATACCAAGTAAAATTCAGACTGGTGCTGATGATACTGCAGCTTTGTACAAAAACTTAATGCAGGGAAAGGAATTAATAGTTTACTGCACTTGCCTCCAGTGCTGAGGCGCCGAGGTCATCAGTGCTTGTCATGGCGTTAATCACCAAACTCGTTGGTGGACACCAGCAGTGATGGATGCCATCAAGCTGAAGAAGGAGTCCTATCGGGGTTTCTTGTCTTGTGGGACTTTGGAGGCAGCTGACGGGTATTAGCAGTCTAAGTGGAATGCAGCCTCGGCGGTTGCTAAGGCAAAGACTCAGACATGGAAGGAGTTTATAAAAGCCATGGAGAACCACTTCTGGACGGCTTTGAGGAGATTCTGGTCCACCATCCGGCAGCTCAGGAATGGGAAACAGTGCACCATCAAAACTGCGTACAGTGGGGATGGGATGCTGTTAACCAAGTATCAGGACGTTGTGGATCAGTGGAAGGAATACTTCTGGTTAAGATGCTCCCTGGGCGCTTCCCAGATGGGATGTTCTAGGCAGATCCCACCAGGAGGAGACCCCTGGAAAGACTCAGAACATGCTGGAGGGACTCTCAAATGGCCTGGGAATGCCCTGGGATTCCCCCGATGAGCTTGATGGATGAATGGATGGATGGATGGATGGATGGATGGATGGATGGAATGACATACACTTGCTGTTTTATACAAAATCCTGGGACTCAAACAAAAACTTCCAGTGAAATACATGATTAAATTAATAAATTCCACAATAATTACATGTTTGTAATTGAGTTTTAGATGCATACCTCCATCAATGAAGAATTTAAATCATACTAAATGTATAAATTCACATCTCATGCATGCTCAGAATCTAAAGAGGAGTCTGACTTTTGATGCATGTCTGATGACATTTCAGGTCAACGTGCTGCTGTGCTGAGCCGCTAGCATGGCTGCAAAGTATTTAAAAATAAAGATGCTGCCTTGTGAACGTACAGCTTTTAGGATTTTTCAGCGAAAAACATTGATCTTAATCATGTTGTAAAATAAACCGAAAAGTTATTTTTTTGTCACACAAACAGAATCACATCTTGTAATTTTCCTTAAACAAATATGAACCAGATTTCTGCAATGATTTACAGTATCTGATTAACTGAAGAGAAGCTGTGGAGTAGCTGTGAATGTGAGCAGGAGTTCTGCAGAGCGCCGACTGTTTCAGAGCTTTGTGGTTGTGCTTGAAGATTTGTTCCAGCCTTGTGGTTGTTTTTTAAGAACTTTGTTTTCTGAGACCATTTGTTTGTGGTCGTCAGCCAATGTGAATCGCCTGACCACAACCACAGTCTTTGTTCTCAAAGCTCAGAGTCCAACTCACTCTGCAAATTGCCTTCACTGCCCAATGAACGTTCGTGCTCCAGCAGCTGGACTTCTAGAAAGTTCCTGTTTACCATTCAAAGATCAGATCACATGAGAATTCAGGGAGAATTTTGTGTTTCTGCAATACCAGAAATAAATTGAATCTCTGTGGATACAGACAGTAAACATAACTTTGATAGCAGACACATTTAAGCCTAATCTGGGCTATTTGTGGCACTTATTGGTTGTTACGGCACTTGTAACTGTTATGAGACGTGGCCCAGAAGTCCAAAGAAAATACAGATTTGGGTTGTGGCTGCTGGCTGAGTTCAGGCATGCCGTCAGCAGGTTCAGTCATGAGCCAAAGAAAACTCTAGATGTAGACCTTAACACATATAATGACGTAAAAAAGAAAAGAAAAAAAAGAAACCAGTGTATGTTTTAGCCTCCTGCGTTTGCCATCAATATCTTTGTTTCCATCCAACTGTCAGATACATTTGAAAGTGAATTTTAGAAATGTCATTAAACAGAAAACGCTCATCAAGCTCGTTTACATCACCAGGGGCCTCGTATATAAACAACCGCACAGCTTTCAGACTGAAACAGGGCGTAATGACAAAATTAGAAAAACATGTATTCCAAAAGAAGTCCATATTTAAAAAAATAAAAAATGCACACATATAAAGCTGTCTGCATTTGAGAGAGTAAAAGACAGCTGGAAAAAATGGAAAGTTAATATGTACAGTATTTGGAAATAAAGGAAAATATGTATGTATACATTCTTGTTTTTGGTTCCATAAGACCAAGGCCACTGGTTTTCTTTTTGTCTTCTTCCTGCAAGTTTTGCTTCTAATAAGTTATGGATAATAAAAGCTAATAAAAGTTATAAAAGCCATGTGGCATGTACCATACAGCGCCACCTGCTGACCACATTACACACCATACCAGTTTATTCACTTCAAACCAGCTAATGGGAATCAGGCTGAGTGTTTTCAACAAAGACATGTTTCAAAACCTTATTTCAAATTCACTAGAGAACTGGAAGCACCATCTACACTTAATGTCCACTTTATCAGGTCCACCTTGCTATCAGGTCAGCTCCCCTTTATCTCCAGAACTGCCTTCATTTTTGGTGTCATAGACTCAACAAGGTGTTGGAAACATTCCTCAGAGGTTTTGCTCCATGACAGTGAATGTTTACATGGTTTCAGTCGCTTCCATAATCATGGTAAACGCCAGCGTTCAGTGGCGGTAAAGCCAGACTGAAAGTCGATGGAAAAGCTTTTTAAGCTGACTTTGCTGTGACAAAATGCCAGTGCTGTGTCGAGGCCATCCGTCAAGGCCAGTTTGATGTTGAAGTTTGATGGGATGTAGTATATTTATGAAATCATCAATCTCTTCACCTGAGTGAACTTTCAGATGGCACGCTTTCATCGGTACTGTCGCGGCTTTGCTACCGTTGTTGCAGTACTTGTTTGAGAAAGTGAGGCGCTGTAGTGCACTATATGTTAGAATGAGATTCATGATTCCAGATGGAATCTAGATGTAAGTCATTCTTACACAATTTCCTGTTAAATCTCCTTTCTTTCACATTCTGGTGGTCAATTTGAACTGTAGCAAGTCATCTTTAGCATGGCTAAATGGCTTAATGTATTGAGTTGCTGGCTGACTAGATTGTTTGTTAACAAGCAGTTGGACAGGTGGACCTGGTGAAGTAGACGGTGTGTGCATCTTCTTTGACTTCATATGACTTGGTACAATAGAGAAGTTATTATTATTATTCTTTGTGCCTTACATTGTTTTCTCTCGGTTATAAGTGACTGTTCTTGGGTAGCAACTCACATCAGATAGTGATTCTTATAAATGAGTCACACAAAACAGTTTGCATTGGAGTGTAAATCTCCCTACAGCTGTTCAACAGAAGTGAGCCTTATAAAATTATAAAGTTACACATTTATGAAATAACTGTATGAGGGCAGCATTTGAGCAAAAGCAAAAAGCATCTATCACCCGTATTCCATCTCTTTTTGTGCCTAGTTAGACACATCAGTCTGTCATCTGCCCTCCCGTCTGTTTTGTTCAGTTTCTCCACAAAGAGAACCAGAGAGAAGGGTTGAGACTGAGAAGTCAGTGTTAACAAAAGTAAAACTGAGAACAGCTGCGTTTCTCCGCTTTGTTTGCTGAACTGTATTATTCATTTGGTCCAAAACAGGTTTGATGACTTAGGATCTTTCTCTATTTGCTGTTTTTGATCCCTGAGGGGAAAAATAGACACACCCTGCTGAAGCATTCTAGGTCATGCAGAAAGTTTACTCTGCAGCTCTGCTATGCAAACACTGTGTTGTGATTGAGCAGGAAAAGAGCAGCAGGCGCTGCCCCCTGCTGGTCAAATTCACTGTTGAACTTCACAGAACTATTTTCCCCTGCAGCAGACACATTAAAAATATAATCTGGATAGAAAATTCTTTTAAAGGAAAAAAAGAGATTAAAAACTCTGCTCTAATCTGCTAACAACACAAAAAGTATTTATTTATTTTAACCCCCCCTCTCCAACCACACACACACACACACAAAATCACAAATTATTCATAAAGTATTTTTAAAAATGTCTCTATTTATATATTTTTAAAAAGACATAAATGTGCTCATAAGAAAGAAATATTTACCAGATTAATAAAATGTAAAAAATGTAAACATCTTTTAAAATACTTTTTCAGTTTTTCTTAAACATATTTACATTTTTTTTCAAGATAACGCAAAAAATGCTCTAATCTGCTCATAAGAAAAAAAAAAAAATTTGCAAGATTAATTTAATGTAAAGAAAAATAACTTTTAGAAAAAAACTTGTTTTTGTATTTTTAACAGCCTTTATGTAAATCTCTAAATATGACATGTGAAATGTTCGAAAATCAACACAGTTATTATTGTACTATAGGTATCTGAGTATAAAAAGCATTTCCGTTGGCGATGGAGCTAAATCTGAAGCTTTTTCGAAAAATTCATGGAGTGTTCCCACATTATAACTGGTTTAAAAATTATCAGCTGGATAATTGAATAATTTGCCTCATGCTCACGAAGAGTCCTGCATTCCTCTGAGAGAAACATAGATGTTTGATTTTGGATCAGATTTTGACCTTTGTTGTTAGGTCATTTGGCGTGACATGACTAAATGATAAAAGTCATTTAAAAATGTGTGTTTAAAAAAAATAAAAAAAAATAAAGAAGCATCTGATCAGGGGACATCTTTACTTGTTTTACTTGTGTCATTTGTCGGTCCAACTGTTGAAGATTTTCCTTCTTTACTGGTCACAAAGCGACGCTGTTATATAACATTGACGTAACCATGTTTTCAGGGATGCTGCATTTGAAGTTTCTCGGAAATGGGAAAACAATAACGCCTGAAATTTTAAACCCCAGTGCAGATCCTCCTCATTTTTTTTAAATGTTTATAGATAGATAGATAGACAGACAGACAGACAGACAGACAGACAGACAGACAGACAGACAGACAGACAGATAGATAGATAGATAGATAGATAGATAGATAGATAGATAGATAGATAGATAGATAGGCAAGGCAGTTTATTTGTATAGCACATTTCATGTACAGGACAATTCAAAGTGCTTTACATAAAACAAAGACATTACAGATATTTAGAATAGATAGATAGATAGATAGATAGATAGATAGATAGATAGATAGATAGATAGATAGATAGATAGATAGATAGATAGATATTGTTTTTTAGATTTGAAAATGATTTTAACTTTACTTTGTGAGTTTTTTTTCTTTGTTTTTATAAACTAGAGTTACCCATCCATGAAAAAATCCGATGAAATCCTACTCGGTTGCTTTCTTTTACTTGTCCTGGTTAGATATAAAAAAGTCTGAGTTGCATGTGAATGCAGCATAATACTCGCTTCCGTACCCACAGAGTAAATATAATAATTAAATTGAATTGAAACACTTTTTTATTGTAAATTTTAAATTATTATAGTATGTTGAGTTGTGTGAATCTGATATTACTCACGTTTAACTTTTTTTCTTTCTTTTTTTAAAAAAAAGTTAAACAGGACGGATACAGAGTGACGTCAGGGTCATTTTAGGCTGTTGACGTGAGAAGCGCTACGTTGTTGCAGAGTCACTGCGACGCTTTGACTGTAAACAAGCTGCAAACAGGGGCAATTCGTGAATTAGTCTGAAACACTGACCCGTCGGTCGCTACTGTTATTCGCAAATAATTTAGTTCGTGATTCGTTCTATTAAACGAGTCTAGTTTTGCCAGTGTTCCGTTTCCCCTGAGACACTGATCGTGTTTTCACGGAGAGAGTTTAGACCTAGCTGCCTCTGCTAGCGACACAGACACTGTAGCTAGCTCCCCTTGGTTGCCTGTCGCTAGCCTTGCTCGCTGCTCATCTCCCGAAGAAAATATCCTGTATGTCCGGGGCTTGTCTTTTTCTCTGTGCTTTGACAAGAATAACCTGAATCGTGAGTGTCACATGAATAGTTTGATTACAATTTATGAATGATTACAGTATGCGTCCATTTAAGAACTAGCCAGTTATCTTGGTTGCTAATTTGCGTGTTAGCATTAGCCAAAAGGGTGGGAGTGCTTACGAAACCAACTGTTTACAAGCAGTTTTGGGGCATTGTTGTCAAGGTTGTAAAATTTAAATTTTACAGTCAGTGGACATTAATGTTACACTTTAACCTTTGAAACAGTAAGTTAGTTGTTAAATTTGAGTAATTATTGTTTAAACTCCTTGAGATAACTTAGCTTATCCAGAGAACTGACATGCTAGGCCTGTTCCGTTCTGCTTATCCTCAGTTAGCTACTTTGGCTTTGAAATTATTTTTTTTCTCTCCACTTTACAGCTTCCCCCCCTTTTTTGCCATTCAAAACTGACTTTCCTTGAACCTTTCATACTCAACTTTGTGGTGGTGAAAGTGCTCAGATCAACGATTTCGTTTTTACACAGTATTTCTTTAACTACAATATTTGAACCCATGTTTTCTGCTTTTTTTCAGGACTACAGAAAGCAGGGCTACTCAAGTCAGTGCTATGAGTGTTGCAATCCAGTAGGTTTTCAAGATTTTCTGCTTCAACACACTAGAATTAAATAAATGGATCTTACAGCCTATCAGAATGACTCATTAATTTTAGTCAGGTGTGTTGGAGCAGGAATACATAGAAAACCTGCTGGATTGCTGCCCGTGTTGGACCAAATTGAGTAGCTCTGACATGGAGCCTTCATGTCTCCCACAAGCAATAAACTCTTAATGAGCTGTTTGTCCGTGACACTTGAGGGAATTATGTAGAATCACTCAAAAGTCTGTTGAATGTCACATAAACATAAGGAGAAATCTTTGCATTTCCTTTTATGAAAGTAATTATAGCACAATGTGTTTGCATTTATTTTCATTAATGTGACACCAGAAGTCCTTTTAAGTAACTTTTGCTTATCCCCACATTGAGATGTTAAAGCTGAGACAGTTCATTGTGCAACTCCAGTTGACACTAAGTTCCAGTTGTGTGTCTGTGTTTCAGCTGGGTGGCTGGTCGGAGCAGCCTCCGCCCACCATGGAGGCAGGAGGCAAAGACTGTGAGGAAGAGACGCTGCAGACGGCATTTAAAAAGCTGAGGGTTGATGCTGAGAGGTAAACAGACAATCAACGCTGCTGCATCAGTACTTTTACACCTTTGTGAAAACAGCCATGTCAATATTTGATCCAAAGCACAACCACACAAGCAATTAAGAGTTCAAACCCGGAGCATGAAGTTGTGTGACAGCAAACGTGTCATACAGGCAACGAAACATCTGATGGGTGCAGTTAACAGATAAATTTATTAAACATCTGCCAGCTGATGAGGAAAAAAAGTGACGTGTGAGTAACAAAAAGAAAAAAAAAAGAACACTGATATATTTATACATGGGGAGTAAAGAGAGCAGAGAGGAGCATAACTGAAGGGATGGATAAGGGTCACCAAGCCAGACCTAAATAAGTTATATCAAAAAGGAAACTTTGAAATCTAATCTTAAAAGTAGAGAGAGTGTCTTCTTCGTGAAGCCAAACTGGGAGCTGGTTCCACAGAGAGGGTCTGATAACTGAAGGTTCTGCGTCCCGTTCTACTTTTAAATCCTCTAGGAACCACAAGTAAACCTGCAGTCTGAGAGGGAAGTTCTCTGTTGGAGGGAATCTGGTCACTAAGAGCTTTATATGTGAGGAGAAGAATTACCAGACTATAGGTGCATTCACATTGGCTTTGTTTGCTCACCTTTCAATAAACTCTGGTCCTCAGAGCGTACAGTTCATTTGGAATAGCCTAAACATACATTTGCATTCTGGTGTGGACCACAGAACCAAACTCTGGTCTGCTTAGAAACCGAGGGTCCTGGTTTTCTTGCTAGTGAGCCCTGCTGTGGTTTGGACCATCCAGTGAACCAAAGAGGGAAAGTGATGTTGGACACGTTGTAGAACAGCATGCTGGATGACTCAATGCTTTGCCTGCTGCTCATACTGAACAGATTCTTGTGAAAATCACATTGGGTTCAAACACCAAAATAATAACAGAAACCCTCAAGACTGCAAAACCTTGGTGTTCACTTGCAGTAAACAAGCTAGTGAAAGGATAACTGCTTTGGGCCTTAGCCAGTCGATGAAGTGGGTTTTCTTCTCCTTCCTGTTCTTTGTCTTCTTGGTCAGTGTCTGTTTCAGGGAATATCGCCCTCAGCAAGCAGATGTTGCAGCTGTGTGACGTTGGTCAGACAGTTTGAGCCGCTTGAGGAAGATGCGAGTTCCCCGTCCAATCAGACACAGTCTCCTGAACTGTCCTGGTGTGAATGCTGTTGTAACATCACAATATTTAGTTGTTTAATAAAAGGACAAAGTATAAAATTGTTAAGACTAATAAAGAGATTTTGACAGACTAATTCATGAATTGTCCCCGTTTGCAGCTTGTTTACAGTCAAAGCGTCGCAGTGACTCTGCAACAACGTAGAGCTTCTCACGCCAGCAACCCAAAAACGACCCTGATGTCACTCTGTATCCGTCCCGTTTCATTTTCTTTAAAGGAAGAAAGGAAAAAAAAAGTTAAATATCAGATTCACACAACTCAACCTACTACAGTGAAAAAGCAAACTGGGACTGGAGGAAAGTTGTTGAATCCCCAGTCGTGCAGTCTAGCGGGCTATTAGATGTTTTATTAGGAGTGTTACCCTTTCCAGTAAAGTTTTAAACACAAACTGTATTTCTTATATCATGCTGTCTTTTGGGGGTTATTTGTTTTATCTTGTCATGATGAAGGTTAAAATGGCAGCTGCATGAAGATCACATGTAATGTTGAATTATTTACATCTCTGAGTAAAACTGAGTTTCTTGAGAGGTTTTTTCAATGACAATAATGTGCAGCGAAGCTTTTTCAGACATGAAGCAGTGAAACAGCTGCAGGAATCTGCTGCTCTGAAGCGATGATTATAAGAAGATAATGTTTGATTTACAGAATATAAATGAGTCTCAGTGCGTCAGTTTAACCACCTGTTAGCCTTTTATATTTACTACGCCGGGGGGGGGGGGAGTGGAATATGAACTAAAAATCTGAAACTGAATCTTCTCCTCAATTAGTCAGATTTAAGTTTTAGACAAAAGAAGAAGGGAGTCAGTTCATGGAAGTAACTTGTTTCTTTTTATTTTTCTTTAAACATCAGACGTGTCGGCCATGTTTAAGTTCCAGCTCAGCAGGCAGGAAGCAGCTGCAGTCTGAACCAGAACTTCTGTCTTTGTATTGAATTCGTTTTCTGAGAGATTGTCTTTTCTTTCCAGTCTACCTGGAGCCGCGAGCGTTTCGGAGGCGTTGACTCCCAGAACAACATCTCGAGTTTGTCTCGACGGCAGCGGGGCGAAGTCCAAACTCGGCTGCCCGAAGGACAACTGGCACTGGTAGGTGGAGCTGGTCAGAACTTCAGATCCTCACTTCCTGTTCTGGATTTTCTTTATGCTGTTGTCAGAAAAATAAGGCAGATTTCAGTTTTTGTCTTTGTTCTTCTTGTTGAGCCTCTTGAATTGATGGACTCTTCTCAACACTTCTGCTATGTTTAAGGACTAAAAAGGAAAATGAAACTATTGATCCAGCCGGATTATTCCTAAAATGTAATAAAACATGTTAGTATAAATTCTAGGACTGTGCATCTTCACTGCTCTCACGATCAAATTACAATTATCTTGTCAACGATTTGATTAGATTCAACGATGCATCACTATGTGTTGCATCCCCAGTTACTGTACATTTCTACTTTCGCCATCATTGAATACAAACAGTCGAATGATTATGAACTCCTTGTTTATTTATAATCATTTCAGAAGTCAATTTGAATCTCTGATATTGACAAACAATGATGTTATTTTCAACTTCATTATTGAACTCAATTGTTCCATTGCCAGACAATCAAGAAACAGCTTTACTGTGATGTTCTGTTATCAAAAATGTTTAAGCAGCCTTGTAGTGGTGAGATTTCTGGCAGTAAAGCAGTTTGTTATGTCCCTTCAGTCTTTCCGTAGTCCGTTCAGACAGAAATTTATGGACAAAGTTGTTTTAATCCCTTTAGTCCGTTCGTGTATGCTAACCGTTTGCGTCTATGGAAAATACCACTGTATTTTCCATAGACGTTAGCTTTAAGCTAACTTAGCGGTTTTTATACATTTTTGTGTTTATTGTTAAGTGATTTCCTTTAGACAGTGAATATATATCCAGCAAGATACTGATGTACTTTCTGCATGTTTGCTTAGTTTTACAGTTTTCCTAAGTGAAGGTTTTAAAACAGATTCAGCCTCCGGTCTGCCGAGCTGTTGCAGCAGCATGAATCACACCACACACGCAAGCGGAGGCAGAATATATAAAACTTTACTTAAAATCGATAGTTTTGTTGCGTCATTGATGCAGAATCGTCCATGTCTGCATCGTAATACATTATAGAAACAATGAAATTCAATAAATTCCAAGTTATCTTCTATAAATGTTGAACACTGAGCAGAATTTGTGATCTCAGCTGATCTTTCTACCCTGGCTTATACCTCGCTGGACTTACGTCAGACAGCTGGTTTCTAGAAAACACTGTGTACCACTGGACTGTTTGAGTCCCAGTCAAGTAGAGGGAGCTTGCGGCTCAAGATGGCACAATTATAAATTTTCTTGGTATTTAATTATTGTAAAAAAAAAAAAAAAATAATCCAACACTACAACTGCGTAAAATCACATGAATACTCCTTAATTTTAATGTTTTTCTGTTTTTTAATGCTAACAAAGTAAAGTAACTAAGAAGTCTCATTCCAACTAAATCCCCTCTGCTCTGTAAACAATAAATAGATCCTACATATCGGCTCTGGATTTCTCTCAGAGAAAACAGATAGAAATGGCTACAGGACCTCTGCCTGGACTCGGGAGGCTTCTACCTGTAAACTACGTTACAAAAATGTTTTAACGTTTCTTTTGAACCCGTGTAGAGAGTTTAGAAACACCAGGAAAAACATCCAGCTAGCTTTGACCTCCAGCTGTCCTTTTGCAGAATAGCTGCTGTTGACACATCAGTGATACTGGAACAGTGGAAATAAAGAAACAAGACCAGGGCCTTGTTTATAAAACTGTGTGTGTAGCAAAGCAAACTACAGGAGGCGTCTCCTGCGCAAAAAGCAAATGCTGCACACTTCTACTTTCAGATTAATAAAAGCCTGCCCACGCACGTCCTACACTTGTTTCCATTTATAAATCGGAATCAACTCTAAAGCGGGCGCACGTGAGGGAAGGCCTTCCCACACCCACATGGTGGTTATAAATGGTCATGTGGACGCCTGTGATACATATTCATCACATCGTTTGCATGTCTCAGGAGGGAAAAGGAGTTAGGAAGTGTAATTTTTTGTGGTTTTTTGTGACAGAGATCCTGATGGACCACGCTGACAAAAGTAAAAATGTTTAATTGGTGGGCACAGCGTGGGCACTACTTGTGTCAGAAAGGCAGAATAGTGGTAGCTGGTGGCTGATCCTGTCAACGCAGTGTCAGAAGAGAAGACATGCCAGACACAGCTGGATATCTCAGTCAGTAGAGCATCTGTCTCCCATGTGGGAGACCGAGGTTCAATTCCCAGACAGGTGAGAAGCGTCTCCTAAATGACAGTAATGATACCTGTGATTTGTTTTAATTTATAAAATAAATATGTAAAGCTACATCTGAGATTGGCAGCAGTTTATTTAGTGTTAAATAATATTTCTTTAGTTACTGGGAGCTCCAGCTGGGTGGGCGGTGCAGAGGGACACAATCACCGCTATTAACCAGGTGGACAAGGAGTTTCAGGAAATAAAGACTGGAGTCTTGACAGAAATTGGGACAACAATTTAAAAAAAAAAACATTGTGTAAGAATAAATAAATAAAAGGAAATCCACTTCTTGTGTGTTTCGTTAGTGTTGCATCACTCCAGCCTCCAGTCTGCGAGCCGCTCTGCTGAATGACTTTCACACTGACATGCTGGCAGCAGACTGTCACCTTATTTAGCTGAATGTATTTTATAACATGTACGTTATAAAATAACATTTTAACATTTCATTTTAGCCTTACATTAGATAATTTAAACCAGTTACTGCACCTTTCCCTTTACTTGGTCGTACAAAGCTGGTGGTTATTCTGCAGGTGGTGAAACATCTTTTTTCCTCCTCTTCACTGCAGCTTTATGTCGTGATTTACAGGCTGGTGAGCAGTCCTTCACAATGACACTGTTCATTTTTTTTTCATGATCAAAGAAATCCAACCGGGGGGATTTGATGTGTTTGTTTGGCTGAAATAACTGTTCCTCTCCAACGCGGATCAAAGACAAAGCAACAGTAACACGGAGACGTTGTGTAGCTTTGTTTTCTTCCGTGTGCTGATCTGCTGATATGGTTCAGACATAATCCTTCATGGAAAGTGACCATACTGAAAGATCTTTACATTTTATTAATTGTGAGGTTTAATAGTACAAATAATTGTGAAATCAAGTAATTGTGACATCCCTAATTGACACTGCAGCTGGAGGGGGCAGTGTGCCAAAAGTATCATTCAACAAACGACTTCCTGAATTTTACCCTTGTATATGTTGGATATAAATTCCCAGTTGTTTTCTTTAAAAGTTGATTACTGACGAGAACATGCGATTGCTTCTGATTTTTTCCTGGTTTGTATTTGCCTGGATTTAATCAGACAGCTGATTTCAAGGAAACAGTTATGTTGTCTGAACAGAATACTGTAAACGTGTGTTTTGTATAATGTGTTATGTAAATAAAATGGATTGAATTGGAGAGGTCGGAACTAGGGCTGGGTTTAAAAAATCAATTTATCGATTTTAATTGGTTCAAGTGAAATAAATCCAATATCAATTTGGGGGAAAAAAAAATATTTATACATATATATATATATATATATATATACATATATATATATATATATATATATATATATATATATATATATATATATATATATCCATCCTATTTTCCAGGAACATGACCCTGCTATCGTGTGACTGAAGCTCTTAACACACATACACACACAACCGGTTTCTTGTGTTGCCTCGGTTCAAAATCAGCTTCTGTTGTCGAGATGATGTCAAATTCAGATGTTTTTATTCACCAGTGTGGATTACATTCACATGTAAAGTATTTTGCAATGTATTACCCCTCACATTAGCAACTAAAACTAAGACCACGGGCCAATACAGGAAGTGATGTCACCACATATGTATGTACTTTGAAAGCAGTGATTCCTAACCCTGGTCCTCAAGACCCGCCATCCTGCAGCTCTTAAATGTCTCCCTGCTGCAACACACAGACTTGTGCAGAGTTTGTCAGAGATCCATTTAATTTGAATCAGCTGTGTTGCAGCAGGGAGACATCTAAGACCTGCAGGATAGTGGACCTTGAGGACCAGGGTTGGGAATCACTGATTTAAAGTCATATGTCCTCTAGAACAGCTTTACTTTGTCTTTTTTTCAAACAGTAAACACTCTGATGTTATTTATCTGGTTTACATGACGTGTTATAGCTGTGCTCTGTGTCCACGGCGACGAGTACACACACACACACGTGCGTACACACACAGATTTTTCTGTCAGAGGACAGAGTTTACGTGTCGGAAAACACGTCAACCAGGTGAAAATCAGACAAAAATATGAGTTTTCTAAATTCTCTCAGGCAGGTGAAGATGGGAGCATCTTGAGGAGCAGATGGAGTATTTCTCCTGTTAGCCTGATAGTGCCATGGTTGTCATGGCAACACACACAGCTGAGCAAGCTGAATCTACGTTATTGTAAAAATGTCTGAGTCGTAGTACAGCTTAAAATGGATCCAGTATTCTTTGTAGGTTCTATTAACATCAACGCGTTATCTGAGATCTGAACTTTAAGAATATTTAGTGCGACTCCACTGAAAAACGCTTTCATCAGGACATTTTAAAGGTTTCACTTTTTTTTTCGTCCTGGGGGTCTTTTTTTTTTTCTTTTCTATCGCAGCATTCCTGGCCATGAATCTGGGGAAACGCTGTGTTACGGTATTTCAGAAATGCATGAAATGTGTCACATAAGAGTTTTACTGTAATCTGATTACTCTTGGATAAATGATTTTGACTGTCAAGTAAATGCACTCAGTGTTTAATATATATTTTAATGTTTTATTTATTTTAAATAACTAGTTGTCTGAGAACATCTTTTATATTCAAGACAAATAGGTGGTGTTACGCAATTAACTGAATCAACATTGAATCAAATCGGATTTAATCGAAGTTGATTTCGAAACAGGCTGCTGTGAATCGATTCAGGACGTTAGTGATGATATCCAGCCCTAGTCTGAACCGTTCAAGTCCCAGTCGAGCAGATGGAGATGAATGTCTCTAAATTTGCTGTACTACTTGTAAAATGTCTGAAAACATCTTAAAACCAGCTGCTTCAGCTTGTCTCGTGTTTTTCACATCATCTCTTCTTCACTTTCAGCTGCACGAGAAAAACACGAGGAGCATCCAGAACCCAGCGCCGTCGTAGGTCCAAGTCCCCCATCCTCCACCCGCCAAGGTTCACCTACTGTAGCTCCGCCACAACCTCAGCGTTGTCGCCACCTGCTGGCTGCCTGAAGCACCGTCACCCAGTCGTCCCAGAGGCTCCAGAACCTCGTCCTGCTGCCGATGAATTGACCAGCTCCTCTCTGACCCCCCCGGCCCAGACGGAGCTGTGCTGCTCCGGTACGTCTGGAAACATTTCCCCTCTGCTGTTTGGATCTTGTGGTGGTTATGACACACAGCTCCAGGGCGTGGTTTCCTCTCCATCCTTGCCAGAGGTCACTACAGCAACAGCCTCCAGGTGGGATGGGGGTAACTCTGGGGATGTCCGGTCCAGTGAGGGGGGCAGTCTGGTTAAAAGTGCCTGTGAAGGAGCAGAGTCTGGAGCTGCAGAAGCTGCAGATTTTCGAGCTTTATCCGAGCTCCACCGTCGCGGCTCCTGCTCCTGTTCCCACAGAAGTGCTTCAGATTCCCAGGAAGAGAGCGTGCAGGAGCCCAGACTTCCGTGCAGCTGCAGGTCCCATCGTCAGGGCTGGAACGGCATGGAGGTGTACTCCTTCACCGGGCTCCGCGGCGTCATCTCCGAGTGTGAAAGGAGCTTACCGAGCCACGAGGATGCATGCAGAACTCTCAGCAGTAACGCCACAGCTTCCTCGCCTTCATCTTCATCACCAGCGCTGTCGTCGGGCTCTCCTCGGTCGTGCTCCGAGCAGGCACGAGCTTACGTGGATGACATCACAATAGAGGACCTTTCTGGCTACATGGAATATTATCTCTACATTCCCAAGAAGATGTCACACATGGCTGAGATGATGTACACTTAGTTAATGACGATCAGGTCAGAAATAATAGAGATTAGATGGGTTGTCTTCCTTTTTTCTGTTGAATGTCAGGAGCAGATTGGGAAATCAATCAAACCCTGGTAAAAATGCCTTCTCCTCTGTTAACCACGACTAAAAGATGTTACGGCCAACTTGTTTCTCATTAGTTTTGACTTCTCTCCCATTTTGTGCTCGAATCAGTTTTCTTTCTGAATTTGAAGTTTACAAATCAAGTTGCCAAAGCTCTGGAAAGTCACCTGTCTGAACGTCAATTAACTCAATAAAAAGATGTTTTTGTTTGAACATTTGTCATCTTCACTTTATTCACACTGAACTTTCCATCATGTTGAAGCAAATTATGAGACAAACACAAGATCGTATTGAGTTTAGATGTAATGTGAGGAAACCATGTCATATTTGGTTTTTAGTTAGTGTATTTAGGGACTAAACATCAACTCCGTTAACCAAGAGTTTCACAGGGGAGCTGAAAGCAGCACCTCGATATCGAAGTTAAAGCGCTGACTAAGCTGAAGCTACATGATCCAGTTTAATCTAAACCGGAGGCTAGTGAGAATGCTAGTTAATTTTAAAGTTTAAAATGTGGAGGTCGGTAGCCAGACTGGTTTTGTATAGGAAGATGTGAGAATGATAAGAGAGGGAGAGAGTTCTGATTTTGAAATATGCTTTTTTTTCCTCAGCCTTTTTTTTTTGTGTAAATAAGGACACAAACAGGCCACGACAGACCCCAGCCCCAGTGTCAGCAGCCACCAGCATGGAGCTAGCCACACAATGATCCAGTCTACCACCACCAAGGCAGTAAACCATAAGTTAGAGGGAGAATCCATTGATCCCCCTGCTACACGTACTGCGCCCCAGAACAACCAGCTTGTCTTTTTACAGACCTTTTCTAACTTGTTGCAAATATTTCCACTTGGTGATCCAGATTATTTATGTAGAGATGTTTTATTTCTCATGTCTCTCTAATGTGACCACATAGTGTGAGTGTGTGTTGGAGACAGGAACACAATCATTTCCTTTCCCTGCTGACAAAGTCTCGCCCACCCTCTGGATGTGGCTTTCCCGTTTTGTTTGCATATGATTTTGGTCAGACTAACGTGTTCACATGCATCTTAGCAGTCTGGTTTTCTGTTTCCACACCTCATCTTACTCTGATGGTGTTTTCAGAGGAAATCCTCACCTTTAGAATGACTTGTGTGACATGGTGGGAACTAGTTTTCCGTACACAACATCCAACACAGGAGCATCTGACTGGGAGCAGGAAATTTTATTCACAGACTTTGAACCTGAGATATAGGAAGACGTTGGAGGTGGGGGATGATCATCTTTCGTGTAGCAGGATGTTTAATATGGTTTGAAGACATAAACTTCTTCACTTACTAACATTAATGGTGGCAAAATACTTAAAAAACAAATCATATTTTACTGTAAATAGGTTCTTGTCTGTAATCATTCCCAGAGTTCATACACATATTTAAAGGCCCAATATTGAACATTGATGGATTTTTTTTACTTTGGTGCCTTTTTAAAGACAACTAATTCAGCATCCGTTTTGCACCATGTCTCTTTTTTTGAGGTCTCCAGCAAGTAAAAGTCTAATGTTGACTCGTGTATTATCTCTCTCTGTTCTTTTCTCGCTTTCTTTTCTTCTCTTCCTTCTGGTTTTCCTGAATCAAACACAGTGCACATTCAAAACAGCCAACATGCTGTACAGTGACATAGAAAAAAGGGGTAGGAAAAAAAAAGTTTAGTGTGGTTTTTCAGCCTCAGGACGCTGCAGGGCACTGACCAGGAATGTAAATAAATAATTATATTAATATACATAATTATCAAAGTGTGCCATTAAAACAAGCCAGAAGCTTTAAGGTCAGAGAGTTATACAGTGTTGCTTTTTAAACAGAAGCTCAGAGCTTTTAGTCAGACTATGACAAATGAGTGAGAAATGAAGCCATGCCAGCTCAGTTGTTGCTGAGATTGACCAGGTTTGTGTCAGAAGAATCGCTGTTTTTTTTTGGCGTAATATTAATTTTCTATACGATGCAAACTTTCAGGGGTTGTATATTAAAATTGATATTACCCTTTACACCAGTTTAACACTGCACTGAATTAAGTAATCAGGTTTTTATTTTCAGGGTTTACCTGTTTTTTACCTGCAAATCTATTCATTACAGTGTATAATTTGGTTGTGGTACACACTGATAAAACAAAAAAGATCTTTACATGGTTCACTTTGTTCTAAACTTTCTGGAAGTTTCCAGTATACAACAGCATCTTTCTTAGATGAGTTTCCTCTGTTTCCATGGAAGCTCCTATAACATGTTTTTAATTGCATTTTAGATTTTTCGAGATTGATTTTATTGAGATGTCTTTCCTTTTAATTAATCTGCTCTTACAACAATTACACGGTAGTTTCAGCCACCAACATTATTGATTTGTTATACTGGAGAAGATTTCATCTCATATTTGCCTGCTACTCAAAGACGTTACGAGACCACGGCGATGCTGTGGACCAATCAGACCACGCCAACTGGACGTTGTACCCGGGATGTCCTGCCTTTGTCCAATCAGAGCAAAATGCGTGGAGATGTGTAGGAGGAGTTATACTGTCTAGCCAATCAGACGCCGTCTATGTGTGACGTGGCACCGGGAAGCCCGTCCGGCTGCTCAGTTTACCGGTGTCTGACTGGTGTGGTGGAGATCCATGAGGACTAAGTGTTCCTATCACGCAGCGGTTGAACGGACGTCTTCTCTGAGCTCATTCGTGCCGAAATGTTGTGTTTAAGCGGGCTGTCGGTGGCTCTCGCGCTCGCTCTTTTGTCAGGTCCTTCTGAAGCCCTGAAAGAAGGAGAATGTGAAGGTAGGACCTCGTGCTAGCTCCTTTTAGCTTCGGCTAAAGGACTGGCAGCCTCGGAAACTTTGAAACTGCGGCCGAAATGTTCTGATTTATGTCGGTTTTACGGTTTCATGTCAGGTGTTCGATAGCTGGAAATGATTAAATGTGATGTTTTAAAGTGTTTATTAGTTTTCAGAATGAGAGACCAAAATGCCTGTGAAAGCTAATGTTGACAGCAAAGGACTTGGTTTAAACAGTCAGGTCAGAAATAAACATTGGCGGCTTTTGACTGAAACCAGTAAACTGAGACAGACCTGAAACTTTACCACCATCCTCAGAGCCTCAGTCAGAGACAGATTTGCAGGTGGTACACAAAGATGTCATGAAAATGTGTAGAGGTTTTTCTTTCATTTGCCAGTGCTGGAATGGTTTTCTAGACTACTACAGGCTGACAAATGCAGGTTCAGAAATTATTGTCAACCATGATCTACGTTCAGCACAATAAATGACAATATAAGTTTTCAGTTAGCTAAATATGTAGATTATTGTGTTTGTGTGTGTGTGTGTGTGTGTGTGTGTGTGTGTGTGTGTGTGTGTGTGTGTGTGTGTAATTTGCAGTGCCATCTCCTGTTTGTGCATCCATTTTTGTAGTTTTGTAGTTTTTCTGTTTCTTTTGGGGAGTTTCACAATAAAGACACCTTGAAGTCCATTAAGTTTGATTCACAAACATTACTTTTGTAAACAGTTCTGTAAACTCTTCACCCTCCAACAGCAGTGTTGGATTATTTAAAGTAAAAAAAAAAAACAGTGTGAAACAACATGGGTCAGCATCTCAGTTATTTATTTACAGTTAAAATAAAAAAAAGAAACCTGAATTGCGATGAGCGTTTGTCACAGTGGGGATATAAATGTAGGTTTAATGTGTGTCTGCCTCTGTGTTTCAGTGTGTGTCACCTTTCTGGGGAAGTTTTATCAGTCGCTGAAGGACAGCAACACAAACTTCAACAACGGCGACATCGAGACGGCGCTCTTAAAGACCTGCAAGGATGCCAAAGGAAAAGAAAACCGCTTTGTGAGTAAACCACAGAAACAGCTGGGCTCTATGTAAACTATGCAAAACGGTGTTGAAATGAAACTTAACAAAAACATTTAATGTCCAGAAACTTTTTATTACACCCATTTTCAGAAGGATTCACAGATCTGTGTTTGCACCTGCTGTCATCATGTGACCACCTGTTATCGGACATCACTCCCCTGAGCTGTACGCCAATGAACTTGTAGCCTACATCACACACAGTCAGCTGTCAGGATGTTAACGGTTTCTTCTCTGTTACGTCTGTATTCTGACCAACATGTCAGCAGGCTTTGTTCCATAACTGATGTGATGTGAGACAGAAGTAAACAGATCATGAAATGATAGAGCTGTGATACAGAACCCTGCATGGGACAGTTCCTCCGTCCTGGTCACAGTTGGGTCTCCTTGCCCTGTCTCATTCTCTTTTTTCCTCTCTTCCTCCGACAGTGTCCTTCTGGGTTTCTTTATATCAGCCGTGGTGCATGTTCAGAACAGCCACTGTGTTGATATCTAGTTACTGGTGTGGGATGCGGGACCTAAAGCAAAATTCTGCTGCAAAGTGATGCACCAGGAAGGGAATAAAAGCTGTAAAGTTTGGCTTTTCAGCCTCAGAATGCTTCAGGACGACTGTTCCAAGGATGCACATAATAAATGCCGCTGTGCCATCAAAATAAATAAAAAAGATGAAGTTTTAAAGTCGTAAAGTACTTTAGATGAGTGTGCACAGTTCATGTATTTTCTACAGAATCATGTTTTCCAACCATAACATTTCAAAAGGAGGCTTTAAACTGACAGCAACAACTTGTGGATAGAAGAATTTGACCATCTGTAAGATGCAGTTCACTGTTTTATTGTAGGACCTGCATCTCATTCTCAGGTATAAACAGTCTGGTTGAAAACAGTCCAGTTAGATTTCTGTGTCCCTTTTTTTGTGTGCAGTGTTATTACATCGGAGCAACGAGTGATGCAGCCACCAAAATAACCAACGAGGTGTCCAAACCACTAAGCTACCACGTTCCAGTGGAGAAGATCTGTGAGAAACTCAAGAAGAAGGACACTCAGATCTGTGAGCTGAGATATGGTAAGAAGAGATCAGACTCAGCAGCTTTAGATTTCTCCGTTCCTCCTGCTTTAGTTTCCAACTCACACAACTGTGTGTCACCGTTTCTTCTTTGTTTTGATAATAAACACAAAATCCAAACAGGTTAAATTATCAGGACAAGTAGTTGATGGATTTCCCCTTGAGGGGGTAGAAAGCATCCAAATACTGGACTCAACACTGGAGGCGTTTCAGCCGTGTTCTGATTCTTGTCTTCTCTCGCAGACAAACAGCTGGACCTGACCACCGTGGACCTGAAGAAGCTCAAAGTGAAAGACCTGAAGAAGATCCTGGAGGAGTGGGGAGAGTCCTGCAAAGGCTGCGCTGAAAAGTCCGACTTCATCCGCAAAATCACTGAGCTCATGCCCAAGTACGCCCCCGCAGCTGCCAAAGCACGGACAGATCTGTAACCATAGAAACACGAGGGGGGGGGGGGCAGGCAGGCAAACGCATCTTCGGACTTGACTTGAAAAAGACTGTGATCCCACGAGACAGAGAAAGAGAGGGAGGAAGGAAGGAAACCAGGAGTTCTGTCTGACATGTTTGTCTCAGTCTTGTGTGGATGTTTGTACACAAGGCTGAGAGGAATAAACCCCAGAGGACAGAAAGCAGCTCGTCTGCTGCTGCTGCTTCACTCAACACGTTTAACAGTAAATTTCCACGTCAGTCTTCAAAATCTGGGAAAGCTGGACCTCACAGCTGCATCGGGATGAGAGGTGAGGGAGGATTAAACTCGGGAGAAACGATGCAAAGTGCATATGCGCTGAGACTTTACAGAATAATTCAACATGATTGGAAATGTGGTAAAATCTTAAGTATGAAGCTAGAGCAAAAATAAACCTGCTGGCCTGTTGGCGCCTGAGAGGCTCAGCTGTTTAATATTATCAATAAAAACATCCATCAGACACCAAACAGTCAAACTGTATTCATGTAAAACTGCCTTCTCCACCTTTTTACTTCCACTCTGTCCCAAAATCCAGCCAAACTGACGATTAAATCTTCTGTCACAGCTTACTTTTTTCTTTATTTATGAAGCATCAACCAAAGTATCTGCTGTCATAGAAACGGTTCTTGGATAAAAACAGTAACACTCGCCAGCCTGAAGTGGTTCTTCTAACTGGTTTGGTTTTGGATCCAGATCGGACTCACTGTTGCCTTCAGGGTCCGGGGAAAACAGAGCCCTGCAGCACGTCCTGCTTTAGCTCTGATAGTTGTCCTCCTGTCCTCTGATCGGCCCATAAAGCAATCAAATGAGATGTGTGAAACTTTCTGTAAAACGGCAGGAAAACCACTTTTCTTTAGAAGAACGTCTCTGCCGGCATGCTGCTCTGAATGAAACTGGATCTCTGTTTTTAAATGTTGATCACAAAACCTCCAAATATTCAGTTCACGTTTATGTCGGAGAAAACGTTTTTCTCCTCTTAGATGCTGAGTTCTGCAGGTTTTCAACACTGAGTTTTGCTGAAAAATCATCTATGTAAGTGATCAGTCGTTAAAAATCCCATTTGTTGTAATCGACACAAAGCTGAAGGCCTGAAAACGGATTTTGTCTGCAGATTCAGAGCCAGTAAAAGAAGCTGAAATCTAGTTTTGCACAAAAATAAAGTGGATGCAGAGATGTGAGGATGACTTCGTGAGCATTTTGGCTTTTCTTTGCAAATTATTTATTGAAGTTTTCATTTTCTTTTAAAGAAACTTTGAATTGATTTTTTTTTTTTTCTTTTCTGGCTATTAACTTCTTAAACTCCAGCTCAGTTCTCCTGCTTCCTTCCTGAAATTTCAGATAAACAGTTTGGTGGGAAACAAACGCATCATGTTGTGAAGGGTGAATGTTGGGCGAACCTCTCCTTTGGACTCGTGTGTCTCTGAGAAGATGCACATTTCACTGATGTAAACTAGAGAAACGTTTCACAAGACCTGATGTTGGGAAGTGGAAACATAAATATGCTGATGTCCCGCTGACTTGTGAAAGCATTTGTTACAGCTTACTGTTGTACTTTTTCATTAAAATTTGGAAAACTGATTTCAGCTGTGTGGCGAGAATCTTGATTCTGCATCAGGATGGAGGCGAGGAAGAAACGTACAGCTGTCACCCAAAAAAAAATAGTGACCTTAACAAGTTATATAGTGATAGTTTTATTGTATACACATGAAATGTATCATATAAGGACCTTTTTTAATATAATCATACATAAAAATTGTATACTATTTTTTCAGTTTGTTGCTTTTACAAACTGTTCTTATGAATATGTTATTAGGTGGTTCGGATGGAGAAAAGCTAAAATAAATTTCCTAATACTGTAGATGTTATAAAACAAAACGTCTAGCGTCATGACGTCTTCCACGCTTACGTCATCACGTTCTCCGCCTTCCTTAGGGAAAGCGCACATTCCTATTGTCCAAGATGGCGGCGTTGGTGCAGCTCCTCTGATGCTGACATGTTTTTAAACCATTTCATCCCATTTTATCGGTAAATGTGCCAACATTCAGCGGCCGCTGTGGAAGCGTTTCGTCGCCGAAGACGTGGACAGTCTCCGTGTTTGTGCTAACGCTCCAGGAAATCGTTCCCCGCCGGATTGCCTCTGCAGGCACCGAAAAGTTTGAGCTCCATCATCCTTTGAAAATGAAGAGGCAGGCCGGGAGAGAGACTAGTCCGTCCAGGGCCATCGCTAAGCGGATACGGGAAAGGGAGCGAGAGAGTGCGCGCAGAGAGGAGCTGCCACCACCGCCGCTGGCTTTGCTGCTGGCGGAAAGTCGGAGTTACCACCGACGGAGCCGAAGCAGGGAGCGAGAGAAACCCCGGCTGAGGGAGGAGCGGGCGGCCGCTCTGGAGCTCCACCACCGACATGAGCTCAGCCTTCTCGGTCGCCCACCGCTCCGGACCACGGCTGCTGAGCTCCCCGCCGCCAGGCCGGGCACGCTGGAATACAAAACGCTGCTCATCAGCAACCTGGGCTCGCAGGTCTCGGACGAGGAGGTGGAAGACGCGCTGTTTCATGAATTCAAAAAGTTCGGGGACGTCAGCGTCAAGCTGTCGCACACACCGGAGCTTGGCCGGATCGCCTACGTTAATTTTCGGCACCCGGATGACGCCAAGGAGGCCAGGCACGCCAAGTCCTCCAGGTTAGTTTTGGGCGACCGACAACTTAAAATAGAGCCCATGTACGTGAGGAGGCGGAGTGTCACGCCGCCGGACGTTGGTTATTTACCGCTGCACGCGCCGTACCCGTACAGGCAGCGCTCCCTCTCCCCACCCGGGCCCGGTGTGAGCAGCATCAGGGACCTGAGAGCTAGACATTACGCCCTGGAGACCCTGGGTCTGACCAGAGACAGGGAGAGGCTGCTGGACTATTATGGCATGTTAGATGAGAGGGGGCGGCCTTTCGGGTTCCCTCCAATGCCCGTGGTGGAGGATTTAAAACCGGAGGACGACCAGAGGGCGACCAGTAACCTTTTTATTGGAAACCTGGACGGTAACGTCACTGAGGCAGAACTAAGGAGGGGGTTTGACAAATATGGCATAATTGAGGATGTGGTGATTAAACGCCCTGCTCGAGGACAGGGCGGGGCTTATGCTTTTGTAAAGTTTCAAAACCTGGACATGGCCCACCGGGCTAAAGTGGCCATGCAGGGCCGGCTGATTGGTGGCAACCCCATAAAGATTGGTTATGGCAAAGCAAACCCCACCACCCGGCTCTGGGTGGGCGGTCTGGGGCCTGGAAACTCCCTGGCCGCCCTGGCCCGGGAGTTTGACCGTTTTGGAAGCATCAGGAATATTGACTATGTGAAGGGGGACAGCTTTGCTTACATTCAGTATGAAAGTCTGGATGCAGCTCAGGCTGCCTGCACCCAGATGAGGGGGTTTCCTTTAGGGGGTCCGGAGCGACGCCTGAGGGTGGACTTTGCAAAAGTTGAGGAGAGCCCCTCTCGTCCCTTCCCTCCTGGTTATCAACCTTCCATCGCACTTCCCTCCCACTACGATCTTCTCGGGGAGGCTTACGGCCGCCACCGCAGCCTGGAGCGCGAGCTGAGAGTGGCCAGGGAGCGCTCCCCACCTTCCTCCCACAGCCTCCTCACCCTCAGAGAGAGGGAAAGGGCCCTGCTGGAGAGAGACTTTCCCAGCAGCCCCACACGGAGCCTGGAGAGGAGGGCGGGAGGAGTGGAGGCCTTTGGGAGGACCGTGAGAGGAGTGAGGAGTCGCAGCAGGAGCAGGGAACGTTGGCTGAAAGAGCGGGAGGAGAGGAGGAACAGGAGGAAGAGTAAGAGCAGGAGTCTGTCCACGGAGAGGCCAACAGAGGAGAGGGAGAAGGAGAGGGGGAGGTCCAGGGTTAGGGGCCTGGGTGGGGCTGTCTCTCCTGATGCGAGCCCAGACCGAGCACAGGTTAGAGCCCCCGACTCCACCACCGAACCAAGAGACCACTCCCCTGACAGCGGCCTAGGAGGGCGGCATTCCACCACCAATGAAGAAGAGCCGCCATCAGGCCGCCATCACAGCAAGCGGTCATCCAGCGTTCACCTCAACAACCATCACAGAAACAGCGAGGCGGTCGGCGCCGGTTCTCCTGCTGCCCATACGGACTCGCACACCTCCTCCTCTCCCAGCACCCTGTCAGAGTTCGCCCAGAACACACTCTCTAAGACGTGGCGCGGCTTCTTCGCCCTGAAGAACAGCAGCTTCCCCACCGACCTCTTCCTCCTGGAGGGCGGGGCTTCCTTCTTCAGCTTGGTGATGAAGGACAGCCTGAAGCTGCAGAGCCAGAACCAACCCAGCCAGCTGAAGATTGCCCAGCGCCTCCGCATGGACCAGACCCGGCTGGACGAGGTGTCGCGACGCATCAGACTGGGTCGGCCGGACGGCTTCGCCATCCTGCTGGCTCTCCAGGGCCCCGTGGATCGCCAGGCCCCTTCCCCTGAGCCGGGGCTGCAGGTGCGCCTGCTCCGCCACCTGGTGACATACCTGCGGAACAAAGAGGCAGCCGGAGTGGTGAGCCTGCCTGCCGCCAAGGAGAGGGGGCCGGGGGCGATGCTGTACGCCTTCCCACCCGGAGAGTTCTCGGCACAGTTCCTGCAGGCTGCCAAGAGGACTGTGGGTAATCTGGACGAGGAGCACATGGTCATTGTGATCGTGAACGACACTAACTGAGCTCAGACTGACTACAGATACTCCCATGTTGCTTTTAGATCAATTTGACTGTTTGTTGTTGATGAAACTGAGAGTTACACTACATGTCTTCACTCCCTCTGTGTCCCGGAACAATTCAGGTTTGTGGGGGACAAACTTTTTAAAGGAAAAACACTTTGAAGAGAGACAAAAAAGAAAAATCTGCTCCTGTTTTTCTACAATAAGCTGTAACATAAGACACTAAAATCCAACAGGATTGTTTTTATGCTCGTTACTTTATTTGCTCTTCTTCTTCTGTTGAAAGTTCTCCTGTAAATCCAGAACGGGCGGCTCCGCGAGGTTTTGTCCGTCCCCCGCCTCCCTGTCCTCTGGTGTTTTTATCAGATCAACCATTCCAGTCTTTTTTTTTTTTTTTTAAGTGTGTTTGCTCTGTTGTTGCATGCAGGAGGAAAAAAAAGAAAAATGTAATATTTTGTTGCTATGAAAATGTAAACATGTTTTTCACTTGTTAAATGATGTTTGAGTCATGCTGGTGATACTGGTTCAGATTTTATATGGTTAAACATTTATACCTTTGTTTTAATACATAGTCCATCCATCCGTTTTCCATCTGTGCTGGTTTTCATTTCACATCAGATCACTTCACACCTGTTTCTGTTCATGTCAACCAAACTTTCAGGAAGTGTAGTGGAATAAAGTCAGATTAAAGCCAAACTGTGTCTGGACAGAGGTTTGCAACCCAGTGGGACCAGGACCAGATGCCTGAGAACTGTTTGACTCCAAACCAGCAGGGGAAAGTGAAACTGAGGATATTAAAATAATTTTAACTCCTCCTCTCCAGAAATGAGGAATTTTTTTAAAATGTGTTTTACAAAAAAAAAAAAAAGTGCAAGAGGATTTAAATACAAAAATGTCATTAAATGTTTCTCAAAGCTTCAAGAAAAACTCCATCGTCCTTCAGTTTGATGCCAATAAAACTTCATGGAAACTTCTGAGGGTCTAAATGTTGATAATATTTAAAAATCTGTAATCTTTCATGTTGTCATGGAAAGTATTTTAATTTGTTTTTCATGTCAACATGTCAACGTTTTCATCGTCAGCAAATCTGTAAGTCAGATATTTCAGATTTGATTAAAAACTAAGTCAGTGTGCTGATTGGTGTCAGGACTGGTTTTAATGGTTTCAGACAAAATATTCAGGTAATTTCAGTTTTTATTTTGCTGCTTTTTTAAGCAAAATAAAAACTGAAATTCTTTTAATCCGAAAACAGATCTTTGGTCAAAATATTTGAACATTTAATTCAGTGATAAAGTGTTAACTGAAATAAAAGTAGAAACAGCTGAGAGGGGTGACGGTCATCAACGTTCTGTTCTGAAAAAAATCAAAATTTCATGGAACCAAAATAAAATCTGGAAGATTTTTTTCTTTAAAAATCACAAAGTCATGGTCGGTGTTAGTTTTCTCTTCATTTATCCACTAAAAGTTCTGCAAAAATTGAGCTGGTACGGGAAAAAAAATAAATATATATATATATATATATGTGTGTGCGTGTGTGTGTGGCAGTAATATGATAGATTTATCATAAATTTGTTCAAATATAAAAACTATAATGATAAACTATTTTTAGATTTTAATGTTTAAAAGATGAAAATCTGCTACTATTCTTCCTCAAACATTCGTTTCGTTAATGCTCGACAGATCTGAAAACATAAATTCTAACATTTTAAAAAGGATAAAATTTCCATCCATCCATCCATTATCTTGACCGCTTATTCCATTTCGGGTCGCGGGTGAGCTGGAGCCTATCCCAGCATTTTAACAGGTGAGAGGCAGGGTACACCCTGGACAGGTCACCAGTCTGTCGCAGGGCCAACACAGATAGAGACAAACAACCATGCACACACACACTCACTCCTAGGGAGAATTTAGAGTGTCCAATTAACCTAACATGCATGTCTTTGGACGGTGGGAGGAAGCCGGAGAACCCGGAGAGAACCCACGCATACACGGGGAGAACATGCAAACTCCACACAGAAAGGCCACCACCCCCAAGGTTCGAACCTCCCCCCAGCCGAGATTCGAACAAGCGACCTTCTTGCTGTGAGGCTGCGGTGCTAACCACCACACCACCGTGCAGCATAAAATTTCCAAACATTAGAAATATAAATTTATTTAGTTAAAATCAAATCTGGGAGATTATTTCTGTCCAAAATGACGAGACGTAACTTGCTAGGCCTATTTGTCTGCTGTATAAAAGGAAGTCTAATTCATTTTTAATTAGCTAAGTCTAAATAAAAAAAGACATGGGGAGAGACGTTCCCAGCAGACCCTCACAACACGCTTGGGTCTGCCAGGCCTGACCCGCACCCTCCACCACCACCTGAGCCAGCTCACCACCAGGTGGTGATCAGTTGACAGCTCCGCCCCTCTCCTCACCCGAGCGTCCTATAGTCCAGTTTTAGACACGACTACATAGTCGATCATTGGACTGCGGCCTAGAGTTTCCTGGTGCCAAGTGCACATGTGGACGTGAACAAGGTCTTCGTTATGAACAATCCATGACGAGCACAGAAGTCCAACAACAAAACACCACTCGGATTCAGATCAGGGGGGCCAGTCCTCCAATCACGCCCCTCCAGGTCTCACCGTCATTGCCCACATGAGCATTGAAGTCCCCCAGCAGAACGAAATGCACGGAACAACATTCCCATTAGATTTATTCTTTGCAACTGCAATGAATTAAAATGATCACAGATTTTCTTTTTCAAAATCATTACAGCTATGAGTTATTATGTACTCAGTAACAATGATTTATCACTGTGTTTGTAATTAGATCAGTTCATGTGTGTATTTTCCTCTAAGGTTTCATTGAGTTGATTAATTTAAGTAGTGGATTTCTTCTGTGATTAAAATACATTTCTGTTGATAAAAGTAGTAGAACAGGGGTGCCCAAGTCCGGTCCTTGAGATCTATCCTGCAGCCCTTCTCCAACACGCCTGAGTCAAATGGCTGAACTTTTTCATCTCGTTCAGCTCTGCAGAGGCCTAACGTGCAATTAATTTGGTGTGTTGGAGAAGGGATGCATCTAAAAGTTGCAGGATAATAGATCTCTAGGACTGAACTTGGGCACCCAGGGCTCCAGACTGCGACCAAACAGTCGCATTTTGGGACTAAAGGTGAGACAGTGCGAGTGAATTTTTCATCTACTCACGCAATGGCAACCAACACATTTGCCGGTCTTTTTTTTTTTGTAGTAGTTGTAATAGAATTTATTTTGTCCCTAACAAACGTCTGCTCCCCTCTTCAGCCCAGTAGTTCACAGTAATGCGTAAATTAGCTGCTGGTTTTTCGACTCAAACTAACTTCAACAGAGAAAAGGAGACAGAGACTGCTGGAGGATCCTGCGCTGGTTTACTGTCAGAGTAATGCCAAATAATGAAGAAAGTGGACAAAAATATTAAAAACGTTAAAGGTGGTGTGACATGTTCCAGACTCCTAATTACAAAAACAAAATACACTTAAAAAACTGAACTAAAACATGAAGAAAATATTAAGAGAATTATTATTTAATTTAATTTATTTATTTTTGCTGTTCTAAACATTTGTAGGTTTTTTTTTTTTTTTTTTTTTTTTTAATCAATTTTTGCCTTTCCCACTACATCCCTCTTTATGGCAGCATCCATTACAACTATATGTACTAGGCTGATTATGCTAATTAGTGACTTTTAGCGACTTGTAGGACAGCCAATAGCTCCTTTTCTTACTGAGGAGTTGGAACAGTGGCTGGAGAGGAGGATCCGTCCCCGATGCTGTTTACTGCCAGGAACCACATGGACCAGTCATACCATGCCCTATGGGGGATGATGGTGACAAAGTTGTCGTTCTGCTTCAACTACAAAGTAAAAATCAAATCAAATCATCAAATCTGATTTAATTTGCCAAGTTCTATTTCTACTTGTTTTGTATTAGTTGGGCCAGTAAGATTTATTTTTAATGTTTTGTCAACTGCTGCACAAAAAATGTGAATGTAAACATTGTAATTTCTGAATTTATTGTTCAAGTATTTATCAGTAATACAGTGGAAATGAGGAAATGTGAATATTTGCTATGCAAGGTGATTTCAGTGTGTGTCCCTAAATTTTCTGCTTGCGCACCTAAAAATTTAAGTTAGGGGCCACTCCTCGTAAAAATAGTTAGTCTGGAGCCCTGGCACCCCAGAAAGTACCGCACCATGTCTCTAGAATACTGTTGTGAAAAACAAAAACCCAAACAAACAAACAAACAAACAAAAAAGATATATATATACTTTATACTTTATATATATATATATATATATATATATATATATATATATATATATATATATATATATATATATATATATAAAGTATATATATATTTTTTTTTTGTGTGTGTGTGTGTGTGTTGCGCAGTGTTTTCTGGTTACATTAATGTTGCTGAGAACTTCTGTCCAGGAGTACTGGATCTCTGACCAAAGGAAACGGTGATAAATGTTTCATTTGAAGGAATCATGTTTGGACATAAGAGGGCAGCACCAGTCCAGAAAAGGCTACAGTTTCCTCTTCAGTCCTTCAGTCAGGAAGCCGAGAACCAGACCAGGTTTAACTGAACTCAGCCGCTGATGATGTATGAAAATATTTTTGACAAAAGAAATCTTTGAGATCACTTGGTCATCAGAAGTGAAATGCATGAAGGCGACGTAAGAAACACTGAAAATGTTTCTGCTGACAGGTGGATGGGTTTTAAAGCCTCAGACTTATTTGTTAAATTACTGTTTGATTTAACAGACTTGAATAATTAATCATTAATATTCTGCTGCTGATTCAAGTGTAAACTAGGTTTATGCTTATTTACACTTAGAGGAAATATAAGTAGATGCAGTTTAGAGATACTTTCATTAAAATGTCAGATTATTGGACTGCAACATAAAACTTAAGACTTGGACTTAACTTTATTAATCCCTTGGGATGACTCCCTCAGGAAATTCAAAACAAAACCCTTCTGACTCCAGTTTTGTTCAGATTTCCAGAGACCAGCAATATAATCCTGACCCAGTCCTCATTACGTCATCGCTGATGTTTTTGTAATTTTTTTAAAGTGGCCTTTATCAACATTTCTCCAGCTTTCTGAAGTTTTTCTTTGGACCTTTTCTGTTTTTTTTTCCTCATTTTCAGTCCAGTCCTTGTACCTGACCATTTTAGAGGAATGTGTTTTTCTGCTTGGTAATCCTTTGATTCATAAGATAATTATGAATCATTCAAGGATAAAAAGTAGTTTTATTTACTTTTATTTCTAAAAACCAGCAAAGATAACACAGTTTGACAGTAAATGGGATTTCTGCTGCAACAAGATGATTCAAGAAAATACTGGTAGTGGAAATACCTATATTTTGAAAAAAACTCTCATATGTCCCTAAAAAGTCTCAAATATCTCTAAAAACCAACTCTCATGAGGTGGTTTTTCAAACGTGTCAATACAGAAGTATATCGGAAGTTTAATGGAAAAACTTTTTCGCATTTACACCGCCCCAGACTCGAAGAAAGGGGTTACGTGACCAGTTCATTACAAGGAAAGATGGCGTGGTATGAGGAGACGGAAATCTTTGTACAAATAATTAAAGAGAGAAATATAACTGCTATCCTTGATAGCAAACAACAGCGAAATACAGAGTTTTACAGAGAATTAGAAATCTCCATCCTCCTCAAAGTGGAGTCTCGCCAGACGACATTTTACAAGGATAGCAGCTAATGCGCTAAACACCATTCAATGGAAACACCTGCAAATCGCAATTGCACTTTGTTGAAATTTTAGAAATATCGCTTTTATTTAGTGAAAAACTGTAATGGAAACACAGCTAATGTGATTTGTTCATGCGAGCAGATAAAGACTAGTCAGGTTCAAAGGATGTGAGACCTCTAGTGGTTGTGAGAGAAACTGCATGTGAAAGTAAAATGGTGTTATTGCAAAAGAAGTTTTTTTTTTTTTTAGCTTAAACAGTAATCACCTTCAATCCTTAACCAGGTAAGTTTTTTTTTTTTTTTTTTTTGCCTGAAACCAACTACAAAGAGAGAAAAGTGTCTCAATAAAGTTTTGTCAGGTTTCTGAGAGCACGTAAACTCATCAGCCACTTTATCAGGTCCACCTTGCTAGTACTGGGTTGAACCCCCCTTTACCTTCAAAACTGCCTTAATTCTTGGTGACATAGATTCAACAAGGTGTTGGAAACATTCCTCAGAGATTTTGCTCCATGTTGACATGACACCATCACACAGTTGCTGCAGATTAATCGGCTGCATCCATGATGAGAATCTTCTGTTCCATCACATCCCAAAGCTGCTCTACTGGATTGAAATCTGGTGACTGTGGAGGCCGTTGGAGTCCAGAGAACTCATTGTCATGTTCTAGAAAGCAGTTAGAGATGGTTTGAGCTTTGTGACATGGTGCATTGTCCTGCTGGAAGTAGCCATCAGAAGATGCTACACTGTGGTCATAAAGGGATGGACATGGTCAGCAACAATACTCAGGTAGGCTGTGGTGGTTAAACCAGGCCATGTTGGTATTAACAGGCCCAAAGTGTGACAAGAAAATATCCCCCACACCATTACACCACCAGCAGCAGCCAGAACTGTTGATCCAAGGCAGGGTGGATTCATGTTTTTATGTTTCCAACAAATTCTGAGCCTACCATCTAACTGTGGAGCTGAAATGGAGACTCATCAGACCAGCAACGTTTCTCCATCTTCTATTGTCCAGTGTTGGTGAGTGTGTGTAAATTGTAGCCTCAGTTTCCTGTTCTTAGCTGACAGGAGGCACCCGGTGTGGTCTTCTGCTGCCGTAGCCCATCTGCTTCAAGGTTGGACATGTTGTGTGTTCAGAGATGGTGTTCTGCAGACCTTGGTTGGAACCAGTGCTTTTTTGACTTCCTGTTGCCTTTCATTCCTCCCCAACCAGTCCGCCCATTCTCCTCTGACCTCCGACATCAACAAACTTGCTGCTTGTAGAGGTGATTCAACAACCTCATTTCAGCTGGACGTTTTGTTACCTGGTAAAATTGAAAGAAATACGACTTTTTGCCAACACATTTCTATCTTAAGTTTGTATGTGTTAAAGACAAATTCTCAGACTTTCGGTGGTGATCAGACTTTAAATTCATGCATGAACTGGGAGAGTGGGTTTATGTATAAGGTATTTGTTGGTGGAGAGGCTGTGAGGAAAAATGACACCCCCTCAGATGGAAATAAATCTGGGTCTGAGCCTTTTCCACCGTAGGAATTGCTCAATATGATTATTTGATTGTCAAAAATAGCTGGTAGTTGATTCTCTTTTGCTGAGTCACATTAATCGTGGCATTCATACGTTTTTTTAATGTTCATATTTTTCCTGTAAAGCTACTGTAGAATCAATAAAGTAAATTCAGCTTCTTGACGTTCAGGTGATTCAGAGTTTGAACGCGAGCACCCGTTTCACTGCTTTTACAGCCGGCAGGCAGCAAATGGAGGCAGAAATGTTAATGTGAAATCATCATCAAGCTGACATCAGATGGAGGAGAGAGCAAAGCCCTCCCCACCCAAAAGACCCACGAAAATAAGTGGAGGAAATATTAAACGTCTGCAGAGAGCAGAAATGTGAACAAAACACAAAGTTCAGCAGCCTCTCTGATTTATTTATTTCCCCCCAAATGAATCAGATTAATCTGATTAAATATTCCCAGTAATAAATATGCTTAAATGGAATTAAAAGTAGGTTAATTAAATATTTAGTGAGCGGTGCATTTAAAGCTCCCACATGAAAACCATCATTCTAAAAGTTATTATATTTGAAAACCATTTCAAAACGACATCAATAAAATGGTAAGAAAAGAGTTTTTACAATTCATCATTTTGATTTGGTATCATTATAATCAGATTTTTATTTCTGGTTATCTTGGCACAAATGGGCTTCTGAAGGTTTTTTAGTTTTGGGAAAATGAAGTCAGACTTTGTAGAAGAACAAATTCAAGGTGTAAAACACGAGTTCATCACTCAGACTTAAATTATCTACAAAACCCAAGGGGGTGATTATGATTCCAGGTTGTGGGCATTCAGATTCATGAATTTGCTTCTCTTGGACTGGTGGATACCAATATCTCATAAGTGGAAAGGACAGACCAGCTGGCTCTACTTTCCAGGTAAACACCCCAAAAATGCCCATAAAATGATGACTTACGAGCCTTGAGCAAACAGACAAGCCAGCGGTGAGACAAAGAAAACAAAAAAATGAGAATAACAATGTGCACTAAAACCTGATTTTCCTAAGTGTTGAAGTGAGACACATGGTTATAAATAATCACACAGTGAGATTCAAATCATAGCATAAAGCAGTTTTATGTACAAACAGGTAACTAAGAAGCAACCGGCAGCCTGGTCCCTTATCCTCATGCAGATAAAAGAGGGAGAAGGTCCACGTGGGATAAACTTATTACATAACCTTTTGTACCTTCTGAAGTTTGTAAAGCAAATTACCACCTGCTGTGGCGACATTTTAAGATGCGGTGCGCCGATGGAGTGTGTTTGTGCATCTGATGAAAGGAAACCTCCAGGTGAGTCGGCCAGTGTTGTTATCAACCAGACAACCTTGATTTCCTTACAAAACTAATCACTACAATAAAAAGACACCGTAGTAGTAAATTTAATCATTAAAGACCACATTCAGCAGGTGGATCTGATGGTTACAGGTGACTTGGACATTTATGATGTGATATTCTTGTGGATAAGGGAACGGATCTTTGCTTGATGCGCAGTCTGTTGCACCGATGGTGTTAGAAAGACCAGCAATAGAACTAAATCCCATATTGACTGTGACCTTTTCCTGAGCGAATGACTGAAAAAACTTTTATTTTTTCCCTCTATTTAAAGAAAAATTTGGGAAAAGATGTTTATTTTAAAGTAAAGTGGTTTATAAATTCCCAAATTGTTAGCAGTTATTTTAATAATTTGATAAATTCATTGTCATTTTATTGTTTAATTTTAATGAACTGAACAGCAGGAGACAACACAAAAGCTGGCTTTGTTCAAACATGTCAGGGTTCAAAAGTTAATAAGATAATCCTGAGTGTTTTCAGGATTTTTGTTAGCTAAGAGCAAACTGAAGCTGCGAAGATTTCCATGAATTCCATAATTCTCGTAAAAAGTTCGTAATTAGGACTTAAGAACAAATTTGTTCATAAGAACGTTTGGTGAATGGCAGAAGGCAGAGCAGCAAACTGCTTCTGCACAGACTCTCACACTGATGATGATCAGTTGACAACACTGATCAGTATCGCCTGGCTAAGGGTGGACTTAGTTTTCCATACACGGCTTCAGCCTTCTGCTCCAGTTTTTGTTTAATAATGACACAGTGTGATAAATGATCTGATGTTGTTGATCTGAGGTTGAACTTCCTGAGATCATAGTTTAGTTTGCTGCAGTTTTCATTGTTTTACCACTAGATGTCACTATATCCCTCACCAGGACCTTTAAAAGTATTTACACATCAAAGAGCAGCTCATCTGCTTTAACAGGTGCAGAGACTCGTCTGCATTTCCCCACATAAGCTCTACTGTGACCCTCTTTTTATCATTTCACTGAGTATTTCGAAAAAAACAGGGGTTAACTGATGAGAAGTTCAGCACCACACTGCTCCTCATTATGAGTCATTACATTAAATATAATGACTGCTTGAGCTTTTCCAGGCCATTTTCCCCACAATCACAATTTATTGCTGAATATTAGAGCGCTGAATATCTGTCAGTGGATTCCTCGAGTCATCGCTTCTACAGATGGCGGCCATGCTGTCATTATCTCAGCGAGAGGCTGTTGGTATGCAGAGAAAATCCTCTCACAGCCATGATGCTGCAGTCTTTTATTAATAAAAGTACTACCGAGATAAATGCAGGTGTGTGTGGGTGCTATCATCTTTACTAATTCAGGGCTCTTTTTATTTTAATCCATTTCATTTTCAGTCAGAACAAAACACATTCAGCTCAGACAATTTCAGTGTTTGGCTCTTCCTAAAGACTTACAATGCTTACAGTGGTGAAAAAAGTGTAATTTACCATTTGTTTGTTCCTCATCGCTACTTGTAACAATGAATTCTGTTATCTTCCATTTTAACACCTGTCCACAGTTCTCTTTTGTTACGCCTCTTTTTCCCCCTGAGTCGGGTCGTAACAATGGTTGATGGAAAATTATGTTTATTTCAGAGTTGAACAGTTGCTAAACACAGTGGCAGGGTTGATGGTGAATGTCCTTTTCCTCTTTTTGTGGTAATTTAACACATTTGTAAAAAGTTGGGACAGGTGATGTTTTCCATTGTGTGGCATTTCTTCTTTTAATAAATGAAGTGACACCTGCAAGCTAGTTCAGGCAGACAACGGGAGCTGTCGTGCTGCAGCCCATGTGATCGGCCTCAGATGTTCATGCTACATGTCAAACACACCCATCCCATGAATGATTAATCACAAGTTATTAACTTGTAAGCTGTGATTAATGTGATTAAGATTTTTAAATAATTTGACAGCCATAATATGTACATATATATACATACATGCTTTTAAACTACAGAAGCAGCAACTAAACTTTAACATGCTGTTGATTTATCATCTGGATCTGTGAACATCTGGAACAAATTGCAACAAACCAGAAGCTGCTGAATAATTTTCGTCTGAACTGAGTGACAGCTAACTGAAACCTCAGTTTCCATTTCAGGTTGTTTGTGGTTTCGCTGTTTGTGTTTTTGGGGCCTCCTCTCTGCCCTTTAAGATGTGATGGATGATCTTGCCTTCAGATGATATCTGTAACAATTTATCTCCCTCCATATGCATTGGCCTCCGTTTATGGTGTGACATTTGTATTCCAAAGCAAATGCCAGCCGTACTCTCTCCTGCTGGTACTCCTGGTGACCACGGCGATCCTCTACAACAAGAACGTTTTCATGGTGAAGGCTTCAGGTTCTGTCTGCAGCTGCATCTGTGCTGAAGAATCAGAAGAAGGCTGCAGATTGTGATGCTGTTTCTAATTCCATCCATCTGTCATCACTTCTCTTGCCTCTGCCCATCCTATCTTCTCTTGCTCCTCCTGATGGAAGTCAGTGTGATGGATAAGGTCTTGTGATTGCCTTGTCAGACCTTTGGATTGGTGTGTGTATGTGAGAGAGAGAGAGAAAGATGTTTTATCCCTGGCCCCCAGAGTTGATTGGATTACATTTACAGTCAGAAAGGTGAGATGGGTGAACAAAGCTTTGTCAGTCAGGACAACTCTCCCTCCTTGCACTGCTCAGACACTGAGTGTGTGATGGTGTATTGGTATGGTGTGAATATACTCACCATTCACCTTATCAGGTCCACTTGTTTAGTTGATTGTTAACACAAATATCTAACAAGCCAATCACACGGCAGCAACTCAGTAGACATGGTTATAATGATTTGCTGAAGTTCAAACTGAGCATCAGAATGAGGAAGAAAGGAGATTTAAGAGACATTGAAAGTGGCATGGTTGTTGGTCTGAGTATTTTAGAAACTGGTGATCTACTGGGGTTTTCACACACAACCATCTCTAGGGTTTACAGAGAATGGTCTGAAGAAGAGAAAATATCCAGTGAGCAGCAGTTGTCTGGAACAGAATGTCTTGTTGATGTCAGAGGTCAGAGGAGAATGGGCAGACTGGTTGGAGATGATAGAAAGGCAACAGGAAGGTAAATCAGCACTGGTTCCAAACAAGATATGCAGAATAGCATCTCTGAAACACGTCCAACCTTGAAGCAGATGGGCTACAGCAGCAGAAGACCACACCGGGTGCCTCCTGTCAACTAAGAACAGGAAACTGAGGCTACAATTCACACAGACTCACCAACACTGGACAACAGAAGATGGAGAAACGTTGCTGGTTTGATGAGTCTCCATTTCAGCTCCACATCCGGATGGTAGGCACAGAATTAGGTGGAATCAATATGAAAACATGGATCCACCCTGCTTTGGATCAACGGTTCAAGCTGCTGCTGGTGTAATGGTGTGGAGGAAATTTTGTAGTACCAACATGGCATGGTTTAAATACCACAGCCTACCTGAGTATTGTTGCTGACCACGTCCATCCCTTTACGACCACAGTGTAGCATCTTCTGATGCTACTTCCAGCAGGATAATGCACCATGTCACAAAGCTCAGATCAACTGCATATCATCTTATATCTAGCCTCCATTTAGGCAAATCTCTGCAAACTTAAAATCTGCACTGCCAAATAATGAGACATATGTGACACTTCATTCCCAATTTGAATGGATATTTTTTCTTAGGAGTGTTAGGAGTAAATTTGGTTTACTATAAATGCTATTAACTCGTGGTTGCTCTGGGTTGATTGCATTAGAACCGTAATGACTACAGCAGGAGGAATAATGAACATGTCACTCTCTAAACGGAGAGAAATTACATGGAAACCATTTCCACTTAACCCAGTCAGCACAGCATCGTTCTTCCATACTACTGATGCAAGCTTGTGCACAGACGTGACATCTGTGTAATTATCTCCAGCGGTCCAGTTTCTTTGAGTCGCTGAAGGATCCTGGTGCGAACAAGCTGCTTTAACTGTTGTTTAAAACGACAACTGGGGACCATCTCCATGTAATTACTGTCTGCCTGACTCCTCGGCTCTCTCTGTGGCTGGTTTGCCAGATTGTGTTGAGGGAAGGAAGTGTGTGTGTGTGTGTGTTGTGTTGTTTGAAGAGGAGGCTGTAGATGAGATGGGCGCTGTTCATTTTGATCAAGTTATGTTTGTGTTTGGGAGGCAAACAATCCTGTGTACGTGTGCACGCTCCCAGCCATCATGGAGTGGGTGTTTGTGTAGTTATTTGAGAGGGTGACCTACACTTGATCCTACATTATTATTGCCAGACATGACTGCTGCTTTTGATGTTGTGGATCATGATAGTATATTGCTGCATAAACAGGAGAACTTTTTCTGCGTCTCTGGTCAGGCTCTCCTGTGGTTAGATTCATACCTGTGGGAGAGATCTTTCAGTACTCTGCTTAATAACACCCTCTCTGATCACTGTCTGGTGAAACATGGGGCTCACAAGGTTCTGTTTTATGTTCACTGTGGTTTTTATTCTACGTGACTACATTGATTCAGATCTTGCAATTGTATGAAATTAATTTTCATTTTTATGCAGATGATTAAATCTGTAACAAATAAACCTGAGGCCTGTTTAGCGATTGTTGAGAGCTGGCTATCAGCTTTTTTCTGCTCCTGAACTCAGACAAGACACAAGTGATAATATTTGGACCAGCAAAGTTGAGTCATTGTTATGGCAATTTTACTCTGAATGAATGTTATTCATTGCAGAGACAGAGCTGGAAACTTCAGTTTTATTTTTGACGGCACAAGAGAGATAATACAGGTCATTTCTAGTCACTTCTAATTAAGGTCACGATGTTTGACAAAGTGTAAAAAGGGAGGGGAGGGAGGGGTTGAAGGGGGGAAAAGGGGGAAAAGGAGAGGGAAGGCAGGAAAAGTGGGGGAGAGGAGAAAGGGTAGCACCGGATATGATGTGTCTGGTAAAGCTGGAACCCTGAAAAACATTTAAAAACAATGAAGTTAGTTTTTAAAACCACGACCAATGAACAGTGAGGTTTTACATCAGCCTTAAAGAGGTTGACGGTTGCATCCGTGAGTGGGTAAAAAACAATCAGAAAAACCGATATCAGAAAAACCGTGACCGCTTGATAATTTATCTTATAAGAAGTTCAACACAGAACTTGGTGATGGCTGTGTTAGCATCTAAGCTAACAGCACCATGTTTTTCTTTGGCAAAATGAACTGCTGTACTGTTGTTGTTTCAAGGCAGCTGGTGGACAGCTCACTGGTTTATTGTCAACTCGTGGAGGCGGCAACACTTCCTACCAGACGCGTGTTAGAACAAGATACTTCCACATCAAGACAATATATTATTTAATGACTTCTCAAAGATTTAAAAAATCATCTAATACAGAATTACACCATGTTTTCTGTGGTAGCTGTAGTCGATGTTTAAAAACCTTTCTCTGCTGCACATGTTCAATTGCTCTGAAGCTAACCAGCAGGACAAAAAGGAGGACAAGCCGACTGTGTTTTCAGGGTTAATTTATTAGAACATGGCATGAATGGAAAGAAAACAGAATCACAAACACATCTGGGTGATATACAAAGAGCAAAGCTCTCCATCTTCACAGGGGAGCAGAAATCAAAGAGATGGAGTACTTCATTTCTAGCAGAAAATTTCTCGTCATAATGGAGTTTTCATGTTCAAGTTCAATACAATATTCATCACCAAACTGGTTTTGTTCAGCAGTTGGTTCAGAGTGAATGTGTGTCTGATTGCCACACAGCTTGGAATGAGAGCATCTTTACAGAGCAAGCGTCGTCTCTGTGTTCGAAACCTCTTTCACTTCCCCAACTCCGATTTCTCCAACACATTTACCCTGAAGAATAATTCTTTAGCTCCTCTGAGGCGTTACAAAATTAATCTGTGTGATTATTTTCCTCCATTAATGGCTTCCACTTTAAAAAGGGATGATATTTCATTACCTGCTTTTAAGCAGTTTTCAGTGGGGAATTGTATGCTTACTGATAAACTCTCCCCAAACATGACATGTTTATTTTGTTAAAACCAACCCTGACTTTATGGGAAGTTATTTAAAGAACAATAGTGTTAGGAATTTATTTGTTTGTTTATTTATTTTTAATTTTAAAGTGTTCTTTTGTGTCTTTTCTGCATTAGACGACCATCAGAGTGTTCTCAACATTTAGAAGTAGGAAGGAAATCTAACTGGAAGCTGATGGTACAACTGAAGAGCAAATGTTTCACCATCTAAAATAATTCATACCCCAGAATTTTTAATGCTGTATCGTGCATTTTTTATTTTTTTTGCACAGTGTTAACTTTGCCACTATTTTCTCAACTGATAAAATGTGTTTTGCTTTTAGCAGTGTGACAATATGAAGTATGATTTTATCTCAGCTGCCACATTAAATTACTGAATGCAGTTTGGTTTTGTTTAATTTCTCAAGTTCCTTCTCTGTCATTTTAAGCATTATGCAGCTGCAATATCAGGGACAAAAAGTCTAAGATGAATCAGCCTGAAAGCATTTTCCTATGCTTGGTGTCTCTGCAGTGTGTCGTCACACAGATCTTCTGTGACTCACTTCCACAGATCTAATCCCAAGACAACATCCACAAGACAAATGAGAGATTAGAAAATGATGCTGCAGCGCTAAAAACATTTGTGGGTCACTTCTAAAAAATAAAATAAGTTTTCTGTCATTTCTCTAAGTAGTCTTCAGGAAAAGTTTTCGAGGCTTCTTGAAGGATATTATACATTTCCCAGATTGCCTTGTACAGACTAACAGACCTTTAAGACTGATATCAGTGTTCATTAGTTTCCAGTTTCTTCCAGTTGTTCCTCTAATTCTATTCATTAATAATTTAACTGAATATTAAAAACTGTCCTTGGACACATGATTAATTGCTAATATCTAAACTAGTTCCCACCAATTCTCAACATAGTCTTCAGGAATAGTTCTCCAGGCTTCTTGAAGGACTTTCCAAAGTTCTTCCACTGATTTGCTAATCAGTTCTTGTTTCATGTGGCATACAGTACCTCAGCCTTTCTCCCCATTTCTCTTAATTATGAATGGCCTCTTGATAGCCACCCTTCCATGGAGAACATTTCTGAAGAGGCTTTGGCCAGCAATAGAAGGACCAACTAAAGGTCCAGATGCATCTCTCAGGTCCTGTGTCAGGTATTTCCTGGATTTGTTCATGTTTCTTAGATCCTGATCATCTGCTGTAGATAGTTTTTAAGTCCGGACACTTCTTTGTTTGTCCTTCTTTTGTCCAGTTTCCTCAGATGTTTTAAGGATAGACTGCACACCATGCTGAGATATGGCAAGTTTTCAGCTAGAAGCTGTTTGACAATCACCTCGTTGATGCTAACACCCTAATTTCTGTCTGTTGAACTGTGTTATCTTTTATGTTGTTTAGAGATGCAACTAAAGAAAGGGGAAGAAATCATGTGTCTTTGTCAGAGACTGCTGGTAACAAGGAGCCTAAAGATTCAATTTAAAACTGGTTATTTGCTAAGTTGTCTGTTGTGTGTTGATGTGATACTGGTTCATCCCACGAGTTAGGAGCCTCTTTTCTGCTTGAATGGTTCACAGGCCAGGGTTAAGTGCCTTAACAAAGAAGATTTTGGGAAAAAGCCAAGAAAAACTATCAGAAAGCTGGAAAACTATTGATCAAGACCACTTTAAAGGATTACAGTGAAGTTTGGCTGCTAGGAAGGTATATATGGAATAAATGAGGGTTGGACTGAGATTTTTACACAGCACTGTAGGTGGAAATGGGCCAAACTCTTCAGGAAGTGCTGATACTTGTTCATTGGCACTTGGTTTTATATAACCTCCTTCCTGAAAAAAATCACTGTAATCAGAGTTTTCTGAATGTAACAGATGGAGTTGAAATCTTAATGAAGTGCACTAATCACCTTATAGAGGTCTGGTTCACTTAATGGAATACCTTATTAGAAACCGTTTTCCATTTTTTAGATTTTTTGCTTGTGATTCCAAGTAGTAGTCCATCTATGGAGAAAGGATAGGGACAAGTTTTGTAACTTGTATCTCTATATTTCAAACTAACAAGTACAGGTACAAATCAAGTCTTTAACTATGAATTCATTCTGAAAGTCTTTCCAACTACAAAACATTTGCCCCACATTTTATACACCTACTCAAGAACCAATGTGGTTTTCTTAAGGTGTTTTCTGACCCAAGTAAAGTCTGGTTGTGGACACAGCGAATTTTTGCCCTCCTCTCTCTGTGATCTGTCAAGGAAAAGAGAACCCTGACTGGTTTTTGAGTAGGTGTGTAAAATGTGTGAAAAATGTTTTGCTGCAGTAAAACTAACTTGTATTTTCAGACTTGCAGAATTAATCTGTACTTGCAGATTTGTATCCGTACTCAGTTTCAAATTTGGAGATAGAAGCTACAAAACGTGTGTCTTTATTGTTGTTCCATAGATATCCAGCTCCAGTCTGACAAGACCTGATGGATTAATGACAGATGTTCTTTGGTTGAGAATATAGGGACAAAGTAAACGGATGCAAAACTGATGTGGGGTTTAAAAAATCCACAACTTTGAAATCACTCAAAATTCCATATTTCAGGTTTAAAATTGGGAAAATTTGGTCTTTTAACGGTGTAGATATTTGTGTAGCTTCACATCAAAATTCCTCTCTGATTTACTAAACTCAGAGTGATCTGACTGTTCTTAAGTACTTTCCACAACCTGCTTCTAAATGACCCCAACAGATGAGAAATTAGAGTTTCAAAAGGAGGTGAATCCACTATTCTGCTTAGTCTTCTGTGACTGGTTGAAGGACCTTTTTAACCAACTAATCCCCTCTTCAGGGCAGATGTATTGAGTCCGAGCCGTCATCTGCTGCACAGCATCCACGTGAACCCAGCAGGGATCCCCGAGCCGAACCACAGAGATGTTTTTGCATAGACGTCAGTTCAAGTCAGACTCATGCCAATAGACAACAGACACATGGTCAATGAAGGAAAGATGAATGAGAATGATGGGTAAAGAATAGATTAAATGCTGTGTCCACAGTTCATTGACAGGGTCATCTGACTTTATAAAATAAATGAGTGTGTTAAACATACCACATCATCATCATCATCATCATCAGTCTTATTAAAAACAGAATGACAGAGAACATTATGTATCAACAACTCAAGTTAAATATGAACATATTTGTTAGTATTTTGCTCTGCAATGTGTCGCTACTCATTCGACTCAGTTTAGTATTGCTTTTAGTTCACAAAGGTTGAGGCCCGTGTGTGTGTCTGCACGTGTGTGAGGTTGCACTAATCGCCATTCTTGTGTGTATTTACATGTTTGTGTGTGTGTGTTAGTGAGGCCAAGCAAACATGCAGCATTAGTCTCTGACACTGGCAGTAAACCGTGCGTCAGGCATCAGTTCAGCTGGAAAAAGTCAAAAACAAGGACACTGTTCGCTACTTTCACTCATCCACAGAACGGCAATAAGTAGATTTAACCCGGCACACACTGAGCGATGTTTGGCCGTCCCAAATGAGAAAATCGTTGGGGATGTCTGAAAACATCTATTCTAATCAGAAAGTTAGGATGGTCATTCTGCCATATACGGCCTACATCTACCAGCCAGCCAATAGGAATGATGTGTTGCTCAATGTGATGCTGGTGCTGTTGCTGAAAAAGCTAAACAGACCTGAGATTTGCACTACTAAGCAGGATTAGTGGCTTATTGAGGAAACTAACTTTGTTTCATGTAGCTGTGTTTCTTCTTCCCAGGTTTTTTTTTTGCCATGGCAACTGATGCTGGAAACGTAGCCTGATCTGGAGGTGAAAGCTCCAACTCCTGAGCAGTCAGTTTACTTGTAATGTTTAAAAAGTCATCGGTGTTTGGAAAGTGAGTCTGTTAAATGAAATCTAAGCTGTCTGACTTTTGCTCACGTAGAAGAATCATGATGAGAGATAAATCAGCAAAGAGGATATTTTGCCTAAATCTTGCTCCTGCTGACGTTTTTGGAATTTTAAGTTGATTTATTAGTATTATCGCTGAAATTTAAGTGATGTACTCGCCATTTTCTTAAATAAATGTGCATCATGTCAAACTCATTAAACAACATCAGAAGTCATCCGTAGGCTACGTCCTTTTTCCTATTCATCACATAAAAATTTCAAAAACTAGGTTAAATAAAATCACTCAACCATGAAAGGCCTTTAATCGTTTTAGAGCCTGATGACAAAAAATTAGCATAAAAACTATCAGTATTGTCACCGACAGTTTAATCTCTTTTCTTTTGTTTACTTGTTCTTTATTTGGACCAAAGAGCAACACAAACAGCCAGTGGCACATTTGACCAAATCAGACTGAAACTTTCCACCTGCATAAATCCTCAGATCTTCTGACATGAATGTTGAGCTGATTGAGTTTTCATACAATACTTATTTATAGAGAAATATAAATATTTTCTCTTTGTAAATAAATGATTGATGGTCACTTGATGCCAATATGACTTTACATAAACACATATTCAGATTTGGGTTTGATTCACTGAGAAAAACCAGTGTCACAGGATTAAAGCTAGATCACCTAAAGTTAAACCTGATTCATAGAATAGTACCAGTTCTGTTCTCAAACAATGCAGCTGCTTGCACTGACATGATGTCACATCCTCCTCATCAGGTCAGTAGAACAGCAAGTGGTGGTCAACCAGCTCACTGTAGACCAATGGTTCCCAACTTGTTTACCTTGGGGACCCCATTCATGTATATACTAAAAAGCCATAGACCTCTGCGCCACCCCGTGCTGAAACCATGTTTGGTTTTATGCTTTAAAAAAGTGAGATTCTCACCATAAATAATGTATTGTGGCTGAGTCCTGTCCTTTCATGAAGCCAGAATTAAATTATTAACATATACCCTTACTTTTTTTTCTTAAAAATAGTGACAATGTGTGGATCACAATTCCTCACAAATGTTTAAATCCTCGGGGACCCCTTGTGGTCTTTTGGGGGTCCTGGACCCCCGGTTGGGAGCCACTGCTGTAGACCACAGTGTGTGTGGTGAACATTTATGTTTTTGGTTGTTTAAATCGTTCAGATCATGAAACTGATGGAGGTTACTTCTGGGTTTCCCATGAAGTATTAAAAAGGGAGATCAAGCCAAGGATTTAAATAAAAGACGTAGAGAAATGTGTCTTGTGAACCTTCAGTTGGGATGTAAAGTAACTGAGTCAAATCATGTCAGAGTTTTCAGTAATCGTTTGTTAAAGGTTTGGAAATCACTTTACTTCAGCTGGTTAGGATCCTTCTCTGTTAGCTGCTGATATGTTGAGACTAAACTAAACATCACGGGGAGATTAACGTCATAGCGGTTTTTTGGTATTTCTTGTCAAGATTGTGGTTGCTAAGCAACAGCATGTAAGTTGAGCTAATTTTAACTTGAACTAATGTTTTCATTCATTAGGATGTTCTAGCAATCTTCCTGATGAAGACAGACATAGACTGGGCTCCTAAGAAGAATCTATCAAATGAGCTGTTTCATGATAGAGTGAAACAGCCCATCGCGGTTTGTTTACACCAAACACATGTAGCAACAACACTATAAAAACACCAAAATGTGTACCTGTGGGAGCAGAAGCAATGCAGTATTTGTCATGAAGGGTCTTAATCCCAACTGATTGCACCCATCCACACACCAAGACCTTATGGACTTCCAAGATCCTAAATGTTTTCATCTGCTTGGATGTGTACAAGCTGGTCTGAAGCAGCCAGTAGCTCCAGATATCAGGAACTGAACTGGTGAATATTTATCCAGTTCAAAGCTTAAATCTTTCTTAGATACTGTAGAAGAACCGAACTCACATCTAAACTGTGGAAATACTCAGAACCTGAACATTATTAGTCATTTTGGCATGTCAGCTTGCAGACGACACATGACTGAATACCAGCAGTTCAGTAAGACTGGAGATGTAATCAATACTTTATCCTATCAATACTCTCATAGAGCAGAGACAGACATTACAGATAAAGCCAGTAGAGATGCTCAGCTAAACTCACCAGTCTGATTAGTCTCTAACTAATCTCAGTCTTAGCGGTATTTGATGTCCCAGTGAGCTGATTCTGGTCTGGAACCAGTTTCCTGGTTCTAATGCTTTTTAAATGCAACCAAACTTGTTTATTTCTAACCTGCGAAGGACGAACCTTCGGGATCAGTCTGCTGCCGGTTCTACTTTCATTTTAGTTCTGTGGATATGGAAAGTGCAGAAGCAGGTCAGACATGAAACATGTCCCCAGTTAGAGTGTGTGTGTTGGTATGGTCAAAGTCCAGTTTGAGTTTACGAGTGAAAACTCTACTCTAACAAAGAGAACTTCTTTTTAGCATCAATGGTATAGTGATTTTTCTTCTTCTCAAAAACAAAAGAAATTTGTTCACACACTTAAAAAACAAACTAAAACACAGTTTTACAGCATTTACCTGCAGTCATGTTGGAAATCCAGTTTTTTCCTAAAACTGCAAATGTAACACTCCTTAATAAGTTAAAAATAATTTAAACAACACATTTTAAATGATTATTGTGAACAAAAAACAGTTAACGATAACACTTAAAATCTGTGTTTTTTTAAAAAAAAAACAAAGGTTTACAAAAAAATACTGAAAGAAAAGAAAACGAGCAGACAGGAAGCAGGAAAGAGTCATTTACAAGGTCGACATCTTTGTATACAAAAGCTGAGTCGTTCAGCTACGTGTTAGTGACCAGTGATATAAACTCTGAGGGATATTCTGGAACAGTTAATAAATATACGAGTATACAACAGGATTAGGAGCAGGACACAGACGAAAAGAGGGAAAGCTTGACAGTCTCTATGGCTTTTACAGGCTGTGTGGCCCAAAGAACCTCAAATATCAGTCGCTACAAACACCCGGCAACCCTGCAGAAAAAAATCAGGACAAAAAGAGAGAGAACAGGATTTAGGTGAAAGTTGTGGGTTGATGAAAAATGATGTGATTGTCCTTAATGCTCAGACCTTCAGAGTCAAAACAAATGGGTGATCATTTAAATGTACTGTTTGAATATAAAAGAAAAGGGACACTTAACCCTAATGGGGTTAGGGCTGGTGCTGGGTGGTGTACCAGTTCCTGATGGAAAATGGTTTCTATTTTTGTTATGATCTGAATTTGTGCAGCAGGAAATTGTTTGAGGGGGACCCTTTTCACTGCTGCACTACTAAACATGCAGCAGAGCAGCTGTGTTACTGGAGATGTTGATCGATGAAAATAGATGCAGAAAGTTCAGAAAGTGATGTTGAACATAACACAAAGAAGTCTGTTGTCTGGAAATACTCAAACAGGTTGGTAAACAGTCATTTCTAATAATAATAAAGTTGTTGCTGAAAATGGCAGCACGAGCAATTTTTGGACTACCAAAAATTGGGGCTCTCAAACAAGTTTTGGACTACCAAGGATGGTAGTTTGGTCTGCTTTACAAACCCTGGTTCGCGTCTACGGCTAGTATGGCTTGTTTGAAGGAGTGTAAAACAGTCCAACAGTATAAAACACCTGAGCAACAAACTAAAAGCAAAAAATACCTCCAACTGTATCTTAACTGCTGCCTCTCAGAGTTCAGGGAGACAAACATCCATTGTTAGGCTCTCACATGGAGAACTTAATGATATGTTTACTGAGTGATGTTATTGCACACAGTTTCTGATTGGTTTGAGCATCTACAGTCGGATCCACTTCCTGCAATTACACTTTTTTGTTGCCAACTCAGTTATTGATGAGTGACGACTTCACCACAAGTAAACAGTCTAGTCTCAGTTGGCCTTAAGGCCTATTTATGCTCCCTTTATGTACGGAAATAGGTATGTCCATTTTAAATGTCCCTGCTCTCATACTTTCACATGTCCTTTACATTGGTATGGTTTTTAGGCAAAACATCAACCAGAGGGAAGAGCAGAGTTCAGAGTTCACCTCCGAGTTCAGACGTCAGTTTTAGACAACAGCAAACATGGTGACGGTGGAGGAGATCATGATAATGTTCGTTCTCAGAAAGAAACATAAGAAGAGGAAGTGCAGTAGATGGTGGGGGTCTGTGCAGCCTTTAAATACATTGAGGCTTCTTCTTCTATGTTCCTTTTACAAGTCACACATCAGTTATCACATCAGTATGTTTGCTCCGTCAGGGTACGGATCTGCAAGGGGCCCAAGAAACAAACCAAATTATGCACGTAATTGATGCAGAAGACATACAAAGTGATCTGTATCCGTATTTAACTCATACAAATGGCCTCAACGTTTACTTAGGGCAGAGCCAGGCTAAATGTTCATGTCTTACATATTGGCTGCACAGTCCACAACCGTCTGTCATGCTACCTCTTTCTATGTCTCTTTCTGAGAATGTACATTATTACGACCTCTTCCACCATCATCACGTTGTCTGAAACTGGTGTGAGAACTTGGACATGAACTCATGTCAAGCATGTGGAAAATAATGAATGACAACATCTGAAACAGACATACCTATGTATTTATGTAAACAGAGCATGAATGAGCCTGTTGAACATTTATCAGTCATAACACTGAAGGAAGTAAATGACGAAGTGCAAGAGAATATAAACAAAAAAGTTAAAGATCCCCCTTGAACACCAGCCCAGTAACTACCTTAGAAACTCATTTCCTCCTTTGTTAGTACGGTGCAAACTTTTGTCTCTCCGGCTTCTTCATCCCGTTGGTGGAGGAGGAGATCTTGGCCGTATAGGACGCCAGAGCGGCTGCCGCCTGAGCCGAAACAGGAACCGCTGTCGCCGCTGTCGGCAACGAGCTCTGCAACACTGGTGCCCCAATGGCGGCTGCCGCGGCTGCTGCTGCTGCTGCTGAAGCAGGAGGGGTGGACAGTGCCAGGTAGGGGATGGATTTCACTCCCAGGAGGCTGGAGAGGGGGAGGGCGTAGGGGGCGCCCAGGATTGGAGCGTGGGGCAGTGCCGCGCCCATCGCTGCCAGGGGGGAGGAGGAGGAGGACGAGGCGGAGGCAGGGGGGGCGGGCTGGGTGAAGCTCATGGTCAGGTCAACGGGAGACGGCATGGAGGAGGACTGGGCGGTGGATTTGGCGGTCTCTAAACTGGAGGGAGGGAGGGTGGAGGAGGACAGGGAGGGGGGCGGAGGGTGGAAGGAGGAGGGAGAGGGGTCAGGAGAGGGAGTTTTGGATGAAGAAGGGTTAGAGGGTTAAATAAAAGACATGTTAAAAAAAATCAAGAGTAAAAACTAAAAATGAAATAAAACCCAAACAGAAAACAAACAGGATCTTTTGGAGAGTAAAAATGAAAAAACTGACAAACCAAAATCATAAGACAGGTGTGTTTTGCTGGAGGTTGCAACAGATTATTGTAGGGGAGTTCGCTGTACGGATGGGGGGTGTTCTGTATAAGTTGGGGTGATGGCTTGGGAGGGGGCTTAGGGAGGAGGAAACAAAACCATTATAGACATATTAGCATGAAGCTGAGATGATGCTGATGCAAAAAACAGGAAAAGGACGAAGTTACTCAGAGAAAATTCCTCCATGTCCACGACAGCATCTTTGCCACAAGTTCGTCATCATACTGCAGTTTGAATGAATTAAGAACAAAAAACAATAAGGTTTAATTCTATAGAAATTAAATTATATTGAGAAGTCATCAACTACAGCCTGAATAGCTCAACGCAATCATTACAAACACATCCTGGGATATCTTAGGTTGTAAAATGATAGAACCTCAGCTGAACAACAAAAGAATAACAAAGAGAATTTTTGCCTCATTTATTTTCTCTAAACAACTTTTAGAGCTTTGCTCCTATTTCTCCATACTTTAGATATAAAAAAAGTATGTTAAAAGCTTCAGAAACTTCGAAGCACCCACTGTGGGAATGAATATTTGAGTTTGGGGTGATTTGTTGACGGCTTTGATCAGTTTGTGTAAACTCTGATCAGACTGAGCCAGTCTCAGGATAACAGCCTTCTGTTCTACTTTGCTTTTTCATACTGAAGTCTGTGAAGCTTTAAACATCATGATGTGTTTGACAGTACACACTGAAAACTCTTCTAAACAGTAGAGTTTAACAATATTTAATCATTTTTATGTTTAAGATGTTTTGGATGTATGAAATGTAAAGAACCATTTTACACACAGCTGTGGGGGTTTATCTCTACATTATATGATGATCAATAGAAATAAACTTTTGGTGCGATTCTAGAAAAATTCTTAATATTTGTTTAACAAATTGCCTGTATTCTAATGATGTCAAATCTACCTCATTAGTTGTACGTAATATGATGATAATAATCAGCCTAGCTCATTGTGTTTTGAATGTGCTGATCTCTAGAAAATTCCTCACATTTTTGTTGTTTTTGGCTGTTCCAATCTTTTAGATCAGGGGTATTCAACTAAAATTTAAAGAGGTCCAGTTAGAGAAAATCTTTTGGAGCCAAGGTCCGGGAGATCATAATGACTATATATATATATATATATATATATATATATATATATATATATATATATATACATATATATATATGAGCCCAAAGTCGCTGATAAAGGGCAGATTTAGCAACTCTGCTGCCTTTCTCTAGCGCAGTCGTCTGCTTTCTTTTATGTAGCTGCCAGTTTACCGTCGCACCATGTTTACCGTCGCACCATGAGCCTCACACACTGATTGGCTGAGTACATGTCGTGGGATAGTTTACCTCACATGTGATTGGCCCGCGTGTTTCCCTACCGCTACTGTGAAGACTGCAAAAGTTGCGCCAGTTAAAATAAAAGCGCCCTGTCATATTTTATATTTTAACTTCGTGTCCATATGGGCCAGGTTCTGGGTCCGGATCTGGGCCGTGGTGTGCTTGTTAGTGACCTCTGTTTTAGATCATGACAATAATGGAAGTTACTTCAGGGTTCCACATGAAGTCATAAAAAAGGAGATTTAGCCAAAGATTCTATGAAAGTATATGAATATGCAGTGATGATTTGGTTAATGTTTTGTTAATCATTTTCTTCCTTTCTGTAAGCTGATGATATGTTGGGGCTAAATTAAAGCTCATGAGGTGATGAAAGGCGTAACTGCTCTTTGGTTTCACACGTCACGATTGGAGCAACTGAGCAACAACACAAGTAGAGCTAATTTGAGTTGATGTTTAGCTTCAGGGATCTTTCTGACGGCAAGGAACCCAGCCAGATGGATTCTGAGCTAACTGGCTGAATGAAGGCTAAGCTACCCTACCCAACAAAAGCCAAGCTACCAGACCTAAAGAAGGCTAAGGTACTCAGCAAGAAGACAACCAAGGCACCCTGCTCAGTGGATGCTGAGCCACCCAGCCTGGTCTGATGAAGGCTAAGCTATGCAGCCTGAAGAAGGCTAAGGCACCTGGCCCAACAGACACTGACCTAGTCAGCTGTATATTCAACTTAATAACTTTATTAACAAGCACACTTAACAATATACTTTGTAACAATCGGGATAAACTCAACGACATAAGTGACACTGATGGATTTTTTTTTTATTGAATAAATTACTCATGCTGCTGAGAAAAGGAAATATTGTTGGATTTACACAAAGCCCTTGACACTGCTGATCACATTTTGCTGTTAAAAATGATATAAGTACAGTATCAGGGGATTTACCCATGACTGGCTGAGTAGGTATTCATTTGAACCAGTGATTGATTCAGGGCTGTTGGAGGTAACATGGGGGCCACAGGGTTCTATACACTGGCCATCGTTGTTGATATTGGTTTGTTTGGTTTCTAGGTTATTGAAATGTTTCATTTTTCTGCAATGTTTGTACAGAGCCGACCAAACCCAGCACAACCTTCACTGCTCCCCGAAGGTAATTTGGTTGCATTTGAGTTTCCATAAACCGACTTATTTTAGGGAGTTATGACATTTGTGCTGGACTCATTAAGACGGTCATTGCTATACTTTTCCACACGATGTGAATTTTGGCTGTGAACAAAGAGAATCTAAACCCTCCTTTCTCCTTTATTGGTTAGAGAAACTGGATTGGTTCTTGAGTAGGTCTGTAAAATGTGGGAAAAATGTTTTGTAGTTATAAAACTGACCTGTATTTTCAGGCATGCAGAATGAATTCATACTTGTACCTGTAATTGTTCTCACATTTTCAAATATAGATGTAAAAGTTATGAAACTTATGTCACTAACCTAGCTCTACACATTTCTATAAATGTGACATGTATTAGTTCCCTTCATTTAATAAAAAAGAACAGTAATTCTCATAAAGTATGGTCTGTCACAGGAAAACTTATATTTCATTGTTTTTTTTTTAACTTGTCCTGTCCAGCATCATAGCAAGCAAAATGATAATCTGGTTGCTGTATTGTGTTGAACAAATTTGCTCTGCCAAGGGGAGGCCTATTGGTAAGACTCCTCTTGATAGTCTGATTCATTTATTTATTTAATTACTTTGAATCACGGAATCTATGTAATCTTGCTGGACCTGACCGGAGGGGACAGAAGAAGATGGAAAATAGCAAAAAGAAGCAAAAGGGAAAGAAGAAAGGAGACAAAAAGATCACAGACAGAAGGAAACGACCCTTCAATCCACACCATCACCAGACAACAAACTGTTACACCTGTACATGAACACACCAGAAAATTTCCTACAACTTTTACAAAAAAAGCAGAGCTGCTAGTCATTAAGAGTTTTTAAATAATAACCAAATCAAAAAGACATATCATGAAAGTAGCATAACAGCGACCAGATACTAACTCACAGGAAGAAAAAAATAAAAATAAATAAATGAATATCGCTTAGTATAAACACCCACAGGACAACTCAGTGACTGTGTCAGCATGCAGAGCATGAGAAACAAGGAGTGATCAGTGATGAAGGGTGATGAGTGAGATCATGCAAATGCGACCGCGCCTCCACGGAGGCCAGAGGCAGACCAGGGCCAGAGGCCCGGGCCCTCAGCAGCAGACCCGGAGCACCAACCCAAGCCACCCCACCACGAAGACGACTCCAGCCCCACCCGAAGGGCGGCAGAGGAGAGCCCCAGCAAGAGCCCCCCACGGTCTTGGGGCACAGGCTCTAGCCCCGAACATTTCACATCAAGCCCCAAATGTTTTTTCATCCCAGAGGTAATACGTTTCCATTCTCTCAGCCGCCTTATGACATTAAAGAAGATGGTAGTTTTGCAGTTTCCTGGCTTATGTGAATGCAAAACAGGTACAATATGACAAATCACAGAGGAATTTTATGGAAGCGGGGAATCCTCCGTGTTGGCTAACAGCCCGGCGTTTTATCCCTGATCTGAACTCTGGTGTTATTTCGAGCGGTCATTATTAGCGGTGAAGAATGGACATCAGAGGGTTTTTTATTTAGAGAAGAGAGAAACTCTTCAGTTGTGGTTGCTGCCGATGGGCTCCAAGACTCTGGCCAACACACGAAACAGGCAAACCACAAATAATTTAAACCCTGTATGTCTTAAAATTAAATGAACATCAGGCGGATCATTCATGACAGTACTTGATACTTCGAAGGTTAAGCTAGCTGTACTAAACTGTTAGCCCTGCCCTTTTCTGTTCTACACATTTGCATTAAATCCAGTGGTGAAGTCTACGTGATTCGCTGGTATACCCGCTGCTGTGAGTGTGCGTGCGCCCAAGCGTGCATGCTATTGTGTTGTAGTAGATGAAAATGGCTTTCCCATTCGTGTTGGATGTTTGGTTTCAAGGTGCTGCTTTAGTTTAAATATGGATAAATAAAGAACAGCTTTATTATAAATTTATTTACTGATGTTTTTGTTCACCTCCAGGTCACTGGCTGGTCAGTAGTTAAAGAGTGTTTTACATTTTATGTTGCTCACAATGCATTTATATTTGGAATACAAAACCAGTCTTTCATGGTCTCACCTTTGTGTGTGTGTATACTTTATGTATTAATGAGGTTGGTGGTTCTTGTATGTGTGTGTTGCTCCAGGACAGGGGTGTTCGAGACTGGGAAGGAAAAATCAGAGTATACCACTAGTTTACACTAAGCTATACTACTGAAAAAGTAGTAGTGGTAAAGATGGAAAACAACAAGTGAAAGAAGGAAAGAAGTGAAATGATGGAAGGAAAACAAGTGATGAAGCCTGGAGGGAAAGAAGGAAGACACAGATGAGATGATAGAGAGGTACAGTAAATACTACAGCATGATCTTTATTCTGAAGATTGCAAGTGACTGAAAACAGTTCACGTTCATCATTTTGTTGCAGAAGATGTGCTCTAAAGAGCAAGTTGTGGAGATAAACAGCAGATGTCTGGAAAAGTAAAAGTTTAATACTGATTTTAGAGATCTTGTTTAGATTGTCACGTTTAAGATTGAAAATAAATACATATCAAAGCACATATTACAGTATTTGGCTTTAAACAAGGTGACACAATGCTCAAGAAAGCTTAAATAAAAAGCCGTTTTTACTGTGTTGGTTCACTGAGATTTCTTTACGAGGGTGTGGGCTCAGCCCCCAATGTTCCCAGGTCCAGGAAACGCCGCTGGCAACCACCTCCCCCCGCTCGCTCCCGGCCATACCCGGGGGGAACAGGGGTGTGAGAGGTCCCCACTACCCTCTCCCTCCCCGCTCCTGACTTTGATTGTTCTTATTTTAGTTTGTTTACTTCTGATCTACAAGACTGACTTTCATCAGTCAGTGAAGTACAACGTAGTTGGTACCTTTTATTGCAGCTCTGTTTGTATCATGTGACCAAAGCTGTCACCTTCAGCTACACACTTGTAAAATCTTTAACCATAAAGCAGGACGTAGGTGCTACAATTACCTTGGACCTAGCTGAGTTTTATTTTCAGACATTTTATACACTACTAGTCAAAAGTTTGGACACAATTACCCTCTGGTTTTAACGAGAATGTGTGTCCAAACGTTTGAGTGATAGTGTATAAGATGTCTGAAAATAAAACTCAGCGAAGTCCAAGGCAATTGCAGCATCTACGTCCTGCTTTATGGCTAAAAATTTACCAACGTGTAGCTGAATTAGTGTGGTGTATTTATACATACATACATATATATATATATATATATATATATATATATATATGTATATGTATATATATATACATACATACCTTTGGAGTCAATGACATATTTCATGTCAAATCCAGTTATTTTGGTTCATCATTTTGAAAGAAATGTTGGAAGCAACATGTGATGGTGAACAGAAATACTAACTCTACTCCATAACAACCTAACAGTCATGTTCCAGAGAACACCTAAGTTGAATATTAAATTAACGTGATCCCAAAATTCTTCCCTTCATTCTCTTTTTACCAACAGATAAAACACCAATTTGCCCATAAATGCTGATCTGAGGTCAGCCGGTGAGAGACCAGGTCAGGAGATGATGAGATGCACTAATCTCTGACATACAGTCTCGTCTGTCTGCGACTGATTAAACAAATATAATGGAAAAGTATGTAAATGTTGCGATGTGCCAACTTTCACCTCTCCTGACCCGACATTTCAGACTGAATGAGGCTGACGTTGGTGTGTCACCCTGCTCCCTCTGCTGTCAGCAGCATGACCAGATGGAAATAGCTGAAAATTATATTTCAGACGTGAATTTGCATATTAATGCCAGTGGAAGCTTGTATTACAGCAGCTCGGTGGTGAGTCTTGCATCTCTGTTACGTTACTGATTAAATGGTAAAGTGACACTAACTTGTCCTCTGCTACAGATGCAGTGCCTCATTCGTTTTATCGTGCACTATTTCTCACATAATAGATGCTGCAGCTGCAGAGAGGAGTGCTCTTCTGCTGTAATGATGCTCAACTTAACCTGCGATGAAATACAACTTGGTGCTTTACTGAAGTACTGTACTGAAGTAGAAATGTCACGTTTAGCATTTTTCACCTCAAGCCTCCACCGGCTTTGCACAGTGAGTCAGTTTGTATGATAATGCTTTTTGGTATTACAGTGGAACAGAACATGAAAAATCAATGAAAAGCATTAATGTGAGCACTGAGGCAGAAACTGCCTGACACTTTTTGTGACAACTCCGACTTATTTAAATGTTATTGGTGAAGCATCAATTTACAAGGAAGATCTCTTATGTATACTAAAGAGATAAAGTTCAACTCAGGCTAATTTATTGTAGTCCAATTACTTTTTTTCCGAACAAATTCATTAAAAAAAAAAAAAAAACAGGAAAGGAAACCAACAGGCGGCATCAAACCTCCTGTGCGGTGCAACATGACAGTGGAGAGGAAAAACTTCTTTTTAACATGAATTAAAACCTGAGATTTCAGTACTGACACTAATTTTTGGTGATGGATGTCTTATGGTGTGTCTAACTGCTACTTTTTGTATAGACGCAGCTTTCTTTAGCTGTTGATGGCTGGTTCTTCCCATCAGGTTGGTGTGCCAGCAACTATACTCCTCCACAACTGATTCAATACGATCCATTGATTAAGTTAACTTAAAAGCCTTAAAATAAGGGATCCTAAGAGTAATTAACCTTCGGGGCTTTTGACTATTTTTTGTAACCTTTAACTTTAACTTTTAAAACGTCACGTGTTATTGTACAGTTAGTTTTTTCATTTTGACCAACTGGACCTCAAATTGCACAAAAACATAAAATCCAAGCAGGAAAAAAATTAGATTTTGGTGTCTGAAAACCACAAACATGAACATCTTTTATAACTTAGAATGCAAATGTAAATAGTTGACTTTAAGAACTTATGTACCAATTTAGCAAACAACAAAGTTTTAAACATGTATTTACATCAAAAAGCGGCAATATCTTATGTAAACTATTTACAAATCAGGTGCCACCATAAGATGCCACATTAATTATTATTTTCTTCTACAGAAAAAAGTTCCTCTTGACCGCCAGACATTTCCATGGTTTTTTCAGTCCTGTCCACCAGGAAGCAGCACTTCAATCTGCATTTGGTGGATTTTGTCCACTCCCACAACTTCTCCTGTTCCTCAGCAACCATCGTGCTGTCATCTAACTTCTTGATACGTTGATGTGGTGCATTTTTCCACCAATACGCTTTTTTTCCCCCTTGCTTGCGAGTACTTTCCTTAGAATCGTCTAATTTTTTATTGTTTTTTTCTGCAACTAACGTGTACCAAATGTGATGGTGATATACACGAAAAAAGGTTGCCATCCCTTTTTTAACATACCTCTGGCTGTACTTGGTCTATCAACACAGTGCTAGCAACAACGCTGGCAGATTGCTTGAGGTCCACACTGTCGACAGAAGATGAAAAAGAGGCTGCATGGCTCTGTCTTGTTGCTACGTCATCTAAAATCAGTTAGTCGTTTTGGACATGCTGGTGCACCCGTTGACCACACAGTTACAATTACATTATTTAACTTAGCAAACACTGTTATCCAAAGTGACTTTCAAGTGAAAAGACACTGGGAGGGAAATGTAGGGTTGAAGTTACGGTCCTACGGCGTCCTACCTCATATGTATTAGACTTTCTCAGTTGAAATCAGGGATTTTTCTCCTGTACAGCCCCATGATTGAAGTTCCACAGGGATCAATATCAGGGCCAGTTCTGTTCTCACTGTAGATCCTTCCTTTGGTTGACATTTTTTCACAAGTACAACAGCTCATTTCATTGTTTTGCAAATGACACACAAACCTATCTGCTCCGAAATCTTGATGACCCCACACTGATCATATTCCCTTACGAATTGCCTTCAGGAGGTAAAGTGCTGGATGGCTAATAGCAGTCTTCAAGTCAGAGGTTATTTCAGCCTTTTAGACCCATTTTCATTCACGTACACAAAGCCTGCCAGGAAATTGGGGGTCATATTTAACTATGAAAACCTGATAAGCAGACAAATTCAGTGATAAAAAGCAACTTTCTCCACTGAAGAGATAATGCAAAACTAAAATCACTCCTTTCCGGCAATGACCTGAAGATGGTAATTACAGCCCCGCTCACTTCAAGGATGGATTACTGTAATTGCCTGCATTTTGGTATCAGTCTCTCTTTTATCTCGTCTGCAGCTGGTTCAGACCTCAGATGCCAGACTTTTAACTGATACCACAAACAAAGTATCCCCCCTGCTATCGCATCTCTCTACTGCCTTCCAATTTAATATAGAATTGATTTTAAACTTATTTTGTACGTTTCGAAGCGTTAGATGGATTTGCACTTGAATACATTTCTGAACTCCTTTATCCTTATTCTAAACCCCAGACCTTTCAGATCAAAATCTACTACAAGGAACAGCACAATGTTGGCTCTTTGGCACCATGTGAGCATGATTGGCTTGGAAATAAATAGATAAATAAGTTAATAAATGAATAGAAAAAGAACCAATATTTTCCCCACCTGAAGGCTGATATTTTACCCACAGCTGGTGCTGAACTGTGTGGGGCTATGTTTTACCGCAACCATGGTACTTCTTTTGGTGGTGCCCCATGTGTATTTTTATTGTTTTATCCTTATGTTTCCTTTATTTTTAGTAGGCATTATTTTGTGTGTGATTTCAGTCTTCATTGTTGTTTTTGTGTGTCATGTTATCCATAGCACTTTGGTCACTTTGGACTTTTTAAATGCGGTATAATTTATTCTTTTGTCAATCCTGTCTGGAAAAAGGTGAAAATGTGTGGTAAAGACATATAGAAGGCAGGGAATTAAAAAAAAAATGTGGAAATTGTTGTATTTTGTTTAAAGTAGATTAAGAATGAATGTGGTTCCAATATTACAATGTTTTTGTTCATGTGGACATGTCCACATTATTGAAGAGCGAGTGATTCTGCAGATGAGCAGAAATGATAAAGAAGCTACGGCTCATATCAGCACACTTTAAATGGTCCAGAGGATGACTCCCTGCATGCATACATTATCTTGCTCTGCTATTCCTGCTCATTTTAATAGATAGAGCAAATTCATCTTGCATGCAGCTGCTCTGGAGCACGACTGCTTTAACTGACTGTTTTAACATTTTTAAAATATAACATCTGCTGATTTATAGCTACAGATGCTAGCGTTAGCACCACTGTTTTACTGTTATGAAAAAGATGACTCTGACTTCTGCCTTTTGGGTCTTCACTGCCACTTTTCATTAACAAAGTCTAGATTGTAGAGACCTCAATGCCACACTTTAGGCAAAACTATTGCCACTGCTTGTGGCAATAGATGAACGAGTTAAACTTCACAACAGAAGCCCAGTTAACAGAAACAATGATCTATGTTCAGTGCTTTTCACACAATATTAAAAATAAATGCACTAACTGAGTTAGGTTAATTGGAATATTGGTGCTTTGAAGACCTTTGAATGAAGTAATGATACCTGGAACGTCTCAGCTGCAGTTTGTAGTTATTTAAAAAAAGAAAAATCCTCTAACAAACTTTCAACTTGTGCACTTGCATTTTGCGTCTGTCTTGTTTTTAAATAAAGATTGTACCGCTCAGCTCTTACCACACACCAAGCCGGCTGCAGGGACAATCTTTGCATGGCAGCAGTTTTTCACCTCTCCTGTTGATGCTTACCATGAAGTGATTAAATACTGAGCCAGGTTGATGGCTATCGGCGTGCCGGTGATGGTGACGTGTCGGTCACTGGTGCTGTCAATCTGACTGCCAATCTTGATCTGAGCTCCTGATACCTGGCGGATCTCATTTATCTTGGTTCCTTGGCGACCGATGATTGAGCCAATCAGCTGTGAAAAAGATGAAAAAAAAGATGAGGAAGCTGATCGTCTGACTGGTCAGCAGCCACAACAAGATGACCAGTTTGATCCTAATTCTTACATTTAACTTCTTTAACATATAAGTAATAAAAGCAGGCTTGATTGCAGGTACAGCTAAATTAGCTCCTCTCTAACACCAACTCAACAAACACTTAAAATATTCTGATTAAATAAGATCCACCTCCATCTGAACCCTCACCCTTGGACTATATTTCTCATCCTCTTTGTCTACGCGTCCTTTTGTCTGTTTGTATGACGGACAGGAGCAGGTGGTGAACTCATCTTCCTGACATGACCTCAGTTAGCATTTGGGAGCTAAACTGGCCACAGCGAAGCTTTGTTCCATTGGAGATGTCACAGGAACAGCAGACATATTTACTGTGTTCACCTCCGGGTCACTTCAAACAGTAAAAATGTCGCAACATGTCTGCCAGGCCAGTACGATGTGCTGTGCTTCATCTTCTGAGCATCAAGGTTGCATTTTAAAACACTTAAAAAAATATACACTACCAGTCAAACGTTTGAACACATGCACATATATATAGAGAGATATCTCTTTCTCCCCCCTCTCTCTCTCTCTCTCTCTCTCTCTCTATATATATATATATGTATATGTATATGTATTGGGCTACCAAGATTAATCAATTAGTCATGAATACATTGACTATCAAAATTGTCTGTGACTAATTTGATTAATTTCGTGAAGCTTTTTTTATTCCTAAAACTTCTGCTGTACCTTCTGCTGCCATGTAGCGGCAATTGGGCAATTGGACGGCAATCACAGGAAAAGTTACACCCAAACAACAGGATCATGGTGAGCCAGCAACAGAGCTCAAATGTCTGGGAGCATTTTATTAAAAATTCCAGAGAAGCATGTGCCGTGCAAAATCTGCAAGATAGAAATTGCTGTCCAGGCAGTACAACGGCGATGCACCAGCATCTTAAAAGGAAGCACGTTCATTTTCTGACGAAGAGGGACATTTGTCATTAAGCTAATTGGCTAGCTAGCTGCTAACATTAGCGTCAACAGTGAGCTTCTTACTGGTATTGATAGCTGTAACGTTATCTAGTGATGGTGACTTCATTACTCAGCACACAAATGTTATGTGTTTGCTGTAACGTCATAACAGCAATTTCATGTTTAATAGGAAATGTGATAATGCAAATTTTTTTATAATGCTATGTTACAGTGTTGAAAAAAAATTTGCATTCCTCTTCAATGGAAGACTTTGTTACCAAGCCAACAACATGCACACCTTGGCAAGCAAATATCCTAAATGAGGCAATCTAGACGGATTCTAGATGTTTGTGATGGACATAAGACCCCTTTCCATGGTTGGCAATCAAAGAGATGAGCAAGCAGTTCAACCCAGAAAACCACAACAACTACCTACCAGAACAACATAAAAAATTCAAAGTGAGCTATCATCTTAATTGTTTTTTTTTTTTATTAGATAGCACATAACACTTAAATATAACACTTCAAACTGGAGGCTAATGTTGGTTACATAAGAGCAGCTGCATGCTACAATTTACATATGACTAATAGCCAAAATAAAGGTGACAAATCGATTATCAAAATAATCCTCTGTGGCAGCCCTTGTGTGTGTGTGTGTGTGTGTGTGTGTGTATCTATATATATTCTGCATGAATCTACAGAAGAGAAAAATAATCAGTCAAATTTATCTGACTTCACATTATCTAAACTAACTACTGTGCCATGATGCTCCACCACACCACCCCCTCCTTATCTGCCTTCCTTTCAGCTTCAAACATCAGATCCAATTGTTGCTACGGCAACTAAAAATGCTCTGATTTTTGTAACAAATGCAGCCATGTGGTTGTCTACATAAAAAAAAATAAATAAAATAAACAACTCTAAACTTATTGTACTCAGTACTGATGCTACAGCACCCCTCACTGTGTCCATGGCAACAGTGTCCTTTCTGTTTCTCTTGTCAGACCAAATAGGAAGTAAAAGCATGTCCTCCAACTTGTTCTTGACGCTGATGGTTAAAAACCACAAATCAGACAAAGAAAAATGGAGAATTTAAGATCTTGTGTCAGATTTTCTTGGACAGAAATGCCACATTTAGATAAACAATAAGATTTTCTTACACCACCAGTTGCTGTTTTTTCTTTTACAAATCGGGAATAATAGAAAAAGTCCTGTATGTTTAGATGACCTGAATAAGGAATAATTTCTCTGTCAACAGCAGAGTGTAAACATGATCAAACTGAACATAAATGATGCATTTTCCTGGTGCTTTGGATATAAACCCTCAGCACAGATCATCTGTCATCAGGGTCCAAAAGAATAAATAACTTCAATGTTGATATTTAATGTTTTACTCACTTTCAGTGAGGAAACAACGTCTCTGTGATTTCAATGATCTAAATTTACTCAGTTCGGTTCCCTGCTTGCCTGGAAAGATATAAAATAATAACCACCGAAATTTCCTCTGGAGGATGAAATGAATTTGAAAATGAGTTTGAAGATGACTGCATATGAATGAAACAGAGGACAGAGACAGGATTGTGGGTGGCACGTGACAAATATGCATTTTACTCAGTCTTCCTTGCATATACTTACACATGTTATACACCATCGGAAAGCTAAGATTCTTGAGATTTGAACGATGTATACTGGTCCAGGCTACAATAATAACTGTAGATTCAATAAACACTTATTTTAGTACAATGGCCAATGCAATTTATTCTTTACAGATCCTTGTGGATCTGCCAGGTCCATCAGGTTGGCCATGGCCATGAATAACAGATGATGCATGATATGTCACAGCAGTCAGATGACGCTTCTGAGGAAGAGTGCAAACAGAATAGTTTATATGTAAGAAAAAAAGATTCAATTATCCTCTTTTTTATAGCCAGAAGAGCCACAATGAAAATCAGCGCACTGTATTTTTTGACACGATTAATGATTTCTTAACTCTAATAGAAAGTACCAAGCAGTTACATAATTCACAGCAATAAAAAGTAATGGAAAAGGAATCTGGTAAAGCACTACGTTACAACAACATACTTCTTCTGTTAACATGCACATAATATCAAGTGTATGTGCGCGTTATGTTGACTTGATGCTGAGAGGAACAGAAGCAGAAACTCAGCAGAAACTGAGCAAATTGGCTTTAACATCCTGGGTACGCTCTTATAGCCATTCACTCAGCGTCTGTCAGTTGATACCTTTATTGCGAGGGAACACAAAAGATAAAAATCTCCCTATGTTCCCTAGGGCTCTCTGTACAGAACTGTGGAATTTATTCACCATTTTGGAGGAAGCACCAGTCTGTACAGCAGTAGAAAGGGTTACTGGCTACACGATTTGAAATAAAACATTACCGATCTGGATAAAACGGCCATGTTCAGATGCAAACTTCTCTTTCCTCCACCAGATTAAATTAATTAGTTAATCCTGAATATTTAGCAGAGATGGTGACTCGGAGATGGGGAGATCTGAGTCTGGGACTCAGACTCGAGTCACGCTTAAGTTGCAGTTTCAGTGACTTGACACTCAACTTGGACTCGCAATCAAAAGAATTGCGATTCAATTCTGACTTGCGATTTGAGACTCGTAAACAATCTTATTTTCTTAATGAGCTTCCCTGTTTCCGATATCCTATCTGCTGTCATTTCCCCAGATGAAACACTGATGTAACATCACAGATGCGCCCCAAGTGCATGCGCAATCAGTCAAAACACTGGTAAACATAGCTGTTGCTCCATTGTAACTTTTGGCTAATAAAACTAATAAAAACAGACCAGTATAAGAGCAGCAAACTGGAACATCTGCAGTTAAAAAAATCCAAGGTGCTAGATCTACCACATCCACTTTCATGCATCTTAAAACACACCTGGAGGAGTTAATCACTGTTATATGAAAGCTAATGTTAGCATCTATGTGAGCAAGAAGCTTAGAGCCACAGCGATGTAAAGCTTGTTACTACCTTTATACGAAAATAATAATAGCTCCATCAGTCTGGCCCCACTGGATGTGTTCAGAAGAAGAACGAGACATTTATTGCACAGTTTCCACAATCTGCTGACTTTGCCATGATCACATTAACCTGGGACCAAACCCACTGTAAAGAATAGGGTTTTACTGGGTCTGTTCATTAAGTCCAGCTGTTGCTGATTTAGGAATGTAGAAAATATTTGTTGGGTCTACAAGTACTAGATCTAAATTGATCTAGTTGAGTAACTTAACTGACGTCAACAAAATTGGTGCAGATTTATATTTTTCATAAGCTGATATGAGACCCATTAGGAGCTTCATTATCACTGAAAGATCTCTCTGAAAGAATATTGTTCTCTTGTTTTGGGTCTTTTAAATTAAACTTCTGAGTTGCATGAGTCCAGAAGTTCAAGAAGCATTTTCACTTTTACAGTGTTTCTTTGCCTCCTCTTTGTCTCCATCCTTTAGTCCTTTATAGCCACATTGTTCCAGGCTCTTTCCTTCTGTTATCAGCTTCAGTTTTTTTTTCCCCCTCTCTTTATCTCCATGCACCAACAGTCATCTGACCAACAAGCTGCAGAGAGCTATTCTTAGAAGGGGCTGTGATAATGTAAGCATGTGTGTAGCTAAAATGACATTCTGGGAGACAAAGTGCCAGCTGACAACAGCCAGGTCGTGAGCATTTATGTGAAATCCACTTCTGGCCACTGTTTGACCTCGTTGAATCACAACCGGTCCCCTGTGAGTTACAACCAGCAGAGGCACCGTAACACTGGCAGTCCGGCCAGAAGCTCATATCTTCAGCTGTACCACTCAGGTTAACCTTTATGTGTCTCTGCTTGTTAGTAACCCGGCACAATATGCTGACTTTAATCAAATGACCAGATATTCTGTAATGTTGTTAGTTAACCTGATCATTAAACCAAAAATATGATGACAAATTACTAAACCTCTCCAAACCATGAATGATTTACAGAGGTTTACCACATGGTTTCAGAGACTGAGTCTCGAAGTGATAAATCTCCACAGAAATAATTACACCAAGTAGCAGCTGTACTTTCATTATTGCTTTTGTGTTTTTCTTTGCCAATGGTGACCTGTCAAGATGTACCCCACTGCAAATGCATGGTTTAAAGAAAAAAATATGAAACACAGAAGATATTCAAAGGAGGATAAATGTGCATCTTTTCTTCTACTCCTGAAGTGTGGCCAAACTAAGTTGTCCGATTAAATAGGATGGCTGACCAGCATAGCTTTATCATTGCTGAAGTTCTATTCTATTCTATTCTATTCTATTCCACAGTCATTTAGAAGATGCTTTTATCCAAAGTGACTTACATTTGAGACCCAGTTGGACCCAGGTGCTCTCATGTAGTGCTAGAGGCAGTGCATATATATATATATATATATATATATATAGTAAGTCATTTTGTTTAAATACAACATCACGATTTCATCACACAATATCATCTTGGGCATAAGTGCACACAGCTTATTCAGTACTTGGTTGAGCCAAAGAGCTGGACAAATCTTTCTAACTTATTCTGTTAAGTAGAAGTTAGTAGAAGTTAGCTACTGATTTGGCTAACGACAGTGATAGCTTAGCAATCTGCTGTGCAGAATTAGAAGGTGACTCTTTAACCTGGGAAAACTCTGCTGTGTATAACAATGGTAGCTATTAGCATGCCTGCTGCTAGTTTTTGATGTGCCAGAGGTTAGCTTCAGCTTTGTCTGACTTCATAGCATTTAAAGTATACTGCAGTACAAACCAGATCCACTGTTCGTGACAGCATACTACTCCATCACTAGACAGATAAGAAGACAAAGCAAATCAGAACCATGCCTAGCTAGTTTTGGCATGTTCTTATCAAAGCAGTGGACAGTTTAGTAGAGTTTGACATTTCAATAGGGACCCAAGAGAGCATCTAGTTGAGTGGGTTGCTAGCAATGTAATGCTAATCATTAGCACAAGCTAATGGCTCCCCAGGCCAGTTAAGGCAAGACATAGTCTAATTTTATTTAATTGATTTCTTACTTTATTTTATTTATCTGTTCAATATAGTGTGTCTGAGCAGCTGGTCTTACTAAATTTCCTTCTAGTTAGCAAATTTATCACCTAGGCTAAATGAGTTCTTACCTCAAGTCACTTAGATACTAGTGACAGCTTACCATTTGCAAGCTCAGTAGATGACTGCTAGAGAGCTTCCCCTTAAGGTTGGACAGTTTGGGAACTGATTGTCTGAGACCAACCCAGACAGAAATATGGACAAACTCATAGGATTGTGTCATTTTGAGTCATTTGCTTGAACAACGGATACTAACTCAAATGGACCAATTTGGTTAATCACTTTACTTTGAAAATTACTTAATCATTCCATCCATGCTGTGTACACATTGTCCTGATGTTCCTCTTAAAAGTAAAAATCAGTTTTATTTCAGGAATCTCGAAGTAAACCCAGGTTAAAGGTAAAATAAAATATCTCCAGAGGTGCCAATAGGAAAGCATCCTGTCAGAACAACTTTGGTTGTTTTTCTTTAATGTGCAAAATAGATTTTATTTGATTTAAAGGAGCAGCAGTTCTACTCTAAGCTCCCTCCAGTCGAATGCTTAAAGAACCAAAACACCATAAGGAGGAAACTAATTTAGTTTCTTTCATTTACAATCTTTTCTTTTACCTGTGACCAGACACAGGACTTACATTAATCAGTGCATAAGAACTTCAGGCTCTATTAATGGTCTGATATAATACATGGATTACATCTGCTTCCTAATTAAACAGTTAAATGACAATTAAATTAGTTTGCTGTAAACTTTATTGTTCATCTAATTAATTAAACCAACTGTTGCAGCTGTAATTTAAATAAAACTGTTTGAACAGAAAGAATTACTGCAGTCCTGATTGGAAAAACAAGCTCTTTCTGTTCAGTCGACTGCTTTGGAGATGTGAGGTTATCACACAGGATGCTGCGTTCCCCCTCTGAGCAGCTCTCTTATGTAAGTACCACTGGGTAAAATCAGCCTGCAGCCGACGAGCAGAGGGGGAAGAGGACAGGGTTAGGGCTATTTTTGGGTGATTCCCTGCTGCCCTTGTAATTTGAAAAGGGTTATTGAAGGAGAAAGAGAGAGAGAGGGCTGTTTTTAAACCTCTAACTGTGAGCTATAGGATGTCATTAAGCTGCTCTGCTTGGCCCTGTTCAATGACACACACGCACGCACACACACACACAAACACACACATATTTCACACACTTGCATGCACTAGGTCTTAAGCCCCTCTCTTCTTTGTGCTATTGTGTTTCTGGTTCTGCTGTATTCTCAGTGGGAGGTTGGGGGAATGTGCACACATGTAAACAAGTCTGCATGTTAAATGTGTTTTTCATGCTAAATCCACATAATGGCATGAGCGGAAGCCTTGAAACTGCTGCTTACTGTATGCCTGAAAGGTGGCAGCACCTGCAGAGATGCTGATTGTCCTGTCAGGTTAAAGATGTTGAGTTTTTGGTGGAGACATGATCTCAGTCTTTCCTGTCTGTTCTCATATTCCAGATGGCTTATTCAGGAAAATGTTGATGAGGAAAAAGAGATCTCTAAACTCACCAGAGACCACTTATCATCAGACTGACCCTAAACAAGTAGTTTTGGTTAAATGGAAATAGAAATCTCCGTCATAGAAGAATTGTATCGCTCTTAAACACCTTCCAAATTTTGGTAGTATTCGGCTGTTTTTGTGAGATGCCTAGAAAATCTACAACACCCTTCCCATTATTGATTATATCTCATCTGCGGCGGATCTAAACGTCTCTGAATTGACAAGAATACCAGCTTCATCCAAACCTGGGGTGTCCAAAGTCGGTCCTTGAGGGCCACCTCCCTTAAGGCCTGCTACAGCACACCTGATGATCATCATAACAATAACGGGTTAACATGTTTGAGCAGAACTTGAAAACAAACTGTTGAGGAGAGCCATTTAATTTAAATCAGATGTGTTGGAGCAGGAAAACATCTAATGCCTGCAGGACTGTGGCCCTTGATGACCGGAGCTGGACACCCTTGATCTAAACCATCAATTTGTACCTGTTAATAAAGTTCCTGCAATCAAAACTTTAGTGAAAAAAACTTCTCAATTCAGAACACTTGGCTAATCATCAACCTCCCCTATTACTTCCCTTTACTTTCCCAATAAAAACTTGCCAGGTGTAACCTACATACTCAACTCTGCTGCTCATCCCACAAAAATATTTTTCCTTGCAAATGTAGCTCCATTTAAAATGGAAATGAACAGATTTAAGATTTATTGGCAAGAAGCTTTGTTATGACAAAGAAATAATCCACCAAACTAATTTATTAACTTTTAATTTATGTAAAACACTGTGTTGCCTCATCCATGAAATGCACCCCTTAAATAAATGTTAATATGACTTGAATGACTGAACTAAACAGCGATGTTTGGTTGATAATGACTTTTTTTTTCTCTCTCTTTCTGCCCCATCACTGTAGGGAAGAACACAAGCAATTCCCATATGATTAAAGTGGTGTGTTCTTACCATATCTGGTTAACTGAAGGTGTTTGTGAATGTAAATGACCATGAATGGGCAGGAACATGGTAAAGGAGCATGGTAAGCAGCTCCCAGTGGTTCATTTCAGTGAAATCAACCCTCACTTCTTAAACCATTCCTTATTTTCCACTGACTTCTTCATATTAACTGAGTTTAAACAGCTGTTGCTTTATAGGATCTGAGCACAGCGCTAATGATATACTTGAGATTCAGACTGACATGAAATAGAGATCCTAACTGACTGGCGGGAAAACTCTGATGTTTATCTTTAAGAGATTCATCACATGTTCAGAGGATCCTCATCGTGTCCGAGAGCGAAAACATCAAGAATCAACAACTTCAGCCATCTTTGATTTACCTCTGCTAGAAGCTTTTAATCTGAGCTTTGATGTCTTCACTGACTGATTTAAATAACTGAGTGCTTCTGAATTTTAATGTGTTTGCTTAGTTTAGAGGGAAAATACGGTGGTGAGTCTTTGAGCCGAATGAAATGATTTGAGTCAGCAAAGTGATCCAGCTCACCAGAACACATCTCCTATGAGCAGTTTAATTACAGCATGAAACAGCTGACTCATAGTGAAGGGAGTGTTTGTGGAGTTATTGGTCATGTCACATTTGTCAATCCTCAGTGGACCACATCTTCTCTTTTTTTTTTTGTCTTTATGCACTCATATAGTCCAAAGAAAGACAAATAAAGACAGAGATGTTTCTACAACATCCAGTAATATGGTTGATTCGCCAATCATCAGATTAAATAGTAACAGGTGAGGGTGTCAGGATTGGGTATAAAAGAAGCATTCACCAAAAGTTTAGTCTTTCCAAAATGGATGGATTGTGACTCGCCACTTTGATCCAAACTCCATCAGAAAATCTTCAATAAGTTCAGCAAATATTCCTTAATGACATATTTTAGAGAACTAAGAAGCGTTTAATTCAGAATTAAGTATTCAAAATGAAATAATTTGGAATTAAAGTATTCTCCGTGTTTATATGGGAAAAGTAAAATCAAATTGAGGTTTACATGGAAAACACGTTTAATTGCCTTTATTCAATTCCGCTGAAGGTCTAGGGGTTGGGAAGGGTTCTGGTTGGACAGGGGGCGGACGTGATGTGTTAACGTCTAGTGGAAGTAAACAAACTTCAGTTCCTGCTTCTTTTCGGCTATAACATGGAAGACCACATAGTAAGAACCAATTTTACTCTGATTTTGATTCTAGTTTTGAAGCAGCAGCTCGACACCAGCATATAACTTTACTTTGGTCAGCTGAGGAGAAGGGAGGTGGTGTACCGTACCGTCATGATGACAAGACCAGGGAACGAGCATGTGCAGAACAACTGGAATTAATTAAACATTTTTTTATCTGTTATGTTTTTCGCCTGATAGATTTGCTTTTGAATTGAATTGTTGAGGTTATTGGTCACATAAATGGTGGAGAACGTTTTTAAATTAATATAAACCAGATTATCATGCAAAAAGCCTCATCACAGAAAAGATTGAAATGGCTTAGTGAGAGTTGTGTAATGGACTCAGACTGTTTGTGAACCAACCGAACGAAGAGGTGATGAAATATGAAACGGCTTAGCTCAGACCGGACGGATCAGTGTCTGTGATGGATGGATGGTGGTGGCAGGGTGAGTCAGGAGAGATATGTGGCAGCAAAAAGAACAAAAGGGCTCAGCTTTGACCTCACCGCAGTCAACACGTCCATCAGACATGACAGGAAACAGTTCAGAGTTCACTTCTGAGGGATGAGCTGAGGGAGATGTGCTCAGTGTTTTCTGTGCATGTGGAGCTGCGGTCCTTTTTAAGCACAACAGATAAAACCATACACTGGCAAACATTATGGAGAAAAATTGAGCACTGAGAAATTAAACTAAATTAACCGTATGAAAACAACAACTATGGAAAAAGTGAAAGTGTTGGTAGCTTTTACATAGCGGAGGAAGAACAGGGTTGCCATGGACATCAGATCTCAAATAAATTATAATTCTACTTTTTATTTTCCTGAAAAAATGTACAAAAAAGAATAAAAATGTTGCTGTCATCTGCAGAGTTTTTCCAATTTGCTCGAAACCAAAATATTCCATTAATGTTCCCATTCACAGGAAAAGTTGGATTAAAACTATTGAAAGTGTGCTGAACATCATAGGTCTGATTTCCTCTAGAGTGAAATTAAGCTTTTGTTTACATGACACCTTTACTAAGTAAATCCTCTTTGTAATGCATGGTTTTCTAAATCTTTGCAAATTTTGCAACCTGATGTTTGCATCTGACATGAAGAAATCAAGACAACTGCAGCCCAGTCTGAAAAAAGTCTGTTAACTTGTTCAGGTTGCATTTTTACTCACATCATTTGGAATGAGGAGCTCCTGAGATGTGGTCTGGGGATTGGCTTCCACCCCTGTTGACAGAGAAAAGAGAGGGATCATTTAGTGATTGAAAACCATCCTACACACACACACACACACACACACACACACACAAAGAACCCCAAAACAGGGTACTGAATGACTTGATGTCCTTTGTTTCACCTTGTCCTGTCCAGCAGCAGAATGATGGTCTGGCTGCCGTGCTGGGCTCAACAAATTTTCTTCTCAAAGGGGAGTTTTATAGAAATCATAGAAATGAAGATTTGTGGAAATGAAGACTCTCCTTCATGCCATGTTGTTCTGCATTTTGGTTATTGCTAAGATTCATGTTAATGACGCATGTGACAAGGTGATACAAAGCAAGTGGGAGAGTGAAGAGAAAAAGGATAAAACAGAAACAGAGCAACCAGATAACCAGCTGCTACATCTGTAAATAAATTTAATATCTTACAGCTACTGTAAGAAAACAACACAGACAATCATTGGGAGCACCTCCAAGAAGAAAAAACATAAGTAACAATCACAACACCAGCAGCAATTATGCAAAAACTTAACTGTAGCTGTTGGTTAAACTAGCAGGACAACACATAAATAGATGGCTTATTATGGTACAAACAGTTACAGAGTCAGACAAAACAGAAGATAAAAATAGAAGATAAGATAAGACCATTACTGGTCCCCAGCAGGGGACATTCTAGTGCAACAGCAGCAAGACAGGATCAGAAGTAAAAGCCACAAAAGAAATTATAAATAAAACAAAGTTATTGTTGAGACATATGCATAAAAGAGTAGAATTAAGAAATAAAAATGAAAAACTTGATAATTATTTACAATATGTACAATATTAATTTATGCTGTCTTTTATTGTGCAGTGTGTGTGTGTGTTTGTGTAACAGGGTGGTGAACCAGCTCACAGTAGACCAGAGTGTGAAACTGAGGGTAGTCTCTCAGGGTTCCTCACAAAGTTCCAAAAAGGGGGTGCAATCCAAGAATATAATTTAAAAGATGTAGAGAAAAATGTCTTGTTAACCTTAGGTTGGGATCAAAAGGAGCTGATTTAAATCACGGCAGAGTTTGCAGTGATTGCTTGGTTAATGGTTTGGAAATCACTTTTCGTCTGCTGGTTAGAGTCACCCTCAGTGCCAGTCGAAGGTAATGTGGAGCCCTAGCTGAACCTCAACTGTCTGTCTGTCTGTCTGTCTGTCTGTCTGTCTGCCTATCTATCTATCTATCTAGATCTAGATAGATAGATAGATAGATAGATAGATAGATAGATAGATAGATAGATAGATAGATAGATAGATAGATAGATAGATAGATAGATAGATAGATAGAAAAATAATAGTTATTTACATATAATTGGGTGGTGGGAAGCAATTCAGTGGCAGATCGACGGGGTGATGGGGTTGACAGGAACTGAGTTGTACATAGGGTGTAGCTGTTATACAGAATCTAGGCCACAATAGAGGGAAAGAGCTGGTTGTGGTTTGTTTACACCAAACACATGTAGCAACAAAATGTGTATTTATAGGAGCAGAAACAATACACCATTTGTCATGAAGGTTCATAATCACAACTTTCATCCAACCACATTCCAAGAGTTCTAGACTTCCAAGATTTTCCATGTGTTCATTTGCTTGGACATGTAGAAGCTGGTCTGAAGCAGCAGATAGTTCCTGGTATCACGTACTGAACTGGTGGTATTTCTCCAATTCAAAGCTTAAATCTTTGACATAGGTCAACTTCTTTCAGGTACCAAGAACTGAACTTGCATCTAAAATGAGGAAATACTCAGACAACATCTCACATCTTCCTGAATAACATGAGTTAGTTTGGTTTGCTTGACCTTCATTTTGATTAGCTGGAAGTAAAAAAAAATGGAACATGGTTTCAAACTAATTCTGAACCGCTAGGGTGAAAACAGTATTCTTACAAAAGTCCATTTAAATAAACATTTATATCTTTTCATCATTTATCTGCCTACCTACTCTATCATTACACTTCAAACTTTCCTTTCTGATACAGCTTATATTTAGGTCTGGCTTGGTGACCTCATCCGTCCCTTTAGTTCTGCTGCTGTTGGCTAAGGCTGCTGGTGGGCATCCCATGATGCACTGGGCTCCTCTCTACGCTCTTTACTCACCATGTGTAAATATATGACATCATAAATTTGCTTCTGTATTTCTTTTCGCAGCAGGAGTTAGAGTTATGGTACTTGACCCCTCTTTCCTCTTTCCTTGTGCAGCTCAGGATGGAGAATTGATTCAAAGAGAAGATTTGATGTAATGTGTTGGTTTCCTAAGTAAGGTATTGCTTTATGTTTTTTTTTTTAAACTCTTTTCAGTTTCACCTCCCTTATTCTTTTCCTTCTTTTCCATTTATTTTAGATACATCTTTTCCCTGCTTTTCTCTCTTTTTCCTTTATATTTTATTCTTGCTAGACATTTTCCTCATCTTTCATGCACCCAATTCTTTCTTTCACCCAATTCCTCTTTGTATTTTATCTCTCTCTTTCCTCTCTTTTTTCCCATCCACCGCATGCATGGGAAAAGCAGGCATCATGGCAGAAACCTTCAGTCTGCCCAGGTGACCTGAACCTGTGATTGTGAAGAAAAACCTCAGAGAACAAGAAGAAGTCTCGCTCAGCATTAATTCCTTTTAATTATTGAAGCGACTTATTCTTTGAAATGCAGCTGCGTGTCTACATCAGATCTTTGGACGACACACGTCTGATTTCCAGCTTTGGTCAATAAGCAGTAACGTTCCTCCAGAGCAGCAGGAAGACTCACTGATGTGCCCAGAAAGCCACATGCAAATATGGACATGAGAGAGCTGCTCTGCAGTGGCCATGTACGCCCAGCTGGACGCTTCCAGTTGAAGCCTTCACAGTCCGATTATCATTCCCAACACTGCTCTGAAATAAAGATTCTGCAATGCTCCAAACCGAAGAAAAAGGAGCCTTATAAAAGGTGAACCCTGTGTCTGATAAAATGAGCAGATTTCCTTCAGACGTCTTCAGAGGATGTGACGGAGAAAATGATGAAACCTGAGGTAATATGGCTGTTTCTAAAGATGGAAATGAGGTTTCTGAATAAATCTGGTTTTTAGACGTTCAAACAGTGTATTTTTTTGTCAGAGAACAAATACAAGACTTCAAATGTAAAGGTACACACACACACACACACACACACACACACACACACACACACACACACATATATATATATATATATATATATATATATATATATATATATATTTACACATGGACAAAATTGTTGGTCCCCTTTGATTAATGAAAGAAATAACTTGAATCTGACAAAAGTAATAATAAATAAAAATTCTATTAAATTTAACCTACGAAAGTCAGACATTTCTTTTCAACCATGCTTCAACAGAATTACTTAAAAAAATAAACTCATGAAACAGGTCTGGACAAAAATGATGGTACCCCTAGAAAAGACTGAAAATAATGTGACCAAAGGGACATGTTAATCCAAGGTGTGTCCACTAATTAGCATCACAGGTGTCTACAATCTTGTAATCAGTCAGTGGGCCTATATATAGGGCTACAGGTAGTCACTGTGCTGTTTGGTGACATGGTGTGTACCACACTCAACATGGACCAGAGGGAGCAAAGGAAAGAGTTGTCTCAGGAGATTAGAAAGAAAATTATAGACAAGCATGTTAAAGGTAAAGGCTATAAGACCATTTCCAATCAGCTTGATGTTCCTGTGACAACAGCTGCACATATTATTACAGAAGTTTAAGATCCATGGGGCTGTAGCCAACCTCCTTGGACATGGGTGCAGGAGGAAAATTGATGACAAATCAAAGAGATGGATAATACAAATGGTAACAAAACAGCCCAGAAAAACTTCTAAAGAGATTAAAGGTGAACTTCAAGCTCAAGGAACATCAGTGTCAGATTGCACTATCCGTCGTTGTTTGAGCCAAAGTGGACTTAATGGGAGAGGACCAAGGAGGACACCATTGTTGAAAACAAATCATAAAAAAGCCAGATTGGAATTTGCCAAACTACATGTTGACAAGCCACAAAACTTCTGGGAGAATGTCCTATGGAGAAAAGAGACAAAAATGGAACTTTTTGCCAAGGCACCTCAGCTCTATGTTTACAGACGGAAAAATGAAGCATATCAAGAAAAGAACACCGTCCCTACTGTGAAACATGGAGGAAGCTCTGTTATGTTCTGGGGCTGCTTTGCTGCATCTGGCATATGGTGTCTTGAATCTGTGCAGGTACAATGAAATCTCAAGACTATCAAGAGATTCTAGAGAGAAACATGCCATCTGGAAAAGGCACCCTTCAAACCTGAGACAACTGGAGCAGTTTGCTTATGAGTAGTGGGCCAAAATACCTGCTGAGAGGTGCAGAAGTCTTCATTAACCGAAGGGTACCAACAATTTTGTCCAAGTGTGTATATATATATATATATATATATATATATATATATATATATATATATATATGTACATTAAATTGCTCCAGATGTTGACACAGTATATCTATTGGGCTGCAGTCATGTGGTGACAGACACATAAAGTTGTGTATCATCTGCATAACTGTTAAAGTTATGTAATATTTGACCCAAAGGGAGCGTATACAAGTTGAACAGTAGAGGTCCAAGGAATGACCCCTGGGGGACTAAACAAGTCATGGCTACTCGCTCAGATTCATAGCGATCGTAGCAAAATAACTCCGGCCTTCTAAGTAGAACCTGAACCAGTTAAGTACAGCTCCAGAAAGTCCAACCCAGTTTTCCAGCCTATGCAACAGGATCCTGTGATCTACAGTATAAAACGCAGCACTGAGATCCCGCAGAACCAGGACTGACACTAGACCAGAACCAGGACTGGCACTTGACCGGAATTAGTATTCAACCTAATGTCATTTAGCACTTTGACCAGCGCTGTTTCAGTGCTGTGATGAGGTTGAAAGCCGGACTGAAATTTATCAAGATTTCCACTTTCATTTAAAAAGTTATTAAGCTGGTGAAATACAACTTTCTCAATAATCTTGGAAATAAAAGAGAACTTAGAGACAGGTCTATTGTTGTTCATTATAGAGGCGTCTAGAGTCATTTTCTTTAGGAGTGGCTTAATAGCAGCTATCTTTAGTGACTTGGGAAAAAATGCCTGATGCCATTGAGCTGTTAACTATCAGTAGGAGAACACTTTCTACTGAGGTAAAAACTGTTTTTAAAAAGTTGGATAGTGTCATGTCCAGAGTGCATGTTGTTTCCAATGCCAAACTATTTCTTGTAGGATTTTGAATCAAGCATGTTAAATTGTGACATAGCATCATTTATTTCTAAGTTTTAGAAACAGAATAGTTTTCTTGTTTGACTGTGGGTCATTAACATTTTGTGTAAAAGTTTTCATTTTTTCACTAAAAACGTTGGTACATTTGATGCATTTCTTAGTGGAAAGGAGCTCTTGGATTATCTGTATAGGAGGATTTGCAAGTTTTTCAATCATAGCAAACAGCGTGCGAGAATTGTTTACATTCTTGTTTAATCATTTCAGATAAATGCAGCTCTCTGGCCTTGCACAGCTCATTGTTATAATTACGCAGGCTTTGTTTGTACAGCTCATAGTGAAATTAAGTTTGGTTTTCTGCCACTTCAGCTCATTTTCCTGCATTCTCCTTTTAGACTTGTGACCATAGTGGTGTTTCTCCATATTGTAATCAATGTCACCAAACTGTCACCAAATTGTTGTCATTTAATGTCATTGTAAGGATGCACAGAAACCATATTTTTTTCAAACCGATAACCAGTACAAGTACTTACTGTACATTTGAGTAATTGCCTAAACTGAGTACAGATATGAGTACTAAAAAAATCCCATTACATGTCTAGAAAACAACGACGTTCCAGAAACTTCAGCGTGTGTTCTTTAGGAAGCAGGAAAAGCAGTAATGAGACTGAAAATAATTTCCTTCTCTTCCCATAAAAAAAGAAGGAAACTTTGAGAATTTCAGAGTTAGAACTCAAAATCCTTAGAGGACGCTTACCATGTCTCCCCAGAAGAACACATACTAAATGCTACAAGGAATGCTAAACTTAAACTTAACGAAATAATAGATAAAAAGACACAACTCTTGGTGCAAAGATTTTGTTTGGAGAACTTTGAACATGGAAATAAATCTAGAAAGTTCCTGGTTAATCAGTTAAAAACAAACAAGGAGAAAACAACAATCTCCTCTGTCAGAGATCCAGAAGAAAATATCAGACATGACCCTGAGAAGATAAATAACACTTTTAGAGAATTCTTTAAACCTTTATATAAATCACAACTAAACACAGCAGATGAGAATATTGACCAATTTCTTAGTAACATCAATCTTCCAAAATGAAAACATAAAAATAAAATGGTCTTGTTTTCAGTCGATGAACTTCATGAAGCTCTCCAGCATATGCCCAACAATAAAGCTCCAGGTCCAAATGGTTACCCAGCAGAATTCTATAAAGAATTCTGGACAATGCTGGCACCCACTTTCTACAATATGACATCAGAAATAAAGGAAAAACAAAAAATACATCCAAATATGAACCTAGCTAAAATTACTCTACTATTAAAACCAGGGAAAGACCCAACACTTCCATCCAGTTACCGTCCAATTTCAATGATAAATGTAGATCTTAAAATATTCAGCAAAGCTCTGACCAGAAGGATAGAAAAAATAACCCTTCTAATAATACATCCTGACCAAACGGGCTTTATTAAAGGTAGACATTCCTCTACTAACATGCGTAGATTAACTAACATCACAGATTATTCTACTCTACATAATCTGGAATCCTCCTTAGATGCAGAAAAAGCATTTCACTGAGTAAACTGGACATTTTTATTCGCAACATTAAAGTTGGGTTTGGGCCATCTTTCATAGACTGGATAAAATCCAAAACAATCCAAATGCATGTGTGAAGACCAATGATTAAACTTCTCCAAGCTTCTGTTTGCAGAGAGGCGCCAGGCAGGGCTGCCTGCTTTCTCCTTCATGTTTTGCTATTTTTATTGAACCCCTAGCTGCTGCCATAAGACAAAACAAAGAGATCAAAGGAATCCATGCAAAAATATTGAATATAAGATAAGTCTTTATGCAGATGATGTATTACTTTTCCTCCAGAACTCACCGACATCTCTCCCCCAGACAATCAGTCATAAACAAATTTTCCTCAATTTCTGACTATTAACTGGTCTAAGACTATAGTTATGCCCATTAACTGTGACCTACAAAACATACCTAATACTACAATACAGTCTGTAAACATTAGATATTTAGGCATAAACATTTCCCCATGGTTTATCAGAACTAACAAAACTAAATTATGTCCAGCTACTTAAAACAATAGAGGATGATCTCTCACGGCAGAGGTGCTTACCCTTATCACTCATGGGGAGGGTTGCCACCATTAATATGATGGTTCTACCTAAAGTCAATGAGCTGTTTTCAGTGATACCCCCTAAACCATTCTCCAGCTGGTTTAAGTCACTGGACTCACATATATCCAAATTTCTATGGAAATATTGAAAGCCATCACGTATCAGTCTAAAGACAGAGGTAGATTGGAGCTACCCAACTTTAATCACTATTTCTTAGCTAACAAGCTGCAATATATCTGAATGGCTTAAAACTAGCAGTCTGGATGAACCATGGTTAGCTGTAGAGCAAGCATTGTGTGAAGATCTAGTTATCTCTGACCTGCCATTCATCAGCTCAGCCATCAAAACACATACGTGTTTTAAAAGCATTAATATCAGTTCCTCTTTAATGGCTTGGTGGGACTTTCTAAAATTAACCAAGTCTTTACTTTTTCTATGTCTGTTTACACCCATCTGGAACAACCCTGACATCCTGCTAAACAAAAAACTGATTAATTTCACTCAATGGAAAAATAAAGGAATTAAACAGAACATATAATAGAAAATGGAAATTTGTTGTCATTTAATATTCTCACTTCACAATATGGAATCTAAATTTTTAGAATACCACCAGCTTAAATCTATTATATGTAAAAAATATACCATTAATCAATTAAACTTGCAGCTACCTATCAAAGTAGCGGAATTCTTGAACCTCCATGCCCCAAAGCTATTATCAAAAACATATCGACCATTATCTAAGCTAGAAGACTCAATCTCTATTCCAACTGCAAAATGAGAGGCTGACTTATCCAGTAGCTTTAATTAAGATGAATGGTCACAAATATGTTTAAAGACCTTTAAAATGACTAAGAATTCAAATATGCAACAATGCAATTCAAAATTCTGCATAGAATTTATTATACATGACAAAGGATGTTCAGGATGGGTCTGTCACAATCAAACATCTGCTTACACTGCACTGATAACAAGACTGATAACTACTTCCATGCCTTATGGTCCTGCACTCCAGTTCACATGTTCTGGCTTCAGGTTTGTGAAGATATGTCAATGTGGTTTAAATGTACTATTCCTGCAAACCCCACACTGTGCCTACTTGGTGACTTTGGTGACATTAACATAGCAATTAACTATGCACACGTGATATGCACAGCACTATGCATCGTAAAAAAAACTATCCTTGTGAACTGGAAAACCAAAAAAAAAATCTCTGTGTATCTAGCAGTTTAGGAATCTCTTAGTAGACCACATCAGTACTAAGACAATGTCTGCCTCCTCAAAAAATCAGTTAGCTGAATCTCATTCCCTCTGGTCCACTGTGATTAGCTCCATCACTTAGTGTAGGTGTAGGACTGTGACCTCATCGCTTTGGGGGTTGGAAAATGGCGGAGAGTGGCTGGTAGTTGCGGGTCCTTGGTGGTCTCCCGTGGTGCGGGACCGGGCTGCTCTGCTATGGGGGCAGCTCTAGGTCTGGCCCTGTTGGGGGCTGTGGGGGCCTCGTGGCAGCGGGTGAGGCCACTGGTGGTGCCTGGGTCAGTGGGCGTCAAGCCACGGCCGAGTAACTGGGCTATTCTGGGGTGGCTGGGTGGGGGTTCTGGGCTCTGGTGCCTGGGGGTGGCCCCCTCTCCCTTTGGGATGGTGGGTCCGTACGTGCTAGGGGTCTGGGCCTGCCTGAATGTGCTGCCATGGTGTGGGTTGGTACATGCCCTGGTGTCTGGTTGCCGCAAATGCCACCAGAGGCTAACCATCCAGAGAGAAGTTTGCTTCCCTCTGGACTCACATCCCCAGACCCCTCTTCTTTTCTTCTCTCTCTCACACAAACACACACACACACACACACACACACACGCACACGCACACACACACAAACACACACACACATAGGGACTTGGGAGGTGTGTGCGCCATGCGGGGTGGTGCGGAGGGGGCCATTTAAGTGGCCTCCTTGGCTGCACCCTGTGGCAACTCGCCTCTCAGTCTTAATTACACTTATGAGCCGTCCCCACGATGCCAGATTGCAGCAAAACCACAAAAGTATTTTAGCAAAACACCCTTTCATCCCCACAAAGCCAGGGATTAGCTTCCATGAAACCGACCATGTCTGAAGCCAGGTACCAAAGTGGATAGGTTTGAGTCCTCTACCATCTGCGGTACTGTGCATACAGCAAAGCCACACAACTCAAGGATATGACGTCAATGTAATGAAAACGTGCCGATTCCCAATCCACCCTTCCTCAAGTTTTTTATGCTTTATAGTCTAGCATTTGTTGAAGACGAAGCTCAACTTCTTTATTAGTCCAAAGAAATGCTTCTTTTTTGCTTCGTAGTTAATCCTCAGCTACATATTCTTCTCTGCTTCCGATGTGAACTTCCTGCAACACGCAGTGAGCCTTTATCTGCACATGCGCTGTTTTGCTCTAGCTTTGGAGTGTTATGGGCTTGACACACGGGAGGCGACCAATGACAGCAACAGACGAAACTCATCGCAACCTTCGTGAAACCGAACACACGGGACAGAACAAATGGCAGCGACGGCAGCAGTGCCGTGCATCACGCTCTAGGATCGCTTTTCTCCAAGAAATTTGATTGGTTATGATATTGTTGGTGATTTTGACATTTTCAAACTTATTCAAAATGAATATCATCATTTGATGGATCTCAACGTTGATCCAGATAAATCCAGAACCTACATTTGGGCTAATTCACTTTTATTCAGCTAAAATGATCTATTCTTCCATGTTCAAAGTGTTTGCAGACTGCGCTATCTAGCCTGCTCTGATTGGTCAGTCCATGAAGCCCCTCGCTGGTTGGCCGTTGACAGCGACAAAAATGTAATATTTTTCTATTTTCTTGTGTCGCGTCGCAAGCATCGTGTGCACGTTTACATGAACGAGCGCAACATTTCACAGGCACAAATGTCGCCTGTTGCTTGGCTGGAGGAGGACAGCGGTTTTCGCCTCAATACACATGTTCCATAGGAAATGAATGGAGAAGGAGTGGCATCGCCTCCTGTGAGTCGAGCCCATCACTCTTTTGCACCCCCACAGCCTGTAGTATGTACTACAGAGGTGTCGTGGGGATGTTGAAGCCTTTCTACTAGTTTTTGCCACCGTTTTCACACTTGAACTGGCTTTAGTGCCATGTGGACATAGCCTTAGACTCAAGACAAGAAACACAACACACAAAGAACATCTGGGGGGCATGCTATGTAGTACATGGCGGGCGGGGCCACTAAGGTGGCCTCACTCCCAGGACAATGTGGTCACTGCCCCTCAATTTTAATTGTAAACAAAACACTTCATAAGCAGTCAGGAGCGAAAAGGGAGAGGGTAATGGGGACCTCTCACACACCTGTTCCCCAGGGGTGTGGCACTGGGGGGGACGCTATCCCTGGGGCAGTGGACCCTTCGCTCGGGCTGCCCCGAATTGCCTGGTGGGGCTGGCGGCTGCCGATCTTGGCCCACTGGGGCCTGTGCCCCAAGACCGCGAGGGGCTTTGACTGGGGCTCTCCTCTGCCACCCTCTGGGCGAGGCTGGAGTCGTCTTCAGGGTGGGGTAGCTTGGGTTAGTGTTCTGGTGCAGCTGCTGAGGGTTTGGGTCTCTGGGCTGTCCTGATCTGCCTCTAGCTTCCATAGAGGCATGGTCGCATTTGCATGATTTTACTCATCACTGATCATTCCTTATTCCTCATTCTCTGCATGCTGACACAGTCACTGAGTTGTCCAGTGGGTTTATACACTAAGAGATCATTTTTCTTTTTTTTCTGTGAGTTTGTATCTGGTTGGTGTTGTGATACACTTGTGACATGTCCTTTTGATTTGGATATTATTTAAGAACTCTTAATGACTAGCAGCTCTGTTGTTCAGTAAAAGCCGTAGGACATTTTCTGGTGCATTTATTTACAAGTGTAGCAGTTTGTTGTCTGGTGACAGTGTGGATTAAAGAGTCGTTGCCTTCTGTCTGTTGTGTTTTTGTCTCCTTTATGTTCTTTCTGCTTTACCTTTTTGCTTCTTTTTGCTGTCTTCCTTCTTTTTCTATCTCCTTCGGTCAGGTCCAGCAAGATTACATAGATTCCATGTAAATTCAAAGTAAATAAATAAATGAATAACAATCAAGAGGAGCCTTATACCCATAAGCCTCCCTTTGGCAAAGCAAATTTGTTCGGCACAACACAGCAACCATAATATCATTCTGCTTGCTATCACGCTGGTAAGGACAGGTTAAAAAAAAAATCCCATTACAGTTCACTGGTAAGGAGTGTGGACCAGAATGTGAGATGTGATGACTAAGTAGTTAATTTTGTGGCATATCAAATGGGTCATCCTGCAGCCATCCTCAAAATGTAAAGTTAGAAATGATCAGTCTTCATAGATAAGGAGGATAAAGTGCTTTTTTGGTGGATTGAGTTCACAGCTGTGGCAAAGCATCTGCATGCCCCAAATCAGCTTATTTCGTTGAGATAATGCCAAATTTAGATTTGTAATATGGCATGAGCAATACCTTAGTTGTTTACATGTTAAAATGTTAAAAAAAAAAAAAAAAAAAAAAAAAGTAGCTTGTCAATTCCACTGATTAACATCTTGAATCATGAATTTTGACAGCCTGGTTTTCACATCGGTATCGCGTTCTGTCGTATGGAAACACAGTGTTGGACATGAGCATAGTGTTGAACAATATTGCTGTTGTTGCATCCCTAATTGTAATAGTCTTTTTTCATGTGCTGCTGTCCTCTTGGCTTGTTCACCTTTGAAAAGATATCTCAATCTCCATGGAATGTTAATCTGAATAAATAAAGATATAAATAAAATGTAAGAAGTATTTTTAAGTTTCAGATACATGTTTTGTGCCTTTTTAGATCTACTGTGATTTGTAAGTAGCACTGCACATGTAAATGATAAATGATAAACTGAGGTAAAAGATTGTTGCAACTTTCTTTTTCTCAGGTTATACATATGTTTTGTAAAATGATAGTTCATTAAATTTAAACATCTTACTAATATACCGATTAAACATAGGGATAATTTGGCATTTTTGTCATTTTTAGGTTATTATCAAGCGGCAACCTTCTGGGGTAAAATGTGAAGCCTATGCGGAAGTGCAAAAAATTGCAATTCGCCCCTCATCCGCTTGGGGCTGGCTCCAAAACAGAGCAAATCCCCATAGACTCCCATGTTAAAAAGACCAACTTCACAGCAGATATAAACATGTTTAAAGCCTGATACAAAAATCCATTTTAGGTGTGTCCTTTTGATTGACACGTATCCAATGTCTGGATAAGAAGGGAGAGTACAGCACAACCGCGGTTTTAGCCGGCTAACAGCACACCTTAGCTTTAGCCTGCCTACATCCATTAGCTGGTTAGCTACCTTTAGCTTGGTTAGCTCTTAGCTACAGGCAGCTCGGAGGTTGATGGGTGTCAATCATCTACCCCCACCTTCACAGTCCCCCCTTCAGCTCCACCTTTTTGCCCATTTTTGGATTTTCTGGGACTAACGACACACGTGACGCTGCCAAGATGTCGATGGTGGGAACGCCCAATGAGCTTCAGTTCAGCTCTTCAGAAACTAATGGGTGACGTCACAGAGGCTCCACCCATCTTTTATATAGAGTCTATGGTTATGCTATTATTTTACTGGTCTGACACACTAGAGCTCAAACTGTGCTGTATATAACATCTAAACGAGTTTGACACTCCTGGTCTAGATGGATTGACTGAGTCTGCTGGCCATTTAGGTATCCTTCATAAACTGTCACTACACTGTTGGATTCATATCTCATGAACTTAGTTTGCAGATTGCATCTAGTCATTGTTGGTTGTCATGTTTACATCTGTAGCATTTCTGTATGGGCTGTTAGCCGAAAATGCCATTAGCCATTTCTGCTAGAAGATTAGCATGGCTAATGCTAACTGACATAAAAGAACGCGTTATTTTCCCATTGTTCTCTTGTATGGAACCAAAGTTTAGTGACCACAGCTTTGTTTATTACCACCATGTAGAACATTGTCTAGAGCATCATCTGCTGACCACATTATGCTTATCAGCTGATACAAACAAACCAAATGAACATTTTTGGTTTAGAGAAAATGAAAACACCTCGGTCTGAAACAGACACTCTGGCCGAGCAGCTTGAATATAACATCCAGCTGATGTAGATTACATGTGCATACGTACCAGGCAGGACTTGTGTAGCCGGCTGGCTGATTTGGGCGAGGCCTTGCTGCTGCATGGACAGCTGGTGCAGCTTTGCTAACTGACAGAAAAAAAGACAAAAACTCCAGTAATTAGCCTAAAACAAACCAACAACTCTGACAAGATGCTATAAACAAACATCATCAGGATGAATGAAAAGTTTCTTACCTCTGAATGTGGAATGCCATAGTGGCTCTGTACTGCATACGTCTGAAACAGATTAAAAAAGAAATATGTCAGAGAAGGTTGCAGCACAGTTTTGTCTTTACTTCTGCAGACAGTTTCAGTTTGATCTGCTCACTAAAGTCTCCAAAATTCGTCTTTGTACTGTCAATCAGCACACAGAACAGACGAGAGGAGTTTATTCAAATGCTGGTTGAATAAGGACATTTTTAACTTTCCATACATGAAAGTTAAACTCTCCAGGCAACAGAAAGCAGACTGGACAGGATTCTGCATCAGACTAAATAAAGGAGTGAACGAGGGCGCCTGCTGACAACTCAGCTGAAAACCTTTCTGCAGCTTCTGAATTATTCATTAATCATAAAGTGTCATTCCTCTGAAAGCTGAAAATACTGAAATTTGCATAGAAATCTGCTAGGATCTTCTGTTTATCTTTGTTGAGGAGGTTGGTATGGTTTGGTTGTTGATTGTGTGTAAGGTTACACTAAATTACAGAGGCCACAAGATGAGGTTAAAAGGACAGTTCAGTCAATACAGATCTTTAGAGGGACTTCAATGCTACATGATGTGCATCATTTTCTTCTTCTAGATCTTCACAAGAGGAGATAATATGATCCTTTTAAGCTTGGATGTAAAAGATAAAGAAAAATTTATACAATTATTTTCTTTGTAGTATATATTTGAAAGTTTAAAGTTGGAGTGTAAATGGCCAGTTTGATCAAGGCGGAGACTATGAAAGTCACCCAGACAGCTTGGAGAAAAAAAACCACCAAGACAGATATTGTTGATGTTGTTGTTTGGCATTTTTAATAAAATAAAAAGCTATATATGTATATATATATATATATATATATATATATATATATATATATAATCACTGTAAATTTGTCTAAACAAAAGTAAAATGTACTATTGGTTGGCTCTCATTTACATTCTTTGGCTTTTTGCCTTCAAAACAATTTGCAAGAAAATCTCTTCATGCTGGTATCAACCAATACTGATACTAGCCTTGGTATTGATAACATCGATATTTGGATCGATCAGTCCAGCCCTACTATAGAATCCGTAGACTTTATTTCTACGATTCAGATATCTGCATTAAAACTGTAACTACATCAAAGTTTGCTATAAAATAAAACTGGTACCAGGTGAATTATTCAGAACACATTTGTGAATGAATTTCTCTGGTCATGTGTACAAGATCATGACTACAAATAACACGTCTCCAAACAGCCACACTGAGCTTCTAATATAAGAAACACTCCGGAGGCAACTAATGGAGTTGGGGAGGAGATGGGTGTGTGCAGAGGGGACAAGTTGGTGGGCGTCCATGGAAAAGTCTCTAGAGAACGTTTTGTGTGTCTTCCTGCACCTTACATAATCGATTTTAAAGTTGCTATCCTTGACATAGACTGCATTATCACTGCTGCTGAACTTTTGACTCCCGATGCTAAATCAAGGATGTGGAAAATAGGCTGTTAGCAGGAAAAAAGCTCCAAAGAGAGAGACAGAAGAAGACCTTTCATGAGATTAATCAACCTGCTCTTTGTGTCCTTGATATCACAAAGTCTCTCCTTGATTTGCAGATTACACTAAAGGGTTATACATGGTGAAGAACTTAAAAGTCAACACTTCACACCTGAATTAAAAGTTTCATGCAGCAACACAAAAAAACAACACATGAATATTCATGTTGACTCAATTAAACCAAACTGATGGGCAAAGCTTTCTATTTATTGGTCTGTCTATGTTCCAACCCTCACCTGTGGTCACCAGATCTAGGTAGTGACTGAAGATACTGATTGGGTGAGGAGCTCACAAATCTGGAGGGAGTTTGGCATGGAGCTGCTGCACCTCTATTTCGAAAGGAGTGAGCTGAAGTGCATCACGCCCTCGAGAAGGATGGATAAACCATCAATACTCAGGTAAGCTGTGGTGTTTTAACAAGGCTTAGCTGGTACTGAGGGGCCCGAAGTGTACAATCACAACTTTTTTCTTTTCCTACAGTTTCCTGCAAAGATACCAACACATGATACAGACATTCAGAAAAGCAGAGGAACTGCAGGCCTTCTTTCTGTACTGCTTTGTCTAATTAAGGGCTGTGGGGAAGCTGGAGCCTATGCCAGCAATTAACAGGTGAGAGGCAAGTACATGTGTTATCCCACTATCATTGTCAAAGCATACCAATACTGCTGATATGTTGTCATAAAATCCTGACTTTATAACTGCATTATCTGGCAAACTTTCAGATGTTAAACACAACATTCAGCTGAATTTACAGGGAGAAGCAGTGGCCAATTACCAAGGAAAAACTTTAGGCTGAGTTGGTAATGGCTTTACTTTGTACACAATGCAAGAAATGTATGTGTTTGGTGGGGGTTGGTAAATGTAAACTGTGGATCATTGTGTGGGTAACTTCATGTTTCTGAGCTGGTGGCAATAAATGGAGACATTCAGTTGTCCAGGGAACAGATGTATTAACACCATTAGCTTCCCTAAAGAGAAAGAATGTGGTGACGTGATTTTACATTAAACTTTTTAATAAATCCTCTTCCTGCTGCCCTCCATCTCTGCCTCAATCACTTTGCCTTCTCCACATGACTGTAGGCTGAATAATGAATTACAGATATGAATCTCCTCGCTCAGCCTTTTGAATCAGCTCTAACCCTCCTTTACTCCTTTATTTCTGCCACTGTCACTTCTTTTTTTCTCTCTTTAAAAATTGCTGTTTTTGAGCATGATGTAGCACCAAGTCAAGATGTAATTATCTGAGTCAGAACTGGATCCAGATATGAGTTATATCTGCTCAATATCAAGCAATGAGTAATAATGTTTGTTACCTGCAGTTGTGCAACATTACAGAGGATGTTGTCTTTCAGTTCCTCATCCTAAATACATTTTTCTGTTTATTCACAAGATAAAAGGTGCAGATGTGAGAAGTCTATTAAAATGTAAAGTGAGGCAAAAAGCATTTAGAAGATGATGATTGTTACACACTCCAACATTGTTAGTTGAGACTAAGTTGCTGATGGCTTTTCTTTGTACACAATATATAAAGTATATTTGGAGGATGGGAGTTGTAGTAACTCCATGTGTTTGAGAAGTTGTTGAAACAACTCTGTTGTCCAGTAAAATATCTACAAACACTACTATTAGCAAACTTTGTCTGCCTGTATACTGTCCAAATTGCCCCTCACTATGAGGTGAGAAGTTGGTGCAGGCAGCAAAGAGTGGCATGGGGCTTTTGGTGGCTGATAACAGTGGCTCTGTCCAAGTGGATAGCAGCCAAAGCCTGCGTACTCAGCAGGAGCAAGTCCTAGCAAGCTTACTACTAGCACCTGCTCATTTAGCCTGGGAAGCGGCTGTTGATGTACGTGTGGTCAGGATGGAAATGGACTCAAACATGAACAACATAATGCAGATTTGGTGTTGTATGGAAGAGTTAATAAGGACAGCCACCACTAAAGGATACAGCTTTGAGATAGTTTTTTAAAACATTTTTAGTCACACATGCATGTAGAATCTACTTTTCAAAAGACTTCCTGTTTGATTTGGCCTATGGGTATTTAACTTTGTGTAACTATGGTTATTGCTTGAGTAGTTTAGGTTCCTACCCACCCCTGTTTCAGGGGGGAGGAGAGAGAGCGACGGAGTGATTGTGTGAGGATTGTTCAGAGAGAAGGCGCGAGGCTCTTAGCTGTACCAATGCTGTCCTGCGGTTTTGGTCTATTAAAGATTCTTGAAAACCCTAACTGTAGCCCGCGTTAATCCACAGCCTGAAGAGACCAGGGTATACGCTACTGAGAAGAAAATAAGGGTTGCAGGAGCAAGAGGCTTTTTTGTAGGTTGTTACATGGTTTAACTGTGTATTAAATTTCATCCATGTTGGTACATGCAGTAGGCGGGTTTAACTGATTGAATTCTTGCAGGGGGCACTAGAGAGCCATTTTTGAACCTACCCAGAATGTTTAAATACAACTTAGTTTGAGGTCTGAATCTCCTCAACCATGCCTAAAAGATTTAAGCTACTATGAGTCAGTTACAAGTAATTCCTGTTTCATGGTGTCCTTTTCCAATTTTTGCCATGCCTTCGTTTGTTGAGGGATCTTGAGTTTTCTACTGTGGCATCATTTAAGGGTTGATATGTTGTGAAGCACTTTCAAGTCTATGTCGATAATCATTAAGAAGCAGGATCCCACGATGTGAAAAATATGACTTTCTACTGTAAGTAGCCAGTGGCCTAGACAGGAAATGGTATCATGTGGATCTGTTCAGGGTTTGAATCACATTAAGCACTGTACGTGTGACAGTGATCAGCTGAAAGTTTAGTGAGTTATATTAATTTATAATTCATTATGTCATGGTGTCATATCGAAGATTGCCATCTGCCACAGATATTTTTACTGGATATCATCATCAACTTGTTTTTTGCTCCCTGATCACATTGGCACTAGGTTCAGTCTCAAAGGTCAGAGAAGTGGGCCTTTGAGTAAAAATATGACTTCCTGTCACAAGGGGGTGGGGCTAATGTGCCAATTAAATATTAACATGTAGATGTGTTCAGGATTGGACTTGTATCATACATAGGTAATTTTGTGCACCTAGCATGTTTAATGGTATATCAATTCCATGTTTCATGGCGAAACATCAGACTTTGAGGCCCCACCTTCACTAAACACCAACTCCTTTTAAAAGCCATATCTTCAGAACATACTGACCAATTTTGATGGCAGTATGGTAAAATCTGTAGGAGTTTGTTAAATTTTGGTAAAATGTGACGGTATGGTTTTAGGCCATTCCTCCACGAAGATTTTTCATATACCCTGTTATGTTGAATATGTGAAACAAATTTTATAAAGATTGAGGAGATGCAATAACAGGGCTACCACAACAGGTGGCGTTGTGGCAGCAATTCCACCTGAACATGCTCAGTCACCTAAAATACAAAATTTTAAATCCCTGCTGATACACAATCCACCCTTTCATGATAGTGTATTTACATGGATTTACATGGATTCAGAAAAATCTCCTAGTTTGGGTTAAAATGGGCCTTTTGTTGAAGTTAAGACTTTTGGTGCAGCTTTATCCATTTGCACCACATGTCTGCCAGTTCTCTGCAAAACCAGCCTTTAAAACTGTCCTACCATTGATTTGTCTCCTCCGGAGAGCTTTTTCTCTTTTCTCCTCCCTCGGTGTCTCCCTGTCACCTCATCCCTCCCTTTGTCCTCCCATCAGCACCACTGAGCCTCCATTAGCTTGTGTTACTGTTGTTTTAACTGACACTCCCAAGGCGATGTGCATGATAAAGAGACCTGCATACACCCACCCACCCACTCACACACAAAAACACACACACACAAACACACACACACACACACATTCGGCTAGCTAAATTTGGCTGTCAGGCATTCAGGGCTGTCAGCGTGATGGAGTAAAGTGCTCTTCTGTTCTAGTTTGCACATGTCTGTCTTTTTCTGTCTTTAAGGCTGCAATGTTATTTGTCAACCTGTCCACACGTCCATATGTCTGTCTTGTGTCCCTGAGGACACCTGACCTGAGGGTGGTCTGGTACCTGGTCTGACTCATTCAATCCTTACACCATTTAGATGTGTGAAGCTTAGAGTCCCTGATAGTCTGGATCTGTCTCCAGACCAGCCAGTTGGGTATTTAGTTTATCTCCCAGTTTGACTTGGTAACGGAGAATCTGAGTTGATCAACCCAAGCTGTCAACGGCTGCCAGTGGTATTCAGTGCTGTTGTTTTCCTTGTTTACTATCTTCTTGCCTTTCTGACCCACTAGCACCATTCTGCTCGGCACTACATACTAGTTAGGATGAGTTACGGATGGATTAAGGTTAGTTGAGATCTAGTCATACCCCTGATTTTGGTTTGATTGTTGGATTAGACTTAATTTTTTTGTTTATGCTAATATTTTAGTCTTTGGTTTTTAGTCCAGGTTTTAACCAATAAAACAATCCTGGCCATTTTTTTAAAACCCAAAATATTAATGGATGGTCTGTTACAATGATATTCTTAGATTTGTTGGAATGAATCAGTCAGAATTAGCAGGAGAAACTTGATTCAGGTGTCAATACACAAATGCCTTTTTTCCCAGCTCTGTTCTAATCCTAGTGAATAAAACCGTTAGGACCAGAGCTCTTCTGACGGAGGAAGGTCGAGAGGTAAGAAGGAAGTAGACCAAGAATAGCTCCATAAACAAGTATATGCCAACGTCTTAGCCTATATGTTTACAGGACCGTTCTACATGTTTTTTCAACAAGCCATGATGGGTAAAAGACCTGAAATGAGATCTCAGAGCCCCACGATACACAACATCCAGAGCACAAAGACCAAACAATCTTTTAAGGTATCTTCGAAAAAAAAAAAAAATTTTCCCATTGAAATTTCTTTTTAACACCAGTTTACATAAAAAGTTAAGAATTAGTTGATTTAATTTATTTTATAGCATTAGTCTGTTTGTCCTCCACTTCCCTCTTATCAGGTGGTTTGGTCTAATATTAGCAGCTGTGAATGGTTTTCAAAGATAGGAGACAGAGAAACAGAAAGTAAAAATGGAGAGAAGAGATGTTTGCATATTTTATGAAGGCATGAACTGCTGCAGCAGCACACCTTCAGATCAGACACTCTGGGCAGGTGGATGGAAAGTACTTCAGAGTAGCAGAAATCTGGCCCGAGGCTGGCTCTAAACTAACATGAAGCGCTCGTTGGGGGTTCAGTGTCTGGTTGAAGGACAATTAGCTAATGATGGTGACACTGGAAGTGTTAGAAACTGGTCTCAGACCATTGAGCTGTGGATGGTCTGATTCAAACAACCTGCCTCATCCTTGACATGTAAGCTGCTGGCACAACAATCACAGAAAGAGCAGCAGAGGAAGTCTAATATCGGAGCCAATTTCTGCAAAACTACCATGTTTGATAAGAGGAAGACTGGACGGGAACTGTGTAACTTAGATTATATATCTCACACTTTCTTCTGTTTTCTAGATAAAATAAAATAAATAAAAACAATACTTTATATTGCATTTTTTTTTCACCTGAAAATATCCTAACTGCCTTAACCAGTACTGGCAGAGAAAGGCTTTTGTGTTTTTAGTGTGTCAGAGCAGCAGGAACATCCCTCTGCAACATCTAACTAGAGCAGCTGAAGACTGGCCTGTGAAATTAAGGAGGATTCCTGGACGGTTATTTTCTATTCATTCATAATGTAAAAATAAAGTAAAAAACGTGGTAATTATTCTAAGTAGATGTGTTTCCTGGGAGGTTGAAGTGTTTGAAATAGCTGAGCTGTTAAACTTCAATAGATACTTTGTTTCTCTATTGTTTTCTCTCTGGTTTTTCTACTTCTCTTTAATCCACACCCTCCTTTTCTGAGGGCCATTCCCCATATTTCACCTTCCTGTCTTCCTTCTTTCCTACCCCAGCCTCAGGTTTTCATACTTCACTCCACGGCCTTCATCCCCACTGAGGCTTGGCGGCCATGACACCTTCATTTTGTCAGCGTTTGGTGCAGAAAAAGATGATTTATATTCACTGGGTCCCTCTGTGCAGAGGTGTTAATCTGGGATCCTTGACCTCTCTGATTTTACAATGTCGCCACTGCAGAGTGTGAATCCACAAAGAAACATCACAATGAAATAAATTCAAGCCATTTGGGGAGGCTTACCTGACCAGCTCAGGTGATCCCTTTGATGATTTTGGGTTATTCACTGTCTTTAATTGCTGGCTGGTATAAAACAAAAATACTGATTGCTGGGATTAAATAAAAAGGTGCCTCAACAAAGTTTATCTTTAAGGGTCCTTACATTTATGCAACCAGCTCATTGTTCATTTTTAGGCCCAAGCACCGAAGTCAGTGCGAAGGCCTATTGTAATGCAAGCATTTATTATTTATATTTTATAGTTTTTTGCCTAAGAGATTTGTTTGATTCTGAGCTGAATTATTCAGGTTAAAGTTCATATTAAAGGTGGTAAATGTTTGGAAATAATTTGTTGTAGTTTTATAAATGAAACAGTCTGCTGATACTTGAAGCCATGAGGGGTGGTTCAGGACTTTTTTCACAGCATCGTACATTGGCTTGATTTATCCTGCAGCATTCCTTTCATTCATACATTCAAATGTCGTAAATTTGGCTTATTGTGGAATCTGTTGTCTGGATGTTCATGTTGAAAAGTTTTAGCTTTTAGCACAGTTCTCTTATGTTACTGAAGCCTGAAAGTAAATATGTTTGGTCTGCAGGTCAGAATGTTATAGATTATATGTGCGACAGTCGGCCTCCTCAGCCAGCAGCCCCTAACAGTTAAAATTAAAATGATAAAACTTTTAAATTTCTTAAATTAATAAACCTAATTTGTTTTCTGTCAAAATAATCCTGTAGTTAATAGTTCAGTTATTGCTGTGTTAACCTTTTCTATCCCCTTAAGTTAATAAAATTTAATAAAATAAAAAAAACACAAACACAATAAATCCATTAGTGTGAAACAATGAAATCCTGTAAAACGCAATCACGTAGCTCCGGGTCTGGATGAGAGAAGCATGTATGGACTGCAACAGCTAAGCTTGGGAAGGAATATTTCTTCATCATCTCCAAAAATGCAGCTTTGTGAACTTTGCAAGCCTTCTGATTTCTATTCTGAAAATTGTTCCATATTTGAACCATAACTTGATTTGATTGTCTGAGGAGCAGCTGATGGAACTGGTTTTCCTTCCTATTAAAATGAAGTTTTTCCTCTCCACTGTCTCCTTGTGTAGGTCAGGATGGAGGATTAAATCAAAAAGAAGATTTCATGTAATCCTATGGTTTCCTGTGCTAGATGAGGATTTTTATGAATTGGTTTATATAAACACAGTTACTGTAAATGGGACTAATGTGGATCATGTAACAGATTTGTTTTAATGGGATAATTAAGTGGACTACAATGAAATGGACTGAACTGGACTGTGTCTTTAAAAGTTCCTGAAAATGATTTTGTTGTGAACTAGTGTTGTATAAATAAAGCTGAATTGAGCTAAACTGATTCAGACTAAAGTGTTGAGAAGAGTGAAGGTTATATTTGGGTTTTAGTATAATGACCATATTACACTTTTTTATCAGTCTGTTCAGGTCTGCTCTCACTAAAACCTTGCCAGGACGCCGTGCAGGCCACCGTCAAGAGGTAATAGTTTGCATCTTTTACAGCCTGAGTGGATGCACCTTGTTGGCAGGTAAAATGAAATGCCCCCTGCCCCGAGCCCCTAGGTGGACATACTCACTTGCTGCAGGTCAACTGCTCCCTGTGCCACTGAGAACAGGGGGTGAGAGCCAAAGTCCGAAGCCTCGAACACCTTCAGCCGGCACAAAGAGACACAAGCAGAGTCAATGCTGGAATTAGACTCTGCCTGCTGCAGAGCAATCACCATTTCACATATCTTAACAACATCAGGTGTGAGGTTTAGACCTCAGTCAGAGCATGCAGATAAGTAATACAGTGTCTTCTAACGAGAAACAAGCTGCACCTCAGATTCCCATCTGCTAAGACATTAATGTAACAGAAATACATATATTATTTCTAGGGCTGTCAAATGATTAAAATTTTTTAAATCAGATTAATCACAGCTTTCAAATTAATCATGATTAATCACAATCCGCAATTGTGCCTGTAAATTGCCCTTTTTAGTGTATTGTATCAACAGAACAAGCCAATGCTATAAATATTTACTAACTGAGCTTTGTTTGGGTAAAGGTCAGATGTACAAGGGTCAGTAAATGCAGCATTCAATGTACTTCTATATGTTGTTCTGCATCATCTCTACCATGTTCTAGATCATGATGCAGAACTCATATATCATAACCTCACCAACCGTCTCCATGGTGATGATTTTTGTTATAAAACCTGCAGATGTGACGACAGAAGTTAAACAGCCAACGTTGATGAAGAAACTCTGATAAAACTGATGATCTGGATAGAAACACATTTTTCCTTTTATCATTGAAATCTAAGTGTTTGTGCAGCAGTATAAAAGTCCTACAGCAGCTTCACCCAAAGTAAACACCTGCTCTTAAAATAGATCATTGGCTGTTTGTTTTACAAGTTTTCCTTCAGTTCGCTCAGATGATCATTTTAGTTGGAATAATCAGTTTAATATTTTATAAATTTTAGACCTAAAAAAAGGTCTCATTTGTGCCCCCCTTTTACTGGACAGTGCTCCTGTCTGGCCCCCCATCAGAACCTTTCTAGACCCGCCCCTGCATAGCTGAAACTCAAACCCTGTCTACCACCAGCCAACTATTGTGTTAGAGAAGGTCCTGCCAACAACAATACGTTTGGGTAAATATGTGACGGTGTGAACCATGAACCCCTAGTTTCCTCCTCAGCTGAGCGATAAACAAACGCAATAAGAGAGAAAAGATAATCAGCTGATCACTGACAACCGTTCACGGAACACGGACATGAGAGAGAGGAAACAGCTGTTGCACAGGAACGACCAGAGATCCTCTAGAGCAGACATGTTGGTGCAAACGTAGGTGCAGGATAAGTTTTAAAAAGAATGCGGGAAAGGTGCAGGTGTGCCTTATGTTTTCCATTTTGCCTTTCCACGTCCCGCTGTCATAACAGAGAAATGACGAATGTATGGGGCTTAATTGTGTTGAAAATATTTATACAATTAATTACATAAATTAGTTACCACCATTAACGCGTTATTTTTGACAGCCCTAATTATTTCATGATCTGACTTAAACATAGAGGGGGTCATTTTATGATTCAGGTCTGAAAGATTTCTTCACTGAAAAAACACATGAATTTTACTTTTTCCTGATGTGATCCCAAAGGCCTTGCAACAAGGAAGAAATGTGTGCTTGCAGGGGGGCCGTGATCACGACGCACCCCGAAGCATCAGCGGGGGACAGGGGGAGCCCGAGGCCCCAAAGGCCCAGCAGGTCCACAGAGCACCAAGCCCAGGACAGCCAAAGCAGACAGAGCAGTGGCCCACTCAGACCAGAGCAGAGGGGCCCCCAGACCGGAGCCCCCCAGCATGATAAGGCAGGGGCACTGGGCAGCAGAAGGCAACGGTGAGCAGGCCCAGCGGGCTCCGGGCGACGTGGCGCAGGCCGCACGGAGGGAAGGCACCCCACAGGCCCAAGGGCCACCCATTCCCTCCACCAGGAACCCAACGAGGCCTGACCACCCCAGGCAAAACCACCGCTGGCCACGCCAACCCAACACCAAGGCTAGGCACCCCAGGGACAAGAACATGTCCGCAGGTCAGTCTCCCCCACCCCATTCCAAAAAAAAAAAACAAAAAACAAAAAACAAAACTTCTTTATTCCGAACTTACCAGGCACCGAACCTCCACCCCCCACAGCCCTGAGCGCGTCCCAGGACACGAGGATGTAGGAAGTCCCTTGCCCCCCTGCCCCCCCCGCCTGAGTTGTGTGTGCATGAGTGTGGGCTATTTATACTGCAACTAAAAACTGGAAGGAGCCATGAGACGGTGTTGGGTCCTACTGCTGCCAGGCAGGCAGCAAATCTGCATTTGTTATTATATCTATATTTAAAAAAACGTTAGTTCATTCTTTAGCATGTGTAGCCATGTATAAAGAGCCATTGTAGAAGGTCCAGAGAGCCACTTGCTGCTTCGGAGCCGCAGGTTGAATACCCCTGATGTAGGGTTTGTAAACCACAATTTACTGCATTTTCTTCACATAGCAGCAGGCCTTTTTTTAAAGGAAAAGAACCTTTTTGCGCGTAACTATGTGATTAATCGCAACATTTTATGCCATTAAAATTTTTAATTATTGCCCAGCACTGGCAACTAAGCCAGCTATCAGTTACCATGGTGATTTTGACAGGTTGTTCCACAGTAAGTTTTGAGCATTTTGTTTCAACAGAGAGAACCAACCAGATGACAGGACAGTGAACAACTCATTAACCTGATCTGGTTTTCAGAACAGAAATAAAATGTTTCTCTAAATGCTGTCAGGACATGAGGATCCTGACTCCCACTGCTGGTTTGACACAATAAAACACATACAAAGTTAGAAATGACCTTACAGTATGTCATCAAATCTCCCTCAGCGTCATCATTTGACATTTCAAAGACCCGTGAGGATCATTTTAAGTTGTGACACTACAGAAATACGATGGTCTCAGTAACACCTCCGAGCCACACACCGTTCGACCACAAATAAGCAAACACCACAGACGACAGCACAGAGACATCCATCTTCAAACAGTTTCCGTTCCGTTTCACTGAAGTGTGACCAAATACAGACAGATCTCTGTTGTTCTCAACTCTTTGGGAAAATCATACACATCTCGTATTGCACACAGCGGGGCTCTGATGCAGCATTCAGGTTGATAAAAGCTCTTCAACCAATTAAAAAGTAGAGTTTCTGTCCCTGAAAACTTTTTCTAAAATCAGGTCCTTAGAGGAACTTAAAGAATGTTTAATGAAGGAATTTTTACTTTAATGTGTGAGGAATAAATCTACATGTGTATAATGAGGAACATACATTTTTTTAAAGAAGAGAATAAAGCGAAGAAGCTACATAAATCTATTTTGACCCCCCCCCCCCATCCCCCACACACACACCACCCTTTCCTTTTCTTCAGAACTGCCTTAATTCTTGGTGTCATAGACTCAACAAGGTGTTGGAAACATTCCTCCTGCCCCATATTGACAGGACAGCATCAGTTGCACATCCATGATGAGAATCTCCCGTTTCACCACATTCCAAAGCTGCTCTACTGGATTGAGATCTGGTGACTGTGGAGGCCGTTGGGAGTACAGTGAACTCATTGTCATTTTCTAGAAAGCAGGTGGAGATGAGTGGAGCTTTGTAACATGGTGCATTATTCTGTTAAAAAAGAGCTCTTCTTCCGGGCTGGCAATGAATACCTCAGGATGTTGCAGGATGGTAGGATGAAGCAAAAGATGGACCAATGGATTTAGAGGTTCAACAGCTTTAATGAGGGTGCTGCTATTATCCAGTGTGGTGATAAAAGAGCTGAGCTAAAAGAATTCCATTTACTGCTCTATTCACTTCAGTCCTCACCCATGGTCACCATATCTGGGACGTGATTGAGAGGATTTGATCACAGATACTGACTGGGTGAAGAGCTCACACATCTAGAGGAAACTGCTGCTCCTCTGTATTGAAAGGAATCGTACTTAGGTGGGCTGTGGTGTTTTAACCACGTTTAGTTTTTTTTTTTTTTTTTTTTTAACTTGTCCTATCCAGCATCATAGCAAGCAAAATGATAATCTGGTTGCTGTATCGTGCTGAACAAATTTGCTCTGCCAAGGGGAGGCCTATGGATAAGGCTCCTCTTGATAATGTGATTAATTAATTTATTTATTTACTTTGAATCACGGAATCTATGTAATCTTGCTGTACCTGACCGGAGGGGACAGAAAAAGATGGAAAATAGCAAAAAGAGCAAAAGGGAAAGAAGAAAGGAGACAAAAAGATCACAGACAGAAGGAAACGACCCTTCAATCCACACCATCACCAGACAACAAACTGTTACACCTGTACATGAACACACCAGAAAATTTCCTACAACTTTTACAAAAACAGAAACACACACACAGAGAAAACAGGGCTGCTAGTCATTAAGAGTTTTTAAATAATAACCAAATCAAAAAGACATAACAGCGACCAGATACTAACTCACAGGAAAAATAAAAAAATAAAAAGAATTATCGCTTAGTATAAAAACCCACTGGACAACTCAGGAGTGATCAGTGATGAAGAGGGGTGAGTGAGAGCATGCAAATGCGACCACGCCTCCACGGAGGCCAGAGGCCCGGGCCCTCAGCAGCAGACCCGGAGCACCAACCCAAGCCACCCCACCACGAAGACGACTCCAGCCCCACCCAAAGAGCGGCAGAGGAGAACCCCAGCAAGAGCCCCCCACGGTCCCGGGGCACAGGTCCCAGTGGGCCAAGATCAGCAGCCGCTGGCCCCGCCAGGGACCGGCCACCCAGGGTAGCCCAAGCAAAGGGCCCAGGGCCCCAGGAGCCCAGAGGTGGCCGCCACATGCCTAGGAGGACCAGGCCCCCCCCACCTCCCGGTGTAGACCAGCACACACCCCGATGTTCCAGCCGCACACCCCGGGAACCAGGGTGCCATTGGCCCCTTCCCCCCACTCCCCACCTACTCCAATCTGCACCCCATATAACCCCACACTCACACCCTCCCCCGCGCCGCACCCACAAACACTCACCACCACACATACACGCCACACACAACCCACCCACTATGCCCCGTGGGGGACACCCCAGGCGGACCAGAGGACAGCGAGCCCCAAGCAAACTTCCCTCTGGATGATGAGCCTCTAGTGGCATTAGGCACCCCCGCTCCCCAGGAGGCCACCCAGGGCTAGACAGGCCAGGAGAGGCCGCCCCCCACGACCAGGCCATTCAGGAACCACAGCCAGTGAGCCGTCACCAACCCCACAAGTGCACTTAACCTCGCCCCAACCACACACAGAAACACATGCACACACCTATTTCCTTGCACACTCCCGCTCATCCTAACTCATATATGCCTTCTCAGCCCCACCCACACAATATAAACACTCACACAGCATCCAACCCTCCCACTCTCACTCCCCAGACACACCCCCACTCATCCTAACACATGCATACGCACGCACAAAAACATACCCCCACATCCACACAAACATCATCCAAAGTATAGACACACAAACACAACATACAAGCATCCCTGTCTCACACCCCAGCACCTCCCCAAATAATCCCCCGAATCCCACTCAGCCCTCCTTCAAACCCCTACACCCCCCCTGCCCCCGGGCCATACCCTGGGTCCCACGTTTAGTTGGTACTAAGTGGTCCAAAATTTTTCAAGCAAGTATTCCCCACACACTTACACCAACAGCGGCAGCATGAAGCGTTGATACATGAAATCGTACTTTCATGATGATTCCATCAAATTCTGACCCTACCAGCTGAATGTGGAGCTGAAAAGGAGATTCATCAGACCAGCAATTTTACTCCATCTTCTTTTGTCCAGTGTTGGCGAGTCTGTGTGAATTGTAGCCTCAGTTTCCTGTTCTTAGCTGACAGGAGGCACCCGGTGTGGTCTTCTGCTGCTGAAACCAGTGCTTCTTTAACTTCCTGTTGCACTTCTATCATCTCCAACCAGTCTCCCCATTCTCTTCTGACCTCCGCCATCAACAATGCATTCTGGTCCAGACGAATGCTCTTCACTGGATATTTTCTCATTCCAGTAGATCAGCTGTTTCTGAAATACTCAGACCAACAACCATGTCACAGTCAAAGTCACTTAAATCTCTAAATGCTCTGAGTTGCTGCCACGTGATTGGCTGATTAGATGTTAGTGCTAAAAGTGGAACAGGTGGACCCGATGAAGTGCACATTAAGTGTAATAATATAATTACCACCAACAAAAGTCTTTGCAGACTGTATGAAGGAATATTTACAGTTTAATTTTTTAATTAGTCTTCCACTGCTGACCTGACAAGAGCTACTAAAACTGACCAATCCATATCAGCCACTGTTTTTTCAGTTTTGCAATGTCAAACAACACAATATATTATTATCATCATAATTCCACTGGTTACATTTACCAGCATCAGACAGGAAGTAAAACTACTTCCTGTTGCTGGAATATAATGGAATGAGCCATTTGTCTGTATATTAATGTAAATGAAGTTAATCACTTTCTTTTCCTGCCCTGATAGTAATTCTCCAACAACATGATATAATTGCCTAAATGAATTCCATATAGCAAAACATTAAAATCAGTTATAGTTATAATCAGCAGCAGCTCTAAATGGTCCCAGCAGACCGTGTAATCAGCAGAACGGAGTTCATGTAATTAAACAGACAAACAGTTGTAGCAGCCTGAGGCAGCGACATAGAAGAACACTGAAAGTTTTAGATAAATCAGATGAATCTTTACATTCTTTCTGTCTTAGCAAACTGCACATGCAGGTATTCCTTTAAAGGTTTTCTTTTTGTCAGCTCACCCCCAATGCATCAACACCCTGATGTCCTGTATTTCTCTGAACCACACAGCTCCATTTTGGTCTATTAAACCCAGTGGAGCTCCAGATGGGTGAATCTGCTGTCTATTGCGACTGCAAATGCACTGTGTTCCAGATGATTCCGCATGTCAGATTCCAGTTAAAACATATGGGTTTTAATTTTTCTGGGGAAGATTTATCTTGTGTTGTTTTTCCATCTGTTTAGATCACTGATAATCTCAGACAGGTTTGATCTTCAGTTTTCCATGTGGCTTGTTTGGATGAGGGCACTCTGCTCTACCCTGGGAAGACTTCCCTGGCCCTCTGGGATGTGTTCTCCATGGCCTTGGAGGGCTCTGGCTGGGGCCCTCTGCCATCTTCTGGGCTGGTTTGTGGTCATCCCTGTAGAGGGCTTGCTAGGATTCATGCTCTGTGGTGGCTGTTGGTCACCCAGGTTTTGCACTGAAGTGAATTTTGCACTTATTCACTAACTTGCATGCTTATGCAGTCACCGCATTGTCCTGTAGGTTCAATCAACTCTCGCTACAGTTACGTTTTAGTTTTTCTGGTGCTGTGGTTGTGATTGTGTTTTTTTAAGCTTGACTTCATATAGATGCTCCTGATGATAGATGGTGTGTAGCAGCTGGTTGTCTGGTTTCTCTCTTTCGGTTGTAAAGTTTTTGCTGTTGGTCCTCTGTCTTCTCTTCATGTTACACTCTCCCTTTGTTTCCCCTGGTCAGGGGCAGCATACACATGTAACTTAGCAATAGTCAAACTATAGAACAATGCTCTGATATCAATGGGGGCTTTAAGTCCACAAGCTTTATTTCCATCATGTCTACTAAGATCCCCTTGACAACACTGCAGCCAGACCATCATTCTACTGCTTTGATACAGGACAGGACAAGATAAAAAAGACAGTCCTAGTTTAATATGAGGAAAAAGAAGGATGTTTCTCTGCATGCACAGTGCATACAATCTAATTGGCCTCCTTTTACCAGTACTCACAAAGAAACGTTTGCAGTAGACTCAGAAATACATGAAGACTAATTTCTAAACAGTGTTCTTCACTGATGAATGCCATGCCGACAGCCCAGATGGAGGTCGGCCACTAGCCACTATGTCCCGACAAGGCTGTCATTTCAGCAAGGTGGTGGTGGAGTGATGCTTTGGGCTGGGATAATGGGGAGTGAGATGGTAGGACCATTTAAGGTGGCCTCTGCTAAATTTGTTCAGTTTCTAACTGACCACTTCCTGACCCCAACCCTATTAAAAACTGTGGAGCATCCATACAAGGAAGATCAATGAGGGTGGGGGACAATAGACCTCCATACAGCAGTTTTAGGACTTCTCAGTGAGATTCAGGCAGAAACTATCCATGAACTTCCAGATTTAATGATGGGAGATTAAGTTAAGTTGATATGAGAGAAGGGGTCCCATGTTAACATGGATCTTAAGCTGATTTGTTTTTAGAAAAAATGTTTTCTTTGTAATGAAAAAATACAAGAGGTGAACATTTTCAGGTCTTTAACCCTATTTAATGTTTTAAAACATGCAGAATAATGTAGAACACTGGATTTTAACTGATGGGGAAATTTTATTGTTGAATAAAATCCAGATTCTACATATCTTTGTCAGGTATGAATGGACTTTGATTTGACTTGTACCAACACGTGAAGGAGCAAATGAGGCATTATGGTTTTTTCTCTGTAGCTACGGCTCATCTGATAAAACCACATGAATTCATGACTGGACCCAGTTAGTTCTCAGCTTACCTGGTTTCCTGCCAGCAGCACAGTTCCAGGCGTCGGACTGGGTCGGTATGGAATTGTCGCTCCCTTTGGTGGAGACTGCAGATTGATGGAAAAACATGGAAAGAAGAAAGCGATAAGGAAGAATTAAGGAGTGAATATCACATTAACCCCTACCAGCTAAAAGTGATCTTTATTGATTCAGTCTACAAATCTGATCAGAAACATACAGAAATATTGTTGTTGTATCCTTCTTTTATTAAATTCCAAGCCACAAACATCTTCCTGTTCCAGCCCGGAGGTGTTTGGTTAAAAAATGATTAGATACATATGAGCCAGAGCATCCAGTCACGTTAGCTTCATGGCTGCAGGTGAGCAGCGTATGTACAATAGACTCGTGCTGCTTCTCATGCTGACACCAACAAGTCAATATACTGGCTCATCAAAAATGTTTTTTTTTATTCTGTTTGTCATTTTCACCTATTTTTATCTTTACTGACATGTCTACTGTCTTCATGTCATGCACCCTCTAAAAATAAATGAAAGGGTTGTTGATGTGCTGCATGTGTATAAGAGGTCTTCAATAACTACTGACATGGTTTCATCTCATCATTAAAAACGGCCTCTCCCAGTTAAAACTTAGCTGTGCTTCTGCATTTAAAGTCTAATTAATTTTTCTGCTGGGTGATTTGACATTGTATTCATCATTTTGCAAGTCATCGCTGCTCATTTTTTTTTTTTTACAGTTACAAGAAGTAAATGCTGTTGTTATTTCTTCCAAAACACTCTTGGTTTTGCAGAATAACCCCAACTTCACATCAGTCAGCTGACATAACACAAGCCAAGGCCAGTTTGTTTGTATTGTACATTTTATCTACAAAACAACTCAAACTGTTTTAAATAAAACATCAAAAGCAGGACGCAAATGAAAAATCAACTAGAAGCATCAGAGAGCGTAGACCATGCCAAGCCATTGAAATTTTTTAAATTAAATAATGTATTTTTTGGCAATGATTGTTTGAATTATTTTTGAGTTAAAAGCTCTAATAGCAAAATTAACCCTATCTCCACATAGTAAAAAATCCTACAGTTTTTTACAAAATAAAAGCAATATTTCTAAAATTTCTACAAAGTGCAATTGCGAGATGCAGGTGTTTCCATTAAAGGATGTTTAGTGCATTATTCCCATAAAATCTCGTCTTGCGAGACACCACTTTGAGGAGGAAGGAGATTTCTAATTTTTTGTAAAACTCTGCATTTTGCTGTTTGCTATCAAGGAAGGAAGTTATATATTTTTCTTCAATTATTTTTAAAAAGATTTCCATCCTCTCCTGCGTCTACTCATACCGCGCTACCTTCACTTGAAATGAACTGCTAACGTGACTCCTACGTCAGATCTGCAGACGTGTAAATCTGAAAAGAGTGTTTCCATTCCTTCCAGTCTGCCCTCAGGCTGATTAAATTAATTAAAATGCCATATATGTTGTATGTAAATGTTATATTCTTGTGATATGGCTTATTCGTGGAATAGAGTGTTTATTAATAGAAGGAAAGATTAATTTCTTAAACAGTTATGCTTATTTGATACTGCTTTACAGTGTGTGCAGAATTATTAGGCAAATGAGTATTTTGATCACATCATCCTCTTTATGCATGTTGTTCTACTCCAACCGGTACAGGCTTGAAAGCCTACTACCAATTAAGCATATCAGGTGATGTGCATCTCTGTAATGAGAAGGGGTGTGGTCTAATGACATCAACACCCTATATCGGGTGTGCATAATTATTAGGCAACTTCCATTCCTTTGGCAAAATGGGTCAGAAGAGAGATTTGACAGACTCTGAAAAGTCAAAAATAGTGAGATGTCTTGCAGAGGGATGCAGCACTCTTAAAACTGCCAAGCTTTTGAGGCGTGATCATCGAACAATCAAGCGTTTCATTCAAAATAGTCAACAGGGTCGCAAGAAGCGTGTTGAAAAAACAAGGCGCAAAATAACTGCCCATGAACTGAGGAAAATCAAGCTGCCAAGATGCCATTGGCCACCAGTTTTGCCATATTTCAGAGCTGCAGCATCACTGGAGTGCCAAGAAGCACAAGGTGTGCAATACTCAGGGACATGAACAAGGTAAGGAAGGCTGAAAAACGAGCACCACTGAACAAGACACACAAGATAAAACGTCAAGACTGGGCCAAGAAATATCATAAGACTGATTTTTCTAAGGTTTTATGGACTGATGAAATGAGTGAATCTTGATGGGCCAGATGGATGGGCCCGTGGCTGGATCAGTACAGGGCAGAGAGCTCCACTCCGACTCAGACGCCAGCAAGGTGGAGGTGGGATACTGGTATGGGCTGGTATCATCAAAGATGAGCTTGTGGGACCTTTTCGGGTTGAGGATGGAGTCAAGCTCAACTCCCAGTCCTACTGCCAGTTTCTGGAAGACACCTTCTTCAAGCAGTGGTACAGGAAGAAGTCAGCATCGTTCAAGAAAAACATGGTTTTCATGCAGGACAATGCTCCATCACACGCATCCAAGTACTCCACTGCGTGGCTGGCCAGAAAAGGTCTAAAAGAAGAGAAAATAATGACATGGCCTCCATGTTCACCTGATCTTAACCCCATAGAGAACCTGTGGTCCCTCATCAAATGTGAGATCTACAGGGAGGGAAAACAGTACACCTCTCTGAACAGTGTCTGGGAGGCTGTGGTTGCTGCTGCACGCAATGTTGATCGTGAACAGATCAAGACACTGACAGAATCTATGGATGGCAGGCTTTTGAGTGTCCTCGCAAAAAAAGGTGGTTATATTGGTCACTGATTTGTTTTTGTTTTGTTTTTGAATGCCAGAAATGTATATTTGTAAATTTTGAGTTGTTATATTGGTTTCCCTGGTGAAAATAAATAAGTGAAATGGGTATATATTTGGTTTTTGTTAAGTTGCCTAATAATTATGCACAGTAATAGTCACCTGCACACACAGAAATATCCTCCTAAGATACTAAAACTAAATAAAGCCCCACTCCAACTTCCAAAAATATTCAGCTTTGATATTTATGAGTCTTTTGTGTTCATTGCGAACATAGTTGTTGTTCTGACATTAAGTTCCTTTTCTGTTTGCTTTTACTGTTTTCTCACTTATTCCCTTGTCAACCCAGTAAAGAAAAGGAAATAAAGGAGCAAAACGCATGCATTTCTGGCTTGTGAGACAAAAGTTTGGCTTGCAGTTTAATCTATGTTCACGCACTGGTTTAACACAGAACAGTACATATCAACATGTCTGAAAAACTACCTCATGAGAGCTGAAGAGTTATTTTGTGTTCACCTTACCATAAATCATCTTACGTTATAATATATCTTTTAATAAAATGTGCATCACTGTTTAAAGCTGAGTGCTGACTCAGAAGAAAATTCTGGTATATCCAATTTTTAATTTGATCAGTGTTTGGATCGGACTATAGTTTCCTGGTGAATTGGTTATGTAAATTTGTGTCATCAGCATAATTATGGTAACATTTTTTGTTGTATTTCATAATTTCAGCGAGTGGGAACATGTACAGCAGTGGTCCCAAAGTGGAGCCTGGGGGAACTCCACAGGTTATTTTAGCTTGTTCATATTTATAGTTCCTTATAGACACAAATAGTTCCTGTCTTTTAGATAGGACTCAAACAAATTAAGTCCTGTGCCAGATAGTCCTACCCAGTTTTTTCGCCATTCTAGTAAGATGTTATTCTAGGCACTGATGTTATGCATTTAGTGTTGTGGTGAGGCCAAAATCTGACTGGTAGACATTCATGCTCTAATATATCCTTGCTCATGAAGGAGGTCAAACAGGCGTTTTGGTATTTCCTTCCAGTGAGACTGAAAACAGATTTTTAAAGTAACTGGTCCGTGTTCGGGCGGCTGCAGAGAGCTCACATCTTTACACAGATTTACTGAGTTTTTGTCTTCCTGAATCTCTACAGAACAGAAACAGCAGAAACATGAAACTCAAGCAGAAAGCGGAGTTATTCCTCACAGTTGGGTAAAAGATTTAGCTACAGAAAGCTGATATTAGAAGATCAAATGTTCTGCTGATGTAACACTTCTGATCAGTTTTAACATTTTGAAACCTGCTGCCTTAAAATGGTCAGTATTTGTTATAAAGAATTAGTAGCAATGGTCAGAATTTCAACCTCACAAGGTCAGATTTTCACTTGTTTCACTCACAGTTACATTATTAAAGTGTTGATAAAGTAGAAATTCATCTAAAGTGGTGTGTTTATGTGCTGTGGTTGCTACTGATCTTTTTTTTATTGTTGCTTTATAACATGTGTCTGTATTTCTGCTTATTTATTGTGAAACAACAGAGTCTAAAACAAATGTCTCCATATTGATTACCAATGCAGTGTCTATTCAAGTCGGCACTATGAGCACTTTGTCGTCTATTGTGTTCTCCTGACTGTTTATTAGAAAAACTCAATGAAAAAAGTGACATAAAGGTCATGTAATTGTAGTTCTGTTGCTGTGAGGACCAATAAATCTTTACGTGGTAATTGTGGACCTCTTCTCCTTCTTTAAAAACAAAACTCAACAATTGTTTGGCTTCAGTTCAAGCTACATTTCAGGTTTGAGTGGTGATGGGTTTGACATTGATGTGTAATATTGAGGCAGAACAAAAAGAGTCAATGATCTGCAGCTGTGAAAACCTTCCCTTTAGATGGCTGTGACAAAAACCTTTTATGTTAGAAAATGCTGATTAACCCTTAAAACTACACTTGCAAACATCACTTATTACTATTGCTTCCGTTGTTAACAACTTTTACAGGAATCGTAATGTGTAACCTTGTGAGGTAAATTATGATGGACAGCTTACCCTTTAGGTGATCTACTGAAGTTTTCCTGCTATTTACCATTTTCAGGAGTTTTAAAATCTAGACAAAAATGTAGTGTTTATTGAGAGAGTCTTCAGTATATGGTAAATTTACAATGATACATTCAAGTTCACATTGTCATAATAAAACAAGATCACTATCACTACTATGTTGATGAGTGATTTCTGAATCTCTTTAAAGCATAAATTATAATGGAGCCACTTCCTTCCAAACCTTTGATAAATCAGTGAGGTTATTTACGATAATGTCCAGTTACAAGCAGCCAAAGATCAACAAGTGAGAAACTTATATGTCAGCCTGAAAAGAACAATAATAATTGTCTTCAATAACTTTGATCCTCTATTCCTTTTTGGTCTTGTGAAAATACTAGGTAAATAGTACCATAAATAAGTATAAATAGTAAAGAAAGAAAAACATAAATAAATAAACGGGGAAAAAGTTTAAATATGAAAATAGTTGTTTGTTGGTTTCAGTACCAATATTTTTTCTCCTGAAAGCCAAAACCTGAGAGAATCATATGCAGATAATAAAAAGCTTGGTCACTGTTGATGTGTGTGTGTGTGTTATTTCTACAAAGTACTGTTAAATTCTTTTTTGTTGTTTTGCCTGTATGCTGCTCTATCTATTGATACTTAATTTTACATAATTTAAACCTCATAATCTGACAACTGTGGCCGAAAAAATAATGTCTGGATGTTGACTGGGATTAAAAAGGTTGAGCTTCTATATGCATTTTCACATAAAAACACTAGACGGATCAAAAATAGCAAAACAATGGCTTGGGGTTTGAAGGTTCCTAAATACAGCACACAGACCATGTTATTGGTCCAAGACAACCTAAACAAGGGCTTTCTGACTGGATTTTATAGTTATTGGTAGTTTTAGAACATGCACACATGAAAATTGAGACAACCCTAAGCACAAACGTGATTTCAGCCAGTACCTGCGAGTGATAACATACATCCTGAGGAGGTATTTCTGTACTGAGAGGGAACAGAACAGTTTTAGAGCAGAGAGACATCCTGGTGAGAGTATGTCAACCCTCCGTGTGACCAGATGTGGCCCAATGAGCCAGACTGCAGCTATTTACTGTATTACAGTCCTCTCCAGCTATTGGTAAGACTTGTTCATATCCGCCACCTTCGCTTTCTGTTGATGGTACATTCCATGCAGGGATATTACCTCCCATTATGGTTCCTCCAGCTCCATTCCCTGAGACATTCAATAAGCACTTCATCCCTTGGGGCCATCTTCCTGATGTATTCATGGAGCTTGGTGTTTAATCTTGGATATATATCTTGCACATATGTTAGCCAATGAGCACCACTCTATGCCTTCATTGGCTAACATATGTGCAAACAGCGGGTTGATAGTTTCTCTGCTCCCTAATACTGTCTTGTTCCCTTTCGTACATAAATGCCTCCTTGCTATGTGTGTTTTTATTTGTATTATTTTACTCATCCATTTTTACATGTTTGGGCACTATGATACGTTCAGACCAAAAGTGATTTGATGATTTCTATGTCAAGCAATGTTAATACACAAATGTGCCAATTTTGAGGTGAAACATTTTCCACTTCTATGAATATATTAATTTGCTAATTTAATAATTGATCCTTTGGATGCAGCCTCCCTCTTGCGTCAGTGTTTCTCACATTGTAAAAAGTAGCTTTATTGTGCAGTGTAAAATGGTTGCTAGCCCACCAGCTGATCCTTGGGCATCACCTTCTATTTTTGTGTCCTGTTTAATCCTCTCTCAGTAAACAATCTTTCCTGTTTTTGTCATAGTTTGATATGTAACGGTAAACTTTACTGTGAAAACAGCGCTACCAGTCATTAGCTAATGTAGCTAACTCTATGTTATTCTTCAGCCTACATATACATTTCTGATGGGTGGTATTCTCCCGATCCTCATTGATTCCTGGTCTGTTTGATGTCTGTCGGGCTCATGAATATCAGACTGCAATCTGTCATGTCCTCATGCTTATAGTTTTTATCTCAGCTTCATGACTCCTGTGTGAATCCAGATTTCTTCCAGTAAAACTTAAAGTTTGGTAGCTCAAAAGGAAATAGTGTTTTCATTCAATTTCTCTGATCCAGTGTTGGGGTGTATCCTATCCCAGCATGCACCAGGTGGAAGGCAAAGAGACAACAACCCATCAGAGGGCAAAATACAGATCAAAAGATTTCTGATATGAGATCAAACAAAGTCTAAGCTGAGGGATGGATCTCCATACTGTCCACCGACACTTAAAAGTAAATTAGTTTAGCTAAGATCAGCATATTTTTTTCTTTTCTTTCTTTCATTCCTTCTTTCTTGGTGCACATTAAGGTGCTTGGAATACCAACGAGTTCCTCGAGCCTTTGATTTCATCAATTCAGCTTAAAATGTCTAACATGGAGCTAATCTGAATGCCTGCAGCCTCTGATTAATTATCCTACAACCATGAATTATAGATTTTAGTGTTTCCATTTGAAGATTATTGGAAATGTGGATGCCCCCCCCCCAAAAAAAAAAACCTCTACTGTGTGAGGTCAACGTAAAGCAGACAGGTAGACCTCAGTACCCTCGGCTCACAATTAGAATTAGCATCAGGATGCACCAGAAAGAAAGCTTCAACTTAGACCAAGAATCCAACTCACCTGAATCAAATTAAATAGATGCGGTAGCTTATTGTCAAGTTCTACACAGTGATCCATTAATTTGAATCAGGTGTGTTCCAGCAAGGAAACATCAAAACCTGGAGGACACAGCACTCGAGGACCAGAGTTGTCCATCCCAGTTTTAGACCAAGTGAAACAGGTCAATCATGTCAGTCTTCCCGTAAATATCTGATCTTTTATCTTGTATAACATCAAAATATTAACAGCTGCATATAATTAAATAGTGTGAAGTTAAAAATCTCTGAGAGGCAGCAATGTAATCAGAAAACCTCCTTCCTTGTATGTACCGGTTCTCAGTGCTTCCGGACACTGTGAAGGTGTTGCTGTGCTGCTCGGACACGTACCTCCAGGATTACAGTACAGATGAGTTTGACACACTGGATGATGGCATCCTGGCTCCCTGATATCGTCACCTCCCTCTCTGTGGAGTTGGGGAGGAGGTCACCGGCCACCTGCACCTGAGCACCTGTTGTCTACACACACATACACACACACAAGCACACAGTTATGATCCACACAGTATTGATCCATAAAACACATTAATAAAGTATTTTTTCAAACCTTCAGATGGAATCAAAGTAAATTGATGCTGTTTGTGTCATGTGTTTGGAAAGTAATCCAACATCTGTCAAAATAACGGTTTAAGATTAATGTGCAATTCATTATTTAGCTTCTTGTGTTGCTATGGAAACTGTCAGACCTGATATCTAGAGTAAAATGAGTCATTTGAGTAGCAGCTTTGTAAAGTTTTCAAGGTCTTATTCAGCTCAAAAGGTTTCAGTCTGATAAACATTTATCCATCAAAAAAAAAAAAAAAAAAAAAATCTAGACAAAGGGTATAATAAGCAATCACAGGGATCATCCTCTAGCTTCTGGATGTTTGCAACCTGAATCTCTAAAACAGTTTTAGACTATTAACTGTGTGTAACAAGCACATTTTTTGAAAACTGGAGAAAAGGTAAATCTGTTGTCTCAGACACAGCTGAGAAAAACTGCAGTCAAATGCAACAATGCCAAACATTTCAGTCTGATATCTGCAGAGCTCATATTAGCAGAGCTGAGTTAATTCCAGGATTAATGCTGCCGTCTAACCCCCAAGGTAACAGGCTTTTAGAGAAGGACACAGACTACTTTCTGGGTGAGTTGCTGTTCAGTAGTGAAGATCTTTAACACAGTTCTCAGGCCACCAATGATCTCTGCAGACAATTCAGATCAGCTTGTACACATCCAAGCAGATGAAAAGATGGGAAATCTTGGTAGTTTAGACCTTCTAGGTGCGTGGATGGATGAAAGCAGTTTGGATTAGGACCCTTCTTATCTCATCTTTGACACATTCATGGCCAAAGCCCTGTCCCAGTAATATTTATTTTAAAGAAAATAGTTCATGTTTTGTACATTTCTGTTTATAATTAATAATTCAAATAATTAAACTGGCATTTAAAGTGTTAAAAGTCCAAAATTAATTGGTATTTGGTAGTTTTGAGCCAGTCTGAAGGTGTTCCAGTGATTTATGAAGAACAGAAGAAACAAACAAAAAAAAAAAGAAAAATCCTTTATAACAGCGTTTTGCATCCTCTCCAGAGGGAGTTTGTGACACGGCATTCAAATTATAAATAGAATCAAATAAATCAAATAAATTTTGTTGCTAATTTTTGACATGTTTATGCAAGTGTCTAACCACCAACAAGGAAACATTCCTCAAATTTTTATTATATGCAAAATAATTACATTTTTGTGTTTGTATTTTTTTTTTTTTTTTGTAATGAATGAAGCAGCAACTCAGAAATTCAAACTGACATTTAAAGGATTAAAATCCAAAAAATGATTTAAAGTTTGGCACTTTTGAACAGGATAGAAATGTTTAAATGGTTTATGAAAAACATAAAAAATATTGATGCATGATGATTTTATAGCAGTTTTCATGTGTGGACGCATTTGGCCACGATGTCACTGAAGGGTGCAAAATTAATTATTAAAAGATGTAATACAAAAATATAGTCTAAAAATTAAGGTAGTTTAAAAAAAATCATGCTGCTCACTGCAACACATCCAAAATTATCACAAAAAAAAAAAAAAAAAAAAAAGTTGAGAAAAATGGACAAAAAATGTCCTGAAATGGCTTAGGAACTTTCTTTCTTTCTTTCTTTCTTTCTTTCTTTCTTTGTATTTATTTATTTTATTTTATTTTATTTCATGGTTTAATTCTTACTTGTCAGACAGATCTTTTAATGTCTCCATGTCCAAGGACCCCTGAAGTAACGTTAGTCATTTTTATGATTTGAATGACCTAAACAACTAAAAACAACAAAGACCTAAGGAATTTTCCAGCAACTTAACAACATGTTTGCCATATGTGGTCTGGTCTACAGTGGGCAAGGCCAGCCACCACTTCATGCAACACAGAACTAATGACACCAATTTGATCTCCAAACAAGTTTTGATGGCCGTACCTACAGCCACACATTTAAACCCCCACTACACCAACACATTTTATTTATGTTAGTTTGAGGTAACACTATTTTGTTTATATATTTGGTTTAAATTAGGTTGAAATGCTTTAGTTGTCTTTTGTTAGCGCACACATTAGAGCACGACTGTATTTTCAATTCTGTTTAAGTTCTGTGTAATTAAAATATATTCTTTTCTCTTAATGGTGCTGGGGGAGTCTTATGAATGCTTGGGGGCAGAAGTGAGCACAACTGGTAGAAGCCAAGGAGCAGGAAGTGTAATAACGGTTCCAGCTAGAAAAGAATACGCAATTTGTGTGTGTGTGTCGTGATGGCTGCTGATGAGACATTTTGTTTGGTTGCCAATCCAAGATAAATCTAAACATGAATTCCAGAAATCTGGCATTCTATTGGCTGAAATACCGACTCACATGGGCTTATAAAACAAATAAACATGTTATTTTGGATAATTTACCTCACTGTTACTAATTCGTTTAAACGCTGTTTGCTGTATTTACCAGTGAGGCATGTCTGTTATCATCCGTGGGTTTTGGTTTGATAGTTTTGTCATGTTATGTTCTTCTTTGTCTTAGGTTGTCGTTCTTCCCTTTGTGTATTCTGTTTTGCTTTCTGCTTCTCCTCATTAGCACACCTTCCTGTTCTTCATTAGTCCATCTGTGTCATCATGTCATGTAGTTTTCATATCATGATTTGTTCATGTCATGTCACAGTCTTATTTCCATTGTGTTTTGTTTTTGTAAGGTTAGTTTTTTGTTATTAAAACCTTGTTCCTGCTCCAGTCTGCCTTCTGCCTCGTCATCTGCCTGCATTTGGGTCCACCTCTCATCCACACCACAGTCCTGACAATGTCAGCCCAGTTCCACCGACTCACCTCTCTGATCTCCTTGATCTTCGAGCCCCCTTTACCAATAAGGGAACCGCACTGGCTGGCTGGGATGACCAAACGCAGGGTGACCGGAGGCTTGCTGGTCACTGTGCCATTAGCTACCAAAGCTGTCAGGTCCTGAGAGGTAGAGAAACAAAACATAAAAACTATATTATTTTATTTTCTCTGGATTCATCCTTCAGTGTACATGAAGCAAGATAAGAAACAGCTGCTGACATATGGTGTATTCAACCATCTGTCAGAGGAAACGCATCATAGGTCTGATTATACAGATATGTCTTTACTTCTCAGTAGGATTAATACAGTATGTGGAGATCACATTTTATTTTTAAGTACTTTTAAAACCATCACAATAGACCAAAGTTATAGTAGTCATAAAAAGCAAGAATAATTGACATTTGAAGGCTGTTCCAGAGCTGCTACTGCAAAGATATCATCTCCCCAATTAACTAATCCTGTCAGGGGAACAGCTGAAATCAGTTTCCAGGAGATTTAAGAGGCCGGGAGTCAGAGTAAGGACAGAGGAGTTCAGAAATATAATCACATTCATGAAAAGCTTTAAAGACATCAAAAAGAATATTAAAATCCATCCTCTATTTAACTGGGAACCAGTCAGACTTCAACTTTCTCAAACTCCAAGATTTTTCATATGGATCTGAAAACTGAACACCAGGAGTTTACAATTGTTTATGGACTCGACTGATGTGGAATATTTAGAATTTAAGGACAGACCAGTGTATCATCTGTATAGAATGAGATCTTGTATTTGCGAAAGATCTATAGGAAATAGATGGAGAATAAAATTGGTCCCAAAATTAAGCCTTAATGAACTCCATAACTCTGAATCAGGCAACTCGATCTGTAGTTATTCATATCTGATGTATCTAAGCTTAGTGTGTTAATGAGAGGAATATGTCACATGACATGAGTTTTGAATGTTACATGGGTCAAGGCAGCTGTAGGTGTTGCCAGCACCTGGACGAATCAAAAATCAAAATTCACATGTATTTTGAAATTTCTAATCACTTTGGCTAAAAGCAGCCTGGTCTTATAACATTCAATGAGCATAATATCTTGACACCACATTACATGGTGGAGCTACTTCACGACACAGTCACTACAAACACATTCAAGAAGAAAGAAGATGAGCATCTCCAATCGAAGGACATTAAACTAGGGTATCTTGGTAAAATGTCTCATTGTCATACTTCTTTCTTTTAGTCTCAATACATCCTTTATACTTCCTAAACTGAACATTAGAGTCAGTGTGTTGAGCATATACCACTAGGTTATCAGGTTTCTCTGCACTCACACACTTTCAACATCAGACGCATCAAAACACGATTAACAGGAAGTTCAAATGGAGGGAGGAGGATGGAGGAATTCATTCTCAGTGCCAGCACAGTCAGACACGAAGCTTTGTGATGGAATCTGCTGGACTTGGGTTTGTTTTAAGGGGTGCAGCTTCAGCCGCACATTAGCTTCAGATTTGATCAAGATGCTGGAAAGTTCAAACAGATCCAGAAAAAAATAAAACTGTACAATTACCTGACTGCGAGACTATGAAAACAAATTTAAGTCCACATTGCTAGTACTGCTTGGACCCCTTTTACTTTCAGAACTGCCTTAATTCTTGGTTTCTTAGATTCATCAAGTTGTTGGAAACATTCTTCAGAGATTTTGCTCCATATTGACAAGACAGCATCACACAGCTGCTGCACATCCATTATGAGAATCTCCTGTTCCACCACATCCCAAATCTGCTCTGTTGTCTGACAAGTGTCCTGAGATGACATTGTTGTGAATTGGCGCAATACAAAAAAAGCTGAATTGAACTGATTGAGATCTGGTAACCATGGGTACCGTTTGGGATGATTTTAACGGTGACATGGTGCATTATCCTGCTGGAAGTAGCCATCAGAAGATGCTACACTGTGGTCATAAAGGGATGGACAACTGCTGATACAAGTCAGAATAGATCCATGCCTTCATGTTGTTTCCACCAAAATTCTGACCCTACTATCTGAATATTGCAGTTCAAATGGAGAGTCATCTGAACAGGCAATGTTTTTCCATCTTCTATAAGTTCTTTTTGGTGACCCTGCATGAATTGTGTTCTTAGCTGACAGGAGTGGAACCTGGAGTGGTCACTCTGTCATCTCCAACCAGTCTGCATGTTGGTTCAGACAACTGCTGCTCACTGGATATTTTCTCTTTTTCAGACCATTCTCTGTAAACTAGAGATGGTTGTGTGTGAAAATCCTAGTAGATCAGCAGTTTCTGAAATACTCAGACCAACAACCATGCCACGTTCAAAGTCACTTAAATCCTCTTTCTTCCTCATTCTGATGCTCAGTTTGAACTTCATCAAGTCTTCTTAAACCATGTCTACTTGACTAAATGCACTGAGTTGCTGCCATGTGATTGGCTGATTAGATATTTATGTTAACGAGCAGTTAAACAGGTGGAGCTGACAAAATGGTTTGAGAGGCAAGGGAATGAGTGATTAAAAATGTTGATTATCTGTGTCTTCTCTTTCTTTTGTAGTTTGACACTTTCATATCCAGCTGGTCATTACAGCAGTAGCGGCTGGGCTGTCTGTGATCAAAAAGAAAAAGATGAGAAATAAACAACCCAATTAGAAGAAAACAAAAAGACAGATGACAAGAGTGAAGGTTGTGCAATGACAAATGGCTGAACAGAAACTGTATGTAATCAAAACAAAGCTTTCAAATGAGAAATACCATTAAAGAAAGATGAAGGTTTAAAGAAAATAGCACAGGAAAACCTGTGTAGAAACTTAAAAATATTTAATTTAGTTTAAAAAATAATTACAAACATAGAGATGGAAGGAAAAGAGAATAAACAGAGATGGGGAAAGACAGAAACTTCCATTTTATTCATGGCTGCCTCCAGTGCAGTTTATTTCAGGAATGCAGAAAAGTAAACCTGAGTAATGTGATTTCATATACCAACAGAAACACATGTGGGCGCTGAGCTGCCAAGAATGTTAAAAAAAAAACCCCAAACCATCTTCATCACCCGAAGTTGCTCACATCACTTCACACAGCTCCCCAGCAGACAAACAAAACAAGTTCAGTTGGAGGAAACAAGAAAAATTTCCTGTCGAATGTGTGTGTGTCCAAAATAATCGACTCAGGATCAGAATCTGCTGTCTCCCAATTTTCTTCCACCAAACTGTTCCCGCACTCAGAGTGGGACACAAACCCACACTGCTGATGATATAAATATCTGCAGCGGGGACTTATTTCATTCAGACCACGTTCATCTGATGGGCAGCCCAGACGAGGCAGCTATTTACATTTCAGATGCGACTCGGCGCCGAGTCCAGCTTGGCCTAATTGATTGAACCCATCGTATTAAGAGCCGGTGATTTAGGCCGTTATTTATTACCTGAGTTAATTAAAGAAAGAGGGGGGGGGGGGGGGGGGGGGGGGGGGGGGGGGGGGTCTTACAGGAAGAGTGGAGAGGGAGATTGGACCGAGAATAGAAGAAAAGCTGCTGGAGGGGAAGATGGTTTGTAATGAGAAAAGAGAGGGACGGGCAGTTTAAGAAGAGCTGCTGAAGAGGAAAACATGGGATGCAATTAAAAAGTGGGAGAGTGACAGAAGCCTTTCTGGCTAATGGAGAAGAGGAGCAGCGGTTGTAGGAGGTGGAATAATTGAGAGGTGGAGATAAGACAAAGGTTAGGACCAGAAACTGTTTGTGTGTTTGCCTTTCTAAGAGAAACAATTCATTAAAAGTGTTATAAGTAAGATGTTCCTGTGAAAAATTAAATTTAAGTTTTAACAACAAAACACCAAAACAGCTGGGAAGGTAATGGAAGATAAATTTCTGGTTTCTGATATTGAAACTGAGACATTTTACCATTTCATGGAAAATATCTAATTTTGAATTTGCTGACAGCAACACATCTTTGATGAAAAGAACACGTAGGCTTCAGAGCAGGGGTGTCAAACTCAAATACACCATGAGCCAAAATGACAAAACTGGAACAAGTTGACGGCCGGACTGGTTCAGTGTTTATTAAAAGCCTTTTTTAAAATGACCTTATTGTACACATTGAACCTGGAACTAGCAGAGCCTGTTAGTTATTGCCTATGAAACAGAATTAATCATTAAATAAATAAATGAATAAATAAAAAGTCTGTTCAAACCTGTTGCAGTTATTACTTAAAGCTCTATATGCATGTTTCTTTTTCAGAGTAATTTCATAGTAAAACATTTTCAGGTAAACAGCCAAAAGCAATTTTCTTATTTGAAATATAAAATGACCTGAAATATCAAGGGAAAAACTGCAAAAAGTTTAATTGCACTGAGGAATATATATATATTCACAAAAGCAAAATTCAATCAATCAAGGTCCAGGACTGTTGAGCAGCTAGAATCCTGCATCAGACCAGAATGAGACATATTTTTCATTCTGTTTTTTATTTACATTTTACACAGTGTCCCAACCTTTTTAGTGGTGGAATTATAATAAATGTCCTACCAGAGAATTTGCAGCATTGCCTGTTTACGAAAAAAAAAACAGCTTTGATTGCTGCTGGCTCTTTATTATCTCCTGAACAGCTCCAGCTGCTTGAGATTAAGGAGATGAAAGTGTAAATCTTTGTGTTTAAAAAATAAACTTTCCAGTTTCAATAAAGTAATTCACTGGACACTGCTGGGATCCTCGTCCAAAGCCTCAGAAAGTCATTCTGAAATGTCAGATTGCCCCTGGTGACATGAAACTGAACCACTTCCAGGATGTGTCCTGTTATTCTTTGGGACCTGAATGGTGCAGAAACATGAACTCCATGAACCATGATGGAAAGAAAAGAAAAACAGGATTCGAGATGTCTGAGAAAAAAAAAAAAAGTCAAGGTCAGAGAGGGAGTCGCTGACAGAGATGCAGAAGTTTGACCGGGGCGAATATAAACTGTGATCTGCATCTAAATTAAAGAGATGATGGACAAGTGTGGAACCTGTCTGTTCAGTTGGAGCTAACCTCTCACTGGATGGACCTCACTGAGACAGACAAAGAAGAAGAATTGTTAGGTGGAGGGAGACTTCATGTGCATGATCCACTCAACCATGATCAGTTCAAAAAGCCGAAAAATTCCATGATGTCCATCGCCTCGTTTTAAGATGGTTTAATATTCAGATAACAGGAGGTGATTCAGGGAACAACATGATTCCAGTCCACATTTACGTGTGGGCTGGAAAACTGGGATTTTTAGCAGGCTATTTCAAAATGTGTACTACTGTCTCCATGATTTAACATCAGAATATATGCAGATCTTGTCTTTGTTTCCATGGAGACATCCATTCTAGTCAAGATAGCACTGGTGCTAACACTCCTAACAGGATCCCAGCCAGTGTGTCCGTTTGGGGCCTTAAGGGTTAAATTTGGGCTGTAGATAAGAGTCCCAAGTGAATGTGTCCGCAGTTTCCACTGTGGCCTCACCTGTGTTTGCCCATTTGGATTTCAAATTGGTTCTTACTGGGCTTCAGCAGGGGCCCAACTTGGTGAGGGCTCATGGGGTAAATTTGCTCTGTTTATGTCCATGCCCACTTAGCCCCCCTACATCCCTTATGGGGCTCATACAGCCAGCCCATATGGGCTTCACACATGGAGCCCATGTAATTTAAGACACATGGGCCTGAAAATTTTGCCCAGTTCAAGCCCATGCCCACTCAGTACCCACATAGCCCATATTTAATCCTTGTGGGCTCGACATGGACATGCTGGCTAGGGACTTCCAACATGTTTGCATATAAATGAACGATTCAGTTCTAACTACCCAGATGAAAAAACAACAGTCTGCTGGTTTAGGATCAGACCATTATGACCTCTGTATGACTGATCTGGTCTGAAACCAGCTGGAATACCTGCATTTGTATCTGAAGCCTCATTGTAGTCTGATACAGTTCTTAAAGAAAAGTAAAAGTACATTAAAAAACAAGCTATTTGTTTAAATGTGGATTTCATGCCCTCAAACGGAAATATCCAAATTAAAATTTATTAGAAGTAACACCAAACTGCTGATCATCACGTCTCAGTAGTGGTTGCAGATGGCAGGGTGTCTCAGTTTGTATGTTTTTCTAACATTGTGGGGGTTAAAATTTTGCTGTTCTAACCCTGCTGAACCTTCAAACATCATACTACCGAAAGTCTGCAGTCAAGGACCAGAGTTTACATCCCTGATGTAGGCTGCTTTTCACGAATGCTAATATTAGAGTGCTGTAATGTTAGGGTTAGGGTTACTATAATTCACATTTAGTCAAATATGCATTTATTGTAGTAATAATATAAATATTAGAATAATGATAGGACTCTGCCTTCATAACGGTACAGACCAACTTGTATACTGATGTGAATGTTTTAACTTTGCAGACAGAGCTCATTCAAACTAATTTTAATGGTAAAACTGGGCCATCATCAAGTTTATGACAAATTTGTACATATTTGTACTGATATAATTAAATCTTTATGTTAAAATGGGTTTCTAACTTGTTTCAGTTAATCTCCATGTAACCCTGTCAGTGCAGAGGGTGTTAAATGTTAAATGCTAAATGTAAAATTTTGTAAAAATGTTCATAATTTTAAAGGTCTGTATTTTTTTTACAGTTGTTTATTCAAGAAAAGGTTTTAATGTTATTTGTGTAAAAGCTGTTTAGCGTCAGATAAAATGGAAGAGCCGCTTTTCTAAGTGGGCAGTGAAGGGTATAGAAAAAGAATACTGTTGTTTGCTCCCTCTGGACTGAAAGAGTTATTTATAGAGTCTAACAGTAAACTCACCAGTTATCTGCAGACTTCTGCTTTCTGGATTAAGTCTGTGTTTGCTATGATTTGTTTCTTCATGGCACCAAGCTGTTGACAACTAGGTCCCCAAGGAGCCCTGTATTTGGTTCCTCTGGGTCAGGTTTCTTTTTCCTTAGCTTCAGCTATGATTATGCTTCACCAACAGAGGACTCTGTCCAGGGATAGCCCCTAGCAAGCACTCATCATTTCATGTTAGATCAGCCCTGGATGGCTGATGAATTGTGGAACTGTGACTGGTAGGACAAATCTTTACTTACCTTCCTGCAAATTCTGCAGGAAAAGAAAGAAACTTCAGACACACGTAGTTTCTTAGGTGAATATCAACACCATATACACCTTTAGAGTCACCCAGGGGTATGTTGTTTTTCTTATTTTGGCCTATTTTTCTGTGTGTTTACTGTTGTACTTTCTTTCTGTGACTGTAGAATTATTACATGATATTTTCTCTGAGAGGCGACAGTAGCTAAGGAGGAAGATAAGCTGTCTGCCAACCTGAAGGCTAGGGAATCGATTCCAGGCGTCCCCTGACTACATGTCAAAGTGTCCTTTGGCAAGACACTGAATTCCATGTTGCCTCCTGGTGTGTCTATCAGTGGTATGAATGTGTGTAGTAGGAAAAAGCACTTATAACAATAGAAGTGTGTTGTGTGTAAATATAGTGTAAAAGTGCTTTGAGTGGTCAACATGACTAGAAAAGAATTCTATAAGTACGGCCCATTTTACACTGTTTAACTCAATTTACCAGTTCCTTGTCATTAATCATTCATTGTGCTCCTGCAAACAAGTCCTAGATCTGGTCCAGCATCACTCATAGCTTTACTGTACAAACTCAGTTATTTCAGTTGGATGTTGCGTTTACACCCATCTGAAATTAAGCAGTTACAGCTATTATTTAACAGATGTTGGAAATGCTAGGAAACAGAACCTTTCTCAAAAAGTAATTACTGATTTCTTCATAAACTAAGATATTTTTGGAAAAGCTGACGTTTTTAAATCTGTACGTGGTTTGACTCCACTTTAAAGCAGCACTACTAAACTATGTCAGATTTTATCACTTTCTTGATCCCATCAAAGGCTAATTTGGCATCCATCTTGCATCCTGTTTTTTCTCTGAGATCTCTCGAGTTAAATTCAGTCTAATGTTGACTAATAACGTCCTCTTGGGTTTCTTTGATGAATCAGCCATGGAGCACATTCACAGCGGTGTTGATATCCAGTTGCTAGAGTGGTGCTGTAAAGCAAAACAGAGCTATAAGCTATGTGTTGTTCTGACCTGGAAAAAAACATTGTTAAGTGCAGTTTCTCATCTTTGGGATGCTGCAGGACAATGACTGTTCCAGAAATGTACACAGCGAATGTCGGTGAACCATCAAAACAAGACAGAAGCAGAGTTTTAAAGTTGGAAAGTTATGTAATGTTGCTTTAATCTTTAAACTCCAACTTGCTCAGCCTGTTGAGCTCATTTAAAAAATACAAACCCAAAAGCAGCACATTTTCACACACATCAAACAGGAAACAGAGGCAATAGTGGACAATAGTAGATGAAAAAATGTTGCCTGGTCTGATGAGTCTCCATTTCAGCTCTACATTCAGATAGTAGGCTCAGAATTTGGTGAAAAAAGTATGAAAGCAAGAAGCCATCCTGCCTTATATTAATTGTTGTTCCTGACTATGTCCATCACATTATAAACACAGTGCACCATCTTCTGATGGTTACTTCCAGCAGATAATGCACCGTGTCACATCTAGGAAATGATAAAATGTTGTTAAACATGTTATTGACATGCTATCAAGGCGAGAATCAATAAAAAATGGCATCTACCTGTATTTGTTGGTGGCCATATAAAAAGATGGATTTTGGCCTTAACCATGGTCATTTTCTTAATCTATGCAAGTAAAGATCTTTAAGTCCAACTAGGAAGTGACAAATATGCCATTGATTGACCATGACTTCAGAGTGAAAACACAAGGACTCAAACTTGCATCCTCTCTATCAGGCTCATTAAGGAAAACACCACAGTCAGTAGATCTCCATCCAAAAGAGCAGCTTTGGGATGTGATGGGACGGGAGATTCTCATCATGGATGCAGCAAACAAATCTGCAACAACTGTGTGATGCTGTCATGTCAATATGGAGCAAAATCTGAGGAATGTTTCCAACAGCTTGTTGAATCTATGACACCAAGAATTAAGACAGTTCTGAAAGGAAAAGGGGTCCAACCCGATACTAGCAAGATGGACCTGATAGAGTGGATGTGAGTGTTTTTAAATCAGTTGTGTGTTGATGGATAAAGTGATAAGTCTCTTTTAAAGGAGTAGAAAGTCCAGTTATTAGTGTAAAAATGCTGCAAGTTATAAATTCTCATGGGATCAGATACAGCAGTGCCTGCTTGGTTCTGTTGAGTTGGGTCAGTAAGATAAAGAACAGTTTCAGTTTCATTCATCAAAACAAAGTGCAGTTCAGCCTTTTTAACAGGAGGCAGCAGGATCTCCTGACCTGGTTTGTAAACAGAAAGGTGCCTCTTGGGCCAATTTCAGATCCAAACCTGAAACTCAGCAGGTTAAAGTCTACAACTGCACACTTTCTGAATCCAGTCCTCATTTAATCCCCCAACCACACTCCCAAACCTCTGTTTTATAATCTCTTCATTTCAGTCTCATTAACTTTTCATAGAACCTGCTCTTTCCTCATCTTCATCCATCTCTTTCATATTCTTTTCTTTAAATCCCTCTCCACCACCTCTTCTGCTCCTTCTCATTTCATAGTTTTAAATCCCTTCTGCCTCCTTTTCACTGCTTTCTAAATCAGTCCACTCTGCCTCCATCCACTCCTCCTGTCCTCTCCTCTCATTTGCATCTTGTTATCTATCCATCAGGATCACTGAGATTCAAAAACCAGCAGCTGGGATTTAATTCCTCAGCATGCAACATGTTTGTAAAATGACGACAAGATGCTCACATGCTCCGCAGCCAGAAACATGTCTGCATCATTTGGCACACATGGAGCTCCATCTCTCGTTTACAGAATTAGAATCACATATGTTTCAGCTTTAAGTAGAAACAAAGGATTTCTTGTCCATTGGTGTAAAAAGTAATTCTGACTCCAGATTCAGTAGCATTAGGGCTGGTTTCTTTCTGGGAACCTGAAAGCAAACACTCATTCATCTTAGGAGTTGACTCATTTGTCAGACATAAACCCCCTGCATCAGCTGCTGCTCAACTCAGGCTCTACTGCAAACCAACTGAAACCGAGCGAGAAGAAATCTACTCCACTGAGTGTATATATATATGTACTGTGGCACTGTTCTAAACACAGGTGCAATGCAGAGCCTCTCAAAGCAAAGCCAAACCTGAAAAGACAAATAAAACAAGATATAAATAATTTAAACGTACTCTTCTGGATCCTTAATATGACCTGTGATGTCTCAGAGGAAAAACTAGTCCATCCATTTGTTACCTCCAATTCCTGATTATTATTCTGTTTGTGAAATCCAATTATATTTATGGGTCTCTCTCTCTCTCTCTCTCTCTCTCTCTCTCTCTCTCTCTATATATATATATATATATATATATATATATACACTACCGTTCAAAAGTTTGGGGTCACTTCCCTATTGAATCCCATGGCAAAGTGACCCCAAACTTTTGAACGGTAGTGTATATAGTGCATACAGTATTGTAAACTGTATGCACAGGCAAATATGCTGGCACATAAATTTAGCATGTGCTCTTATGTTAAAATCGCATTGTTTAAAGCTTACTGCACACCTCTGTACACTGCCCACTTGTGGTGCAGCTATAGTAAAGCTCAATTTAATAAGCTGCAAGTTGCATTTAATGATGCTATTAGAATTTTTCTGAAGGCTCATCGATGGACGAGTGCCAGCCAATGTTTGTGCAGAATGCTGTGCCCACTTTACATGCTGTTCTTAGAAATTTTGTGTATAAATTCATTATGAGACTGGAAGATCCTCAAAATGGCATCATTATGGTTTTAACAATGCCTAAGACGAGCAGTGTACGATATAACTCTGGACTCTGGAGGCACTGGAGATAGCGCATGTATAGATTATAGACAAAGTTCTATAGTTTCTTTGTATTGTATCTTTTTATGTTTTGTCTTGTTTGCTTTTATATGGACCAAATTGTGAGTCTGAAATAAAGAATTGAATTGAATATATATATATATATATATATATATATATATATATATATATATATATATATATATATATATATAGCTGATTTGAACAAATCAACAGTTTAATGTGGTTCTTTGGATTTTTTTCTCTGTCATATTGCAGCAACTGATAGAGAAAAGTCTGTATATCATCTTAAATTTCACCATTTCAATAATTTATCCTGACAACAGACACACTCAGTTCTCTAGTTGGTTGGTTCGATCACAGAAACTTGAACGTCAGCTGACTTCCCAGTCTCATCTGCCTAAGTGCATTAACTCCCGGTTGAGCCAGTTGCTGATGTAGGAGGGATGTTTCTCCTTTTACAGTACCAGTCTGTCAGCTAGCAGCACTGGCTCATCATCACACACATCAGCAGCTGCCTCCTCCAGCTTCTCAGAGGTCTTTACTCTGCCAGATCCACTGAGTTTTCTGACCAGGAAGCAGAGCAATATGGTGTAAACTTATTCAAAATACTGAACATGTCCCACAGACATAGAGAGATGAATCTCACATTTCTTTAAGACCAGGATCTGCCCTTTGACTCACATATAAAACAGGTTTTTAAGACCACCTTAGTTCAGCTGTTTTCAAGGTAATAAGGTGGGAAACCCATGTACAATCCTATAGGAAACTAAGGGAAATATAAATGAAACCTGTGGGATCACATGTGGATTTGCACATGTCCCATAATACACTGGGCTCCTCTCTGCTATTTTTACTCTCCATGTGTGGATATCTGACATTGTTGTCATTAATATGAGTTTCTCTTTCTCAGCAGGTATTCCTGGTTCAGAGTTATGGTGCTTGTTGACCCCTCTTTCCTGTTGTCTCCACCTTCAACTGGTCCAGGTAAATGGCCGTCCTCCCTGGTTCTAGTTCTGCTGGAGATTTTCCTTCCTGTCAGCTTGTGCAGCTCAGGATGGAGGATTGAATCAAAGAGAAGATTCGCTGCAATGTGGTCTTTTTTCTTAGCTAGGTGATGATTGTTAAGAGCTGGTATATGAACACATTTATTATGATTTGGACTAATGTATATGACATAATGGATTTGTTTTAAGTGGATTATAATTGGACTACAGTGAATTGGACGTATCTGTAAAGTGTTTTTACCTCCTCCAGTTTGAAGGTGATCATGGTGAAGGCTCTGAAGACACAGTCCGTCGGACCCGTGATGGTGATGATCCTCTCTGGACAGGAGCCCTCTGAGATGTTGATCCTGGCGCTGCTCTGTGGGGGGATGGAGATGGAGGGACAAGGGAGGGGGGATGGGGTTGGAGGAAAATTATTTTCATTTTAGGGTGGGGGGGGTGGGGTGGGGGGCAGGTGAGGCAAGTAGGGAAAGTAAGGAAGGGGGGAAGTTTGGATGAGGGGGGTTATGTGAAGGAAAGGGGATTGAGGAACACCGTCAGGTAGGAGAGGAGGCAGGTGGGGAGCAGAAAGTGGAGGTGAGTGATGGTGAGGGGGTTAGTGAGGACAGGAAGAGTGGAGGGGTGGACAGGGGAGAGAGAAAACACATTAGTGGGAGGAAGGGATACAGGGGCTGAGACAGATTAGGAAGAGAACCATTTTCACCACACTGCTCCTTCCTTGCTCCCTAAAGGAGATTCAGCTGGGATAGAGGAGGAGAGAGGGATTAGGAGGAGGCTGGAGGAGGGAAGGAGGCAAGCAGATGAGAAGAACAAAGGAGTAAAGTGATGTTTCCAGGAAAGTGAGGGCTGGAGGATAGAGGAGGAAATGAAAACAGGGAGGGAGGTGGAGATTGCTGGGGGAGATGAGGAAGAGAAAGATGGTTTTGATGAGGAGGAGGAGAAGGAGCAAAGACGAAGATGGGATTCCAGCCCAGGAAATGGAAAGGAGTGAAGAAATGTATTAAAGGATGAGGAGGAGGAAGGGTTGAAGGAGGAAGAGGACAGAGGAGAGCAAGGGAATGGATCAGGAGGAGAGAAGAGAGACAAGGTGGTGCAAATATTTGAGGAGAAATAAGAGAAGGTGAAGATAAAATGAAGGTGTAGTAATAACCGCCTGAGGGAGGATGAAGGTGTGAGGAGGAAATTAAAGTGTGAGGTGGGAAATTATAGATAAACACTGATAATTAAACTTGGTGAGGATTCACTCTAATAGTTTTCTTTTTATATTCGGAATAAGAAAACTAATGTTTTTTTCTTAATAAACCTGAAGTTAAAAAAAACAGTCATACAAGAAATCAGAAAAAGTTTGAATAACATCTTTACTTACATCTTTTTATTAAGCTTAAAGATGATTCACGTCTTTTGTATCATCAGCTACTCACATGGCAGCAATTCAACACATTTAGTCATGTAGACGACTGAATGCAAACTGAGCATCAGAATGAGGAAGAAAGGAGATTTAAGAGACTTTGAACGTGGCATTGTTGTTGGTCTGAGTGTTTCAGAAACAGCTGATCTACTAGGATTTTCACACACAACCATCTCCAGGTTACAGAGGATGGTCTGAAGAAGAGAAAACACCCAGTGAGCAGCAGTTGTCTGGACCAGAATGTCTTGGTCCTTTCACACCGGCTGGGCGGTTCCTGAACCTAGTTTTGAAAAAATCTTTAGATTCAGACCACAAAAAGTTCATTTGAAACCCGAGAAGTTGATTCTCACCGCAAACCCTGATATCATTCACCTCAGTACCTGTCCACTGTCTTAGTTATGTTTCATTAAAGTAAAAAAACAAAAAGAAGAAGAAAATTCTGAATGTGAGAGGAATGCTGGCTGTCAATGTTCACACAAGCGTTGTACGCTGTGTTTCAGCTGAGTGAAAAAGAAAACAGAACTTCAGACCAATCACTCAATTAGAACCTGGATGTCACTGTGTTGTTATTTTGCCTGGGAACCAATTTAAATCTCAGTAGGCGATTCATGTAAGATTGTGTTGATGTCCTAACATTTTATGAAATTCACTCAGTCATCAGAAAATTCTCTATTGTTTATTTAGGGAAACCCTAGATTATAATGAAGCCTGATTACTTAACTATTAATTTTAGGGACTAAATCTCCAAGACGTTTATATTTAGTTCCACATAGCGAAGCCCTCCAAGTGTGGTTCTGGTTTAACTGGTATGAAAACAGGCTGGTGCACCAGAAAGCACAGAGGTTTTAAGACTCCATCTCTGAACACACAACACATCCAGCCTTGAAGCAGACAGGCTACAGCAGCAGAAGACCACATCGGGTGTCTCCTGTCAGCTAAGAACAGGAAACTGAGGCTACATTTCACACAGTCTTACCAACACTGGACAATAGAAGATGGAAAAACTTTGTCTGGCCTGATGAGTCCCCATTTCAGCTCCACATTCAGATGGTAGGCTCACAATTTGGTGAATTTAGTAAAGCATGAATCCATCCTGACTTGGATCAACAGTTTAGGTTGCTGGCGGAGTAAGGGTGTGGGGAATATTTTCTTGGCCCACTTTGGGTCCTTTAGTATCATCTCATGAGACATAGAGAAATAAAGTTTGTGTCAGGAAAAAACTCTCAATGAATGACAGACACTCAGATCAGGGAGAAAACAGCTGTTTTACTGCAACTGCAGGAGTTCCTAGGACAATCTTCATATACCCTGCTCCCATCCGGGAACTGTTATCTCTCAGCCCCTGGTGCAGGACCCCTAGAATGAGGTGTTACGCTGACCAACCACAGCAGGAGGGTAATAAGGTCCTTTTATCTGTTTTTACAACTGTACTCACTCCTAGAGGGCACTTAAAATAACGAAGTCTTGTGAAAACAGTGCTGGTCATGTCATTTTCTGACTAGCCGTGTCCCTCACAGAGTCATAATATCATCAATACAATCAATACAAGATTTTTCCATCAGTTAGACAAAGACAAAAAGGAAAATGTTTTCAATCTGAAGTGATCACTCCCTTTTTAAGTCTATTTTTCTTGTATCTCTATCAGTGTGGGGATCAAGTTAAAATCCGTAAACAGGGACATCAAACAGTTCTTTGAGGATTTAGACTAGATTTAAGGCTCCAGCTTTAAGTTTGGTGTTTGAAGATGAGACATCATGAGTAATGCAGCATACCAGTTACATCTCCATCACTGAACACACAGAACCAGATGCCCACACACAGAACATTACATAGACAGTGATGGGGTTGTGTGTCATACTGATTAGGTTATGTTAGCATTGTTACAAACTAAACCAGGATGCTAACGCCTCATTTATGCTCTACGTTAAATACAGATGAAGACTTCTGTCCATCTTCTGTGTTCATTTCGTGCATATTTCAGTCTGTTTTCAGAAATGCATCTTCAGACATGGCAAATAGAGCAGTACCATCAGAAACTAAGGGGGGCAGTGTTGCACAGTATAGCTCACCAAAGGAACACAGAAGAAGAAGAAGCTGGACGTAATACTTTAAATGATTGAATGAATGAATTTATTGTCATTGCACAACAATTACATCAACAATCATTGGCAGTGAACTTTTTAAATCTCTGGCTGTCCTAACAATGCCAAAAAGAATATAAAACACAATAAAAATAGTCAAACACAAAAAGCAAGAACACCACAAACAACTTATACAGCAAAATATGTAATAAGTAATAATAAGTTGATATTTTTAAAGGTGACATTGCTGCTGACAGCATTTAGAAGTCTTATGGCCTGCGGTATGAAGCTGTCCCTGAGCCTGGTGGTACGGGCTTGAATGCTACAACTCGATTGGACGGACCACTGTTGAATGGTCCGCGTCACTGGTCTGTGACACTTCAATTTCTGTCTGTAGGAAGGCAGCAGCAGAAATGAGACGTGATCAGATTTCCCAAAAGGAGTGCGAGGGAGGGCCTTATATGTGTTTGTGTAAGGAGTGTAAACATAATCGAGTGTGTTCTTGCCACGTGTAGAACAGCTGATGTGTTGGTGGTATTTCGGCAGGACTTTCCTCAGGTTTGAGCTGTTAAAATCCCCGGCTACAGTAAACGCAGCCTGCGGCCATGAAGTCTCTGCCCTGTCGATAACTTCAAACAGTTTTTCTATGGCCTCGTTGGTATCAGTGTGTGGTGGAACATACACTACTGTCATGACAACCGATGTGAACTCAGCAGCCATCCTCAGCGCCATCTTCAACGGGAATGGCAACACTGACCATCTCTGTCTACAGTACTGCCTCTTTTTATGTCTCTTCCTGAGAACAAAGTGACATTTTCTCCACTGTCACCATCTTTGCTATTGAAACTGATGTCTGAATTCTGCACTGCCCTCTAGTGGATGTACTGCCAAACAACCATGCCAATGGAAAGAAAAGCATGGGAAGTATGTGAGAAGGGACGGCTGACAATTTTAGAAATGAATGTACTGATTCATGTATGTAAAGGGCGCATAAATGAGTCAAATCTGTAATTGTCAGGTAAAATATTTTGATTTTTGTTTTGTTGTTTGCTCTCTTGTTTATGAACATTTGACAAGCAGGTGAATGTGGCTCCAGGTCTCAGAGATGACTCACACATGTTCAGTCTGGTCTGAATGGATTTGGATATTTAATAACTGCAGGTTTCATTTCACAGAAAATTTTGTTCATATTTACAGAAATATCACACAGTAGTTGCTGACTTTTATCTTGTTGTTTGTATGTTTTCTATTCCACCGTTATTTATTACAAATAATTTGGCAACACGAATTAATGTCTAGATTTCGTATGTCTGTAAATTGGGCTACAATTGTTGTTCAATAGTTCATTCTTTGAAAACATTATTTAGCTTATGAAATGTAGTATAATTTTAGGTGTATACATTTAGAGGGAACTAACACAGGGTGAAATGTAGCCATCAAAATTAGGGCCGGTGTTCGGGGGGTTAGGGAATAGTGACAGTTCTAGTGTTAAAGGGAGAGGTGGGTCAGGAAAGACTGGGCTGTAAACATCGAAACAAAGTGGTGGCATTTCAGATTCATTGACTTTGGGAACTGGTTTAAAAAAATTATGTTTGTCCAAACGTTTAAAAACTCAACTAAACTTTGCTGCCATCGGTTAGTTACCATAGGTAGATAACTTTTTTTTTTGTCATTTTTTTTTTATGAATTTGTTTAAATGACCAGTTATTTTAAAGTGGATTTAATGTTTTCATGATCAAATCTGGAGGGAGAAACAAAGAATGAAACTAAAACACAAAGAACCATAAAACTACTGTAAACTTAACTAAAACTAAAACAGAAAATATAAAACATGACAAAAGAATATCCAGTAACTTCAGTCTGGAAGATTCTCCAACCAGCAGAATAACCATTGACAGGTAAGGGTGTCAAGACTGGATATAAAAGGAGCATCCAGAAAAAGTTCAGTCTTTCCAAAAAGGAGTTTGTACAGTTATTCTAAACTGGACTAACGTGGTTGACATAATGGATTAGTTTTAATTGGATTATAGTTGGACTATAATGAACTGTTTTGAATTAAACCGTGTATGTTAAAGTGCTTTTGTTAAAAATGACTTTTTTTGTAAACTGGTGCCGTATCGGGATGGGTGTATTGATACTCTGGAGTTTATACTTTGATATCTGCCTGTCAAAATATCAGATTTGATAGTTTTTTGACTATCAAGATATCATTGTGCTAATATGACATATGGAATTTGTTTTCACTTGTGAGTTTTAGGCAATAAAATTGCTTGCAAAGTCCGGCCATGTTGTATTCTTTCCTTGTCACATGATTATGGTAAACTATCAGATGTCATGATGAGGCTGTCAGTGTTAATACTAATGGTAGTTATATTGTCTTTTAATATTTTACTAGTTTAATTATAATTATTTTAGTACTGTTATATATTATCTTTTAATTTATCTGATTTAAGAAATGTAAATAATTTTATATGAACTTGTAGTCTAATTATTTTATATTTTAAAAATTATTTATTCATTGTTATTTTTATTTAATACACTCAATATATCTTATTTGAATTTTTAAGCATTTCTGTGAAGTGTTATGTTCACGGGTTTTATTCATATGTCATCATCCCTTACAAAAAAATAATATTACTGCAGCATACTGTAGAATCATGTGGCTTTCCTTTAAGCAGTAAAAAGTATCTGTATCGATATCAATAAAAAAAGTACAGGGATATAATTACACAACATTTTAACTTTAACCTTCATTAACTTCTGTAGTAGAATAACACCATTACAGTCTGATCCCATGATGCAGTCCACCGCTTAGGCTTACTGTCTGTCTGCAGAGTGCTATGAGGCTCTGCTAAGAAAAGAGGTGAATGTTTTTCTTGTTGCTGTTAATTAACTCAGATTACCGGGGTGATGAGCAAGAAGCGGCATCACTCCGACAGCTGCCAGCAGAAACATAGGAATCTCTCCCATCATTCCCACACAACACAACAGCCAGAAGTCTCTGTTTGTAAAAACTGCAACTCTGAAGCCCACAAACTGTATTATTTACTTGTAGATGTAAATTGTGTCTTTGTAGAAAACTGCTTCATCTGCACCTGGGTTGTCCACATTTCTGTGACTTTGGGAATGTGTGTGTGGATTTAATTTTGTGTGTTAAATTTGTTAGATTCGCTCTTATTATCATGATCCTCCACAGACTGCTTTCTCCTCTCATTATGATCACAACAGAACAAATACACTCTCTTTGTCTGTGTGTTTGCAAGTAGTAATAGAAGAGGGATGGAATAATTTGTTCCCACTCAAAATACATTAGCTGACATCTTCTCTGCTGTCCATCCATCCATCCATCCATCCAGCTCTTCTTTTAACCCTTTCATCCATTCAGTTTAATTTATCAATACTTCCCGCTCCCCCTCTCCATCTGACTCACTGTGTCAGTCACTCCATGCATCTTCTCCTCCATCCTGCTGTCTGTTCCTTGATCCTCCTACTTAACCCTGGTCCTATCAATTACGTCTATGACTCGTCCTCCCTCTCTCCCTTTCCATCCTCCTTTGCTTCCTGTGTCAATTAAATCCACCCTTCCACCTGCTTCATTCTATTCTACTCTTCATTCTATTCTACAGTCATTTAGTAGATGCTTTTATCCAAAGCGACTTACATTTGAAAGTAAGAACAACACAAGCAAGAAATCAAACAAGATGGGACGTCATAATTAAGTGGTAGTCAGACTGCTGTGAGTCCAGTTGGACCCAGGTGCTGTCATGTAGTGCTAGAGGCAGTGCATATAATTTCTTTTTTAGGTTTTTTGTAATTTTTTTGTAAGTCATTTTGTTTAAGTACATCAAAATTTCATCACACAATATCATCTTGGGCATAAATGCACACAGCTTATTCAGTGCTTGGTTAAGCCAAAGAGCTGGACAAATCTTTCTAACTTATTCTGTTGAGTAGAAGAGTTAAGCTAAGTGTGGAAATGCTCCTTAAACAACTGAGTCTTACTGTTTCTGTTTTACCAAAATTTTCTTGGAAAGTAAATGTTTTCCAGCTGCCCTGTGTGACACGTTAAACATGATAGTTTAGCTTTGTATTCAGTCAGTCAGTTAAAAGTCAAACTGGTTTCTAAATGAAACACACTGCAACAGCATCACAAACTCATCCAGTTCCCTCTGACAGCTCAGTTCAGAATCAGAGTCAGAGTTATGACCCACTTTAGGGGTATGAAAGTGTGCAACAGTGAAATAAACCAGTTTTTATTGTTGTGAGCAAAAATAAAGATTAATCAAACAGGTGGCAAACACAAACCAGTGATGGGGTTTGTGAAACTGCTAAAAGAAACACAAAATGTTAGCACTAAAGCCTAAACTCAAAACGCGCCCAATAAACAAAACCAAGATTACACAAACAAAAGGGTGAGCATAAACCGACGTACTTATCTAGATAACAAAAGAGCAACAATTCCAATAATCTAAGTAACAAATTCACAACCGAATACCCTAAGCTAGCCCAACACAAACTACCATTAACCTCTAAAGTTTAAACACAAATGTTGAATCTAAGGCAGAACACAACCAAACTCAAAGAGCAGCCAAAAGAGCTGCATGCTACACAAAGGCAAAATGAAACCAAACCGAGACTACGACTTACCATTAAACTGAAATCACATACAGATAGGTTTAATACTGCTGAAAACCTCTAAATAGTCCAAACTACCAAAATGACACCACTAAGCACAGTAAACATACACTCAAAAACCACCACAATTCTGCCAAGCAGAGGGGGGAAACCGTCTGTGCTAACCAGCTTCTCCCTCCAGAATGAACACAGCAGCAGTCCTTTATTTCCTGGTAGCTGGCAGGCTGCGATGTGATTGGCCGGGTGATGAGCCAACCAGAGGGGAGGAGACGAGGGTGTGTCTGGTCTAGCCACTCCTAACAGACATCAGGGCCTGCCATTTGAATGCATGACAAACCTCAGGTGGCAGCAATGAGCAGCATCCGTAACATTCAGCATCAGAATCTTTGTCAGAATCAGACTCAGAATCAGTCAGATTCATAAAGATTTAATTGCCAGGTACAGTGAGGGTATTTACAGTATGAGGAATTTGTTGTGGTGTCAGGTGCAAACACAGTAAAAGTGCAAACAAATAAACAAAAAAAAGGTTATTTATAAATATACAAATGTTAATATATATATATATATATATATATATATATATATATATATAGTAAATGTTTCAGTAAAATCAGCTGAATGAGCTTTACTGGGGTTGATTTGTTTCATGTCGCTTCATCAGTCTGTCTTACTTCAAACTAGTAGACTATGCTGGATGCCCAAAGACATCTTCTGGGTCCAAACGGTCCTGTTTTGGTCTTTATTAGACAATTTCACTGTTGTGTTTTGGGGACTCACACAAGCTTAATACAAGCACACTGACCATCCGTATTGCCATCTTTATTTTTCTTATATTCTCCCTCTGCCTTCAACCCTTGCTCCTTAACATACAAATTCAGCTCACCCTCCATCATCATGGGGTGGTACATGTAACGTTAAGGGACATCAGGATTTCCTAACACCGCAACACTCACCTCAATCATTTCCAATTCAGAAAAACTAAATCCAGTTTCTCATTTTTAACCTGACTGTAAATATCAGTTGCTGCTGCTTCAAGTCAAGATTAAGGATAATTATTTGTCACATTCTATCCATCTGTAAAAATATCTACCCTAAAAAATTAACATTTGAATGTTGATTGGGCTTAGAAAGGTGGAGCTCCTATATGTATTTACCAAGAATTGTGGTATAAGACAGTACTGTGGTAGAAAAAAAACGGTCTTGGAGTTAAAGGGTTAAAATATGTCATTAACAGTGAGCTGATGGAACCCAGTGGAAACATGATTCTTTCCATCCATTACTGAGTGTGTTTCTGCAGCAGATGCTGGATACATTTATATTTTCTAAGTGAAGTGAAGTTGGTGAAGATGCTGAAAATCTTTTATTTGGACTCTAAATAAACTAAATACATATTTAAACTTTTGTTGCATTTGAAAAAAAACCTTCTGAGGTTTTTATTTGTATTATCAACCTTTTATCACCCCACCAGAGCAGTTCTTTGCAACATCTCACTGCAACTAATTGGTTGAGATTTATTTGCTTCTGTTAGTCAGAAACAGGGCCGTCATTGTACTCCAAATCTATCCAGCCTCACCCCCTGTCTCCTCTCCATCAGCCCTCTGTCCTCCCTGCGCCGCCCTAATGAGCGCAGCAGCGTGATGTCTTGCCATTTCAGCGTGGGCCGGGTGTCTTCATTACTCTTCATTTGGAGCGCAGGAAGGATGGGCAGCGGCGTCTTTCTGTTGGATTAATCTGCTCTGGTTTATTAGGGACAGAGTGTGTGTGAGAAACAGGGATGTGTATGTTTGGTTTTCTGAATCTAATGTGAAGAGCAGCAACCTGACATTAAGGCCATCAATGACTTTTTGAAAAGGGACTTCTTACATGCTGTGTGTGTGTGTGTGTGTGTGTGTGTGTGTGTGTGTGTGTGTGTGTGTGTGTGTGTGTGTGTGTGTGTGTGTCAGTCAGCATGAACAAACAATGAGTGAAGGACTCAGGCAGCAGGTCGGGGAATAAAGAAGAGTAATGAGGGGAAGACGTATTCAGTGTTTGTCCTTGAGAGATAAATATCTGTTTAAATATTCATGCTTCCTGTGTGTGTGTGTGTGTGTTATGCTGTCAGACTGAAGCACAGAGACAAAAACAATCTATTCTTTTCCTCATCTGATGGTCTCCCTGAAAATCTCTATACAGTAGAGCTGAAGATGGGCTTATTTAGAGTTTTTAAACTCCAATTGATGTTGATTTTAAAGTTTTTTGGGGGTTTTCTAAAAGGTTTTAGTCCATTCATGACGTCTGGTTTTGATTTACTAGTCTGTTTGAATGTGTTCTTATTTATTACCTTTTAAAAACTGCAATTAAAATTGATCTGCTTGTGCATACACTTATTTTTGATACATACTGGTGTAATTTCTTGGTATTTCCTCACATGTCTTCAGAAATGCAGACACACGTAATCATAAACTGACCAATCACAAGGGAGGACTTCTACGTAGCCGTGCTGTAGCAGGGGTTCAGGTTTGGATAGTGTGCATACATCCTCTACGTGGAGCCTTCAGTGGTGACATCACTGAACTTACACAGACAGTGTAAATCAAGCTTCAGCATTTAGATAAAAAAAAAAAAAAAAAAAAGAAGATTGCTTCAGCTTATATTTTTAATTTTTATTTTATTTTAGGGCAGTTTAAATGTGATTTTGTTTCCACTTTTGTTGTAGTTTCCTTTTTAGTTTCCTTTTTATTTATACATCTTTTCTTGTAAGAACCCACAGTGACACAGGCGTAACAACACTTTTATAGGTACTGTAAAGTTCCCATATAGTTTTGTTTTCAAATTTAACTCCTAAAGTCCCAAAGCGACTTTATTCAACATCCTGGTTCTGTCATGTGACTTTGAGTGACTTGTCTGTTGGTGTGACATCATTTCTAAGATGGTGGTGAGCTTGGATAACACCTGTGGTAGAACTAGTTTGTTTTTAAAAGCCTGTTTTTTTTTGGTTTGTTTGTTTGTTTGTTTGTTTGTTTTTTTTATCACTAAAGGTAATTTTAAACCAATTTAACAAAAGAAATGCTTCAACAACACATCCTAGATCATACTGAACCTGCTGTGGTAACATGTTTTTAATAAATTGACATCAAACAAGTTATGAATATATTGTTGTGACATGTATGTCACATGGGACTTTAGCTTTAAAACAGTCAAGAAAATGGCATAATAAAGGCAATACTGCCCTATGAATGAACTTCATTCATATATTTTGAGTTCTTTTATATCATATAGCTAAATTCAATGCATATTTAAACAAATCTTAGCACATTATCTTTGTTTTAATAAAAGAAACAAAATGAACAGATGCCACCAATTTGTCGCTAATATTTTCAGTAATAGTTTATGTTGAATAGCATGAACAGCAAGAAGCGATTCAGTGTTAGGCTTTCATCCACCCTCATTGGAGACCACAGTGGCTGTGAGGGTTATGAAGATAGTTCAGATGAAGACAATGATTCAAAAGCATCTGGTCTAAGCCATCTCTCAATACCACATCACCTAATCCGAAGAGGGTTCGTGCTGGAGATCGAAATGATGTTTGTACTGACCAGGTTGCACACTGGCCTCTAAAATGTGACAAAGTCTGCAAAGTCAATGCAAACCACCTCCATCTGTGGGAAATGTGCACAACTCTGCTTCACTGAGGGAGGAAAATTCAAAGTTTTTTATTTGGTCTAGGCTACACTGCAAAAAATGTTTCACAAAATCAAAACTTGTGATGGAGGTTAATTTTCAACAAACAAACAAACAAACAAAAGTTTGATTCTTATCTTTAAAGTGCTCGAGTTGCTGGCTGAGAAGACATGCCACAAGGGTGTCATGATTTTTTTTTTTTTTTGGTGGTGTGTGTGCGTGTGTGTGTGTGTGTGTTAAAATTGTTCTAGGTAGGTTTGGATTTTGTTACAATGGGAAAACACAAAAAAGATTAAATAGTTTGGTTTAACAAGCAAAAAGTTATAAGCTGAGTTATTATCAGTAATAGAACAAAATGGTCCAATGTGACAAACATGTAACAGTACACATGTTTGCCAGTTAGCAGTGGCAGTCTTTTTTTTTTTTTTTTTTTTTGAGAAATGTGATCCATTTAGCCTGTTTTATACTCCATATAACTTTTCTCCAACAAAAAGAAGGTCTGAGTTGTTATTGGTTAAATGTTATACGTGAAGATGGAAACGGAAGCAGGTTGTGGTAAAGAAACTGCTTCTTGCAGGAAAACTATTACTGACAACACTTTCACCGCCTCAGAATAATTCATAGTTAATTCTGTGTTGTAAGAATAAAAAGCTTTGATTCTCATTAGCTAAATAAAATATGACTGTTGCATGTTGTGGTAGCTGCTGAGAAATGAAGCTGTTGATTAACCAGACAATCAGTCTTCACCTGGGGTCTCAAACTGTCGGCAGCAGCTGAAAGTGAGCTGGCGAAATGAGCTTCTTCTGAAAGGTGTCTGGGCTCCTTCTCTGGGATAGCATGAGGAGCTCTGAGTTTGAGTTTCAGAATATGACCTGCTGATATTCGGCTCTGACGTGTGATCAGTGCTGTCATTTGGAGGACAGTGAATGGGCAGGAAAGCTGTAGGTGACATTCAGGTGATAAACGAGACCAGGCAGAGTGCTCCAAGGGCGGCTTGTTTTTTTCTAGGACGGTGAAAATCAAACCACTCTTACTAAGATCATAGTGTGGCTTTAATGCACCATGTTTTTCAGAATACTTTCTTACAGACTTGGTTTTAAACCATCGTTTATGCCACCGTGATATTTCTTTTATAAAATGGTTCTTATGCTTTTAACCTTATGCTTCCTTTTATTTTGTGTTTTGTTATTTCATTTTTTTTGTTATAGTTGTTTTTACCTTTGTACTTTGACAATACATATTATCAATATTATGTGTTAGGTGTGCAAGTGTGGTCCTTTTCATTCATTATCTGTACCGCTTTGTCCATTATGGGTCGCGAGAAGCCTAACCCAACATTAAGCAGGTGAGAGGCAGGTACACCTGGACAGGTTCCCAGTCCATCGCAGAAAGAAACAACTATTCACACTCACACCTACGGAGTTTAGAGAGACCAATTAACCTAACATCTTTGGACAGTTGGAGGAAGCTGGCGTACCAGAAAGAACAAACTCCACACAGAACCCCCCCCCAGGTTCGAACCTTTCCCCAGCCGAGGCTCGAATCAGTGACCTTCTTGCAGTGATGCTGCAGCCGTGCAGCCCTGCAAGTGTGATCAGTATGCAAATTTGAACCTTTTATGGTTTATTGTTGCTTTAGTATTTCAGAGTTCTGCTCAGTAAGTCTCTTACATTTTATACTATTTGACGAAAACAATAAAGGATGTGGATCTGAACCATTTAAAATTCCTTTGAGACAGAAAAGAAAAGAAGAGTCCTGTCTCTGTCCTTCTCTGTATCATTAATGTTCAGTCATCCTCAGACTCTTCTCTGAGGACGCTCATTTCCAAACTCATTTCTCCCTCCCGAGGAAATTTGGGTAGTTATTATTTCACATTCCAGGCAAGCAGAGAACTAAACTGAGTAAATTTAGATTAATTTAAAACACAGAAACATTGTTTCCTCGTTGAAACACCGGAAGCTGTTATATGACCTGATTTGAGTCATTTCTCACAGCTTTCACTCTGCTTCATGCTGCTGGCACGGCTCTTTATTTAGTCAGCTTGTACAACATAACAATAAAGATTTTTATTTTTCCTGAGTAGCATGAAGAAACCATTTTACAATAAATTTCTCCAGTTTCTTTTTCCAGTTTCTCTGTAATGTTCGTTTTCCTGCAGGATGTTTGAGGAGGAACAATCTGGACTTTACAGTAGCTGTTCTGTGGGAGTCCAGCACCTTTGCTCACTTAGAGGAAATTCAGGTATTCACATCAGGTCAGCGGTACTTAGCAAGCTGCTGATGAGTCTGATTTATGCTTTCACCAACATGAATGCAGACCATTTCAGGTTATTGATCCACTTGTTTAAGTATTCACACAGCTGCAGCTGAGACCTGATTACAAATAAATATCAAAGCAGGAGAAGTAAACAAAGATGCTACTCAAGCTAACGGCTTGGGGGTAACAGAGGGGTACAGTGGCTCTGAATTAGTGGAGATGGTTGTGGACCACGAGATGATAACATATCACAAGGCTGACATCAAAATGTGCCATAAAGAGACTTTTGAAAACACTGCAAGCTTTGTAGAATCAATCATGTAATGCCTCACCATTGTCCATTAATGGATGAGAGCTCAGCAGAAAAGTAAGAAATGTTGGTTTCAATGGAAAATAAATGAAGCATCAGTCAGGGATACTATAAAGTTACCAGAACAAACATACACCTCCCACTGATGTATAAGCAAAGGAGACCACTGAGAAGAACAATAGCAAACTCTAAAAATGTAAATGTCTTGATTTTAGTAAAACTGGATTATTTGATTATTTGTCTTGGAAATAACTTTGCCGTTGAGTTAGGGCTGGTTAGCGCGATATACCGGAAACACTCGATGTATCCGGAAAAGTTTTACATGTGATATATAAAATGTCCACGTCGGGAACATCGAGTACAAACTGACATGGCAGTGATTAAAGCGTCTACATCTTGATTTTCTTCGAAGTTCAGCTTTTCTTACTCACAGCAGACGGACGGCTCACTCCCCCACCCATCCAGAAAACTCTCTTGTGCACATGTGCGTTGTTGTTTCAGGGTAGACGGGAAAGAATCAGTGTGTGTGTGAATGAGTATGTGCTTCATAAACTAGAATAGTTCTTAAATAAATTACTTTTACTATTTATCCCTCTGTTTTATAGAAAGGCTGCACGATTTCCTTTGAGGTTTGGAGAATTGTAGTCACTTGTCACTCTGCAGGTGTGGATGGTAACTGCCTCCATCCATGTGCAAAGCTGGGACTTTATTAATAGAATTTTATGTGACCAGAGTTTTTTTTTCTGCCAAATTACCTCTGACTCCAGCCATTTGGATATTTCTTACCAGCAGGTTGAATCTTGATCCGTTGGTTATCTAATGGGCAGAGCTGCGGAGACCTTTCTCTCTCCAGAAACCACCTTCAGCCCTTACAACAGGACAGCAACATATTCCCATCCAGGTGGTAGATAACTTCTCTACCCTTCCTGTTTTTTCTAGAATTTCTGCAGCTCCTGACTAAAGCTGAGGTTTAAATCATCAACTTAATCTTTCAGCTGAACCCTGTTTTTACTACAGAGTTGTCATTGTAGCAAATGAAGCACCAATAACAAAATCTGGAGATACTTAAACTCTTCCACCTGGGGCACCTACTCATCCCTGACAGAGCAGCCAGTTCACACCTCTCTGGCACAGAACCATGGCCTTAGACTTGAAACCAATGCTCATCTTGACTGCAAACCACTTCAGTGTGCGCTGGAGGTCAGAGCATGAAGAAGCCAATAAAACCATGTCACCTACTAAAAACAGCGACATGATCCTGAACTCGCTGAACCAGACACCTTCCACCCCTTGGCTGCACTCAGAAATTCTGTCCATAAAAAATCTGAGCAGCCCTGGTAGAGTCCAAGTCCCCCACAAAACACCTCACTCTGCTCAACAGAAACTGAACGAGAGTCGGACCAAACCCTGCTGTCTGAACAGAGCTGCTCACGTCACACTGACTTAGCTAATTTTCCCACAGTTGTGCTCCCTGCTCTGATTACAGCAACACTCCTACATCCTGACTTGGATGACGGCTGGCTTTAAAGGGACATTGTGTAACATGTTTATGGTCCAAAATCGATGTCTGCATGTGCATTACAGTTGGTGTATTATGACCTCTGCTAATGATCTGACACATTCTTGTAAGCAAAGAATTTTAGATTTGTTCATACATATAACAAATAAGCCGGTAGGTAAGCGCCATGATGGTCTGCTATCTTGAAACTACAGCCACCAGCAGGGGACAAATAGCACCAATGTGTAATTCTGGCAAGCCAGCGTTTAGTGATTGCGACGCAGGAGAAGATAAACAAGAGAGGCTTACTACCCTGGCAAGTTGGAAAATCCTGTTAATCTGTTAATGACAAAAAATGCAGGACCATGCATAAGCAGCAGCAGCATGGGAGCCGTTTTCATCATTGCCAAGAAAGCTAAAATGGGGACTTAAAAGGCAGCTCGTCCAGACGATACAAAAAAGGAGGACCAACATCAAGCTAGCCTTTCCCAGGTGGAAGAAGCTCAAGAAGGAGAAAGATTTTAAAAGGAATGCTAAACTTGCCAGCTTTCTTCTAGACAAGAAAGTCAACGGTACTGCCTAGATTAGCCTAAAACTAACTTCTTTTATTCGGTTTTGTTAGAAAGTGTTGCTCGTTACCACGGGCAGCATAACAGTAATTTTTCAGTCAAGATCCATTCCCCCCCGAGAACCATTCTTCTTTCTAAACACAGAGGAACGATATCTGACAGTCTGATGGGATGCAGTTTGTAATTTTTATGAAATCACAAACCTCTTCACTTGAGTGAACCTTTCATGAACTATCGGATGAGATGCTTCCATCGGTGTTGTTGAGGCTTTTTGGCACACCGTGGCTACCGTTGTAGTAATACGTGTTTGAGAAAGTGAGGCGATAGAATGCACTATATGTTAAAATGGGTTTCAGGATTCCACCGTTAGATGGAAGTAATTCTTACACAATGTCCCTTCAGAGAATGACATTTGTTTTTATCCACATCCTGATGTAAATAATTATATCAGACGCTGGATTAATAAGTTGTTCATTTGTGTCTTTTATGTTGAGGTATTATTTGCTGATAAAGAAATTCATCCCTTTTTTCTCTTAAAGGCTGTAATATTCCAATAAAAAGGATTATAAAACCCTACTTAGAACTGCAGTGCATCACTAAAAAAATCTCCCATTGAATAGCTGGGTCCCTCAGTGTGTTGTACCTTCTCTTTCTATCTTTTCTTCACTTTTTTGTGTGCTGCTTTCTCTGCATTTGCATTCATTTTTTTCTTGAAAAGACAGGAAGGCAGAGAGGACAGCTATTCCACAGGGAGTGCCACACATACAGCTCCAAGTTTCACTGCAATTTTGAAGGCTTTTGTTAGCAATGAGAAGCTGAATGTGCAAACGCTAACATGAGTATGCCTTCAGATATCTGAGATACATTCTGAAAATAGATGGAAAGTATGTTTTAAGACATGTTAGTTTGTTCTTGGTGATCAGCACTAACAGAAGTTTGTTGGTGATTAAGAGGTGATTAAGCTGTTAAATACCCAGTGTTCCCACAGTTCAAACTTGTCAACTTTTCATGGATTATCTTGGTGCTGCGTTTCTTTCAGATCATGCTGCCGTTACAGAGATGCATGTGAGCTGCATTTCAAGTCTTGTCATGGATTAACAGGAGAGAAGAGGAGGGTGGATGACGGGTGATGGAGTCTTACCTCTTCACGTATTCTCTTCACGGTTTCTCCTTTCTGTAGAAAGACAGCAAAAACACAACAGACTTTCAAACATTCTTTTTGGAAGCTCTAAAAAATGCTACAGAGGAAATAGAAAACGCTTATTACAATTATGTATTAATTTATGTTGTACAGAATTAGGATTAGATGTATAATAGTGGGAATGTTTACAAGGATTATACATTTTATTGTGCTTCTTCGGTAATCCGGTTTCACAGGGTATGAAAACTACACTAAAGAAAATTCAGATCATGACAATCTCTTTTTTACTGCTTTTTTAGCAGACCGCCCAGCATGGACAGCAAAACCCCTACACATGGTCTAGAAGTCAGTGGACTGTTGAAACGAAATCAGAACATCCCCAGTCCAACCCGACCTTCTTCACTATCATATATCAGTACTCGTCACCAAGATCAGATAATAACTGTCTCTTTTTAACTGAAACCTGGCATGATACTGATGCTCCAGCTATCCTCACTGAGGCTTCTCTCCCAATTTTTTTTTTTTTTATTTTCAATCAGGGGAGGAAGAAGAGGGGGTGGAACTGCCTCAATTGCTCGAGGATCAATCTTAGCAAAAATATTGTTGTTAGATAATTACTCGTCGTTTGAATATCATGCGTTTGTTTTGAGCAACCTACCTATTTTATCTGTGACTGTTTATAGACCACCCAAGCCTCCCTCCTTCTTTATAAAAGTGTTTTTTAACTGTAATACACTCAAAATACAGTAAAATTTTAATGACTGATAATTTTTACCTACACATTGAGAACAGATCTGGTGCTCTTGCAGAGGAGTTTTTAAATCTTTTAAACTGTTTAGATTTCAGACATGTCACACAGCCTACTCACAACAGAGGACACACCCTGGACCTGGTCATAACCTGTGGTCTGTCTACTGGTTTACCCTTTGTTGTTGACCTGGCTGTGTCAGACCACTACTGTGTGTTTTTTAGCATCATCAGTTTTAGCCAACAGGAGGCCTCAGTGAGAACTGTTAGGAAACGATATATTACTTCTGAAGTGGCTGCAAATTTTATTGAAATTTTAAACCAAACTCCTGCTTAGATTTTACCTGCATCATGTGATTTTATTGTGGATCATTTTAACAGCAAGCTTAAGTCAGCTATTGATGCTGTAGCTCCACTCAAAACTAAAATAATAAAATCCAAATCCACACCACCATGGAAGAATGAGCAAATCAAAGAACTCAAAAGACATTGCAGGAGAGCAGAGAGGAATTGGAGGAAAACAAAATGAATCATTCATTTAGAAATTTTTAAGGAACCTACAATAAAACAGTTAAACAAACCAAAACACTTCATTTTTCCAATGTTATGACAGAAAACAAGAACGACCCCAAATTTCTTTTTAAAACAATAGATCTTTTAATAAACACAAAATTTAATAAGTCTTCCATTCCTGCATCAGGTGCTGTTTGCGAGGACTTTGCAGGCCACTTCAGAAGTAAAATCAATGTTATTAGATGCAGTCTTTTATCTCAACGACATTTAGATTTTAACAGACCTGAAGCTTTGCTTTTACCTGAGGAAACAATGGGGAGTTTTGTCCTGGTTGATGCAAAGTTGCTTGGTCGAGCTTTCTCCCAACTTAACACAACAACCTGCCTTTTAGACCCAATTCCCACATCGCTTTTAAAAACATTTTATGGTTTCTTTGAGCTTTTAGACGTGGTAAATTATTCTCTCCAGGTGTCTTCCCTGCTGCCTTTAAAACGGCAATGGTGAGGTCCCTTCTGACGTAGAGTAATTTAGATCTAGATATTCTTGATAATTACCGACCTGTATCCAACTTACCATTTTTAAGTAAAATTATTGAAAAACTTGTCTTTATGCAATTACATGAGTTTTTGCATAAACACGATAGTTTAGAAAAAAATCAATCGGACAAACCACAGTACTGAAACAGCCCTTTTAAAGATTGTTAATGACCTTAGATTTAACTTAGACTCACAGAAACTTTCTGTCCTGGTTCTACTGGATCTTAGTGTTGCCTTTGATACAGTTGATCACCAGATTTGACTAGACAGACTCCGAAGTCTGGCGGGCCTCTCAGGGTATTGTTCTTAAATGGTTTTACTCCTATCTCAGATCAAAAATTCTTTGTAAGTATGGGTACATGCTCCTCAAGAATCCATGAAGTCAAGTGTGGGGTTCCCCAGGGATCACTGGGTCCAATGCTTTTTATTTTGTACATTTTACTTCTTGGGGATTTCATCAGGAGACACGGCATTGATTTTCACAGCTATGCTGATGACACACAGCTTTACATCGCTGTGTCTCCTGATGAGCTGGAGCCAGTTAACGTCCTTTTAAACTGTCTTTTAGATATAAAGTCATGGATGGCAGAGAACTTCTTAAAGCTCAATCAGGACAAAACTGAAGTTTTAATTATCGGTCCTGATAACAAGACAGAGATAATTTTACCAAAACTACATAATTTCAATCCCTTTGCTCACTTAGAGGAAAAAGCTAGGTGTTCTTTTCAACTCTGAGCTGGATTTTACTCCACACATCAGAAATATAACAAAAACTGGATTTTATCATCTTAAAAACATCGCCAGAGTCCGCCCATTTCCGTCTCTTGCCAGCACGGAGGTGCTGATGCATGCTTTTATTTCTAGTAGATTAGATTACTGTAAATCCCTGCTCTCTGGTCTAACCAAAAAGTGCATTTCAAACCTACAGCTACATCAGCGCTCGGCGGTACAAGTTCTGACGAAGACCAAAAGGTGGGAACACATTACACCAGTTTTAAAACCGCTGCATTGGCTCCCCTTGTGTTTCAGGATTGATTTTAAAGTTCTTTTGGTAGTTTATAAATGTCTTAATGGTCTTGAGCCCTCTTATTTATCCGACTTGCATTTAAATTATGAACCCTCGCGGACCCTGAGGTCCTCTGGTACCGGTCTCGTAGTTGTTCCAAGGGTGAGGATCAAAGCATATGATGAGGCCTCTTTCCACTGTTGCGGTCCTCGTCTGTGGAATAACCTGCTAGAGATCCTCAGGGTTTACTCAGCTGTGTTTATTTATTTATTTTTTTTTTTTTTTTACTTTTATCTTATTATTTAGCTTATTGTTTCTTAAGGCTATTTAATCTTTGTTTCAACTCCGGTGTTTTAGTCATGGGGATCCTCCACGCTGGGGGTTTTGCCTGCTCAGTCTGGGGGCTCAGCTCAACTCATCCTTAATTACGCAGCACATTAAGCCTTGTCTTTAAACCAAACAGAGTTTCTGTGTCCCAAACACAAACCAGCTGGTTCCAGAAAAGACAAGTCTCATAACTAAAGCCCTTTTTCCACCTACTGATACGGAACAAGCTGGTTCAATTTTTCTATGAGTTTCCACAGGTAAAAGCTGGGAAGGATGCTAGAATATGCAATCTGAGATGTCCTCCTTTGAAAGTATTGTCACTTCCCATGCAAGCCAGCACAAATAACACCGTGGGAACAGCACTATGTTTAAGTATGCTGGTGACTTTTTTTTTGTTGTTTAAAGCCAAGAAGAAACAACACAATTTAGTGTTTCAGTGTTACGTTCTTCTTCATGATAACTCTGGGAAGGCGATGCACCGCTATTTCGTCATTCTATTACGTCATACTATTTCGTAGCTGATGGATCGATCACTATCCAGCTTCTATCCCTCCCACCACCAGGTAAGAGTAGTTGGATGTGGAAATGAACAGAGATCAGGCTTGATCTTCCTCTCTACCCCTTGGTAAAGACAGGGAACAAAGGTTCTGCCTTCAATTGCGGTACTTCAAATTCTAACATTGACAACGAAACAGGACTCTGGAAACAGAATATTTTTTGTGGTCAGTGAGGAACAATGAAACTTTTAGGCCTAGTTATATGATGAGCTAAACCACCATCCAGCCCCTGGAGGATTTTGCAGCATTTTTTTTTTAGATTGTTTCTACTTAAAATGCCTGATTTTGCAGCAGCTTTTGTGAATATTTATTTTCTTTGATTTTTATCATCAGATCTGTCTGTTCTCTCCTCCATCATGGTGATTTGTCTTGTCTGTTTTTGCCTCTCAGACATTCTCTGGGGGTGTTTGTTGTAAAAAATAAATAAATAAATAAATAAAATAAATAAATAAAAAAGTTTGTTACTTCACAACTTTTGTTTAGTTTCAACCACAATGTTACAAAAACCTGCTACAAAACCTCCACTTTCGTGCAGAAGTCTGGGAAAGTGTAATGAACCGTTCATGATGGTGATTTTAGATGACAGAGTCTTCACCTTTCTCTTACACACATCTGCATGTCCATAATCAAAACAGGAAGTAAAACTAATGATGTATGTATATCAGGTAATGTGGAGTAGCGCATCGATTGGTCAAAGTTGCATTAAAGCTGTGATTGGACAAAATTGCAAAAATGTGCAGAATTCAGGAGGACTCGCTAAATTTGTGAAACTCCTGCAGTGACCAGAAATTAAAATGTTGTATTCTGCTATAACTTTTGAAGGGAGAAAATGTACCAGTCAGAACTCTGGCTGCAGAGTTCTGACTCAACTGGAGAATTTTATGTCACAAGACATGTTGCTTTATGATGCATCCTATATCACTGTCATCCTCTCTTTGGTTCACTAGATGGTGCATTTGCTTTCACGTTGCAAGTGATCCACAACAGGGCTTTCCTGCAAGTGAACTGAGACCCCCAGTTTTCAAGCTGACCCGAATTTGCTCCTTTCTATAGTAACCAATCCTTAATGAGAAAAAAATAATGTTTTTTAGTGTCACTTTGAGACAGATGTTCTGGATGCTCCCGGTAGGACCAGTTTCCTGGATCTGAGACAGGAACTTTAATGATGATTTTAGACACTGGCTCTGAACCAGAGCTGGAACCACTTTGGTGAAAAAACACCAGTGAGAGATATTGCTCTGATTGCCACTTCAGCACACCAAATGAGAAACTAAAGACCAACTGATGAAGGACCTGGTGGACCCACTTAGACTGGTGAGGATGCAGAAACCCTTGGATTTCCACTACAAGCCTCAACAAGCTCAACTCACCTCTGAACCTGGCTTTCTCATGTTCTGTCGTATTGATTTAGTTCTCAAAGCTTTATTTTCCCAACAGACAGTCTTCATCACCCCTCACCTAGGAGTGAGTAATGTGTGTAACATTGCTTCATGGTAATGTCCTGTGAGTGTAAAATACTGGAAAAATCCAGGTGAGAAATATGGATCAGTGATGCTTTGCGCCTACTAATAAACAGCCACCGGGACGCCCTGGAGCATCCTCATAGTGCTTTGGGCTGCGAATAGGTAAGATAGTCTGCCTCTGCAAGTTTGACACAGAAATCTATTTAACAAGTAGAAAACCTCTCAGAGACAAAGTCTCCCATGATAACAAACAGCAGAAATAAACTGTACATATTATGTTTGTCTCTCATTTCCAGCTGGGTGGAGCTCTGGAAGACTTTTCTTGCTGTCACACCAGTTTGTTTAAGCCTGATTGGATGTCTTCAGCATGCATCAGATCTGCTCTGCACCTGACAAGCTGCTTTAAAGCTGCAGGAAGCCCTGGAGAGCAACTCCTGCATTTGCAAATACAGACTGACAAAACCCAACTACAGCTCTGTTGCACAGTAATGAAACCTTTATGTCATCTTTATGTCACAGATTATGTTACACATTCAGGGTAAATCTACATATATAGTGAAGGAAATCAGCCCGAACGGTGGATTTGGGAACATTTATAGAGGCAGAAGTCATTATCACACCTCATTCTGCTGTAGTATTTGGAAAAATAATATTTTTCTTCCGACGTGGCTTTCAGCCCCTGAGATCTGCCCCTCAGAGAGCACAGATCAGAATGACATGGCCTGACTGGAAATTTTACACATTTTTAATGCACATTTCATGGCAGCCAGATGCCATCAGAGGAGGATCACACCAAACGTTAACTTGAGCTGCATGCAGTTTTAGAAAAAGCCAAAGGATGAAGATGGCTCAGATTGAATGAGTTTAAAGATGAGTTATTACAAATGTAATGTTCCATTTAATCAATTTTGCACTGATGCCATAATTTGTTCCAATGTTAAGGCGGTAAAGCCACTTCCCTGGAGAAATCTTTCTGGTATAACAGACACTTTAATTGGCTGACATACACAGTTTTCCTTACATTTTTTTCTCTTGGATGCACTGAACTGATACGTTCTTCACATTTGAATAAGGTTCACATGACAAATGCAGTAAAAGAAGCAAAAAAACGTACCTTTCCAATAATGCTTCCGACTTCCTGAAGAGAAAATACAAACAGGAAACATGAATCATGCACACAACAACAGATCTTCTACATGAGAAAAAAGCTCAAACTCACACTCTGTGTAATGATGAAGAATTTGATTTAAAATTGAAATAAAAATCAAATCAAAATGTGACATTGCTTTTCAGCCTTCAAATCCCAATTATTTAGGCTGTGTATTTATGTTGTGTAATATATCCATCAATGTGATATTTTCTTACAAAGCATTTTTTCGAGGGACAAAATATAAATACATTCACTGTCCTCTTTATCAGGTCCACCCCTGTGATTTCCTGTTAATATCGAATCAGCCAATCACATGGCAGCAATCCAATACATTTAGTCATGTAGACACGGTCAAGATGACTTGCTGAAGTTTAAACTGCGCATCAGGATGAAGATTCCTCCACATGACTGCTGTCCGATGACATTATGACTCTGATGTAGCAGGCAGATAAGCAGACAAGTGACTGTACACTTAGGCCCTGATCTATTAACGCTTTGCGTGTACTAAAACAGGTGCAGACGGCTTTGCTCCGCTAAAATTGGCCCAAGCTTATCTATCAAAGCCGCAAACATGGAACTGCGTCAGTTATCCTGGCAAAACTGCGCCGCTCTCCACTTTGCGTTTCTGAAGCTACTGCATATGCATTATGGGCGTTCCGGCCAGAAAGTGCACATTAGTGGGAGGAGACTATGCAAATAAATCTGGTTTGCGCAGCAGTGGGATTCATGTAGCCCGCAAATAGTTTGCGGTGTTTATGTTTGCTCTAAAAATAGCGTTTCTGAAAAGCAGGTGCTAATTGGCACAACAGTATACGCGCAATGGCTGCAGTAATAATTTTAAGGAGGAGGCACAGACACCATGAAAGGCGACTAAGATAATGCATTTTTTTCTATTATATTAATATATTTAGAATGCCAGAGAAGAGGATTGTGGAGACGATCCAGCGTTGCAATATTAGAATTGCTGGATAAGTTTAAAGACTTTATCATGCCTGTCTTTTATTATTATTATTATTATTATTATTATTATTATTATTATTATTATTTCTTTATAGCTTTTAAACCTTTATTATTTCTTATTTGTTCCTTGCATGTTTTTATATGTACAATACCTTGGTTCCTAAAGGTTGTTGTTAGTGTGCCTTATAAATAAGTTGAACTTGAATATGAAACTATATTGCAGCATTTCTGGTGACATTTAGATTTTTTTCCTCGACTTCCGCAATATTTTTATTTGTCTCCTTTATTTGTCTCAACTTCTATCGGATAAAAGTTAATTTTGCGTTTGCGGTTTCCTTGCTCTCCAGAACCTTACATGACAGAGCAAACAGCGCCGCTAAATCCTCATTTAAATACTGCTGTTTGCTCCGCAAATGATAACAGGAGCAGTCTTAATAGATCAGGCGCTAATCGTAGAAACATAACCAGAGCAAAACTGCGCAGCAAATGTTAAATAGCGCAGCAGTTTTGCCCTCGTCATAACTCAGCCCCTTAAAGAAGATGCAAAAAACATTATCAATAAATCATCTCCTCACATCTGTTCTGTAAATAACAAAAAAAAAAAAAAAAAAAAAAAAACTAAACAAATGCAAACCTTATAAGTTTGTTAACAACTGACAGTGATGTTAACTGCAAGCCTCAAACTGCTCCAACCATTGTTGCAGCCTAAGTTTCTCTGTTGGACATAAAAATTACTGACAGAATGATCACATTACATTCATATGTACATTTATTTAGCTGGTATATGATAATTAAATTCACTAATTTAATGGGTAGTTACAGAATTGGAGGGCCATTGACTGACAAACACTACCAGCTAGGGAACAAGGCTTTGATTCAGTCCTAAATTTAATATAAAAAAAAAATCAATAATAAATCTGATTTGGTGTGTGTATAAGAAGCAAACAAATAAATAAATAAATAATGAGGAAGAAAGGGGATTAAAGTGACTTTGAACATGGCATAGTTGTTGGTACCAGACAGGCTGCTTTGAGTATTTCAGAAACTGCTGATCTACTGGGATTTTCACACACAACCATCTCTAGAGTCAGAGGAGAATGGGCAGACTGGTTGGAGATGATAGAAAGACAACTGGAAATAATAAAAAAGCAAAATTTCCAACCAAAGTATGCAAAATATCATCTCTCAATGCACAACACGTTCCAACCTTGAAGCAGACGGACTACAGGAGCAGAAGACCACACTGAGTGCCACGGCTGTCAGCTAAGAACAATTCAGCTGACTCATTCATATGGTAAAGTCAGAGTTTGATGGAAACGACATAAACACATGGATCCATCCTGCCTTGTATTACTTATTCAGGCTGCTGGTGCAATAGTGTACCAACGTGGCATGGTTTAAACACCACTGCCTACCTGAGACCATGTCCACCCCTTTATGACTCCAGTGTTTTATCTTCTGATGGCTACTTTCAGCAGGATAATGCACCATGTCACAAAGCCCAAATCATCCCCAACTGCTTTCTAGAACATGACAATGAGTTCCTTGTACTTCAATGACCTCCACAGTCACCAGATCTCTATCCAGAGCAGCTTTGGATTGCTCGATGGTGCTCTATAGAGCAATCCATAATAAGCATGGACAATTCTCATCATGTGCAGCTTGTAAAAAACCTGCAACTGTGTGATGCTATCATGTCAATATGGAGCAAAATCTCTGAGAAATGTTTCCAACACCTTGTTGAAACTATGCCATTAAAATTTAAGGTAGTTCTTTAAAAAAAAGAAAAAAAAGGGTGTCCAGCTCGGTACTGGCAAGGTGGACCTGATAAAGTAGACAGTGGGTGTTCATAATAATGGCAATAATTAATGACATTATTCAGAAATTAGGGGGAAAAAACTGACTGAAAATACTATTTAATCCATCTGTCACTGTTTTGTTTCTTTCTTTTTATTTTTTTATTCATGGTAATTGTTGAAAACCAGGAGCTGTAAATCATGCACTGTTTGAAGAACCCCTTCTTTCTCACCTTTCCATGCATGAGGAGGCGCAGTGTGAGTGTGACCCCCATGGCGCCATCTCCAAACTCCTGTTCACAGCTCATGGTAGAGGTCTTGGTGTGGTGGGTGGAGGTGTGGGTGGACTCTGTCGCTGGGAGACGCATGAAGGTCCAAGGCCCCGAGGCGTAAGTAGCTGTCCAGAACACCACAGAGAACCCTTTAGGAGAAGCCGGAGAGGATCCCTTGGAGAGCTCTGGAGCTGTCAGAGGGATGGGGGGACTGCGGGTTCTGGGTCTGCTGGAACTGGAGTGGTGAGGCTGGAGGCAGGAGTGGGATTCACCCTCACTCCTGTTTCTGTTCTGTGTAGACAAGAGGAACAGAAGAAGGTTTAAAACATGTTATCTGGTTATAAACAGCTATAATTAGATCTAATGAGGGTAAAATCAACAAGAGCTCAGCTGATAACAAATCATTTCTAAATACCACAGAGGGAAACCTGTGTGTGGCTTCCCTCCTCATCTTATGATGTGTATCCATCATCAAATCAATCAAAATCTTCTTAAGAGACACGATAACCTGAAAGGAACCTGAATAAACATCTAAGTGAATGTTTTCTGTTGATTTTAGTAAAAGTGTATTGAACTATTCCACCATTATGTTTCCAAATAAAGGTTTATGGACTTAAAGTTGGAATTGCTCTGATCTCATGTTGGTTTCAGGTTAGAATGCTGCTTTTATTCACTCATCTACATAATGATCCAGAAGTTTAGTCATACGACTGCAGAAAATTTAGTCTGGAAATAAAGAAAAACTAACATGGGAACTTGTGATGTGTGTAAAGTCAGCATTACAATAGCTGGGAACTGTGTTGCATCGCACAATCCTATCAGCCGAGGAGAAAACAGCACACATCACACCTTCTGACGCAATCCAGACCAACTTCCAGCAGACACACAAAGTCTGAAGGGATTGCAGAGAAGATGCTCAGTTTTATCACAGTGTGGATAAAACCTTTCCATCTAGGAAAGGTTTACCAGACAACTGAGTTATAAAATTGATGTTTGGATGTTAAACATCAGCACAACTTAAATAATTAAGAAGGGGTTTAGCATAGTGGGGGTATTCTAGTGTTTACCAAGGTGGGCTTGGGTCTGGAGGTCCAATGTCCCCATCTGGCAACAGAGGTGAACCACTATAAGACCCCGAGCAATGCCCTAAACTGTTCCTCAGTCATAGAAATATGGCAGCCCATTGCTCTCTGGTACATATTCTAGAGGTGGGTAAGTAGTTGAGCATGGTTAAGAATAAAGTATGTATGATAAGTCTATATAACATCTTATAAGGACAGTCTCTGTGAAAACAGAAGTGTTTTGAATGCAGAAACAGTTGTAATTATCACCAGAGATGTGGACCACAGGAAGTGAAGGCACATTCAGTAGCTTGGATTTAATTCTGGGAACAACTGACAGACCTAAGAGACCTGGCTTGATTCTGCACAGAGAGAAAGTCTGAGATATACTGTTAAATTCTTTATAGACTATTAGTAGGAGTGTATTGGACTGATTTAAAAATCCCATGTTGGTGTAAAAACTCTGCTGCATATTGAATGAGTTGAAGTTGTCCCATTGATTGTTTGAATAACCCTCCTAATTAACTGTTAGAGCAGTCTAAAGTGATGTATATGACTGCAGACCAAAGTCAGTTTGGGATGAAAAGTTTCTAACTTTCAATACTTTTGAAGTTATACAAAACAATTCTGGTGATGTTTGTAGATGCATGGAGCATTTCAATTCATGTCCAGTTTGCATTGTTCTCCATTGATACAATGCATGCCCTAACCCTGACTATTACAATAGAACATCTAACCCTAAACTTAACCATAACCTGATAACCCTGAACCTAAAACCATGTCTTAAACAATATGACTTTATCATTGTTGTTCATTTGTGTTTTTCTTGTCCTTCTCAGCAGGGATGGACCCATTTGTGCCCAATATTAGATAAACCCGTGGACAGAGCCTTCTGTCTGTCATCTTCATTCACTTTGTACATAATTCAGTCCATCATCAGAGAGCTTGCAGATGAATGCTTAACAGTGAAAACGCAACAGTACCACATGAAATCATGAAGACAATGCTGAGCAGTTTAGCTCCCGTGTGGCCAGCTGAAGGAACACAGAAGAGGACAGAGCTGCGATGCAATGGTTGAATGGCGGCACAAACCACCACCTACTGCGTTGCTTTTTTAAATGTCTTTTTCTGAGGATAAACATTATTACACTGTCCTCCATGTTGCCATGTTTGCTATTGTCTGACACTGAAGTCGGAACTCAGAAGTACGTATCGCCTGTCAATCAGAGCTGCTTTCCTGATGGTGTACCAGGTGTCTGTCAGCACGGTAGCTGAAATGAAAATCACGATGTCCCTTATGCTCAACACAGCAGCTGTGAAGCCGACTTACATGCAGTCAATTTGCTGGGATGATGGTTAGGAAACCATTTTAAATGGAAAGTGTTTGGTGTTGGCGCCCAGTTCAGATGACCTTGTCTTCTCTCTGATGCTAACCGTTCTGCTCATATTAACACTTGTTTTTTTTCAAAGAACAGAGCAGAGAGTACTCATGAGTGTGCACCTCATGCATCCTCCATTTAAAAATTCTCTTTGTAGTAAAGCACCACTGTGCCTACAAGGCGCTGCATTGATCCAACATCCTGAGCGGTGTTGCTGTGGCAAGCTGATTCCAGCTCCATACGAGGTGTGGAAATTAACATTATTTCTCAAGTGTCAGAAGCTAGTCAACAAGTCAGTGCTGTTATTTAAAATTAATTGGCAGCTCTGTTTCAGAAGCTTCAGGGGGTTGAATTAAACAAGCTTTCGGGCGTGGAAATGCCACTCAGCCGTGATGATACTTAAGTACTTCCTTTTACATAAACCAGAGAAAACAGAAAAGCAGAGCAGCCTTTTCTGCATGCTAACGAGGTGCTTTCACTCTTGTCTTGTGTGTCTTTGTTGCTGTGTTTGTACATATCTGTGTCACACTTTGATGTTTTTTTGAATAAGCTCGTGCGATTCTACTTAAGCATCTGTGTGGTTTCATGTTTCTTAGCGCACCGTCTGGAGATCCCTCCTTCAGGCATCTGTCACTATGCCAACCAGGATCCTTGGCAACAATAAGGTGATGCAGATAAATAAGTAGGTGTGTGTGAATGGGTGCTGCTTCACATCAAAACATCTGTGTTGTGTGTGAGAAATGTTTGTATGAAAACTTGAATCTCCGTTTGCGCTGCGGGCGTTTGCATCTCCCAGCCTCATGAAAAATACACATTCTGAACCAAAGTAGGTCACAAATGCAACGCAGGCTGTCTGGCACACTAGACAAGCAGCCTCTCATGACAACGCAACTCCCACAGACATACATACACACGCACACACACACAGACACACACACACATATACACAAAATGATGTTGCTTTAACTAAAGAAATCCCACCTCAGAAACTTTAAAATGATGACAAGCTGCACAGAAACAAAAAGAGATGGAAAGTGGGACGAAAGTGTTGGCATGGACGTCCAGTCACTGTATGGAAATTGTCTGCATTGTTGTGCAGTGTGTTGGTAAGGTTGAATATGTGTGTGCACTGGTGTGTGTGCATGTGTTCGGCTGCATGACTGCATGCATTTGAAAAGATCCATTTGGTTTTCCTTTGTGACCTGTATGTGTGTGTGTGTGTGTGTGTAGGAAAGAGGGTGGGAGAGATGCAAATACTGAACATATGAATTATTGAAGCTCTTTCAGATGCTTCAGCATGCAGTAAAATCCTGCTGCCCATCCCCCTTTGATTCATATATGACAGAACACACACACACACACACACATAGCCAGCAGTTAACAGGCCGTAGACTCGTCCTTGCAGAAATGGACTTGAGGGAATAAGCCTTGGATCAGCCGTGCATGAGGTCAGCCCTAAGATGGAGTATTTACTAGTTTTCAAGCACTGCTGGGACTCAGTTCTCTCAAACAATCTGAGAAATCATTTGTCACTGAATTTCTCAGAATGCATTTCCATCCTTGCTGATGTTTTGTTTTCATTCTCATGAGTACCTCATTTAAAATCTCTGTTTAATGTTCAATACCTTGTGAAATAAACATCACAGAACCATGACCTGAGAAGCACATCCAAACAACTTTCCCATCAGGCTGGTTTCCACCACAGAAGGATCGAAGGTTCAGAATTACAAACCTGGTTTACATCTTACCAAGCTACATCACCATGGCAACTTATCAAGTTAAATAAACTTTATGAGCAGTCCCAGTTCCAAAAATTGTTTGCTTGCTGTGTAAATGTGGCTCGCTGTGGAAATGGTTTAAATTCCCTCTACTGGCTGAATCGTTGTGAGTGATGTGAGGGAACATTTTAATTTGTATTCAGTGTTAATGCATCATCTCACATTTTAAGAAAACCAACAGTTTTATGTATTTAGATATTTTGTTCCCATGTTGAGACATTTGGGTACAAATAGCTCTGCAATCAGTTTGAGATGAATTAACAGAAACTTTTACAAAGTAACAAAAGTTAAAAAAAAAAGAAATTCCTCTCTCTTGTTTTTCCAGTTACAAGAAGTTCAGACAAACAGCCTTGGATCAGTCCACAACCTTTCGCTCACATTATACTTCAATATGCTGTCGTCCCTCTGAATGATAACCAGAGAAACAAGCAGTCTGTGAACACGGGACAGGTTTAAAATAAGAAAACACAAAGAGAAAAACCAGGCAGGAAACGAACAGGAAGAGATGGAGAGAAGAAGCTCAGAGGCGGGATTTTATATCCTTACAGTAAATCATTGTCTTGGATTTGATTACAAGGTGGGAGCCCTGATTGATTCTGGCCAGCTCCAGCTTGTTTCTAAAATGTGATTGGATTAAACACAGACCAACCACTCACTCTTTAAAGCTGATTAGATTAAAACAGCAGCCAGATGATTTAAGTCTGGTAGTTGGTCAATGAGGACGTCAAGGTCAACCTGCTTGTAAAACATCTTCCCTGTGACTCCAGTTAAAGATGCTGGAAATGTGTTTCTTGTTGCATTTTTATGACCTCACTTCCTCTTATGCGTCTGTAATTCTATTGTTACCGATGTTTTACATTCTTAGACAACCAAACATTAATCCCAACACGTAGCCAAATAAAAACTAAAACCTTTGGTATACTGACAGTTTGCCTAAAAGAGAGCATAGTTGATGGTTAATAGTTAAATAAATTAAGGAAATAAATATATTTTTCAAAGTCTGGACCTGAAAAACTGTACACAGTTTATACATACAATACATACAAATCAAACTGTACATTTTAAGGTAATTATGCATTTTTTTAAACCTCCATTTTTATTTTGATATGAACTCAGATCAATTATTTTTCCTAATTTCTGATTAATTTAAATAACTGCTGCCATTATTTGATACATTCACTGGCCACTTTATCAGGTCCATCTTGCTAGTACCCGGTTGGACTTACTTTAACTTCAGAACCACCTTAATTCTTGTTGTCATAGATTCAACAAGGTGGTGGAAACATTCCTCAGAAATTTTACTCCATGTTGACATGACAGCATCACACAGTTGCTGCAGGTTTGTCGGCTGCATCGATGATGAGAATCTCCTACCATCTGAATGTGGAGCTAAAATGGAGACTCATCAGACCAGCAAGATTTCTCCATCTTCTATTGTTCAGTGTTGGTGAGTCTGTGTTAGCTGTAGCCTCAGTTTCCTGTTCATAGCTGACATGAAGCACCCGGTGTGGTCTTCTGCTGCTGTAGCCCATCTACTTCAAGGTTGTGTGTTTAGAGATGGTATTCTGCATATCTTTGTTGGAACAAGTGGTTATTTGACTCCCTGTTGCCTTTCTATCACCTCCAACCAGTCTGCCAATTCTCCTCTGACATCAACAGACAACTGCTGCTCACTGGATATTTTCTCTTCTTTAGATCATTCCTCTGTAAACCCCAGTAGATCAGCAGTTTCTGAAATATTCAGACCAACAACCATGCCCTGTTCAAAGTCACCTAAATCTCCTTTCTTCCTCGTTTTGATGATCAGGTTGAACATCCAACATCGTCTTCACCATGTCTAAATGACTAAATGCATCGAGTTGCTGCCATGTGATTGGCTCAGTTCAACTCGGAACATTGTGTATCCTCCATTTTATTAGTGTCCAAGGTGACAAATTAGTTTCCGCACATTGTGTTGTGTCAAAATTCTGATGATTTAACGTTAGAGCTTCGTGCTATCGTTTAACACCATTTCTTTTGTGTCTAGCCAATTTCCAATAATGCAGATCAAAGTCATCACTCCACACGTTAAAGCTAAAACACTTTTCATCCTAATTACTACATTGCACCAAAAGACCCCAGACCCACAGTCTCAAAGTAAAAGTCCAAATCAAACAATCCCATTAAAAAAAGTGGTCAAACATAAGGTTCCAGCTTGGATTTTACTCATTTTATTTCTTAAAAATCCAATGATCTGTTGTCATACTCAGTCAGCTGTATGATCCAGATGAGGATTTGTTAGTATTCCTCTGGCTATGGGGAGAACTGTCAGCATCTAGAAGTGGAGTATAACAAGAAGAGCTGAGTTCATTTGGTTTTAGGTGGATGAATCTATCCTCAGGGATAACATGATGTCAATGGTGGATTAACAGTCTCAGCAATTGATCTGAGATTGAGCTCCACGCATGTATACTGCTCACACTCCACAGGAATGACTGAAATGATCAAAGTAGTTCGAAAGAAGCCAAATCAGTGAGTGTGGTGATAAAATATTTGGAAGTGTTTCTAAAAATAAAATGTTGAGCGCCATGACTCAGTGGGTAGTGGCCGTCCTGCAGCCCAAGGGTTGCCGGTTTGATCCCGGCCCGGAGAGCTCATGTCGAAGTGTCCCTGAGCAAAACACCGAACCCCTAATTGCTCCTGATGGGTAGTGGTTGAGTGCCTTGCATGGTAGCTTCCGCCATCAGTGTGTGAATGTGTGTGTGAATGGGTGAATGTGATGTACATGTAAAGCGCTTTGGATAAAAGCGCCATGTAAGTACAGGTCATTTACCATTTACCATTTGACCCAAGCCGTTGTAGACAGTTAAATGCTACTTTCCTACTGGAAACATTCTTCTTCAAGACCTTTTTCCTTTTTCAACAATGAACCTCAGACAAAGCCTCACTAACTAATCATTATTAACACCACCCATATTGTCCTAATCCTTTAACCCTTTGATTTTATATATATATATATAAAATCAAAGGGTTAAAGGATTAGGCCCTTTTTTTTTTTTTTTTGCCTGTCAAAAATAATGCGTTAACAGCAATAACTAATTTATATATTTAGCTGCGTTAATATTTTTAACGCAATTAACGCGGCATGACAAGCCTCCCCCGTCATGCCTATATCACCTATATCTAAGATAAGGAGCGCTGTAGAAACGGCTGCTCCGTCAGTCTGCCTGTTCTTGTTGTGTCATATGTTGTTTTGTCTAGTCTTGGATGGGTTGTACTGAAAACATGAATTTCCCTGCAAGGGATTAATAAAGTATTTCTGATTCTGATTCTGATGATGGTGTGACGTGGAGAGGCAAGATGGAAAATATGAGGCAGTTATCCTGCACTGTTTGCATCAACATGTCTGCTCTGGACGATCTTTGGTCATCTCTGTGCAGCAGCTGCTTCCTCTCTCTACTCTCTTGTTGTTTCATGAATTATGACCATAGACTGTATATAAAAGATGGGCGGGGCCTCCGTGAGGTCACCTGTAGGTTTCTGAAGAGGACTTTTATCACTGCTGCACAAACACTTAGATTTCAATGATAAAAGGAAAAATGGGTTTTTAACCAGGTCATGTTTATAACCAGAGTTTCTTCGTCAATGTTGGTTGTGGTTGTATTACAGAAATTATCACCATGGAGACGGTTGGTGAGAGGATGATGTATGAATTCTGCATTATGATGTAGAACATAGTGGAGATGATGCAGAACAAAGTAAAGAAATATATTACATGGTGAATTTACTGACCATTGGACATATGGACATCTTAAGATCAGTTAACAGTAAACATTTGTAGCATTGGCTTTTTCTGTTGATACAATTCAGTAAAAAAAAAAAAAAAAGAAAGAAAAGAATATATATATATATATATATATATATATATATATATATATGTATATATATACATATATATATATATATATATATTAACATGTTTTTGTCACATTAATGCATTAATTAATAAATGCCACTAATTATGTAATCAGGCTTTATCGCAGTTTTTTTTTTTTTCTGGACATTGTAATTGTCATTAAATTTGAGGGTTTATCATTTCTAGAAAAGGATAAAATATCAATAAGTCATCCAGCAAATTTGTTTTACATCCAATGAAATGTTGATTTTTCTGTCTTTTGTTTGTTTTGTCTTTTGCTCTCACGTCTGTGAACTGATGAAAATAAAGAACTGGGGCAGATGAAAGATACTTCCTGGGGCAGTCAAAGCAAGTAAAACTTGGAGACCAAATCCAGATATCACATCACCTGAGGGCGTTTATGGTCCAAAGTTCATTCATTTTTAGGTTCAAGAGTTTTTTTTTTTTGTTTTTTTTTTTTGTGTGTGTGCGTGCGTGTGTGTTGAACTGCATACATGTGCATTAATGTTGGGATGGGATGGCTGAACAGCAAGGAGCGTGTATGTGTCTAAGAGAAAGTGACATCACTGCCTATCAATGTGTGTGCACCATGTCTGGATGAGGGTGACACACGTCTCTATTTAAAGACATTGGAATTCAGAAAGAGGAAGAGGAGGGGCAGGACACAGTCTGACTAAGAGTGAGGCAGTGAGGGGAAAAAAAAAAGATTAAAAAGTCTATTAAGATTTAAAGTTTGTATTTAAAGTAACAGACATGAGCAGACAGGGAAGCAACGAGCTTCCAGCCTGCCAGTTTCCCTCATAATCACTGTAATTACAAAAGACGGCTTAATGTTAAGATGCTAACTCTGAAATAACAACTGAGGCCAGGATGCAGGATGATAACAGTTCACATGGAAAACTTAAAGGCTGGGATGGAAAAGCAATCCTCAGAATAGAAACCAAAGCTGGGTACAACTGTTTCAAGAGAGCTGCCACTTCATATGAAGCTTGCAAAACTTAAGAAATCCCATTTTTATAAACTCTGGAAATAATTTCACTTACTTATAATAGGAAACATGTATGCTAGTAATTATATTCACTTGGTTTTCTTTTAATTTCTTTGTATCTTAAATTTGAAGAGTTTACTACACACATACACTCATATAATCTCTTATACTGTATACCGCTTCTGACAGCTTTATCTTCATTCTGAAACAAACCTACTATAAACAGGAGGAACTGCCTGCATGCTCCAGCGCGTTTACAGCTGCTGAAAGGTTGCTGCATGTAGAATCAGGCTGTCTCTACTGGAGTCTATCTATTACGGACCGTTGTTAGAGGAGGAGGGTTCACTCTAGAGCTATTGGGAAAATGTGTCGAAACTTTTAACTGGTTCTGTATCTAAGCCATTGTTAACTTCCACTTTTCTAAACTGGCTAAAAATGGTGCATGCTACAAAAAAAGAAAAAAAGAAAAAATGCTTGTAATCTTAAGTACGCAATAGTGACAAACGCAGTATCTGGTATAGATATTGTAGCTAGTACACAGTATGTAGGGGGTGGTTTAAAAAAAAAAAACGTGTAGTCAAATTTGTTTATGTGTACGATACTTCCTGTTCAGCTCCTTCTAGTGCCATTTCTGCAGCGCAGTGGAGTCATGTTCTCAGCAGAGACACCTACTGGGAAATATGAGAACTGCACGAAATGCAGAGCAGCTCAAGCACTGGTCTGAAGTGTTACTGTGTTGATGCCAGAACCACACTCATGACATTAATTAAAAAATAAAAAAAGTCCATTTGGTCTTGATTATATCTGATGAGGTTGAATATTTGTTGTCTGATATTTCTGTCTTTTCTGATATTTCTGAAGCATCTATATCCAGGATCAACTCTACCCTCAACTGATAAGAGAATAATGAAGAGATTAACGAACGTTCAGGGCGGTTTTCTGGCTCGCATTTGTCCAGTCAGGTTATTTGAGGGTGAGAGAGAAATCTTGCAAACAAATCCCTCCTGGACCGATCTATTTGCATTGTGTGTTTAACATTTACATGCTGTCAGTGTGTGAGTGTGTTTCAGACAGAGACCTGAAAAGGACATTTTGAAGTGTCTGTTGGAGTACTGATAAGAAATGTTTGAGTTGAAATGGTTTTTGATTCACATTTTTGTGTGTTCGAACCAATGAGTGTGTGTGTGTGTGTGTGTGTGTGTGTGTGTGTGTGAGGCAGATAAATGACAGCAGAGACCTTGTCATATTTACTTAATGCTGATTTGAAGTGCACACACATAATTATACTCAACAGCCTTGAACACACACACACGCACCCCTAGACACTTAAATACAGAGCAGAGTGGACACACATGCTGGCATGTATACAAAGGCAAACACACACTAGGACACAAATAGAGCAGAAAACATGTGCTGCCTGCACACACACAGTGAGGCTTACAGGATACACACACACATACAGAGTCTGAATTTATGCTGGTTTGAATTTAACAAATATGTTTTAAATTAATTTCTAACAAATAAGAAGAAGAAGAGGAAAAAAAAAAAAATCCCAGCTCTGTTCAGGCAACTGTGAAGGATCTGCACTATCCGACTGTGATCCACGCCGCTCCAAAGACAGGAGATCCGAGGTTGTTCCAGGCCGGCAGCATCAGATTACAAAGGCTGGTGGCTGACTGAGACTTCCACACAAACCGCAGAGTGAGCACAACTGTGAGGACGCATACATTTATCCTGCCCTGTGACTGTGAGCAGAATCAGGCGCCATTCATAAGAAACTGTGAGATGGTGTAATTACTCTGTTAACATGCGCGACGGCTGCAGGAAGAGAGGGATGCAGGTCAAAGTGAAAGAGGAAGCTGATGCTGCTGACATATGTTGTTTAGATGCTCTTACACAGGTGTGAAAACAGGATGCACTGAGGACAACAGAACCCCATTTCTGAGTTGTTTCTGGAAAAGAGGTGATTCCATGAAAGAAGATTTACCAACGTGACATTATGTGCACTGACATAACAGTCCTCCAACAGGAAGGAAGACACAGAGATGGGATGCCGGGTGCATTTGTAAGGGCTCTATTATACCAAGCTGATATCAACACACAGCAGCATGACCGCCTGCTGAGTCTCCTCACCATCTTCACTTACACACAACATAAACCCGACCTCCAACAGACGGTTACAATAACAACCTACACCTGCTCAACAGCATGTGATTATGTGCAGGATGAGGAAGAACTGTTTGTTTTTTGCCTCTAAAAACAGAAAAATCACAGTTTTTTATGTTTGTTTCCGAAACCAAAATGACAAATGGGAAAACAAACCGTTTTATTAGTTTTTTTAACAAAAACTAAGCTTCTTTCTGCTTCGTGTACACCGTGTTGAAGTCTGATCATCCTCATAAATGCATCCAGAGTTACTGATTTCCAGACCTTGTTTCACACATGCACATGATGTTTTAGAGAAGATTTTGGTTTCCACCTAGATCTGTAGATACTGAACTGCTAAACTGATGAGCACCTACAGATGGAGGAAACCATGTCCAAACATAACCTGTCAATCCAACTGATCACCCTCCAGGTGGATTGAATGATTTAATGTTATTCTGACTATGGGGAGAGAAACATACAGTCTTTCTTTGAGGAAATTTGATTTAATTTCCTCTCATCTGGACATAACTTGGCGATTCTGTGTACATCTGCTCATCTGATCCTCGGATACTTTGATAAATGCTACTTTTGGATCAAATCATTGTTGAAAAAACTCACTTTTTAACGTCTTCCACTACACAGTCACATTGTGAGAAGACACAGAAGAAAAACACAATGCCAGGCTACAATAGGAAGTTGGAGTATAAATAAAGTGAAACATTCATGTGTAATCTATTTTGCAGGTTATTAGCTCCCACGGGCCATGCGACCTGGCCAGGGTGTACCCTGCCTCCTGCGGGGATAGGCTCCAGCCTAGTTTATGTCACTACGTATGTACGTAATCTGAAAGAAATACGATGGTCTGGAAATGTAGACCAGGATTTTTCAATATGGTATTTCAGAGGTCCTCCTAGACATGTCACATCCAGTTATTAGAATTTTCTGATTACACCCTGTCATCGCATCTGTTTATCATGTAAACAGGCTTTTAGTCCTGAAATAAAACAAAGGGAAATTTGAGGCATGAATTGATTGATGGAGGGGTATTTGAATTTGATTTGCAATTTTTGTGTTTGTAAAGAATTGTTTTGTTTGATTAAGCTTTAGAAACAAATTTATATAAAACTGATAAGTTTCTTTCTGACGGTGATCTGACAAAAAGTAACCGTGCAGCTGAGCATCCAGCTGGAAACTGCTCGCTCACCACGGTGCATCAGCTTCTGTTCAGGTCTGATCTGGACTCTTATCTTTGTTATTTTTGTTGTTTAGCGACCTAGTTTCTCTCTTTATGATTAAAGTTTAATGTTGACGCTCTGTTAATTCTTTATGATACATGAATACTGAACATTAATATTAACAATACAGGGATGGTCATGTGGATGTGAGGCTGTAGCATCAAATTCATCTTAAAGAATCCTTCAGCTGACAATCAAACCAATGAAACCATGCAGATCCTGTTATTTCCTTCATAATTGTCACAAAGTTGTGGAGTTTACAGAAGACGCATTCAGGGAAAGCAGACAAAGCCTTGGTGTAAAGACTGAACTCTGACATTTTTCCTTTGTGTCAGGCCACTCCACACCCAGATTCAAATGTCACTCTCTGCCAGCCAGAGAACATTTGAATGCCATAACAGAATATGCAGATCACCTGCCAGACTAACATCCACAGAGATGGATTAGACCTTTGGATCCCATCTGGTACCAACGGCTAGAGAACAGGGTCAGAATCCTGGAAGAGGATGCTTTCAATAGCTTCCTTCTTCATTTACAACAAATCCCAGGCATCAGCTGTTTCTTCTCTGTCACCATCGCTGACACGTTGTTTCGGATCAAAAGATTGACCCGACTCATATTCACTGAATTAGTGTGTACCTTCATGAATCTGAATGTGAATGGACCCATGTGGGTCTATTTCAGCTCCACTTCCCTTCCTCAAAGGAGGCGGCTCTGCAGGTAAGAGTGAATGAGTGTTTGCTGTTGTCATGGAAACATTGTTTAGTGCAAATTCCACTGATGAGTTTTAAAAACGATCTCCCTCCTGTAATCATAGCAGAGCAAGAACGTTAATTTAAGAAAACAGAGCAAATCTGCAGGGTCTGGGTTTGAGGGGAAGACACATTCATCTTGGTGGCAGACTTTATTTAGTTTGCATTTTATTTCAGATTTTCCCCGATGAGTCACTGTCATCTCAGGTTGAGAGAAAGAAAACAGAAGCGTGAAGAGGGAATCTTCCTTCTGTGAACCTGTTTATCTAAACCTGCTTAAACAACTGAGAACAAGCTATGTTCATTGTTTAATGACTGAGACACAGACTATGACTGTAAGTTTCTGAAAATAGAAACAAGTGTAGATTTTTCTGCCGAAGTTGGATTGTTACGTTTCCATTGTGAGACGTCTTCATGAACTGAAGATACTGATTGTTTTAGATTTCCAGAGGAATCTGTGTCCATTCCTACCAAATCTAAAAATTCAGCTGCTCAGGATTCTGTAGTTGTTATTGTCTGATTTTTCTTTTCATGATGCTCCAAACATTTTCTGATGGAAGTTCTTCAGAAAGAGGTCTGCTGGAATAACCAAAAACCTCCTGGGAAAAGACGTCACCTTTATCATAGCATTTTTCTCCAAAAGTCAAATATCCATTTCTGCATCAAGGATACATTCAAGCAGATTTAAGGCCCATTTAGGCTCCCTTACATACGTAAATATCAACGTCCGCTTCAAATGTTGTCATACATCATCGTCATACATACGTCGCCATATTGGGCAGTGCTAAGTCCAGAGTTCACTCTTGGAGCCGACGTCAGTTTCAGACCCCGGTTGGCAGTGGTAACGCATCGCTATAACGTTGTTTCCAACCACCCAACATGCTCTAAACACTCACATATAGTCTTAAAAAGTTCGCACAATATCAACAGTTGTTGTGCTCATCTTCATTCTTCTTCTTCTTTTTTGTTCCTTTCCTGATTTTCTTCTTCTTCTCTGGTTTGTTTCTTTCCCTGGTCGCATGTCAGCTTTTCTGTTCAGCACTGCCCCCGTGATATATATTATATATATATATATATATATATATATATATATATAATGTATATTTTGTATAATTTTACTTGTTTTTTTTAATGCCGGTTGTTTATTCCCTGTAGTATTTTGACAAATTTGTCCATGTTTTGCTGGAAGTGCAAAAACTCTACATTTTACTTAGCCTTGCTGGGTCCCCCCTGTCAGAGCTCTGGGTTCCACAGCAAGGCAGTCTGGACACAAACACACCTGAAAGCCAGGATCTGGTTTTTATGGGCTTCCATGATGCTGAAATTAGATTCAAGTCAGAGCTGCTGCTCATCTATATTAGAAACACCGCCTTGTGTTTGTGGAGTCAGACAGAGGAGGAATACATGATGAGATATGAGTTATTTATGACAGAGATCCAACATGTTTGATATTTGAGTGTGTGTAACAGGAGTGTCTCCATGTGAGTGGGTCATGGTATAATCTCCACAAACTGACCCGGCCTTGGCTGAAAGAGCTGATTGAGCTGCAATGCTCTCTGATTTTATCACACCAGAATATTTATTCGGCTGTCATTTATAAATCAAGACATGACAGCTTACAAGACAGCACGAGTGTGTGTGAAGGTCGCAGGAGCAAAACATCATGATAAATTATAGTCTGATAAATATTTTTTTCATGTTTGTGAGATACTTTTCGGTCAAATCTTTCCCCATAAAGTTTAATTTCCACTGAAAATTCCCCCTTTCTTTGGTATTTAGAGGAGATTCAATGTGACTACACACCATAAGGTTTCTGAATCGTTTGGAAATGATCTGAGAAATGTTTCAGGACAATCGTGTCATTTTAATCCTTTATTTTCACACACCAGAGAAGGACTTTAGTTTTGGTAGCTGCAATATGCCAGGATTTCAGCCCAACAGTTTCATTATAGGTTGGCCCAACCTCTGTGAATATCAGAGAAAACAGAAAACTTTGTGTTTTATCAGGAAATATTTAGCTGATATTTAGTTGAAAAATAACAAATAACAAATAAAAATGACAGTTTTCCCACGACTGAATAAACTGGGGATAATCGGATTGTTTTTAGGTACTGTTCTCTTTATCAAATGAATGATTACACACTTTAATATTTCATGTGTTGTGTTTTAAACTATTTTAAGACTTATTAAGGACCAGATGATTATTTACACATATATTAGAAATGTGAGGAAAGAGCATTTTCTTTTTCCTGACTGTACTTCAGTGTTTACTCTCCTGGTTTACCGAGCCACTGCTGCGTATTGATTCATGAACAAACCCCATGCAACAGGACATGAGAGGACGCCTCGGGACAGAAACAAGGGAGGCAGAAGAACCAATCACAGCTCTTATATTCTCCGTGTGACCAGCGTACATGAGTGTGATGCTTAAAAACAGTTAAGGCTTGCAGACATTTTCTCTAAGAAGAAACAATAATTCAGATTGTTCCCTCCGGTGTGACAAGTTTCCTCCTGAACTTTCATAACCTTCTTGCTGTCACAAAAATCTAATTACATAAAAGATCTGTCACCACCCACGCACCAAACTCTTCCTCTTTGCTCTCCTTCTCATTTTCCATCTTTTGCTCGGAACAAAATTCTAACACTCTTCCTGCCATCCTCTGTTTACAGCAGAAGAGTTGCAGAAGAGCATCAGTCACCTCTGAAGGAGTGTGTGGATATTATCCCTCTGTTTTACTGCTGAACGGTGCAATATTTTTATTTAATCACAGTTCAATTTAAGTAGCTTTTTTCCCAGTTTGCACATTTTTTTATTTTCAAACTCAAGTGGAGCCACTGAGAAGAGACACGAGGCATCAGGTGAAATTATATGTATGATTTAAGATCACATTGAACTACATGTGAATATTATATAAAAGGAGTTTTTTGTTTTGATTTTCCAAGACGGTTTTATTAAAACGTGGACTTTTACTTCATAAAAGCAAATGGGATAAAAACATGATAAGCAACTGAGTGAGAGGACCCTGAACTGTCCCCCTTAAAATTATTGCATCCACACCGGCCACACAGCAGGGACAGGCCAGGATGCAGAACTTTATTCTTACAAGCTAAATGTCGATTTAGCATCACGTTACATAACAGAGACCCGTTATAAAGACTTATAATTACAAGAGGCTAGTTTTCACCCAGTCACCGGCAAAACAGAAATATCCAATTTAATCTTCCAGAAAACCATAAATATTAAAGGAATCTGTTTTCGTAGTCCCTCTATGTGGAACCAGCTCCTACGTTTGGGTTCAGGAGCCAAAACATTCAGTTATCAGTCCTTTCCAACTGATCCAGGCAGATGGCTGCCCTCCCTAGTTCTGTTCTGATGGAGGTTTTTCTTTCCTGTTAAAAGGAAGTTTTTCCTCTCCACTGTCTCCTCGTGTAGGTCAGGACGGAGGATGGAATCTAAGAGAAGATGCAATCCAATCGTTTCCTTAGCTAGGTAATTAGTATTTTTTAAATTAGAAATTGTTTATATGAACATAGTTACTATAAACTGGACTAATGTGGATCATATAATGGATTTGTTTTCTTTGGATTATAATGGGACTAAATGAATTGGACTGTAAGAGTTTTAAGATGACTTTGTTGTGAATTGGTGCTGTACAAATACAGCACAGCTGAATTGAATTTATATATTTAGAACACTTGTAAATATCGCCTGCTTGCATCATGAACATATTTTATAGTTTGTTTTTAGTTTTGTAGCAGATATAGAAACTAGTCTGTGTTATTAACTGGTCCGAATAAAGGTTAATCCTGTTGATAGAGCCCCATTTAAGTTTTATTTTCAATATTTTCACCTGTGATGAGCCTTTTTGCCCCTCTTCTCTTTGACTTTGCACACAAATCAAAGTTAGACCCAGGCACTGACTGAATACCCCAACACAAAGTCTTTGAACACTTTCATCTCTGTAACCAGATCACAGTGGCCTCCATTCACTTTGTGCTGAAGTAGTTCTGTTTCTTAATTAGCATGCACAGTAATAAAGTAATTTAATTTGCAGAAAAGAGTGAGAGGCCAACATTACAAAGAAAGTAGCAGATGTGATGGAGGAGAACCAGAGAGGCGGGCAGCAGAGGCTTTTGGGACTAACAGGCAGGAAGTAATGGACTCTTTATTAAATTAGATGCTCCACAAAAGCAGAGCACTCATTATTATCCAGCTGAGATCCTGACACAGCCACTGATAACAGGATCCATTAATCTGATTGGCTGCACACCCATTCATCATGAGGCTCTTTCTTATATTTTTATTTGATGCTTACTTATCATCTGGAGCTGAGGTTTTGTTTGGTTGACACAGATACTGCTGCTAATTTACACTTTTTTAAAAGAAAAAGCTTAACATAAAAAGTGTGTTCCCTGACAAGTTTTACTGAGCGATAATGAGCATCTAGAAACAACACCACCAAGGAAACCCACTCATACTGCCCCAGCTAATAAAACACTCTCTGGAGGACATGTTCAATCCAAACTCCCCAAAAGTTGGGATGCTGTTCAAAATGTAAAGAAAAGAGAACACAACGATTTCCAACCGGCTGTAGCGGCTGTAGCTCAGGTGGAAGCGCAGTCGTCTTTCGACCGGAAGGTAGGCGGATCGATTCCAGACTTCCACTAACTAAATGCCGAAGTGTCCGTGGGCACTTAACCCCACGTTGCCTCCCGATGTGCCTATTGGGGTGTGAATGGGTGAACGTGATAAGTAGTGTAAAGCGCTTTGAGTGGTCAAACGGACTGAAAAAGTGCTATATAAGTACAAGTCCATTTACCATTCCAACCTCATAAACCCATATTTTATTCCCAGCAGAACATAAACAACATATCAGATGCTGAAAGAGACATGTTACCATTTCATTGAAAATATCAGCTCATTTTGATTTTGGTGGTATCAGATCACAAATGAGTCTTTGTGCCTTTGATCCTCTTGTCCCTTCTTTGTGTCCCTCTCCCTTCTACCTGAAGTAGTCAGTCACCTGAACCCCTCAGGATGGGGTTTGGACACTGTCCCTCCCGACTGCTGAAGGACATTTTTGATGTTGGTCCAAGTGTTGTAACTATAATTAATGGCTTTCTTGTGTTTGGAACTGTCTCTATTAATCTGAAATGTGCAGTTGTACAACCTTTTATTAAAAAGTCAAACCTGGACCCTATGGTCCTTTCCAATTTTAGACCCATCTTGAAAACTGCCCTTTCTCTCAAAACTGTTGGAGAAAGTTGCTCTTACCAGTTCCACAAGTATTTAACTGATAACAATCTAAATTTTCACAGCACTGAGTCTACACTCCATCCTTGGTCCAGTCCTCTTTTTGCTGTATATGCTTCATCTAGCTTCATCCTTCATTTTTTTTTTTTTTTTTTTTGTTATTGTGGCTGGGAAATTGTTTCTCTGCATTTAACCCATCCTAGTTGCTAGGAACAGTGGGCTGCCAGGCTGGATTCCTGGGGAGCAGTTGGGGTTAAGGGCCTTGCTGAGGGGCACACAGTGGTTTTACCTTAGTTACCAGCCTGTTCACTTGAACCAAGGTTCTCCAGACCCAAGCCCACCTCTGTAACCACAAGGCTACCACTGCTTTAAGAAACACTGGATCTTTTTTCACTGCTACGTGGAAGATTCTCAAATTTATGTTCCCCTAAAACATCACACCTCATCACCACCAGATGTTTTATTGGGCTGCCTAAATGAGGTCAAAGCCTGGATGGCACAAAATTTCATGAAGTTAAATGAAGATAAAACTGAAGTCCTGTTATTTGGGCCTTCTAACCGTCTTAATCAGAGCATCCACCTCGGAGCCCTGGAACCATTAAATGAACATCAGTTAAATACTTAGAAGTGATTTTTTGATCATATGTTTTTATTGGATAAACAGATTAATTCAGTCAGCAGAGCCAGCTTCTTTCAGCTAAGAGGTTCAAACTTTTGCTCTTCTGACCTTCTGAGATTCTTTGGACATCTGTTGTTTTTAAATGTGCTTATAAATAATCTTGATTTGATTTGAATTTAATGATATCAGCTTTAGTTATGTAACATGGTGCATTGACCTGCTGGAAGTAGCCATCAGAAGATGCTACACTGTGGTCATGAAGGGATGGACATGGTCAGCAACAATACTCAGGTAGGCTGTGGTGGTTAAACCAGGCCATGTTGGTACTAAGGGGCCTAAAGTGTGCCAAGAAAATATCCCCACACCATTACACCACCAGCAGCCTGAAGCATTGATCCAAGGCAGGTTGGACTCATGATTTCATGATGTTTCCACCAATGTGGAGCTGACATGGAGACTCGTCAGATGATTTTCCAACTTCTATTGTCTAGTTTTGGTGAGTTTGTGTTTCCTGTTCTCAGCTGACAGGAGGCACCTGGTGCGGTCTTCTGCTGCTGTAGCTCATCTGCTTCCAGCTCACTTCACATACCCACAGTAAATACCATTTCTTCCTCAGTCTGATGCTCAGTTTGAGCAAGCTGTGTTCACCATGTCTACATGACTAAAGGCACTGGGTTGCTGCCATGTGATTGGCTGATTAGATATTTGTGTTAACTAGTAGTTGAACAGGTGGACCTGATAAAGTGCAAAATAAGTGTAAATATTTCTATCATTATTATTATTCAGTTCATCTATAATTTCCCGTCAGGGATTAAGAAAATAATTTTTCATTTTATATTTCATATGTTTTTATTTCATGTGCATCTAATTGTTTTTTTTTGACTAAACTAAACCCATTTCTCTGCACCTGCAGAGAATGAAAACTTTTGTAATATATATTTAAATCATTTATAGTGTTTCCTCTCAGGGGATCTTTTCCTGCACAGATTAAAGTTAGATAAAAAAGATGGACGGAAATGCACCTCCTAATACACACAGAGGATCTGATAGAACTAAATACATGAAACACACACACAGCGATACCCTACGGTCTGAGCAGGTCACATCGGTCATGCAGTGGCAATGTCAGCAGGAAATGAGCTCATATAACAGAATGGCTGCTTCACTTGACCCGGCGACCTCACACCATCTCAGAATTAAAGCAACGGAGCAGAGGGACTGGATGGATAAAATGTCAGGAATATGTTTAACTTGGCAGCTGAGAAAACAGCAGCTTTACTAAAAGAAAAAGTCTCATTTATGATGTGTGGCTTATCAGACAGAAGTCACCCAGTGCTCTGCCCTCTGAGAAACTAATCCCATCCCACATGTCCAACTCATCCTTCGACTTCCACTGCACAGAACTTAAAGTGGGGCAGATGTTTCTTCTCTTCTTACATTTCTTCTCATAATTGGAAATCTGTCGAATTTGCTAACAAACTTAATCCAAAATATGTCTCCATTCAGTCCAATTCAGATGAGTTTATGAGATCAGAAAGCACTTCTGAAAAGATCAACAGAAGCTGTGTTAAAAGACGTGTCTGTTGGAGTTACTAAACTAAGTAAAGAATTAAAAATGCAGCCAGGGTGAAAAAAACATAACAATTTCTGTGGATGAGTGAGCTCTGCACACTGATGACCTAAATCCATCTGATTTCTGCTCCCACTTTTCTTTATATGCAAACACACAGGGGGTTTTCTGAGGTTTGTATTTTCCACACTAATTGGCATCTCAGCAGGGAGAAATGAGAATGGAGAAGAGACGGAGCTCGACAGGAAAGTTGATTTGAAACCAAAGATTGGAGAAAGGACAGGCAGGCGAGGATTGAAGAGATGAAAGGTGGAATGGGACAGAAAGGAAAAAAAAGATGTGGAGAGATTAAAGGAGGAGGGTGGATGAGGGGGAAATGACAGTAAGAAAAAGGGGAGTTCAGGAAGAGAAAGACAGACTGAGAGAAGACAAAACTGAAGCACAGTTAAAGCCTCACAGACCAACTCAAGCCAAGTTAAAATAAAATATGTGATGAAAGACAACAAACCTTTTCCCCACAATGTAACCACAACTGAAGTAAAACACTTCCCTTTCAGTGTGTTTGGTTGGAGACTAATCACACTTTTGCTGCTGAAGTTCCCCGTTCACAGCAACACACTTACAAAGACACATTTGTACTGGAGGGAATCTCTATTAATGAAATACCTTCAGAAGTCCTGTCACTTTAAACTGAATCCATTCATTAAACTTGGTGAAACGGGCCACGATATTTAACAACAAGGCTGGATGAGTTTCACAGATTTCTTTAGTTCAGGTCCTCCTGGTCAAAATCAACATTTCAGATATATGTTGCATCATTCTGTCACTTTCTCCTGCAAGAAAACCACAAAGATACAAGACAAATTTAACAACCCAGCGGTCCAGGATAATTCATGTGGTAACTTTATCTGGAATTATTTGTTCCAGGTTTCTGCTGCTAGTTTGGATTTTCACCATAAAAAGACTGGAAGTCATATCAGATACAATATAACAGCATCAATATTCATTGTTGATTGAACGACTACTTCTTCTACTGAATTATGACCACCAGCAGTATGTATAGGTATCTGACAGTAGTTGCAGATGGACGGATGAATTAATGAGTGGACAAACACATGGATGGATGGATGGATGGATGGACGGACGGATGGACGGACGGACGGACGGACGGACGGACGGACGGACGGACGGATGGATGGATGGATGGATGGACGGACGGATTTCCATAACTTGCCTCAGATTATTTGTTTCAGTAATAACAATTATGACATGTGATGATGTTAACGTAAATGTATACACATGTGTAGCTCATTGTCATGAAACCATTGAAACAAACTAAATACAGTTATTAATCATTATCATAATTAGGATATTCATAATGACATTTTCCCAAATTAAACTTATTGATATAAGTGGGATTTTATGTTATTTATGACTTTCTTTTTACTAGTCAATATTCAAAAGATGTCCAGATTGTGTCAATATATGAATATAACTGTATAAAATATGAAATATGAATATAAAATATGTACAGTTGTTTTGACATTTTAAATTGACTTCTAACATCTTGAAAGTTAGCTTCCCTCTCTACTGTACTAAATAATTACTATTGTATTGTAATGGTCATTGACCATTGTGTGGTCTTAAAAAAACAAAAAGCTCAAAAGAAACGTGCCTTCCAAGAGAAAATTTTGGAATTTCAAAGTAATTTAATGTAACAGGACTGGACTAATTTAGACAAAACACAAGCTGTCATGTGTTAGAACCCAACAGGACAAAGAACAAACAATAAGCAAAACTCAATGTTTCTTCAGGAAAAACTCAGGAGTCGTCAAAAAGATGGAAAAAAAGATGGCTACATTGTCGCCACAGGCTCTGAAATGTGAACTGATGATGATGATTCTCTTTTTTTTATAAACATCTAAACAGAAATTTCATGACATACATTATTCAGCAAAGATGACAGTGCTGCTTCTCCAGAACTATGAGAATTAAATATTAATTTGATGCCCTACAAGCCCTTTGGTCACATAACTGGTTACATTTCCAAATCTGCTTCTGGCAAGGAAAGTAGACTTTTTATATGATTATATATGTTCAAAGTAGTAGAAGAAGTATTCAAATGTCTTTTCCTGAACGTCTCCCAACCCAGAGCTGCCTGAAGTCTGTCTAGATTTTGTTGAAGGCTCATAACCAACACAAGTTTCCAGGCACATTTACGCTGCTTCGCACCTGCTGCATCAGATCTGGCAATGCTGCAGATGAAAACTTTGAAAAAACTTGATGGTTGTGCATTTGTTTTTCCTTGTGTGTGTGTGTGTGTGTGTGTGTGTGTGTGTGTGTGTGTGTGTGTGTGTATGTGTAGGTGTGAGCTTTTGAATATGTGGAGTATTTGGTTTGAGTTTGACATCTTGAAATCTAAGATTTTACTCACCAAGTTGACTGCTTAGACGTAATAATGTAGCCGCATCCCTGGAACAAGTCCTGCAGGGCAACAAACAAATAGTCAATATCTAATCAAAAACAAGTGAAATAGTTCATGAATGCTTTGCTTAATACAACAAAAAATCTTAAAGTCAAAAATTCAAGTCTCATCATAACAATGCTCTTTGTGTACTTTAAAATTTTATATAAAGACTCAAATCTGAATTACTGTTCACATTTTCTTTGATTAATCGTTAAATTTCTTTCAACCCATTAGTTATTAGACACATCAACATCTCAACAGGAGACCCTGCCATAACAAAAAGAAAAAACACATGTAAACAACAGTCTTCATTTTCAGCCTCTAAAAGCAGCACAAGTCCAACGTGACTCCATAAAATTGTCCATGTTAGATGAATCAGAACCAATCACCTGTGGTGAAACTGTAGATGAGGAAAATGGAAGTTTAGATGTGAGTACTTTGAGCTCTCGGGTTAGCTCCTATATGATTTGAGGGTCATTGATTGTATTTAGATCATAACAAAGCCTCCACAGCCGACGTCAAAAGAAGAACCAGCTGCTGCAAACATTGCTGTAAATCCACAGAGTTGTTGTACTATACACTTACTTTCCACATTATCAGATCAACCTGCTGAAATACTTATTCAAACAAATATCTAATCAACCAATCAGACGGCAGCAGCTCAGTGCATTTAGTCATGTAGACACGGTCAGGCGACTTGCTGCTCATCATGGATGTGCAGGCGACAAATCTGCAGCCTGGCTGGACTGTCACCACTCAAACGTTCAGCCTCAGCAGCCTTTTAGATTAACTTGGATAATTTTGTTCTGCTTTGAATCCCTGGAGCCACAGCAGAGAAAAACATTACTTCTGCTGGGATTTATATCTAAACAACATAAGTTCAGTTTAAGAAATTTTTCTTCTCTGATCACATCAGCTGCCCAGGCTGCTGCCACAAATGATTCATTCATATTCCGACGAAATTCTGACCCTGTCAGTCTCCAAGTTACTGGAGGCGCTCTGTCGTGCCGTTTGGAGCATTTTTCTGGCTCAGAAACAGCAATGAAAAAGGCAGAAATAATTTTACTGAATTAACTATGAAGATTTTGTTCTCTAAAAACTGGGTTGGACTTTCTGGCACTGCAATTATTGGTTTAAGTTCAATTTAAAAGACAAGGACTACTTTGTGGCCATAGGTAAATGAATGAAATCTGACTGAACCAAAAATAACGTGTGGAGTTCCCAAAGGTTCCATCCTGGGGCCACTGTTGTTCAACATCTACATGCTGCCACTCACTCAAACTATAAAAAACAACAAAATATTACTATAGTTATGCTGATGACACAGAAATCTACATAACCATCTCACCAGGAGACTACAGTCCCATCAAAACTCTGATCAACTGCATCGATCAAATTAGATAAGATGTGCCAGAACTTCCTTCAGTTAAATGAAAACAAAACTGAAATAACAGTTTTTGGAGCCAAGGAAGAAAAATTAAAAGTCAGTACTCAGCTTCAAACAGCAAAGTTAAAAACTAAGAACCACGCCAGATATCTGGGAGTAGTCCTGGACTCAGACCTATTACACTCAAAGAACATATCAAGGATTAAAGGACTGATGACTCAGCAGGATTTAGAAAAACTTTATCTTTAGTAGACAGACATGTGTAGCTCATTGTCCTGAAACCACTGAAACAAACTAAGTCCAGTTAATCATAATCATAATTAGGATATTCATAAGGACATTTTCTCAAATTAAACTTATTGATATAAGTGGGATTTTATTTCATTCATGATTTTTCTTTTTTACTAGTCAATATTCAAAAGATGTCCGGATTGTGTCAATATATGAATATAACTGTATAAAATATGAAATATGAATACAAAATATGTTCAGATGTTTTGACATTTTAAATTGACTTCTAACATTTTGAAAGTTAGCTTCCCTCTCTATTGTACTAAATAATTACTATTGTATTGTAATCAATTTAGTGCTTACAGCTCACGTTGACCATCGTGTGGTCTTAAAAAAACAAACCTATTATCACTCGAAGAACATATCAAGGATTAAAGGACTGATGACTCAGCAGGATTTAGAAAAACATGTCCATGCATTTATCTTTAGTAGACTACTGTAATGCTGTCCTCACAGGTCTCCTTAAAAAGTCCATCAGACATCTACAGTTGGTCCGGAACGCTGCTGCTTGAGTCCTCAATAAGACCAAGAAAGTGGATCATGTAACTCCAGTCCAGTTACACTGGCTTCCTGTCTCTCAAAGAATTGACTTCAAAATCCTGCTGTTAGTTTACAAAGCTCTGAATGGTTTTGGACCAAAATACATTCAGGATCTTCTGGTTTGTTATGAACCAACCAGATCCTTCAGGTCATCGGGGTCAGGTCTACTTTCTGTTCCCACAGTCAGAACTAAACATGGAGACGCAGTGTTCAGCTTTTATGTTTCTCACATGTGGATTAAACTCCCAGAAAACTGCAGGTCTGCTGAAACTCTCAGCAGGTTTACATCAGGATTAAAAACTTTTCTATTTGCTGCCTTTTATCAAAACAACTGTTAATTCCTCACACTGCAACTTTATTTCTTCATTTTATCTATTTTATTATAGCTTTTTTTTCTGTTTTTAATTAATTTCATTTGTCTTTTAAAGTTTGTTTTTAATGCACTTCTTATTGCTTCTTGCACCCCATAGCAGTGCTTTTAATGATTTTTGTAAAGCACCTTGAATTTCTTGTACATGAAATGTGCTATACAAATAAACTTGCCTTGCCTCTAGTAAGATTATTTTTGTGTGTCGCTGTGCGTTTTTTACATCATTAGATCATTTTGAATGAAACCCATTGACTTGTTTTATTTACGTGACTGAAAAGATAATTTTATCCTCCTATTATCAATTCACCGCTAATATTTGTAATAAGAAGTACAGTCGGACACATGAGGCGCTCGCGTTGGCTGGGCTGCCGATTCAGACGTTCTTATTTGACTGAATAAACATTATCAGTGGTCATCAAATCCTCAGCATTACGCTGCATTTCCAGAAAATATTACATAAATTTATGACATTTAAACTGTGACTATGATCAAAACAGAAATGAAAAGGCTGCTTCTTATTTCCAGTGGTTATACAGATCTTTACAGACCACTACCCAAATGTTCCATAAATGACAGATTTCATATGATGTCTACGATTGACATAAAGAAAAGCCAATAGCAGTGCAATGTAGTATAATACGCTGCGCTGATTATGACTGTAAAGCTTGTATGAATGTACTTTTTTATTGGGGGGAGCTGTGACATCCGGTTAGGATGCCTCCTGAATGACTCCCTGGTGAGGTGTTCTGGGCACGTCCAAATAAGAGGAGGATCTGGGGAAGATCCCGGATGCCCTGGAGGGACTACTTTTCTCAGCTGGCATGGGAATGCTTCGAGATCACCTCAGACAAACTGGGGAAAATGGCCGGCAGAAAGAAGTGTCCAAAAGGGCAGGAAGGAAGAAGTGGTGGAGGAAACGGAAAATCTGCCACCTCTGCGACCGAAACACGATGAACGGAAGACAGTGGATGGATATTACCCATGAATGGACACACACGCACACACTAAATGGCTTTATTAGAGAGCAAAACTTATTTCTCATAAACTTCCTTTAAGTGAATGCATATGATACATAGTTTGCGGTCAAACTGTGTATCATAATTATTATCTGATCTTCCATGTTATAGCCGAAAAAGAAAAGAAGCAGAAATTGGAGTTTGTTCACTGTCGTTAGACATTAATACATCACGTCCGCCCCCTGTCCAATCACAACCCTTCCCAACCCCCAGATCTTAAGCAGAATTGAATAAAGGCGATTAAATGTGTTTTCTATGTAAACCTCAATTTGAAATGACTATTTTCATGTAAACGCTAAGGAGAATAATTTAATTCAAAGTTATTTAATTCTGAATAATTAATTCCAAATTAAAAAACAGCGTGTAGCCTGAAACTCTGTGGTCAGAATCCAGCAGGACCACCAGCCCGTTAGAACCCTTCACAACTTCTTTTGATTTAGTTTTAAAGAAAGAAAATCATGGGTCTGCTTTGACTTCACATACATCAAACACTGCAATGATCACAGCCCGACGAGGCAGGCTGTGGTGGAAGTGGGCGTGCACAGCTGCAGCGATATGACCGAGTGTGTGAGGGTGTGAATTTGTGAGCACGGCTGGACTGCAAGCGCCGTGGCGTGAAGGATGAAGGGTTCAGCTTAGTGGGCAGGGAGCTGAAGCTTTCCAACAATGTGCAGTGTTTATTTCCTTCATCTATTTATTCCTTTTTAATTCTTCTAAAAGTGGAAAGTCAATGAAATCATGCTGCTTTCACATTTTTCTTCCACATGATAAAAAAAGGTCATTAAAGTTACAAACACTGTGTTGATACTAAACTCTTCAAAGTTACAATTTCTACATAAAAAAAAAAAAAAAAAAAAAAAATCAATTCATGGTTTAATACATGAAGAGTCAACAGAAACTTCTGACAACGAAATGTCAAGCAGCCAAAAACCTCAAACTGAAAAATCTGGCTGTGAGCAGATGAATGTGGAGTCTCTTGTTTTACTAGCCGGGCGTTTGTTCACCCACCACCACCTCCACCTCCTGCTGACCCAGACTCAAACTCAGGTCATTCTCACAAACAGGTATGGGTGGTTGAAATGGTTGCCGTGACGGGTTACATCACATTTAACTTGTGAGGATAATGTCAGCTTTATTTTTTATTATTTTTCCCCAGGCGTTTAAATCACATTTAATCGCAATGCAATATCATATTGATTTAGTGGATAACAATTCAATGTCTGCTGATATAATAAATTCAGCCACACTTTGGATAGGATTCAAGAGCCAGTGATGATAACACAATCATTTTGTTCACATCAAACCACTACAAGCAACTTTAACATCAAAATCTAAGTTTCCCCCTGACCTTAATCAGACATGTAAATGAAAGAAACAACCTGTTCTTTGCAGAAAAACAGACTAAACCACATCATTTATATTGAACTTTTAATTGGTCACATCATGTTAAAGAAAACTGAAAGAATAAATTTAAATTTGTTAACATCGAAGCAGGATACTGTGTGATTCTACAGCCTTCTATGTCATTTTTATGTACAGGAGAAACTGTGGACATAAAGATGTTTGAGAAATTTCCTGAACAAGGTCATTGGGAAAATTCAGAGTCCATGACTCAAGCGTGGATTCTGTGTAAAATTTCTAAAATTTCACACAACTTAAACTGTGTTTGTGTATAAACAGTAGAAGACAACAACGATATTATGTTTCATGACCTGTTTGAACTTTCTACATGAAAGTTTGTCTGAGTTATAGGGCTCCGAAATGGGCTTGATTTTACTCATTTTGACAAAAACCCCATTCATTTTCCCATTGAAAATGAATGGGGTTTTTTGTGATTTTAGTAAAGACCGCGTGATGGACCGCTACTAAAAATCATAGCTCACATCTTCCAATTGAGACGCATGTTTTGGTGCATTTTTCAAAACCGCACAACAATTAACCGGCCAAAAATTGTGACAGAAAGAAAAAATGTTTAAGCCTAATGAGTATGAGCTGCAGCAATATGTGTTTAAAGCCTTCAGCATTAGCATCCAAAAGAACCACAGCAGTTCAGTCTGGCTTTATCAGTTACACGCCACATATATCAGGAAAGCAACATTTTCCACATCAAATTCAAATGAGACATTTTGGTTGTTACAGCAAAGCAAATGGAAACATCCCACATGTTCTTTATTATTAACATCCTAACAAAAGGCTGTTGTTTCCATTATTCTAAACTAACTGATTTCTGATTGTTTGCTTGTGCCTTGTGTTGGTAAACCTCTTTAATACGTGTAACCCCATGTACGTTTACACATGAACTTCATGTGGATTTTCTGTGAGAGATAAGAGTTGTAATTTCTGCTTGAAATGTCCTAAAATAAACACAGTTCTTTGCATCAAACATCAAATATTTGCTTTGTTCTAGAAAACTAAACCGATGATAAGATGAATAATTCTCTTAGATGTAGAATAAGGAGAATTAGTTGTGTGGACAGACTCTTTTTTTTATTATTATTGCAGCGAAAGGCAAATCAAAACATTTGTTTTCCACTCACTTCGGTCAAACTTGAACCCACATGGACGAAATCAGAATTTCCCACTGCAGCTTCTTCACGCTGCAGAAGCTAATAAACACAAACAAACTGCCTTCCAGGTCTGCACAAAGCCTGAGGCACCAGCAGCGTTTCCTTTATGATATTCACATACAAACTGCAGGGGTAAATATGTGTTTTGAATGTGTGTGTGCGTGATGTTAGACAGTCAGCTGTTTAACACTCTGACAACTGCGAGGCGAGACAGGGTGAGACTGGGAGGCGGCAGGAACCAGCAAAGTAAACTGGAATTCAAAGACTCTGCTGTATTTCTGCTATGCTGCTGATCCATGGTTCAGTGTGTGTGTGTGTGTGTGTGTGTGTGGATGAACTCTCTGCCCACTGATGCCCTTTTTAAGACATTTGACTTGTGTTTTGGTAGCTGGTTGCTCCACAGTTAGAGCCACATCACGCACAAACCTCTGTGTGTGCGAGTGTGCATGCACGTGTACCCACTGCCCTTTTCCAGATGTCAAAGTTTAATCATGTTGATGAGTGTGTGTCTCTCCTCAGAGCTGTAATGAGGTCTTGGGGGACGGCAGGCCTTCGTCTGCCTCTGACCAGTGTTAGACACACTGTCAGGATGATGCACTTAACCCGAACACACACACACACGCTCACACACATATCTGATAGTTATTGGATGTCTCTGTGCTGACTTCTTGTGGATTAAAACTGTTTTTTTTTTTTTTATTTTCCTCCACAAATTTCAGAATTAGAAGATTCTGTTAAACTGTGATAAAACATCCACTTCCTGGTTTCCTGGGACTTAAAATCAAACTAAAGCTGCTTTCATGGAGGCCGAAGAACTGTGGAGATTTATTGATTAAGGAGTTGATTTTGGTCTTTAAACTATGAATGTATAATTAAACTAACATATTGAAATAAATTATATTATATTGTTTGGAACATGTTAGTTTGAGTCTGCAGGAATTTACTACTGGATGAAGATTAATGGATTATGTAATCCCCGTCACACCAGGAATTAATGTAGTTCTGAAGGCAAGAGAGGGTCCATAAGCACTAGTAAGGTGAACCTGATGAAGTGGAGGGTGTAGTTTAAATCAAACTCTACACGTGTATTTCATTCCTAATCGTAATTTTGCAGGGTGAAGTAGAAAAATGAGGAATCATAAGTGAGACGGACATAGAAAAGTGAGAGGACTCCGTAGTTTTACACTGTAATGAAGCAAAGCATCAATCTATTGAGGTTGTTTCCTCACTACCCAACAGAGATGGTGCAACAATTCTACATCACGATGCTGATCTAACATTGCATCGTAATTGAGACGTAACTTTAGGCTAATTTAGCCACAAACCTTCACTGGAAAAAAGGATAATTCAAGACTCATGGCATTGCATTGCATGGCATTGTATCCATGGCAATTGGTTGTGAGAGTATTAGGTTTTATGTGGACAAATATACCTATTTCACATTTTTCTAAGGAGACTGAGCTGAAAGAACAAATAGGTGAGATACTGTCAAGGCTTGCAGTTGAAATAAAAAGAAAAACTGGAATTCATCTTCGCTTAAAACAGTAATAAATGCAAAGAAAAACATGTATAATCACATGAGTGGATGGAGCTTCTAAAAGCCGTCATCACACACAAACGTCCTCTGAAACAATTTACAACCCTGTCAAATAAATAGTTAAGTAGTCAGTTATGAGCTTTAAAGTGGAAATTATGGGCTTTGTTGCAGCTTTGTAGAGAGTTTGAAACGTAGCTGCTCCACTGCTCAGACTTTATTCACATCAATTAAGCTGTTAATCCACAACTATCTTCACTCTGCATCTGAGAAGTGCTCTTTACAAACCGTCTCATGCTTTGTGCAGAGAGTGAATGAAGGAATGAGAAGAGGCTGAAAATCAGGACGCAGCAGCAGAGCAGCTGGAAATGATCTGAGTCTGAAGGGAAAGATGACAGAGAGGAAAGTGATGAAGAGGCAGAGCAGCAGTCTGCTGACGGAGAGACAAACTCTGCTTCTGTAAAGTTTAAAGACATATCAGCTGAATTTATTTTTATTCTTACTTCTGTCTGCCAGACTCCCAGGAGTACACTTGAAGAACCTCTGAAATTGTCCTTTTTAAATAAATCTTCATTAATTTCCATTAAACAGAAAAAAAATAAAATAAAATAAAAAACATGGCTGCCTGGCTGTTTCTTTATAAAGCACCTTTCATACCAAAAAGCAGAACTTGTGCTTTACATAAAAACAATTAAGAAAAAAAAAAACACACATTACATACCTACTTATATACCTAACCTATTTAAAAACACAAACTCATCATTCATTCTCTCTCCCTCATAATTTCACTCACACAAAGCACATGCAACCCCCCTCCCCTTCTTCCTAAAAGTCCCATTTTCCTCATAGACCCCAATCCCTAATGTCTGGCTTGACGTTTCTGTAAGGAAACAACATCTTAGGGATGCATCCACACTGGGAGCCACCCCACCCATGACCATAGAGCCTGCCACCACAGGAACCATCCAGATCAGGGCCAGCCGGGGCCCACAACTCGGCCATTAGGCTGCAATGGAGGGCACCCCAACCATCCAGACAAGGGCAGCCCCCTAGCTTGCAACCCTCCAGGTCAAGCAGGCATAGCTACCAGCACGTGGTATCCTCATAAGGAAAACATGGATATCAAAAACCATGAAAGAGGATGGAAGCAAATGACTCAAGCCTCTAAAACCAGCTGTTGTGAGCAGAGCTGTAAAGACTTGGGTGGAATAAAAGGGAGCTGGTATTCTGTTTTTGTCAACACCATGACAAATATTTCAGAAAGAGCTCATTAAAAACCATGTCAATATTATATGATGAAAAGGGAAGAATATGTCTCATTTTACCTACTGAAAAAGAACAATTCAAGATAGAATATGGTGAGTACCCAACACACTGGGAAAGCCAGGACTCATGCACATGTATTTTTTCTGGGTCTTCTGTAAACACTAAGAGAAAGAGGTCTTAATGCAACAATGCATTTCAGAAGAGTCCATTTTTACTAGCCTTTTACACCAAAGTGAATCAACTGACTCGTGTCCCAGAAAAATACGAAAATTTTAGAAGAGATTATGTACATTCTCCTGGTCGTCATAACTCTTCTCTACAGAAAAATAAAAGTGGTTTTAAGGTTGTTAATGTATAAAAGAAAAGCAATTCTCAGCTCCATCATGGGCTTTCCGGGAAATTGACAGTAATAATTATATTTACATGCCACTTTCAGTATTAATGAAGCAGAAAATGGCAACAATCTCCGTAATAAGCTTAAATAAAAGAATCATTTGTGCTGCTGACACCAAGAACAGATTTAGAAAACATGCGGGGCTCCCAGCAAACAAATTAACAACAGCACTGCTGCTAAATGAGAAGAGATATTAAGGTGTCACTTTAATAGGTGCCCACACTAATTGCATTTTCAGCACGTCTGATAAGAATACTATCCATGGCAAATGTTTGGATAATTTAGAAGGACAAGAAATATAGCTGAATTAAGGCCTGAATACACCAACTTTACTGTCATTAAATGCTTATCCCATCAAAATAAATGATGGTGCTCATTGTCTTGGTCAAAGTTGGAATCACGTCCACACCTGGTGGGCTGCACTTCACCTTGTTACTTTATCTTCATGTCATGATATGAATTACTGAATGATGGAGCGAGCTCTAAAACAGGATCAGAGCAGGAGCAAACACAAAACACCAGGAAAACACACCTAACCTGCTTTGACTGCACTTCACCTGCTTTATTTTTACATTAACATCATTACCATCACTCGCTGTCCACAACTGCTTGTTAACACAAATATCTAATCAGCCAATCACATGGCAGCAACTCAATACATTTACTCATGTAGACATGGTTTAAGAAGACTTGATGAAGTTCAAAGTGAGCATCCAAATGGGGAGGAAATCACATTTAAGAGATATTGAATGTAGCATGGCTGTTGGTCTGAGTATTTACTGGGATTTTCACATTACAGAGAATGGACTGAAAAAAAGAAAATATCCAGTGAGCAGCAGTTGTCTGGACCAAAATGTCTTGTTGATGTAAGAGGTCAGAGGAGAATGGGCAGACTGGTTGGCAATGATAGAAAGGCAACAGGAAATCAAATAACCACTGGTTCCAACCAAGATATGCAGAGCACCATCCCTGAACCCACAACTAAGCTGTCAGCTAAGAACAGGAAACTGAGGCTACAATTCACACATGACTCCAAGTGCATACTTTTTCATGTTCACATGAATGTGGGGGAAAACCTTTCAAGTTACGAACACATGTTTGTCCAGTTTTGGGGGGTTTCCAATATCACGCCATTTGTGATTCTGAGCAAGAGAGGCCCTGTGATGGCAACATCTTCAAGGTCTGCTGTCAAGTGTTTAGACGTGGACACCCATCTGTCTTTGTCTGCTATGTCAGCCAGTTCCATCTCAAGATTAGGTTGACTCACACCTGCCAATGCAGTTGTATTTAGGATGTATCGGGGCTTAGGGGAGTAACAGGGAAGGATAATATAGTTACATGTGCAGGGCTGTGTGTCCTTTCCCCTGAAGAGCTGTGTTCAGCATGTTCAGGTGCGCTGTCATGTCTACCGTGAAGTGTAGCTTTTCCAGCCACTCTGGCTGTTCCAACTCAGGAAGTGTGAGCCCGTTGCTGCTCAGGGAAGTTTTTACTTCTTTCAGACACGTGACAAAGCATGAAAATACATTTTAATTAAATAAACATTTTATCGTTTTCAAAGGCCAGGGAGCCGCAGGTTGCCGACCTCTGAACTAAATGTTGTGTGTTTTTCTGAAGTGTTTTGGTGAATGCTGTGAAAGCCTTAAGGTAACTTTGCAGACTTAAACTTTGCCATTTGTCGTTGGCTGTTAATCGTTCCAAATGTAGTGTTTATGCAGTATACTTTGGGTTTGGGTTTCTTTGTCTTTTGTTTTCGGATTGTGTTCTTTTGCTTTTAGTCCTTTTTTGTTGTTTAATAAACCCTTTTACATTTACAGTTCCATTTCCTGTCCTTAATGTTGCCACCCCACTTTCCCCTGTCAGAGCCAGGGTTGTACCATGGGTCAGAATCTGGTGGAAATAACATGAAAACTTGGATCCATTCTGCCTCATATCAACAGTTCTGGCTGCTACTGGTGGTGTAATGGTGGGAAAGATATTTCCATGGGCCACTTTAGGTCCCTTAGTACAAACGTAGCCTGGTTTAACCACCAGAGCCTACCAGAAGATTTTTACTCACCATCCCTTTATCACCACACTGTAGCATCTTCTGATGGCTACTTCCAGCAGGATAATGCACCATGTCACAAAGCTCAAATCATCTCGAACTGCTTTCTTGAACATGACAGTGAGTTCTCTGTACTCCAACGGCCTCCACAGTCACCAGATCTCAATCCAGTAGAGCAGCTGTAGGATGTGTTAAAATGGGAGATTCTCATCATGGATGTGCAGCAAGTGAAGCTTTCATGTCAATATGGAGCAAAATCTTTCAAACAAAAACTATAGAATAGAATTAAAGCAATTCTAAAGGAAAAGGGGTCAACCTGGTACTAGCAAGATGGAAATGATAAAGTGGCAGGTGAGTGTAGATGCATTTATACTGATTTAGCCCTCCAGGCTTTCTTACTGCACTAAATGTTGAATGTTGTTTTGTCACCTGTAAGTATGCTTGGATAAAAGCTTCTGCTAAATCACTAAATGTGAATGTAATGTCAGATACTGCTCAGAGTCAACGGGCCGAGCTGCAGTCGCAGTTTGTCAGGCCAATCAATGCACATTACCAAAAGCCAACAAACTGCAGCCATGAGAGGCACTCCCGGCCCAAACTGCTGACTTGTACGAGTCGATGGAGGGCAGCTTCTCTGAATTAGTCAGTTAGTGATAACAATTATGGAATAGTCAAAATGCAGTACACAGCAAAGGTAGGGAGGCAGTAACAATGCTGAACTTATGAGATGAATGTAGTAACCTCTCATTAAAACAAAGACAGAGATCCTAAAAGAATCGATAAGAGCTGAAGGAGTCTGTGATGAAATGGATAAGAATTTACATATGTCTGCAATCATAATAGACAGGTAGTCAGCCTCTCTAGTAAAGTGTGGGATTGTGTGTGTGTGGGTGTGGGTGTATGGCGATGTGAGCACACACTCTTCCCCAGGGTGACTTTACAAGAGTTCATTTAATGCAGAATTTCTGTCTCTGTGAGGACCAAACTGAACTGCAGAAAGTGAAGCTTTGCTGAGATGTGAATGTGTTTTACTTGGTTAGAAACCAAAGTGAGTTTGAAACCAAATGGACCCAAAATTCACTTTTTAGTTTTCTGCTTTAATTTCACTCAGACCAGATCAGGAGTTAAAAATATGTGACTAAGCTAACAAATTAAGAACAACATGGTTTTGGTTTGATGTCATTCCAGCAAGTGAAAACAGAGGTGTAATGATACAATGAACAAGCTGATTGAGTTCTTATGTTATCAGACACTTTTAGCATAAACCTACCTGCTGTTTATTTGGACACGTCACCCACCATCCAGTGACACCTCTGATGAAGACGGAAGACTAATGTCCAAAAATGTCAGGTAGGCTTATGCTAAAAAGTAAGTGTCTGATAACATAAGAACTAAATCAGCTATAGAAATTATAGTCAATATGAACATTATTGGATTATACATTGACCTAAATCAGGGGTCTGCAACCTTTACAGTTCAGCCATTTTTCCCTTAGCCCAGCTAACTAAAAATCGTTTAGAGCCGCAAATGTTACGAGACTTTTTGAGACGACAACATAATTTTTGATGAATATCTGATGTTGGAAATTTGTTTTCATTTTTGAAGAACTACATTTTTATTTCTATTTTTAAGTTTTGAAATAATGACAAAAATTAAATTTGAAAAAAAAAAAAAAAAAAAAAAAAAAAAAAAAGATAGACAGACTTTCTTCTATGGAATGTAGAAATTTGTGGAAAAATGATTTGTTATTAGATCTATATTTAAAAACATTAGCTAGTTCTTTAGCATTTTTTTAGCCATGTATTAAGAGCAATTGTGGAAAGTCCAGCGAGCTACTTGTGGCTCCGGGACCGCAGGTTGCAGACCCCTGACCTAGTTCAATACATTGATCAACATCAATCTACATTGACACGACAATCAATGTCAATCTTTCTCAATCCACATTGTTCCATTGATCGATGCTGATGATTCGTTGATCTCAAGATTCAAGATTACCTTTACTGTCCCACTAGGGGAAATATGTCTTGGACTTTCATCACAGTAGCAGTCACAGAGTGATGCTTAATAACAATAAAATCCACACGTACCGCTAAAACTCAAACACACAAGAGCTGTATGACAACAGATAAAATAGTGCAACAAGTTCAACAGCTTATAATAGACAAGAAATATGTTAGTAAAATCATAAAACCAGTCATGAGAAGTAAAATATATATAAAAAAAGAGAAACATAAATGATCTACATTGATCTATGTCATTCAATGTCAATATATTGATCTATGCCGATACATTGTTTAATGTTTATTTATAGATTTACATTAACCTACATCAGGACATCAATATATCGATCTACAATCTATGTCAACACATTAACCTACATCGTTATATCGTTCTAAATTGATTTATGTCAATACACTGATACACCAATCTAGATCAATCTACATTGATCAACATTAATATATCCAGCTACGTCAGTAAATTGATTATTAGATAGATGTACATCGATCTACATTAATGTTTATACATCAATGCACATTGACCTACACTGATGTTGATCTACGGAATTTGTCAGAATCTGTACCAACACATAAAGAGATGTACTGCATAAGGTGTTAACGTCCTGGTAATAGAACTCCATCAAAGACTTCTTCGCTTTTTCATAGTTTTATCTCAAAATATTTAAGTTGAATATTTTGTTGTCTTGAAATCACAACGTAAATTTTCAAGTAATACGTTAGAATTTCTCATTTTGATGAATTAGCCTTTTCTAAAGATAAGCACAAGATGCCATCAAACTCAAAATTAACTAACATTTCACACAGCATCCCAACTGTTTTGGGAGTTGTGGTTGTATTTACCTCTATTGCCTACGACTCTGTGTGCTCTCCTCTTCAGTGAGGTCCCCTTCCTCATGTTGCGTTTATGGCCATTTATTTAAAAAACTACACAAGCTATTATTGGGAACTTCAACCTGACTGACTGGACAACTTTTATTTTTATACAGCAGCAGAAATGTCCTGCACTTCCTCTCAGCCATTCTTTCAGCTGATTCTGTCGCTTCTCAACGTTATATATAATTTACTTCCTCTCGTGACAACTTCACTGCCTAACTTGAAATGTTTTTAGTCCAACATGTCCCTTCTTCCCACCCCCTTATCTTTTAGTAATAGGCTTTTTGAAGCACATGATGAATCAGCCTGTAGTCTACACAAAGAGAAATCAGTGCACAAACATATCCCCACCACATGACAGATCTATAAATACATGCAGGTCTTGTTGTGAGCTTTGACAGAGTCTTTTCAGAGCAGAAAATTGAGCTTCTCCATGCCTCGCACGAATCCTCACCCACATTTAGTTCTGGTGTCAGGAAGAGTTAAGTGGGGTAGTTTTTTCCACTTCTGCAGTTTCTGTCATCAAACTGAAGGACTTCCATCATAAGATGCCTTCGAGGACCATTCATTTAGCAGCTACAAGGACTGAAATTTTCAACCCTGCCTGTCCTGGTTTCCATTCTCTATTTTTTAATAAAGCCATACCACACAAATTCCCCAAGCTTTCTGTTAGTGATTTCAAATATCTGGAAGTGCAGGAGGTTTTTCAGGATATGTCAGCTACAGATGTGTGAAGTAAAACCTGCCTCTGATGGTCATCACCTCAGCGGTGATGAAGACCTTTAAATTCACCTGGTCACCTTTTCTAGAACTGTGACACGAGTCAGTCTGTCATGCACATAGGTGATCACATCAGTTCTTTTCTTTCAAGGACTCTTTGACACAAATTAATCAAACCAACCACTTTACAAATCAGAAGATGATCACTCTTCCTCCCGAGCTGCCGCTGGACGGACATGTTAAACACATTTCCCCTTTGTTCAAACTCCACATCTAATACCATGAGAAAACCAGTGTGTTGGCATCTAACGATAAAGCCGTTTTCTCAGAGTCCACTGGTGAGTAAATTGTATTTATATAGCACTTTTCACGTATAAAAAATTATGAATAACTCTAGCTCTGAGACAAACCTACTATTACCCACCAAAAGTGATCCCAGTCCTGGTTCAGGTCTGCTGCTAAAGCCAGTTCTAAGTTGGTTTCAGCTAAGTTTTTGTTGTTGTTTTCCCTAATTTTTATGTCAGTTTTACTTACACACCCATTACTCCATTACGTTAAACCTTTATATATTTATCACATATTGTTCAAACATTTTGAACTGTATTTAAAATGCTAGCTATTTCTTATCTTTAAGAGCAAGCAACATGGTTGAAACAAGTTTTAGTGGGTTTATTTCTTTCTGACTGAACTTTTTATAGAACCGGAAAACAACATTTGCTGCTGTGTATATTTAGTGTCCAGCCTGAGTTTCTGTCCTTTTCTGTGTGGACTGAAGGCTCCACTTGGTTTTCCTGATAGTAAGTGTGGTTTTGGCATCTGTGTGCATTTCAGACCTGACAACATCAACGGAGTATGTGACTTTGGTTTTGTTTTCCACCTTAAAAGCCACATCATTACATCACTTTAAAAGTCCCTAACATGTCTGATCCTCCCTCCAGTGATCTGATCCAATTGATTAGTGATCCCGAATGCAGCTCTATTAGACCTGATTGGTGATTTAAAACATGAACCAGCAGGTCCCAGAAAGGAAGTCTGAGCTCATGTTCATAAACTGCCTCTACTTCACATCCATTCTGCTGCTCTGTTTTTGTTGTTCAGATTAAATTCTGTATTGGATCTGGAGTTTTTCCACATTAACATTCAGCTGGTCTGCTCCAGGGCCCTGCCGGAACTAACAAAGAAACTGGTGAAATGCAAAGAAAGAACCTAGGGGAGGATGGCTGCAACCAAAGAGGTGCAAGCCATTGAGATTTAGCAAGCTAGTAGTTTCTGCTCACGCAATCCAGAGTTTGTGCACAAAAACAAACAGTAAACTGAGAATATTCAGATTCAGAGTGAAGATCATAGATCTGATGAGAAATCTTAAGACAGTTGATCATGTGGCGATTAAATGAAGAGTCAAGTTGAATATCTAGATAAGATTATTGCATTTCTTTTTATTTTACTTAAGTCCATCTTCATATTTTCAGTTCAAATATTCCAAAATATTGTGGAGACAAAAATCTTCTTCCAGTAATGTAAAAAAAAAAAAAAAAATCTACAAAACTAAAGTTTGAAGTCAATAATTTCAAATGTGTTTGGATCAAAAGTTAAGCCCCGTTTCCACTGAGCGATTTGGTCCAAGCTGGTTTTTAGAATGGTCCAGCCAATTCAGGTGTTCCTACTGCAAGTTGGACCGGCACTGGGCAGGCGGGTTTGGACAACATGTGTAGCGTGGCGTCATACGAGTGCAAAGACAACAAAACAAAGGTGAAAAGGGAAAAAACTTCTGGCTTGGGCCTTGAGACGGAAGGACAGATACAAAGTATCTTTAACTTTATACCATATTATCGTGTTTGTCATGTAGTTGCACTCATATGTTAACTAACTTACAAAGTAACCTTTGTACCCAACAAAGATATTACACTGTTAACCAAAATATGCAATGCACCGCAGCGCTTTAAAGAAAAGAAAACATGCGTGTCCCAGGGCACTTTCTCCAACTCCTCCGTTTTCAGTGCTGCAGACTTTTGTTTACTTCCTATGTTTATGTAAAAATAAGATATGTAAGAAGTAAAAATAAATAACTGAAAGAATGAAAAAAGAGTAAAAGATTGGAAGGATAAACATGATTTATCTAACAAGAAACATGTTCCACATATAGTGATGTTAAAATACACATTTCCTTATTTATGCTGCTCGCTTTTATACATGATGCTATCTGTCTGTGTAAAGTTTATTACGTTGTATTACATTTGACTTAACGGTGCTATGGTGTATTAAGTTATCTGCTTGTTTTGTTTGTTTGTTTGTTTGCTTTTTTTCATTTTTAGATGCTTCTCCTTTTGTTGAAGCAGTGCTTCTGACCAGTCATTTGGGCTTTCAGCTGTACCAGTGAGTGGTCGCGGTATTCACACAGTGGATGGGTGAGTAATTTTCTAATGTTAGAGGAAACATTTCCATGCCCTTGTGCACGGCTACGTCCAGCATAGAACCTGTTTGCCCCTGAGGAAAGGAGTTGCCTTTGCACTGTGGAAGCTGGTGACAAACAGTGAATACAGAAGTATTGGTCATCTTTTTGGTGTCAGTAAATGATCAGTGTTTCGGTGTGTGCAGGACTTCTGTACGGTTGCCTGCAGATTGTTAGTTCTGGAAATCATTTGTTTTCTGGACCAGGAAAAGCTTAAAGACATGGCTGAATATTTTGAGAACAGGTGGGGCCTTCCACAGTGTGTTGGTGCTATTGATGGCTCACACATACCAATATTAGCACCACAAGAATACCACCCCGACTACTTCAACAGAAAAGGCTGGCATTCCATCATCATCCAGGCAGTTGTTGATGGAAAAGACTGACAGGAAAGGGAATGACAGTGACTATGAACTTGTCAAATCCATGGTGTTTACGTGTTGTGCTTTTCACAATCTTTGTGAAAGTCATGGAGAAGACTAGCAGCAGGATTGAGATATCTCTGCAGAAGAGCCAGTACTGCTAATTGCATGGGATGTTGAAAAAGAGGGGAGTGAGGGTCTGATGCAGCACCTCAACACTTAACTTCAGCCCTTTACTTTTTTTTTTTGTTACATCTAAGCTGACACACCCACAGCCTCTTCAGATTTAATTACCTGGTGATAGTTTGCTTTAATAAATTCTGTCACCTTGTTTATTTCCTTGCATTTTTAAATATTAAACCTTTTGAATGTGAAATATCAGCTCAGCAGATGCAGAGGTGTTGCTTCGACAGGACACCAAAATCTTTCTTTAATAACTGGGATAATGAACTGGAATGATTACACAGAACCATATGTTATTTGAACTTGCAAATTTGTAGGATGCACAACCAATTGTATATTTTACTTAGGTGAAATAAGAACTGCACAAAAATATACTATTAAATTTATTAAATAAAAAAGCAAAAGAACAAAACAAATAGAAACAGGAGCTAAAACAAATGAAATTTCTGCACCGGCTGAAAGGCACTACTGCCTGGGCGGTGGCATGGGGTCACGACTGCCTCCCAGCACTGAAACAAGCTGCCCAAGGACACCAAGGAAGGCCTGGATGAAGGTAGCTGACTGCTCCATCTGCTGCCAGGCAAGTTCTGACTCCTGGAGCTTTCTGGCCATCCAGAGACAGTGCCTGAAACTGATGCTCAGAAAGGCTTTCCATTCTCCAGCTGCCTTTCATCTGCAGCCCGCATCTCCTCCATGACTGTGTGCACATTCAGCTGCGACCGTCTCCTATGACCTGGAACATACAAAAGACCAGAATAGTGGGTTTTAAGCAATGGTACAGAAACTAGGTGGATATACATTAGTTAACTTAATGTCAGACTGCAGTCATAGCTAGAAAGATACTTTATGAATCCTGTGAGGGGAATTTCCTGTTACAGCAGCAATACAACAAATAAGAAAAAATGTACACAAAATAAACTCAATAAACAATATATAAAAGAGAAGCTCAGTAAAGTAATCATTATGGATTTGATAATGCAAACAAATTACAGAGCAATTTTGAGTGTGTTCAGAGTTTAATATGATTTCAAAGTTAGAAAAAATGCCCAAATACAACTTTCACTCAGAACATCATGTCTTACCAGTGTGTTGAGGCCGGGTTGCATTGGGCGTCCCTCCAGTCGGGTCGATGTTGACTCAGTCACCGGAGCTACTCAACAAATTGGATGGATCCTCATCAAGAAAAGACAAGGCATCATTGTCAAGTCCCTCAACTGTATCTGAAATAACATAGATCAGTGTTTGACACACAAACAACAAAATTAATACATATGATGTGAATGATAATGGATTTTAAATAGCAGTTCGCATCAGGTAGGAAACAATGGGATGCTAAGCTAGTAAGAGACAAGATGCCAACTACCACCCTTTCTATTCATTCGACTTTACAAATAAGTTGTGCAAAGAATGAATGGTTGTGATTTCATAACTGGTTAGCAGAGCTGAAGCTAATGTCACGTGGAAAAATACTTACCAGCAGGATCTGTTATGGATTCCAGAAGTGCAGTCCAGCTCTCCGTCTCTGCCTTTGTTTGCTGGCCTGTGGCTGGCCGTAAACGTCCATGACGTCGTACCACCTCCAAGTACCTGCGTCCAACTGGACTCACAGTAGTCTGACTACCACTAAAGAATGATGTCCCATCTGTCATGTTTTTGTGTGTCTGAGTTTGCAGGTCAGGGTGAGCAGGTTACCATGGGGACTGAGGGCGGTGTCTGGAGCCACAATTGCTGCCACCTGCAGCTCATCAGCAGGCTCGTTATCTGGCTCTTCTCCCTGCTATTTAAGGGCAAGCAGGAGCTCCAGCCATCGCCAGATTGTCACACGTTACTGCGTGGTAACCAGGCCTCATTCTAAGTTTTACCTTGTGCCTTGTTCTCAGTAAAGCTTATCTTGTCGTCTTTATTCCTCAGCCTTAGACCGTGTTTCCTTGGATCACCACAGCACCTTGGATAAGGACTGTCCCCATGCCAAGCCGACTGCCTGCCTGCTCGCCCTGCCTGCAACCAAACTCATTCCACCTCCACCAGAAACCATCTCCTGGCTTACTCCTCCACCGTCAGTCTTCCTCTGGACTACAGTAAGCCGCTGCCATTGCAGACAAAACCCAGCACCCTCTCAGACCCACATTAACGCTCTGCCCTCTCATAGGACGTGCTTCCCGGACCTGGACCAAGCCATTAACATTCATTATAAATAAACATTGTTTGCATCTCCCTCGCCTCACTGAGTGTTCTGCATTTGGGTCCACTTCTTTGTACCGCAGTCCCCGACCGTGTCACCATCCTGTTTGATTTCTCGCTTGTGTTGTTCTTACTCTCAGATGAAAGTCGCTTTGGAGAGAAGCATCTGCTTAATGACCGTAGAATAACATCGAAATTACTTCGACTATTTCCGCTGGCTGCTGTCGCCTTTAATTTTTTCATATTGTCTATTTGGTTTCTTAAGCTTTACCCAACACTCCGACACCCTTTTGAATCCCTCAGCTGACGTCCACTGTAATAACTTTTTGTACACTTATTCATTTCTCACACATCCAGCTCATTCTGAATCCTGCTATCACCAACTACAGCTAGGAAAGTTAGTGGTTCCAGAGCCGACCAGACCTTACTGTTGTTTGCAGGCATCCTTTTCCTATTATCTTTCCAGCGTCCAACTAAACCTTGAACTGAACGGCAATGTTGTGTTTGTTTTGTGCTTCCGTTTGTCAGGGGGAAGTAATGCTTTTCTGTCTGCCAATCAATGGATTGTAGCCAGTAGCTCCGCCCTAAACATACCGTACCATTGTCCTCTGGACCTACAACTGAAGGGGGTCCATAATTGGTTCAGTGTGGTTTGCTTGTATGAGCTCCTTTTATAATGGAAACACAAAATAGCGTACCGGACCGCACCAAACCGCTCAGTGGAAATGGTTTTTTTTTTTTTTTTAATCTATGTTGGAAAAAGGAACATTTTAAAAAAAGTTGTTTTGGGGGTCTGACTCACTGGTTGAGCCATCAGATGGTGACAAAGAAGAATTAGAACTTCAAGCTTTGTTTTATATTCACTTCTGTGTGGCCAGTTCGAATCTTGACTGGGGGGAGGTGCGAACCTGGGGTGGGGTGGCCTTTCTGTGTGGAGTTTGCATGTTCTACCTGTGTATGCGTGGGTTCTCTCCGGGTACTCCGGCTTCCTCCCACCATCCAAAGACATGCACGTTAGGTTAATTGATGACTCTAAATTCTCCCTAGGGGGGAGTGTGTGTGTGAATGATTGTTTGCCCCTATGTGTTGGCCCTGCGATGGACTGGTGACCTGTCCAGGGTGTACCCTGCCTCTCCCCTGTTAATGCTGGGATAGGCTTATCCGCGACCGCTTAATGAACTAAGCGGTTCAGAGAATGAATGAATGAATGTCTGGTAAGGTTAGGCAACACAGTTAAAACCCAATCCCAATATTTATCCCTATCTCTCCACTCTGCAGAACCACGGTACCCATTTAAATTTGCTGATCATAGAAAGGCTGGATTATTAATGAAAGCTCCCTCTTAAAGACAGAGGAAACCATCCCAAAGCATCGTGGAGACAGGAACTACATAAAACTTATAAAGTCTGAATTCTCTGAAATCCACTTCCTGGATCAAAACATGAAGCTGAGCATCAGCTTTTATTTTGATAGTGAGGAAAATTGAAGCAATGTTCACATTTCCACTGTATCTTCTGTTCTGCTGTGACAGCGAGGAGCATTGAGCCCGACCTTCCCCCTCTCAGCAGGGATTACATTTTGTGATCAGCAGTTGCAACCATGAGCACACACACATACACACAGAAGAAAATTACATGTCACTACTAATAAGTCAGACTGTGGCGAGGTGACCATGACAGTGTAATAGTTGGGTTGAGTGATACAGTTAAGAGAGCCCTTCAGCATGTCTTTAGTTAGACCCGTCCATTGTTGCTGCAGAAGATGAAAACACTTTGTGGTACAGCTCACATGTCTGTGAGCAATATGTGCATGTGTACACGTGTGTGTGATCTCTACAGTTTGTAGTAGGCTGAACGGGATGGTCACGTTTCTCTCAACAACAGGTTTCTTGGATCAGCGTCCTCCCAAAATAATTGTGGTTAATTATCTGATTAACTGATCAGTTAGCTGACAGAAAGTTAACCTAAAACTATTTCAGAAACTATGTGAGCATCTTAAAACTTTGGATCATTCTCACCATCGACTCGTATCGCTGGTTTGAGGGACGTGTTGTGGCTTGTTCATTCAAATCTGTCAAGAAATAAATAAATGAACAAGTAAAACAGTAATCTATTTCTACTTTCACCTGACTTCAGAGATGTGGGATAAAAACTGGGCTATTTTAGGGGCAACAACTAAAATTTTGGCAACAAAAGTTTTTCCAGTTTAAAACCAAATAAAGAAAAGAAAGAAAATCATTTTTACTTCAACCAAATTAGAAACAATAGATTTTCTTTAAAAAGTTCAAAATTATTTGATGATCAAATTCTTTTTCAGTTGAGTATATCCTCAGTTTTGCTTTATTTATTTTTTTTATAAAACAACTCAATGATCCAAGAAAAACAGGTAATTTTCCAAATACAGCCTGTCCATTTTAATCAGGTTCACCAGTTCAACTGTTAACAGTAACATACTGTATCATCAGCCAATCACATGGCAGCAACTCAATGCATTTATTCATGTAAACATGGTCAGAACGACTTGCTGAAGTTTACAATGAGCAAAAAAATGAGGAAAAAACATATTTAAGTGACTTTGTTGGTACCAGACAGGCAGGTCTGACTATTTCAGAAACTGCTGATCTACTAGAAAAATGCCAAACCACAACCAAATCAACATGTCAGTCCTACCTTGTATCAGCTGCAGATGGTTTAAGTTTTAAGTTTAAGTTTAAGTTTATTTGCACAAAATATTATACACATCACATAATATAAACAGAAGAAAAAAAAAAAGCTGTGCAGGAAGAGGCAAAAAGCCAGTTTGGCTTATTCGGAGCCTCCACCTAAAGCAAATTGATTAAAACACATAGATTAAAACAATGCTAATAAAAAAAAAAAAAAAAAAAAAAAGAAAAATATACAACATGTACAGACTTCTGCTTTTTCCATAGCTTGATCACGTTCACAATAAAACATTCGAATATGATGGGTATGTCAAATGCCACTATTCTTTAAATAAATTCTTAAAAGACCCTTGAAATTTGCTATAGTGGAACATTGCATTGCTAAATGAGAGACCTTATTCCAATATATTACACCTCTATACCGAATGAAGAATTGACCTCGACGAGTTAGATATTTTGGAGGATGAAGATCCCCTAACTGACGTGTGCTATATGAATGAACAGATGAATTTGCTGTGAAATAAATCCTAAAATGATCCGGAATTTTTTTTTCGATTGCCAAACACTTATATATAAAAACACATATTTGAAAAATGTTAATCTCATAAACTGTCAATATCTTTAATTCCTGAAATAAAGGTACAGAGGATACACATGATTCTGATCGGGTGGCTGTTCTAACAAAACGTTTTTGTAAAAGTAAAAGCTTGTTTAGCATGGTGGGAAAAGTACTCCCCCAGACTATGTTGCAGTACGATAAATAAGGATACACAAGGCTATAATACAATGCGAGAAGACACTTTCTGGTAAGAAGATGGCTTACTCTCCTTATTATACCAATAGATTTATTGATCTTCCTAGTGACATAATCAATCTGCTCTCTCAAACTCAAACTCTCATCAATGAAAACTCCCAAGAATTTAGTGATTGATACCTGTGGCAATTCAGTCGATTCAATTCTGATTCGTGATGAATTCTTTTCGTACAGCTTTCTACCACCAAAAATAATAAAATTCGACTTTTGAATATTTAGAGCACGCTTATTTAAATTAAACCATACAACATAATGAGTTAGTCCAGTATTAGCATTTTTAATCATTGTGTCGAAGTTTGTGTTTGACAAAACTATGGTAGTGTCATCTGCAAACATAATTGGTGAAAATGCATTTGTGACATTAAATAAATCATTTGTATATATAAGAAACAAAAGAGGTCCAAGAATGGACCCTTGTGGGACTCCACACTGTAAATTGACTTTGCTTGAAGAACACCCTTTAATAGAAACAAATTGAGTTCTGTTAGAAATGTAATTCGATAGCCAATTATAAGTGACACCTCTAAAACCATATCTGAATAGTTTAGATAATAAAATTTTATGATTTACGGTGTCAAATGCTTTAGATAAATCCAAGAAAATACTACAAGCGAATTCATCATTTTCAAGGGCTGAAGTAATTTTATCAACAAGATGGAGTAATGCCATATAAGTGGAGTGGTTTCTGCGAAATCCATATTGGTGATCATAAAGAATTGAATGAGAATCTAAATGGTATAGAATTCTTTTATAAACGATTTTTTCTAATATTTTCGAAAAACATGGTAAAATGGATATGGGTCTATAATTTGTAAAATGTGAGGGGTTGTTTGCTTTGAACAGAGGAATTACCTTAGCGACTTTTAGCTCTTGTGGCACTACACCTGTTTGTAAAGACAAAGAGAAAATATAAAAGATTGGTTGTAAAATAAAACTTTTGACCTGTTTAACCAAAGATACTGAAATATTGTCATGGCCAGCCGAAGATGTTTTTAGCTGGTCAATGACATCACTTACTTCCTGCCTATCCAAGGGTTTAAAGGAAAACATAGTAGGAAATGAACCTTTAATATAATCCAAGGGATTTCCATCACAGGCTGGAATTTCATCTGTGAGTTTTAGTCCAATATCTACAAAAAAGTTATTAAAATGTTCGGCTATGTCCACTGGATTATCCAGAGATTCTTCACCGTCCAAAAAGACCCTGGGTAATTTCGGGGAAGCATCATCCTTTTGAAACAGCTGATTTATTATTTTCCATGTAGCTTTTGTATTGTTTGAACATTTAATAATTTTATTGCTGAAATAATTCCTTTTTGCAAGTCTAATAGAATTTGAATATTTGTTTCTCCAAGACTTATAAACAGCCCGAGTGAGCGGAGTCGGGTTTGATAAGTATCTTTTATATAAGTTATTCTTTTTCTTTAATATCTTCATCAAATCAGTTGTATACCAGGGCTTCTTTAAATCTTGCTTGCGGTTTGTTTTTGTGGTCCTTTCATTTGGAAAACAATCATTGAAACAATTTGTAAAGACTTTCATAAACTTTTGATATGCTAAATCGGCACTTTTCATCTCATATAAATCATCCCATGAACTAGAGGCAAGTAATTCCTTGAACTTATTAACATTTTGCAGACTCATATTTCTTTTTAAAATTGTTTTCTTTGTCTTTTCAGTTTTATTTGCAGTTATCACCGAAAATTGAAATATAGGAAGATGATCCGATAGATCAGAAAACAAAATACCAGATTTTAGATTCTCCATCAGAAAGTTAGATAAGATATTGTCAATCAAGGTTGCTGATTTTCCATTAATACGAGTTGCTTTATGAATCAAAGGGAAAAAATAACTTGAGTAAATAATATTCAAAAAGTCCCCAACAGATGCTTCAGAATTATGATTAAGAAGGTTTAAATTGAAATCCCCCAAAATATAGCAAAGTTTTTTCTCTCGATTTATCACATTGAGAGTAGAAAATAGGCTTTCATTAAAATCTTTAACAACCGAATGAGGTGGCCGGTAAACAACCCCAACAACAATATTCTTTCCATAAGAGATATTTGACAGTTCTAAAAATAGGGATTCCACATCATCCTCAACTGTATTCAGAGAAATGTCATCTCTTATTTTGAAATCAAGATCGTCACGAACAAAAAGAGATACTCCACCTCCAGCTCTAGATGCTCTAACATGATGCACAGATTTATAGTTTGGCAATTTGAACATTTCTTTTGAGTCTTCTGACAGCCAGGTTTCTGATAAGGCTAAGACAGAGAAATTTATTTTAAGTAATGATAAGTAATGGATAAAGTCATCGTATTTTCTTGAAAGGCTTCTAATATTCAAATGAAAAGTAGAAAAAACATTTGCAGGCATAGACACACACAAATCCTTAAACTGTGATTCATCAAAGTATTTACAAATGGTAGAAAAATCAGAAATGTGAGAAAAAAAGTTTAAATCTGGGTCTACATCACCATTATAAGGATCAGAAATGGATGAGTCAAAGGGTTTGAAGATCTGACTTTCCAAATTACAAGTATTATTAATTGCATAATCTAGATCAACAGTATCCCGTCCATAATTGTAAGCTACTGAGTTCATTGAAAATTGAATAACTAAAACAAGAAACTGAAGGAAACATCATCTCAAAAAATAATCAGTTGAAGGCTTTTAACTCTTGGACTTAATAATGAGCTTGTCATATTTCAAGCTGGCTTTTTCACCCCTACCACGGGCAGCTTTCAGCTCCGGGAGTAACTCTCTCCTCTTTTTCTGGACTGCTTCTGAGAAGTCCTCATTGATGAAAATGTTTGTGCCTTTCAGCTTCCTTGCAGACGAGAGAACAGCCTGTCTGTCTTTAAAGCGCAAAAACTTGACGACTATTTGTCTGGGCCTCCCTCCGTCATAATGTTGACCGATTCTGTGAGCACGTTCAAATTCAATGATTTTGGCATCCAGACCCAGGTTTTCCACAAACATATTTCTGACTTTTCTTTCGGATTCACTCCAACTTTCTCCCTTTTCTTCCGGAATCCCATCTACCGAGATGTTGTTTCTTCTACACTGATTGTCAAGGTAGTCCAGTTTCTCAAAACAAGCCAGGGTAGGCAAATTTTCCAAGTCCTTCTTTGATTTCTTGATATCATTCTCAAAATGTTTTAGCTTTATTTCCATTTCCTTATAATCCTTACCCATCACATCCACATTTGCTTGGGTAAATTCCAGGCTCGTTTTCACACCCTGAAGGTCTCTGATAACATCATCCAGTCTTTTGTTTGTGCTTTCAATTAGCATTTGAACAAAGCCTTTGAAGTTATCCTGCTGTTGTTGGAGCATTTCTCTGTAGAACTCTTTCTGTTGCTCAAGAAGCTGGGAGAACAAAGTCATTGTCACAGGCACATCATCTTCAGATGGAGATGACTTAGTAACTTTAGGAGGCATTGAGTCTTACCACAATGTACCACTCTATGAAGGTGTTATTGGTGTTATTGGTGTGGGGGATATTTTCTTGGCACACATGGGCCCTTATTACCAATGTGAGTATTGTTGCTGACCATGTCCATCCCTTTATGACCACAGTGAACCATCTTCTGATGGCTACTTCCTGCAGGATAATGCACCATGTCACAAAGCTCAAATCATCTCCAGCTGCCTTCTTCAACATGACAATGAGTTCACTGGACTCCAACGGCCTCCACGGTCACCAGATCTCAATCCAATCAAATCCAATCCAGATTCTCATCATGGATGCAGTCGACAAATCTGCAGCTACTGTGTGATGCTGTCATGTCAACGTGGAGCAAATCTTGTTTCTAACAACTTGTTGAATCTATGACACTAAGAATTAAGACAGTTCTGAAGGTAAAGCGGGTCAAGGTAGATCTGTAAAATGGCAGATGAATGTATGTTACTTCTACAATATTTGGAGGCTCATTGTGGCAGAATTTTAAGGTTTAACTAGTAGAGCTCCTCCCCCTCAAGAATCTGTTATAGCCAATTAACAAGAAATCAAGAACATTTGCAGCACTTGTTATGCATGATGCAATAAAACCTATCAAAGGTTTCTGACCACAGAGCATTCCCAGTTGCTCCACATGTTCTTGTCAAAGAGTCATGTCATCGAGTCTGCAGTTTGGATTATTAGACTGCAACTACTCGTGTATTCCTGGAAAAACAAGTACCTCAGAAAACAGTAGGCGAGGGCAACTCAGTTGTCTGATGAGTGGGACGGAATCTGTTTCTGGGAAAAGGCCCTTTATTTCCACTTTTGTTCTTGCTCTCTGATTTCTAGGCTAAAGGCTAGATATCTACGCTCCTCTTTTTCTTTTATATAACAATCGGGTTTTTTTTAGTTGATGCAGCTCCTTTCTGATCAGCTGTTTACAGAAAATGCACACATTTTATCCTGATGACGGGATTGTTTCAAACCCAGTGGTTGTGGATCTTACGCAACAGAAAGCAAATGCATCAAAGGTGAACCATGATTATTTTAAGACTGACCTGTAGAAAAAGTGAGTCAGCCTTTGAACACAAGGTTAAAAGTTCAGTTGTAGTGTGCAGAATTTAAGAAATTCAGACCAGGACTGGATTTAAGAACAATTTCCATGAAGCCGACTATATATCAGTCTTTGACCTGACAAATCTGGCTGAAGGACAACCGCTGGGTCGCACACGACCCCTCAATCGAACTGAAGTGTCAAATTACCCGCATCAGCACCAACATCCTGCTGTCAATTCCCATCATCCAGCTCACAGCTCTCCTCTTTCCCTACATTCACTTAATATCCTGCTCTCCTCCACCCATTTCCCATAACTGTACTTCTTCCTTTTATTGCCTCTGATCCATCAAGCCATTCGACCCCTCCCCCTGGTATCAACATTTGTTTTTATCCTTGATTCCTCTTTACTCTGTTACCTGACTCAACTAACTCTTCCCCATGTCCTTCCCTGATCACTCCACCCCTTCTGCTGGGTCATATGATCCTAATCACCCAGCCTCCATCTTCCTGTCTCCACAGGAATGACTCAGTGAACTCGAGACCACCCCAGAGAGAGAAGAGGAAGAGCAAGAGACATAGACTTAAATAGGAAAAGGGCAGCAGAGAGAGAGAGAGAGAGAGATGGAACGGAGGGAGGGGAGCTGGATCGATAGCTTTTAACGGGAAGGTGCTCTCGGTTCAGGTTGTAGATCTCTGACACACACTCATTTACCATCTCTTTTTTGTCCTCATCACTTGTTAAGAACCGTCATTAACAGATTTAAATTCTAAACCCTAAAACCGAGTCCAGGTTCTGTCTTAATCACAGCAACACTGGGGGCTGAAGTGTTGGCAGCAAATTCTGTCCCAATCCTGTTTATTTCACAGATTTCTAAATAACTAACAAAGACAACATTCAAAGTCCCTTCGCTCACATAGTTTCCGCCCCCACGCTACAAAGCCACGCTGTGCTTCAGACAAAGCAGCTCAGAGACCAACTCATCTGTAGACCTTTGTTTTCAGGTTGCAGACACTCGACATTAGCCACTTACATACACACAACCGTTTTACTTTGGGCTCTTCATTTCTTACAAAGCTGAAGAAAAAATGTGAAAATAATGTTTCATAAGTATCACTTGCTTTATAAACATCTTACATCATACAACTTATTCTGGGTTCGGCAACACAGAAACAGAACTAATGCACCTTTGTAGTGGATCAAAGTGATTCGTGACAGGCGGATGGTCCTTCCTGGTTCTGGTTCTGCTGGAGGTTTTCCTTCCTGCTAAAAAGGAGTTTTTTCTTGTGCAGCTCAGGATGGAATACTAAACCAATGAGAGGATTAGATCTGTTGGTTTCCTTAGCTAGGCAGCCATTTTTAAAGATTGGGTTACAAAAACACCCACTAAGAACTACATCTGCTGTTGCAACTTTTCATCAAAGTTGAAGCAAAAATAAGGAATTTTTGGTTAAAAGAAAAATGTTGGAAAGCCCTAAAGAGAGTTCTTTTTCTTTTCTATTGTTCATCTGGTTCCTACTTAAGAGTTAAAGCTCTCCTGGATGAGAGGAACCATCTGTGATGCAGCCGCACATTGACTGGTCAAAAAGACAAATCAGACCAAGGATAAATGTACAGTAAATGTCCCAATCAGTGTAAACATTTTTTTTTCCACTTGAAGACACCCTCCTTAAAATAAAAAAAAAGAAAGCGACTTGTAGAAATATAATGAAAAGTTCCTAATATTAGCCTCCAAAATGCAGGAAACAGGAAATGGACCAAAAATTTAGTCCAGGGTTCACATTGATGCATATGGCTGCCCTTCCTGGTCTTGGTTATGTTGTAGGTTTTCCTCTCCACCTTGTGCAGCTGAGGATGGAGGACTGAATTAAAGGTCCCATATTATGCAAAATTCACTTTTTAATGGTTTTGGAACAGTCATACTGGTCCCCCCGCATGTGTAGGAGACCCGTAAGTGTGAAACTCTTTCAGGCGCTCTCTCTCCCCCCTGCTCCACCTCTAGGGAAGTAAGCGCTGAAATGAGCTTGTTTGAAAGCGTGTACGTTATGACGTCATAAGGGACAATAACCACTCCCCACAGAGCGATGGACCTGTCTACCGGCTCTCAAAGCCCGCCCTCTAAAAATCACCTAGCGCACAGTGTTTTTCCCTCTTCGGCAACCCTCGTTAGCGGACATGGCTAAGCGACAGAAGCACTGTTCTGTTTGTGGCTGCATAAATGAACACGAAAACGTTTTTTTACTTCCATCCACTGAACCCACGAGGACTGAGTGGATTAATTTTATTTTTGGAGGAAATGTACCCGGAAAACTTCCAAAGGTTTTGCATGTCTGTGGCCAGCATTTCAAAGAGGACTGTTTCCACAACATGGGGGCATGGAAAGCAGGCTTCGCCAACCGTTTGAAGCTGAAGCCAGGTTCAATACCAACTGTCCTTGACACAGCTGGAGAGGTAAGTGCTGGCAGTTATTTTATCGTTTCGGCCTTATTAGTCTGATAGCTTGAAAATATATTAACCTGTCAATCACCTCATGACGGGCGATGCGATGGGCGGAGCCAACAGCTGAGCTGCTCCACCAGGGTTCCGCCCACCATAAACGGCACATTTCTGAAGCTGCTAAAAAGAGGGAGGTGAAGAGAAGCCGCTGCACTCAAACTGAGGGTCGATTTGTCCATACCATGGCGCAAATATTTCATTTAGATATTAATGAATGGTCTCAGATTGGGAATAAAGTGTATAATATGGGACCTTTAAAGGAAAGATTCAATACAATCTGCTGGTTTCCTTAGTTAGGTAGTAATTTTTATGAATTGATTTATATGAACATAGTTAAACTGGACTAATGTGGATCATATAATGGGTTTAACTGAGTGATAACAGAACAACAACAAACTTGACTTTCTGTAAAACTGCTTTGAGGTGACTTTGTTAAGAATAGATACTAATAAAGCTGAATTGAATGTAATTATGGTCATGCCATCCAGCATTAGTCTGAGGCATTAAAAACGTCTGCAAACAATTTAAGACTAACTAACAATCCAGACAGTAAAAGTCACAGGACTCTCAGGTGTCTTGGTGTTAACGCTGTTGTGACGACACTGCACACTTAAAAGATGTGGTGTTTGTCTTGTTAAAGGTTTGAGAGCAGGCTGCTTTTTCCTGCATGGTTTAAAGAGATATCTAAGATGGTAAATAACAGATTTTAATTTAATGTTTTGCTAGTTTCTGAGGAAGAAAAAAATATTTTCAGATATGGTTTTGTTGTAAACTGAGCCTACAGTTAACAGACGGTTCTGACAGCAAAATGTATGGATTGTTTTAAAGGAATTTCTACATTTTGTGTTTTCAGGCAGCACCTACAGCCTCCATTTGTCTTCCCGCATACCATCAATTCTGTTAGTTACACTTCATTAATATGCAGAATTGTAGTTTAGAATGAATCAACCGAGGGGCAAATTACTCTGAACATTACTGACCTGACAACACACACATGAAGCTGGATCATGACTAAAGTTTTTTATCCTCTGTGATTTTGTGTGTGTGTGTGCTGGTAAATCTCTATGATTTCTGGTCTGAAACATGAAACATGAGAGAGAAGGAGGAGACTGTGTGGGAGGAAAGTTGTTAGGACAATGTAAGATTTACTGAGACGAATCTACATGACACTTGGAAGGAGAAACAGACATTCTCCTTAGAAAAAGAAGCCAAAGAAAAGGATGATAATCGGGAAAAAATAAAAGAAAAAGTCAGAGAGTAGCTTAGAAATAGTCAGCAAACAGAGAGCATATGTGCTGACTCTTCAGTCCCAAAATGTAAGCAGCTTGCAGGAAGCACGACGTGTCACCACTCTCTTTCTTTTTTCTTTTTCTTTTTTTTAATTATTCTTTTCTTTTTTCAGTCTCAAGAGGGGAACAACAAAGCTTTAAGATCTTTACGTGCAATATGTGTCAACCTTAGGGCCTGTTTCAGTAGAAGGATGACAAATCTATCTAATGAGTCATTAAGTTCTTCCAAACACATTCTGCAGCCATGACAGTAAAAACAGAACCTTTTTCATGTTTTCTGATGCACAACATCGTCTTACACACTCAATATTTTATTTTTCCATTACTCTCAGAAGAGAGGGTGGGCTTATCTAAACAAACATCATCTGTCGCTCACACATGACAAACTCCTTTACTTCATACAAATACAAACACGATCTCATCTATTCATGACAGGAATCTAAACCTGTGGCTCAAACACACACACTACTGAACAAATTATAATGCTTGTTATTATAAGTGGGCAGTAATCAAACCCCACCACACCACCCACTTTCCTGGCTTACCAGCCAGAATGAGATGTCTGAGATGGTGAGGATGAGGATGACCAATGAGAGACTACATAGAGTGACATGAAAACAATGGAAGAACAGCAGCAGGGTCATGAACTTCCCGTTTGTCCACCTGTCTACATGACAGTCAGCTGCATCACTCGTGAGCACACAGATGTGGTTGCAGTGTTTACATATTCTAACTGCTCTTGCACGGCCTGCATGAAATGACTGATTTAAAGAGCAACTGGCAGGTTAAGAGCATGATTAATGGTTTGGATTATGCATATTTTATAGTTAATATCTATTTAGTTTTTGTTGAAGTCCGTGAATAAGAAAATAAAGAAATCGGTTATGGACTATTAAAAACTGCTCAAATGACTGTAAAAATCTGTTTTGCCGGAAGTGACGTCACGTAAGGGACTCTGTTATGTACGTTATTGCTAACACAACAGTTATGGCTAACACAACGGAACGGAATGGGCGTGAGATTATGGAGGAAGAAGAAGATAATTTTATTTTTAGAAGTGAAGGACCGGATCCATACAGTTTTGAACCTGAAGCTACAAACAGAGTCACTGACAACCAGCAAAGGAGATCGTTGACGGGAAACAGGCAGCAGATTCAGTCATGGGCAGCTGAAAACATCTGGAGGATTAATCAAACAGCATGGTAAGTGATACAAATGTTTCGTAAATTTTCTTCCACATTAGCCTTCTGAATTGGGCAAGTAATACCTGGTTATGCTGCAGACCAGTGAAAAAATACAGTGTTTGCAATAGCAAATAGATTTTAAAGCCTTTTACTTACTGCAGCCGATAGGAAGACATCCCTGTCCTGCCCCGCCCTGACAGGTTTGTTTTAAAAATCACGTTTCGCCACAAAAAAAACAACTTCAAGCTGCTACTATGTCACTAGCGATTCGTGACAAAACATTGGTTAAATAAAATAGTTCTGTGGCAGATAATGCCCATAAAAGCTGTGCAATGGCTACCCCGTTCACACAGTTGTAGACAGAAAAGCGCTGTTCTAATCAAATCATCTGATGATACGTAGGCTAGTGCCCAAAGTAGCCTCGCCTAATTAGTAGCCTAATTAACAGCGCAAAACAGTCATTTTAGACTATAAACAACTTTCTGAATTGTGTTGATTGATCAAGGAATACCAGAGTTATAATCTTTTTTCTGAAGTTGGTCAGACTGGATGTGCGTGTAGTGCGCAAAAAAAGCCCACGCTGTTCTAAACTCATAAATACCTCATAGAATGTACGTGCTGTAATGTCTTAGTTTTACCAGCACTCTCTAAACTTAGAAGCAGACTATTTCAATGGGGTATTTAAATACGCTTAAAAAAAAAAAAAAAAAAACTGGAAGAAAATTTGTTGCGCCAGGATGCTGGTTCCATGACGAAGGATGGATCTGCGCACTGGCTGAGCAGATCCATCGCTTGTTTTTTTTTTTGTTTTGTTTTTTCGCTAAACTTACCTTTTTTTCTAATCCAACACTTGGTCTCAGCTTTTTCAGGATGTGTATAATTTTGCACTTTTTTCCCAATGATAAATAAAGCCTGATTCTGAGGTTTAAAGATATTGTTAAAACAGAAAAACTATTTTTAAAACTGGATTGTAAACCCTTCTGAATAATGGTCATTCCACATATGATGCCATGTGCACTGCAGTCTTAACACTTTATCCCCCAAACAACAGAGCCCACAACTCTCACCCACAATTGGTAATCCCTCTTCCCCCTATATTCAGCAAGGCCAGTGACAACAGAAAAAAGGGCATCTCAGCTTTATGTATTACATGAAATGTTTCAGCATGTTATAAGCAGCTATGACTACGGATGAAATATAAACATTTAATTTTTAAAGCCTGTATGTAAAAGTAAAAAAAATAAAAATCTTTACATGGTTGAACATATATTTACAACACTGTATCTACATTTAACAACAGAAATTCTTTAACAGCATGTTATCTAATTACAGGTCTTTATGTGGACACTGTCAGCCCATGAGCAGTGCGGAGGAGAGCATATGCTCCAGGGAGATTCCTGCAATTTGGAGCCTCGTCGAAGACCTCCATCCACAACCCGAAGGCATTACTTGTGTGGGACAGCATCCTGGGTTCTCTGCATGCTGTTTGAACCCCTGGGTGCTTCAGGTGGCCTACAGCGCTTTCAAGCAGGAAGATGGTCCACTTGATCTGACCCAAAATGAACAGTTCAGGTATACTGCCTACAGGCAGATGGTACGCTGGGCACATGGAGTGCTTGGACGACATGTGAGGACACCTCTTCCAGCATGTGTTGTCTCAGCAATCCGGTTAGCTTTCCCTGATGAACATGGTGTCTACCAAGGTTTCAGATGGCCTGACCTGTAACACATACAAGACATGTCTTCCTATTCTGTAAATTGTAATAATAAATAAAATATTTTGCTTCCATCTCAATGTCATCTTTCTGTTATGATCATCTTCCTGGATTTATTTAATAAGTTCTAATTATTAGAAGCAAAACATCTTATTTAAACTTGTTGCTAGAAGTAAATAAAGCTCAATTAATTTACACAGTCATACAGGAATTACAAAGAGAGAATAGAGATAGAAAATACACTCTGAAATACACAGGCACATATTAGATGGTCCAGAATCTTATGGATTATATAATTCTGCGGGAAAATAGATGGCCATTATTTGAAGAAAATGTGTGCGATGCCTTCAATTATTTACCATATGATGGCTCCTTCTTTACTGGACGCACAGTGAATCCACCTTTGCAAACGGGATTAAATATGTTGAAACTGTCCTCAATAATAAGTAGTAAAAAGGGGACAATTCCGTTTTATAAGAAAAGGTTATAAACAGGTTAAAAAACAGAGAGAAAAACTTACTCTGCTCGTCTCCCGTTTCCGATGGGCGGCCCGCGGCTTCCCCGGTGAAGGCAGACGTGATGGGGCACCTGCTGCTGCTAGCATGCTAGCCGTAGCATGAACAGTGGGAACTGCATCAGACCTTAAATGCACTGACCTCATGGTCTTGTACCCCATCTTAAACGCAGTTAGGTCACTAGGCATATAGTCCGTTTCCACAAAGTGTGCGCTGCAAATGACGGAGTTTTTGGGATGAACGGACTTGAAAGTGAAGTCTTGGCGCCTAGCCTGGACAAACCTGACCCAGGAGCGAAAGGTGGGGCTCTTCTTGTTAGGGAAACTGTGGACACGATGTCCAGAGAGACTTGAATTTGTGCAGGATGCACAAACACAAGTATTCACCATGGTGATGTTCCAGAAATCTTTAGTTTTACTATTAGAAGTCTGGAGTAAAAAACACAGCCGATGCCTACGATAAACTGAGCTGATAGCCGCTGGCGTATGGGCTCGTTTACCTTACATGACGTCACGTATCACGTGACAGGAAAAGTTATGTTTTTTAAAGCACTGGATCGCAGACGAGCTGAATTAAGTGCAATTACAAAAAATGAAATTTTAAGAAGCTTTTATTTATGCCACAGTGTCTCTCGGACTTTTTCAAAACGTCATATTGTGGAAAATTCAACCTGAAAGATGCTCTTTAAGTCTTATTTGACTGATAGAACTTTCTCATTGAGCACCGGTCATGGTTTATCTGCTTCCCATCCTGTGTCACGCAGAGTTCCTCAAGGGTCCATACTTGGCCCATTATTGTTTTTATTGTAAAAGCTAACTTTAGGAAGTATTTTTAACAAATGTAACATTTCATACCAGTTTTATGCTGATGATACCCACATTAACTTCTATTTAAAACATATTCCAAGAACTGATCCAACAGCCTACTAGCATGCCTAGATGGTATAAAAGTATTGATGTTGCTTTTTATTTATATTTTTTTTACATGAATCCTGACAAAACTGAGGTATTACTTGTTGGATCCTACATGCCGATGCTGCTGATCTTAGCTTCCCGCCACATATTATATAAGACGCTATCAAAAAACTGGGAGTGGTCCTTGACAGTGATCTAAGTTTTTGAAACCCCAAGTTAACACCGTTAAAGCTAGCTTTTTTAACACTCGATCACTTGGAAAGATTAAACATTTTTTTGTTTTATTTTTGCTGAATTTGAGAGGGTCATTGGGACTTTTATATTTTCGAGACTGGACTATGTATGCCCTTTACATGGATGAAAACATTCAGGATTAATTTGGCATGGCTCAGCAAGGTAGAGCGGTTGTCTACTGCTTGAGGGTTGCCGGTTCGATCCTCGGCCAAGAGGAGTTCATGTCGAGGTTTCCTTGGGCAAGACACCAAACCCCTAATGGCTCCTGATGGGTCGTGGTTGAGCACCTTGCATGGCAGCTTCCGCCATCAATGGGTGAATGTGAATTATGATGTAAAGCACTTTGGGTATCATCCCAGGTACAGTAAAAGGGCTATATAAATACAGACCATTTACCATTTAAGATATTTTTTATTAGTTTTTGAAACACTACATGATTTGGTCCCTTTATATTTAACTGGTATTTATGTGTCACAAAGATCAGTCCAGCTCATCTGACCAAGGACTCTTAGTGATGCTAAAATTCAAGCTAACTCTTTGGGGTGGTTGTTTCTTTGCTTTTCTGCTCTGCCCCTAGTGTGGACACTTAAAAGTCTGCTTAATTTTTTATTTTTTTTATTTTTTTCCCCACTTTTGATTTAAGATTAGTTCCAGATTATAATTGAAAGTTCGGCCTGTGTTTTTGTGTAATTTTTATGTTCTCTTCTACTACTCTCTTACCTCTAGTTTTTATTCGGTCTTATTGCAGCCCCATGTAAACTTTTTGTGTTTTTACATATAGTTTTTTGTTTGTAATATTTAATTCTGTTGTTTTTAAGTTTTATTATATGTTTCATGTTGTAAAGAACTCTGATGAACCTCTAGCTCTTAGATGCCTTTTATAAACAGAGCTGACTTGACTTTAATTTGTGTCTTTTTCTGCTTCAAACTTCCACCCAGATATAAATCCAAAAGAAAAAAAAACTGTTGTGCAGAAAAGGAAAAGAAAATAACACCGAACAGGAATCATCTCACCACACTGTGACTGCTCACATAATTCATGACGACTTTTCTGGATAAGTGGGGTCAGCCACAGGAGCTTAGGAACATTCCACCATGCCAGTCTTCAAATCTCTTCAACAACAAATAAAAGTCTGAAAAATATTCAGTGTTCAGTTTTAATTAACAGCGACAAATCTTTAAGAGGTTGGCTGTCTTACCCATCGAACCACCGGCAGGAACAGCAGTAGATCTGCTGGGCTTGATTTCAAATCAAGGTTAATGACCCAGTAAATCAGTGTAAGAACAACATCCTCAAGCTGGATGTCTGTAATAGCAAGAAAAGCTCCTGTTGGGCTTGTAAAGCAGCAGAGAAGCCTTCACTCTGTCACCATGAGCAGGTGAGGAGGGAAAATAATTATAAATATCTCTGCATTTACATCATCCAGGACACCCTTTAAAAAAATCCAGCCAGCACTTCTACCATTTCAGATGACTGAGAACCATCAAACTCCCACTCACAATACTCACACCACAACATAGACCCATTTGTGACCAAATTGGGTATAATGCTGGTTCTAGTTGGTTCAAACCAAGAACTGGTTTGGTTTTCTTCAGAGCCACATTGCTGCGTCAGTCTAAATGGCTTCCAACATGATGAGCCTCTGTCCAGTGTCTGAATTCTGTGGACAACCACAATGCAGGAATACAGTTTATCTTTGCATAAACAACCATTAAAAAGTGTTTTCCCATCTGTTTTATTATCACCAGTCTAGCTAAAATGCTGTGTTAACCAACAGTTGATGTTTACAACAGCAAGGATTAACCGTGATACAAATGATTCATACATACTACGACACAGTAAACTGGCCAAAAATAAGACTGTTGACCAGCTGGCAGCAGCTAGATATCTGTACCAGGAGGTTATATCCATCCCAAAGCCAACTATTGATCTGATTAATGATTGATGACAATCTTGCAGCAATAACTGAGTGGGCAGCAATAGCAGATGGCAATGCATCTGCATGCTCTACCTGGTTGGTAACTGATGCGACTACTGATTGAATCACCTATTGTTCTGGATGTGCATTAGAATTGGAGAGGCTAATGACTTGTCTAGCTTGTCTAAGCTGGCGACTGACAGAGATGGAATCTCCCTTCTCTATCTGTTAGCAAGAATATGCTGGCATTGGAGAGACAAACAACTACCTTCCTCCACCTGGTGACCTGCTAGCTTGGTTACTCCCTGTTAGTAAAGAGATACTGGCATTAGCAATGGTATTAGCATACATACAGTTTCTGAGAACGTTTGCATCACTTTATGGTAAAAAAAAAAACAACAAAAAAAAAACAAGCGAAAAAAAAACTGCACAAAACCCTGTTGTTCACAATCTGATACTTGTATTCTAGAAACCTTTTTCACTAGAATAATTTTGACATCACAGTAATAAACAGGAACTTTACAAAAATTACAATTAATAATTTAATTAATATATATATATATATACACATATAGATATATATGCATACATATATATATATATATATAAATTTTTAAAGGGCCAAATAAAAACCTCAGATCAAATATATATATATATACATATATATATATATATATATATATATATAATTTTCTCCCCATTTTATCTTGGGTAGGGCTTTAAAAGGGGTAATAGAGTCAGTGCTGTAAAAGAACAGCAGGGACAACATCTTAACTTACCAAAATATTTATCAAGGTGTATGAATACTAATAATTTGCTTTTTCAGTTGAAAAATGTGTTTGGCGTTGATTCTTGTTGAAAGATTTTTGTTGGAAAATGTGTTGCAGTGATAAGTTGTTATGTGTAGCAGCGGAGGTGAGAACCCAAATGCAGATAAGGAAGGAGGCAGAAAGGTGCTGGTAACATGGTTTATTTCCCAAAAACTAAGGAACAGGGAACCACACATTACAGGGAAGAAACCATAAGGATCCGACGAGGAGTAACTGAAAACCCAGGACTTAAATACACTGACTGACTAATTAAACACAGTTGACATGGCATGAGCAATCAGACAAGGTGCACTGAAAAGCAGAAAGCCAAAGAAACACAAAACTAAGCCCTGAACACCAAAAACCAAGAATAAAAACTAGAAACATGACCAAAACTAAACACATGAAGTCAGAACAGAAACCATAAACCATCACATAAATTTACTTCTAATCCAAGCAGTCTAATTTTTATACACATCAGGCATTCTTAAGCTTCAGTTTTCTATTTTGTTGAAACAGACCGTTTCTAAACGATATTTTCTTCTTCTTTTTTTTATATTTGGAAAAATGGAAGTATTTCTCATTAAGCTGTAAGAGATAAGACAGGACATAGAGACTGTAATTCTGTTTACATCAGTGCTTCACATTCATCATGGTGTCACATCATTCATCTTGTGTCTTCATTTAATATACTAATTCTGTGGCTCTGGATTTATGAAGCCGTCTACTTATGCTAATAAGCTTCATACAGAGTATTCACTCATTTGTTTTATTTTGTGACATGGTACGTTGGAAGCAGCTTTAGCCTGGCTGATGAGTCATCCTCTGTCAGAGCTGTGACTCATCAGTTGTAATCCTGCATCAGCTCAGGATTAAAAAAGAAAATAACTGTTGCACATTTTCTGCAGCATTTAGGAAACAGAACAGCATCAGTTATCAAAGAAACAGAAAACAGGTTTAGATAAATTCAGCCATCAATACTTTCTATAATAAGTACAGAATTTCTAAATGTTGTGTGATTAAATCAGGAGCAGTGGCTCGTTTTATCCTGTTGGTTCAAATCATCGCATCAATTAAAGGAATTTAACACTCTGACGTTTGTGCTTAGTGTTTCCCTCACTGTGAAAATCGTCACAGATTATATCAGAAGAAAAAAAAAAAGAAAAAGAGGCAATCAGCTGCAACTAAAGCTTCTCTTTAGCTGGGTTTAACACTAAACATACAGAACAGCCAAATAATGACCAGCCAATCAGATGGCAGCAACTCAATGCATTTAGTCATGTAAACTTGGTCAGAATTAATGGAAACAACATGAAAGCATGAATCCATCCGGCCTTGTATCAACACTTCAGGCTGCTGGTGGTCTAAAGTTGTGAGGGATATTTTCTTGTCACACTTTTGGTCCCTTAGTACCAACATGGCCTGGTTTAACCATCACAGCCTAGTTTCAGAGCATTGTTGCTGACCATGTCCATCCCTTTATGTCCACAGTGTAGCATCTTCTGATGCTACTTCCAGCAGGATAATGCTCCATGTCACAAAGCTCAGATCATCTCCACCTGCTTTTTTGAATATGGCAATGAGTTTACTGAACTCCAACGGCCTCCACAGTCACCAGATCTCAATCCAACAGAACAGCTTTGGGATGTGGTGAAACGGGAGATTCTCATCATGGATGCAGCCGACAAACCTGCAGCAACTGTGTGATGCTGTCATGTCAACATGGAGCAAAATCTCTGAGGAAGGTTTTCAGCACCTTGTTGGATCTATGACACCAAGAATGAAGGTAGTTCTGAAGGAAGAAGGGGTTCAACCCAGTACTGGCAGATGTTTAGTACAGATGGCCGTATGGTTATAGTACTTTTTTTTATTTTTTTCTGTCACCATGATTGAGAAAAAAAAAAAAAAAAAATTCTTCTGAGTCCACACTTATCTGGTGTTATGTTGTGGCCTACAGGAAACTCCACCCACTCCCCTTCATTCATCCATCATGTTAAAGGTAGGGTAGGAGATACTAGAAATACAGTTTGAGCAAACTCATTTTGAAAATAAACAATTCAAAAGTCCAAACCCCTTTCTTCACACTGCCCCCAAAGCCACGCCTCCAAAGCAGAAACACACAGTGCTTGTTCCTGAGGGTTCATGAATACTGGGCAGCATTGAATCGCTAACACTCTTTTTTGATGGAAGTAGCCTTCTCCAAAACAGTTTTTCTTTTCCGAAACGATATAGGCACCTTTTCTGCCGTAACGGCCCTTAACGTTTATGTGTGTACCATATTATGAGAGCTAGCCAGAGCAACCAAGCTGTTTACATCAGTGCTTCACATTCAAAACACTCTGGCTCTTGCTTCCCTGCCTCTTCAAGTGCTCCAAGCCTCTGCCCCTTCATGTACAAAGCGGGGCATGCACAAAGGGGTTGAGGGGGGAGGGACAAATAGCAGCTGAGTTTGATAGACACATCACCAACCAATCCTTTAGAACGGGCCAGTTACATTTTTGTGTTTGAGGATTTAATTAAATGTCTGCAATCGGGGTATAAAGGGGATTTTATGCAACATAGTAAAACATGCTCCTGGAAAACATCTCCTACCCTACCTTTAACTAAGAAGCCCCACCCACTAACCCTGATGATAACAGGTCAAAATAGATTTGGGCAGAAGTCGATCATCCAACCTAGAAATAACGTACAAGACCTCCTAATGCTGATTTAATTTAGATTAATTTAGTATCTAAACTAATCTAATCTAATTATCAATTCAAAATTTAATAAAACAGATTATATTGTTGTAACTTAAATGATTGAGAAATTTAAAAGAACATAATTAAAGGTAAAACTATGTTTAACTCTGACAAGGCGGCGGTCATGTATTCGCGGTAGTTCATCTTTCTGCAACATAACTCAAAAAGGTAGCGACGGAGTGCCATGAAATTTTCAGGAAATCTCAGAAATGGAATAAACAAGACATGATTAGATTTTGGGGGTGATCCCCTGGATTCAGGAATGGTTTAAAGGATTCTTTATTATAGGGGGATAGGGATCATTTGCCATTATAGCTTCTTACTCAAAAATAATGCCTGTAATCATTGGCAAAATAAATAAATAAATAAACAAATTAAATTAAAATGGCCAGATGGAGGTCTGCGCTCTCAATACAAATTATTGAGTATTTTATCTAAACCAGCCCAAACAGTTTACTCCAGTCCAACCTGTTTCTGGTTCTGTTGGTTTGGGTCTCATCCTATTATTTAAAATTTAGAAGACAAAGCAGCAAAGTCTCTGAATTAAAAGAAAAAAAATGGATTTGAACAAAATGAACGTCTATTAAAACAAGCAGCTCTATGAAGACAAATCTTATCTTTAAAAGTCAATCGTGTAATTTTATTATTATCATCATTAATATATATATATAGTCATTTAATCAATACATTAATACTTTTTGTTAAACTACATCATATCTTTAATATCTTCATGGCTTCAATCATTTAAAATGACTTCTGGATCAAATTAACCGTAAACATGTTTTTATGTAATTCTTTAAACACAAACCGAAGCAGCTTTAATATTAAAAGTCAAATGAAAATGAATAAAAGCTTTCTTCATAACTAATTCCAGTAAAACACAGACAAACACACACACACACACACAAATACACACACTAAAAGAAGTAAAAGAAAAGTAGGAAAAAAACATGTCATTACAAATGGCCATGAATGTGTCAGTTATCAGGCCCTGAAAACCAGTTTCTTTCTGTCACTCATCTCAAAGCATAAAACTGCAGCAGACCAAAAGAAAAGAAAGAAAACAAGTGTTTCCATGAATAAAAAGTTCAGTCTTTTTACTTTGCCAAATAAAACCCAGAGGAATACAAATCTGAATCAGTTCACTGTGAATCAACCATCAATGCAAACATCAGTTAGTGCTTCTCTGAAAATAATCCGTGTTTTAGTACATGTAGAAGCAGACATACTGTCCACGTAGAAATGGGACTGGAAGCTATAAGTTCCCTTTAAGAGAAAACCATATTGCAGATTGGGAAGAAGCCAAGGTCACACCAAGCGTGCCATCTTCTGACCTACATCATGTGACCCTTCTGAAGAGGCCAACGGGAAGCCCAAGAAATTCTTACTTTCATACTAGGGACGTCATAATTATTATTTACAGTCAATTGTGTTATTAAACACCCTCAATCAACAAGTTCCCTCAATATTGTAATTTTTGAAAAAGATTGTCTGAATCAAATCAGCACATTTCTGTGTTACCGTAAAATTTATTTCTTTTCGTTCTGTGTTTGAGTGGGAAAGTATGTCAGAGGAAGAATTCTGTCTGATTTCTTTCTCAGTTAAAGAAGAAAAAACATCCGACAAGTTTCACCACATGTAGGAAAGCAGCAGCTCTGTACGACAGCGTAAAGGTAAATATTCTGTAACTGGGTTAAATTATGTCAGTGTTTACCTTGCACAGAAATTAAGTTTCATCGTGTCATTTGCAATTCAGTAAAACCTGAACCTTAAATTATGCACATGAGAAGAATCCTGAAAACTTTTTTGGTGGATCGTTTCATTGTTTAAACATAATCGACATCATCTCAGATATCTGGTCTTGTTTCTTTATCTCCACTGTTCCAGTATTATTTATTATACAGCTGGAAGTTAAACATAGCTAGATGTTATTTTCTGTGTTTCTAAATTCTCTACTTTGGTTAAAAAGAAATGTTTTATAATGAGTTTCAAGAAAGAAGCCTCCCAAGTCCAGGCAGAGCTCCCGTAGCCTTTCCTTCCACCTTTTATGAGAGAAAATAAAATGTGGTAATTGTTTGTTTACAGAGCAGGGAATTTAGTTGGATTTGGATTTCTTGGTTATTTATTTTTTTTTTAATTAGTTATGGTAACATTAAAAGATAGAAATAAATAAAACATAAAACCTATACGGAGTTTTGATGTCATTCTACATGTTTATAGTGTGAAATTAATTAATGCATAATTTTCTTTTATTGTACCAAGAAAATCTATAATCGTGACCTCTCTCTCTCGTTACCAAATGAATGTTGAGCACATTAATTTAACCATAAGATGTTTTCAACCTTTCTTGGACTAGAAAGTTTAAAGGTTTTCTGTGTGTGTAGGTGGAGGAAAGACAGGTGGAAAATATGTTTTTAACTGCTGCTGACAAACCTCAAAGAAGCTCGTTTTGATCACCTGCAAACACCTGAGAAACTTCGCTGTCTGAAAAGTTCTTGCTGAGTTTCTTCAGCCGAGCTGCTCATCCTTTACATGTTGGAAATGCAAACAGAAAACTCAGTTAAACAATCCAAACCCAAGATTGAGTCAGGTCTGGAGTGATTACGTTGGAGTTCAAAGCTACAAAGTGAATGACAAGCGTTCCCAAAATAGCGCCAGCCTCGTTAAATATTTCAGCAACTCAGATGGTAGCATAAGGAAGAGGAGGAGGAGGAGCTGGGGAGGAAGGGGAGAAATAAAACATCAAAGTAAACAGCAGCGAGGAGGGAGCGTCACTGCTGCTGTGTCATGAATGTTTCCTGATCTGCTTCTGTTAACTTCAGATGAAGCTGCTGAGATGCAGCAACAAACTTTCCTCATGGTTGCGCACATGCACACACATATGTGCACACGCGCTTGTATTAAGCTATTAAAGTTCTTGACCCTTTTCCTTTCCTCAACATCTCTAATGGAGTAATGGCATCCTGTTGGTTTTTGCTGGAAGTAGATTTTAAGGTTGGAAAACAGTGTTGTGGTCTGATGCATCACAGATTTATGTTGCGGTCACATCTTCACAACCACATCAGGTAAACTTAAAGGGGCCTTATTATGCTTCTTCAACATTTCTAAGCTTTCTACAGTGTTATAGTGTTAAATACTCATCAGAGAAGCGAGCAAGGCTGTTTTTTTTATCACATAAATGCTTATTCATAACAACAGTTTTCAGAGAGTTTTTTCTACTTCGATATTTTGTCCCGGGTGCGGGGGAATTAGTCATTGGGCATCTTCTCCAGGTTGTTCACGTTCACAAGAAGAAAGGCACACCCACCTTCATTTGCAACCAGGCTTTAGCTGAAATTAACATCTTTGTTTCTATAAAAAATTCAAGATTTCGTTAGCTGAAGTTTAAATCTCATAGTAAATGAAGGGAAAAAGATTTTCATTGATAAATAGATCAACCTGACTATTAGACATCAGAATATTTAACAAAAGCAAAAAGAAAAATTACTGTAAACTACGTTTATGTGACCTCCAGTGAGGGAAGAAGAATCTGTTTTTCACTGTGAACAGTCCTGTTCATGCAGCAAAGAAAATTCTGGGAGTTTACAAGGATGTGTTCAAACTAGGTCAGCATAATCAATTTCCCAACATTCTCTCTGCTCTAATAATAGAAGAACAAGTTTAGCAAGAATAAAAAGAAGCAGCAAAATTCTGAGAGCATGAGTAGCGGAAAAGAGAGAAGAAAAAAAACACACACTGCCCAGACCCAAGATGAAACCAGCACTGTTCTGGCAAGAGATTGACATCTGCATGTTGATGCTGATGATACAAATTTGCTTTTGGAGGTTGGAGAGGTGGTGGAGGAACAATACAGGACTCTAAACCAGTAATCTTGACACAGTTTGCATTTATTGTTTTCATTTACTACCTTTGTTTGATTAGGTTTTGAAACCAGAATTATAGGTTAAAATCACTCTTTTCTGACACAAATCCTCTTTGATTTATTCAGATATCACAGAAAGAAATAAAGACAAGAAACTAAAAGGAAAAAGATGGACACAATCACTAAATGTTAAAAGTGAAACTAAAGCAAAAGTCCCACTGATGACCACTCGATGCTTGGGATGCTAACAGCCATTTAACTGTAAGTAAATGAACATTTTAAGTGATTAACAAGTGCTGGGTGGTGGGACCAAAACATATAAAGGACTGCATTTAATTAAATTATTATACTTAGAAAAATTGAGAGAATAATTACTGACTATTCTGTTATCATGAGAAAACAATTCATGTTAATGTCCACAGAGTCTTGACCTCCATCATGAACTTATCTTTCTCCACGGAACTTACTAGAAGCAGGTCTTTGGCTGTATGAATTTGTCACGGTGTTGGTTATTGTCATCCATCTCCTACTTTTTTTTGTTGTAGTCAGTACCTCTAGCATATATGTACAAGTGAGATCTGACTCCGGAAACGATAATATGGAAATTTTGTAAATGTAAATGACAGAAAGTATCTATCTATCTATCTATCTATCTATCTACATACATCTATGACTCAGTGTGAGGTAGATTTCTATTAGACCTGAACTATATAAAATAATTCTGCTCTGGTTATACTTTGACTCCAATTGTTGATCTAAACTGTTGAACTTCTGTTCAATGATTAAGTTTATGAAGAACAATCTTCTTTAACAAGCTTGGACCTTACTCTCAGAACATGACTAAAGTGATAAAGATCGAAAACAGATGTCAGAAACCTTTTGTTGAGATCTATTTTAATATGAAAATCCAACATTCGTGCAGATTTGGTAGCGGACGATGTCATGTTGCTAAAAACTCTGATGGGGTGTAAGCTTTCCTACCATCTGAGCTGGCTGATAATAAAGATTGAACCTGACTAGCTTGCGATGCTTTTAATGACAGTTTGAGCCTGTTATTTACATGTTGCTGACTGCAGACCAGCCAATGAAAGAGGAACAGATGGAGTGAAATGTGGACGAAGAGAAATGAAGAGTTAAGGTTTATGAAGGAGGAGTGCTGTGATTGGTTAACGTTGTATTAAAGTTGTTGGTGATTGGACTAAATTGTAGGAATATGAAGAATTCAGGGGTATTGGAAGAATAACCTAACAGTTGTGATCACGTCACAAATTTCTGGAGAGGCTGGAAAAAAATTCTATGAACCACAATCGGACGAACTTCCAGGATACAAAAGAAGAAAAAATGGAAACTGCTATAAAAACTTTCTTGTGGTCTGAAAGCAAATGACATGTATGAATCCCTGAAGACGCTGAAAGGTTGGTTGTCCAGTTCTACAACTTAAAGATGTAATGCTACTGGGTCCACATATGTAGATAATGCATCTCACATCTCACTTTAGCCATTAGTTATCAGAAAAAATCATTTGTTCATCTGGTTTCTGGATTTAATCCCATTATAGAAGAATCCAGCAGCCATTTAGTGTGTAGCTCCATCTAGCAGCACCACCATTGCTGCAGTGTTGAGTCCTACCATCGGCTGATATGGACAGTGACATGGATAGCCGGACAGTGGTCCACAGTTACTGATAAGGATATCTCAGATTAGATATGGAGAGTTATTCTGTTTTTATATTATTATAGGCATTAGTACATTAATGTAAACTATGACTCACCTACACTGGAATATAAAACAAATTTCAAACCTTTGTAACAACTTATTAAAAGTTGGTAAAGAAATAGTTTAAAACTTTTGCAAAGCCTGTTCATTATCTATGTGGTCAGAAAGGTGACATAACCAGTCTTTAGGCTGCAGGACACCAGTGCACATGATCTGTCTGTGTTACTGACTGAACTGATTTATTTTCTGCTCACAATATTGCCCTGCAGCATGGCTGTCCAAAGTCGGTGCTTGAGAGCTGCTGTCCTGCAGCTTTTAGATGTTACCGTTTACCAAAATTTACTGGGTTTTTGCTGCTGGGAATAAAATCCAGTGTTTCCTCTACAGCAGGGATTATTAACTCCTGTCCTCAAGGCCCAATGTCCTGCAGACTTTCCATGTTTCCCTGCTTCAACACAGCTGAATCAAATTAAAGGCTCAGTAGCAGACTTGTTCAGAGCTTGTCAGAGATCCATTTAATCTGAATCAGGTGTGTTGCAACAAGATCTAATACCTGCAGGACAGAGGGCCACCTTCTGCTCCGACATGCACAGAAATGCCACTGCAGAGGGTCTACTTGTGGTGTTTACCCGGATTCGTCTATATGCTCTTTAGCAGTGACTGAAGTGATTTTGTTTTGTTCTCATCTCTATTTAAAGTACCGCATCTCTCTCATTAAACCTTTACAATTATAAAATGACTCTCATGTTTTCCAGTGTCAGAAGAAAACCAGAAATATGGCCTTTCTGCTCTTCATCACGCAAATGACAGAAGCCCACTTGAGTTTTTTTCAGATGTATTTATGTGTTGATGTGAACTTTAAGTTTGCAGCATTTGACATACAGCAGCGTCCAGGCTGGTGCAGTAAACACACGATGTTTCGTTCAGCAGAGGCAGATATACAGTCATAACGAGGCCGATGAGATGCAGTGAAATAAGCAGTAAAGGAAAACAGCAGCAAGGTGAAAGTAAAATGAGCTGAAGTGAGAGGAGACGAGAGATGCACCAGAAATGAGGGATTGAAACTGATAAACTCAAACAGCAGGGATGAAGGAAGGAAGAAAAAAAGCTTCTGTGCAAACAGCAATGACTGAAATGGAGAGATAAACAGAGGAGTTTTGAAAGCAGAAGAGCTGAAGAAGTCGGAGATGGAGAGGGACGATTACAGGCTTTTGGAAATTAGTGAAGAGAGAATGCATTCCCACTGAAATCTGGCAGACACTTAAGAGCCGAGTTAAGAAGAGAAATGAAAACCACTGAGGAAGATGAAAGGAGGAAGAAACTGTAGCTTCAGGGAGTTGGCATACAAGCAGGTGGGGCTTCATCTCCTTCTGTGTTTAATCGGCTAATGCACTCTCTGGAAAAGGCGAAGCCGGGTGGGGCTTACTAATGAGAGCTAGACATGGACCATAATAAAGGAAAGAGAGGAGTGGAGGATGGCTGAAGGCTGGCTGGGTTAGAGCAGCCAACTGATGACATCGAGGGTTAATGGATGGAGGGATGAGAGGAGGAGTACTTTCTTTGTGGCTGGATGGACTTCAGAACAGGTTTCTAGCACCACCTCCTTTCACCTACATATTATTCCCAAAGTGATGAACATCCTGTCTCAGAGTGATGCAGAAAAACTAGTCCAGTGATGTGGTACCTCCAGACTGAAGCGCTATAATTCCTGATTATTGTTCTGTCCCAGAAATGCTCTGAGAAGCCTCCAGCTGATCCAAAATCCAAAATGTCTTTAAGATATTGATATTCCATTTTTTCTATATTGTGCATCTGTGATGTAAGCAACTTAAAATCTGGTTGAATGGACATCATGTGGGTTTTGACTGATCTCTGGACTGTTTCCTGCATCTGCTTTATTTCACTTCTTAGCAGAACTATTAAACCTAATATAAAATATGAATTTCCTGGTAGCAAGACATTGGACTTATCATGTATTTTATCATCAAACAACTCTTTTTCATGTCATTAGACTGTACCCCGAGAGTCTGCTCTCATTTGTAAAAAGTGCAGAAAAAAACAAACAGAATGTCTTCAGTAGTCAGTTGTGTGACTTAATTTTAAAAATCTTACTGAGCAAAACTACTTTCTTTAGACAAAAACTAGAAATAATTATATTGTGGATACAGGTGTAATTAGGGAAGATGGATGGAAGGAAGAGCCTTAGAGTCGGTCATAAATAGCTGATGGACAGACTGACCGCAGAATGCACTTCCTGGAACAGATCAATACTAACCTGCTCCGAGCACTGGGGCAAAGTGTGTGTGTGTCTGTGTGTGTGTGGATGACATCATATTAAACCAGCAGATGTTGCAGCCTGCAGCTCAGTTTCTGTCTTTAGGACAATACCCCACCCGTTCGATCTGCCTCTTCATTCTCTCATTTTCTTATTGAACTTGAACGTTTTGTCTGAAGAGGATCACATCAGACCACAGTTCAACTTCAACATTTAGCTATCTCCATCCCGATGGAGCAGTGCCTGCACCAGGACCCAGTAACAGGTCGGGTCATTTATTGCTGGGGGCACGCCCAATTTTTTAAGTGAATAATGAGGACAAATTCCAGTTTAATAATTTAATATTTGGCTCATATCGATGGAGATTAGGTAAAGAAAACCATTTTAAAAAGCATTTTTCTTTAATACACTTATGCCAACACTTATAATTGGATCCAGCTGATATCAGCTGTGACAGAAAACAGAACATTAAATGTATGAATAGCAAAGCCAGCCTTGTAATCTCAACCAATAATCAGACTTTACAAATAAATGACAGACTGCTGAGATCAGTGACAGTACAGAACAGGAAAAACGATGTAATGAGAGATAAGCTCAGCACCATGGATCGTATTTCACACAGACACAATGCAGCACAGTGCAGGCTTTTATTATGCTCTTGCCACTGCATAAACTTCTACATCTCAGTCAGAGGAACCATGGAGTAAAGCTCAGTAACTAGCCTGCAATTTTTGAAAAAGGCAACCAGAGCTCAGCCAAACTGATCCTGTTCCATTTCATGCAGCTTACTTCAGCTCTATTAAACATAATGCAAACATCCACCACAGACAATAACAATTTAGTGTTGTCACATTGCTGGAATCATCCAAAAGGCTGGAAGTGGTTGATTCTTGCAGCCTGACACTTGTTTCTTTCTTCAGCTTACTGATGAACCACTTTGTTATGTCTTATTGTCCTAATGTATCTGTGGTAGAGGAGCCATTTGGTCCTGAGCTTTCTCAGAGTTTCCAGATGATCTGACTAAAACAAGCAGCAGAATCACAGGAAGAGTCCTTACTCCAGTGTTTCTGGTTATAGACATGGAGACATGTGAGAGACATGAGTCACATGAGCAGTTTCAAATCATGACTTTTGTTGTCTAAGGTAAGTCTGATGAACATTGCCAGGGACTGTGCATCCCTGCTGAGGACGCAGCTTGTTGAACAATGGAAAATTCTCCTAGTGTGATTTTCAGTAAATATTGTTGGAGTGTCACTATTTTGGGGAGCCTGCCAGGGACTGATGACCCAGGCAACACAGCCCTCAGGTTCATTGAGTTCCTCAAATCTCTCCACCACGGTAAGGTGGTAATTTATGGGGGGGCACTTATAGTCTGACCCCTCCGCTGAAATCACTTTGCCACTTTGAGGGTTTCTAGCCACATCCCACCAGGACCCGCTGGAAGGGGTACCACTACATCCACAGGGAGACTAAACCAAAAGTTTTTCAAAAGTTTTCTGTAAAGACATAACAGTTTTCGAAAATGTCTTCATCCATTCAGTCTTCAACAATCTTTGCTGTAGTATGTATGCCAGGCCTGTAAGCGGCACTGTGACACTTTCAACCCAATTTAAAAAGCTCATTTTTCCAAAAGCGACGCTCCCATGTGCATTAAAAGCCCAAACAATAAAACAGTTTTTGGATGGCCCGGGAGATTCTGGCCCCTTGACCCCACCTTGGATAAACATCAGAAGATGGACAGATGTATGGATGGATGTGAAATCGGGAATTTTAGATCAAAACAAGCAGAAAACAATAAAAATCCCAGAGCGTTTGGGACCATAACAAGTTCCAAGTTCCTGTTTTTGGCCTTTTGCTTTATTTTGCTTCATACATTTATAAAATGTTGTTTTATGCTCATCTGTGCTTTCTTCAAGTTTCAGCCCAGATGATCTTAAACTGGCAGGAACAAAACAAATAAACTGATTAAAACTCAACATCGTTCTATGTGAGGAAATATTCCATTATCATTCTTTTTTCTTTGCTTTTGCTGTAAATCAAATCTTCAACTTCTGGATCTTGCTGGACATTTTCTTGTTTATCGGCTGCGGTAAGACTTCAGAAAAATTCCCCCCATGGGGGCATGGTGGCGATAAAATCTGGACTGGACAGATTTTATCTATGATAGAGGGCAGAGGGAGGAGGGGCAGAGGGCTTCAACAGCTGCAGTGGTTTAGAGACTATAGATTTATTATTATTTTGATTTTATTATGGAATGACCTAATTGTTATTGATATATATATATATATATATATATATATATATATATATATATTTATTACTTTTATATAATTCATAATTTAGTCAAATGCATTAATTAAACACTAATTACAATGTTACAATATTTATTTTATTATTATTATTACAACATCATTATTATATCAGCATTATAATATATATATATATATATACACACCAAAAATACCTTTAACTATTTCTTTAACGTTTTTAGTTATATACAATAAAAAAGGTTCATCCGACCTGCAACATACCAGGAGGGTTAACAGTGTTGATGCTGATAAAACATTTTGTACATCTCCTCACAAGCCAAAGCACAAACACACACACATTAATCCAGAAGAATAAACCACATCCACACGTTCCTCCATCCCTGCTCCGGCTGAATATTCCAGTACTCTGGAGAAGCTTTAATTAAAAAAACTGAATCAATAGCTGTTTCTCATCTCCGCTGTGTGGAGGCTCGTTGTGTCGCCACTTTTTGCTGACCCCTTCACCTGTGTGTTTCACACACACACGCACACACACACGCACACACACACACTTATCTGTGTCACCTCGACTCCTGAGATTGGAACAAGCAGGGAAGATGGATTCAGTGGAGGCTGTGTGTCAACCGCAGGTCAGATCCATCAAGCACACACATATTCAAGCAATAAATGCAGAAGCACGTACATATGCACGTGCAAACACACACACAGAACAGATCCTTCCTGGTAAATAAAAAGCTCAGTGATGATGTGGAGGCAGGAACAGGTGCAGATCTGATTCGAGCCTCCAGGCTCACCGCACAGCTCGCTGTATCGTTATCTAAGTGGAACGTGCCTCGGTCTGGGTCCTACAAAAACCCAAGAACACCTCCTGACTTATTACCCTGTTTATACTCTTGAGACTCAAGAGCTGAGAATCCAAAACAGAGCTAAAGGGGTCCAGTGTGTTTTCTCTTCCCGCTCATTTTACATGACAAAATATTCCCTTGTGGAGCCAACAGGCACCTCTGCAGACCCTAGAAATGCAGCCAGATCACGTGAACATCGTTATCCAAATCAGTTAAAGTCCCGCTATGAAGCATTTACTCTTATTTCTGTCTAAAACATTCAATAAAATATCTTCCAGTCAGGTTTTAAACAGCACCACAGCACTGAGACTGCTCTGACCAAAGTCATTAAAGACATATGTTTGAATACAAATGATGGAAAAATGTCAGTCTTAGTCTTACTGGACCTCAGTGCTGCATTTGATACATTTGATGACAATATATTACTTAAGGACTGAAAAACTGTGTGGGCCTCTCTGGCACTGCACTACACTGGTTTAAATTTTATTTAGAGAACAGAAAGTACTTTGTGTCAATAGGTAACTTTACATCTGAGCAGACAAGAATTACATGTGGAGTTCCCCAAGGTTTCATCCTGGGGCCTCTTCTGTTTAACATCTATGTGCTCCCACTGGCATAGATCATAAATAACAATAAAACTAGTTACCATAGCTATGCAGACGACACACAGGTATATATTACAATGTCACCAGGATATCGAGGCCCTGTAGAGGCTCTTGGAAAATGAATTGAAGAGATTAATGATTGGATGTGCCTAAACTTTCTTCAGTTAAACATAAACAAAACTGAGGTGATGGTCTTTGGAACCAAAGAGAAACGATTAAAGGTCACCACAGAGCTTCAGTCTATACACCTAAAAACCACCAACCAGTCCAGAAATCTGGGTGTAGTGATGGACTTAGACCTTAACTTTGAGAAACATATTAAGGGAATTACAAAGTCAGCCTACTATCACCTTAAAAATATACCAAGGGTAAAAGATCTGATGCCTCAGCAGGACCTGGGAAAACTAGTCCATGCTTTCATCTTTAGTTGGCTTGATTATTGTAACAGTGTTTTTACAGGTTCTACCTAGAAAATTAACTAGACACTTGGAGCTTATTCAAAACTTTGCTGCTTGAGTCCTCACTAAGACCAAGAAAGTGGACCACATCAGTCCAGCTCTGAGGTCTTTACACTGGCTGCTGGTCCGTCAGAGAATAGATTTTAAAGTTCTGCTGCTGGTCTATAGGACCAAAATACGTCAGTGACCTCTTGACCGAATATGAACCTGCCAGAACCCTCAGGTCATCTGGATCCAGTTTCTTATCAGTTCCCAGAGTCAAAACCAGACATGGAGAAGCTGCATTCAGCTTCTATGCTGCACATATCTGGAACAAACTCCCAGAAAGCCTCAGATCAGCTGAAACACTCAGTTTATTTAAATCAAGGTTAAAGACTCACCTGTTCTCTGCTGCATTCCACTATTTCTTATTTGGAGTCCAGATCTGCAGCTGGTTCTTTTATGATTAAATCTTAACTTCTTTATATGAGCTTTTTTTTCTGTTTTTTTGTGTAATCAATTTGATCTTTTTTAATCTTTATTTTTCTAATGCACTTGTATTTTTTCTGCACCTTGCTGTAATGTTTTTATGTTTTGTGTAAAGCACTTTGAATTGTCTTGTACGTGAAATGTGCTATACAAATAAATTTGCCTTGCCTTGCCTAAAATATTTAGAATTTCATTATCATACAATCAAAAATTAAATCATTAGCAAGAGGATGGCGAGTGCATCCACATGTGAGCTGGAGAGTAAACCAGCAGTCTTCCATTTTAAGAACAAATCAACATCCACACCAGGACTATCTACATGCATGACAGAGAAGTTTGTTCAAAAACAAATAAAAATAATACTTTTAGAACCAAACTCATCTCTTTTCCCTGCAGGTCCTGCATATTAACACAGAGAAAGTCAAACTGTCCAACAAATAAACCAAACAGAGATTATTAACCCTCACACTCGCCTCACATTTACTATCCTGCGGTGGTCATAACTGTCCCCACATAAAGAAAACTGCTAGAAAATCCTCATACATCAATATTTTTTCAGCTTGGTGTTTCATGAATTATTTTAAGAACTTCAGACCTGCTCAAAACGACCAATGAGCAGAAAGAAATATAAATGTATGAAGAAGTTTATCCAAATTTATTTATTTATCTATATTGTCCATGTACATTTTTGCCACCGACGTGTCCAGAGGACACCTCTGACAGCACATAAGAAATACAGTATGAATGCAGTCAAATCAGTTTTGCTGCTTTCTTTGACATATCCAAAGTGAATGGCACCCAAAGACCCGTCCTCCTCATATATAGTTTCAAAGCAGCTTTAAGCAGTTAAATCAACAGGTCAGAAAGGTTTGCTTCCACAAGTTTCTCTTTTTCTGCCAGTTGTCCATGAAAATATCACAACTGTTGCCAGGAACCACAGATAACCCTTTCCCCCCGGTAGGGAGCATGCCAGTGCTGGATAAGGCAAAGGTGGAGCTGGGGGTGGTGTTACATGTTCATCTTTCCAGCTGATGGATAGCCATGAAAGCAGCCACCACCGAAGAAGAAGTCAAGTGAGTGCCACTTCCCCCACCTGGGTCTTCCACAGCCTGATGGTAGGTTAGACAACCTATTGAAAATCAAGTTCAGATCCACTGACTGAGGTTGATCATGTGGCTATGTTGCCTGGGAACCAATTTAATTTTTGATAGGTTAGATTTAAAAAATCTCGTGTTGACATCTTAACACCTCATCAAGTACCAGTCCGTCCACATAAAAGCGAATACAGAAAAATTATGTCTGTATTCATGTTCCAGACTATCTGTTTATCCATATTTAATATCTCTGTGTTACAAACTACAAATCTGATGATGGTCTGGCTCCAAAACCTTAAAGATGGCTACTAAAAGAGTTTAAAGCTTGAAGGAGTCTGAGGAAATTAAGTTTGTCTCTTCAAGGATTTCAATGAAGACTGAGGACCTGAAGAGGTGAACAGGTGGACAGACTGCTGAGCTGATGGTAAACTCAGTCTGTAACAGATGGAGTCTCTGACTTTAAGCACTGTCCCGCTGGGCACCATTGACCCGTTACAATTTGTCATAAAATTGTTCTTTAATCCACCCAGAGGCTTCAAAATCCATCAAGGAGCAGGAGAACCAAAACTCAGAAGAGATATGATTTCATTTATCTGATAAAGTGTCTGAAGACGTGGATGCTGCGCCGCGAGTATTCAGACCACTGCAACACAAAACTCTGAAATAATGATGTCACTGTTTGTGCAGACTGCTTCTTTGCAGGCTGGTTTATGAAAGCAGATGGCAGTGAGCTCTGCATTTCCATTAGCACATGTATTCAGACATTTTTCAACCTTTTTTTTTGGTTTAGCTCAATGTTTGTTCTGATGGCTCTCATGCTGATGTGACCTGAGGCAAAGAAGATGGTCATTTAAAAAGAAAAAACATAAAGGATGATGATATACTGTTGATATTCCTCGGCCCTGAACCACATGAGAGATCTGGCAGGAAGGAGCTGATGAAAGTGACCTGTATGGAAGCTGTGAAATCAAAGTTACTATGAGGTATAAATGAAAGCAAAAGCGAGTCACAACTCTTAAACTCTCCAGACAAAACGTCAAGATGTTTACAGCTAAATGTCTACAGAAAGTCTGAACTGGATTACAAAAGGAACATTACACTCAGCGTCCACTTCATCAGGTCCACTTGTTCAGCATCTTGTTAACACAAATGTGTAATCAGCCACATGGCAACTCAAAGCATTTAATCATGTAGAAATGGTCAAGGTGACTTGCTAACTCAACAAAACTAGATAACAGAAGATGGAAAAATGTTCCCAGGTCCAATGAGTCTATAATTTAGCTCCACATTCAGATGGTAGGGTCAGAATTAGGCTGTTTTTTAGTTCAAGAACTGGTGCGTTTGAAAACTGACCTCACGCACAAAAACAGAGCGTATGCACAGTAAACACTTAGCTTGCACACATTAAACGAGCATGTAAAACGGTATCTGCGATGGGAAACATCACAAGGAGCCGTTTGTGCTCTGCAAGCAGACAGAACAGTACCTGGGAGCAGATAAGCTTGTTTTTAAGGCCTAACAACCCACTGTTTGCACAAATTGGGCCAAATGAGTGCATGGCATGGTCCAACATGCTCTCAACTCTCCTCAGCCTGTTTTCAAGTGCACCAGCTCAGAAACTAAAGAAACACCAAGCACAATTTGGTGGAAATAATATGTAAACATGGATCCATCCTGTAGATAGATTTTGAGCATATTTGTTACAGCAGTGAAACGAATCCACCAAAAACCCTTTATCCTCCGTATTAATGAAGTTTCAAACCTTACATTTAGAGGATGACTCATTTGATAAATCACACAATTAACCACTCAGTCGCTGCAAACACCAACGTTTATTATCTTGTCGGTTGGGAACCACCGGGATGTGGTGGAACGGCAGATTCTCATCATGGATGCCACCGACAAATCTGCAGCAACTGTGTGATGCCATCATGTCAATATGGAGCAAAACCTCTGAGGAATGTTTCCAACACCTTGTTAAATCTATCACACCAAGAATTAAAGCAGTTCTGAAGATAAAAGGGGTCCAACCCAGTACTAGCAAGGAAGACCTGATAGCGGACGGTGAGTGTACGTTGCAACCTCGGGGAAACCCTGGCCGTGTGTTGCTACATGTTCAAATAACAGCCTCTAAAAACATGTTTCTTCCTAATTTCATTAATTATATTCAGCACTTCTGTGATCTCAAATCCATTTTTAACGTAGCCATATGGAACCTTTAGGGCATTTTCTGTTCTGGAGCAAGGATGCCTAACATCTTGTTATTCTTGCTTTCAAGCCAAAAATTGTTGTCCGTTTCCATAGGAACGGTGCTGCAGGTGGAAACAAGACACCATGCATTGCAGAGGCGTGTAAATCAACTACTGCGCGTGGTTCCTGGCAGCAGACAGGCGACGTGTTTCAACGATTCTCATCCATCACCTGCAGCGGTGCGAGTCGAGCCGATTTGTTCTATTACATTCAGCCCTCAAAGTCTCATTTCATTTGATAGCTGAATATTGGGAGAGTGGACAAGGCTGTTTTCTGCTCTGCTCCACTCTTTTCTTTTTTATTCTTTTTATCAGATTCAGCAGGAGCAGAGTAGCAAGTCTACTAACAGGAGAAGAACCGGGTTGTCACCTGCTGTAGTCAGACGTCGTCTCTTCGGTCAAAATAAAAAACCCCAGTTTACACACCACCAAGATCCAACTCAATAACCTCCTCAGTTAGCTAATAATACTTTTGACAATATGGTTTTTATGATGAGAAACCTCAGCTGCAGACAATCTTTCTGTTGTCAGAGAAGAGAAGCTCCAGCTAAAAACATCAGGCATGACTCATGACTTTAGTGTTTCTGTTGGCTAAACTTTCTGTTTAGTACTGAAACGTGATGATGTAAAGACTGAATGAGTTGCATGTTATCTGGATAACTGTTCAGAGTCAGATTTCCTCCAAGTTTGTTTTTCAAACAGTAAATGCGGTGAATGTCAGCTTTGAAAGGCTGTAGCATGGTTGCATCTATTTTTTCACAGTTTAGAAATCAAAGGCCGGGACGATGAAAGATGGAAGAATTAGATTGGAATTACATTTACGTCTGTCTTGGTAAAAAGGATGAGGTATTTCTAGTCGATTCACTTAAGAGAACCAGTTGTGTAGCAAAATTTTTATTTTGAACCTTGGACCTGTCAGAAACAAATAAAAGTAAATAATGATCAAGTTTTTGCTACTGCTGCCATTCTCTCTCCATTTTTGATTTTTGTTTTGTTTTGTTTGCAAAGTTTGGGATATTCTTCATGTCATAGTGGATGACATGTCACATTCCAGGTGATGAAACAAATCTGTGGTACTGACCTGAACTACTGCCAGATGATCCAGAGCTTTTTTTCTTCTGAACCAAGTTGTTCGTCTCATATTTGAATTCTATTGCTGAACATTTATAAACCTGCTCAGTGCTCATATTTTGCCTTCTTCCTACGTTTTTCCTGGCTCTCCTGATACCAGTGATTTGATCTTTTGGAGCGAGCCAACTCTAAAAACCAGTTCTTTAAAGCGAACAAGAAGAGTGGACTCCTGTCCAGCAGAATATTTAGAGGGGCAGGACTTTATTTGGATTGACAGGCCATGCAGCCAATCAGATGCAAGGAAAATGAGTCTCATTCTATTATGTAAAAGAAGGAATGGGGCAGATTCTCAGAAGACAGGGAGTGTAGTGGTACAGGCCGGACACACAGAGACAATAACAAAAACCAAATAACTAGCTTACCAACATAAAAACCAGTCATAATCTCTCAATTTGGCTAAATTAGAGGCAGTGAGTGTTTTAAAAGAGCCACACTTCCCATCACTAGTCAACACAGCAATAATGGAGTTGGGATAACTTCTGGGTCACTTGACATGACATGACAAGAAGACTTTAGAAAGATTTGGAAAAAACTCTTAGAAACCACCAGCTCACACCGGCTCACATCTAAAGACAAGTGTTTAGAGTTTTTAGTGCAGGGTCACTATTTACCAGACTGCAACTAGATTTTTTTTTTTTTTTTCTTGTGATATGTTGGACAGTTGATATCGAACAGGCAGGGCTGATCTGCTACAAGCTCCAAACTTTCATCTCGGGTTCTTCTTTGTCTTTTTATTAATCCATTTTTGTTCTGTCAGGAGTCCTGTTTCTGCTTTTGTCAGAGCTCATCTATTGGTTGCTGATTATGTTACGTCTCTATGAATTGGGACAAAATCAAACGTGTTTGATATTGTCGCAAGCCCAAAAAGACTGATATGAAACAGAACAGATTAGCACCTTCAACTTAACGATCGAGATGGCGGGAGCGCGCTGTGACTCCATTAAGACTTTAAGATTTTCTAAAGACTTTCAGTTTTTAGTCTGGGACTGTGAAAATGATTTGGTGCAAACCCAGCATTAATTTAGAGAAAAAAGTCTAAATCAAATCGAAGCCCGCTATCAGTTTGAGTCATTCATCTTTGGAGTACAAATCAGAAAAACAAACAAAAAACAGTTTTCCTATTTGTCACTTTGGTTTCAGAAAAAAAGGAAACCAGGTGTTTTTTTTTTTGTTTGTTTTTTTTTTTTCTAATGTTTTATTTTTCATTTCAAAAAGAAGAAAAACTACCTGAAAGTAAACGGATTGGTAGCAACTGAGATAGTTTTCTTCTCCAGCTTGACTATTAGATTGCATACATAAAGAAAATATACAATTTGTTGAGGAAAATGCCAAAGAACATAATCTAAAGTAAGATTACAAACATTTTTCATGAAGACAATGAATCAGTGAGTGAAAACTAGAAAGAAAGCATAATGTAAGCTACATGTTAAGCTAATGTTGAGGTTCAAGGAGCAGTGAGAACAGAAGGAAATGGAGAAGCTTTGTGATGGAAATTAAGGTGTTTACCGACAGATGATTAAATAAAATGTTTTTGTCTTGGAACGTCCTTTAGAAGTTCCAGTTTGTGCCAGTTTATTCAGAGCATGATGTTTGTATTTTCCCTTAAATTCTGCCTCTTCCATCGCCCTCTTCTCTTGCAAAGACGTTGGACTCATCGACCCCCTAACAAACACATTCTGACATTCACAAGGCTTTCTGCTGTATTAACATCAAAAAGGAAGAAAAAAACAAAACAACAAAAGTCGAATTGCTGGAGCTGTCTGACCCAGGCCCCCCAGCTGGAAGATCTTCTGAGTGGCTCCAGCCTGACAGAAGATATGAGAAAGCCCTGCTGACGTTCAACTTATTATTTAGATGAAGGGAAAGCTTGGACGGCTTTATATGACAGCCAGCAAGACCTGGACAAGCTCGGGTAGACTGCAGTCCTACGAGATGTTAGCTAACAAAGAAAACACAGGTGTGTGTGACGTGTTTCAACTGAAATTTAAATCCACCTCAAACAGCTGCATGGCTCGCTCTGAGCTGGGATTGGCTTTCCTAGAAGCATTCAGAGTTAAGTCAGCTCCCTGAACAACAGTCAACACGTGATAACAGCTAATCTTGAAGCCTGGAAAACCTGAAAGGCAGCAACACGGCTGCTAACATCCTCACTAAACTGGAGCCCTTTCTGAAGCTGAACAACAGAATATTCATCAACCACAAAAAGCAGATTACAGATACTGGTTTGTCATAATGTGCAGTTTTTTTTTCCATGCAGCTCTTTAGGAAAACAAAGCGAATTGTACACAGGAATCGGTAGAAAGTCATTCAGTCTGTCTACTTTACCCCTGCTGTGTTCTGATCACACCACCTTTCAGACGGAAATTTCCTTTTCACATGCCTCGCTGCAACATGATACAGCAACAAAGATCTCTTCAGAACCATTATATTACTGCTGCTCAGAGAAAACAGCGGCTGCTTTGACTCATGAGGCAAACGGTGGGGGACAGGGCTTAATTTGACACGCTACACCCTCGTCCTCGTCCAGCAGGAAACCAACATTCTTCTTGTTGCAGCTAAAGCTGCAGAGCAACTTTCTCCATCTCATGAAGCACCTCAAAAATCTCTGAATTTAAAGCTGAGCCGCAGAATCTGGAAGCTGCTAATGAATGCCGGAAAAGATCCGATTTACAAGAAATCCAGCTCCATGTGCTTCACGTCCATTACATGATACACCTGCAGGCCCTGTTTTTTCTATCTTGCTTCAAATGTTGAGAAATTACATGTTGCTTTTAATTGTTTAGTGTATTTATTTATTTATTTTATTTTTTATGAAAATACAAAAAGAACAAAACAAGGTGGTTAAGTAGCAGTGTTAAGGGTCTTGCCTTAAGACCCAAATGGAAGGTGTTAATATTCGTCCCCTGTGGGATTCGAACTCCGGTCTCCCACATGGGAAAGCTATCCAGCCACCACGTCTTTCTACATATCACCTTGTTTCAGTTCCCTCCGCATTCAGCCGCACTTTGTTCAGGCAGTAGCTCCCAAATGAAGGCAGTAGGAAGTAGATCCCATGAAGCAAACTGGATGGATGATATGTCACGCAGTAGCGTTCATGGAAAAAAATAGTGATTGTGTCGTTCATTCATTCATGATAGTCGTAGAAGAATAAACTCTTTTCAAAGATTTAGCTTCCTTTAAAGCTCTTATGGCTCCAAAATTTCTCTTCATTTAGTTCCAGTCTGAGCTTCTATTTTAGCCTAATTTAGCAACTATAATAGAATAAGTGTCTGTAAGCAATATTTTAAGTCAGTATTTTCATAAAAGCCATATTTCTGTTTTTTTTAACGTACAATCAGAGCTTTAAACAAACTAGTGAACACAAAACCATAGCAAACTGGATTCATTTTAAGCAGATTTTGTTATTCAGAAATTTTGTTATTCAGAAATTTATTAATTATTAAATAATTGATGAAAATGTTCAGGTTCTGTGTGGTCTGCAGGGATGATCTTTGAGCCATCCCTGCAGAAAACCTCCCATCTAAGGCGTCTGCTGTCATAACCCCTCTTCCTGCTTCCCCGGAGACTCTGTCCTCCACCACACGGAGTCATTAACCTCCAACCTTCACCATCTGATGGCTCACCACTACCATCACTCTCCCCTCAATCTCACCCATCACCGACCATCCACAGCTGCTGTGCTTCCTCTCGTCTGCCCCACGTTATACCACCCCTTCAAACACAAAAGATCACTTTCTCCACCATCATTCCATTTCTTCCCTTCTCCATCCATTCGTCGCTTCCTCTAGAGACTTAAAGTGCATTAGTATAAGAGGCTCTCCTTCCCCCTCTTCAGGCTCTGGTCCAGCTCCATCTCTAAAAGACGTGAAAGGAGAGCACTCTCCGGGTATTGTGCAAGGCAGAATGAAATCAAATGTTCACATCCATTAGTGGCTGTACATCCAGTTAAAAGTTGTGTTGTGGGGACAGAAGCTGGTGGTTCATGAAACAACCGAACTCTGACCAGCGAGGCACAGACGGCACAAACCTCATTCCACAAAGATTTTAACAGAGGAGACGCAGGAGATGATGAAGTGAAAAGGGACAAAAAATCTCAAAACATTTATTTAAAAAGTGCTTTTCAGAAGGTGACAATCACACAAAAGGCAGTCATGAGATACTGGAGGTAAACTGCAGTTATACGAGTTGCGAAGCTGGAAAATGGATTTTTTTTTTTTTTTTTTAACATTTCTCTATTGATTTCCTTAAATAAAACTACTCTCCACAGTTGTTGCTAGTTTTAAACAAGAAACAGGCCAAGCAATAAGTCTGTTTGTTATGAGTAAGAACTTTACTGAGAACATGTCTGATTCATCCATTAGCTGAATAATGTAGTGAAACATGGTGGTAATCATGAGTTGACCTTTGACAGAACAGCAGAAGGGAAACTCACATCTAGTTAAACATCATGTCTGCACCTGGAAGATAATAATAAATCAAACCTGCTGCACAGACCCAAAACAACAACTTTTGTTTTCAGGGGTCATGAAACTTTGGGTTTCTACAGCAAACTGCCAGCTGAGGCACAAACACGGAGACAAAACGAACCATCGTTTCCACAGAAACTGCTGTGTCAGACACTGTTAACATGACGAGGAGGCAGACGGGTCTGAGCTTCATTTACAAACCTGCTCTGAAGAAAACAGGGAGTTCAACGGGGTATTATCAGGAATTAAAAAAATAGATTTTAACTGCATTTCTTTTTTGCTCAAATTACCATTACTGTGAAACCTCTGTCCATAGTACTACTGTTCAGAGAGAATTTGGACACATTTCCACTCAACAAACACACAAACAAAAAGTTTGAACAATTCTTTATTTAATTCATGAAGACAAAAAGAGAAAAATAAGACATCAGTGGTTAAATGTTATATTACCAGTAAAAAGGGATGAAAATAGTGTTTGAAAGCTTTAGTTTAAGGGTCATGAAAAAGGAGAGAAATATTAGTTTGAGAACACTTTAACACGAGGTCGTCCAGTGAGCCCTGTGCCCTTTTCAGACCCAGACACAGCAACTGAGCTTAAAAAGGTCATTTCAGCAGCCTCTAAACTCAGAGGTGGGTACAGGTCACATATTAACCATCAATATTCCCCAACACTTGTCTTTAATCTTCAGTTCACTGAAGGTCCTTTAATTAAATAGCCTGAGCACAAGCTGACTGGCAGTCTGATACACAACCAGCGGATCGGCGCTCCAGGCAGAAGAGCTGCACATGATTTAGACCTGATGTTGATAAATCTGTTGCCACCTCCGTGTCCGAGGAGACCAGCTGGTGAAACTCCCCAAAGAGAGCCGCAACTCAGAGCTGCATGTACAAACATCAAGCAGGGCGACTTCATCCGGAGAAGCCCAAAGCTGAGGGAATCAGAGCGGACAGTGGAAAAATCCAGCGAGACAAAGAAAAGCAGTTATGAAACTGGGAAAGACAAAGAGACCTAATTAATAGGTGTCTGAATTTCAATTAACGTTGACCTCAATTCCTGTGAGGAAGAGAGAGCATGTGAAAATGATAAAAAAAAAGAAGGGATGTCTTACATAAGTAGGAATGTAATTTAAGTAAGTTATGTAAGCATAATGAACACAAACTAATGAATGTCCACCATTCTTGTCCTTTGTTTTTAGTTTGTGTTCTTCATTATATTTCAAGGAGGACATCACGATGCAACATCACGCTACAACATCACGCTACAACATCACGCTACAACATCACACTACGTAGTTTATACCCTGCCTATCAGGTATGGGTACATTTAGCTGTGGAAATGCAACAGACATCATGGTTTATTGAACCAAACTGCACCAAACTGGCCCTGAGCCAGACGCCTTGGTGAAAACAGGGCTTTAGAGAACTGATTGGTCACCTGTTTTCATCTTGGATCTAAGAATTGAACCTGCAGGTTAGGTTTAGAGCATTTATTGCCATGGTGACACAACACAGTAAGAAGTCAACCAGTTTCATGATACCGAAAATCCCAATTCTAACCTGAAGTTACCACAATAAGACATACATTCACACTGCAGGTAAAAATGGTCCAAATACAACTTTTTTTTTTCCATAAAGGACACATAACAGTTTGTTGTTTGTTGTGTTTTTTTTGTTTTTTTTTTGTTTTTTTTTGTTTGTTTGTTTTTTTTGACAATCTGATCAGAAAAATCCTATTTCTTTTTCTCAAATTCAGACCAAAACCACTTTCATATCTGGTCCTAAACCCGATCCCCATCTGATGTTTTTCAAAGCGATCTCAGTTTGAACGGCCATGTTTAGGCTGACTTTTACGTCATGGACGTGAGACAGATGTCAGAATTCAGCACTAGAACGCGCTGCGTGCTGCATGTGATGTTGAATCTTCTTCTGCATATTATATACAAAAGTTTGGTTTTGCTTCTGGTAGGTCTCCACGCTGCGTCTGACACAGTTGACCAGAACATCCAATAAATAAACTGAAAAATTAGGTGTGACTCTCTGGTCTGGTTCTGAATTGGTTTGAAATCTGCTTGAAAGACAGAAACTACTTTATGTCATTTGACGTCTCCAGATCTACTCATATAAAGATAACGTAGAGTTCCCCATTGCTCCATTTTAGACTCTTATTGCTCCCACTAGCAAGGATTATGTAAAAAAATAAAAATAAAAAACCTCTATCACCATCATGAATGTGATAATTATGCTGACGACACTCAGCTCTATATTACTGTCTCACCAGAAGACTTTGATCCCACACAAAGGTGAAGTTTGTGCAGTCAAATCAATACGCGGATTCTCAAGACAAGAATTTTCTTCAGCTAAATAACAAATTATTGTCTTTGAAGAAATGAATGTTTAAAGATGTCCAGCAATGTTAAAAACAAGACATCACTCCAGAAATATTGGCGTCATTTTGGGCTCTGAGCTCAATTTTAACATCCATTTTAAAACAGTAACAAAATCAGCCTTTTACCACCTGAAGAGTATATGTAGAATACAGAAACTGATGACCAGAAAACCTGAAGTCTTATCTAAACCTTAACCCTCTATCAGACACTCAATGAAATACTTAGAAATTTAAATTTTCAACCATAGAGAAGAGTGTTATTATAATACTGGATGATATTAAAAAACTTTTAAGTTGGATACTCTTTTCTAAAATAGCAGAAGTTATACAGTAGTAAGTGGTCAGTACTAATAGCGTTTTTCTATTTTTTATGCTAAAAACCTCTCAGTGAAATAGCTGGGATGTGGCCTGTTTCTTGATGATTGGTGTGGAGACCAGTGTGGCTCTATGGTTTCATGCAGAAGCATTTTCTATGTCCAATAAAGTGTACAAATATGGTCATTCTCGCAATAAATTTAGTCTTTAAGCTCATATTTGCCACAGGTTTTTCTTTTTTTTAATATACTTTCATGCATAAGCATATTGATAGTGATGATGATGTATCTTCCAACTGATGCCTGTTCACATTACATGACTCACTGTATGCAGTTTCTTGTCCCTTTCTTTTAATCATGTACAGCATATTGGAATGCTTTGTGTATGACATGTGTTATACAAATATATTTGCCTTGCCTTGCATGTGGGTTCCTTCATGAGTGAAGATTGTTCACACTGTATTTTAAATAATAATGTAAACAACCAGGACAAAAAAAAAAAAAAAAAAAAAAAAAAAGGTATTTGCAAAAATTCTTAATTAAGCATTAATAGTTACATGTTTGGTGGTTTTGATTAGGACAGATATTGGTTATGTGATTTGAAAAAAAAAGTGGGAAAAAATATTAATCTGTAATGTTTTTGTAGTAGTTTTTGGGAGAGGCCTTTTTTGTCCTCTATTGACCCATTAGAACAGCAAATAGAAGCAGCCCACTAGGGTTTTAAAGCCTGCTGCGCTGCATTGCCGTCCTCATCCTGAGTCCTTAACTCTGGTTTCAGTTCCACATCTGACAGCTTCTCTCCATCAACCCTCCAGACTTTTGTGGATTTAATCAGAAGAATTAATGAAGGGATGGCAGCTTTTGGTCGGGGCCATCTTCTTCATGGAGAACAGTGGGTGTCCCTGACATTTTACACACTTCAGCATCCAGCAGATTTGACTACAGCCCTGCTTCGTGCAGCATATACAAAACAGGCTGATTTGTTTAGACATCCAAGAAGTCACATGTTCAGCCTCAGGCCTCGGCTGCTGCGCACGCAACGCTGTGATCAATATCTACATCTTTGATGATGATAGTGGCGCCAATGCTGATGTTTCCACAGAGGAGGCTGCTATCTACGATTGGTTCCACTCACAGGCTGAGGCAAACATGTATATTTGAAGTCATCTCCTTGCGATTAGACACACACACACACACACACACACACTCAGGCTCAGTGAGTCTGCCAGCTGCAGGGCTGAGAGCTCAGCACGCTTTTTGAACCTGATGATAACAGCGTGAATTAGCATGAGTGCGCTCTGAGTTGCTGCATTGTTGTGTGACTGTATCTAAACACTGTAATTACTCTGAGTAACAAACAAACTTTGTGAATAATGCAGCATATGCAGCCTTTGTTGGGTGTATGTGTGCATGTGTGTTTGTGTGGCCACACATGCTCCTAACAAGCTGCGCCTGCAACCCCTCCACTCCTTCCTTATCAGAGCAGCCACTGGTGCATTCCTAGATGCTGACAACAACAACAGACCACAGGCAGTGGACCTTTTTCTCTCCGCTCGCTCGCTCGCACTTGCCACTGTTAGCCTGCCCTATAAATAGCCCATTACTCCGAAATGTAAGCATGCCCGCCCCATGATCCTCCATGCCAGGGCTCATAAACACATACAAACGACCCTCCTTCCGATGTGCACAAGACTCCAGATGAAAAACTCTCCCTTGTAAAGCTCATCTCAGCTAGAGGGGAGAGGCTGCATCACTGGGCTGCTTGATATTCAGCCTGCGAGGTTTGGCCGAGCGACCACCGAGACCTGCGTTGTAACTCCAGAGAGCTGCACATTCATAAAGAGCACAGAGCAGGATGGGGCGAATATCAAAGACCGTTTCCTTCTTCTAAATTATCCTCAAACATTCAACTGAAATCTTCAATATGAAACAGTTTCACAAATTCTGCTGGTTTTATTTGTCTCCTCATGTTGATCACACAAAAACATCCTGGGAACTGTAATCAGTTGTTTTTGGTGCATCTCTCAACACCGCATGGATGCAAAGCTCATTTTTCCTGCACAACTTCATGCACTCCTTTAGGAGCATGGAGGGGAGGGCTCAAAACGCCACCAAAACTTCAATAATAATACTCACAATTATACTCATTATAATGACTTCAGTGTGGAACTAAAAGGATTCTCACAAAGAAGAATGAATTTTGAAAATAAATAGATAAATAAAATAAACAATAAAAAGTGAATGAGGAAATATGTAGACATATAAATAAAATACAAATAAGTTAGGAAATATATATACAAATAAGTAAATCTGGAAATGAATATAAATACAAACAGAGGAAATGTACAGATACGTAAATAAATTAAAGAATAAATAAAGTTGGAAATATTTAAAAATAGAAAAATAAATGAAAATGTGAAAATGTAAAGACAACTATAGAAAAGTAGAGATAATTTTAAGTATTTTATTCTTGCATTCATTTAATATATTTTATAAACATATTTATTCCCTTTGTGTTTAAATTCCTAACTTAGTTTCCTTATGTTTTCCCATGTTTATATTCTTATTTAGACATTATTTTAATGTTTTTGTTTTTTTTTTGTTGGATTTATTTTTCCCTGACCTTTTCTAATTCTTTATTTTCATTCATTCATTCATTCTGGCCCACGCCTGTGTGCTGCGTTTCATTTCCAGACTGAGAAGGTGATCCCTGCAGACCATGGCTTGACATGTGTCCATGTGATGAAGGCTACAAGCTGAAATGCATCCGTCTGATAAAATAAATTCAACATAAAGTCAACACAAGGCAAATACTGCTGGATTTTCTTTTTCTTTTCAAAATTGTTATTAATAAGTAGAAACCCTAAAGCAAAAACAAATATTTTAAATGAATAAATTATTATAATTCCAACAGAAAGGACATCAAACAAATCTAAATCTAATAAAACATTTTTAAATTGAAGAGAACTTTCACAGACGGCTAAAATGCATTCAACAAACCCTAAATGAAGCCTCCTTAACTTGGTTGTATTGACTTTAAATGCGAGTAAACTGCTCAGAGCTCTCCCAGTCAACATGGTGTGAAGCTTCCAGATTTCTGAAGGAAACAACAGCTGCAGCTCTTCACCACATCTGATGCACCTCAGTGCAGCAAAGCTGATCTGACAACTTTTTAAACCGTTTCAGGGCCATCTGACAAGATGCGATACCATTACTGAGGATGAAGGACTGTTCTGGCAGCGCTGGACACCCCTGACTAATCTGACAGAGACACGTTACCATGGAGACAACACAGCTGGAAGATGGACCCGTTTGCCACAACTCTGTTGGATAATAAAACTGCTTTCAACAAGAAACATTTAGTGGTTTGTTCTGAGGTGTGCCAAGTATGTGCGCTGATGCAAAACACACAGCATGATTTATTCTGCAAGAGGACAAAAATCTGGACACATTTCCTCACTGTGTCCCAACTTTTGACTCATAGATCAAAACCACAAATGCAAAAGGTTCTCTGCCTTTAAAATCAGGCTTCAAACTTTGCCATCAGCCGATGTTGATGATGGACACCTCTATCAGTCGTCAGAGAAAACAGGGATAGCCCCCAAATTCATCTTAGGAACACCATGAGGATCCAGAAAGAAGTCAAGCCTGAGATATTATCACAGGAAGAGCGAATGTTTCATATAAAACCTTCATCTTCATGGAAACTAGCAGGATCTTCATGATTCATTTCAAACAACGGCAGAGTCATAGGAAACACAGCAGAGTTTTTAGAGCTGGAATCAAACTCCTGAACACAAAAGCCGAGTTTTTGGTATGCTACATGTTAGGAATGCTGCTTCCTAGCGTGTGCAGATCGTCTGCACGTATTTCATGTGCCCCCTGGGCTCTTATAAAGAAGAGGTTAAATGAAGGGAAAAAAGTCACTTTAAAACAATCAGGGTCTGTGAGAGTGATCAAAGTTTACTATTGACAAGAGGGACAGGCTGTAGAAAAAAGAAGAAGAAAAAGACAAAAAAAAGAAGGACAGAAAATTACAGATAAAAGCATGCAGATAAAATCTGTCCAACCCTGGATGTGGGGCAGGGTTTCAGGTGTATGTCAGGTGACGTCATTTAAAGCTACAGCAAATATAAACGGCTCCTAAGAGAATCAAAACAAAACAGTTAAGTAAGTAGATACCAATAGAAACACAGCTTTTAATAATCTGTAACATTTTTACGTCATTTACCTTTGATTTTTTTTTTTTTTTTTTTTTGCTGCACCTTTAAAACACTGTATAAGAGCAAAAACAGATGTTTACTACTTCAACTTAACAGGAGGAAAATTACTATTATAACAGTTCATCTATTTTCTGTCTGAAAACACTGAGCTGTAATTTATTTAATCTGAGTAAACAATCTAAAAACAGTTTCAACATGTTTTATTAAGGCTAGCTTCAGTTTTATAGCTCGGAAAACATTTAACATCATTTTATTAATTTCAGCCAGTCGGTTAGTTTTCTTTTGTTGTTGTTTCCAGTTTACTTACTTAGTCCTGACATATTCCAACTTTTCAGCTCATCTGAGGAAATCATCTTGAGCCTTACAAAACTGCTGCATTTTTCTGTGTAAATAATTAAAAGAAATGCAGATAAATAAGCTGCTTATATATATATATATATATATATATATATATATATATACAAAGCCTCAAGGACAAATGTGATTTTGATGAAACTGTTTGCTATTGGTGGACTGGTGGACGTTCAGTTTGTGATAAAAATGCTGGTTATCTCTTCCAAACCTCTCCAGATGTTCCCTCCTGTTAGGCATCTCAGGATTACTCTGCTTCTTTGGATTACCTTCAGCTCAGTGACAACACAGGAGATCAGACCTCACCAATTACTGAACAGCAGTCTCCTGTAACACCAACACACACTTATCCACCCAACACACACACACACACACTGTAGTTTCTTCTGTCTCCAAACTAGGCTGATGTAACAAATGAACATCTGTGAGCCTTGGGGGGGATAGGAGCCATATGCCACCCAAATTTCGGGGGTTGCTGGAAGTATCTTCCATCAGCGGGGTCATATCAGAGTGGGGTCAGTGGGAACACTCTGGGGCCACCGCCTCGAGGGGGGTCGAATTAGCTACTCCATGAGGAAATTTGGAAGAATCCTTCCTGTGTGCTGATACAAACACTTCACGCACCCGCACCGTTCAGCTGCACCAGTGCTCCGCGCGCTCCCCCCGGGTAGCCCTGACTGGCACATTGTTTCCAACCACCGACTAATCCCTGCTGCGCGCACGTCCGTGCTGCAATTACGCACATTTAGCTCATTATGATGGTGAAGATGAGTGAAGACCGCGAGAGCTTCAGACAGTTCTCTGAAGTTCAACTCTAAACACTCCTGCTCCATCTTCCTCTGCGCGAGCGGAAATCCCGCTCCTGATAACAGATCCGACCAAAGTCCGACACTGGAAGTCTGCCTCCGAGCTCCGCGCTTCTCTGAAGCGTGCACGTGGCTCAGCAGCGCGCGTGCGCGGTCACACAACACACAAAAACGTGAAAGGGACGCTTCGCCTTACCGTGCACAGGAGGAAGAAACGATGGAGAAATCATAAATCCTGAGCTGGTGCCCGCATTGTCGGACGGAGGAGACTGAGGATGAAGAGGAGCAAGCTGCTGCTGTGAGGGAATAATCCGACTGTCAGCGACAATAAACCGGAGAGGAGGAGGAGGAGGAGAAGGAGGGGGCGCTACCCCATCCAATTAGAAACAGTGGGAGCGATTGTTGCAGGAAATAACACAGTTAGTGTTCAGAGTAGATCCACCCTGTCAGGACCAGACGCGCTGTCTGATGGAGTTCTGCTTTTAGGCAGTGGAGGGGGAGGGGGGTTGAACTAAACTGCCTCAAAAATTATGTTGGAAATAAAAACCTGAGAGGAATGCGATCCTGTTTAGAGGAACAGCTGATTCATTTGTTTCAGCATGCAGCAGATTTGGCCCTAAAAGTCCACAGTCACATATGCAGAGCTGTGATTTTTTCCATATTCAAAGCTGCAGCTGCTGGCGGAACCACCTCCCTCCAACTGCTGCCATCTAGAGTGGGCAGCAGATCATTAAACAGGGAGAAGGGACATGGTGGCCCATCATCAACCATAGATCTTTCCTCTTAGGTTTATGCCACTAAAAACCCAGTTGGTATCAATTACAAGGGATTAAATAAAATTTCAAACAGCAGATATAAGGGGGAGGTGGGGGACGTGAATAGATAAAACAGAACTAATAAAGTTATCAGGTTATCTGTGGTCAGGGATGTTTGTTTGCATCTCAAAATTGGTGATTTACCAAATTAAATAGGAAGATATTGGCATTGGCGTTAGAGGCTAACAACTAGCTTACCTAGGCTAATGACACCCTATCACGCTGCCTCTGCTGGCTGTACATTTGGGAATGGCGGAAATTGCATAGAGAGACTGGAAACCATCAAAGCGGACAACTTTATATGTGCTGCTATAGTGTTTTTGTTGTTTTTTAAATAGTCTATGCACATTTACAGACATTAAAGCCTTAGGGATGCTAGTTATTAACATGTCTAAGCTGGTGACCCAACTGAATTTATGATCCAAAATGCTCTGCTGACTAGCATGCTAAACCTTTTTTTTTTTTTTTTTTTTGTGTACTTTGTACATATCTCTGCACTCTATTATATGAGCTGTTAACAGAAAGATATCTGCATTAGCATTAGCGAGGCTAACAACTAGCTTCCCAAGGCAGGTGACCCACCGAATTTTACATTGCCTCAACTGGTAGTTAGCATGTTACTCTCTGGGTTCTCTCTAAAACCTGTTGAGACACAGTGGAAAACTCAAACATGTGTTTATGTGATAAAAAGGGATGACGCTCATCTGATGAGTATTCAGTGCTTTAAAATTATAGAACCTTGTCTTAATTTCAAAGCCGAAGAATATCCTTTTCAAATGCTAATGCTAACTGGAGTCGTTTCTAGGTTAGCCTTCTTTGTTTCTGTTTAGCGGCGGATTGTGTGGTGGGTTAGAACTCCGTAGATTGCATGGTAAGCTGTGAAATCTCATCCATCTTTCGCATTCAACTTTTGGCCTAAAATTCAACATGGCAGCATTTAAATAAAGCTAATCCATGAACCACTGAGTGACGCTGAGGTGATTACAGCCATTTCTAAACAGGCTATGTTGAACACAGACACTGAAGAAGTCAACGAAACACAATGGCATGTGTGCTTCTTCAAATATGAGACGGGTGCGATGGAAGCGCATGTCTGGACAGAATAAATACACCAGGTCCAACTGTGTGTCAAGGCTTAACCATCGGTGTGTGTGAGCTGTCTCAGCAATGTTCCCATCAACACAATGACAGCGGCATGCAAGTGTGAGTTTTCATCTACGGTTATTGTTAACATAGTTATATTAGGAGCAGCTCCCATGTGTGTGTGGGTGAATGTGAAGAGGAGCAGTGACACATTGAAGAGGCCCTAAAGAGGGAGGAAAGAAGTGGTTGAACAGGTGCACACACTCACACACGCAGGAATGTTCTTAATATAACGATCCAGATAATGAGAGCAATGGGATACAGAGGTGAAATGTGTGTGTTCACAGTTAACAACTGAATTGAATGATACTTTATTAATCCCAAAGGGAGATATTACGTTGCAGTGTAAATAAAAAATCCTTTATATGCATATGCTGTATAGCTGGACTGGATATTTGTAATGCTCTAAAGTATATACTGGACAAAAGGGGCTCAGTCCAGTCCCTCCACATCAGTTTATCCAGTTTCTTTGTGTCTGCCATGATTGCATTTATGTGCTTTTGGGACCAATCTTTTGATTTAGAAATCAGTATTTGGTGGCAAAAACCTGATTTGTATTTACAGATATCATGAGTTTTGGAGTGCTCTCCTTCAGCTTTTCTTGATAGTTTGTGATCAAATCCATTTGATGTAATTCCAGAGGTTTTCAACACGATTCAAACCTGGAAAACTGAGCAGGGACCAATCATCCATCCATCTCATCCATCCAGACCTGGATGCCCCTGGATGTGTGGCATGGGTCATTGCCGTAGTAGAAATACTATACTTCTGAGTTGAGGATTGAGTTTGTAAATATGTGGAATTATATATATATATATATATATATATATATATATATATATTATGATGATGCTTTTCAGCTTTCCCCTGTGTTAAAGATGAAATATGCTGATGAAATTCTGCAAGATTTTGGAATATTTTAAAATTAACACGTTACCGGTGGTAAATGATACACGCAATTAATTAATAATTATTGCATTCACGGCATGACAGCCCCATACATTCGTCATTTTCCCAAAAAAAAAACAAAAAAAAACAAAACAAAAACCCAACAACATTACACACTATCTATCTATCTGTCTGTCTGTCTATTACATACGTGGTGCGTTTAAGTACTGCTATACAGTTGTATTGAAAATATAGATTTCACTGGATTTTCTCTTCAGTTATTTCAAAGTTGGTTTTCTTTGACAGAAAAGTTCATCTTTATAATAGATAGATAGATAGATAGATAGATAGATAGATAGATAGATAGATAGATAGATATTTTGTAGTGAAATGCTTCCCTCTACAGTCCATAGTCAGAGTTACAGTGAAACTCATTGCTGCTGCTGTCTCATACTCAGATTTATTTATTTTGATACCATCAGCACAACAGCAGTCTGAACTGTCAGTCATCATCTCACAGCTCAGACACAGAGTCGATGACCAGCTTTGAAATTCAAAACCAGCTTCCATCAAACTCTGGATTTACATTCAGCAGACTCACTGCAGAAGTGAGTCTACTCTTCCATGTCACTTTCCTGTCTCACAAACTAGCTCTGATATTTGATTCAGCTAAAAATACAGCTGTAGTATTTTATTGTAACATTATACATCTGCTGCCTGACTTCAGTTAATAAAAACCAAATCAGGACGTGACACACACCTGAGGAGGTCCTGAACTCTGAAAAGAATCTGATTACTTCACACTCCTGAATTCACCAATGATCCCAGTGGTGGGAGAAGTTAACTCTGTCCTACACTGATGCATGAGGTGAAGATAGCTGTGATAACATCATGTTGTCAGAAGGACAAAAATTTACATCCAACAAGCAGGATGCAGACACAGACGGAACAAAAATCTCATTTTAAAACTGCAGGGGCAGGACATTCCAGCCAGTCTGTGGAATAAAATCCAGAAACCAGCACAAAAAAATGGCCTGAGCCAAATAAAACCAGGATATAATGAGATACACACACATAAAACATGACAAAGATTTAAATAAAAGTAAAGTTTGAGGAGATAAATATTCTGTAACAATACATTTATATAATAAACTTAAATAAAAAAGGTTTAACTAGCATAAAAAAATTGAATACAAAAGGACTTCAGTTAATGATGTGATCAGAGGAAAGATCCCAGAAATAGTGAAAAGAAATGGTTTAATATAGAAATCAAAACCAAATAATAATAATAATAATAATAATGGTGCTCTGTATTTATCATTCTCTTTTACTACAGCACTGGGCTAGGACCTTTCTCAGCCACTACCCACTCCTTCACTGCAGCATCTTTCATGTTTGATTTATCCAGAGGAGCAGAATTTATTCTGGACCCAGAGAAATCATGACATCCAGCACCGAACAATCCAGCTCAGTGATGGGTAAAGTCCCACCTGCCTGTCTTCCTGTCTGTGATCAGACCCACTGTGATCTTCACCAGAACAGTTTCTGTCCAGTTAGTTTAACTCTGGAACACAGACCCAAATCATAGCAGAACAACAACAGGATGTTTTCTGGGAAGCAGAATCGGATCAGACGTCTCTGAAGACTAACTCACTGTGAAGATCTGAGTCATCTTCTAATATCACTACATCAGACCCGTCGGTCCTGACTGGTTCTGGAAGTTCTGACACAAAATAGGCTTCATGTCTGTTTCTAAATGTGATCGGTAATCGTAATTATCGTTTAGACGAAATACAGAACATCTGTGGAATGTCACTGCTGTGACATCAGTAATATTTTCTATTTCCAGTTTCTCTGTTCTACCAGAACACGATTCTGAATGCCGGTGGATCAGAACTCAGATAATATTTATACACAATCCTGATTAGAAGTTGGTGAATTACAAACGTCACATAGAAATGTTCTCACACACTAAATATACACAAATCTGTGCAAACAGGTTGATAAATGAGCATCCAGATGAGGAAAAAGTGAGTTTCTAATCAAACAGGAAGTAGAAGTTAGAGTTCCTCCAGAGAATAAACACGCCACAGTGAAGTTTTAAGTCCTGATCTGAAAGCCTGACAGTCCAATGTAGAGCAGTAAATACCAACATTTTACCACTGAGCATATATTTTACAACAATCTAATTTAAATGTTTGGTTCTTCTTAATTGATTTATAAACAAATATAAACAGGAAACAAACTCATAAGATGACAACTGACCCTGGAAAAAAAGAGAAGCTCCTATTTGGATTATTTTTTTCATAGTTTTTCTACCACAAATGCACCAATCATAGAGTATTTATGTGTTCACCGTGTGGCTGATCCATTCTATGAAACTTTTACAGGCATATTTTATTCAAATAAACAAAGACATGTGGGTTATGTGCAGATTAAATCAAAAGAAAGTGAATTTAAAATACAGTAATTCAATTCAATTAAATGTTTGCATTTTTATTCATTTTAAAACTTTAAAAGTGAGGTTGAGTGAAGATTTGTGTGAAACAACTTTGAATGACTCTGCTCAGCAACAGCTGAAGCAGAAACTCTGTTTTGACCTGATGACTTCAGCCTCTGCTGTTTACAATAAATAAACAGGTTTACTTTTATTTTTTATGTTTGCAGGAAGTCAGATTGTTGAGACAGGAGAGCTCGATGGAAACAGAAATGTTAGACGTGTTTCAGCCACCAGAGGGCGCTCTAGGATCACAAACATCCAGCTGGACTAGTGCTTGTCTTTAAGTGCAGGGAAGTGGAGGATGATGAAGGGAGGTAGAAGGTAGACTTCATCTGCACATGAAGCTTCATCAGGAGGCTGACAGAGTCTTCATCACCCATATGCTCCATATTGACATGACAGCATCACACAGTTGCTGCAGGTTTATCGGCTGCACATCCATGATGAGAATCTCCCGTTCCACCACATCCCAAAGCTGTTCTGTTGGATTGAGATCTGGTGACTGTGGAGGACGTTGGAGTTCAGGGAACTCCTTGTCATGTTCTAGAAAGTAGTTGGAGATCGTTTGAGCTTTGTGACATGGTGCATTGTCCTGCTGGAAGGAGCCATCAGAAGATGCTACACTGTGGTCATGAAGGGATGGACATGGTCAGCAACAATACCCAGGTAGACTGTGGTGGTTAAACCAGGCCATGTTGGGTAACCATTGGGTAAGGGGCCCAAAGTTGAACAAAAAATATACCCCATACCATTACACCACCAGCAGCAGTTTGAACTATTGATCCAAAGCAGTTTGGATCCATGTTTTCATGTTTCCAGCAAATTCTGAGCCTACCATCTGAATGTGGAGCTGAAATGGAGACTCATCAGACCAGCAATGTTTCTCCATCTTCTGTTGTCCAGTGTTGGTGAATGTGTGTGAAATGTAGCCTCAGTTTCCTGTTCTTAGCTGACAGGAGGCACCCGGTGTGGTCTTCTGCTGCTGTAGCCCATCTGCTTCAAGGTTGGACGTGTTGTGTTCACAACACAAAAAGTTGTTATCCTCGCTAGACAGATTCAATATTTTGCATTTTTCAGGTCAGGAACAAATGAAGGCCAGTCTGAAGCATCCATCATGTGGATTTTGAGGTATTTGTATCACTGCAGAGTCTGACTTATTTTTTATCTTCTGAATGACTGCTGGATGTTTACGTCCAGAATCTGCTGACATCGGAGGAAAATGTTATTGTGTCTTTTTGTGTTTCTCTGAAAAGTTCTGCAGTGTTCAGTTCCACACAAACTCAATGAAAACTTGATGAGCTTATTAATGTTTGAGGAAAGTTTTAGCACAATCCACAAGTGCAGACAAAGGCATAAAAGTAAGTTACATAATTATTAAAAAAACAACAGTTTTTATTCTGTTTACTGATGGAGTTCCAGCTTTACCTGGGAGTTATTTACTTATTTCTGCACGTTTTGGAGCAAAAATCTCATTTTAATCACCAGTTAAATCCGTTGCATGGCAGTGACACTAAAAAGAAAGTTTTATCCCAAAACCTTGCAGGTAATGATCATTCTTTTCCTTTGATAGAAGTCAGCGTTAGAAACCAAGATCTAAACAATCGCAGCAGGCACAGCTTTTTATTTTCTGTACAGATGAAAGGAAATAAGGACCTTCGAAGAACACATCACCTTCAAACACTCAGAAAGAAAAACAAATAAAAATGTCAAGTAAGGAATGGAAACAAAATCTAAATAACAACAGAGAGCAAATGAACTAAAGTCTCTTTGTAGAGTTTGAGAGTGAATTTAACAAAGCTGACAATTTATTGTCAATAACATTGTGAGCCACATGCTTCAAAGTGGAGCTTTGTGTGGATTTGGACTGTTTACCCTCCTGTTACCGAGCAACACAGTCAGGTGAGTCACACCTCTCCATCAGTAGAGCAAACAGAGCTGATGTTCACCAGATCCTCACAAGACCATGCACAAAGCAGCGGAATGGAGGCTAGCTAAAAATGTGCATCACTTTACCCTTCATCTGTCTGAAGGGCTGTTTGTGAGCTGCCTTCTCCGATGAGGCAACGGTCCATCACGCTTGAAAGAGCCAGATTCAGAAGCTGAGGGGGAAGTAAGGCCGAGTGGGAGCAGGAGGCCTCGGCAGAGTCAAGTGTGCACATTCACTTTGAGGCGCTCGGCTGATGGCAAAAAAGAAATAAAAATCTGTAACACATAACAGATGTAAAACTATAAATCACGCTGTCTTCCTCAATTTATTTGCCTTTTTGATGCATCAGAAGTAAGAAAAACTCCCTGAATCCTGCTCTGAATTAGATATAATGAAATCATAATTAACAACAAAGAGGCACAAAATAAATTAAAGTAAATAAATAAAAGTTTCAGTTTTTACTATGAAAGCCAGAAAACTTTATTTGTCCAGTGTGTTTTGTTACAAAGTCAACTTAAGACACGTTTACAGACACAATCCAATTAAAACAAAACCATTGTATGATCCATATTAGTCCAATGTATAATAACTGTGTTCATATGAACCCCTTTATAAAATTAATTACCTATGGATTGCATGAAATCTTTTTGATTCAGTCCTCCATCCTGAGCTGCATGAAGAGACAGTGGAGAGGAAAACCTTCTTTTTTATAGGAAGAAACAATCATCAACAAGGACCCTAACACTAAACCAGTGATACCTGCCGGGAAAGAAACAGAGAAACGCAATAAATGACAACAGCAATGTCACATGGAGAGTAAAGTGAGCAGAGAGAAGCAGAGTGAACCATAGAACCCCTCAGCAGCCTCCACCTATAGCAGCAAAGCTTAAGGGATGGCTAAAGGCCCATTTATGGTCCCTTACGTACGTAAATAGCGACATCCATTTCAAATGTTACATCTCCATCCTCATACTTCCATGCTTGTTTTGAATTACCATGGTTGTTAAGTCAATTGCTCCACTAGCAGGCAGTGATGAGTTCAGAGTTCACTCCCGTGATATGACGTCAGTTTCAGACACTGGTTGGCGGTGGTAATGCATCCCTAAAAAGCTTTTTCCAGTCACCCAACACACCCTAAACTTTGCATGTAGTCTTTCTTCAAAAGCTCGCACAATTTCTACAATTGTTGTCCGTGTCTTCATTCTGCTTCTGCTTTTTTTGTTCCCTTCCTGATTCTCTTCTTCTTCTCTGCTTTGTTTCTTTCACTGGTCACGTGTCAACCATTCTGCTCAGCCCTGCCCCCACAGTTTCCGCTGGTATTGCTCCATCTTCTGCATCAAGAAATGGATAGCTAAGCTCTCTGAAAATAGACTGTAACCAACGTAGAGGACATGAAACTGTCTGTCTGCCACAAGATTAAATGGGCCTTAAGGGGCACCAAGACATCCCTAACTAAGGTATGAAAACAGAAAATTTGAAGCCTTATCTTGAAGGTAGAGAGGGTGTCTGCTTCCTGAAGCTAAACTGGGATCTGGTTCCACAGAGAGGGGTCTAATAACAGGATTCTGTCAGGTTCACGATTTACCACCTATCTTTTGCAGCATTTTGTGATCAGTTAGTTTTTATTCTTATTCTTTACTCTTTTACATTTAAAATAAGATTTCAATTAATTATATGATTTTACTCCTTGTGTCCATGCCTCCATTGTTGTGGCGGCCAGCCGCTGTGGCCATGAGGCTGTTGGTGTCTGTCACAGCGGTAATCGCCAAACTCATTGGTGGACACCAGCAGTGAGGTAACCCATTAAGCTGAAGAAGGAGTCTTATTTGGCCTTTTTGGCCTGTGGGACTCTAGTGGCAGTTGACAGGTATCAGCAAACTAAGTGGAATGTAATTTGCAAAAACTCGGGCATGGGAAGAGATCGCAGATGCCATTAAGAATGACTTCTGGACACCTTCAAGGTGATTCTGGCCCACCATCCGGTGGCTTAGGAGGGGAAAGCAGTGCTCCATGAACACTATGTGTACAGTGTGGATGTGGGGCTGCTGACCTCAACTAGAATTGTTGTGGATCACACTCCTCAGGCTCCCTGGAAAAGTCTTTTCAGGGGTCCTGGAGAGGAGAGTCCATTAGATAGTTGAACCTGGTAATGAGGAGGAAGAGTGTGATTTTCGTCCTGGTTGTGGAATAGTGGACCAGCTCCACAACCTCTTCAGGGTCTTGGAGGGGGCATGGGAGTTTGCCCACCAGACTATGTGTTTTGTAGACGTAGAGAACGCATTTGACCTTGTCCCCTGGGGACTCCTGTGGGGGATGCTTCAGGAGTACGGAGTACTGGACTCCCTTGTACAAGCTGTCTGGTCTCTATACAACCAGTGGCAGAGCTTGGTCTGCATTGCCAGTAGTAAGTCAGATTTGTTTCCCCGTGAGGGCTGGACTCCGTCAAGGCTGCCCTTTGTCACTGATTCTGTTCAGAACTTTTATGGACAGAATTTCTAGGTGGAGTTGAGAGGCTCCATTTTGGTGTCCTCATGATTGGGTCTCTTCTTTTTGCAGATGCTGTAGTTCTGTTGGCTTCATCAGGTCATGATCTCCATCTCTCTGTGAAGCAGTTGAGATAAGATTCAACAACTCCAAATCTGAGACCGTGGTCCTCAGCTAGAATAGGGTGGAGTGTTTTCTCCAGGTCAGTAATGAAGTCTTACCTCAAATGGAGTTCACTTGTCTTGGGGTTCTGCTCACAAGTGAGGGAAAGATGGAGCGGGAGATCGACAGGCGCATCGGTGCGGTGTCTGCAGTGATGTGGACTCTGCATCAGTCTGTCATGGTAAAGAAGGAGATGAGCTAAAAGGCAAAGCTCTTCATTTATTGACCCATCTACATTCCTACCTTCACCAATGGTCACGAGCTGTGGGTAGGGACCGAAAGAACAAGACTGCAAATGCAAGTGGCCGAAATGAGTTTCTTCCCCAGGGTGGCAGGACTCTTCGTTAGAGATGGGGTGAGAAGCTTGGTCATTTGGGAAGGGCTCACAGTAGCGTTGCTGCTCCTTTACATTGAGAGGAGTTACATATGGTGGCTTGGGCATCTGGTTAGGAATCCTCCTGGATGCGTTCCTGGTGAAGTGTTCTGGGCATGTCCAACCAGGAGGAGACCCCGGGGAAGACCCAGAACACGCTGGAGGGACTGTCTTTCAGCTTGCCTGGGAACGCCATGGGAATCCTCCACATGAGCTAAAAGAAGTGACTGGGGAGAAGGGAAGTCTGGGCTTCCCTGTGCAGCTCCCCCACGACCCGACCCCAGATAGGCAGCAAGAAAATGGATAGAAGGATGGTCAATGTAATTAATCGCAATTAAACAAATATATTGTTGCCCAAATATATTGTTTATTATATGCTATTTAATTTTCTTTTCTAGATCAGATTAATGCCATTTTCTTTGTAATCATCTTGAGATCTGTTTAAAGCACATAGCTGTGAATCAAACTGAGGAGCCAGCCTTTTGCCTAATTACTTCATTCCTTTCATATGTGAAGCATAAATAAGAAAAAGTAACCAGGACAGCATCTTTTAAATCACTTAAATGTGTTTTCAGCTGTGATTTGACATCAAAGAGAAATACATCCTCATCCACATCAGTGATTGGAATAATTGATCCAAGTGAACTCACAGTAAGGTGGCAGTTCAAAGAGACCAACGCTCCTTTCACCTTGTTAACTCGTTATTTCTCCTTCAGAGATGAGAGGCTGATGGAGATCGCCTTTTTTTACTTTCTCTCATCACGTTACCTTCATTTAATCCTCTCAGATCTGAGAGCGGAGGAGACCTGAGAGAGATTAACTCTTTTTACTGTGTGCTGAACAGAAAACAACACATTTTCTCACCTGACAGCCGTCTAAATTAAATCTTTTGAATCTTGTCTTTTGCAGCAGTGTTGATCTGTCAGAAAAATATCTGCAGCAAAACATTTTTCATACATTTTTTTAGAGAAAACCCTGTCACTGTTACTTTAAAATACATCTGAATAATGTTGTGTTATCACTATAACAATGAAACGACTGGATGCACAACTTTACATGTGGCAGAAACATGAACTTCTTTGCTCAGCCAAGGAAATACAAAGATAAAAAAAATAACAAAACAAAACAAACAAAAAAAAAAACTATCCACATTTTGGGACAGGAGGCAGAAATACTAGCAGAGGATCCTTTTTGGTAACATTTGAGAACCCACATTTTTCCTGGGTTACAACAATGGAAATTCTTTTTGGCTCATTTCCAAATAAAATCCAAACACAAAAGCGGTGGCATCATCACTCATTTAAGTCACTGAACTAAGTTTAATTTTCCAGTGAGACTAGCACAGCCAGATTATTTCTGGAGGCAGCAAGGAGTCAAATTTCTCCTTTTTTGCTCCAAACTTCCTGTTGCAGGATTTTACCCGGAAGTAACAGAAGCTGTCCAGTTTAAGGTAAGTAGTCTGATTTATTTATCAATTTAGTTGTAACTCAGGAAAGTCTGGACTTTCCTGCTTAAATAGCTACCCATGACCAAACCTCGGATGGATGGATGGATGGATGGATGGACGGACGGACGGATGGATGGACGGACGGACGGATGGATGGGTAGTTGTACCTAATCAACAGTAAAAATCCCCATACAAATAAACTGAAAAGGGGCCTATCGTCACCAGTTGAAGCAGAATCAGAACATTCATTCCGTCAATAAGCCAATTCCCCTGTGATTTTATATGGGGGAAATGACAGAATTCCAAATAACGGTATTCCAATTAAATGTTGTACTCAAGTTAAAACCAGAGCTTGACTTCACTATACACAAAAATACTATGTGAAGGTAGGACATTTCTGAAGAAACGGTGAGTGCCAATGCAGCGACTGCCCACTCAGATTTACATACAGGTATTATGAAGACAGCCATGTTACAACGAAGCAGCTGCTGCGTAACTGCTTGGTATAATGGAAGAGCCAGCCCTAATGAGTGTGAGGGATTGGCTACAGACATACACTGACATGTAGACAGACCAACAGTATGATGTATAGTGTGTGTGTGTGTGTGTGTGTGTGTGTGTGAGAGAGAGAGAGAGAGAGAGAGAGAGAGAATGAGAGAAGTAGACACTGACTGACAGTGAATGAATGCAATGAATCACTGATGTCCATTATAAACCAATAAAAACTGTGGATTGTTCATTAAATATATCACATTCCTCTGAATCACTATATATTACTGCAGGCCCAAACTGGCCCACGGCAGAAGTGGTACAATTCCCAGTGGCCTTGACCCAAAAGTGGCCTGACTCGCCTGCTCGTCACGGTGCATTACATCGGTGTGGCTGATTGGTCTGCTTGGCACTGATTTTCAGTGTTTCAGTTTCAGTGCTCAGATAAAATAATTTGTGCACTAGTTGTCACTAATAACGACGAACGGTCAAAATGACAGTAAAATTTTCTTTAAATGATCAACAAGATCTCAGGCGGAACACCTGAGATGCAAAGAAACGTGGTGGCGTAATGGACTCTGCATTAAAGAATGAAAGGGGAGAAACAGTTGAGAAGGAGGCGGGTAAGTGTCACAGCAACTTGACAGCTGCAACTTACTTTTTAAAAATAAAATATTCAAATCAAGCACTAATTTTTACCGTGCTGTACCTCAATTGACAACATCAACATAGTGCATAAAAGTAGACATTAGGCAACAGCACATTAAACATGTATTGTGCATGAATTGAACAATTTTCAACAAGTTCTTCAGTACATGAACCTGACTAGGCAATATGTTAATGTAATAAATCTGAGGTAGAAGAGGCACACAGTGTCACATCTTAAATTTGAGGTAGAAGAAGCAAATGACATTTGTAAAGAGGGGGAAGACAACAAAAAACTTCCTTAATACTCAGCTCAACAAATATCTCATTCTGAGAAAACCACTCAGTGAACAAATCATTCTTCAGCGTCAGTAGACGCCCTTTCAGTGGTTTGTTGTCCTCAAAACACATCACAACTTTTTGGATAAATATAAGTGTAAGCGTGAGTTTTTTGGGTACTGTAGGTCTAGTGCATAGATGTACCCAAAGAGGCGGAAAAAGAGTCAGCCAGATTTGTGGGACCACTCACAAGTATTTCATCGTCCACGGCAACACAGATGCCCTCAGTACTGAAGAGGGCTGCATCAGAAGTGTCATCTGAGGCGACAGTCAGGAGAGCCAGCGGAGTGTCTGTGAGGTCTGGACCATCAGCTGACTACAAAACAATACAATAACAAATAATACAAAGATAAGTTCAGCCCCTCCAGGATAAAAATCATACTAATGATGTAACGAAGGGACATTACTGTCACTTTGCACTTAGACTGCAACTAAGCTACATGTTTAAACCATGTTCTTTACATATGCTGATATCTTACGTTAGTTTCACACCTACCTGTTAGCATACTTTTTGTTTAGTGGAATGCTTCATACTTACATTTTAATTTCTGTATTTTCTACATGTCAGTTTGCAGGATAACTAAAGTAAACTTTATAAACAGGTCCTGGTTCTCTTGGGAGTTATTTGAGTGATGTCATATGTTTAGGTTAAATGAATAGGCAAAGGGACTGATAGTGAGGCCAGTACACTCACATTACAGGTCTTGAAGAAGTTGGAGGAATCTTCACGCAGGTTCACAGGAAGCACAAGAAAGACAAGGGCCCGTCTCATATTTACATCACGTTGTTCCTAGATGGACAAAAATGATCCATTACAACAGTAATTATACAAATGCAGAGCAAACACTTCAAATATCTTTTAAATGCATCTTTTTCTGAAAGAATACATTTTTTCAACATGTCTATTTCTGGTGAGATGACAATAATGTGTTCATGGCATAACCACTTAATCTTAGGTCACAGTCCCAAGATATGACTTTTTTTAACTACATAGAAGGCAACTCACACTATGGCTTCTTACAGCTGTCTGCAAAATAATCTAATTATCTATTAATCATGCAAAGTAAAAATTCACCCGAAGGTCATAAATCCTCACGAGCTTGGCTAGCTCATCCTCTATCTTGTCAGCCTTGGTGGACTTATCTCTGAACAAGCAGATGAGTTTAGGTCTGAGTCTATGCAGCTCTTTGTAGAACTGATTGTGCAAGGTAATTTGAGGGGGGGGCTGGGGGGGGTTATGCCAACCAGTTAACAACACATTGGTAATTTCATTAAGTTTGTTCTTATGCTGCAAAAATCCTAACAATCTGAAAACTTGTAAAAACTAGTACACAATTTACACAACTCATCTGTTGGTACCTGGCTGCTGGTGAAAAGCAGAGTGTTTTTGTAGTGTGAGATCTGTACACAACATGAGACAGCACGGACAAAAAATCCAAATTAATAAAAAACATTAACTGTACAATAATTATAGTAAAAATTAACATGTAACACGGTAACATGTGTTACATGATGTGCCAGTAAGTCATTAACAAGCAGAACATTGTTTTGTGCTTATGGAAGAGATATTTTTCTATTACTAAAGTGTTTAAGTGATTAAGCATTTTTTTCTGTGGACTCCACAGTGCATCCTACCTGAACTGTTAAATGGATTTCGAGATGATCTCACAACCACACAGTTGAGCCTACGAAGAAATACAAACACGGGCCTGGTTAGCATAATAACACACTCACATTATACTGTTTAACATTTAAAAGAAGGTTGGCTACCGATATGTGGGTTACTCGACAATGGAACACTTATTCAATATACTCACGGTATGCTAGTGCATAACCGGGGGACAAGAAAAACAACAACCGACGAACATCAGTAAGCACACATTATATGACGCAAACATGCATTATGGGAAATGTAGTTCTTCCAGGAAACCGGCCTAAAACATCACACCGATAAAAAGTAAAGTAACAAATATTTGTCACATTTAACAACTTCTAAAGTTACCATTACCATTACTACAGATATTTAGTGTGCACACTGTACGGATGCATTCCCAGTTTCAAATTTAAATCATCTTTAAAAATTCAATGCAAAACAAAACAGTTACCATTACTTACCAAATCAGGGCTGATGACAAGACAGCACTTAAGAAAACAACAACAGTGAGACAAATAAAAAAAACCCGAGGTGGTGGCTTGAAGCAAGGGAATAAGAAAATGCCTAGCAAACAAATGAAAACTAATTTAACTGTGTTGCACATCCACACCGGCTGGTAAAAATTCAAATTGGCCGCTTCGCATTGAGGCAAGTTCAAGATGGCTGACTCAGCTTGCCTGAGAAGGAGATAAGACCCATAGATATATATAGAACGCTAGATGCCTTATGGCGGAGTCTTAAACGGCATCACAGGTCGGCCATCTTACCACAGGTTCGCTTCCTGGCAGAATCTGTTGAACCTGAGGTAAACCAAGGTAAGGTCAGTGATATGCTGAAACATTATTATTCTTATCTCGATGAAATTTTGACGGATTTACAAATGGTTGGATTTATTAGAAACAGTATTAACGTGGTTATAATCCTGGATGCTTGGACATGTTGAAATCGCAGATTTTCTCTTCAGAAAACGGTTTAGTCAACGTTGTGTATGGCTAGGCTGCTAGCTAGCACCTAGTAATTTTACGTCGAAGTCAGAGGCAGAATTGGTGTTTCTTTTCAATATAACTAAAGTTGCACATGATTTTCAATTTGGGTTTGGTTTGTTTAAAACATCTTCCATTCTTATTTCTACAGGAAATTTGTTTTTCAAAGAGAACATGCCGGACTTTTGTGCAGCTTATGGCTGCGCTAATCATCGTAGTCTTGACACAAGAAAACGAGGCATTAGCGCAATGTGGATGTTGGGTCTTCGGACACCGAGTTTCAGCTCCTAATTAAATATTTCTAAACAATGTGTTTCAGACTGGTTTTCTATGATTTCATATATGTAAATGTAAATTATACTGTACATTGAGGACATTTGATAATGCTGAAGGTTACCGTTTACTGTTTATACCAATATTAGTGGTATTAACCCTTTCAAGCATGAATTATAAGAAACAGTGCCACATGTTTTTTGCATACAGTATTTTACTTCCAGAGACACATACAGTGATGCTTTTTTATTTCTTGGTCATATTTTACCTTATTTTTTAAATGTATTTTGACAGTTTATTCAAAATTATTAATTAGATAAGCTTTTCATATTTATATTATCTGGCTATTCTATAAAAATATGGCTATCATTTTTATTTTCCTGTTTATCACTAAAGAAAGTTTGGTTATTACAATGTATGAATTTACATATATAAATATTCATTCTAGAGTAAGTGACAGTGTATTGCATGACTCACTGATGTCCCCTGAAGTGGCAAAATTACAAATATCCACCCAAGAATATACTAGAAAACAGCTGTCAAATAGGTGTCCACCGTAGTGGATGCTACGCATGAAAGGGGTAAATTTATATTGTGTATTCTGTGATTATGGTACATTATGAGCATGCATTATATTGAGAGGCGGATGAAGTATTGTCAGAGGTGGGTAAAATGTTCAGTTAAGTTTATCCCCTACATGTATGGTCTCAAGGCCTCAATTATTCAAGTATGCAGTGTCTACAGTATATACATCTGTGTACAGGGTGGGGATTTCAACATAGAGCCTTTCTTATAGCCTATTTGTAATAGGAAATATTAATCTACCTGTTTCATAACATTATTTTTAGGACATAATCATTAATAACAATTGAGTATAATTATTACATCCACCCATGTTTATAACAAACCAAACCGTTTGAAAATCTGTTGAAATTTGATCAAGTTATGGTCCTCTGAAAAGTACTTTTACACTACCAACAGCGTTATGGGTGAGAGAGCTACCTGTGGTAAGATGGCCGCCAGGCACGGACGTTCGACTTTGTTGGCTGGCAACGCGGACGAGGCATCTAGCGTTCTATATATATCTATGATAAGACCCACCCACCATAACGTCATGACGTCTTTAACATCATGACGCGACTGTGTGGTTCCAAAACTTTTTGAGCGATCCACACAAATTAGCTCTAAAATACTGAGCCCTACTCAATTAAAATGGCAGAAATCTAAACAGAGCTCAACACTTTATAGTTTATTTTACTACATAGCGACATTTGACTGGTATGGCCTCATTAGTTATGAGCTATTACAGCTGTTTGGGTTTACAGTGTGGTATGTTACAAGCTGCAAACTTTTATCACAACATAGCATGATAAGAACTAGTTGAGATTCTCTGGTTTACTAGTTGTCAAAACGTCATTTTATTGTTAATGTTGCCACGGTTTGTTGCTGTACTGTTATATTTCTCATCACCCCGAACTTAAAATCTACTGGTAAATCTTACCTTGGATATACAGGGGGTCCTATATGTGATTTTCTAGTTTCATAGATTAATAGTTTATTTATAAAGTGCTTTTCATAGATAAAAATCACAAAGTGCTGAACATATAATGGGTACAATAAAACAACATAATAATTTAATAAAATAAATAACCATCAACCAAAGGCTTTCCTGAATAAAATCGTCTTCAAATGCTTTTTAAAGCAGTCCATGGAGTCGACCACAGGGAGGAACAGGGTCATTCCAGAGTCTGGGGGCTACAGTAGGAAAAGCCAAATCTCCCCGGGTTTTAAAACAGCTCTTTGGGACCTTCAGGAGGCTCTGACCTAAAGACTGAAGGGTGCGCCCTGATGAGTAGGACACAGGAAGTCTGCAATATACTTGGTGGCCCGACCATGTAAGTCAAAACTGAAATTTTAAGTCAATACAAATTTTACTGGAAGCCAATGAAGTCTTGATAAAATAGGGGGGATGTGGGCTGTTCTGGGCATACTAGTCAACAGTCTGTTGGCAGAATTCTGCACAAGTTGAAGTCTGTTAAGAGCCGCCTTATCGAAACAAGTGAAAACAGAATTACAATAATCAAACGAAATGAGACAAAAGCATGAATGATCATTTCAAGATCTGATTTTGACAACATCCTCCTAACATTAGAGGAGGATAAAAGCTATAAAATGATAAAAACAATTTTTGGTCTACTGTCATGAATGATCCTCCAAAGACACCTTGATCAAACACAATCCCAAAATTTCTGAGGCTGGTTTTAACAGACGAGCCTAGAGCAGTAAGATGCTTTTTTTAATCAGGGGGATCGTTTTATTGGCAGCAATGATCAGAGTTTCTGTTTTGCTTGAATTTATCTGAAAGTTATTTGAAAAGAGCCAGTTTTTGATGCAAGACAAACATTCCAGGAGAACAGATAAAAAGTGAAACTCTGAGCCACTGAAGGAACAACACACATGAAAATCATCAGCATAAATGTGATAGGACACATTTTTAAAACTGCGAATCAGCTGACCAAAAGGCCTCAGGTACAACAAAAAGAAAACAGGACCAAGAACAGAACCCTGCACAACACCACATGACAGGTTGGACAGGTTACATTGTTGAGAACAACATTAAAAGTTCTTCCTTTCATATATGAGGAAAACCACTGGAGGACAGATCCAGAAAACCCCAACTCTGATTCAAGTCGATTTATCAATACACAGTGATCTACAGTATGGAGAGCAGACGTTAAATCCACTACCTTTCCTAAATGTTGGAAACAAATGATTTGGGCCTGTAGTTTTTAGTTTTAAGTTGAGCTTAGTTTTTCATTTTCTAATGTTAGTTGAATCACATCAGGTGAAGTTGCTGTTGACCACTTCTTGTTTTAAGTGTTGCAGCGAATTTTGATCTTAACATATTATATTTATGGTAAACTGGCATCTCAGTTATTTGCTGACAAAATGACACAATCATAACATGGTATCATGATACGAATATTGGAGTCCTGCTGGGACTGTATGCAATTTATTTTACCCTAATGTGAACAGAATTTAAACAATGGAAAGTTTATTACACATGAGAATTGAATTTTGGTCTGACAATCCTGGTTTGTTTTGAATGGGGGTTAATGGGAGAAAAAGTTGATTTTTTTGACACTTGGAGCAATGCAGTTCAAAATATTTAAGTCCCAGCTCTTTCGCACTCAAAGTTAATTAAATTCATTTGTTTTGATGGGAAATTTGTGTATGTACAGGGAAAACTCTGAGAGTGAGACAAGCTTGTTTCTGAAATTTTCAGAATAATCTTTTGGGCGAGATTTAGAGTGTGGAGGGATTTGGGGAAATTTTTACATTTTTGCTAAAACTTAACCTTTGATTGCGTCAAACCCGTAAAAGATATAAGATGTCCCTTCAGTCAGTAAAGATTTTATCTTTCATGACCCATTTTAAACTTTGAATGATGTTTGATGTAATGATGGGCTGAAAAGTCACAGTTTTTTGTGAATTACATAAACACGACAATAATCATGACACACTATTCCCGATTGAGATGCACACGGGAGGCGACGTCGCTCCTTCTCCATTAATTTCCTATGAAACTTGCGTGACGAGGTGAAAATCGCAGCCCTCCTCCAGCCAAGCAACAGGCGACATTCATGCATGTGAAATGTTGCACTCATTTACATAGACGTAATCAGCCTTGAGGTCCGCCATGACATGATGATATTCACCATGCTGTTTCTTTGTTTGTAAAATAGGATGAACCCAGGTTTGTCTTATTCTTTTGTACAACAGAGTTATTTCGAGCAAAATCTTCAGAGTCTTCATGCTTCACACCTTGTTTGTCATGAACTGCTTTTGAAAATTCTCTCCAATATAAAAACCAATGAAATTTTTTTAGAGAAAAGCGATGCGAGAGCGCGATGTCCGTTGCTGCTGTTTGTTGTGTCCTGTGTTCAGTTTCACCAGAGTTGGCAATGAGTTTCGCCTGTTGCTGTTGTTGGAGGAGGTTTTTAGGATGTCATTCTGTCCATCTCTCCAACAGTTCTGGGTAAATACCAAAGTGAAACATTAATCGAAGGAATTCTTTTGAAATTGAAGATTTTAGACTGAGAAGATTGCTCTCCTTGAACTATCTGTTGAGTTTTTATCTCATGTGTCCTCATATCTCAACATGTACTAAAAACACTGACACGCACTTTAAGAAATCAATTTCCAGACAAACTCAAAAACTTTGTTAGCTATCTCCTCAAACTTCTCTAGCAGTCCCCCTGAGCTGCTGTACTGTACTTTGTGTTTAGTGTTAATTGGCCAATGTTAAAACGAGTGTAAGCATTGTTAACATTTTACCAGTTAGTGTTGGCATAGCCAGTTGGAGGTTACAGCACATGTTCACTTTACTGCTAGTGTAGCTGCAGACTGGCAAAATCGTCAGTGATCTTTGATGAACAAATGATAAAAATTAAACCGATTTATATGTAATCTAACACGTCTGGATTTCCATTCATGTTTATATACTTGAAAGACATACAGTAAATACCAAATGACCAGAGAAATTGGTGTGTAAGGATGTTTGATAGGTCTTACAAAGCATCAGATAAATCACACCAGCTGAGTATTTAACCAAGTTCAGCTCTCAGCTTTACTTTGTTTTGGAGGCTTATTCCAAGAAAGTCTCAAAGCTCACATCATGAAAGGTCCACTGACATCACCTACAGACGAGAGTCACAGTGGTAAAAGACTGAAAGTTAATGAGCAAAAGACCATTCTTTAGTCAGACAGACAGAGTTCAATCCCATTTGGATAGCAACTGTCTTTGAGCTACACAAACCAATCTCTGTTCCCGGAGCCAAGAACACTTTTTCTTTTTTTGTTTTGGCTGACAATCTTTGGCCAACACAGGAAATGAAAAAATCCCTCAGGCGATCAATAGAGTATCACAAAAGTCAGAGGGTGTGCAGAAGAAGAAAAGTGAGTTACTTTGAGAGCTACAAGAGCTTCTTTAGAGCTAACTGTTAGAAACATCAGGGAGTCAAAATCTCCTCTCTGCATACCTGACTGGCATTAATGCTTATGTTTATAATGTCACAATAAATTTTACTCTGCAGCTGCAAAGAAATGAATGTGAAAATCCTGCATGTTCAACTCGTCTCCTCCGGCGTGTATCAGTCGCTTCAGCTCTGCTGTTATCTGAACACCTCAGGCCGTCTGTTAACAGCCAGGTGGAAATTATGAGGATTCATAATGGATTTGTTCTAATAAATTGTTATAATGACTTCTGGTGTTACATTTTAATGCTTATGTGGGCTGGTCTCAACACATTTCCACGTACTTCAAAGATATATTATTGAGAAAGTACTCCATTGAAACTCATTATCATTAAAGTTATTGTTTCCAGTGTGCCATGTCCTCTCAGCCCTGCACCCAGAGCTAGCTTTCATGTCTCTGAGCTCAAAGTTTTGTTTCTCTCTCTCTCTCTCTCTCTCTCTCTCTCTCTCTCTCTATATATATATATATATATATATATATATATATATATATATATAGTAGAAAGTAGTTGTATGTTCATTCGCATGCAGCTACTTTCTTTCCATTCCTCTGTAGCTCTGCAACAGATTGCTGATTTGAACGGAGCCAGTCTAGATCAATAGAACATATCTTAATCCTTGGCCCCGTGATAGTAACATGTGGAAATGAGACGATGAACTTATGTACACAACTTTGTAATGCATGAGAAATCTATGGCTATTGCACTGAGGTGACATGAATAATTTAGATTTAATTTAATTTAATAATCCTGGGGTTAATTATAATGATGTAACTAAATTTACTGGGTTCACCCAAGTCAGGGGCTCAGGTCCTCGAGGGCCACAATCCTGCAGGTTTTAAAATAAAATAAACAATAAATAAAATAAATAAATAAATGTTTCCCTGCTCAAACAAACCTGATTAAACAGCTTGTTGCCAAGTTCTGCCTAAGCATGTTAACACTTTAACCTGACTCAGAAGTGCTGCAGCAAGAAACATCCAAGACCTGCAGGACAGTCTCTCTCGAGAATCAACTTTGGACACCCCTTACCTATCTGAACAGTTTATTACAAAACAACAAATATGACACCAAAGTACAACATTCAACAGCTCCACTGCTTTATTGTTCCCCAAAAAACTATAAATTCCACAAAAACAGAGTCTGCAATCACCACAAACACCAGCTCAAACCCCTCATCCTCAGCTGAGACTTGAACCAGGAACTATCACATCATTAGGCGACAGTGCTAACCACCACACCACCATACCGTCCAGAATTAGACTAAATTAAATTAATTTGAATGTGTATTTACCCAATGGATCTACTATGATCGCCAAATTTTGAAATAACTCAATTTAACTCAATAAAACACATACCTTTCATTTAACTTTAACTCTGATTGAACTCATGAAAGATAAGAAGTGAAAAAAAAAAATCATTAAACCATTCTTACAGACCCTGTCATAATATATCAAGAAGACGATGGAAAATTAATAAAGAACTTCAAACTATAAAGTTCAGTTGAAGTTTGTCTCAAGCAAATCATCATCCTCCCTCCTTTGAAGCTGTTAAGTGTTAAGTCTCTTGAACCTAATTCACTTTGAAGTGTGTACATGTGTGTTATTGTGTGTGTGTGTGTCAGTGAGTATGAGCTTGTCCTCATGTGTAGGTGCATATGAGAAGTGTGTAAGAGCGAGTGTGTATTACAAATTCCTAGAGAGACCATGTGCGGAGCAGGATGCTGCGATGCTTGTGTGTGTGTTCAACCAACGATGGATTCAATCAAAGAGTCAAGGTTGGTCAGCGCATCAAGGCCGCACCAGCTCCATAATAATGTTTCATTGGAGGATAGCGGTGTTTGAGATGTGTGAAAGCTTGGGGGGGGAAGGCTTGACTGGGGAGTTGTTTCAAAGACACTGCTAATGCTGCGCACCCCCACGGGAACCCAAATTACTGCCCAGGGCCAAACTGAAATCCCCAGCTAGAACAGAAGAGGAGGAAGTGGAGACACGAACAGGGAGAGAAAATGAAGGAGGGATGATAAAAATACAATTATCCTTGTACATATGAGAAAAATACAAGAACTATAAACTTTACCCTTCGTCGTGTTGATGAAGGAGGCTTTTAAATAACAAACAAGTGCTCACTCCTCTGTATTTTCAGACAAACAGGAGATGGGTGAGTTATAGAAAATATAAATAGTTTATTAATCAGAAAAAGATTTGGTACAGTTCTAAAGAGCTTGAATGTCAATATTTCTTTCTGAGTATCTATTCTTTATCACAATCTGAACCCTCTTAGTCAAGCTGCTAGTCAATTGTTTAAGTAGTTTTCAGGAATATTTCTGTAGACTTCTTGAAAGATTTTCCAAATCTCCAGATTGACTACAGACTAACATGTTTAAGACTGACACCTTGTTCAGTCATTAGTTTCCAGTTTCCTCTATGGTGCACCCTAACTAATGTCTCTCATTAATAATTTTGTTGAACATGAAAGACTGTCCTTGGACACATGCTTTAATATTCATATCTAAACTAGTTCCCACCAATCCTCAACAAAGTCTTGAGGAAAAATTCTTCAGACCTTTTGAAAGACTTTCCAAAGTTCTTTTCTGGATGTTTCTGTCTTTTCTTCCATTCAGTGTCCAGATGATCCCACACTACTTCAATAATGTTGAGGTCCAGGCTCTGGGGAGGATTAATCCCCCCATCAGACCGAATGTCACTGATTTTTAAGTCCAGTTCTTGTATCATGTGGCAAACCTCAGCCTTTTCCCCCTTTTTTCCTTCCTTAAGAATGGCTTCTTGGCATGGAAACTGTTTCTGATGAGGCTTCGGCCAACAGTAGATGGATCAGTTGAAAGTCCAGTTGTATGTCTTAGGTCCTGAGCCAAGTCTTCCCTGGTAGGGCTGGGCAGACCAATCCAAATATCAATATTATCGATACTAAAGTGAATATTGGTATCGATCGATTGAGACTGTTATTTTTCTTACAGCGGGCTTTGGGGGGCAAAAAGCCAAAGAATGTGAATAAGAGGAAACCAATAGTAGGTTTTGGTTTTCTTTAAATAATTTGCACTCTTGAATGCATTTTTGTCAAACCATTGTGTGATAAAAGTGAATAACAGTAATTTTTTGTTACATTGATGTTATTTTATGCTTTTTACAAATAAAAAATCTTAAATTTCAGTTTGTTAAAAAAAATTGATATGATAATAATCGGTACTGGGGTACTGCCCAGCCCTGTTTCCTGGATTTGTTCCTATTTCTTCAGGACATCCCTTTCAGATCCTGTATATGCTGTAGATGTTTTTTTAGTCCTGACACTTCTTTGTTATCCATTTGTCGAGTTTCCTCCTTCTAGGGACACACTGCACACCATGTTGAGATTTGCCAACTTTTCAGTTGACTGCTTTTTGAGAATCACCTTGTAGCAGCTAAAATCCTATCTTCTGTCTATCAAAATGTGTTATTGTTTATGTTTTCAGAAATAAAACTAAAGAAATGGGAACAAATGATGTATCTTTTAATAGGCTGCCGGTAATAAGGAGCCTGACGATCCAACTGAAAGCAGCTGGTTATTTGCTAAGTTGGCTGTTATGTGTCGAAACAACACTGGTTCATCCTTTGAGATCGGAGCCTTTTTTCTGCTTGAATGATTCATATGTCAGAGTTCAGTGACTCAAACTATAAGCACATATATCAGAAAATGGTCAGGTAAAAGGAGTGGGTTGAAATGATACGGTCAAAGACAGAAGAACCAAATCCTGAGTTCTGTTAGTTTTATGCTCATTTAGAAAAACAACAGTCAGACTGGTGAGTGAGAGCTGAAGAGATGGATAAATTTTATAATCTTACAAAGATTCTGCGACCATCAGAAACTCTGGCACTCTTCTTCCTCATGCTTTTACTATCCACAGCCATTTTCATTATTGCCTTCTTCATCATGATCACTGTCACGGTCGAGCCGTCATGATTACCATCATCGCCATAGACACCACCTCTACAACCGGCATAATGAAATGATTCAATCTGTGGATTCAGTCTGAAAACAAAAGTGTTGTGTCCAACACATCCACATGTCTCATTAGAGATGACACACATGGTGGTGAGGAGTGTTAAATCTCTGCTGGAAACACAAACCCAGTTTGTTTCCTCACCATTGTCATGTTTCAAACACAACTGCTGACATCATCTGCATCTTCAACATCAGCCTCAGCAAATAGCATCTCGTCACCTGGGAATGTTACATATCTGTCTGGAAGTCTGGATCACCTTGGTGTGTGTGTGTGTGTGTGTGTGTGTTGTTGAACAGTGTTACTGATGTAGCATGAGATGCATCCATATGAAAAACCCACTGCAGGTACCAAATTTATAAAAACCCAGCCACTGTAAACAAATGTGTGCCTCAGCAGAATTTCTAGAAATTGCATCCGAGATGTGAAAAGTAAATATAGACATAATTTATTTGCATCTGGCATTCACTGACCCTGGAGATCTTTGTGTGTGGGTTTGCATAGAGTATCTGTGTGTAAACAAACTCAGCCTCATCTAGATTTGGAAACCTTGATTAAATTTTCTCAATGTTTGATGTTGTATTTTTTTCTACATAAGAAGATATCAAGTGTGTTCACTGACACATTAACATAAACTGATGGTCCATTTTACCAGCTCCACCGAGGTAGTACCGGGTTGAACCCCCATTTTCCTGCAGAACTATGGAGAGAAACTCAACTTAACATCATTGTGTGTGTGTAATACATCATTTGTAAACTGTGTAAATCATTTTCTGTGTGCTTCTTCTATTCACTTCTCTATCTTCACCTAGAAATTACACATTCAAAATAAATTTACACATGCACAAATTACAAAAATGACCAAACAATAACTTTTTACACACAAATTGTTTACCTTCAACGATACAAATCTAAAAGTTTTGTGGTGAAAAAGGTTGTGTTGAAACAAATGCTTAAAAACATGTGCAGGAAATGCCTGATTTGCATGGATAAAACTGCATTATGACAGATCAGTTTATAACTGCGCAAACAGTTTTGAGACCTCTAACATTTCTAGGAAACCTCACAGCTTCGTACGTACACGGTGCGTTTAAGTACTGCTATACAGTTGTATTGAAAATATAAATTTCACTGGATTTTCTCTCCAGTTATTTCAAAGCTGGTTCTCTTTGAGAGAAAAGTTCACCTTTATGATAGATAGATAGATAGATAGATAGATAGATAGATAGATAGATAGATAGATAGATAGATAGATAGATAGATAGATAGATAGATAGATAGATGGCAGTGTGGAGATGTTAAAAAGGAAATCGTTATACAAGTTGAAAGCTCTGAGTCAGGGACTGACTGTTACAGGTCAGGGAGTCATGCTAATCATGACTTTTTCCACAGGAGTCTTTGTTCCGGAAGAAAGCCTGTTTATAATCGAGTGAATAATATTCAGCAGGTCAGATAAAAGCAGCTCTTGGGGCCAAAATCTTTCACGTTCATTTAATTATTAAACCTTTGTTACAGAGAAAGGTTATTCAGGGACACATTTTTATTGAGAATAAATGATTCAGAGGATACTTTAAATAAATGAACTACACCCTGATATTGCTTTCATGTCTTGCTGGCCTTTGACAACTTTCATTTTATTTTTACAACAGATCTATTTCTTGTCTTTCTGCTAACCTCTTCTGGAAGGACAGAAGTTTAAATGTCAAGCAGATGAGAAATAAAGGAGTCCCTTCCAACAACAACCAGGGTGCAACCCATTTTCTGTCTTTTTTTTCTGCAACTCATTGGTGCTAATAAAGTTTAAAGGACAACATGCCCTCTTTAGCCAAACCAGTGAATAAACTATATACAGCTGTTTCATTCATAATTCAACAAATGCTAAATATCCCATAAAGTAAATTAATAAAATATAAATTTTTAAGTGATTATTTATTTAATGACAATTAATGCTTAATTTAATATATTTTATTTATTTTTTTATTTTGTATTAACATTTTTTATCAATCTGTTTATTTATCTATTTATAAATACTTTTAAATTTATTTACTACTTTTATCTTATAAAGTTATTTCATTTGATCCGGACAGCGGCCGGGTTCACATGTGTTTTTAAGACCATTTTCTCGAGATAACGGATTATTCAAATGCAGAGTTGCGAAGGGGCTGGAGCTGCTCCTGGTCCATCACACAACCAACAAACATTCAGATGGACTTGTGCTCACTCCTATCGAGAATTTAGGGAATCAAATCAGCCTAAAACATGTCTTTGGATTGTGGGAGGAAGTCCGGAGAGAGAACCCATGCATACATGGGGAGAACATTAACTGCACACAGATTCCTCCTAGAAACCTACTTGTTGTTAACACGTAAATAATAAAATAAAAACATGAAAATAAATATAAAAATGAGAAATATTACAGTAAGTATCTACATTAATAAATTAAATAGGATTTTATTGAGTGTGTTTGTGGTCTATTGGGAGAATCACGGACCTCCTCCAAACCCTCCTTCACGCTTTGGATGCGGGAGTCTGGCTCTGAAGGAGATTTGCAGGGCTCCCAACATCTTTACTGGTGGATCCAAAGGCCATCCCAGTACAGAGCTGTTCTGTACTGGGATGCCTCAGTACAGCAACAGATGCAAGCTGACTTCAGATCGAGCTACATCCATCACTGATCATTACATCTGATTTCACTTCTATCAAGTCTGACAAAGCCTTAAATTGCGACGAGTCTGACTGTTTAGCTTTACCACTCACTCGTTCCCATAATTACACCATGACTGTAGCCCCTCCCATCACCTGTCACATGGTCTGTTTTGATCCATTAAATCAGGTGTCACAGACCACCTTAATCATCTCGTTATCTCGAGGAAAGAACACGTTTTCTTGAGATAAATTATCCTCATGACAACACAGTCCTCATTGTCTTGAGATAACGAGAAAACTAACTCGTTATCTTGAGATAATGATTAAAAAAGAATAATCGCCGATAACGGCCACTCTCGGCTTCTGCAGAACATTTTATTTTGCAGTCCTGTTTTTATTTTGCTCTCATTATTTCGGGTTCTTAGATTCAGATGAAGGGACGTGGTCATCTGTCTGGGTTTGGCCACAGTGCTGCACTTGAGGACGTGAACTGTAAATTCACAATAAATCGCTGCATTCTGCTTTTATTTACATTTCACACAACACCCCAACATCCTTTTGATTGGGATTGTAAGTCTAACAGGTCCTCAAGGCCACAATTCTCTGCTACAACACACCTGATTAAAATAAATCAACTCTTTTGGAAAGAAAATGAGTCAATCATTTGAATCAGGTGAGTTGTAACAGGGAACTGGGACAGGGATCCCGAGGACCACGACTGGGAAATGCCCTTAGAAATCTAACAGATTGTTTGTTATTATTTCAGGAAAACCCAAATTTTAGTTAATAACTACAAAACATGTAACATTCTTGTTTTTTGTGGTGTCAGTCAGAAATGATTGCAATCGTCTGCATTTGCTTCTGCAGCCAACAACAGAGCATGTGTTTCCAGACATCTTTGAGTTAGCAGAGCCGGGTCAAGCAGGGTAATAACACTGCTGGACCGGAGCTGCTCAGAATTTAAAAGGGCAGACCTTTTGATACTTGGGTGGATGTGATCCCTGCTGGACATCATCAGAGGTTACCAACCTTCACCAAAGAGTATCTCACTCAAGAAATGAGTAAATTATGGATGGTATTTTCTTCTACTGTCTGGAACACAGATACAGGGAAATAAATAAATAAATAAAAAAAAAAAAAAAAAACACTGAAAAAAGGATATTGGATGATAACATCTACTTTTTTTTTTTTAACCCTGTCCTGTCCAGCATCCTAACATACAGAACGGTGGTCTGTGTGCCATATTTTGCTTGACAGATTTGCTCTACCAAGGGAGACATGTTATATACATGGCTGCCCTTGATATTTTTATTATTTTTATTGTAATCTTATTTTCTTTAGTCTTATATGTCAGTACCGAACCTGACAGGGAGATAGAGGAAGAGAAAAAAAAAAAAAAGGGAGAAAAGGACAGAGTTAAAATGTGGAAATAACAGTTGTCTATGCTGCCCAGAACATATCACAAAAAAAAACAACAACAATATAAACTACCACAGTACTACATGATACCAAAAGAAAAATAGGATGATGATGATGTAAAAAATTACAATAGTCAAACGTACCTGCAGACAAACATCAGCTACATTTAGTGAGAAGCGGATGGAGAGACAAGCACGTTTGTGAGCATGCACGTGTTAACATGCATGTTTGGCCATGCAACAAGGAGGAAATGTGTACCCATGCTACTTTAATCTAAATCTCCGCTCAGCTTTATTTATACAGCCCGCTTCAAACACCACTGTAACCCAAAGTGTTGACAGAGAAAAAACTAAAATGAGGACAAACACACCAAACATGAATGTCTTAAAAAGAAGACTTTTAAGACAGCAAATAAAACCAGTTCAATCAGAAAGATGTCACACTGGAGACAGAGAGGTTAAAGTAAACAAAAACATATAAAAAGGAATATTAAACCAAGCAGCTGTCAGGATCAATAAAAACAAAGACCATTTTAAAAAAAGGAAAGATTTAAACTTTCTTTTTAAAGCACAGAGAATATCTGTGCCCATAACCCATGAAAGTAGCTGGTTCCAGAGTAGAGGAGTCTGAAAACTAAAAGTTTTACCCCAGCGCTGTCAGATTCACTTTAGTTCAGGGGCCACATTCTGTACAGCATAATTTGATCTGAAGTGGATTGGAACAATAAGATAAGGTTGCCAGTCCATTGCAGGGCCAACACAGAAGCACAAATAACTCACACTTACATTCATTCCTAGGGAGAATTTAGAGTGACCCATTAACCTAATGTGTGTGGTTTTGGACTTTGGGAGAAAGACAGAATACCCAGAGAGAACAACCTGGAATTTCTTGAGCCACAAGTGAAGTTTTAAGATTCATTTGCCTCATTTTATTATTTACTATAAATAATATCATATATATTGGAACTTACAGATCACAACTGATCTACAAAATCACAAAACATTTAATCACCAGTATGTGGAAGTGGAAAGAATTTGATATGATCTTGTGCTGTAAAAGTCCTAGAAACTAGAAATTCTTGAGTTAATTTTTATTTCCAACTCAAGGATAATGTTCTTAACTATAATTTCTTTTCAGTTTCTTTCAACATTCACAGCACTCACCTCCAGGCCAGCATCTGTATTTTTTATTTATTATTTATTTATTTATTTGCTAGTTTCACTTGTTAATTCTGGTAAACTAATTTTAGTTAGTTTATGAGGTGCCACTTCACAGTTTAATTAGTCTCAAGCAGTAAACACGTTTAGCATTATGTAATCACATTTAGATGTAAGAACAAATTTAGGTATAAGGTTGTTGATGCAGCCTTTGTTTAAGAGCTGGACATGCCGGTATATCTTGGAAGAAAAACACTACTTGGTCATGTTACCTTTGGCCTGCTTGCACACACCTCGAAGACTGGTGATGAGCAATACCGTTTAATGAGCACTGGTGTGTAGCCCCGCCCAAAAACAAATTAGGTCAATTAAGAACAGATATACAATAACAACAACACCCCCACTTGTTCTTAGACTGACAGTGTACAACACAGTGCATCACATACATTCACAATAATTCATTTACATACCAAATGGAAAATACATAAATTTATCCATTCTGATTTTTGTTACAGATTTAGTTAAAATATCTGCTACCATGTCAACTGTAGGACAGTAATAAAGTGTTACCTTGCCATCACTGAGCACAGATCGGACAAAATGATATTTAATATCAATGTGTTTACACCTTTGACGACATTCAGGGTTCTTTGAAAGAGCAATGGCACCCTGATTGTCCTCAAAGACTGTCACTGGTGCACAAGTGCATTGTCCAGTCCATTTATCAAATTGACGAGATAGATACTTTCTTGTACAGTGTTCCTGTGATGGATCCAGCAAACACAACGACCTTCAGAGTAGAAAGTATCACTTGGACTCAGCAAAGACAATTATCGATTAAGCATATAAACGCTCCATGAGTTTAGGTTAGCCTCACGAAAGGCGTCAGAGGTGAACTCAGGAATGTTCTTTGTCTGTGAACATGTAAACGTCCACTGGTATGACTGTTCAGTGGGATTCTCGAAATTAGCCAAAGACCTCACAGATGCACAGATCTGTTTAAGTTGTCATTTCTTGTAATAAACCATTTTTTATTATACATCAAGCTGGCATCCGGAGCTCTTTTTACCTCTCAACTTTTCCCACATCACCTGCTTCAAGCAGTTCACTACATAGTTTAGATCTTGGCTTTAACTCAGCAAACACAGAAACACGATCACCCATTTTAGATCACACCTAAGACTCGTAAACAGGGTACAAACATGATTCAGGCAAAAATGAACAATATGCACAACAGAAATTCAATGACGTCATCAGTCACATGACCAGACAACCTTTCAGGTGCTTTTATTTTCTTTTATAGATGATTTTAAACTAAAATCAGAGCTGTTTCATTTAAATGTGTTTTTGTGATGAACTTATGTTCATCAGCTACATGGAAGCACACATTTCATTGTAATTATAATAAATAGTCCATGTGTTGTTTTTTAAATATCTGTTTTTTTTCCTCTGGCCTCTTTTTTTTTTGTACATCTTTCATTTTTACCATCAGTAATCCCACTGGCTGCATCGTGAATATGTTTTTACTTTTAAACATTTATCCCTTCTGGATATTATAAATAATCCAGTTTCATTATATTTTCCCTTCTGTCTCAGTCTATTCCCATCTGCCTCCAGTGATTCTTTCAAACCTCATTTTTCTTCATCTTGTCTCTAATCTTACCTCCCTCTCTGACTCTCGTTCCCTCGTTTTCCTCCCCCTTCTCTTCCCAGCCTGCATCACATGCCTCCATGTCACTGATGTCAGTTTACTTGTGTTCGTAAAGACAAACCATCCTGTTTATTCAGAAGATATTAGTAACAACTACATTTCTAATTAGCATAATGTGGAAATGTTAATTAACATTTGTCACTGACAATAGAGTTCATTAGATTTTACAATGTGTGATCTTGCAGTGAAGGAGCCTTTCACAGAGCCTGCAGCAGTTTGGTTATGTTTTCATGAAACTTGCTTACAATTCCAGCGTTAGTACCATCCAGTCAGAGAAGAAGTGGTGAAGAAATAAAATTATAAAAAAAAGTGCTGTACTAACAGGAAGTTCAAAAAGAAAACTGGTCAGTCAAAGTGAAACAAGCGAAACCAATAGGTATAAAAACATAATAAATGAGAACCACCTCCAAGGTGGAAAACTTCCCTGGATACATGTAAATAATGACCGATTTGTGGTACAAGATGAAAACTAAGCAATCATTAAAGTCATTAGCAATTATCCTAGTGAGATGTTTTGCTGAAATGCAAAGTAAAATTTAACAGGTGATGTTGAAATATGCATGACAAGTATCAGTGAGCTGGTCATTAATTGCAGGTACAGTATATGGCCTCAAATGCAAATGTAGAGTTTTCTGGAGGAAATTGCTAAAGTGCATCATTAATGCAACTGCTTCTGGTGGATGTGATGCATATTAGAATGAGACATATTTACAGATGGAGCTGATATTTTGAGCAAACTGATGATTCAGCCCATGCTGACATTCAAACACAGCAAAACAAGAGAAGTAGAAATGGAAGTGGAAGACAAAGATGTGCACGAACATAAAATAATATCTTAAAAAATCTAAGTGTTTATTTCAGCGAACCTTAACTCACCCTCCAGGTGATTTTTAATCGCTTGCAGGCAACAATGTTTGCATTGTTGCTTTTACATTGTTTGTTTCTTGCACCTTTAGTAGGATGTTAAAGGATAAGTGCAACCTAATGCTTCATACTATGCAGAGAGAAGAACAGATAAAGGCTTTAGTTGCAGGTTTATATTTTGATGTGTAAAGAGATCTTCTGGGATTTAAATCATCTTTGGATCTAATGGCTGTAAATGAATTATACTGGTAATACAGAATACCTCCTTTCTTTTAGATTAAGTCTTTATTTTAGAGAGAGTATTTTCAAAACTAGGCTGCACAGCAGTGTGTTGGCTATCATGGCGGCCTCACAGCAAAAACTCACTGGGTCTAGCCTTGGCTAGTGAGGTGTTTGCATATTCTCCACATGTTTGTTCTCTATGGGTACTTCAGCTTCCTTCCAAATTCTAAAAACATGCATGTTAGCTTAATTGGTTTGTTTGTGTTTGGCCGAGCAAACAGGGCCGGTTCGGGAGGGCGTCCCTGAGAAGTCACAGACAGGGACAACATGTCAGGCGGACGGCCCGGAGGCCGAGCAGGCAACAGGGCCGGTTTCGGAGGGCGACCCGAGGGTCAAGATGACATGGGCCGGACCTCAGGAGGACGACTCAGCTGACGTGCAGGCTGGATCTCTGGCGGACGGGCCGACGGCAGCTGCTGGATCTCTGGCGGGCGCGCTGACAGCAGGATCTCTGGCGGGCGTGCTGACGGCAGGAGCTGAATCTCTGGCCGGCGCGCTGAAGACAGGTGCTGAATCTCTGGCAGGCACGCTGACAGGTGCTGGGTCTCTGGGCTGCGCGCTGACTGGAGCAGGAACTCAGGGCTGCGCACTGACTGGAGCAGGAACTCAGGGCTGCGCGCTGACTGGAGCTGGGACTCAGGGCTGCGCGCTGACTGGAGCTCTGGAAGACACACAGAATCTATTAATTCTGGCGGACAACTGGGGACCGGAAGAGGGAGAGGAGCGTCTGGACCAGGGACCTCCTCAGGAACAGGCACCAGAAGAGAGGAGCAGGACTGGGGTGCAGGCGTCGGAGGCTGCGGAGCAGACCCTAGAGCAGGAGTCGGAGTCTGGACCTCCGCAGGCAGGGTCTCCGGAGACAGAGCAGAAAGGCTCTCCGGATATTGAGCAGACAAGATCTCCGCAGGCTGAGCTGGCCGTGTCACCCGTCGTATGATGAGCTGGGTAAAGCTAGTGAGCAGCCTCTTACCATAGTACACAGAGGTGTTGTTATAAAAATTGAGAAACCATAGGGGTGAAAGTTTAATACTACGCCCTTCTCATAACTACATTGGGATACAGTTCATTAGGTCTGATGAGGCCACCAGACGTTTAGAAGGGGGAGGGTGTAACCAGGTACAAAATGAGGACGAGGCACTGGACTTGGAGGTGACACTTGGAGATTTGAGCCTGGGAGCTGGAGGTGACACTGGAGACGTGGGCAGAGGAACTGAAGCATTCATTATACTAGGCTGGTTTGTCTGGGAAGCAGGTATCGGAGTGTTAGCTGTCTCCGATTCGGGATTGGGTGGTCCAAAAGTCTGGTATAATTCCTCTGTAAAACTTTGAAATGTGGCAGACACTGGCAGGCCCCTCTCCCAGAGTTCAAAACCCCATGACTGTGCTGGACCAGACAGACAAGACACAACGTAGGCCATCTTAACCCTTTCGGTTGGGAAAAAGGACGGACAACGGTCAATTTCCCGCGCACAGTGACTCAAAAAGGCTTGACACAGACTTGGGTCTCCAGAATATCGGTCAGCAGAAAACTCATGAGTCGGATTACCAGACGGACTAGCGTGCGGGTAGTGGATCTTCTTGGGGGCGGACTGAGACAGAGGGGCTTGTGAGGATTGGTAGCTCAAAGCGGATCTTGAATTGACGCACCGATCCCTGAGACCTGATGAGTCCATAGTTTGGCCAGATCGTACTGTCACGAACCAGGAATGTGGACTCATAAAATATCAGGAACCCAGGAATAGGAGATGGAGTTTTATTGAACAGATAACAAAAGTTCAGGATAATACAGGTACTGACAGTTATTAGAGAGTCCGGGTGATGGAAGGCTGCGGCAGGTGCTTCGGTGAATACTGACAGAGCGAAAAAGCCAAGTCCGTGATCTAAAGGCAAGGTCCAGAGAGCAATCCAGGAGTCAGTATCCAGGGAAGCAAATAATTAATCAAAGGCAGAGTTACCAGTCAGGGAGCAGGCAGAGGCAGAAGTCCAGGTTCGGGAATACAGGTCGATGGCGGACAGGCAGGCAGAAAAGACTGAGTGATAAATCGGGGAGCGGGCTGAGACAAAAATCCAGGTACCGGAATAAAGGGTCTACGACAGGCAGGCAGGCAGACAAGGCTGAGCATCAATAAGGGAGCGGGCAGAGACGAAAGTCCAGGTGCAGGAATAAAGGGTCGGTGGCAGGTAGGCAGGCAGGCAGGCAGACGGACGGGTAAACAGGTAAACGGGGAAAACAGGCAGAAAACAGAGGCTGGATACGTGCAGGGATAAACCGAGACGATCTGGCAGCTAAGAGTTGAAACAGGCAGGTATATAAAGCGCTCCAGGCAGGTGGAGCGCATAAGCAATCAAGCCTGAGTGCGGGGAAGATGCCTTCAGGGCAGCTGGGAAAACCGGGCGCCGTACCACAGAGCATGACACCAAGCAGTAAAGCAGCGAGGACACAGAAAGTCATTTCAAAATTGACCCAAAAATACAAAAGAATGAATAAACTAGCCTGCAATTAACTCCTTATGCCCGACGGTTCAAGTTCATGTGTGTAAAAAAGTGACTTTCATGATGTAAGGATATTTTATTTATAACTTGTCTCAAAGAAGAATACCTAATGCCACTAAATCAACTCTCCAAGTGCATTTAGTCAACAAAGTATTTTTTTAATAACAACTTTAAAATACGTATGCCACAAACAACAGCCCCACCATAACGAGTAACACCCGAAACAAAATGCAACACAACGCGTGATCCGTTCACTCCACCCCAACATATTGGGTACCAAATGAAACTAGAAAAGCTGCACTTTCATATGATACCAAGCATAAAAAGATATTCGCCAAGCACCTCACGTCAGTCTCAAAACAAACACAAAGCTAACCTTCGCATATCACAGCTAGCCTTATCAGATGTTTATCACCAAATACAGCACCAAATCCCAAAGCTTATTGAATATGCAAGATGCAAACACACCGAGCAAAACAACATTGTTTTGTGGAACAAGTCAAAGAAACTTATAACGTTTATGTTACTTACCATCCAGTAGAAGCGCTAGCTCCAAGTCACAGCCTCTTTAGCTCTCGTAGTGCTCTCAACTTTGGAAATAGAATGCCAGTATTAATCCGGGTCATGTCTCTTTCTTTGTTATTTCCTTTATATTCCTTATCTTTCTTTTATTTATGTGATAATTTGAATGACTGTTGGCTTTTTAAAGGTAATGTCGGTCCTGGTAGTCTTCAGGTGAACGTTTCAGTTTGCTTTGAAAATATGCGCTGCCATTGATTCAAGATTCAAGATTTCTATTGTTATCATGCAAGCATAATGACATTTTGAGGAGTTTCTGAAAGTAGAAATAAAACAGACACACATAAATAAGTAAAAAATAAAGATAAAATATATTAGAGATATGAGAACACCTCTAAATTTACAGAAAATGAGAAAGAATTCACAGCAGACAGTAATATTCACAGAGTGGATATAATACAAGTGCATCCTTGGGCAAGGATGGAGGGGTGTGTGTGTGTGTGTGTGTGTGTGTGTGTGTGTGTGTGTGTGTGTGTGTGTGTGTGTGTGTGTGTGTGTGTGTGTGTGATAAGGTGTAAATCTTCAATGTGTATGGCTGTGGAGGGTTGGGTGCATATGTGTGAGTATACTGTGTGTGTATGGGGGGGTATAGATGTTGAACTGGAGGGGGGGTATTGCTTTCACAGCACTGGTTTTATTGTTTCTGAATCATGTTCCTTGATGGAATCGGTACAAACAGTGCATTGCCCAGGTGGGTGGGGTTGGCTGAAATGCATCTGGCACTCTTAGACTCTGTAGATGGAGTCCAGATCTAGTAGATGGCAGCCCACAATCCCCTGAGCTGTCCTCACCACCCGGGCTAAGTTCTTCTTCCTGTGTTGTGCAGCTGCCATACCACACACTGAGACACAGGATGTTCTCAGTAGTGGTTCTGTAAAAGTTCACAAGCAGCTGAGAAGAGAGTCCCATCTGCTTCAACTTCCTGAGAAAAAAGAGCCGTTGTTTGGCGTTCTTCACCAGGCATGAAGTGTTCTCACACCAGGAGAGGTCAGAGGAAATGTGGATGCCCAGGAACTTAATGTTGTCCACATGCTCCACTGCCTCTCCATGTATGCAGAGAGGAGCTCCGGGACCTGCTGTAATATACTTTGCCCTCCTTTGTCTTGTTGATGTTAAGAACCAGATTGTTCTTGGAACACCATTTTGTGAGACTCTGGACTTCTTCTTTGTAGTGGGTCTCATCATTTTTGGATGAGACCCACCACGGTTGTATCGTCCACAAACTTCACAACCATGTTGGTGGGGTGGATAGCAGAGCAGTCCAGTGTGAAGAGGGCAGGGCTGAGCACACAACCCTGCGGCCTTCCTGTGTTGAGGATCACTGGTGAAGATGTTGACTTCCCTATACTCACCACCCGGGGCCTTTTGGTGAGGATGTCACTGATCCAGTCACAGAGTGATGCAGACAGACCCAGGTTGTGGAGCTTCAGGGCCAGCACATCTAGGAGAATGGTGTTATAAGGCTGAGCTGAAGTCCACGAACAGCATCCTAACATAAGTGTTGGGATACTGCAGGTGAGTCAGGGCCATGTGAAGGGCTATTTAGACAACATCCTCTGTAGAACGGTTCTATTTGTAGGTGAATTGCAGGTTGTCCAGGGATGGTGTCCTTGATGTGCTTCAAGAGGATCCACTCGAAACACTTCTTGATTACTGGGGTGAGAGTGACGGGGCGGTAATCATTGAGGCAGGTAATGGTTGTTTTTATGGACGCAGACAAAATGATGGAGGACTTCAGGCTCAGGTGATGTGAGCACATCGTCTTGTCCCTGTAAGCAACCGAGCAGTAGCGCTTTGGGCAAGTTGCAGTCGCTGTAGAGATGACTGGTCAATGCCATAATATAGGAAGTCGCAGTAATCTATGCGGGACATAATGAGCAGGTGGATATCTTTTTCTAGGTCATGCTTGGGCAGGTAGGGCTTTAACTTGCCAAGCAGCCTTAAATGGAAGAAAACACTTTTGACTACAGAATTAACCTGCCAGTGGAAGTTAAAGGAGTTGTCAATAATCACACCCAGATTTTTAGCATGGGTTCGACAAAACTACGTAAGCGGACCGAGAACACTAACTGTAAGATTTAGAAGCTTAGAACTTCCAAAAACCACAATATCAGTTTTTTTCCTTATTTAAGTGGAGAAAATTAAAATCCATCCACACTTTCAGATCACACAAGCAGCTGAAAAGGTTAGTCAGAGAATCCCCCTGTGGTTTTAAAAGGATCTAAATCTGGACATCATCAGCAAAGCAATGGTAAGCAATATTGTGCTTCTGAAAAATAGACCCAACTGTGTTAAAGGCTGCAGTCAGGTCTAAAAGAATCAAGACCGCAGGACTTCCAGAGTCAGTAACTAAAAACTTAATAATTAAATAATTTAAAAACTTAAAAGTGCAGTTTCAGTACTGTGGAGAGACTTAAAACCAGACAGAATTTTTTCATAAACTTTACTACAATCTAAGTGAGCATGTAATTGAATGTGCACAATATTTTTCTAAGACTTTTGATAAAAAAAAAAGGTAATTTAGAAATCGGCCTGTAGTTAGTCAGAAATGAAGGATCCAAGTTAGGTTTCTTTAAAGGAGGCTGCACAAGAGCAGCAGGAGCACAGCCTGAAGACAGGCAGGAATTAATCAGGGACAAAATGACAGGGCCGGTGGAGCTAAAAGTACTTTTAATTAGAGCGGGGTGACAGCTATCAAGGGGGCAAAAAGAAGGTTTTAAGTGAAAAACCACATCTGAGAGTTCAGAAAGTGAAACATGCTCAAACTACTCAAAAACAGCTGAGCACTCTGAGAAGACAGCAAGATCTAAACCGGAGGGACCTAATGGCAGCAATCGTGCCTATAAAAAAACTAAGAAATTTGTTGCATAATCATCATGAAGGTGCTACACAAGAGTACTTAGAAGGATTGATTAGATGACTTAAAGTGCTGAAAAGAACCTGGGGATTATGACTGTTGCTCACCACCAGGTTTGACATATAGCGTGTTTTAGCAGATTTTACAGCAGACTGATAGTTGGAGAGACAATCCCTCAATAAACCCAAAAGAGACCTGGAGTCTATCTCTTTTCCATTGTCTCTCTGCGCACCTGCACAAACGTCTGAGGGCGCAAATGGAATCATCCAACCACGGTTCAGATGCAGGTTTATAGCACCTAGTCACAAATGGCGCAATAGAGTCCAATATACCTGTGCATGTGGCGTTAAATAAATCAGCAAAATAATCAGCACTAATAGTACAGCAATCAATAAGACTGGAGAGGACAGAATCATGTACAGCAGCAGAAGATCACAACTCTGTCAGAGAACTTAACAGCTGCCGGCGCTTAAATGGAGAAGGCTGCAGCAATATGGAGAATAACACAGGCAGATGATCAGAGACACGTGTGCATCACATATTTCTGTGACATTAACATTTAGGCCATGAGAAAGCACAAGGTCTAACGTATGTCCCTTCTCGTGGGTTGGACCAGAGACATGTTGTATGAGATTAAAAGAGCCAATAGCTTGCAGAAAGTCTACAACCAAAGGTTTAGATTCACAGCAAACATGGATATTAAAATCCCCAATAAGAAACGCTCCTTCTTGAGAGCAATTCCAGCCACAAAGTCTGAAAAATCTTTGATAAAGTCCTTGTTAATTTTTGGAGGACGGTAGATCAAAGCACATAAAACAAGACTGCTGAGCTCGATTACAACAAGCTGTAGTTCAAAACTAGAGTAGGGGCTTGAAGAAGGTCTTCGACAGCAGAAGCTAGACCTCCATACAGAAGAAGCGCCGCTGGCACGAAGCAGGTAGCAGATCAGGAGCAACAGGCCAGATCCACCGTAAGCCAACCTCAGCTGTTCGACAAGAGGGGCAGGATCCGGAGAAAAAAAATCCAGGAAACCACCACTGGTGGAGCACAAGCAGGCCCTGAGCCTCACAACACCACCCCTGAAGCAGATTTTAATTCCACATGGTTAAAGTCCCCATCCACGATCACAGCCGCCTCTGGATTAGAGTTCGTCTGCCTGGTGGTCAGGCAGTATAGCTCCTCCAGAGCTAGCTTAGCATTAGCTTGCAGTGGTATGTAGGCTGCTATGATCACAACTAAGCTGAGTTCTCTATCTAGTTTAAATGGTGTGCACTTCACAGCTAGATATTCCAGCTGTACAGCTGTACACCACGAGTTGTGAACGTACAGCAATAAACCTCTGCCTTTTGTCTTACCTGAGGCTGCAGTCTAGCTCCACTGCTGCATCGAGGACATTGTTGTCCAGCCAGGTATCTGTGAAGATTGCCACAAAGCTGACAGTCTTATGTGCGACAATCCTCAGACAAGTTTCATCCAGTTTTTGATAATGATGATGTTAATGATGACTTTCCACTTATGCTCCTTTAAATGTGGATATAGATTTAAGTTAAAGAAACAGGCACAAAATAGAGAAAAAAATCTGCAGTTAACTGATGTAAATCACCACTTGTGTTAATAAAATTAAAATTCCCTGAAAATAAACAGAGATTTGAAGGCAGAGAGAAAACGGTGTGTCAGAGCGATGCAGAAAACATCTTTTGATTCACATTAAACCTGATAAAGGAACAACAGAACTGGAGCAACTACCAGCCAAAAGGAGGTGTCTCACAGCTCTGCTCCTGATTAACTATTTACAACTTAAGATTAGAGATGGCATGAAATATTAATGTGGCACTCACTGAAGGGGAAGGTAAAGAGCAATGAAATACAGAAATACAAGGAGGAGGAGACCTAAGTGTGAAAAAGAGTCTTGGGTTGGAAAAAGATGATGGATGTTTAGCAGGTGATATGGAGGACAGAAAAATAAAACAATGGAGTCACAAGGAACACACAAAGAGAGAGCAGGTCCAGTGGGTTGCAGAGAGAGAGGACAAGGAGAAAAAAAGATGGTGGAGGAGGGACAGACAGGATAGGGACAGGGTAGGGATTGAGGTGAAGGACCAGCGGCTCAGGGGGGAAACCGAGAGGACAAGTCAGGTTCAACTGAGATGGAGAGAAAGGGTGGAGGTGTCTGGATGAAGCCAGAAAGGACTGACTCAAGTGACAGAAATGAAAAGAGCAGAAAACTGGAGCTGGAGAAAGAGCAGGAAGTCATGGGGGGATTACAGAGAGGCCCACAAAAATACTGACAGAAATAACATCCTCAGCTGAATCATGGTTATCTCTATGTAGCATCATCCAGGCCTAATTTTAAATAAAAATGTTGCAGGTCTTCTCTGCTCAGTATTAATGGTCTCCTCATTGTTTAGTTCCACTGAAAGTCACAAATACACCAAATAGAGGTCAAGAGCACAAAGGACTTAAATTCCTGAAGTAGATTCTCAATAACAGCAACATTTGCATTAAAAAAACACCAGTTTAATTAATTGTAGTCCAATTATAATCCAATTAAAACAAATCCAAAGACATACATGATAGGTTAATTGGTTATTCTAAATTCTCCCTAGGAGAGAGTGTGCATGTGAATGGTTGTTTGTCTGTCTGTGTTGGCCCTGCAACAGACTGGTGACCTGTCCAGGGTGTACCCTGCCTCTCACCTGTTAAAATGCTGGGATAGGCTCCAGCTCACCTGCGACCCGTAATGGAATAAGCGGTCAAGAAAATGAATGAATGAATGAATGAATGAATGAATGAATGAATGAATGAATGAATGAATAAAACAAATCCATAATTTCACCTTATAATTACTGTATTTGTATAAACCAATTAATAAAATACATTTAAAAAAATCAAGCAAAGGTCTCCAAGCCAGACCTGATTGTAAGATTTAGCCTGATCTTAAAGGTAGAGTGGGTGTCTGCTTTCTGAAGCCAAACTGGGAGGTGGTTCCACAGAGAGGGTCTGATAACTGACGGTTCTGGTGCCCATTCTACTTTTAGAACCTCTTGGAACCACAAGTAAACCTGCTCTGTTGGGAAAATATGGAACTATGATCATGTGGAGCTTGGTGACTAAAAGCTTTATATGTGCGTAGAATAATTTTAAACTCTATTCTGGATTGAACAGGGAGTCGATGAAGAGCAGACAGAACTGGAGAATTCTCATCCGAACCCTCGCTGAGGCATGTTGGACCAGCTGGAGACTTCTCAAAAAAATTCTGGGACAGAACAATAATCAATAAGATTGGACGATTGCAGTCGTCCTATCTGGAAGTGGCACAGACTAGTTTTCCAGGATTCCAGTTCCTGTTAATCCACTGATCAAGTTGGACTTTTTTTTTTGTTTGTTTTAGATGCTAATGGGTCAGCATGCAGGATTTTATGCTTACTTTGAAATGTGCTCTTTTCCCAAACTCCTAACATATTGTTACTTAGCTCTTCACAGGAATGTCAGTGTCAATATTTACTTGTGATTTCAATAGAATTTTCTCTGGCTTAGATTTATATACAGGGAAAACAGGGGTGACTATGTTTCATCTTAATGCATTTTCAGCTTCTCAAAGCTAATTGCATTGAATCCATCCTGCCAGATTTCTTTTCCTCCTACAGCCTTAAAATGAGTGAATGAATGTTGAATGAAGGCAGCATCTGTCTGCGAGTCTGCTTCCTGCTTCCCTGCAGCTTCTGCTGATCATATCCCTGATTCCCAAAACTCTGATGGCGCAGTTTCCTGAACCCAGCATCCACCAACATACTGCCTGAAGTGAATCAGTACCAGCTGGCTTTATTTATGAGCCTTCAGCTTGTCATTCTTTGTAAGCTATTTTTATTTGGAAAGAATCAACTAGCTTGCCTCTGCTCTTTTTTTGTAGTCCATGTCCAGTGACAAGGCTGTGCAACAGCGCAATTGTGTCCCCTAAAAAACATTATCATCCAATACCAGACAGAGTTTTAGACCATCCATTTGCTTTGAATTGTCATTCCTCACTTTTTTGTGTTCCTTTAGCTGACAAATAGTTAGGAATATCAATGAAAAACTTGGGTTGTAAAAGGACTATGGTCCAAACTAAAATACATTTTTACAATGACATCACCTGCATGGATGGTATAACCCCTCACATGGAGCTGCTCTTGTGAACAGTACAGGTTACAAATTTGTCAGATGTGCTGTATCTGCACGCAAATACAGTGTTGGAAACAATGACTGTGGAGGCCATAGATTGGAGTACACATTCATGATGAGAATCTCCCGTTCCACCACATCCCAAAGCTGTTCTAATGGATTGAGATCTGGTGACTGTGGAGGCCGTTGGAGTCCAGTGAACTCATTGTCATGTTCTAGAAAGCAGTTGGAGATGATTTGAACTTTGTAACATTGTGCATTATCCTGCAGGACGTAGTCATCAGAAGATGATACACTGTGGTCATAAAGGGATGGACATAGTCAGCAACAATACTCAGGTAGGCTGTGGTGGTTAAACCAGGCCATGTTGGTACTAAAAGGCCCAAAGTGGACCAAGAAAATACCCCCCACACCTTACACCACCAGCAGCAGCCAGAACTGTTGATCCAAGTCAGGATGGATCTGTGTTTTCATGATATTTCCACCAAATTCTGAGCCTACCATCTGAATGTGGAGCTGAAATGGAGACTCATCAGACCAGTCAATGTTTTTTCCATTTTCCATTGTACAGTTTTGGTAATTCTGTGTGAATTGTTGAATCAGTTTCCTGTTGTCAGCTGACAGGAGGGACACCCAGTCGTCTGCTGCTAGAGCCCATCTGCATCTGTGGATCTAGAAAAATTTACATGGGGTGGCAAAGGAGGGGCAAGAGGTCTAGATCGGGTGGCATTAATTGCGCTTACATGAGGCATTTTTGATCTGATCAAATGTTCAATCAGCACAAAATGTGTCATGTAAACAGCTCAGCTTATCGGCCTCGATCCAAATGAAGAGTGGTTTAAACCTTTCCATGATCAGACCAATAGGAAAAAATAAGTATGTCTACTGATGGTTTCTGTGATGTATGTTGTTTTTGCTCATGCTTGAACAATGTGGGGGTTTGGTGAGGAGATGAGTTTCAGGTAAGATTTGAAGCAACACAGATCTGAACCGTGAAGGATAAAACGTCTTAGCTGGAAACTCAGAGAAGTTACAGAATGCTGAGCATCTCAGAAAACTCAAAACAAGGTGTTCAAGCAGATATTTGATCAAATTTAATCAGATCTTTTATGTCTTTTTCTTCTTTCTTCTACATGCCAGAGCATGCCCTCCATCAGTACATATTGTGAGTGTTAAAAGCGTTACGATCCAGTGGCAATTCTGTTTATATAGCACATTTAATGTTAACACAATGTGCTTTACATGAAAAGAACAAGAAATATAAGTATACAAGTATAGACATATGTACATATTCTTTGACATAAATTCAGACACACACACACACACACACACACACACACACACACACACACACACACACACACACACACAAGCACACTAGCGCACACATAGGAACAAAAAAAAAATAGACAAAAACCAATATAGTTTGGTGCATAGCAACAAACATAGACACAGCCGTATTAAGAGAACGCCTGTGAGAATGGTAAAGTTTTAAGTTTGGTTTTAAGTGTGAATAAAGTAGTAGTTGTCCTCAGGTCAGCAGGCAGCTTGTTCCAGAGAACAGGACCACTAAATGAAAGCACCTTCCGCAGCCTTAGATCTTGTTCTAGGAACAACAAGAAATCCATACAAACCAGTAAGATTTTAAATGTATTTTTATGTTGCGCAGGCAGCCAGCAAAGGGATTTCAGTACAGGGGTGATATTTTCAAATTCCGGTGTTATAGTCAGAATCCTTGCTTCTGCATTTTAAATAAGATGTAATCATTCAGTTGATTGTTTGGATAATCCTGCATTGGGATTACTATCCAGTCAACTGAGTATGAATGCATGAATCAGTTTCTCAGAGTGTCATATCTCGCTGAGATATGAGGTTTTGATATACCGTATTTTTCAGATTGTAGAAAGCAGTTCTGGTGATGTTTGTAATGTGACTGTGAAGACTGAGATATATGTTTACATTAATACCAAGGTTTCTGACTTCCTGATAGAAGACATGTAAGTGCATAATTTTTCTCTCTGACTTTTTGGATCAACTGTTTCAGTTTTATCACTTTTTTTAATTCTAAAAAGTTTCTGGACATCCAGCAATTAATACCACTGATACAGTTGACAATTCTGTGTACAGGCAGACATGTTTACATGATGTATTTTTGTTCTGATTGGACGTTTGATCGGATTAAAAGTGCTCCATGCAAACATAGCTACTGATGATCTTAAAGTCATTAATTCCTTTGAGAAGAGCTGTTTCTGTTCTGTGGTTTGATCTGAATGAACTCTTTCCATGATGTAAACACACAACTGATCAGATCACTTTATCCAGTGTCCACGTGAACAGTCGGATAAATGAAACATTTGTTCATGTAAACATAGCGATTCAGTGCAGTATGGGCTAGATAGTCAAAGTAAGAACAAAAACACTTGTATCTATAATTTAATTTAATCTATAATTAGATTTAAGAAAACAAAGACAATATTTATCTTTACATTTAAAAAAGATTCCTCAAAATAAGTATAGAGAAAGAAATTAAAGTGCAAACAGATATCAACATCTCTTTTAGGAGCGCTGAAGATGACAATGTGCTGTGCAGCAAAACATCTCACAAATTTAAAAATCTAGAGCTTTTGCTACACTGAGGACAAGTAAACCTGCCTTATTTGCCCCCCGGTAGATCTGCCCCTGTCTTCAAGGTTATAAACCCAGTAGATCAGAAATTTCTGAAATACTCCAACCAGCTTTTCTGGTCCCTTTCTTCCTCATTCTGCTGCTTAGTTTGAGCATCAGTAAGTCGTCTTGACCATGTCTGCTGGTCAAGATGACTTGCTGCCATGTGATTGGCTAATTAGACATTTGTGTTAACAAGCACTTGAACAGGTGGAGTTGACACAAATGAGCACATTTCATGTTTTGGGGAGGACAGTCTTGTTGCACCTCTTTATTTCTTTAGTACTTCCCAAGGGACAATCCGAGGTATATTCTATAGCCAGTATTTTATCCTGCATACCTAAACACATGAAAGGGGCAGCTATTCTGCAACCTGCAAGGTTTAGTTTAATCCCAACAATAAACACTGTATGAAATGTGAAAGTCCTCATTGCTGCAGACCTGGGTCACAATCCTGACCCATTGCTCTTTACTGCATGCATTCCTGTAACTTCCACTGCCAAAAATCTGCCTCTAGAGCCCAAAAACTGTAAATAAATAAATAGAAAGTCTGCAGTGACTTGAATCTCAATGCATTTATTGATATTTAACTAAGCCACCTTACTAAGCAATGTGTTGCCTAAATGTCACTCGGTCTAATGGGATTTAAAAATGTGGACCTCCTCTCACAATTTCCTGGCTCTGAATGCAAGCCACACAGTGCTGCTCAAGTAACATCACACCATAATTAAAGAATGATAAAAAGGGTGAGAAATGATCATAGAAACTTCTGGAGTCATTCTTTCTTCCGATACCTCACTGCATTTTTCCCCACATTAAACCACTTCTAATTTACAACCAATTACACAATATTTCTTGGATGCTGCACGAGAAAAAAGTTCTGCCTGGATAATATGTCAGGAACTCCCAAACCAGGGCTGCAAGAACAAAATGGTGTAATTTTGTTCATTGGAACTCTTCAAAGTTCACTGTTCTTGCTGACATGGCAGGATTAAAGGAAGCGGTGGGTCGCCAGGTTCCTCTGTGTCCAGGGTTCGTCCAATGGTTCAGATGCTGACAAGGGAAGCGTCTTGTTCACATCCCGGCAGAAGGACATCCAACGTCTTCTGTCCCTGACATTTCTCCCCATGTTAGGCACCTTGGTTTCAGAATTCATTTAATACCTCCATCCCTGTTAGCTCCTTCAGCAGCTGTGGTCAACAACAGGACTCAAAGGCATCAGGAGAGAAGTATTTAGAACATAAATGCATGTCCTCAGGAAGTTGTGTCTGTCCACAGGCTTTTCTCCCATTCAGCCTTGATCCAGATAAGACATTATATTGATTCACCAGCTGTTTGCTGATGTCACAAATTCACAATACGATGACTGATTTATCAATCAGCAAAATCTCTTTTCCTTTCTGGGCTTCATCAGACGTTTAAATGAAAAGGAATCTTTGAACAAAACCAGATTGAACCACATTCTGGATGTTGAGCTTTAAATATTTACGTCATAGAAAGAAAAACTGAAAAAAAGTCATTTCTATTTGTGGACATTAAATTAGGATTTAAAGTAAATCTTAATCTTATTTAGAGTCTCAAACCAAATATTTTTACTACTTCGTTATCATAACCAAGGTAGTACAGTCTGACTTTATCTTAGTTTATCTTGCTTGTGTTGTTCTTACTCTCAGATGTAAGTCACTTTGGATAAAAGCATCTGCTAAATGACTGCAGAATAGAACAGAATAGAATAGAATGGAACAGAATAGAATAGAACAGAATAGTTACGCACCGCACCTTTGGGTATCCATATTTTGCTCATCAGATTCTATGGAGACGTCCAGGAGACACAGGGAAATCATTTTTTGTTACCTCACAACATTTTTTGCATTTCCTTACAAAAAAGTGATAATCGGACAGAAACAGATTACGGGAGCATGCACTGCCTGTTAAAGCTGTTTCACTTATTTTCTTTTGAAGTTCTGGTGTGCATCTGTTCCTCTCAGCATTAAGTCAACATTACATCCAAATACATGTAACACTGTGTCCTTGGTAACAGGAAGTGTGTTGCTGTGAAGCACTGGGCTTTAATTACACATGCAGACCAAGAGGTTTCATGGATCCAGGCATGTCACAACTTTGCTTTCGTGGCTGCTTGTGTTTTGCTTTTGATTATTTAATTGTTTATTTATCAAATAAACTCAAATTTCCTTTCATGACTGAATTACTTAACCGTTTAGTACTGTTTAAAGAATTAAGCCATTTTTATATCTGTGATACATAAAATAGTTTTCTATTGGCCAAAACATGATCGCTGCCACTAGATTTCTACTATATAATGTGCTCAAAAGTAACTCTTCTACAAACCATTTAAAGGGTAAAATGGTCTTAAAGTAGAAAACTAGACTTATTCTGAGGTAATGCACCCTAGGCATCTCTGTAAGATTCACATCAGGCATTCTACATGTTCTTTCTGAAGATGATTCCTGGATCCACTTTGATATTTTAAATTTAAATTAATGTATTATTTAATGTTGATCATATAATGGATGTATTGTTACACCGCTAACGTCTCCATGATGTGAAGAAGTCCTGCTCCACCTCCGTGCTTTCATACGTTGGTGTATCAGTCGTGTGTGAAAAGGCTCAGATGAGTTAATGATAATGACAGAAAAAAGTTACTTTCATATTTTTCTCAATGTGCCGGCCCATCTCAGGTTTTCACATGATAAAATGCACATCTCTGCCAAAATCTGCTTTCAGGAAAGTCAGATGGAGCAGGCTGCTATAGCTACCAGGGGCACCGCGGCCATAAAGGTTTTATGGCTTTTATTTTCTGCCTTTACTGCATCAACATTAGAGTGGAGAAAGATCTGATAATATAGTGTGTTTGACCCAGAGGGGACAGACAGGAAAAAAAGCAAGAAGAGAAGCATGGGGAGGTGAAAGAGAGTTTGGGAGGGATGGGGGGCACCTCCTCTTTATACTGAGTGTTGTTTGATCTTAATCGAATGAAGCATCTTTAATGAGAAGTGTGAGTTTAATAAGCTTAGAAATGAGTTATTTATGGTAGCAGTCCACAGATTCAGTGCATGTGATGATGTGATCCATCTGATTAACAGCAGCAAGCATGAACATTAACATGACTTAACTCTACACTAACACACACAAAGGCGCAGTACAGTTTTGTTTATGTGGCTGTTTCATACACAGAATAAAGGAACTGTTGTAGAACAAAGAAACTCAGAGCTTAAAACATTAGATTTTTAGTCGTATAATTACCAAATCACTACCTTGATTAATCAACACACTGAATTATGGAGTGGAGCTGATAATGGATTAAGTACAGTTAATATAACAAACTACTGCAGACATGTTGTCACACAAAAATCAAATAAATGCACATTTATGGAAGGCGGTACATTAAACATTTACTCGTGTCTGCCTGCAGAGCTGTTCAGAGCCTGAGCTACAGAGCATCACTGCTGACTCTTACATTTTCTATGTGCTCCAAATATCCAACCTAAACACACACACACACACACACACACACACACACACACACACACACACACACACACACACACACACACACACACACACACACATCCATCATAGTGTTAAATCTGCTGTGTTGTGGAAACTCTGAATGACTGTTCTTGTAATAACTCTAATCACCTGTAGGTGGGGCTGTGTTATTGAGAAAAAAGCACAAACATTTCTCTCTAGGAAAACAGTTAAAATTCATCCTCACATTTTCACCCCAGAACACTTGAACCTGGTTTAGGAGAATGTAACTGATGGACATGAAGAGTGTTTCACAAGGACACCAACTCAGTCATGTAGACATGATGAAGACGACTTCCTGAAGTTCAAACTGAGAATGAAAATGAGGAAGAAAGAGGATTTAATAGAATTTGAACGTGGCATGGTTGTTGGTATTGTATTCTATTGATATTTCAGAAACTGTTGATCTACTGGGATTTTCACACACAACCATCTCCAGGGTTTACAGAGAATGGTCTGAAGAAGAGAAAATCTCCAGTGAGAAAACGGACAGACTGGATGGAGATGGTAAAATGGCAACAGGAAGTCAAATGACTACCAGTCCCAAGGTCTGCAGAACAGCATCTCTGAACACACAACACGTCCAATCTTGAAGCAGATGGGCTACAGCAGCAGAAGACCACACCGGGTGCCTCCTGTCAGCTAAGAACAGGAAACTGAGGCTACAATTCACACAGACTCGCCAACACTGGACAATAGAAGATGGAAAGACGTTGCTGGTCTGATGAGTCTCCATTACAGCTCCACATTTAGATGGTAGGGTCAGAATTATGTGGAAACATCATGAAAATATGGATCCATCCTGCCAGGTATCAATGCTTCAGGCTGCTGGTGGAGTAATGGTGTGGGGGGATATTTTCTTGGCACACTTTGGGCCCCTTCGTACCAGCATGGAACGGATTAAACACCACAGCTAGAATATTTAAACTGGTGACTCCTGATCAGCTTCGAACTGCTAAGTTTAAAACTAATAAAGCCAGAAATCATGGACTCAGGCCTGAATTTCAGAAGTCATAGTAAGACAGCTGTTTCTTTTTAAAATTTGTTTTTAATGTATGTTTTAATGCTCCTTCAGCACCCAGCTGTAATGCTTTCAAACTTCAATGTGAAGCTCTTTGAATTGTCTTGTATATGAAATGTGCTATACAAATAAACTTTGCCTAAAGCAAACATGTCTTTGAATTTCCAGCTGCAGAAACATGTAACATAGTTTATCTAGAATTTGTAAATGAACTTGGGGTCGATGTGCAGCCGTAGTGTCGTGTTTGATTAAAGAAAGGCTGCCATGGTAACAGCAGAGCTAATGGAGGATGTATGAATGAAGTGATGATTCAGCTGCAAGCTGAGCTGAAAGAACGAAACATTTAACTCATTAAAGAAAAATGATGATCACACTTTTCAGTGACAAGAATAAAAAGTGTTTTCTTTCAGAAAAAGCTTTGCAGTGTCTAATTCTGGAGAAACCAGTGTTAGAAATTATTTTTTCCATCAGCTATGAAAATAATATTTTATTTAATTGAACGAATACATGAAGCATTAATCAGCTTCCAACATGAATACTCTAGGATAATTTGAAAGATCAGCTCTCCTACTTCCCACTCTGCTTGTAAATGGTGGGATGTGGTTGTGAGCAGTTTGCATCCCGAACTGACTTTTTAAATGATCTGGCCAATCTGGTTTCAATACGTTTTTAGTTTGCCTTGGGTACATTAACAGCTGCCTTTTTAAGAAAAATGCCCATTCTTACATGATCTTAATATGTATGCAATAACAAAATACAAATACGACCGTGTAGAGCTGCACAGGAGGACTTTAAGATGAGAAATGCATCAGTCAGCTCTTGATTCTATCAGCTGAATATATAAAATAAAGACCACAACATCTTAAGTCAGATTCCTTATGAAAAAAATGTGATGCCAGTTTCTTGTTTACAGGGAACTTTCCTTTCACAAGTTTTTACTTGTCAATTCATTTTATGTTGTAGGCAGACTAACAGCATGGAGGTCGCCCTGGTACAAGTGTGTTGTAGAGCCCCTCACTGACCTTCACAATGCATGGCAGTTTCTTTATTTCCCCTGGTACGCAAAAACCAATCAGAACACACCAGCAGACAGAAAATCAGTCAGCTTTTCAGTTTCTGCTTTCATGAAGAGTAGAATCAGTCAGGAAAAAATCAACAACTTTGTACTTTATGGATCAAAGATACTTGGAAGAATGTTGAAATGGATAACGTCACCAGGCCAATGTAATCTGGGGAAAAATAGGGGGAAAATGTTGATTTTTTTGTAACCAAATCCCAGTTATCAATGTGTTTAGAACAAATGTACAATAATTCTGTTTGATGAGTCTGAGGAGACGCAGCTGTGTCAGGTGTTGTACGCCATAAAACCCAGGAAATTACATGTTTGTTTGAGGATAACAAGATGGTCTCACGTGACCTGGGACTGCTGATGTCATGGATTACAGGATGTGAGGACCCAAAAGCAGAACAGAGAGAATGCAGGAATGAAGGTTTTAATCCAAAATTGTGAACAAAATTTAGAGATGTAACAGCAGACATGACAGGAAAACAAGACGGATGATCTGACAAAGGAAAAGTGAAACCAAGGGGTATAAATACAACTAAACTAACAAGTAACAGGTGAAGCAAATTAGCAATTTAAACCAGGTGAACACACAAACAGGAAGAAGAAAGCAAGACATACACAAGAAGAAAACTCAACAAAATATAACAGGAAACCAGACAAAACAATGAACCCATGTGACAGTAAAACTAAACCAAAAACACACAGTTAGTTAACAATGCTAACATTAGCAGCTAAAGTTAACAAAAGTCTGTATCTTGTTTCTACTAAATGCCCCAAAAAAATCTGATTCTAAACATGTTGTGTTTATTATCTGTTACCTCTGAGATGACACTTAGATGCTAAAATAAGAGTCGAGATGGTTTGTTTCAATAAACAAGAGAAAAAAAAACAAAAAAGTTGGATTCCTCCAAACTTTGCTTTAGTGCAGCAGTTGTGCCCCGACCTTCAAGATAACATTCACAGACTGGTGTTTGCATTTTTAAAATAGCACCTATAATAACCAGTGTTGCTTTCGTCAAAGATGACAACGACAAATTTATTCGTTGACAAACCTTTTTTTCATGACGATAACGAGACGGTGACGAGCTAAAAATGGCTCTTTGATGACGAAAACATGGCGAGACGTTTGTGAGATTTCATTGACAATGCTGCTCTTCTAAATCTGTCATTCAGTTCATTTTCTAGCCTTTTGTTGCTCCTGTTTTACTGAGTTTCTGCCATCAAATTCAAACTGAGCATTTTTTTCATGAAACAGTAATATGTCTCAGTTTCAACATCTGATATGATGTTTATGAACTTTTTTGGAAATGGAGTTGTCCTTCAGCCTGTTATGTGTCTACTCCTGGGCCTGGGTCTGCGATCCTGCTACGCAACTCTGGGACATAAAAAAGCCTGAAGCTGTAGGGAGCTGCCATCACAGTTAATTTTCTACTTCAGTGCTGCAAATTTTTCAATAAATTTGAAATTAATTATTTATTGCAACCTTTAGATGAGTTGATTTGTGAACTTTTGATTCCCCCAAAGTCTTTTTCTCCCCAATTTTCCCCCATTGGGTGTTTTTACTGCTGGTATTTTTCATCCCCTCCTGATCACACACTGGTTTGCATCTTTGAAGTCAGGTGAAGCCTCACAGTACGCCAGATTTTTCACATTTTATCTAATATTCAGTCTTGTTTGCGCTCAGTGTGAGTTTCAGAATTTCTATTCTGCACAGCTGCTCTCACGCCGTGTAAACCCGTGACCTTCAGTCACAAGACAGCCTCGTTAACCACTCGCCCACCTGCCAGATACTGTTTATCATTTCACCAATGATTCTGGTATATTTTCAAAGCAATAATTTATTCTGGATCATTACCCTCGGTGCAACAGTGAGACACGCTCTGAGGGACCTACGAATGATTCTGGGGAATTCATAACACCACTTTGCCCCATTCATTATATCAGAGTAAATCATACAGGTTTAATGGTGATCTAGAAACCACTTTGCATTAATAATTTGTGTGCAGAGAGGCAAAGGTGTTGAAAATGAATGTTTAGGTGAGCAAGGTGTGTTTGCCCTCAATTACCCTCTTCCTGTCTATCTGCTTCTTTGTGAGTGCGAGTGAGCGGCGACACTTTGCAGAGATGTGACTTCACATGGGAACAACGCTGCAGGCTGAAAGTATAAACTTTTTTCTGGAGGAGAAAATATTTGTTGGTTCATCTGCAGTTTGGACAGTGTTGTGTATGTGTATGTTAGCGGAGGGAAAAATAATCTAATAAAAAGAGGCTTTTTAATTAATCAATCTCGATTAATCGCATGACAATATTTGCCCCAAAAATCAAAATGTTTTCATTTAAATAGATTTTAGTGGACGACTGAATCACTTAACAGACACAGACGTTTATATTGTAAACTCAAACTCTAGAAATAGCCGGAGAAACCATCTAGTTGAATTTAAATTCACAACAGTAGAAAAAGAACTGAACTTGCCATTTTGAGTATTTCAATTAACAGCTCCAGCTGTTGTTTAAGTGTCTACAATGTGTTACAGTATGTTGAACTTTTAAAATGTTTTCGTCCACACTCCTCATTAAAAGGCATTATTATCTGATGGTAAGATCACTAACTGTGGACCTCTTGAGCCACTGTACATTTCTAGTTGATGCAATAATAAAAGTTCATTAAGATGATTTCGCAGATCTTAACAAGTTCATTTGAATCAGGTGTGTTCAGCAGTGATCCTACACTAAGGTGTAGCATATTTGCCCTCCTTTCAACATTCAGGAAAGCATGCTATGAACTGCAATATTTGGATTTCAAATTTCTCTGTGGGTCCAGATGGATTTTGATTCACATATTATGTTAAGAGCACGTTTACTAATCTGAATAAATGTCTATGTTCATCTACAGGTTTTCCTAATTCAGTAAAGCAAAGAAATTGTCCAGAAGAGAAGGACAGAGTATTTGTTAAAGATAAAATTTGTGCCGCTACTAAAATTTGGTAGCTAAAAGGTGAGTATGGATTTCAAAATCCTTGCAAAGACTTGCGACTTGACTTGGACTTGAGAATTTATTTGTACTTGCAAAAAAGGATTTGTGAACATGTCTGAAAAGTACAGAACTGTACATCAGCACAGAGATTTACCACTTGTTGTAGCGTTGACACAAAATCAAGTCCATGTATCAGTAAGGAAATAGACCGCTGATGCTAGCACTGCTAAAGCTGTTAGCCAGCTAACCAAACGCTTAACTCACCAAGATGCTGCCAAAAGGTGCTTACTTCTGGTACTCTGGTCCTTACATAATCTCTTCTACTTCACATCATGTTCTGTAAGGGTTTGCTGCACATATATTTTAGCACACTAAGTATCAGAACTCTAATTTTTCACATTTGCTAGCAAGCTAGGTAGCTAGAGAGATAAATATTGTCTGTCAGATGAGATCAGCGAGAGAAATTTTGATTTTGACATGGCTACAGTGAATAAAATTATACAACACATTCAAACTGACTAAATCAATTTAAAAATTAATTTTAACATAGTTAATTTACACATTAACACACATTAGATGATAAAATTATGAGCACTGGTGGCTGTTTGATTTGTTCAGGATGGTTACTGCAGAGGGAAAGAAGAAAAAATGTGTAGCTGTTCTTATGGGCCAGGGGAATGGTATTGCTACTCTGTCACAGAAGTACAAATTACTACAAGTCCTGGATGATAAATTATATCTAAAAAGTGCTTGAAGTGATGTTGAAAAAGAGGGTCCTTAAACTGAGACTTCAAACTGCAGCCTCTGGATGTGCAGAAAATCCAAAGGTCTAATAGATGAAAAGTTCAATGACACTTGTCTTGTTAGACACTGAATGACAGTAATTTTGCTTTTAATTCTATCTTTACTTCCTCCGGGTGAAAACATGGTCGCAGAACTCGGGAGTATATTGTGAATTTATTGTAATATTATTATGACCAGAGTGGGTGCAGCGCTGTTCGGACAACATTTTTTAAATGTGTTACATAACAATATTGAGTCCTCATACAAGTCTTAATTACAGTTCAGATTTAGCAGGAATGTAGTTTTGTGGTTGGTATGACAAAGTCAGTTTGTGTACATCTTTTTGTGTTCGACCAGTAACTGAATGATGACCTGTTCATGGTGAAGTCTGCAGCTAGGATGCTTTATTCTGACTGCTCCATTTCCTCAAGAAACTGAGGAACTCTTTTCCACCATCTGCTGACACACAGTCACACACAAAATCTTGAAAAGCTAAATTTGAGAGGCTTAAATTTGTTTTTGTTTACAGTGTTGGACAGCAGGTTATGTATGTTTAGCATAGAAGGAAAGGCAGTTTATATGTACAGCACATTTCATGTACAGACCATTCAAAGTGCTTTACATAAAACAAAAGCATTACAGATATTTAGAAATAGTAAAAGGCAGCAGCACAAAGCAAGAATCACAATAAAATCATAAATTACAGTAAAATGATTAAAAGCAAGATGAGTTAAAAAGTTAGGATGCAGATTTCATGCATAGGTGCATGAGAAAAGAAATGTTTTTAACCTGGATTTAAAAATGTCTACATTTGGTGAAAGTTTAATCTCCACTGGCAGTTTGTTCCACTTGTTTGCAGCATAACAGCTAAATGCTGCTTCTCCATGTTTAGTCTGGACTCTGGTCTGGACTCTGGTCTGGTCTCTGGTCTGGTCTCTGGTCGGGACTCTGATCTGGACTCTGGTCTGGACTCTGGTCTGGACTAGTTGATCAGAGTCTTTGGATCTAAGAGCTCTGCTAGGTTTATATTGTCTGAACATATCACAGATGTATTCTGGGCCTAAACCATTCTGAGATTTGTAAACAATCAGAAGGGTTTTAAAATCTATTCTGTGACTGACTGGAAGCCAGTGTAAAGATTTCAAAGATGGTGTGATGTGTTCAGATCTCTTAGTCCTGGTTAAAACTCTAGCGGCAGCGTTCTGGATGAGCTGCAGATGTTTAATGCTCTTTTTAGGAAGTCCTGCTAAAAGACCATTACATAATCCAGCCTACTGGAGATGGATTCATGGGTGAGTTTCTTCTGGTCTTTCTGGGAGACTAAACTTTTAATTCTGAAAAGAAAGGAAAAGCACATCAGCATCCAGCTGATAGATCAGTATCTTAACCAGCTGCTGGTTCTGCGTTCTACCAGACACGTTCACTTTCAGTGTGTAAAATATTCACGACTTTATCATGTCCAGTATAACATGTGAGGTCCTGTACTGTTAAACAGCTGCAGTGAATTGTTCTAAAGCTGCTGCACCTTCAGTGCAATTCTTTATGTAGTTAATTATTAATTGTTTTAATGAACGAATTAAACCCCTGCTTTAGAGTTTGTTGGGTTTTTCAGGTTGTTCATGATTAGTTAGATTGAGCTCCTTTAGACTCCTGGCTACCAAGAACTGTGAATTGTTGGTTATGTTGATTTTTTCCTAGCACCCTATCTCAGAAGCAGCATTGCACACATTTTTTTACTTAAGGCTGTTGTCTTATGGGCTGTTGTATTTGATTTGTCGTTGGATGTTCATGTTTCCTCCTGATACAGTTTTTGAAAAGTGTATCTTAAGTTTTTATTATACAGTGCTTATTCTGATTATTTTGAATTTTGCACTTGGCAAATACTCTAATTTAGAAAAAACAAACAAAAAACTAAAACTAACACTAAAACTAATAAAAACTAAACTAAAACTAAACATTTTTAAAAACCGAAAACTAATAAAAACTAGAAAATTTGCTCTGAAAACTAATTAAAACTAACTGAATTTGAAAAGAAAAAGTCAAAACGAAATAAAAACTAAAACTAATAAAAAATCCAAAACTATTATAACCTTGGGCTACACTACTGGCCACTTCATAGATAGTACCTGGTTGGACGTCCTTTTTCATGATGAGAATCTCCTGTCCACCACATCCCAAAGCTGCTCTGTTGGGTTGAGATCTGGTGACTGTGGAGGCTGTTAGAGTGCAGGGAACATTAGCTGTGTTTAAAGGGAGCATTTTTGATCGAGAGGGGTGGTAAACATTTCCACGATCAGATGAGCAGCTTTCTTCCTCATTCTGATGCTCAGTTTGAGCATGTCGTCTTCACCATGACTGACTGCATTAAGTTGTGATTGGCTGATTAGATGTTACCCTTAACATGCAACAGGTGGACCTGATAAAGGGGACAGTGAGTATATATTGTGCTATGAGTAAAAACTCTGCTCATGTTGTTTGGATTATCTTGTGCTTGACTTTAGATTTTTCTGGATCAAGCCCATGTTTTAAAGGCACTTCAGTTCAATTCAGACCGACAGAGGTGGTTTTTAAATTAATCTTGTTCACTTTATCTCAAGACTCAATAGTCCATGAGTTGGTAAGCTCTATTTAGTCTGAGTTTCAGAAATCTATTTTAAAAACAGTGACTCAGTGATTCAGTATTAAGGTAGAAAATTGGCTTAAATAAAGTCATGTCTGCAACTTCCCTAAAGAGACAGAGATGAACAGTATAACATGAAGCATGGAGGTTTGTGAGATGGAGGTACATTCATGCTATATCGGATGCTAAGTCATCCACTGTGTTCCTGACCCCAGAACCATGCGTGATGACTGGATTCACCCAAACACTTTAGTTTTAACAAATCACTTGATGCGTCCTTCTTGTTTGAGTCCATTTTGCTTTTTCTCACAGCGTCTACAATGAAGTCTGAATGCAGAAAATCTTCCTGCTATCTCAAATATCAATTATAAATGGTTTCAGCATCCATCACAGAGCAAGCGCTTCCTTTTAGCACCACCGTCCTCCATCAGCTTCACAAATAATGCACAGAGAAATCTGTCAGTGGAAGGATGGAAATCATTTCTCCTCGATCGGTCCCTTCAACAGAGCAGAGTGCGGCGGCATGCAAGATGTTGAATTTTAAACGAGGGGCACAAGGGGGCTTGAATAATCTTTCCATCACATTTAATCACCGTCACTAATTGCTCTCTCAACCTACAAGCATAATCCAGAGCTGGAACTCAACAGGTTCGTCTTCTCTGAGGGCTGCTGAGAGTCATCCTGAGGAACAGAGGAAGTCACAAGCTGAATTGCAATCAGCTGAAACAGTTCAGGGGAGGACTGTATGCTCCAAAGTCACTTCATATCAAAAAGGAAACTATGGCTGCTTTGGAAACTGGTGATGCGTGACAGTTTGCGAGTATTTAAGGCTGGATTTTCCTTCATATGTCCTGACAACATGACTAGTGTTAAGTAAGAGACATTTTTAAATAAGGATTTGTCACATCTATTCAAATGCTGAGTAGTAGCGCGACTCAGAGCTTCGAAATGAGATGCATTCAGAGTCCCGTCCTTGTTTGAGTCTTTAAAGATCAAACTGTTACAGAAAATTATCCAAATAATAGATTTTTATCCTAATGTTGAGATTAGAGTTGGGCCTGGAGATTACATTGTGTGGAGAGCAGTTCATCCTCATCTGTTTGGAAAGACGAGCCAAATCTCAGGCTGTATAATTAAACCCGCAAAGCAGAAGGACAGATCCTCTCTACCACATGAAAACAAGAGAGAGAGAGAAAACAGTTCTAAATATAAAAACAAAAAAATATATTGTGATTATCTTAAAATGTCAGGCTTCTTGCAAAAATAAATACATAAAAATAAATCTCCTTGATTTGCAGCCCCTCCCAGCTTTAAACTGCATTTTGTTCTAAGTATGATTGTCACATAATAAGACTGTTTGGGCAATTACTGCAGCTTTCATGAGGGAATTATTTTTGCACTTCATTAAAATGGTGCAGAGAATATAATTGCAGCTTTTTCCTCATCTCCTTCCCCTCTATGGTCCCCCGTCTCCATCTCTCTGTCTCTTTGGCTGAGAATCCCTCTCTCACATACATATTTTACGCAGATTTATGCACGCACACACATCCATAGAAATTCATTTAAAATTGCAAACAGCCAAGAAGAGTAAGCCTCTTGGATCTCCAGGGAGATGATAGTTGGATTCGAGGTTTTCACTTTGAAAAACAATACCATTTTCATGGCATTTTGCCTGCGAGAGGAAATCGCTTCCTCCTCTTTCCTCTGATCTCTCCAATTGGTGAGGATGATTTAAGGGCTTGTTTAACACAGTCAGGAATGTTCGCACTTCTGCGAGTGTTTCTTTGGATCTCGGTGGCATTCGCTGCATATGTATTCATCTTTGAAGACGGGAGCTAAACGTTCACTGAGGATGTAACCTTCCACCCTCTCTGCTAAGGGAAGCTATTTCACTCTATTTGCATTTCAGTGCAGATGAAAAATAGCACACAGACAGCCTGCAAACGCAACACAGCAGTAAACATCTCCTCCAGCACATCCAGTCCTCTGATTTGAATCTTTCCTGACCATATCTGGTCAATTTTTATGTCCAAAAATATCCTGTTAAAAGTCCTAATGGAATCTTTAAAGGTGGACCAGGAGATGTTTTCACAGTTTTTCCTCTAACCAAAATCTTGTTGTTTAGACTGAATCAGGCTGAGACTGAGGGCATGTTCGGAAAAGCAACAGATTAAAGTTCAGCATAAATAAGCTACTGGTTTCTAAAATGAAACATGCTGCATTCTACAGTCAAAAATATTTTGTGTTTGTTGATGCACATGCTTCCTTGCTTCAAATCTACAAAACATTGTAGCTAAAAACTAAATAAATAAACCTAAATAATCATAATTTATGTCTCTAACTGATTTTGGTACCCCAAAGGTGCTCTGTTGCAGAGATCTCCAACGCTGGGCCTCTTGAGCCAGTGTCCTGCAGGTTTTTTAACACCTCAATCCCAAATCACCCCAAACCCCGTAGTGCGGAGGGAAAGTGGACCCTTCAGCCCTCAAATAGCAAGTCTGCAACGCTCCACACTCACAACAAATTTTGCACCCTGCAGTGAAATTGAGGAAACAGTCTCCAAATAAGAGTTCCTTATTTGTCCTCCATGTTTGTCACACTGACAAAAACTCAAAAGGAACAGCAAATCTGACTCGATGATGACGTTTGATTTGATGTAAGCACAATGAGCAGCATTCACTGATTAGTTTGATTGGAAATGTCTTATGGTAATGAGATTGAAAGACTTGTTTTATAGTCTCAAGTAATTCAGTATTACTTGAACAGAGTAAAATAACAATAAGTTCATTAAATTCAGCAGTTGTGACTGTGATAATAATGAATTGGGATGGTCTCCATATTCAGCCGTCTGACCCAAACGGCATGTCTATACTCTTGGGCTCGTTTCAGAAACATCCCAAAAGTGCCTGATATTTTCCCAGGAAAGTAGATCTTCAGCCTCCTCCACTGTGTTATTTACTCCTCTTTGCACTGTGCAGTGGCTGAAATTGCAGCAGGGAATGGCTTGCTGTCATCTGGTGGGCCTTTGTACTTACTGAGATCCCATTTACACTTGTCATTTTCAGTAGCTCACATCAGGATGGAATCCAGATGAGACTAAACATCCTGTTGTTCTGCTGTCCGGATCACCCATGTGATTATTTTCCCAACTATGTGTCAGGAGCGTGAGGGTCAACTCCAGTCCATACAATAGTCAAACTGCAGATAAAATGTTTGATAACTTAAAAACTGATGAACAACCTGGAAACTTTAACTACACAATTACAAACTGAGCGTCAGAATGAGGAAAAAAAGGATTTAATCCCTTCAATTTTTGCCTAAAATGGGTTTTATGGATGAAAACCTTTTTATTGATCAGCTGTTTTACCAGACTACTACAGACTGGTGTGACAGGAGTGTTTTTGTTGCAGTATCATCTGCTGCTGGAGGCCAATATGGCTTCAAGAATGAATCGAATTAGCAACTGATTAGAAATACGTGATGATTGAAATGATATACATCATTCAAATTTCAAGAATAATAGTTTTGCAATGGTGAACAACATGTGTAGGTACTTGGAAAGGAAACTGAGTAAAATGCACTTTTAAATGTTTTTCCCACCCACATCTGTTAGTGAGTTAGTAACTTTGAACATGGCATGGTTGCTGGTCTGAGTATCCAAGAATCTGCTGATCTACTGGGATTTTCACACACAACCATCTCTAGGGTTTACACAGAATGGTCTGAAGAAAAGAAAATATCCAGTGAGCAGCAGTTATCTGGACCAGAATGTCTTGTTGATGTCAGAGGTCAGAGGAGAATGGACAGACTGGTTGGAGATGATAGAAAGGCAACAGGAAGTTATTATAATAGCAGTAGTCAATATTACCCAGTACTTTTTTAAAGTATCCTTTTTTATGTAATTTATTTGGCTGGTCAGAAATCCAAATGACACAAAACAAGTTTCTAATAATTTCAGTAAGAGGTAAAACACATTAGAGATAAACTATGATGACATATCCATTTTCCAGTCATACAAAGTAAAATGTCATGAAAACAACATCACGATGAGGATCTCTACTTTCAAAGCTCCTCATGTGAGGAAACCAGTTTTCAACTAAACAGACAGGAAATCATTCCTGGTCTTCATTTAAACCTCATATCAGCAATAACCCACCTTTTTTAATTATAGGTGTACAGACAACATCTTATAGATATAAACTCTTTAAACTCTGTTTAGTCTTTTCTTCTTACTTATTCTTACTTGCTCTGTTGATTTGATCATGTTGTACATAGATTTGTATATTTTGTTTATCTGGTATTTAGATTTGTAAGTTTGTTTTGCTGCTTTCAGCCATATCTAAAAATATGCCTTACCTGGTAATAGCTTTTTAATTAATGGTGGTAGTGCCTAGTTACTGGTCATCTCTGTGTTTAAAACCAGTTATTCAGGCAGCAGCTGCACATTACACTGTTTATTTACATGTTTATTTCTAATTATTTTACTTCCTGAAAACATGTATAAAAAAAAGAAAAAGAAAAAAACTTTTGTGTGTCATTTGAGTTATTGATCAACAGGTAATATGATAGTAATGGGTAATTTTAACTATTAAAAAGCCTCCAACGTGCAAAGCTGGATAAAATGAATTACTCCTAAATTGTGTTTAAGTAATTTAATTATTTTAATCATTCCAATTAAGCACTCATAAACTCAACTGAACATAAAATAAAATTTTTGAGGTAATAAGTTTGTTTTGTTTTTTTTTTTTTGTTTTTTTTTTTTAGTAAAACCAACTTGATAGATATTACAGTGCAACTACTTTCAGCAGGACAATGCAGCATGTCACAAAGCTCAATTCACCTCCAACTGCTTTCTTGAACATGACAATGAGTTTACTTGACTCCAACAGCCTCCACAGTCACCAGATCTCGATGTGGATTTGGGGGAACGGGAGATTCTCATCTCAGATTCAGCCGACAAACCTGCATCAACTGTGTGATGCTGTCATGTCAATATGGAGCAAAACCTCTGAGGAATGTCCCCAACACCTTGTTGAGTCTAGGGCACTTCTGAAGGAAGAAAAGAGGTCCAACCCCGACACCGTGCGTAGTATCTAATTAGATATGAAATAGATATAAATGAATTCAATTCAGTTCCATTACAGCTTTATTTGTATAGTGCCAATCCATAACAATATCATCTGAGGGCTCTTTACAGACAAATCAGTTTGAGCTAATTTAAAAAAAATAATAGCGTAAAGAAAACCAACAAATCATCAAATTGCGACTGCGATCCAATCCTGATCCTGAGCATGCAAGGGTTGACAGTTGAAAAGAAAAACTCCCTTTTTACAGGAGGGAAAAACCTGGGTCAGAACCCGGCTCAGGGAGGGAGGCCATCTGCCTCGACTGGTTGGCTGCCTTGAGAGGACAGGGAAGAAAGAGCAACAGAGCTTTTAGCCAGGAAGACATGCTGAGAGAGAAGTTGAGAAATACATTAATGATGCCAGTACAGACCTAAGTTTATACATGGGAGCTAAGGAGCGGAGAGATGAAAAGGAAATGCTCAGTGCATCATGGAACATCTCTCCGCAATCTAAGCTCATGGCAGCATAACTGGGGGATGGCTGACCACCCCTAATGATCTGACTTCTCAGAAAGGAAGGTTTTAAGCCTGATCCTAAAAGTAAAGAGCGTGTCTGCATCCTGAACCCACACTGGAAGCTTGTTCCATAAGAGAGGGGCCTAATAGCCAAAGACTCTGACTCCCATTATATTCTTAGAGACTCTGGCAACCACCAGTAAATCTGCAGTCTGAGAGCAAAGTGCTCCGTTGGAAATATATGGAACTCTGAGATCTTTGATATACAATGGAGCCTGGTCATTGAGAGATTTATATGTAACCAAGTGGACTAATAATGAACACTTAAGCACGAACTTGGGTTATTACACTAGTGGAATGTATCATTATTCTTAAGATCTACTCCTGTAGAGTGTGATGCCATAATGGTGGCGGAGGATTATGTTAGGGACACTGCCCCTTTAAGAGCGGCGCTACATTGAGTACGTATGCACGCACGCAGCGTCAGAGACTGGACCTCGTGGGAAGGAAAAGAGGAGGAAAGCGAGCATCGTGAACGTTGTAACACTGGGTTAAAGAAAGAGTATACCAAGTCATACGATCAATGAAACGTGCACAACGTCTGCCAGTGAACTCGCCATGAGCAGCCTGAAGAGCGGGTCGGCGTGAGTTGTGACGGTGTTCTCATATCGTTGAAAACTGTTTGTTTGTCGTGTTTCATCCATTGTAAGCACTTTGTATGTTTTTGTATCAGAGGGGAGAACGTTCTGTGTAAAGTCCTGTGAGGCCTAACAGTCAGGAGGTCAGCAGATTAAGTGAGTTTATTTCTTTTCTTTTGTATCAGAACTTCCTGAGAAGAGTTTATATTCCATTTAATCCGGGAATATGGTTGTAATGCAGTTAAAAATAGCACTTTAACATGGAATAGGTGGAGGATGTCATGTATTTACGTGCATTTTGTCCTGTTTTCTGTCTTTCTTTTTGGGTTAAGGTCGCTACTGTTGTCTGTAGCGTATGGAAATTGTTACTGTTATTTAATAGAGCCAAAAGAGATTTATTTGTCAACTACAGGGGTCAACTGTGACCGAGTTAGGACCCTCAGATAGTGGGAAAACATCTTTGGGTGAAGTTGATGATAGCTACTTTTTCATTTTATTGTCTTACCAGTTCCCAATTGTTCTGACTCAAACCAGAGTTAATACTGTGCCCATTTGGTGCAGTCGGGGAATAAAATACCCACAGAAAATTAGTCTTTGTGTCCTGTCTCCACCCTATACGACCGGGTCACATATATGTGAGTCAAAGGACAAATCCTGGTCAAAACAATGTCCAAGGTTCCTCACTGTAGTACTGGAAGCCCAATTAATGCCATCTAGATAAATTACATGGCTAGACAATTTTGTCCTGAGTTTTTCAGGTCCAAAGACAACAGCCTCAGTCTTGTCTGATTTTTGAAGAAGAAAATTCAGTCATTCAGGTCTTTTTTTCTTGTAATCTAACAAACTGATTAGTTTCATCAGTCTTCGTCGATAAGTAAATCTGATTATCATCCACATAGCAATGCTGTCTCATGGTATTACCTAAGGGAGTTAGGTACTGTCAATATTGAAATGCTACTCTGGCATCTGCTGGTTCACGGAAAAAACAGCCGCCACCAGCTATTTGTCTCAGTTGCGAAGTAGCCTCTGTCTGTCTTACACAGATTTTAATAGCCGAGCCTAAATTAGCCGACTGCTCACCTGCTTAAGAAGCTAGACGCTAGCAATAATCTGTTAACGGAAGTAACATGACAACCAACACACAACAAATATCGATAGAATTTGGTACAGCATTTGAAGCTATCATACTATATTTTATTACTGAATATTTAGTGTTGTGTATGTAATGTTTAATGCTATTACTGCTACAGGAGGACCTTTATTTGAAATGCACCTGGAGGAACTGTATAAGGCTAAAGAAGTAGCTTGACTGTATAGATCTGTGGAGCGGAAAGTAAATAAACCAGACTGCATGACCAATGCACCTGTACAACTGTCTCTCATTTCTTTAATTTAGACTGATAGTCACAGTGTAGGTCTACATTTGGCTACATAATTAACACTTGCAGTAATTTATTTGCTAAATGGCAAACAGAAAAAGTAGCTGTCTGCCTTCTGTAATGTCACCAAGTCTTATTCATACTGTTGGTCATTTACCAACTGCAGCATGAGGAGGGTAAAAGACAGCAGGCAGCCCGGGGAAGCAGCTCTCTGCTCTCTTGGATGAAGCAGCCATCAAGCAGCAAGGAGAATGAGGAGGCAGATAATGAAGAAGAAAGGTCAGAAAGGTCATGTTAGCTGTTTAGGGCCTTTAAAGCTCAGATTTTAAAATTGAAATGGTCCTCTAATTTTATTCAAATATCTTTAAAGCTGTCCACAAAGTGGTTTGCCAGTACTAAATTAGACGTGAAGCTAAATTAGCAAAAAAATGTTATTTTGTACCAACCATAAGTTATTTCTATGTGACAACACTTGCAGTAATCTTGTATTTACCTCAACAGGCTATTATTAAAACTTAGACAATGCTAAATACCCAATTAAAATTTGTTTGCAGAACACAGCAATGTTGTAGGATATTGAAGGCAGGCCAAGGCAGTGGTGTTAGTCTTACTGTTTTTCTTTTTTAATATGACAAGACTATAATAAGGCAGCCGACAGTTCCACACACCACATAAGGTGCCCTTATTTTTCTCTGAGCACTTGCCCCCCAAATTGTCTATGCACACCACTGATCGACTGAAACAAAAGGCAGCTGATCTGAAACTCAGTGTGAATATCTGGTAAGTTTAGTCCCTGGATCCACACCAGGTATTTCCTGAATTGTTTCAAGCTGATGGTATAAGTCTCATTTTCAGCCTGCTTATTACCCACAGAGTGTTGGCCTGGCAACAACCTCTCTCCGTCTTAGTCAGCAAAGACATCAGCTCTGTGTGTAAAAAGAAATTCACCCGGGTTTGATCTCACCGCGGCCCACATGCTGAGGTCGCTCACTAGAAATATTAGTTAACATTCATGAGCATTCTGGTTTTTGTCTTGGTTGAGTCGGGGAGCTGAGAATTAAAAGATTACAGAAGTGACGGGGAAGTCAAGTTATATGTCTGAATAGGAGAAAGGGAAGACATGTTGGAGCACGCTTAGAGAAAATAAAGAGCAGGATGAGGCTGAAAGTAAGCAGATTTTCAAAGGAACATTTTTAAACAGGAACTCTCAGTGAAAAGAAAACGACAAAGAAGAAGGCAGGATAATGAGGGATAGAAGCATGATTTTCATCTGTAAACTGAATAAAGGAAGATGATGGCGAGAAGGCAAAAAGAGCAAATGGCACAACAGAAGAAAAGATTAATGCAGAGAAGAAGGAAATCTACTGAAATATGTATATGAGAAAGAACAGCATGTGAAAGGACAACAGAAGGCACGAGAGGAAGGAAGAACAAATAAAAGGAAGCAGGACACAAGGACATGAGTGACAAGGAGATACAAGTCACCCTTTTATGTGAATGGGGAAAAGACAAGAAAAAAGGAAAGGAGAAGAAGGCCAAGAAGTAGTGTTATAGAAAAAAATTAACAAGAGTCTGAATGAGTAAAAGTAATTAGAAGATTTATTACAGGAGAAGTATAAAGTACAAACAATTTCACTTGCAAGTTGAGTGTCGTCCAGACTCGCGTGAAGTCGAGAGAGACTCTGACTTTGCATCATTAGCATCAGTTTTTATTCAGCCTGGTTCCAGCTGAAAATCAGTCTCTCAGACTGATAGTAGGAGAAAGGAGATTGAGAGGTGCCATTCTCGCCCAATCAGGCTGTCGTTCTCTAAACAACTGTTTTCTATCAGCTGCCTATCAATCTCATCTTTCTCCCACGTCATGAATCTGAAAGAATGGTCAGTCTGTCCTCACATACAATGAATAATAAGGTCAATGTTCTATATCAGTAATGTTCTATATCAGAAGGAAAAGAAAACATACGTCATGAGATGTAACTGAGAATAACAAATGAATAAATGCATTTACAAGTAAAAGAATGATTACACTTGTAGTTATTATATGAGTAATATGACTGATTGCCATATGTATTAAAATTACTTCCACAGCAGAGAGGAAGTCATATAACAAATAAATTGATGTACAAAGTAAAAGGAAGATCAGTATTTCCATTTTTCGACCACAGCAGTTCCAGTCCTGGTTCAGGTCTGGTGCTTGAGCCGGTTGATTCCAGTAAAGAACTGGTTTGGGTTTCCCCAGAACCACGTCAGTATGTCACTTTAAATAACTCTTTAGTCATGTTTGATCTTCCCTCCAGTCTATTCTGTACTTTTTGCAGTGTTTATTTTCCCAGAAATTTGTCATAATATTACTATTACAGTTCAGCCAGTCAAAGAGATCAGAGATGTCCAGAACATAAAGCCATAACAAAAAACATCCACACTTAGGTTTGTATAGGAAGTCCTAGCATCCAGATGAGGTACCTGTGGAACATCCCGATCCCGAATGAAACAACTTATGATGGCTAACCAACCAACACAGTGGTGGTCCGTAAGGCAGCAGTCACAGATGTCACGATCCTGAACAACATGGACATCAGAAAGAAGGAAAATAAGAAGATGGAAAATTACAAAGGGCTGAAGGAGGACGTGGAAAAGATGTGGGGTGTGAAAGCAACAAAGGTAACTGGAGCAACTGGTTCTGTGACCTCTAAACTGGGGAAATGGCAGATGCCAGGAAGACCATCAGAGATCTCAATCCAAAAGAGCGCTAGCCCAAGAGCATCGAAGAACCTGCAGGTTCCACGGACCGCCCACACAAGGGCATGTATGAAACATTTTTTATACATATGTGCAGGAAAAAAATAAAAAAAAAAACAACAAGAACTGTAATAAATAACAGAATAAGTCATAAATTAGGGAATGTTTTCATCACATCAAAGCTGCTTCTCTACATAATTTTCTGTCAATATACTGATCTATTTCTGACAGCTTTCCCACCCCTCCCCCCTTTATCTCTGCCCTTTTCTTTCTTCATAAACCTCATACTGTATTTGACAGGAAATAAGAAAATGCTTTGTAAAGGTCCCCGTGAAGCTCTGCTGCCTACAAAGAAGAAAGAAGGTGAGATGGAAGAAGGAGAGAGACATTATGTTTGATTCCTTCCTTCCATCATCAGCATTTTCATCTCACTGTCTGACTGGACATCAATTATTCAGCTGGGTATCAGGTGGCCTACTTACCTCTGTCTGACTCAAAAACACACACATCAGAGACGGGCATGCACATTACACACTCGGGGGTCAAAGGGAGGTGAACACATGGACAAAATATATAATCAGGTGCAAAGCAACACATTCAAACACACACACACACAAGTTCAACAAGAAAACACACGTTAATACGTGCACAAACACACATGCAACGTATTCACATATGATAGAAAATGGAAATAAAGTGATGTAAAAACGGTGTGCGACCAGGACCACGCTGGAGATAATACACACACAGACACACTCTGCTACCTGGATGGCAGAGGAAAATTTAAACATCAGAGCAGCAACGCGCTGTTAGCTTGAATGAAAAATAAACTGATTCCGCTGTGGCCACCAAAGAGTTTGTTTCCAAAAGACCAGCAGCTAATCAGATAATCTTCATGTTACACCGAGAACTGGGTCAAACCGGGTTTCAGTCTGATTCTGCACAAATATGACAGCAGACTTCTGTCAGCAGCAGCTGTCCTTACTGAAACTAACAAAACCACCATGATGTCATTATTTCTTAATAGAAGCCCAGAGGTCATTTGTGTAGTGCTTTGTTATAAGACATATTTACACTCAGGTCATGTGAGGTCACTGAGGTCAGGTGATATGAGAGCTGGAAAGCTTATGAAGTCAATTTGGATGGATGAGTGGACCACACAGTCATTAATGCTGGACTTTCAGGTTCACTGATCATCCGTTCACCTTTACTCTGACCATTAAACCCTAACAACAACTGAAGCTGAACCAAACCTCCACCCAACGGACTTGATCAGTAGTTCTCCAGCATACTTTTCCCATACTTTTCTTCACTTGCATCTTCTATATCACACTCTCTGATAAAAGAAGGACAGACCCCATACAAGCTAACTAGATACAAGATTATCTGAACCTGCTAATAGCATAAAATACAGCAGAATAAAACTTGATGTAGGTGTCAGCGAGACTGTTTCGTCTGAATCAGCTGCAGATGATTGTAAACTGAATAACTTAACAGTAGCTCCATGATGGACGTGCTACTGCTGCTGTGTCTGAAACTGAGGACCATGTAGTTCATGGTGTTAAGCTTCGCTAATACCGCTGTTACCCCAGTGTTAAAGTGGTACTGAAAGGTTGTATGATTGCTATGCAATAAACTGTTTTCTAAGCTACACCAACAAACAGACATGAGTCATTTCTTGCATTGAACCTCCTGTCTGACTGTAAATGTCTTCTACACTGTATCTTATAACATGCAGGCTGGACAGCTTTCTGAGTCATGTTATTCACTTCTTGTCTAGTTAATACAATGAATAAAGTAATTCAGTAATAATTATAAGACAGACATTTTTCATGGACCTTTTTTTTTTTTTTTTAATAAGGTATTAAATCTGACTTAAAAAGTACCAACAATATGAGTTAAAATAATAATATTTTGTTTAATTCATCATTCATTATGGCCTTAAAGCTGTAATATATTCTTCCTCTGTTTTATGAAATTAATTATAAATGATGGTAGATCAACTGTTATCAACATTACAGATTTTGGGATCTGGTGCACTCGGTTTTTCAGTTAACGTGATGACAGCGTTATCTCTGCTATCATGAATTTACAAGGAATCCATTAACACCAAATGTGTCATAATTTATCGCTGGGAAAGAACTGGCTCAAAGCTGAAGGTTTTTTTATAGCGAGGTCCATGAAAGTCAAATGATTGGCGGTTATAACTTTAATTAATGTCTGATAGTAATTAAATCAATGTTTTCCCTAAATAAAGACACAGGCTGCTACAATCAGCTGAAACTGTGTTAGTTCAGGTGATGCTCACCTCTCTTTTCTGAGAAATAAATAAAAAGCTGCTGCCCCTCACTTCATTTTCCAACCCTATGTTTATTTTCTCTCCCTTTTCAGGTATCACATTTCACTTTGTTTTAGGAAATACACGACTTTCTCCTCTGGCTGCACTCTGTAACTTGGTTTAACCATATATATATATATATATATATATATATATATATATATATATATATTGGATTAACAGAACAGGCTCTTGATGTGCCTGTTCCAGAAAGATGGGGGCTTCATCTCTAGTGGCAAGCAATGAATGCTGTGATGTTCACTTACCAAAATTATGTGAATGCAATTTCTGCCAAAATGGTTCCTTATATAAAAAAGCTATTTTTATTTAACACTCACTATTAATAAATGTCAATTGACTGTTATTAATCCTAAAAAATTATTGATGATGATAAACATAAATCACAGGGCACCACAGAGACTAACTTTTGGAAACTATTAACTAAAGACTGGAATGGGTCTGAAAGGTCTGTATGTCTACGCATGTCAATATGGGACAGACATGTGACCCACAGAGCAGAAAATGAATGTTGTGAATCTCAGCATTGAGTCTTTCTACAAGCAATTTTCACAGTACAGTACATATTCATTTTCTTCTTTGTCTAAGAGGGAGAATCTTGTAGGTTGTAAGTTGCCTCTGCAGAAAAAGACAAGGCAAATTCATTTAATTATGTAGCAAAGATTGTAAGAAAGAGACAAGAAAAAACATCTAGCAAACAGCAACAGTTAATACATCATCATCATCATCATTATTAGCACCAATATTCATCATCTTTGTTGGAGTGGATCTATATTTCCCAACTGACAAAAAGTAGTTTCTAACTTTCAATCAGGATTCAAACCAGTATAGAACTGAACTGCAGATTTCCACATAATTTTCCATTTGGTTTAATTAATAGCATCTATGGTCAATCAGCTGTGCCAACACCAGCTCTGAGATGTAGCAGAACCATGTCAGAAAGATTGCTTGCTTGGAGTTTCTTTGTGAATGTGAGGGGAAAGAAAGATGTTCACCCTTCTAGTCCTAAAAATCCAGTTTAACCTACAAATGAATGATTTATGTGTGGTGTCACCCAACAATGAACAGTTTGTAGATTTTAAAGCAGTTTCACAGAAAAAAAGAAATAGCATGTTTCCTCTAGATGGCTGTTATTCTCACATCATTAGGGACAATTAAAATAAAATACTGTTTTATTAAAATGTTTACAAAAGTCCTTAAACAGCTTATATTATTTCAGTTTTTGCCAAAATGAAAAACTATTTTTGTCCAACAATAACAAAAAAAAAACAACTTCTTTTTCTGCGTCCTAATTAAAAGGCTGAATATAAGTTTGAGAGTCTCTGCTTTTATGCTGCTGCAGACAGAATACATGTTTTTAGAGTTAAAATAATGGGGACAAAATGTGCATTTAGTTACAGCTCAGATGGGAGTCAGAACAAAGTTTTACTCTTAAAATATACTCTTAAAAACTTTCTCTGAATTCTTTAGTCATTTTCTATGTTCAGCTTCTTGTAAAACAAAGAATAAAAGCGAACTGAATCTGGTCTGGAAATTTGAGGATTATCAAACATTTACTGATGAAGATGAGACAGTAACGTTAAAGTGTGGAGTAAACGTTTGACAGAAAACAAAAGCCTCGTGTATCCTGCTGGAAGCAGCCATCAGAAGATGCTACACTGTGGTCGTGAAGGGATGGACATGGTCAGCAACAATAGTCAGGTAGGCTGTGCTGGTAAAACCATGACATGTTGGCATGGTTAAAAGGCCCAAAGTGTGATAAGAAAATATCCCCAACACCATTACACTACCAGCAGCCTGAAGCGTTGATTCAAGGCAGGATGGATCCATGTTTTCATGATGTTTCCACCAAATTCTGACCCCACCATCGGAATGTAGAGCTGAAATGGAGACTCATCAGACCAGGCAACATTTTTCCATTTTCTATTGTCCAGTGTTGGTGAGTGTGTGTGAATTGCAGCCTCAGTTTTTCTGTTCCTAGCCTGCAGGAGGCACCCGGTGCTGTCTTCTGCTGCTGTAGCACATCTGCTCAAGCCTCATATGCTGGACATTATATATATTCAGAGATGGTATTCTGCATACCTTGGTTGGACCCAGTGCTTGTTTGAGTTCCTGTCAGATTTCTATCTGCAACCAGTCTGCCCATTTAATAGGTGTAATGTTGTCAGATAAGGCAGGTGGTCTGAGTGTCTCTCAGTTGTATTTTCAGAGCAACGCCTTGGTTCAGACTTTTGGTAGCAGAGTGAACGTGTAAAACAATCCTTATGTAACATAAACATTAAATGATTCTACGATTTCAAATTATTAAATGTTACAAATCTCATCATTATAAAACATAAACAAACGTATCATGTTTGGTGCAAGTTTCTGAGACCTGTGCATCATATTTGACATGTCATCCATCCTCTTGTGCATTTATTGACATTCTGCAGTTAAAAACAATCCTTCCTTAGTCATTTTCTAAATGGTTGCCTCTATTGATTATGCAAATTATTATACATTTAAAAAAGGTTGCATTTTTTTTAAAGGTTTAATAAAGAAAAGAAAGTAAAAATAACTAAATTTTAAAAAATTTCTGTTCCACATGCCAGACTTTAGAGGGTTGAAGGGCAACTTAAGACTGCTGGAGAGAGATGTGGTAAATGTCATCAAACTCATTTTATCATGTGTGTATGTGTGTGTGTGTGAATGCCACGGCTTTCTCTGCATACAAGCAGAATGACATCTCATCTGAAGGACGAGGTGTTTCTGACAGGTGATAATGGAAGTGAATGTATGGCTGATAACCTCCTTTCTCTCTCTTCGATCATCCAGTTCTCACTCTGACCCACTTCATATCTGCCTGTCATAACATCTGCTCTCATTCACATCATTATCTTCCATGTATGTTTTTTGTAAAAAGAAAAAAGAAAAATAAATCCACACCAGCAGCAGTGAAAGACCACTAAATAACCCCGTTGGCCATTTCGTTCAAGTGTAACTTAGAAAATCCTTAGAAATAAACTCTTGGATGTTTGGGTGCATAAACCAAAAAAAAAAAAAAAAAAAAAAAACTGGTGCAGAGTGAAAGTTTTCAGTGCAGATGAAGAAAAACTCCCCCGGAGGTCATTTCAGGTGGAGGAAAGGCACTTATGTTGCCATGGCAACTAAAAGCTGGCTTTGTTAATCAGAAATGAATATGGATTGATCCAATGCATCAACTTCATTTTATATTCAGTGATATTAAATGTCTATATGTGTGATTACTGAGCTGAAAGCTGCGGCTGAAGAATAAAGTTTCCAGCAATGAAAATAACCTCCAAACAAAAAGAGGTCAGTAAGATTGGTTCATAAAAAGATTCTGAATGTATTTTGGTCCTAAACCATTCAGTTTTTAAACTAACAGCAGGATTTTGACATCAATTCTTTGAGAGACAGGAAGCCAGTGAAAAGATCTGAGGACTGGAGTTATATGATTCCTGGTCTTAGTGAGGACTCGAGCAGCATCTTTCTGGACCTACTGTAGCTGTCTGATGGACTTTTTAAGGAGACCTGTGAGGACAGCATTACAGTAGTCCAGTCTACTAAAGATAAATGCATGGACCAGTGTTTCTAGATCCTGCTGAGTCACCAGTCCTTTAATCCTCAATATGTTCTTTAAGTGATAATAGGCTGACTTCACAACTGTCTTAATGTAACTCCTAAAATTCAGGTCTGAGTCCAGGACTACTCCCAGATTTCTGGCGTGGTTTTTAGTTTTTAACTTTGCTGTTTGAAGCTGAGTACTGACTTTTAATTTTTCTTCATTGGCTCCAAAAACTGTTATTTCAGTTTTGCCTTTATTTAACTGTAGGAAGTCCTGGCACATCTAATCTTTAATTTGATCGATGCAGTTGATCAGAGATTGGATGGGACTGTAGTCTCCTGGTGAGATGGTTATGTAGATTTCTGTGTCATCAGCATAACTGTGGTAACATATTTTGTTTCATCCATCCATCCATCCATCCATCCATCCATCCATCCATCCATCCATCCCCGGCCACATTCGTCAGCTCACCAGGGGCATCACGAGGCGTTCCCAGGCAAGCCGAGAGATGTAGTCCCACCAGCATGTCTTAGGTCTTCCCTGAGATCCAGACCCAGCTCACACTGCATCTGACCCCTATGGCATATTTTACATATTTTGTTGTTTTTCATAATTTGAGTGAGTGGCAGCATGTAGATGTTGAACAGCAGTGGCCCCAAAATGGAGTCTTGGGGAACTCCACACGTTATTTTGGTTTGCTCATGTAGCGGTTTTAGTACTCTCACATGCGTTGTGGTGCTCAGAAATCACAAGCCATTCAATGTCGAGTCTCTGACGCCTCTTTATTGGCATGTTCTGGATTTTTGAACATAAAGAAAGGTTCGTCAGCTCCCACAGTCTCAGCTCTGCCACACACACACCAGTCTTGCTGGTGACAGACTGTGGCGAAGCTACGGGGCGTAACAGCTAAATCTGCAGGGGGTTCGTCTTTGAGACGTTCAGGTGTTCCCAAAAATGTAAGAAATTATAACTACTCATAGTCAACAGCAGCAAATGAAGACTGAATAACTTAATGGGCAGTAGTAACAGTGACAGAAATACAGCTAATAATGGCAAGTGGAATCATTAACAATTTAACTCCGTTACACTCAGATGTATAATTACCTTTAGACACAAATAGTGTCTTTTAAATGGGAATCAAACAAATCAATTGCAGTGCCAGAAAGTCCTACCCAGCTCTTCAGCTAGTCTAGTAAGAAGTTATGGTCGACCAGGTCAAATTCAGCACTGAGATCTAGTAGTACCAGGACTGAAATGTTTCCCCTATCTGTGATCAGGCAGATGTCATTAAAGCCCTAAACTAGAGCAGTCTCAGTGCTGTGATGTGGCAGAAAACCTGACTGGTAGACATCAAAACAGTTATTTACAGTCAGGAAGATGTGTAGCTGCTGAAATAAAGCTTTTTCTATAATCTTACTAAGAAAGGGGACGAGTCTGGGATTTTCTTTTTAGGTAGGGGCTTGATGATGGCTGTTTATAGGGTCTGAAGATACCTGAAAGCAGAGAGGTGTTTACAACCTGTAGGATATCTAAGGCCATGCATCCTGAGAAATCCTTAAAAAACCTGGCCTGCAGGGCTTCAAGACAGCAAGTGATGGTTTTCAGATTACCAATAATCTCATCCAGGTTTTTAGGACTGACTGGAGAAAAGTGTGTCATGGTGTATGTGAGATATATCCCTGTGCTGAGTGGACACATGGATGTATGTCCTGCCCCTGTTATGGAAGCACTGACTGACTATTGCTTTCTTTACTGACAAAATTCAGAAAAACAGGCAAACTCATTACAGACCCGCACGGAGAGAAGTTCTGGCGTTACTGACAAAGGAGGATTAGTTAGCCTGTCAAAAGTAACGAACAAGGCAGAAGCATAATTACTGTTCTTAGCAATGATGTCAGAAAAGAAAGATGATCTTGCATTTGTCAGCTCTATATCATAAATCCTCAGTCTCTCTTTATAAATCTCATAGTGAACCTGTAACTTTGTATTCCGCCACCTGCGTTTAGCTTTACGACATTCTCATTTTTCAGCTCTTACCAGCGTGGCATTTTTCCATGGAGCTCTCTTTTTGGCAGCGATCACTTTCACCTTGGTGGGAGCAATGACATCAGCAATGCTTGTAATTTTACTATTACAAGCTCATCAACTGATGGCACAATTCAATGGTATTTTCATTTTCACTTGAACCTCTGGGTTTTTTGTTGACAGTAACAGCACTCTCACAGAAAACACAGGTATGATCAGTCAGATCATGTCAAAATGGAGCAAAATCTCTGAGGAATGTTTCTAACACCTTATTGAGTCCATGACACCAAGAATTAAGGCAGTTCTGAATGAAAAACAAGGTCCAGCCCGCTACTAGCAAGGTAGACCCGATAAAGTGGACTGTGAGAATAAATAAAAGAATAACTTGGAATGAATGCCTGAAGTTGAGCTCTCTTCGGCTATTTGTAACCTCAAAATGAAAAGAAGCTGACATGTAGAAAAATAAACTCAAAACTCAGTCATTAACAGTTCATATTTTAGATTTTTCTCAAAATGTTTGGACACGTTAACACTTTCAGACCCAATAAAGATTTACAGTCTTTACTTATGAGGAAGTTTGTGTGATTGAAGAAATCTGAAGCTCATATTTCCCATCTGTATTTTTTGCAGTACTTTTTGTAGTAATTCTCCATCACCCTGCTCTGCTGCCTCGGTCCAGGGTCTGCCTGTTCAACAACAGATCCTGGGTGTTTTATGGGAATGCTAGAGGGGGTGCGGCCTGCTGTAAATCCTGACTTGCTGGAACTTTGGCGGGCAGAAACCCTGTCTCTGACACCCAGTTTAATGGTCCAGCGGGTGCTTCGGCCCTGCTGATCGATCTCAGTCCTTCCTTCTCCATTCTTCTTTACCTCCGTCATTCATAAGTCATACTGGACTTTATATCTTAAAGGCACAACAGTGAAATAAGCACCTGACCTCTGAAAGTGCTGAGATTTCTCTGTCTGAGGCTGTTTTTTCTTTGTCTCCCCGTGTCCACCTGCATGTTTTACGTCTCTGTTTGCCCTCCATACTTCTGCTCCTTCCTCTCCTGCTTCACAGTCAATCCTGAATTCGCTTCTACCCCAAAAAAAATAGGATTTCATCGCTTAAATCTCCCACTTCAGGCTTTAATTTGAATGAAAATATTCATTTTCTTGGCATTGATTGTCAATGCCCGCTCCACACCTCCTGCCTCCATCAGTCTTTTCCACCCTCGGCCTCTCCTCCTTTCCTCAGATTCTTTCCAACCTCTCCCATAACACCCCTTTCTCTGCCAGAATCTCTTCGTCTTTGTCCCTCTCTCCACCCTCATTCCACTAAAGGGGAACATTCCAGCCAAAGCAGAGGCGACAATGGCCTTGTGTTCGAAAGGCCACATAACAACAGCAAGCTTTGTTGAAGTTTCCAGTTGCACTTCAACAGTTTGAAATACAGATGCCAATAAAAGCCAAGTGGGGGATCTGGACTGTGATTGATGCCTGATCAAGTGCTGCTGCAGAGCCCGGGGGGAGAAGAGGTGGTAAGATTGTGAATTTAGTAAATATATGACAATGAAAGGCTATTCAACTTTGACACAAATTAATAAAAATATCTTTATATCATTTTTAATTCCAGTACAAAGTACAAAAGTTAACCCTGAATAGATGTTTTTCCTTGCCACATGAGCAGTTTGAAGAAACATTGATTATTCAGCAGTTTTATGTAAATTTTTCTGAGCCGATTAACTGTACAAAATAACAATAAGCAGTTTTTTTTTTTTTATTTCAAACATCATGTACACATAAATGCTTCCAATGATTAAAAAAAAATGCTTAATTTTTCCTAAACTGGCAACCAAATCACTTAAAGAGAAAAACTTAAATGTGGCTACACCGATGAGGAAAAGGTTTTGAAAATTTCAGTGGAAATTTTTAAAATTATTAAATTATATGCAGCATTTCTGCCTCATTGAAATCAATGCATGGAAGCTGAATCTCAGCTGTCTCTGAATTGTCTCTTTGTGCAGAAGTTCCTTCTTTATTTTATGACCCAACCTCACAGCAGAACATGAAACATCTACTTCCGTCTGTAACTCAAAATGCTTAGTTTCCTGATTAAACTGAAAACCTTTGGCCATGACTCTGTTTTCCTGACTTATTTCTCCAAAATGACAAAGCCATATGAGGAGGTTTATGCTGGACATTTTAGTGTATGGGGGCTGTTTCCTACCTAACCTAAAAATTGAAATGATCACTGCATGGCATTAATTTGGCTTCCAGTACTGCGAGGAACCTTGGAGGTATTTTTGACCAGAGTTTGTCCTTTGGCTCACATTTAAAACAGGCTTCGAGGACCGCCTCCTTCTACCTACGTGATATTGCTAAAATTAGGGACATCTTGTGTCAGAGTAATGTAGAAAAACTAGTCCATGCCTTCATTATTTCCAGATTGGACTTTTACAATTCCTTATTAATGGGCTGTCCCAAACATGTCCCCAAAAGTCTCCAGCTGATCCAACATGCTGAGCAGGAGAGATCATATTTCTCAAGTTTTATCTTCTCTTCACTGGCTCCCTGTTAAGTCCAGGATAGAATTTAAAAAAAGATCTGGAATCAGCTTCCAGTAGGGGAGGTAGATACCCTCTCTACCTTTAATATTAGGCATAAAACTTTCCATTTTGAAAAATCTTATGGTTTGGAGTGGTTAACCATCTATATGCTGCTATAGACTTAGACTGCCGAGGGATGTCCCATGATGCCTTCCGTTTTTATCTGTCTGCTCTTTATTTCCCATGTATAACTTTATGACAGTATTGGCATCATTAACTTGTATTCGCGTCTTATTTCACAGCAGGTCTCCCAGACTAAACGTAGCAGTGCCTGTTGATCCCTCTTTCCTGTTCTCTCCAACCAGTAAAAGCAGATGGCTGCCCTCCCTGAGTCGGGTTATGCCAGAGGTTTTTCCTTCCTGTTAAAAGAGAGTTTTTTGTTTGTTTTTTTCCCCCTTTCTACCATTACTGTTGCCCACCTCCCCATGCAGCTCAGGATGAAAGATTATACAGAAGAATAGATTCGGTGCAATCCATTGGCATCCTTAGCTAGGCAATTAGTTTTTATAAATGGGCTGGAATGAACAGTGATTGGATCACAATGAATTGGCTCAAACTTATTTGTCTCTAAAACAAGTCAGGGTTTTTCTTTTTTATTTGGCAGGGACATTGCATTTGTACAGTCACAAAAGTTTGTAGCTGTAGCAAACAAAGTTTGTAGTCAGAGCTAATTCTCAACTCCTGTCCCTGGCTGGCCCTTACTACATTACAAAACCTATGTAAAACTCACCCATACAGACAATACAAAATCTATTAATCATTCACACACACATACGCACACACATACGCACACGCACACACACACACACACACACACACACACACACACACACACACACACACACACACAGTGGTATTTACAAATGGGTACAGTTTTGTTTTTGTTTTTGTTTTTTTTTGTTTGTTTTGTTTTTGCAGACAATACTTAAGCCTGGAGTTGAAGGTTTTAAACTCACACATAGTCTTGAGTTCAGTCGGTAATGAATTCCACAGCTTTGTGCTTTTGTAAGAAAAGGCAGACTGACCAGACCAAGTCCCACAGAGCTTCAGGTCTGGTTGATCAACCTCTGGTGACTTTAATGATATTCTGCCTCTGAACAAATTAACTAAGTTGCTCTGTTTCTAAATTACTGATACATCTAAATATTAATTTGAGAAAGCACAAATCCCTAAAACTTGCATAGCTTAGCAATTCATACTTCTCAAGAATTTTGCAGTGGTGGTAGCAGATTGGCTTTTTGTACATAAGTTTTATTGCTTTTTGTACAATGACCCGAATGTACTTTGTGGCTGAGGGAGTGGCTTGGACCCATGCTGTCATGTGGTATGATATAAATGAAAATATCATAGCATGTATGTATAGATGGGAGACCTGGTCTGGGATATAGTGCCTGACTTGTTAAAAACAATTTAGATTGCTTAGTATTGTTTTTGAGATTTTCTAAATCTGTTTCCAAATTTCAGTTGGGGGTCAAGGGCCAACCCAAGATGTGTAAATTCTGTTGCATGTTTTTATTTTGCAAATGTATTTGGAAACTTTTGTTCTACATTTTGTTATCTAATAGAAAAACACATTGATACTTTTGGATTCAGCGCCAACTGATTTTGAATAAGCAACTCTCTCACCTCAGCCATGCAGGAGGACACAACGTCCGCTGCCTGCTCCAAGAACTTGGAGGGTCCAAAACGGCATCATCTGCGTAAAGCTGGCAACTGGCATCAGGGCAGATTAGGGGTAAGTCATTTATAAAGAAACTAAACAGCAAGGGTCCCAGTATGGAGCCCTGTGGAATGCCCATTTGGATGTTTAAAAATGAAGCCTTCTCCTGGGCCACTTTAACACGCTGTTCTTGATCCTGAGGATATGATCCAAACCAGCCCACTACCTCAGGAGAGACATTAAAGGCTGACATTTTAGATAAAAGCAGGCTGTGACTGATCATTTCAAAAGCCTTTTTAAGATCTAAAAATACTGCTCCTACCACCTGACCCCTACCCAGGGATTTTTTTCAAGTTCTCAACAAAACAGCAGTTTGCTATTTCAGTCGAATAACCAGATCTAAAACCAAACTGCTGTGGGTGGAGGAGCTGATATGTTTTTAAATGCTCAACTAATCTACATCTACAGCTTTCTCAATCTCTTCGATAGTACAGGCAGAATTATTATGGGCCGGTAATTGCACATTGAGTGTTGCCTTCCTGCTTTATATATTTATATACTGGTATAACGACTGCTATTTTCCAACCAAAGGGAAATCTACAGGTTTTTATAGACAGTTCGACAAGATGTATCAATGTTTTAATCAGGACACTGCTGTGTTTTTTAAGAAAGCAACTATTAATGTCATAGATATCATTTGATTTTGAGTTTGACTATTTTGCAATAATTTGTGCCACTTTTGTCTCATCAACTGTTTTAATGTGGAAACAATCTGCAGAGGCTGAAAGACCTGAACAGTTTAAATGCTCAACTGCCAGAAAGTCTTTTGTTATAATCTTTTACTGATTGTACAAAATATGAGTTAAATTTGTTGGCCATAGTGGCACTGTCATTTATATTTTTGCCATCCATAGTAAGTTCCCGAATTCCTTTATTTTTAGTTGTTTTATTAGTCAGGCTATTTAAATATTTCCAAAGGGTATTATTGTTGGCCCTTGCATTGCCTATTAGTTGAGTGTAATAGGATGTTTTTTTGCTTTTTGTCATTCTTAAACCACTTTATTTCTTAAACTTTTGTAAATCAAGAGATCAATATCAAGCTTTGATCTTAAAAATTTCTTTAGGGACAAATGTTGCATTTTAATTAGATTTTTAATGTAATTGTTTAACCATGGCAGGATATTTTTGTTTTGTTTGCATTTTTTTTTTTTTTTTTGCATTACAGGGGAGCCATCCATTTGCTATACAGCTTACTTCTATACAGCATCGCGGGGAAGCGAGATGCAGGGAACACCCTGGACAGGTTGCCAGTCCATGGCATGGCCAACACTGAGAGATAAACACTCACTCCTAGGGTGAACTGAGCATGACCAGTTAACCTAACCTCCTTGGACTGTGGGAGGAACCTGGAGAGAACCTATGCATACATGGAAAGAACATGCAAATTCCACCCAGAAAGCCACTGTTCAAAAATCCCCCTCAGATGAGGCTTGAACCAGAGACCTTCTTGCTGTGAGGCCGTGGTCCTAACCACCACAGCACTGTGCAGCCCATGGTGCTTTGTGGATGTTAAAAAAAAAACAAAAAAATTCCTTCCCTGTATAAGATTTTTCTGGTTGATGAAGCTGCATGTTGAAGTAGCACAATGTCTTTGCCCATAAGCCTGTTTCTAACAGGTGCTGCCATGCACTAATATACATGCATTTTCATAGAACTTACCAAGTCACGATGCAGGCTCACCCAAAACCCCTTGTGTTATTCAAGCCCTGTTTGAGATGACTTTGTTGTCAATTGACACAATACAAATAAGCTCAACTGAATTCAAATGAATCATATTATTGCTAAAGCAGAACAATTTTGACATTTCCATAATGATCTACAGGCTCATCGCAAGCCTGTTATTTTAATATCAAAAAAGCTGTTTATCAATAGCCATAACCATAAACTCTCCAGTCCAGTTCTGAATTAGTTTCAATTTACTTAAAAGACAGGAACTACTTAGTATCAGTTGGTAAAGATGACATGAGGCCCCAAGGCCTAGGGCCCCTACTGTTCATCATCTACATGCTCCCACTAGCTTAAATCATGGAGACGAACTAAAAATCAGATCACAACCATGTTGATGACAATTAGCTTTATATTACTGTCTCACTTGGGGACTCTGCTCCCATTCAAATCTTAAATTTGTGCTGTGGTCAGATCAGTGTGTTGATGTTCAAGAATGTTCTTCATCTAAATAAAGATTGCATTAAATTATTGTGTTTGGCTCTGAGGACTGATGGCTCAGCATGATTTAGTAAAACTTTTTCATGATCAAGCAGCAGCATTCAATTAATCCACAATGCTGCTGCTTGTTTCCTCACAATGACCAAAAAAGGGAACATCTCCATCTGGTTCTCACATATTTACACTGGCTTTCTGTTAGACATTGAATTTGTTTTAAAATGTTGCTGCTGGTGTACAAGGCTCTGAATGATTCTGGTCCAAATATCTGATCTGCTGATGTCATATGAGCCACCAAGACTCTTAAGATCATTTGGGTCAAGTTAGCTTTCTCTCCTGAGAGTTCAAACTAAAGATTTAGATTTTCTACTCTTGATATCTGCAATAACCATCAGAAAACCTGAAATCTGATTCAAACCTTAGTTAAATAGGGTCTTAAAACTCTATTTGCAGCCAATAAAGTAATTATTATTATTATTATTATTATTGGAATATATATTATGTACATTGATGGCAATGGTGATGATGATGGTGATGATGATTCCCACTAATGCAGTCATATAGTCACAGATGCTGGATCTAATTCTTGTCCTCTCTTTTTATGCAGCATCTGTGATTTCAGACAGAATCTGATTGGTCCAAACCCAGTTTCTCCCTCCTCTTCAGTTCATCGTCAACAAGCTGGGACTCAGAGAAGCCAGCAGCATGTCACTTCTTTTCTGTGCATGGCTGAGACCTGCTGTCATGTGTGGATGTAAAGATAAACTGTTCACTAATGATAGCGATTTCCATATAAACGTCTGTAATTAAAGCAGTGCTGCCTGTGGGCCTGAACAACATTAAGCTGTTTTTCATTTGATCTTGTTCCTTCATAAACACATTTTTCTGAGTCTCTTAATCTGTTATTGATGTTATGAATACTCAATGATGAGGTCCAGAATTATCTGTAATTGTATGCTGAGAAATGTTCTTAAATCATTTAACAATGTGTCCACAGTGCATCACTTACTGGTGAATTTCCCAATTACAGCCTTGTAAAGTTACTGACCTCCCATTTTTTTTAAAGATGTTTAATAACTCAAGATAACACTGATATTTATGATCCAGGAATAGGCATAAATAAGATGAAATAAAATAAATTAAACGTCTTCAACGTGAAACAGCCTGAACATGGCAAACAAGATGCTGTCGTGCAACTTTTCTTTTCTTTTCTTATCTTTTTATTTTATTTTTTTATTTTTTTTTGCAGCTGAATTTCTTTCAAGTCAGAGCTGAGCCTCCTGTTTGCCATTACTAGCTCTTAAACTTTATTTATATCTGCACTGAACTGATTTTTATTCATTTGTTGCATCCATGTAAGTGTTTTATGTTCTCCGATCTCATAGCCTATTTATATGTGACTTTTATATCTTGTATTAATGTCTTTTATGTCCTCTGTGAAACACTTTTTATGGTACTTTCCTTGAATAAAGGTCTTTTGCCTGAAACTGCTGCCTTTTGCTCTGTAAGTTTGATAAACTAATCCCTGTAAGTTTTAAGTGAGTTATATTTACATACATATTGTGCACAAAGATTTACAGTCATGTAAAATGCATTATGATGAGACTAGATACAGATGACTTGGTGTTAAAAAGCAATGATGTCAGTTTTTGATAAAGTGGGGAAACTGTGTAGAAAGACTCTGATTTTGTGCAAACTGCAGGTTGATATGTGTGTGTGTGTGTGTGTGTGTGTGTGTGTGTATGGGTGCTGTTTGTTTTGGTTTAATGATTAACCATATATATTACAGACATCTGTTCAGAGGTTTCGGTGTATAAGTATGCAGCCTCATGCCTCTCTTGGATGCGTTAGTGTGTGTGTTTTGAGTCGGGAGGCCATAATGACCTCATTTCCTGCTGAAATATATGCAGGCGCAGCACCAGCACATAAACCTTCAAATAAACCTTATAAACTGCAGCACCAGGCCTGTTACCTTGAAACATACACAGCCTCAATAAACATCATGAGCAACCTCTGAAATAATGACGTGGTACCAATAGAATCCACCTGCATATGCAGCTGATGGATGTCACCTGTATTCTGCAGGTGCTGCATAAAGAAACAGTCATAGAGTTAAAAACACGATGCACACATTTATTGTCCCTGCAGCTCCGTCAGTAAACGGGTGATAAAGTCGAAGATGGAGGCAGCTTGATAGAAAGTCATCTTTGTCACAGCCACTTTAAAAATTTAACTAGACTTTAATAGGAGAGCGGCGCTGCTGTTGCTCTCTATTCTCATTTCTTCACTCATACACATTCACAATATTTACCAGATGGTTTTAGTGACTCTTATTCAGTCCCAGTCTCTATTATCAGTGCATCATTTAAAACTTTGTATGGATATCAAAGCTAAATTCCTAGTTTTAATTTAATTCAGTCTTTCTAGTTACATCTGTAGACCACTTGCTAGCACATGGTAATCATCCAGCAGGTGCAACCACTGTCAAATATAACCAGTGCAAAGAAAAATAAACATATTCTTAAAATCACCAAATAAGGAAATCTGTCCTGAGATGTCATTTTTCCTACCTATGTATTTATTATAAATTAAAATTAGTTTACTTCTAAATTGATGTTTATTTATCTATTTTAATTTATTAAAATCAATATCATTGATTAATATTGTTTGTCTTTACCTTTAATCAATTTTAGCTTCTATTTTTAAGGAGACATTTGTGATTATTGTGTATTTTCATTGTGTCACAATGAAAATACAGAAAATGTTTTATGTGAAGGTCAGTGCTCAGATTCCTAACCTTCATTGTCTGCTCTTTGTGTGTCATATGTGCCCCAGATTGACATGTACAGACTAACATATTGATACAACTGTCTAGTTATTAGTTTTAGAGTTCTCAGTGGAGCCCCATGATTAATGTTTTTCATTAACCGTTTTATTGAATATCAATAACTGCCCTTGGACACCTTTTAATAATGACTAATAACTAAATCATCTCCAACCACTCCCCAAATCTTATTAAAAAAATCGATGAATCTGATGGATCAAATGGCCGAACCTAAGATTCAAGAGGAGAAGTGTGGTCTTTATCCTGGTGATGGATCAGTGGACCGGTTCTGAAATCTCAGCAGGGTCCATGGAGGTTCACCTGACCAGTTTACATGTACTTTGTTGACCTGGAGAAGGTGTTCAACTGTATCCCCCAGGATAAGAGTAATTTCGTTGCACTTACTATGCAGTGACAATAAAGTTCTAACATTTGATCTGACCCTCATGTGTCTTGTTCGGGGTCATGTTCACAAATGAGGGAAAAATGGAACATGAGATCAACAGCGAGATCGGTGTGGCCTCTTCAGTGATTCAGACTCTGCATCAGTCTGCTGTAGTCAAAAATGGCTGAGCCAAAAGGTGAAGCTCTCGATTTACTGTTCAATCTACATTCCCACCTTCACCAAGGGTCACTAGTGGCTGAAAGAACAAGATCACAGATACAGGTGGCAAAAATGAGGTTTCTCCAAATGAGCATTCCATAGAAATACAGCGAGATGCTAAAGGATCAGTTATACTTGCATCGGGTGGTTACGGCATCACCGCTGTAGACTCTGTGTAGGTCAGCAGAGGCTTGGCGCGTCCATCTCTCAACCAGATGTGCAGTCTGGCTACGCAAATACAGCAATGTGGAAGGAGACCATTGTGACTGGCCAGTTTGTTATTACGTGCTTCCGTATTTTGGGATTTTCTCTCTAAACAACAACAATGTCTTCTACTTCTTCTCATTTGTTTGTGCTATAAAATATTCAACATATGGATAATTTCTTGTCTGCTTCCACAATCTCTTGAGGACACTGCACCACGCCGGCTGCCATTGTTGTTCTAAAACAGGAAATACTTGCTGAAACTGAAGAGAACCATCGAAGAAACTCCGCTCTGTGGATTTACCAGCCGATACCAGCCCTACTGCCACCTGTAGATTCAGAAAATAAACTGCAACATAACACTGTTACCCTGCACTCCAGTATATGTGCACATTTCATCTGCGTCCGCTACACAGACCTGACCTGACGCAGTATAACTCCAGCTTTAGTCATCTAGAAGGGGCTCAAAGTAGAACTGGTACGCTTTCACATCCAGAAGATCTAGATGAGGTGCTTCGGGTATGTGGTTAGCAGTGGTGGGCCATCAGGGCCAGCAAGGCCTTCTCTGCTGGCCTAAGCATACTCAGGAAATAAATAAATTAATTAATTAATAATTAATTAATAATAATTAAATAATTAATAAATAAATACATTAATTAATTAATTAATAATATACATATATACAAATTTTATCTCTTGTCTCTTTTCATATTATATCCATTTATTTGGTTGAGCTGCTTCCAGTGTTGTGTATATTACAGTAGAGGTTTTTATCCAATCATATTTAAGCTAGCTTGTGTTGTCAGGCTCTACTAAATCTGCCTAAGGCCTTCAGAATCAACAGAGCAGGCTCCCGTGCGCTGTAATTGAACGGACACAGTAAGTTGCAATAGCCAATCAGATCTCGAGTCAGCGACACCAAGGCCAGCTAGAAGGTCTCACGTTGAATTGGACATGAACGTGTCCTGTGATTGGATGAGCACTTGCGAGAACCTAAAAGGCGGCAGTTTACAAAATTTCAGAACTAAACCCAGAGATCTGATTGCTAACAGCTAACAGCTATAGCTATATCTTTTAATCCACGATGGCTGAAGGAGGAGAAGAGATAGATCTGGTTGCAGATATACTTGCAACGCCATTTTCAAGACGGACCTTTCAGGAAAAGCTGGATCTTGTGATAAACGCAGTAAACTGTACTGCTGGGAATGCCTGTTGCTTGCAACTGACCGATTTGGTGTTTGGAGCTACTCTGGATTTGCCAACCTAAGCTGTTTCACCAAGGCAGCAACGAGACACCAAAGCACGGCTGGGCACCTACAGGCTACGGTGCTTGTAAAAACATTTGGGGACACCCGAGTGGATCTACAGCTCAGCGAACAGGCACGGAGGGAAACGGAGCTCCACAATGAAAGGGTAAAGAAAAATAGGGAGATATTAAAAAGACTGATGGATTGTGTCATGTTTTTGGGTAAACAGGAACTTTCATTTAGGGGACACGATGAAGGTCCGCAGTCCTTAAATAGAGGCAACTATGTGGAGCTTCTTTCGTTTCTGGCTGAACATGACACAGACTTGCACTACCACCTGTCCACTAACAGGGTATTTACTGGGACATCAGGAAAAATACAAAACGACCTAATTCATGCTATTGCAGAACTGATGGCAGAGGAGATCAAAATGGAGATCAAGAAAGCCCTTTTGTCACTGTCATGGTGGACGAAACCACAGACGTGGCTAACATGGCACAGCTCTCACTTGTCCTGCGCTATGTGACGGCCACAGGTGTCAAGGAGCGTTTTGTCAAGTTTGTGGATGTGACCTGTGGCAGGCGAGCTGATGACCTTGCCGCTCTTATTTTTCATTTCTTTGAGGAATATGAATGTTCTCTGGACAAAGTTGTGGCACAGTGTTACGATGGCGCAGCGGCAATGGCCTCTGGACTCAATGGGGTGCAGGCTAAAGTAAAGGAGAAGGTACCTTTGGCCTTATTCATTCACTGTTATGCACATCATCTTAATCTAGTACTGACTCAAGGGGTCTCAAAGCTGAAAGAGTGCAAGGTCTTTTTTGCCAACCTGAACGGCCTCGCTGCATTCTTCTCCAGATCTCCAAAGCGTACTCAACTACTGGATGACTTGTGTAAGCGGCGTCTTCCTCAAGTCGCGCCGACGCGGTGGCAATACACATCACGTTTGGTGAATACGGTCTATGAGAAGAGAGCTGTGCTAAAGGAGTTGTTTGATCACATATTGGAACACCATGATGAGTATGATCAGGACACTGTGCTTTGTGCAGATGGATTTATTGCACGTCTGGATGATTTTGAGTTTTGTTTTTTGCTCAACACATTCAACGGAATATTTGAGTATGCTGATGTGCTTTTTGGAGTACTGCAGAAAAAATCGCTGGATGTACAGTTCTGCATGGCAAGGGTGAAGGAGTTTTGTGAAACAGTTGAGCGAGCGAGGGGCAGATTCTGTGACATATACGAAGAAACAGTGCGCATCTCAAGTGCTCCAAGCATGCACAGAGGCCAGGGCGCGGCACATGGCGACCTGCGTGCGCACTACCAACAACTCCACGACAACATTCTGGAAAACATTCTTTCCCAGATACGGAATCGATTTCAGGACCATTAAATGCTGATGTTTGTCTCCCTTCTCGACCCCCAGCACTTTCAGACATACAGGAAAAAATTCCCCCAAACGGCCTTTCTGCAGCTTAACACAGAGCCACGGTATACTGTTTGATCTTCCCCGACTTAAAACAGAACTGACTGTAATGTATGCCATGGCTGATTTTGAAGGGAAAAGTCCCGCTGATCTCCATGATTTTCTTCAGAGCAACAATCTGACTGAGAGTATGGGGCAACTTTATGCACTGGCCTGTTTGGCTGTGACTATCCCTGTGTCGACTGCTTCTGTTGAGCGGTCATTCTCGGCATTAAAGCGCATTAAAACTTATGCCAGAAATACGACCGGGCAGACAAGGCTTTCAGCGTTAGCCTCCATGTCCATAGAAAAAGACTTATTAATGGAACTGAAACGCACAGATGAACTGTACAACAGAGCCATTGAAGTCTTCTTGAGAAAGGAAAGGAGGATGGATTTTATTTTCAAATAAGCAGGCACTGTGGAGGAGATCTGCATTGGTGAGTACAAGCGTTATATTTTATTTTATCTCTTAAAATTGTTTTTTATTTTGGAGTTTTGACAATATCCGTGATCTTAGTTTCCCGCTCTTAATTGTGAATGTGTGCTTGTTGGTTGAAAACATAGACTATCATCACTAAGGGCCCTGGACACAAATTTGCCATGGGCCTCTGCCTATTTCCATACGTGCATGTAGATGGTTCAGGGTCCGAGTAGCACCATGGACAGCGCTGTGTGCCTTGTAAACACTGCGCGCATCACACACACTGTAAATATCAGATGTCTCCGGTGCAGTTGAGCTTGAAATTAGCATCCCGCAGTTAAGTGTAATACTACTGCCACCGCTGTTATGAATAGGCTTAAAAAGTGTGCTTCCGTTTGTATTCTCGAGCCATGGTGTCATATTGATGTTATTATGAGGTGCATAAATGTAGGCTGGACTAAGTGACATGGCATTGAAGGCCTAGGTGTGATATGCACGGCCCACCACTGGTGGTTAGGATGCCTCCCTGGGGATATGTTCCAAGCACGACCCACTGTAAGGAGGCCCCAGGGAGGACCCATGGTGCACTAAAGGGAATATTACTCTCAGCTGGTCTGAGCAGCAGTAAAAGGATGGATGGATGGATGGATGTTTTCCCGTTTAAAAGATAGCTCATTTTTCTGTTGAATTTTACAGGTTATAGGTCAGATTAAAGGTAGGAATATTTCTGAAAATATTTATTGTGGTCTTATTTTTCAACATCACTTAAACCTGTCATTAAAACAAGGGTGTGGACATGTTTTTCATGTGTAGATGATTTTTTTATTCTGATCCTTTATTTCATTGGTGCAGATTTGCATTTTTCCACAGAAAATTTTAGATTTGTATCCTTTAATCATCCTCACATGTGAAAATCCTTTGAACTACATGGAGTATTGTGCCCTTGAGTTACAAGGCAATTTCACAGTTCATCCCACAACTCACCTCTGACATATAAATACGGGAGTGTTGGGAAGGTAATGGTGTGAATGTAATGGTTCTACAAGAGGCATGTTTGAGCTAAAACTGGATGTTCGAATGGGCTGAAGCTCTTATAAAGGGGGCAGTCATCAGGAAAATCTCATGTTTGAGCCTCAGTCTTTATTTTAAGCTGTAGTAAGATAATATACTATTATTATATTATATTATATTATATTATATTATATTATATTATATTATATTATATTATATTACATTATATTATATTATAAAACATCAGTCAAATTTGTTGGTAATGCAAATTTCCTAAATATTATCTTGTGTCTTTGCAGATTAAAGAAAAACCTTGGATTAACATACCCTATGTGAGTTGTAAATTAACATGATTTAGGGATACATTTTCATTAGTTGTTTGTTTGGGTAGAAATATTCAAATCCTTTAATTACTTCACATAATTAAAACAGACAATCCAGAGTACTAGCACCTAAATGTAACTGAGGACTAGAGGTAAAAAAAAAACACAGGTCTTATCCCTCTGATTTATTTATGTGATATCATTAGATAACCAAAGTCCCCAAATATAGTACATTTGATCTTTTGATGTGTGTGTGATGATGGTTTTTGTAACATACACCAGTACATGTATGTGTAAATAATGTAGTTTTGTAGGTATAGATGTAATCTTAGACTTTATTTCATGAAAAACAACATGAAATGTTGGTGCATCACTAGGTGGTGCTTCATCAGATTATTTGCCAATCACATGAGATTATGTTTTGAGGACTCAGAATTTTGTTTTTTGTTATTATTAATTTTTCTGAACATGGTTAAACAAGTGCACAAATAAATATCTGGAAACAGTTTCAATATGAAGAGTATCTTGTATCTTAATTAAAAGTTATGGCAAAACAAGTTTTAAGACCATATTTAACTATGGTTTGGATCAGACTTTAGATTTTCTGGTAGGCTGTTCTAGATATCAGGAGCTGAAAAACTGAATGTTTAGTTTGAACTTAGGATGGAAAGCAAACTGGACCCAGATGATCTTGGAAGTCACTGTGGCTCTTTGGGGTCAGCAGATTATATATATTTTTGGACCAGAACCATACAGTGCCTTGTACACCAGCAGCAACTTTTATAATCAATTCTTTGTCTTACAGGAAGCCAGGAGCTCTGAGAACGTGATACGTTTCCTTTTATTTATTTTTTTTGGTCTTTGGGAGAGCCGGAACCTTCTAGATTAGTTGATCTGTAAAAACTCCATTACAGTAGTCAAGACTACTGAAAAATAGTTTATCTAGTTTATCTTAGTCTAGATACATTCTTGAGGTTTTAAAATTTGGTTACTGCTTTAATATGCCTGGTAAAAATGACACAAAGATATTGGGATTGATCCACTCAAATTTATCTTTATTTACATGACGAAAAATCTGGAGCATCCTAGTACTGGTTTGACCAAGGCATGAGCTGAAGCTTTCTCTGGGACCAGAGTCTCCTGTTGGGACGTCATTATACAGCAGATTGTCATCAGCATAATTATGATCAGATATTTAGTTTGTTTCCATGGCCTGAGCTGGTGGGAACATGTAGATGCTGAACAAACAGGGACCCAAAATGGCACTTTGGGGAACTCCACATTTTTGTTTGAATAGATCTATAGATACGAGTGGACTGTCATGGTTTCCGATGTTGAATTGAAATTGGCAGTTTACAACCCACTTTTAAAGGCATTTGCCTCCTGTTTCTCATGTATTTTTGATTAAGGACCATTTTTAGATTGAAACAAGATTAAAACTGATCTAGTTTACCTAAAATTAGATGGATCTCTTGTTAATGAAAGTAAAAAGTGTTGGAACTTGATAACTGTGTTTTGGATTTAAAAGTTTGAGGATTAAGATCTGTGATTTCAGCATCAACTCAGTCAGCCCCATTTAGAACTGAACTGAAGAGTCCCAACCATTTTTCAAGTTGGTCTAATAGGATGTTGAGGCCAACCAAAGAGGTAATTAGTAATTACCACTATAATAAAGAAAGCTTAATGTGATGTAACAAACAGAGGTTTGTTACATGGACTGTGTGGTATACAGAACCATCAAGTGTGGTATACATAGATCCTTCTTATTATTTGCAAACGACTTAATTAACAGTTAGTATCTATTCATGTTCAGAGTGTGATAAAAATTGTTTTTTTTGTGACAAAGAAAGGTTGATTTATTGTCTAAGAACAGTTTAGTCAGCATCAGTATACAGTACCTACTCCGACCAGCAGAGGGCGAGTTCGCTACGCTGTGTGTTATTGAGAAGGGAAGTCTCGCGGGAAGACACCCCGAGAATGAGAACACAGACACTTGAGTGAAACGTTAGAAGTGTATGTGGCGAACTGAATGTTAAAACACATTTTTGTTGCTCTTTGCAGGTAAGAAGGGAAAGTGGGAACTGTGTAATTGATTGATGAGTATGTTAAGTGTGTGTAGATGTTCCGGTTTTGTGTGTGTTACGATGTATGACCGTTATATTGCTCATGAACGTACATGCTAAAACGGTTAGCTACTAGCAAGTCTGGCCGTCCAGTTACCATAAGCCAGCGAGCGGGAGATTAGGAAGTAAAAACGATGAGCCGGTACAGCTCGGGAGTAATTCATAGACACATAAACAAGTACTTTAAAATCGATGTACAGTATGATTGAGTTGGTTGGTTAAACAATGTTTGGGTAATATGATTAGCTGACTGTGTATTTTAGGAACAAGTTCATATTAAATGTAGAGTGATACTGGTTTGAAAAGTGATGCAGCAGACATGATTATTTGTGTAGATCTGTATGCAGAAGTTCATGATTGTTTTGGCTAAAAGCGGGAAGACACCCCGAGAATGAGAACACAGACACTTGAGTGAAACGTTAGAAGTGTATGTGGCGAACTGAATGTTAAAACACATTTTTGTTGCTCTTTGCAGAACAAAAATAAAGACTTTGAAAAAGTTAAATGTGTAGTGGAGGACAGCTTCATTCTGCGCCACGCTACAACTGCATAATATAAATTATTGTACAGTTTGTTCATGCACATTTTTTGCACTTTAATTCACAGTTTGGCACTTAGAAAAGAGGTGCAATTGCACACAAAACATTTAATTGTTTATTGAGTAATGGAATACTAATATATCTGATTTTGTCTTGAAGATACCTGTGAAAAACAACCATTAGTAGTAATAGACAGGAACATTATGTGTAGATGTGAAAGTAAAGTATTAGTATAATGGTGTTGACTCACCTGGCTCATGTCTTCTCCAGGGTGTTCGGGCAAATGGGTTTCAAGTGGCCTGGACACTCCTTTATGGTTTAGGAGAGACTCTGGGGGCAGAGGGGTTAAAAGTTTATTTGTATATTGGTTTTGGGTTTACATTATTTTTGGGTGTTAGAGAAATACTTTAGGTGTGTAAATATTTTTTAAAGATTTTGTATGGGACAATTTTAGCAGGAAAAGTTTGGTTTATAATTGGAGAAACACCTGTTGGGAGAGTGGTTTAGTCCAATCAGCGGCAAGAGAGATAAGTGGGGCTCGTTTGCTAATTTGGTGTGGCTGCTGGTGGAGGCTTGACTGCTCTAGAACAGGATGGAGTGAGTTCCTGGTTCAAAATCGATGTCTGGTAAAATAAAACAAAACTGCAGTCATCATGTCAATGTTTCTAGCTGCTCACGCAGGCCAGGCTGTCACATGTGACATCAAGCCCCTTCAGTCATACTCTGCTCCTTGGTAAGGCAGACTGAATGGGATTAAACAACGCTCAGACTGAGTAACTTTATTAAACATGATTTATATTTATTTACCTGAAGAAAAGTTTTGATTCAACCGTGACATGAACTACAGTTTTGTATGGAACCCCTTGTGAGATGGTAATATAGAGCTGAGTGTCATCAGCCTAATAAGGGACAGAAGATCAAATTCAAGGTTTTTCTTTGGGGCTTTTAATTTTCTTCATCATATTTTTGGGATAAAAAGCAAAACCCTTATGACACAGTCTTTTTTTTTTTTTTTTTTTTTTTTTTTTTTTAGGTTTTCAGAATTTAGAGGTTATAATCCAAAAAGAAAAACAAACACAGACAAAATACTGTTACTAAAGTTGCCAAATAAACTGTGGACGATGGCAGTATGACAAAAAAAAAATGACAAATACTCAAGTTTGTGGAAGTTTTACTGCAGTATGATCAACAAAAGCTAATCTTCTTTCACCTCTGTAATTTCTGTTCATGTTCAAAATAGAAATGTATTTTACTCTCAGATTAAACTGTGTAATCACTTTCATCACCATTCATCACTTTAACCCAGTCATGAGAAAATATCAAAAATTATATTATTGAACATTTGCACCTCCATCGCAACACTGTCATCAATTAAAATTAAACACACTTTACATTTATGGGTGCAGTTTGTCTTAGTCTTTGCATTGTCTTTATCTTTTTTAATTTTATATTTTTCTGATAATGTTTATATATCCATCTGTCAACATCTTCATATTCTGTTCTTTCCTGTTTTTCTATCTCATATTGTCTGTTCACATTCTCTTGCTGTGGATCTGATGTGCAAAGAACCAGGCAAGAGGTGAAACTGCTAGTAAAACCATTTAAATCCAACCCAAGATAAAAAAGGCAGACCATTAAAGATGCAGGAGGTTGCAGAAAGACAAATATATGTAATTATTACGTAACCCAGAGCTCTCCTGAAATATTTAGTAAAATGAGCCTTGGTGTGATGCAGCAGCCTGCCATGTGTTGTTAATGGAAGAATTTCATTCATTCGCATGATGAAAGAAAACAAAAAAAAACTGAAATCAGAAGCGATGTGTCAAACCAAAACTGTCCTAATTTGTTGGTCTCCTTAACTCGACTCTGATGAAACATAGAAACAGTCAGCACTTTAGTTGAGCATGTTTTCTCCATGAATAAAATAATCCGCTGCTGCCACTTGGGGCTGCTGAAGTGTCAAGTTGCATGTGTAATGGGAGCCAAATGGGATTAGAAACACACAAGTCTAAACAACTTCATGTGTTTGCTGAGCAGAAGCTGGCTCAGCAGCAGTGAGTTTGGGTTGCATCATGTTGTTTCCTGAGTTGCATTATTTTTTATTCATTTGGTTTGGTAAACAACAAGTGGAGCTGTGAATTTTCGAGCAGTGCTGCTGCTTGTTAGTGCTGTTCTGGGACCAGGACACCGGAACAGCTCTGGCCCCGAGTCTGATGGTGCAGCACAGTGCAGTCGCTGACAGAGGGATGGTTCACAGTAGAAGGTCCCAAACAGCTAAAACCAAGTCTTTGTTGCATATCCACCACTTTCATTCTCATTACTTTTGCTCCCATCAGCTTCCTGTCTCTTACTCTGTGGAAATTTAGTTCAGGTGTATTTGTATAATAAAATTCATGACGAGGTCATCTCAAGGCACTTTTACAAACACAGTCCATTTCAATCCAATTCATTCCAGTCCAATTATAATCCAATTTGTACAAATACATTACATGATCCATATTAGTACAATTTATAATAACTGTGTCAATGTCAACCAATTCATTAAATCATCAGCTTGCTAAGGAAACCGGTTGATTTTATCAAATCTTCTCTAAGTCCTCAATCCTGAGCTGCACAAGATGACAGTGGAAAAGAAAAACTATGTTTCAACTGGAAGAAACAACTCAATTAAAACCAGGAAGGACGGGCATCTGCATGGACCGGCTGGGGGTGGAGACGACAGAAAAGAGGGATCAACAAGCACCAAGCCAGGGATACCTGCTGAGAAAGAAGAAGAGAAACACAAAGTAATGACAACAACAATATTTATACATGGAGAGTAAAGAGAGTAGAGAGAAGCCCAGTGCATCATGGAACATCCCCCAGCAGCAGAGGCCTGCAGCAGAAGAACTAATCTGTTCGTTTGTTCGCTCATTCATTCATTCATTCATTCATTCATTCATTCATTTATTCATTCATTCATTCATTCAAGCACTTTTCATACAAAGAATTTGCAACGTGAAGTGATTTACATCAAAAACATCATTACACAGCAAGTAAGGATGACAACGGTACTTTTTGCACTTTAAAGTAAAATCACACAACTGAACACAAATATTTGAATGAATTTCTCCTCAAATATAACAAAATAAATTAATGAATAAATTAAACAAAAGTAAATGAAAATAGACTAAAGATTTAAGAAAAGGTATTTACATTTCTTAAATTGAGCGTAGTGCTGAAGCGCCTACATACAACAAGTAAAACAACAGATCATCATTACCGAGAACTTACAGTAACTAACAACTAACCATCGGTAGCAGCATCTGGATCTTTCTTTGTCATCATCAATAGCAACAACCAAAAAGGTCATTTTCACAACAACAACATATTCACCACCAAGATAATTACACTCCTTATCTAGGATGTTATCTAGCATCCAGCTGCTAGAAAACATAAATCATTCAAGGTTCGGATAGATGTTAAAGAAAAGTAACATTCACATTTTTTGATTTCCTCACTTCCTGGGACGACTCTTTCCTCCATGAATCTGAGCATCTCGATGTACACGGGGTGTGTTTGCATTCCGATTTCCTTGAGAAACCATCACACGGTTATCACACTCTTTTCTTAACCCTGTCTTTGATGTGGAGCTGTCCCCACTGTTGCCTTCATTGTTTGTGCATCTCTCTGATGAGCCTTGATTTCATCGTTTCAACATTTCCAAGGTCACAAATAACAATGTTTTTCAACATTGTGTCCAACAAGGTGCAGGCTGCAAGTGTATTGTTGTGCTTAATGTTCTGAAAGTGCTGCTTTCACTGCAAGCAGTGACGCCAGCGTGTTTCCCTCCTGTCCAGCAGATGTAGCTACTTTCTGGAGGAGACAGACCAGAGGTTTTACATAATACATGCTGTTCACCTTTCCCTTGTGGCCTCTTCAAAGGACTTTAGGGCTTCAATAACTTCACTGATCTGTGACCATTCTTTCTTGGACAAGCACAGTGTGTGTGCGATTGCTTTATTGTTTGTTTGTTTATTTATTTATTTTTGTTCCCACAAGACAACTGCCTGTTGGTCTCTCCAGCATGTATAACACAGGGGTCCATCTTGTGTCTACTGCCTGGATTAGTCTGTGTTCAGGCTACTGCAGCTGGTATTGCATATTCCTGACCAGACTGCATGTGGTAAATGTGTTTTGGATCTCTGAAAGATTCCTCTTAATAAATAACTTTTACAGTACTCATTACTAAAAAAACTGGTGGTGTTGTAGTAAATTGTTATTTTTTTGAATGTGCAACTCCAACAACTGGTTTTGGTTTGTAATTGGACTTTACTGGGATTCATTAAAAGATAAAGCAGATAAAACAAACATTTTCAAAAATGTATCATCATCTGTAAATAAACAGTAACATGTTTGTAGAAATGAAAAATACACAAACCCTATGATTTAATACAATAATACAGACATATACTGAAAATAACACTTTAATCATCATATGAAGACCTATTGCACCACTTTAAAGCAAAAAAAATTGCACTACAGTAATTCTTATCAAGAAAAATTTTGATCAGGCAACTGACCAGTCGACATTAGCTAGTTAGAGACAAATGACTGGAACAAATTGTTTAGTCTGTGGGTGGATGACAGTACCACGAAGACATTGTTCTTTCTTTCTCTCTCTCTTTTTTTTTTTTACAAGCAGGCCAGTCAGGCAAGTCAAGGCCTAGGTCACCAGAAATTGTACTGCTTATCTAGTAGGTCAGTCTATAAAGACTTCTGATTATATATATATATATATATATATATATATATATATATATATATATATATATATATATATATATATATATATATATATATATTTCTGTAAGACAAGATCACCAGTCCTCTGCAGACAAACTGCTATACGGACAACCATTGCTGAGACTAATCTGGATAAAAGATGCATGACAGCCTGTCTGGAGGTTTTTAAGCAATATTTAAAGACTTTGAGAGAGAAAAGATTTTATCCGATGGGTCAGGTTGCATACGTGCAGTAAGCTCTGCTATCTGCAGCTCAAACAGTCACTGCAATGAAGCACGGTGGTGGCAGAATCATGGAAACCTTTTAGAACTGAGGGAAATGAATGAAGTCAAAAACTGAAAATTTATCTTTAAGGAAACCTCCTGAAGCCAAGAAGATGGAAGTTTAGTTTGACCCATCTGAGGCTTGATGACATCATCACAAGATGGCTTGATTCAAATCCACAAAAAGTCTCTCAAACGGATTGAAACAGAGTAAAACTGTCATAAAGCAACCACACCTCCTATTTAGTTTGAGCATGTGAAAACTCATGCAGTCCAATTCTGTCATGCTGTAGAGTATGCCCTAAGGGGCGGCTATAATTTACACCACTGAACCTTAAATAGACTGTTTATTCAAGCTTTTGATGGAAAAATATGCAGTTAGCAGCACACTTCACAACCTAAGTGTGCAAAGAAATGCAACGCTTGAAGAAGCAACAGCACTGGCAGTAATTTTAAATGAGCAGCAACAAAATGAAGACTGAGAACTGTACAAAGCTATGAAAATACAAATTAATAATAAAAATATGAAACATTTGCTCCTATAATATTACCAACAGCAAATAGAACAAAGCCTGAAAACTCCACATATGCACAACAACTCTGGGAAATCAAGGCCACTTCAGAGGCACCAAGAGGTTCAGGCGTTTTTTTTGGTGCTAGTAGCTTAAATAGTATTCTATCTTTGTGTCTGGAAAATTAAACATTATTTTTCTTGCTCTGAATTTCTAAGATGGTTATAACTCATTTAACATCAAAGCGCACTGAAAATGACCCCAGATGGGCTGTTCTCCGGAGCTCACATCAAAGATTAGGGATAATTAAAGCCTCTCCAAAGCAAACAGCGTTTTCATTTTCTGGTGTGAAAGTAGGTTTCACATAATGTGAGCCTCTGCTGAGCCAGGACACACACACACACACACACAAAGTGGAGATTTTTCGATGTGTTTTTGATACTTTTAGTTGGTGGGCTCCATCCATTTGCTTTTATTAATAAATAATATTTCATTCCTCATTCAGCAAAAACAAAACAAACATGTTCCACTAATACCCCAAAAATGAATTTGAGGCTCTTTGAATGGGTTAATTATGAAGCAGATTATAAACACTGTTTCTGATATCATCAAACGAAGTCACCAGCACCACATTTGTCACATGGCTGCAACTCAGTGCATTTGGTCATGTAGACATGATGCAGACAACTTGCTGAGGTTCAAACTGAGCATCAGAATGAGGAAGAAAAGTGGATTTGGGTGACTGGATCATGGTTGTTGGTCTGAGTATTTCAGAAACAGCTGATCTACTGGGATTTTCACACATAACCATCTCTAGGGTTTACAGAGACTGATCTGAAGAAGAGGAAATATCCAGTGAGCAGCAGTTGTCTGGACCAAAATGTCTTGTTCATGTCAGGGGAGAATGATAACAATAGCATTTATGAACACACAACACATCCAACCTTGAAGCAGATACACTACAGCAGCAGAAGACCACACTGGGTGTCTCCTGTCAGCTAAGAACAGGAAACAGGGTTTTAGTACCAACATGGCCTGGTTTAACCACCAGAGTCTACATGAGTATTGTTGCTGACCATGTCCATTCCTTCATGACCACAGTGTAGCATCTTCTGATGTTACTTCCAGCAGGATAATGCACCATGTCACAACGCTCAAACCATCTCCACCTGCTTTCTTGAACAGGACAATGAGCTCACTGGACTCCAACAGCCTCCACAGTCACCAGATCTCAATCCAACAGAGCAGCTTTGGGATGTGGTGGAACGGGAGATTCTCATCATGGATGCAGCCGACAAACCTGCAGCAACTGTGTGATGCTGTCATGTCAATATGGAAAAAAATCTCTCAGGAAGGTTTCCAACACCTTGCTGAATCTGTGATACCAAGACATCAGGCAGTTCTGAAGGTAAAGGGAATCAAAGCCGGTGTTGCGAGGTGAACCAGAAGAAGTGGATGGTGGGTGTATCTCAGATTTAATCACAATCTTTTCCTAAGTCTAATAAATTAGTCAGTAAATGGAAAAAAAGAGAAAGTGGTCTGTCTCAAGGTCAGGGCTGCCTCTCAGCAGGTGCCCTTGGCAAAACAGGAGTTTTGGTCCCCACCCCATGCAGCAAAATGCTTACCAAAACTGAAGTTACATAACTCTGTTGCACACATATTATAACTAATGTACAAATTCTTGTGTCTTTATTAACAAACAAAACAAAGTCACACTGAAACACTCTAAACTAAACAAACTGCTATAAAATGATAAATAACAAAAACTAAATAACATTTAGTTAAAAATAAATAACATTTAGTTAAAAATAAATAACATTTAGTTAAAAAATAAATAATGTGAAATGGCACAAGAAATGGCAAATTCTAAAACAATGTAAAATGGTGCAATTAAAAAACACATTAAACTATAAAAACTGCTACATGTATGATAAACAAAACAAAGTAATGCCACTGTGTAAAACAAAAATATCATTGAAGCAATCAAATTACATTTTTGAAGCATGTTTCATATATAAATTGTAACTTAAAGTGATTTAGTTTTTAAGATAATTTCCTCATGTCCATCCAGCCACCAGGCCACCACTCAGAGACACAGTCTGTCTGTACTCAATCGTCTTTATGACATTTCTGCATTGTGCATTCAGTGTTCTTCATTTACATCTGCTTGCTAAGATCCAAATATTATTTAATAATTGTTAGATAAAAAACATTATGAAATGTACTAGTACTGCAGTCATTATTCTTTGTTGAATTAACTTACATTCTTCACTGAGAGCCTGTGGTGCAGACAGTGAGGCTGAGGCCTCCTCTCTAGCAGCTTCTACAGTAGCAATTTTCTCAGCTCATCTGGACAAATACAAATTAAACACATTACATAAAATTTTATATAACATTAAATTGCTGTAGCCTACCCTTATAATAAACAGACAGTTGCAATAAGTACTGCTTTGCAAAGACAATTAGAAAGTTTTTATGTCGTATCAAACCTTTATGTCATTTTGACATTATGACTTGCATCTTTTTTTTATCCCGCATAATATTGGTGGTACTTTAATTATTATGTTGTTCAGATATTGTTGTTATGGTACAATAGCATCTATGTTAGCTAGCATTAGCCCACTGTTGATGTCAAAACAAAAAGTTAACACACACGCTGCTTTAATGTTAACTCAGACATACCTCTACTTTGGGCTTGTTTTTCCTCCTCCTCCTCCTTCCTACATTCTCTATAAGCAGCACCAGACGGCTTGGATTGTCTTTCCATTATAAACTTTGTAAATTATTTTCTTGTTGGCAACACACAACAAGGTGACATCGTCCATCGGTAATATCTTTAAGAACCTGGATGCGCTGCTCTCTCACCTGCCAGCCCGCAGCTGCAGGTCAGGCAGGGAGGTCGTCATCATCACAGAATATTGTAGCTTCTAATTTGTTTGGTCTAATTATTATTTACGAGGAAATGGAATGGAAATCAAATGAGCATATATTTCTTTTATTTTTTGTTGACGGCAGTTTGGCACCCCTTCCAACAGATGGTGCCCTAGGCGACTGCCCAGGTCGCTCATGCCCAGAGCTCAAGGTGGTCTAAAGCCTCTTGTTTGTGGTTCTTGTACGGAGAGGTCAGAATTTCAGTGGGAGATTTTCCATCTCAGCATTTTTGTGCCTTTCACTGATGGGGTGCAGCTGCAGACAGTTGTTCGGGGTTAACCCTGCTCTTTGTCTAGAAGGGATGAGCTCTTTCCACAACCTAAGACTTACCAAAGGAAGTATATTTCATGGATGCACACAACTCTCTCTCTGGATCATGCTGCTTCTGGACCTGCAGGTATTTCATGGACACCTGCAAAAATCTGTAAGCAGTTGCTTTTAAAGCAAATGTCAGATCACACAAAGCTTCCTGCATCAGCACTGCATGTAAAATTTGAAGATCAGATCCATCCAAGAACACTGGAGTGATTCTCCAGTGAGGACAATCTCCAAAAAGCTTAGGCCAAGCTTTGCCTCACCAGACAGCCTTTGCACCAGCACAGCATCTGCAGTATAAATTCTTCATGTGTTCCTGTAGGAGTCCCCTGGTTCAGACCGGAGAGCGATTCATCCAGCTGCATTCAAACACATCATTAGTAGAGTTTATAGCCTCATGTGAGTGTGTCTGTTGTTGGTAGTGGAGCATGACTTCATCATAACTAACTGTTCTTTTTTTGGTCAAAGTTCAGCTCAGCTTGTGATCTCCCCGTCAGTACGCATATCACAAAATGTTGAAATATTCTTTTGAGTTGAATTGAAAGACTTTTAATGTTTTGTGCTTCATAGCTTAAAAAATAATCTCAGATGGCAAATTGAACATTATGATCTTCTGAGGATTGTCCTCATGAGAAACTTGACAAACTATGATTTCATCAACATTGAGCCATCTTTTCAACATAAAATAGTTATTGACAGATTTTAAAACTACTGAAGTTTGTTCTTTGGGGTCCAAATGTCTCAGACAACAGGGAAAATCTACCTTTTTAATTCTTATTTTCAGGTTGGGAACTGTTGTCTGAAGCTCACTTTCTTTGAAATGTTTAACCTCACTGAACGGGTTTTCAGATTACACTGAACCAGACTGGATCAGTTGTGAGTCAACAAAAGCCAAAGATGAGGTGGTGATGAAAGGAAAAAACAACAAGGATGTGACCCCAAACAGCAGAAACCAAGGAGCATAAATATGGATGGGTGATGCGCAGCAAGGAGCAGGAGGTAGCACCGTGATCCAGAGAGCAGATAAGGAGCCGAGGACATCTACAGGTAATGCTAGATAACAAGGAAAAAGGAAAGTCCCCTGAACAGGGTAAGCTAGGAGCAGGGATGCCAAACTCTGGTCCTCCAGTGCAGCTTTTAGATGCTTCCCTGCTTCAGCTCCCCTGATTCAAATTAAATGGATCCACCAGCTTGTTTTCAAATTCTGCATAATGACCCATTCATTTGAGCAAGGTGTTGAAGCAGGGAAGCATCTAAAACCTGCAGGACGGGGCCCTCAGAGACGAGAATATGACATCCCTGCACCCGCCCTCTGTTGCATTAATTATTAAAAAAAGACACAATGTTTTTACATACAATAGTTTTCTTCTACAAAGATGTACAGTAATGGTTTTCTTTATTTTTTATCTCTATTGACTTTTTATTTATTTTTTTATATACCCTATAAAAATATGGATTAAATAACATATTGTCATATTGATATTACAACATATTAATATTCTATAAACATATAGCTGTATTATTTTTGCCTTGTTACTCACTAAGGCAAACTGGGTGATTACAAATTCTTCAATTTGAAAATATATTTATTTATTCTGAAGTGAGTTGTAGTGTATTGGATGACACACTGATGAAGTGGTTAATTTGCAAACATGCCATTCACACCCCTGCATATATTAGAAAAAAGCCTTTAAATAGTTGTCCACTGTAATGGACACTATGCATCACTGGGCTAACTCAAAGTCAAATATCAGTCTACAAATCAGGCTTTATTTTTATTTATAACAAACAAATACCAAAGCAAGTAAGCAAACGAAGAGATAAACAAAAAACAGAATACAAGCAATTATGAAAAATAGGAAATCACACCCTGTTCCACCCCAACTCTCTCTCTCTCTCTCTCTCTCTCTCTCTCTCTCTCTCTCTCTCTCTCTTTTTATATATATATATATATATATACACACACACACACACACACACACACACACACACACACACACACACACAGCTTTGTTTTACCAGGTAAAGCAGTTGAAAACTGCTTCTCATTTCAGATGACAACCAGGCCCAGTGGCAAAAGCTAATGGCATTTTATACAACTGATACATTCACATAAAATAATAAAAAACAAACAAAACAATAAAAATAATTAAGAACAATTGAATATAGCCATGCAACACTCATACTGCATACATTACATTCAGCAAGGAAATTCCAAAAGAGCAGGTGCACTGATCAGACACCATCGGTCCTAATAAATTATTGAAAGTAAAAAGTGGGGAAAGTCGGGACAAAGTTTTAGTGTTTTTGCAACAAATTCCAGTCACTGGAGGTAAGAAATTTAAATGAAGAATGGCAAAAAGAGGACTTTTGGAATGATCATTATGATAAAATTACTAAGCAGTGAGCAAAGATAAAGAGGGAATTTTCCTGGGATGGTTTTGTTCATAAATTTGTACCAACAACCTACAGGAAGGTGATGACAGGTTGACAAGTGGGTATGGTGTACAAGTGCTGAAAGGGGCACCAGTAACAAAATGGATTGAAGTATGACATAACACCCAGTCTTTTTGAAGTTTTACCATAATCCTAGATGGGGAGGACTGTCATTTTCTCCAGAGTTTGCTTTGCAGATTGACTAAAGGAGGATTTGTTGAGTTACAGGAAGCTGATTCTTGGTTTGATTTTTCAGAGCAATGTGTTGATGAATGTTAAGTCGTAATGGTGAGGCGATATTAAGATCAGAGGTGGTCTGAGGTAAGTAACAGTTAGAAATAACTAATTATTTTTATTTGTGTTTAATAGAAGGTGTAGGTTATAGAAGGCATGTTGGAGACTGTTAAAGCTGCATCATTGGATGTCAGAACTGCTTGCAGCTGAAAGTTTTTTTTTTTTTAAATAACATTTGGAGGGTCAGCAGGATTAAGACTTGTTTTTATAGTCTGGGTTGAAATGAGGTTATATTAGATATAAGGTAAAATACAAGTGAGATGTCACTTACCAACCTGTGAGGATGTGCTATTGAAGGCCAAATGAAGCTTCCTGAAGCAGTGAAGCTTTCCAGATCACTGATTAAATGTTTCCTTACCCAAAGCTTCAGTTAACGGTACTCAGTAGCAACATCTGTAGGCCAAGTGCATGCATAATCCAGACTTATTTCTGCAAAATCCACAAAGTACCAGGTACTTTGAGCCAGAAAATGACACTTCAAACGAACCAGTGACGTGTCCTATGAATATGAGGCTTCATCTGTCATAGGACTTGTGGTTCTGTGCAAAAAGATACAAGCATCAAAGTGGGCCCTTCATCAAGAACTCCTCCTTCATACTTTGTACATGCCCTGAAGCCTCAGTTTCAAATGTCCCATCATTAGCGGTCAAATCAATTAAGGCTGGAGGCTGGTGAAACACTGTCAGCAGGAAAGTGCCAGTTTCATTATTAGTGTTGTACAGGTGATGCTGAAGAAGTTTGTTTTTTGTTTGTTTTTGTAATTGCTCTCTCAGATTTGTACTCTCTGCCCAAAATATGGATGTTTTCTTTTGTTTGTTTTTTGTTTAAAATATGGATGTTTTACCCTGGACTTCATGGATTGTGATTTTCACATGAGTGTCTTCTTCATACCTGACTTGGTGTTGTTCTATAGGAATGAATTACTCTGCTTTCCAGTTCGGATGCAGTGGTGAGCTCCGGTTAATGACACAGTGCAAAAGGTTAGAAACTTGATTTTAACTTGAGGCAATGTTTTAAATGCAAGAAGTCAGCATGTTTTTCAGGGCAAAAAATGAGCTTTCTCAGCATCAAATTAAGATGGCAGTGCATGCTCTAAAACATTCTGTGGAAACTAGATCAGCTGTCTCTTAAGCAGAATCAGGATGACCAGGAGTGAGCACACCATCAGAAGATCGATATATTAAGCTGTGGTCAGTGAGCTGTAGTAAAGCAGCTTTAACTCAGAACATTTACTGAATCAGCAAAAGTCCTACAGAGGAAGGCTGAAGGGCCGATTTTTATATGTTTGTAATGAAACATTTAGATTTGTTTAGCCTTTAAATGCAAATACCTCATTTCTCTTGTTGGTGGCAGTTCTTGTGTTTTTGTCATTAATGACTCATCTAATCACCATTTTTATTAACAGAGAAGCACAGAACCAGGAAATCGTTAATACAAATATAAGCTTACCATTTTAGCTTATCGAGAACACATGCCCAGTTGATGACAGCCTCCTGCATTTTCTCATGTTGTTTCCCTTGAGTCCATCCACAGGCTGCCTGTGGTGACTTGTATTGAACTCTGCTGCTGATGTACAAGGTTTCTAATGGAGCAGCACCTCCAGGTCCCCAGGCATTGGTCTGGCCCCATGCCAGGCAACACCACTTAACTCACTCAACCTGCTTATCTTCAGACAGCAGTCACATCCAGATGCTTAATCCCTGAAATTATTAGTGGAGCGTTACAAAGGTTGGCCAAAATGACCAGGAAATGAAACCTGGATTATCACACATGGGTGAAACATAAAATTTTAGGAAATATTTGTAATTTCAAAGATTTATTTTAGCTGTAAACGGTCGGACCCCCCCCCCCATTGGGTTCCTCATCAAAAATGGTCACTGTGGAACGATGGATGTCAGGACGTCATGCTTAAGGAAGGGAAACAAGGGCTGACATATACCACATGATGCAATAACTGAAAATCAGTGAAAAAAGGCCTCATGGTGTCACGGCTTTTATTTTATGTTTGGGTTCATCAGTTGGCGAGTTGGTCCGGGTGATGATTACGTCTCCTGGGAGAGGACAGAGGATTAGAAGAGACCGGAGGGAAATTCTTAGTTTTGCAGACTGAATCAGAAGCTTACTTGCATTCCGAGGTGGCTGATGGCGGAGGGGTGCGTCTGGAAAACAGCTTTGTCTGTGTGACTTGTGTTTGGCGGCAGGCAGGGCGAGCAGGCAGGTTGGCAAAACGTGAACGAGGCTGGAAGTCCTGATGCGGCGTTCTTTTCAGAGGCTCTCCAGCAGCTTGTTGAAGCTACCCGAAAAACTGAGGAAAATACAAATAGCCAGGGGACAGCTGTATGGATCCACGAATAGACTTACAGAAGAAGATCTGATTACGGCACAGTCATGCGAGATAATCCAGCAAGGACTAGAGCTCCTGCTGGATCTTAAAAAGCAGCCTGATGACAGCAGGTGGATCCAATTGTTTCTCCAGACTCCGCCCTGAATCATTCAGGAAACCTGCTCACCCCAATCTGAAACACCTGGAACACTCAATACACACACAACCAGGGCATAAACATGACAGATGGTGTCATGAAACCTTCCAAAGCCCAGACCTCAACATTACTGAAGCAGTGTTGGATTGTCTGGACCTAGAATGGAACATAAGGCAGACACATTCAAAGCGACTATGTTGAGGATTGGCAGGAACTAGCTTAGATAAAGCAAGTAATCAGTCAATCATTACAGGACACCACTGCAAAAAACTGGAAACTCATGACCTAAAATTGGTTTCAGTCTCGAAGGTCTGCAGGTCTGCACACATCAAGATTTTTAGTGATTTACAATCTAATATTTATACATTTTTATAATTATTTTTAATTTATTTAGTTTATAAAGGACTTATGGCAGCATGAATTGTTAGAAATGTGCTAGGCTACATGAATAAATTTGACTTTGACCTTCAGATGTCACTTTCCAAAGAAGAGCTTTGAAAAGTCCCACAAGAAGCCTGTAGAACTATACCTGAGGACAACTTAAAGAAATGTTTAAAAGCTGTCTCAGAGGGTTGAGACTCCGTCAAAGAAAAAAAATGCTCAGACCACTTGGACTGACTCTGGTTCTGGCAAAAAGTATATTTACATTTATGGATGCACAGGTTTTGATAAATTTTTGCAGCTGTTTTCTGTTTCCATGGAAATACAGAAGAAATGGCAAATTGTTCAAGACTTTTTTTTTTTTAAACATTAAAGTAAACAGAGGGAATTGATTGAGTAGTTGTGTTCAGTCGGTTAAATGCAGTTTTTCTTCAGCAGAAGAGACAAAATTTTGAGCCTCTTTGTGGAGATGAAATGAATTTGTATTGATCATCCATGTCCCTCAGACTGCATACTTGTCAGACCATTGTGATATCAGGTAAAATCATAAGATCAGATCAAATACAAACTCATCAGCAATACAGAAGCATGTGTGGGAGAATCAATTTCAAATAAATCTTACATCCAGTAGTGTGAAAATGGTTTGAGAGAACAAGGATTTTTCTTGGATGGATGTGGATGATTGGTACAAATGAGAGGTGAGGAGACAGAGAGCGAAGAGATGGAGCACAAATCAGAGAAATTTACATTTACAAGGGACCTCTTGTAAATGGAAGAGAAAAGGAGAGAAGAGCAAAAGAAAAAGGAAACAGAAAGTGTTTGGGCTTGCAGGGTGAATGCAGATTTGAAAACTGTGTCTTGCTTCAGTCACTCCCCTTGTGTCCTTGAATTGCCTTTAACAAGGTGGTGGATGGACAAATAAGACACTGCAGCTTAGAAAATTACAGCGAACAGCAACAAATCTGAAATTCATTTCACACCTTCACTTTAATTTCAGGCACATTATGGGCAACATGCAGGTATGTCTCCTGAGTCCCCGGCCTGGTGCTCTTCCACTTCACGCTCAGAGAAACTTAATAATATGCAAATGATAATAGAAAATAACAAGAGTGTAATTATAAAGCTCCGATTACTGTGCAACATAGTTTTTCTGATGTCTATAAAAACGAATAAAATTCTAGACAAGGGAGAGACACAGACTCATTCCATCTATAAGCTGAATATTGTTTAGTTTTGCCGAGGTCGTTGGTGGTGGGAGGAGATGAAATGCACCGACATGAGAGACGAGATTACGATTGGAGGGTGAGGTAGGTGTGAAATACTGCCATTCTTTATGCTGCAAGTGGTGGAAAGCATGGCCGGGGAGAGGGCGAGACACTTTGATGGATATACGAATGGAGCAGCGAATGGACGTGTTAAGGGAGGAGAAGAGGTGATGTGAGGTGAGAAGAGGAGAAGAGGAAGGAGAGCTGAGATTAGCAGAAAGGATGAAATACGAGGCAGGGAGGTTGAGTCAGGAGAGGAGAAAGGAAAAGTAACAGAATACATTTACTTTACTTAATCCGTGTACATTCTGATAGTGATAATACTACTGTAAATACATTATACTTTATTTACTCCCATGGCAGAAGAAAATCCATCAATTCCTTTTCCATGATCTGCATTTGATGGCTGCGTTATTATTATGGAAAAAAAAATAATAAAAAGGACAAATAATTTGGAATTAAATCCTGTAAGATCAACTATTAGATCAAACATGTGCATATGTCATCTGCAGTTGATTCAGTTAAAGAAAGCTCTCAGTACCAGAAAACAAATTCTCAACAAAAATCCCAAAACAAAACAAAAAAAAGAAAACAACAAAAAAGTGACGTCATTGGCTGGTAAAACTAATTAATGTGACAATTTGATGCTGTTGAACGAGGTGGAGAACTCCAAAAATTCTGGTTGAACCAGGTCCACCATGCTAGAACCAGGTTGGACCCCTCAAACCTTTACTACTGTTTTTTTTTTGTTTTTTTTTTAAATAATTATTATTATTTTTATTTTACCTGTCCTGTCCAGCATCATGGCATGCAGATAGATGGTCTGCCTCCTGTGAAACACATTCCTGTCTTGTTCACGTGCTTCCCCTTACTTTAGTGTCACTGTTTAAAATGGACTGTTCTGTTTTAACTGCTTTAAAATTAACACCACCGATTTTTTTTATTTACCATATTTTTCAGCTGTAAATTGTATTCTAAAATCAACATGTAATGTGAAAAATTTGTGTGTGTTTGTGTGTGTGTGCATTCATGCACGAGTGGGCCTTGCAAACATTCACAGTCACAGCTTTGAAGATTTAAAGATGGAGTCACTCTCGTGACTCATTCCATGGCGTCAAATTCTAGCCAATCGTGGCCTGCTATCTCGACATGACACGGCTTTTGTCCCGGCTCCGCACTTGCAGAACCCTGACAGAGTAGGTTTTAGAAATGTATCCACTCATCCCGGTAAAATCCTGATGGGAAGACCTACAAACCATGAGGGGTGGTGTAGAAATGGGCTAAGTGGGTACTAGTGCTGAAGGGCCATATTACATCACATTTGCAGCATTTCTCTCCAGGTGTCCCCAAACACATCCTTCCCTCCAGCTGGGATTTAGGGGCTGGTTCCAAAACAGAGTAAATCTCCATAGACCCCATGTTTAAAAGACCAACTTCACAGCAGAAATAAACATGTTTAAAACCTGGTACAAAAATCCATTTTAGGATTAATAGGTCAAGTTTACCTTCATGACAACTGTGAGGGGGGTGAATTTTTTTCTAACTCATCCATTTGGATGTTATTTAATCTTGAAATTTGGCATAATTAGGGGTGTGTCTTTTTGATTGACAGGTATTCAGTATCTGTGGAAAGAAGGGAGAGTGCTGCACAAGCACAAGTTTTTAGCCAGCTAACAGTGCGCTTTAGCTGTTGTCCGCCTACCTCCATTAGCTAGTTAGCTACCGTTGGTCGGGATTAGCTCGGTTAGCTCTTAGCTACAAGCAGCACGGAGTTTGATGGTTGTCAATCATCCACCCCCACCTTCAAGTCCCCCTCTCAACTCCACCTCTTTGCCTATTTTTGGATTTTCCAGGACTAAAGACAAGCGTGACGCTACCAAGATGGCGACGGTGGAAATGCCCAACGAGCTTCACTTTTGCTCTTCAGAAACCTACGGGTGACGTCACGGAGGCTCCGTCCATCTTTTATGTACAGTCTCTGGTTAACACGCAGCTGATAAAGTTGATCTTGATTCTGAGTTCCGTGAATATTCTTAACAGTGGAGGTCAGTTTCAAATATCAATTAAATTTCAAAAACTGAAATTTAAGCTTTACCTCAAAAACAGTCAGTCACTTTTAATTCACTTTAAACACTGAAGGGTTACAGAGATCTTTGACAGTCGCTGTGGTGTGTGGGTGGATTCTCTCACATAACTTCAAATCTGGCTCCTCCAGCCATTTCAATTACCTCACCTGCTCATCCGCTGTGGGTCTGAGTGAATTTAGGAGTTGGTGTGTTAACATGTTTGTGACAGCATCCCAGACCTGTGAGGATGGATGGAGCTCTGGGAAATGAGGCGGATGAAGACATTACTGTTTAAAAAACAGAACAGGAATCCCTCCTGATATTTGATTTTCCACCTGATGTTGTTTTAAAGTAAATGTAAATGATCATCAAGAATGACTTTCTAAGTGCTGATGTAAGGACGACAAACACACACACACAGCGGGAAGATTAGAAATATCCTGAGGAAGGAAAATAGATAAGAATAATTCTGGATTAAATATCAGGTTTACGACTGAAGTTTGAACCCGGTCAGCATTAAACATGCAGTTAGATGCAGCAGCCAACAAATGACTGTATTCTGCAGATGTGCATGAGTGTGTATTTTATTTTTTATAATCCGCAAAGCTGAGTCTGATCTCTCTAAATCTAAATTAGTCAAGAAAAAAAAAGAAAAAAAAGAAAGAAAAAGCGGAAGGGTTTCATTCAACGTGCAAAGGAAAAGACAAAAGGGAAGAAACAAACAAACAGTAAACACCTAAAAACATGGCAGGAATCACAAAGACCAGAAGTTTTCATCATTGCAGCTGCAGCTCTCAGCCTCCCTATTTTCTGATGCTGAACTTCAACCATCACATCAGCATCACCAGCGTGCCGTCGCTGCTTTAGCAGCACCGGCCATTAGGGAAAGGTCAGCAGCGCAGGCTCATATTGAACACAGACGTCCTACCGATGTGTCAAGCTGCTGCTCTGAAAAGACTTTCTTTCCTTCAGGTGGCTTGCTGACTGTTTGGATTTCTGTGAAAAATCAAGTTAAAAGGTCAACAACTTTCCGGCCTCCTTTTGTTTGGGAGTGAAGGTGGTGTGTTTGTGTGTCACAGTCTGTGCGGGTGCTCGCTAGCCGCAGCACTTATCTCCATCTTCTCCAGCGTCCTTGTCTACCTGTCCTCCCTTGCCTCCCCGTATCCATTAATCCATCACTTCCTGTGACGCCCATTCATCTTTTTGTCATCTTTGCATCTGTCTGTCCAACCTGCATTTTTTCATTTTACCGTTCATCAGTCATCAGCTCGCCTCGTTCTCCTGCCTCTGCTGGTGTATGACGTGATATCACGGCTGTATTTCACTCATGTCCTGGCAAATCATGTCCTCTCCTCGTCATTCTCATCACTAATGCCATAGAGGCTTTTTTCTTTCATGATTTTTTTTTTTTTATTTATGTTTTTTATTGTTTGTATTTGTATTTTTCATATTATAATTTTTCTTATAATTTTTTTTATTATATTTTGGGATTGTGATTTTTTTATAATTATTTAAATTATTTCTTCATGATTTTTCTATAATTTCCTTAGGCTATTTTATTATTTAAATGTCTATTTTTATATTCTCATTAGAATGTTTTCATTATAATTTGATTATATATGTGTAAAATATAGCATGTGACTGTTGGCGACCACCTTTGACTCACTACAGAACAGTGACAACGTGGAAAGTTTGCAATGATAGTAGTTGAAAGAGCCTTACTTACACCTCTCTGTCTTTCTGCAGTGGTGTGTCTGCTGCGTCTGCAAAGAAATAGTAGAGAGCAAAGTTATCAAATGAAGAGAAGTTGTCTCTCTGGCGCTGACAAAAGAACAAAGAAAAAGAAGAGCAAGAAAGAGAGCAAGCCAGTGGTAAGTAGTGCAGATAATAGAAAAGCGAATTTAGCTGAGAACAGCTCAACAAGGTTTCATGAGGTTGAAAATAAAAATAGATAACTCTGTCTTAGTTGTCAAATTAAATCTGTGTCCAGTTAAGCTAAACAGTCAAGCTAAGAAAGCAAAAATAGAGAATCTATAGGCAAGACATCTGGATAAGGAACCACCAAAGGCGAATGAATGAAAGTGAAGATTTATCACCTCACAATTTAAAAATGCTGAGATTTACATTATAGGAGCCATGTTTACATTTACAAAACAAAAGTACGATGACAGAACACCTTCACCAAGTACTAAACAACTTTACATTCCAGAAAAAAATAGCTGTATAAAATGTAAAAAACTTTCATATTCTTTGATGCAAACTTCTTTCTTCTGAATACAACACACAAAGCAACTTTACATTGACATGAAAGACTTTTGCAAGTTCAGTAAACAAAATTACAAAGACATGACTCAGCGGGTGTTTCACCAAAATCTGTGTCAGAATCTGTGACCGCAGGGAGCGATAGCGAAGATTTCTCTGCATGAACGTCTTAGAAGACGAGTACAGTCAGGCAGGTACAGTAAAGTCACACATTCAGATGGCTATCAGAAATGGTGACCTCTGTGATCTTGGCTATGTGAGGGTCACATTATGTTAGAAGACTCCACACTAAAGGAGTGACATAAGTCATATACAACTCCCAGTAAAAACGGAGAGATTTCAGGCATATTCGCGAATCCTGATTAATCATGATTATATATATATATATATATATATATATATATATATGGAATGCCTGAAATGAAGGACCAAGGCTGAATTTGGGGTTATACGCGAAAACAATATTGTTGGACCTCTGACACCCATATGAAACTGTTGTAAAAATATATAACATGGGATCTTTAAGTAATAGTCTTATTATAAAACATTTCAAACATTTATTTCTAAAAACACATTAAAAAAGATAATATTCTAATTGTAAAATGTAGTTTAAAAAGTGGTTAAGTACCAGGAAATGACTCAAATGAATGTTCACGTTACGATGCAACAAAGAGGCAAAAGAAGCAACAGATGCAAATGCCTCAATATGTAAATCTGCCAAAGCTGAAGATGAGTTCAGTTTGGAAGATTCCTTTATTCAGAATTTAATCTTAAACTAAATGAATTTTCCTGTCATTTACTCCCTGCTGCAGGTGTGCGACACCCCTTTTTGCCGTAAAGTTCTTCTCATGGAGCAGTTTTTCTGTGATCATGTTAACAACTAGCAGTGTGGTCTGGTAAGACGTCCAGATCAATGCTCTTTCCATTTGCTGACCTTTTTCTGTTGCTCTTTTGTTCCGTCTCAGCGGTGTGTTCAGCGTGTCCTACTGTATCAAAGGAAACAGCTAACGCACACACAGAAACCTGTCATTGTGTGGCTGCAACATGTGTTAGGATTTTAACGTAGTACGAGGTCTGACCCTGCTACTAAATGTCATATTACCCTCGAGCCGGCGTGGCTCTTCGCTCCAGGCTACTTAACAATGACTCACCTTAGTCAGAAAACACCATGGGGTTGCTCCTCTCAGATAAAACCCTGCAAAGTCCACTGTGTGCACTTAGACCCACTTTGTCTTTGGACTAATGGAGCACGTTATTCTCATCTGAAATCTGCAGCCAACTCAGAGGTGCACTTCGGTAATCAATGCTCCATCGAGCCTGCTTATCAAAGTTAAAGAACATCTCATTTTAATCAGCCAGAGGCCTCTTCAACAGCAAATATATTCCTCCTGTTGAAGGTCCTTCATGCTCAAATTACTTCTCTCAATTTATTTAATGACAAAAGGTACAAACCTTCTTTCTGTCTGAAAATAACCAGTTTTATTCCCTGCAGGCAGGTTTCATTTTATGTGTATATTCAGTTATTTTTTCCTGGTGGATGTAACAGTGTTGGGAAGTAACTGATTACCTGTGTTGCATTAATAAAATATACATGTACATGTAATCTCTTACAGCTTCTGAGAAATGTTGTAAGTGACCAAAACTCAAATTCCCCAAAAGTTGGGATCTTGTGTAAAATAAACATAAAGACGAATTATAATGATTTCAACCCATATTTTATTTCCAACAGAACATAAACAACACATCTGATACTGAGACATTTTACTTTTTCATGGGAAATATTTGCTAATTTTGAATCTGATGGCAGCAACACATCATAACTGTAGTTTCAGGGTGATGTTTAGCATAGTGTAGCATTCCCTCTTCTTTTACCAACTGTCTGTAAAAATCTGGGAAGTGAGGAGTCCAGTTGCTGGAGTTGTATTAGAGGAATGTTGTCTCATTCTGGCCTGATGCAGGAACTGCTCAACAGTCCTGGACCTTCATTACTGGGTTTTTGGTTTCATGATGCTCCAGATGTTTTCTACTGACGGAAGGTCTGGACTGCAGGCAGACCAGTTCAGCAACTGGATTCTTCTCCTGTGAAGCCATGCTGTTGTGATGGATGCAGTATGTAGTTCAGCATTCTCTTGTTGACATCTGCAAGGTCTTCCCTGAAAGAGACGTTGTCTGGATGGGAGCAGATGTTGCTCTAAAACCTCCATGTACTTTTCAGCATTGATGAAGCTTCACAGATGTGGAAGCTGCCTTCGCCATAGGCACTAATGCAGCCCCCATACCATCAGAGATGCAGGGTGTTGAATTGTCTGCTGATAACAAGCTGGATGTTCCCTCTCCTCTTTTATCTGCAAGGTTTCCACAAAGAATTTCACATTTTGATCCATCTGAACACAGAACAGTTTTCCACTTTGCCTCAGACAATTTTAAATGAGCTTTAGTCCGGAGAACCCAGCAGTGTTCCTGGATCCTGTTCACATATGGCTTCTTCTTTGCATGATGGAGCTTTAATCTGCATATATATATATATATATATATATAGATATTTTTAATAAAAATATTAACAGAAATCCAATCTGCATGGTCAAAAGTGGAAACAACACAAACATGTATACAGCCTCCAGTCATGCCACCTGATATTTAGCTACTAACCAAATGATCTATAATCTACCAAGCATGACGTAATGAAGTCTACGAGTGTATAAACACAAGTTAAATACCTTCTTTTTTCAGATAAACATAAATAATTTACAGACATAAATTTAACTTCAATTTAAATGTAATATACATATTCAGTATGGCTCAATAGCAGCATTTTAGTTTGCCATAACATGGGGTGTCAAATTTATGATTAAAAAGTTTAATATTATGTTGCTTCATTTGAGGAATCTGGTTTTCTTCAGCTAAAAGTGTTGTTCTTTTTTATCTGCTGTTTATTAAAAACTCGCGTCAGCCTTTCCTTCTCCTAGAAGAAATATGAAGACACCGTTTCACAGCGACAAGGTTTTCCAGCCGCAGCATGTTTTTCTAAAAGGCTTGAAACAGCATTTAACATTCACATTGTCTACCTGAGCTACAACAAAATCCAACCCAGCACAAATGATTTGTCAGAATGGAGACATTAAGAAATCCTTTATCGAGTGTTGCAGCCTGCATCAACAGCAGGTATCTGTGTGTCCTCACACACAAGTGTGCGTCATACATCCTCCTCCTCCTCCGACTGTCTCTTTGAGTTAAGAGGAGGTCAGACAGCAGCAGATTAAATGTGTCACATTTATATAGATCCATCACTCTGTCCTTTGTCCCGGTGGAATGTGAAATAGAGGTGTTTTTTGGGGGGGAGATGGTTGGGAAAGGAGACAAGCTTCCTGCTGAGAGGAGAGTTAAAGAAATACTTCAGGATGGTGGCATGTTGACGTACAATGACCTAAGTTAGAAATAAACTCATTAACTTTGTACACATTCTGTGTTCATCACTGTTGGTGATGTTTGGTCTCATTTACCAACAAAGCTGCATTCCAATCAGTCTGTGGTTCAGTTTGTTTCACAGATTTTATCAGTTCATTTAACGGTGTTTCTCACACATTTATTGTTGTCTTTAGGCCTATTTATGCTCAACACAGAAGATGGATACGCAGATGGACAGACAGACAGTTATGCACGTAATTTGGTCCATAGAGCGTAGCCATCTGTTGCTTGCAATACCACTGTAAATTGCGGGGGGCAGTGCTGAGCAGAATAGCTAACATGCGACGAGCGAAAGTAACAACCCATAGAAGAAGAAGAGTGACTGAACAAAAAAAAAAAGCAGAAGAAGAATGAAGACGAGGACAATAACTGTAGAAATTGTGCAAGCTTTTGTAGAAAAGCTATACGAGTGTTAGGGCGTGTTGGGCGGTTGTAACAACTTTATAGTGATGCATTATTGCATCTGGTGTCTGAAACTGACGTCAACTTGTGGATGTGTACTTTGTGTAACACCTTAGAGACATAAAAGATGGAAGTGTGAGGACGGTAATGTATGACAACATTTGAAACTTACGTCCCGTGAATAAATGAGCATAAATGGGACTTTAGGGTGCATTATCACCAGGGTAGTCCGGGAGATGATCCTGAGATTTGAATTTTTACAAAATTTCAAACCTTCCTTTGATTTGGTTTGCTTTCAAATTTATTACTCGGTCGGCAAAACTGCCTGAACAACATCACACAGTTACAGCAACTGGTCCTGAGGGGGTGATTTTCCTTAAGACAAACACCTATCAAGAAGAAAGAAGATGAAAAACTGGCTCATTGACTTGCCAGGACTGAACAACACGTGTTTACTGCTGGTGAACAGTGAAGCAACAATAAATTTATGCAGTCTTGGGGTTTCTGTTTTTACTTTGGTGTTTGAACCTAATGCAATTTTCATGAGAATCTGCCCAGTATTAGCAGCAGGAGAGGAAGCGAAATGTCTGGCATGTTGCTGTCCAACACTTCTCTCTTTGGTTCAATGGATGGTGTGTTTGCTTTCACACAGCTAGCAAACCACATTCACGTGTAAGTAAACTGAGAACCTGCTTTCTACCAGACCAGAGTTTGCTTCTTTGGTCTGCAGCAGATTGCGAATGACTGCTCCAAACTGACTGTACTATCTATGGAAGTGGACTAGGATTCATTCAAAGTGGACCAAACAGAACCAGTGTGAATGCACCATTAAAGACTGGTGCTTTTATGGTCACTCAATTTGTGTAGCGCTTTGGTCAACTGTGGTTCCTAAACGTTTTGTAGAAGTTAACTTTGACTGGATTCGTAGTTTCCTTTTACAATCGGCGTGTTGCATCATTCATTCATTCCCTGTTTTAAAGGAAGTGACCTGTATGGCCTCAATATGAAGTCAAAAAGATTTCACAGCTGTAAATGAATGTTTGCAAACAATTTCAGTTTTTTATCTGTAAATCAAGTTTGCCATTCTGCAAAAAACATCTGCCGTAAAATTAAGTTTGCAAATGTCCAGAAAAGAGTTTGTGTGGTTGTTAAAAGATTTGTATTTGTGGAAAATAATAGAAATTCTTTTGCAAACATCCTGTCCACAGATGCGAAGCACAAAACTGCATGTGAGACTCTGAAGCTGTGGTTATGAATTTTGTCCCTGTCTTTATACGTCTATCTGATAACCAAACAAGTCCTTGTCTGCACATTCACAAACTTGAATTTTTCAAATGCAGGATGACTAACTTGATTTACAAATACAAACTCCAAATCATTTGCAAAGATTAATTTACAGCTGTGAAAGTTTTATGACAATTGAGCTCACAGATCTGAACTCCTTCGTTTCATTAACTTTAGTCTGGTGTTCAGAAAAGTAAAGATTACAATCTAAAATGTGAATTATTCATGTGACAAACTTGTAAAGTAAAATTTAAGAATTTGACAGATGACACAACCTTTTTGTTTAGAGGAGAAACAGCTTTCCTCTGAGCTTGCAGAGGGATGTCCACATTAGATAGCAGAGGAAGAGAGAATTGAGGGTTGCTTGAAAAAAAGTTCAGCGATGCTGTCGTCTCTTCTTCCTAGTTCGGTCTAAGTGAACAGCTGACAGGCGCTTTGACTCCAACCAATACAGGAAACAGACAGCTGGGAAATTGCTTCTGGAATATAACTGCCTCATGCCTCTTATAGTTTAGAGCTGGCCATTTCAAACGGACTCTGTATGTTCTGCTCAGTGAGAGCAGCAGGAGAGTCACTGAGAAGAAATGTTCCATCACTTCACGTATCCCACACTGAGATTATCTTTTACATCTGCATATAAAAAGAGCTGATTTAAATTTAAACTTCATTGCTCCATAAATCTATTTTTTATTCTCATTCTGTTGTAAAAGATCCGCCTGAGAAAGGTGGTCAGGGAACGATGGGAGTGTCAGCAGTGATATGTTGATAACATGAGGAGAGGATGACAGAGACTATTTTCAGATGCTGGCAGATGAATCTCGAATGCGACTCCATCAAAACGACCGGATGCAAGTGACAAGTGTTTGATGAAGTCACACACACATGGATGCACAAAAAACGTTTTCTCTTCATGTTCTTTCTCCTGTTCACACTCACACTTCTAAATGTGAATAACTTTTAAAAGCTTAACAGGCCTCAAAGTCACAATCTAACGCTGACTTTTTCACAGACTTGATGTCGTTTTTTCATTCATTCATACATTCTCTGTACCGCTTGGCCCAAAATGGGTCGCAGGTAAGCTGGAGCCTATCCCAGCAGTAACAGGTGAGAGGCAGGGTACATCCTGGACAGGTCACCAGTCCATCGCAGGGCCAACACATAGGGACAAACAACCATTCACACTCACACTCACTCCTAGGGAGAATTTAGAGTCACCAATTAACCTAACATGCATGTCTTAGGACGGTGGGAGGAAGTCGGATTACCCAGAGAGAACCCACACATACACGGGGAGAACATGCAAACTCCATACGTGTTTTCGTTTCATTCATTCATCGTCTGTACCACTTAGTCCATTTAATGATTGTGGGGAAGCTGGAGCCTGTCCCAGCAATTAGCAAGCAAGATGCAGGGTACACCCTGAGAAGGTCGCCAGTCCATCGCAGGGCCAACACAGAGAGACAATCACTCATGCTCACACTCACTCCTAGGGAAAATTTAGAGCAGTGGTTTTGAAACTGGGGGTCACAAGTTAATTTCAGGGGGGTCACCAGATCATTTTGAAAAATATTATTTATCAAACAAATTTGGAATTTTTAAAAATATTAATGCAGTGTTTTACATAATTAATTATTTTCCTGGCTATGCTGTACAAACATGAAGCATAAATTGGGCCTTCTTTTGCTCTGGTTTGATGAATCTTGGTCACAGCAAGATGAAACTTACATTTTTGGAACCTGTGATATTTGAGCTTTTAGTAGAGGTGTCGTTTGTCTGTGTTCATGCCATAATTTGTGTTTACATATTTTTTTGTACCTGGTCTTTTAATTGTTTGCTGTCTTAACTGTGTTTGGTAGTGATAGAAATAGTTTTACTGAGCTGTTAGCTGAGATCCTGGACTTTCTATGGAAAGTTACATTCATAGTTACATTTGCAGACATGACCTTACACCTGAAACCCCAGTGAGAGTCATCTTTAGTCACACCAGGAACATGCAGCAGATGGTCTGGCCCTCCCAGAGTTCTGTTCTCATCAAGATGCTGTAACATGTAGACCTTACTGTGTAAATAGCTTGACACAACATGTTAGGATTTTCAGCTGAGGTGAGACAGTGTGGGACTTTCTGAGGACCATCTGTCAGACCATCTCACCTGCTGAGGAGAGCTGGATTTATAGTCCATGTTCATGTTGCTGGTCAATGTTACCTCAATGTTACCTTACCTGGCTGCTGCACATGGTCAGTGTTGTTCTTGTAGCTTCCTAATTTCTTTGTAAAGACTGTATAGAGATATTTTTAAAACCCACGATGATTAACATTTTCTTAGATAATGCTGCAGCTGTAAAATCAGATTTTATGAGCTGAGAACCAGCCGCCCTGAAATGCTTTGTTAGTGTCTCCAGTTTGAGACATTCTTGACGTGCTGCTTTTCAGTCATGATTTCACACTTGGTTCACTAAAAGCTTTGTTGGGTATTCAGCCGTACAGATACAGATATTTTAGATGTAAATTGATCATAAAAAACAGAAAGAAAGAAAGAAAGAAAGAAAGAAAGAAAGAAAGAAAGAAAGAAAGAAAGAAAGAAAGAAAGAAAGAAAGAAAGAAAGAAAGAAAGAAAGAAAGAAAGAAAGAAAGAAAGAAAGAAAGAAAGAAAGAAAGAAAGAAAGAAAGAAAGAAAGAAAGAAAGAAAGAAAGAAAGAAAGAAAGAAAGAAAGAAAGAAAGAAAGAAAGAAAGAACGAACTTTTTCTTTATGTCTGCTTGCTAACATGTGATGTGGTGCTTAAAGTACTCAGCTGCAACATCACGCAGCGTCCTGGCTCCAAACACTCTCACCAAAGTAAAATTGTTGTTTGACCTTTGATGACCTCTGAAAATTTTTATTAATATTTTTATAATGATAACAACCAAAAATTTTAGCAGCACAAACATTTGACATCACTTTTGATTTTAAAGATTTGAAGAATATGGGGAAATCAGTTTCACTCAAGTGATTTTCTTGCACCTCAGTTAGGATCTGCTTCCAGTTGGGGTTGGACTCTGCCAGGTACCTGCTACCCTGTGACAGGTTCTGTCACATCTCACTATTTTTGACTTTTCAGAGTCCGTCAAATCTCTCTTCTGACCCATTTTGCCAAAGGAATGGAAGTTGCCTAATAATTATGCACACCTGATATAGGGTGTTGATGTCATTAGACCACACCCCTTCTCATTACAGAGATGCACATCACCTGATATGCTTAATTGGTAGTAGGCTTTCAAGCCTGTACCGGTTGGAGTAGAACAACATGCATAAAGAGGATGATGTGGTCAAAATACTCATTTGCCTAATAATTCTGCACACACTGTATATATATATATATATATATATATATATATATATATATATATATATATATATATATACAAACAAAGACAATCACACCAGGGATGACTGAGAATAAAATTTAAAGTCACAACACACATCTTATTAGATCAGGTTAACTGCAGTATTAATACAAGCTGAGGTCCTGAATTAACTAAAAAGGTCCTTTTCTCTGGGGAAAAGATCCCGTGAAACCTCACCTATTGAGAAAATGAGGAAAGACAGACTGAAGGTTTGCAGAGGTAGAAGGAAGACTCAGGAGACTTCCAGGGAGCGCAGAGAAAAAGGAATGGCATGTGGTTTATTTCAGAGGCAGCAAGGGAAATGACTGATCAAACTAGCAATCAGACTCCAAGTGACAAATACAGAGAATACCCACAAACAAACAAACATTCAAATCCCTGAGCAACAACACACACAAACCATTTTCTATCTGTGAATGAAAGAGGCTTTTGTGCCCCCCTCCCATCATCCATGTTGGTTCACCTATTGAGTCGATAAATGCAGCAGAATGGTGTCATTTTTTCCTCCATCACTCTCTTAAAAATTCCTTCAAGATGAGCAGAGAGAAAAAAACCTGTCATATGATAGAACAGCAATCAGATTTTATTTTTATTAATATTGTTTTACTCACATAAAAAAATCCATCCATCCATCCATCTTCCTCTATGGACTGTGCTTGCATGTTAACCCCTCTTTCCTATCCTCTCTACCTCCACCCAGTCCTGGTTCTGCTTCTCATGGAGGTTTTCCTTCCTGTTAAACGGGAGTTTTTCATCTCCTGGTGCAGTTTAGGATGGAGAATTGAAACAAAGAGAAGATTTGATTCAATCTGTTGGTTTTTCCAACTATTATTCATCAGAACAATGTGGGTTTTTTAATAAATTTGATACTTTGGTAATACTTTGTGATGAATATTCAATAATCTGGATTCATTTTATGTAGAACAGCCACAAATCATTTTTTTTTACATTGTAATGTTTGTCATATTAGGCAAACTTCTAGTTGTCACAAGGTGGCGCTAAAACAAGCTGAATATTAGCCTGTAGAAACATTCTGCACAACCATCTCTAGGGTTTACTAAGAACAATCTGAAGAAGTATCCAGTGAGCAGCAGCTGTCTGGACCAAAATGTTTTGTTGACTGAAGAATGATCAGACTGGTTGGAGATGATAGAAATGTAACAAATAAGCACTGGTTCCTACCAAGGTATGCAAAATAGCATCTCAAACCTTGAAGCAGATAGACTACAGCAGCAGGAGACCACACCAGCCATTTCTAACTGCATCAAAGTAAAACATAAGAATATGGGGTCTTTTTAATGAGATGAACTCTTATTTGAGCTCGTCAGCGGAATTCAGTCTGGATTTCTACCAGAACAAACTTCAAATGAAGCAGGACATATAAGCACCTCAAGCCCCTCACTTTACCGAACATGAAAAGTTCACAAATCAGCTGACTTCAGATTTCAACAACAGATCATTATTAATCAGACAAGACAACAACGTCTGCGATGGACTGGTGACCTGTGCAGGGTGTACCTGCCTCTCAGCTGCTGAATGGTGGGTTTGGCGCCAGCTTTCCTGCGACCTGAAATGGACAAAATCATACAGATAATGGATGGATGGAGAACAACGTTTCAAAGAATGTTACTGCAACAAAAATCTGAATTTATTTTAGACATACTTCAGGACAGTGTGGCAGAAAGTCATAAAACCAATGGAGTTACTCCCAAATTATCAAGACCAGTAGAAAGTATGATGATAACTTCTGCAGCGTCAAATATATGATAAATTTTAATGTCTCCAAACCTTCAGTGTGGACTGATGAGTCAGTTACTGTGTCCTCCAGTTTCTAACTTTCCAGTTCCAGCCAGCATCATTTTACAGTGAGAATCTGAGAAGATGTGTGGTTCTGAGGAGATCTTAATAGGGGTGAAGTGGTCTGGTTTCTTGCGTCCGCTAAAAGCATCAGAATTAATTTTTTATTGGTAGTAGTTCTTAGAGCAGTTGTGAAACTTTTAGTTTTATGTATCTACTGTGTCTGTACAAGCTCTACGGGTGGTGCTGATGGCTGAAGCAAGGCAGGACTTAGAGGATGCTCTCACCTCCGAAGTCTTCGCTGCATAAACATTTATCAAAAATGTATGCATATTAGTATTAAAGTTGTTAGAATCAAAATAAGCATTTTCATGTTTTACACTACAGCCACCACACTTCATGCTTCATACATCTCACCACCATTCGCCTCTTCTGGGTCTTCCTGTGGGACCACTGTTGAATCCACAAGAACCTGATGAACTTTAGAGAGTCTCCTGTTGGTTGTCAACACTCATGCCGTCCTGTCCTACAGTCCACTTGTGTTCTTTACAGGTGGATATTATGGAGGATGATGGAAACCAAAAGTTTCTACAAATTACAAACCAAAACAAAAAGCTACCTGCTCTGGATGAGATCATCAGCTCTCGCTGCCTCAGAAAGGCAAGAAAGACCCTGAAGGGCTCATCTCATCCAGCTCACCATCTGTTTGAACATTACCAAACAATCCAAAAGCACCAGATTGAACAGCCATAAGAGTACTGAACTGAAAAAGAAAACAATAAGAGAGTCACACCTGCTCAACATCCGTGCACAATATCTTCTGTGCAATATTGATCATTTTAACTTTATTTGGTATTTTCATCTAAAATGCTGGGCATTTAACATTGCTGACATATGTTTATGTTGACTATGTATGGAATACTTATCCTCTCTTGTATTTTGGTCATTTTTACTTATATTACTTTCTGTTTCTAATGTAATCGTTAAATGAGGAAACGCCAGCTATCGTGTGCTAATCCAATTTTTTTGTGCTAACCTACAAATAAAAATAAAGAAAACTTAATCTTAAAAAGGTTCATGGGCTGACTATTTGTTCGACAACAAATTGAGATAATGCAGAAGAAATTGATAACTTTCATTGTTTAGGAACACCATTCAGCCATGTGAGCGGAACCGGTCAGTACCTGACCATGTGTTTGAAGCAGAGGGAAATACTGATCAAAAGTGGAACAATTAAAGTTTTAACTGATCAAAACACTGCTGACATCCAGATGCATAAATCCTCTCGTCCTGGTTCTTGCTACCATAACATGTAACTTTATTCCATGTAAATTTATTCCTTTACAGCTTTTAATCCACATCTGTTACAAAATATAGAAAATACAAATATTAAAACAATTATTAAAAACTGATTAAAAACTGATTAATAACTGCTTTTTCAGACACACACTGCTCTGAACATGTCTACCAGCATAACTCATCTCTTGAGTTGATCCATCTTTTTAAGACGAAGACTGTCTCCATGGTGACAGATTGGTCAAAAGTTGGTTTTTTACCATGATTCTTCCTTCAGCTGAAAGAGAGCAGAATCAGTCAAACACATTTTAATGTGATGCTCCTGAAACTCAGCATCACTTCTGCTTGACAAAAAGGATGAGTCACTGGTGACTGGCACATGGTGAGCTTTTCATGTTGACCATTGAGAGTAAAAAACATATAACATGGCACATTTTATTAAAGGGGTTATAATATATACCAAATTCTTCCAAGAGATGTGAAAGACCTCAGCTGTCAAGGTCTGTTTCATCCAACAAATCTCATGTTAGTACGGACGGTGCAGTCTGGAGTCTTGGTTGTTCAATGGTGGTCCAGTGTTGTGGATGTTATAGAGGGATTGCATTTCTAATTTAGTCAGCCTCAAATGCTGTAAAAATGGAATAATGGTCATCTTTACTGCTGTTGCCTGAGAATGTTTGCAGACAATTATAGAAAACCCTGCAGTAACTGAACAGACTTTGACCTCCAATTTCAGACCGAGTTTCTTCTGGTGTTGGTAAAACTTGATCATTTACAAAAATGCATCCAAATGTGTAACATGTTCCCTGTTAGGAGGCCTCCCAAAGGTTTGGAGAAAATACAAATATAGAATTCAAAACGGGAATGTGAACCAGACTGACCCAAATTAAACCTGGCAGAATAACATTAGGCAGAATTTCATTTCAACAAATTCACGCCAGACAAAATGATCCAATTCAACTATTTTTTTTTTCCCCCAAACACAGCACATCTGCACTGATGGGACTAAATTAGAATGTTTAAGTAGGAAGTTAATATAAATCAGTCATGATCAATAATAAATAATTAAATTCGGAAAATTGGCAGCTATTTTAAATTGAGAAATACAGCAGAGTCATTCAGGAGCCAAGAAGTAAAAACAACCATTTACTAAGACTATTTCCAAAACATCACCCAAACATGTAAAAACTGAAAAAGATAACAAAAACAAAACATAATTTAATCACAGAAAAAAAAACTGATTCGCAGTTGTATAAAAGTTTTCCAATTTTGAATCAATTATGCAACTATAATTAAGCCCAAATTTGTAACACAGGAGCCTTTCAATTAATTTAGGCTTAAAGCCTTAATGATTAGGCAGATTCATTTTTTTTTAATTGTACATTACAAAAATAACAAAACAAAACAAAAAAAATTAATAAAAAAAAAAATAAATTAGGTCAAAAAAAGAGAAAAGAAAGAGCCTGATTTCGAGATGGAGGCAGACAGATGAAGACTGGACCCAGACCAAGTAAGATAAACCCACCGACTGTGTCCCCACACAGCCTCCATACTTCTCATTTTTGTGCTGCTTAGTTTAAACATCTATTGTGTCCTTAATGTTACTGAATTTCTGTAAAACGTTCATTGAAATCTAGTTTGATTCTAAAAAGATCTCAGTGTTCAGAAAATGTAGAGACGATTTAAATCATCCTTCCTTTAAAGTGGGAAGGATAATTGCAGAGCCGATGTGTTTATTCATCAGTTAAACAGAGAAATGTCTGTTATATTTTTAATTTGTGTTTTTATTTGGGGTTTTTTTTTGTGTGAAGCACTTTGTGGTTTTTATTTGTGAAAAGTGTTACATAAAATGCTTTTACTTATTCACTCAGGTTGCCTGTGGAGTCTGAAGTGGTTTTAGGAGCCCAAAGTAGGCCAGGAAAATATCCCCCACCGTTAAACCATCGGCAGCAGCAGTAGCCGGAACTGTTGACACAAGACAGGATGGATTCATGATGTTTCCACCAAATTCTGAGCCTGCCATCTGAATGTAGAGCTGAAATGGAGACTCATCAGACCAGGTAACATTTTTCTGTCTTCTATTGTTTTGGTGAGTTCGCTCTGACATCAACAAGACATTCTGGTCCAGACAACTGCTGCTCACTGGATATCTTCACTTTTTTAGACCATTCTCTGTAAACCCTAGAGATGGTTGTGGGTGAAAATCCCAGTAGATCAGCAGTGTCTGAAATACTCAGACCAACCACCATGCTGTGTTCAGTGTTACTTAAATTCTCTTTCCCCCTCATCCTGATGCTCTGTTTGAACTTCGAGTTGTCTTGACCCAGTCTACATGACTAAATGCATCGTCTTGCTGCCATGTGATTGGCTGATTAGATATTTATGCTAACAAGCAGTTGAACACGTGGACCTGATAATGTGGATGGTGGGTGTAGATGCATACCTTCAACAGTAAATTAAGGAATATAATGTCAGCATTGCTGGTGTATGAATATCAACAAATGTTGGTGATGGTTGAAGAGGCTGTTGGCGCTGATTGGCTGCCATGTTTCTGTCAGTCTGCTCCAGGGTATGAAAGTATAAACAAATGAGTGAATGAATAATGACTCACTGTAAAGCACACTGGGTGCCTTGAAAAACCTGGTTATTTTATTCTTTTTACGGTGTGTAATGTATGTGTACAGGATCACAAATGCACCAACATTCACTCTCTTATACACCAACATATTTTTACTAATGTTGATCATCAAGATTTTTGTGACATTCATACAGATTGTGAACACACAGATTAGAAGTTTATCTCACCTCAGGGAGCTTCAGCACCCATCATACTGCATGAAGAAACTCTAAAGATGGGCATTCAGAAAGACTTTTCTGGGAGGAGCAGCAATGCCTAAAACTACTGTCAGCATAACCTTATAAATGCATTTTGATCAACAAGGCTCTCCATCTAAAGATTCACTAGTATTGTCTTCTTTTTTATGGCAGATTTTAGAAAGATGTTAAAAAAGAATGTAAAATATTAAATATGAAACTAATACAACAGCTTCTGGTGTAGCTATAATATGATTTATCTGTAATTTTTTCATGTTAACAGAAACTTAACATCAAAGAAAGGAAATAGACAAAACTTGATCATGTGTATTCATGCACCCTAAAACTATAAAAACAGGTGTACACATACATTTTACATTAACAATCATCCTCTTCGCAGATCACCTGGAAACTCTTAAAGGGCTATTTGGATGTTTTTATCTTACACACACTTTAGACTACAAATCATTAAAATATTGTCCACAAAGGAAACACGTCTTAACATTAACTCTGGCATTAGTAAAGCCCATCCACAAAGCAGACATATTTAGGCCTAATCTGGGCTTCTTTTGGCATTTAGGGCTCAGTTATGGCACTGGTAAGGGTTTTGTTGGCCAGGAGTGGCCTAAATATGAGGAGCCAGCTATTTCCATGTGGTGGTCATGTGGCTCAGTTTTGGCTCATGGATTCAACATCATAAGTCAGGGTCAAATTCGGGCCAAACAAAACTGCAGATGTCAGACATAATTAGGTCAAACTTTTACACAGTAGTGGCAGGAGTCAACACGTGATAGGAGACAAAACTGAGGTTTTAATTATCAATCCTGAAGACAAGAGAGAAATCATTTTTCGACTGAGCTGGATTTTTTTTTCACAAAAACAGAATTTTATCATCTTAAAAACTTTACCAGAGTCTGCCCATTCTTCTCTCTTGTCAGCATGGAGATCCTGATGTGTCTTTTATATCTAGTAGAATAGATTATTGTAATCTGTCACGGGGTTTGGCTGGGGTTGAGATTTCCCAGCCGTCCCTGAAGGCATTCTCCCTCCAGCTCTGATTGTCTGCTCTGATTACTGATGCGCTCCACCTGCACTGTGTTCTTTATATTCCTGTGTGTGACAACCTCTCTCTGTCAGATCGTCTTGGTTTATCCTGCTCTCATACGTCCACAGACGAGCCGCCAGAAAGGAACCAGACGCTTCCATCTTGACTACATTCCCTTGTGCCAATAAAACGTTCTTTACACCAATCCTTGGGTCTCTGACTTTCACTGGGTCCAGTCTGCTGAAACGTTACAGTAATCCTCTGCTCTCTGGTTTTTCGAAGAAGAATTTACAATTACTCCAGAACTCAGCAGCACATGTTCTAACAATGACCAGAGAGCTGGAACACATTACACTAGTTTTAAAATCGCATCACTGGCTCTCCATGTGTTCCAGGATTGATTTCAAGATTCTTTGAAGACCCATTTATGCTCAATGCTGAAGACAAATACGTAAAAGATGGACAGTTGAGTCATACGTCGCCGCCCTCATACTTTAATGCATTATTTATGTGTCCATGGGTAATAAGTCAGTTCATCCACAAGTGGGGAGTGCCGAGTTCAGAGTTTACTTCCACGTTTTGGCCCCGGTCGGTGGCGGTAATGTACCGCTATTAGGTTGTTTAAAACTGAGGGATCTAAGCATCGCATTTTTATGATACACACTCAAGTTTTACCATATAAGGTTCTCTGTCCTACACACTGGATTTACACACGAACGCATATTCTAAGCACACGAACATACTATAAATAAACTTGTGTCTGATCTATGATTGGAGGATACAGGACTGAGGAATTTACTTTGTTTAAACCCTATGTAAGACAGAACTGTACATCTGGCCTTCAGGTCTTCGTTCTGTATAGAAATCTGTATTGATGCCTGAACTTTTGTAATAAACTTCTTTTCATTATTCAAGTCAGCGTCCTGAGAGCCAACTTTTCCACATCTTCAGATCAAGATACATTAAAAGCATCCAAAAACACAAAAATAAGAAGAAAACCAGAAAGAAGAAGAAATTTCTCTCAATTTCTTTTTCATCATATCCATCTTCTTCTTCTTTGGGTGCTTTTTATTTGGGGGCTCTGCATCATCGTCTTCCTGTTCCTCTTCTTCTGTGGTTTGTTCCCTTCACTGGTAGCATGTTAGCTCAACACTGCCCCCGCGCTTTCCAGTGGTATTGCTCTGTCTTCTGCATCAAGCAAAGGACAGTTAAGCTCCCTGAAAATGGACCAAATTATGTGCATAACCAACACAGAAGACAGACGAAACTGTCTGTCAGTCTGTGTGTCTGTCTTCTGCGTCAAGCATAAATGGGCCTTTAGTCATTTTCTAAATGCCTGTACGGTCTTGGGCCTTTTTATTTGTCAGATCTGTTTTTAAATTATGAGCCCTCCTGGACTCTGAGGTCTTCTGGTACAGGCCTTTTAAGTCTTCATATAAACCAGTTCATAAAAAAATTTGAAACTGACAGCTGGTTCCACAGACAGGGGTCTGATAACTGAAGGTTCTGCCTCCCATTATACTTTTATATCCTCTAGGAACAACAAGTGAACCTGCAGTCTGAGAGTGTAGTTCTTTGTTGGGAAAATCTAGAACTATGACATCTTTAAGATCCAACAGAGGTTGGTCACTAATGGTCCAGTTGTGCTCGACACAGAAGCAAAAACGCAGACAGATGGACAGTTTTGTCCATCTTCTGAAACGGTATGTAAGTAATTTGGTCTGTTTTTACTGAGCTTAGCTATCCGTTGCTTAACACAGAAAATCATACCATGCCACCGGAAACCGTGGGGGCAGTACTAAGCAGAATAGCTGACAAGAACAAGAAAAGAAAAGAGCAAAAGAAGAATGAAGACAAGGACAACAACTGTAGAAATTGTGTGAGCTTTTGAAGAAAGACTATATGCGAGTGTTTATGGTGTGTTGTGTGGCTGGAAATAACTTTATAGTGATGCATTATTGCTGCCAACTGGTGTCTGAAACTAATGATGGATTGGGGGAGTAAACTCTAAACTCAGCACTACCCATTAGTGGAGGAATTGACTTAACAACCATGAGAAGGTAAAAGGCGCGTGGAAGTACGAGGACAGCAACGTATGACGTTTGTAACCCATGTCCTTATTCTCGTGCATAAAGGGAGCACATGGACCTTAAGAATTTATTTGTGAGAAGTATTTTAAATCTATTCTGGATTTAACAGGGAGTCAATGAAGAGGAGATAAAATTGGAGAAATATGATCTCTGCTCATAATTCTCATCAGAACCTTTGGCTCCATAAAAACCTAGAACAAGGACCCAGTAGGCTAAGCCCTGAGCTCGGGTCGATAAAATAGACCAGCATTGTTTTGTGTGTGTGTCGTTTAACGGTTGAATTAAATTTGTTCATGCATGTGTCGATCGATTAGGATGTGGTTGTATGTGTAGGTGTGCTTGCATCTCTTTATTCACAGGTCACTCACATTCATTTTATTCATGAATGTTGACTTACTGCTGCTAGCACCATGTCACTCTGCATTAAAGCAGCAGCTCAATGTCTCATGTAAATGAATGTGTGAAATGAATGTGTGCAGAGGTTTAATTCCTAAAACCAGCCTGGATGTGGATGGGTTGTCTGTGAGGTAATGTGGGACAGTGTCTGACATATTTTGGAGTTTTGCTTTGTGTGAACTGTAAGGGCGTGCACATAATTCCCAGAGATCAAATGTGTCTCTCAGAATGTGTGTTTGTGGAGGAGGAAGGCAGAGGTCACAACCCATTACTCACAGCTAGCTGTGTTTACTTTCGTCTAATAGGAAAAACAACATTGATGGTTTCCACTGCATTATAAATCGATAGATTACCCAAACACGTTATAAATCATGTTGCATTGCTTTGTCGGGGCAATGGACTCTTCTGCATTGATTTCTGCATAGATTTAATAAGAAGGCCCCCAACAGGCGTAGAGGATCATCTGACTGCTATCTAAATTAAGTTCTCTAGGATGTAATCACACCTCAGTCTATTAAATGAGCTGGCTATGCTCATACATTATAACTGTAGGACTCTCAGAGGTCCTGGTCATGCTGGAGGGGCCTGCAGTTTGAAGACAATACTGAGGTTTGAGAGGGTAATCATGGTCCAGAAATTTAATGTCACTTTTAGGCCCTGTTTCCAAGCAAAACGCATATATTTTTCCTTTACATTAAAAAAAAAAAAAAAAAAAAAAAGCATTTACACAACAGTGGAGCAAAAACTATGTCCACACAGGAGAAAACACAAAGACTGCCAGACATTATGTAGCAGGCATGCAGGCCTCTAGTGGGCAGCATCTTCATAAGACTGCAAATAGATCATAACAACAGAAGCATTACGTGTTAACCGCTAGTCGTCTGGCTCATGAAACCTCTGCGTCTTCGCTGATGGCATAAATACTCCACCAGAAACAGGTTCTGCTACAACAGACAAAATAAATTAAAAAGATGTAGCACCACAAACATGACATAAAGCTCTGCCATTGCTGTTGTGCTTTTCGAGGGTTAAGCAGGGTCTGAATGCACAAGTGAAAAACGTCATAGTTGCCAAAAGATTCCACTTCCACTTTACACTGACAGGACTCGCCTTGCGCTGTGGGAAAATTTCACCCTGGAGGCCGTTGTCCAATCTTTGGGGTTTTATCCACCCCCAAACTCTGTTACCGTGTAAACAAGCGGCCAGAACTCAACAAAACTTGAGTGTTTTACTAACTCAGCACTGTGGTGTAAATGTGGCCTCAGACTCTAAGTTTATTTGTGGTTCCTGAAGGCTCTAATAGTGGAATGGAAGGTAGAACTTTCAGTTATCAGATTCCAATCTGTGGAACCAACTTCCGGTTTGGTTTCAGGAAGCAGACACCATCTCTGCCATTGAGATTAGTCTTGCAACATCCTGCATCAGAGTGATGCAGAAAAGTAGTCCATATATTTGTTACTTCAACATTGGACTGCTGCAATTCCATAATATTATTCTGACCCAAAAATGTTCTGAAAAGTCTAATACAATTTCAGCCTCTTTTAATTGGCTTTTTGTTAAATCCAGAAAAAAAAAAAATAAAAATAAAAATAAAAATTCTCTGCACCTCCTACTAGTCCAGACAGATGGCCGTCCATCCTGGTTCTGGTTCTCCTTCCTGTTAAAATGGATCTTTTCCTCTCAGCTGTCCCCTTGTGCAGCTCAGGATGGAAGATTGAATCCAAAAGAAGATTTTATACGATCTGTCGGTTTCCGTAGCTTGTTTTTTTTTTTTTTTTTTTTTATTGGTTTATATGAAAACAAACATAAATCCAACTTAAACGGATCATATAATGGATTTGTTTTAATTGAACTGGACTGTATCTTGTGAGTTAGTGATGCAGAAATAAAGATGAAATTAATTAAATTAAAAACAGTTTAATCTATTTAGACCATGACCTTAATCTTTGTGTCCACATATAGTAAATATGAGTCTGAGCAGTGTAAACAGTAGTGTTCAAAGTTGGCACCATCTCATGGGACACACTGCAGACTTTATTTAATTTTATTGAGACATCTTTATATAGGTCTGATTATCTTCCATTTCACTCAGTTGGGGCTGGATGACCCTTTTAACCAGTTCTCTGCTACAGATAGCCAGTTAGCTCATCACCGGTTGCCGGAAATACTTCAACGACAAACGAAACAAACATGAATTTTTTTATTGTTTATTAGATGTTCATCATCAGAAATTGGCTGATGAAACATGTCAAGGTTGATAAGACAACAGATATGATGTGTAAGTCAATTATTGTGTTCCAGTAACTGAATCATTTTAATTGTGAGAGATTCTGTTAGTCTGTTAGTGGACAGAACTGCTGAAATGCTCGAGCCATATAAGCTGAAATAATCTACTCAGACTTATTATGGGCTGCTGTTATGAGCATTTGGCTTGCAGGCCAGATTATAGAGATATTTTCACATGCACACTTTGCTATACATTAATTATACTCAATCGTTCAACAGGCTGCTTACCTCTCCTGCTTACCTGTCAGAATACAACAATAAGAAGATCTGTAACAATTTCTTTTCAGCAGCCAGATTATCAAAAAAGAGTGGTCTTGTACACTCATAGGATACTAGCAACTCACTTATGCATTTAGTCATGTAGACGTGGTCCAGAAGACTGGCTAAGGTTCAAACTGAGCATCAGAATGAGGAAGAAAGAGGATTTAGGATTTGGCATTGAACATGGCATGGTTGTTGGTCTGAGTATTTCAGAAACTGCCTATCTCCCAAATTTCCTTCGGGATCAATAAAATATTCATCTATCCATCCAGCCTTGAAGCACATGGACTACAGCAGCAAAAGACCACACCGGGTGCCTCCTGTCAGCTAAGAACAGGAAACTGAAGCTACAATTCACAAAGACCCACCAGCACTGGACAATAGAAGATGGACATATGTTGCCTGGCCTGATGAGTCTCCATTTCAGCCACATTCCACAGTAAGATGGTAGGGTCAGAATTTGGTGGAAACAACACGAAAGCATGAATCCATCCTGACTAGCATTAACGGTTCAGGGTGCTGGTGGTATAATAGTGTGGGGGATATTTTCTTTGTAAAGCTGGCGCCCAATATTACCAATGTGGCATGGTTTACACACTACAACCTACCTGAGTATTGTCACTGACCATGTCCATCTCTTTATGTCCACAGTGTGGCATCTTCTGATGGCCCCTTCCAGTAGGATAATGCTCCATGTCACAAAGCTCAAATTATCTCCAACTACTTTCTAGAACATAACAATGAGTTCACTGTACTCCAATGGCCTCCACATCCACCAGATTTGGGAAGCTATGCAAGGCTGCTCTTCCTGGACTTCAGCTCTGCCTTCAACCACATCATCCCTGAGATCTTAGTGCAGAGACTCCTGCATCTGGGCCTCTTCTTGCCAGTGGATTAAGGACTTCTTAACTGACTCCCCACAATCTCCCACCTCTCCTCTACCCTCACGCTCAGCACTGATTCCCCACAGGGTTGTGTATTGAGTCCTCTCCTCTTCACTTTTTACACATATGACTGCAATCCAACCCACCTCTCAAACACCATCAAAAAGTTTGCAGATGACACCACTGTGGTTGGGCTCATCTCAGGGGAGGATGGGTCTGACTACAGAGAAGAGGTCAACAGACTGTCAGTGTGGTGCTCAGAGAACAATCTCCCACTTGATAATACAAAAACTAAAGAAATCATCTTGGACTTGAGGAGGGGCAGAACAAATCTGCCCCCTCTCTACGGGGGGACTGTGTGAAAAGGTTTCACTCTATCCGATTCTTGAGCATGCAGATCTGTGATGACCACTCCTAGACTGCCAATACCACGGTGGCTTTGAAGAAAGCCCACAAGTGACTCCATTTCCAAAGGGTGCTCAGGAGGAACAGCCTGTAAGAGAAGCTGCTGGTATCATTCTACAGAGCCACCATAGAGAGCATCCTGACATATTGCATCACAGCGTGGTTTGCAGGGAGCTCGGCAGTGGAAAGGAAAGCGCTCCAGAGAGTGATCAACACAGACCAAGAGATCACAGGCTGCTCTCTGCTCAGCCTGGAGGACATCACCAGCTCTCGCTACCTCAGCAGAGCTCAACACATCAGCAAAGACTCGTCTCACCCCACTTACTACCTGTTTGAGCTGTTACCTTCGGGATGGCGCTACAGGTCACACAGAGCCCGGACTCGTAGACTAATGGGCTTGACACATAGGAGGCGACGTTGCTCCTTCTCCAACATTTCCTATGGAATTTGCGTGATTAGAGGAAAATCTCTGTCCTCCTCCAGCCAAGCGACAGGCGACATTTGTGCATGTGAAATGTTGCACTCGTTCACATGGACATGCACATGGGGGCTCACAACGCAACACTAGAAAATAGAAAAATGTTAAATTTTTGTTGCTGTCGCATGGCACTACAACCAACTAGCGAGGGGCTTCATTGACTGAACAATGAGCTGAGAGCAGGCTAGACAGCACTGTCTAAAAACACTTTCAGCATTGAAGAGCAGATCATTTTAGTTGTGTTTGACTTTCCCATACTTTAGAATACTTCACACAAATAGTATAGAGATGTACATAAAAAGGCAGCTGAGTGGCGCCAAGGTGAATTTGTCTAAATGTAGGACCTGGATTTATCTGGATCAGCCGTGAGGTCCGCCATCAAATGATGATATTCACCATGTTGTTTCCTTGTTTGTAAAATAGGATGAACCCAGGGTTGTCTTCTTCTGTTGTACAATAGAGTCAACAGCAAGATTTCTGACAATTCACCGGCTGTTTTGAAAAGGTCAAAATTTCCTCCAATATCATAACCAATCAAATTTCTTAAAGAAAAGTGATAGATGGAGAGCGGGGTGTGAGGCACTGCCACCGTCGCTGCTGTTTGTCACGTCCTGTGTGTTCAGTTTCACCTGTCACTGTCACTGGTCACCCCCCGTGTGTCTAGCCATTAGAGACAGTTTCATTCCCAGAGTAAAAAACACACTGAACAATTGCAAATTACACCAATAAGAACTGGTCAAAAACATGCAATAAAGCTGGTCCTTCTGTGCAATAACTGGCTAACGCTACTGTCTACATGAGAAATGTTTCCAACACCTTGTTGAATCTATGAAACCAACAAATAAAGTGGTTCTGTAGGAAAAACCTGCAAGTGGATGGTGAATTTGAATTAAAACATATTTTGACATTACTCATATTCCACTCTTTACCAGTCTAAAATTTAAAAGGTATACCAACACCCGTGAGTCTTTTCATATTTTCTGTCCTGTGAGATGTGATTTAATGCTCCAGGGAGGAAATGAAAATGAAAACTGACAAATTTATCTGACTGAATGAATCCTCAACACAAAGCATGTGAACAGATGGACAATCAGTTGTAGCAGAAGCCTGAGGAGGATTTAGGATGTCATTTTGATCATTGACTCATTCACAGCTATGTTCAGGTTGAAAGATTCCTAATGTTCAGACTCACAAAAAATTAATAAAGACTTGAGGCTGCAGCATTTTAGCAACTATCCACCATAACCACTTATTGATCAGTTGTTCTGCTCCCGCAGGGAAAAGTCTTTAGAGTTTTCCATGGATGTCAGCTTCATTTAGTTTGTTTATTTGTTTAATATTAAAAGATTCTGCAGCCTTCTGAAAACCAGAAAGATCAATGCTGAGTTCTGAAGCTGACATGAAAAGGAATTAATTGAATCAACATTTGAGGCATCCTCAGTAAACTCTGACAGATTTTGATTTAATTTGAAAAAGAAATATGTTCTCCACTACTTCTCATTATTGATATTCCCTTCAGTGGGATGAGGTGCTAAACAGCTCAGTGCTGAAAGAAAGGTGTTCTACACAGATGAGGATGAAAGTTCTGGGGTCTCATTTATAAAACTGTGCGTAGGATTCTTACTAAAAGTGTACTTACGCCCAAAACCGGAAGTTGGCGTATGCCATAAAATATTCTGATTTATAAAACCGTGCGTACGCACAGGTGCAAGCAATTTCCCCTTTATAAATCACACTCGTCCTTGAAGTTTGCGCAGGTGAATTTGGCTCATGTTCCGCCCACTACACACCCACTTTCCACCATAAATGGTCCATGCAAAGTAGCTCAGCGTGTATTAAAATGAGCCAGCTGATCCATGTTGTGATCCATGAACAACGGCAACCGCAGGGAAGCGAACCAAAAAACGCAACTTCACAGAGGCAGAAATCGATGCATTAGTGAGTGAGGTGGAGAGTCGAAAAATTATTTTGTTTGGTAGCCACAGTAGTGGCGTGACAAATAAGAGTAAGTGTCGTGAGTGGCAACACATAGTTACCTCAGTTAACTCTGTGAGCGGGACAGAGCGGACCATGGCGAGATCAAAAAGAAACCATCAATGAACTGAGGGAAATCAGAACAACACTGCATAATTTGTGTGACATTATGTTCGACATTTCAAACACATTAAAAGAGCTTGTGAAAAAGTGAACCTTATTGTCTGCTTAATCGCTGCATGACCTCCTCACAGAGCCGTGCCCCGTGTTGGAACTCCCTGTGTCTGGGAGGGGGCTGTGGGTGAGGGTCGGCATTCCGAGGAGGGGGGAGGCCAGGAGGTAGTGGGATGCCGTGCCTCAGTGCCAGGTTGTGCAGCACGCCACACGCCCTCACGATCCTGCGCACCTTTTGGGGATGGTACAATGATCTACCCCCTGACGCATCCAGACACCGCCACCGGCATTTTAAAAGGCCGATGGCGCGCTCTACAGTTGAGCGCGCACGGGAGTGAGCGGTATTGAACAGGGTCTCCTCTGCGCTCTGGGGGTTTGGGAAGGGGGTCAGGAGCCAGCGCCGGAGGGGGTAGCCACTGTCCCCTGCATTTCAATGAAACAGTGCATCAGTGGTCTGCATCTGGCTAAGCTGGTTGTCAATATAAAGTTATTGTCTTACCAAGAAGCCAGCCATCACGTACAGCGCCTGCCTGCAGTCTCTTCTCTACACTGCTTTGCGCTAGGATGTAAGAGTCATGTGTAGAGCCAGGCCATCGTGCAACTACATTTGTCAACATCATGTTGGATTGACATATGACTTGAACATTGATAGTATGCACATGCTTCCTATTGACATACATGAATTCATCGACATATGGGGCCCTTATAGCAATATGAGTGCAGTCAATTGCGCCGATTACATTAGGAAAACCGAACATTGCTGCAAATTGCCTTTTAATGTCGGTCTGTTCTCCTGCAATATAGAGAAATTGGATGTGGAAGAGTGTAGCAGGACGCATAGACAGCGGAGACGGGTTATGAACTCTTGCCGGGTTGAAGTCATGCACGCTGACCAGTGAGCCGAAATCACATCTGCGGTCATACAGCCAGAGCGCAAAATTAATTGGAGACATGGTGACAGGACCCCACGCTGCCACAAGAGGACTCTGGATGCAGTGTGTTGTTAATTCCCCACCTCTCCATCTGTGTCGCCAATTCCCCCAGCCTCCAAAACCAGCGTACGCATGGGTCAGAGCTGCCGTGAAAGACCGCACATTTTCACGTCAAGTTTGTTTTTTATAAATCACAACCTTTGCGTGAAAAGAGGCGTACGCCAGTTTCAGGCCCCATTTTGTACGTACGCAACGGTTATAAATGAGACCCCTGATGTGTGAAGACTTCATTTGTTAATATTTATGTAGAAAACTCACCCAGGAGTGGCCCATGGCTTACACAAACAGGCTTTCAGTCTTTAGTATATAACAGCCAACTTGGCATCAAGCAAATAAATTCTTAAGTTTGATTTCTCATTAGTAGACTCTAAGTAAAAAGAAAGATGCCCCAATTATATTTTCTGCTTTAAAAAGAGACAATTCAAGCAAAAACCCATGGAGCCCCATGTTGATGCAGAATGCAGCAGATCCCAGACCAGGTGGTAAGGTGGACAGAAGAATAACTAATGTAGCTGTTTACATTTTAAGTGTTAACATTGTTTTTTGTTTTCTTTTTTTAAACTTGTCCTGTCCAGCTTAACTACTAGCTGCTGTGTTGTGCTGAACAAATTTGCTTCGCCAAGGGGAGTTTAATGGGTATAAGGCTCCTCTGGATAATCTGATTTAGTTATTTTAATCATATTTGTTTATTTTGAATTATGGAATTTATGTGATGAATACAGTAAAAAAAAAAAAGGAGAATAGAAAAAAGAAAAGAGGAGACAAAGATACAACAGCAACAGAATAGAGGATTCCCTACAGCTTTAACTGGTAAACAAGCTGACAAGTTCCTAAAACAAACAACAAAGACAACAAAATTAATCATTAGACAGAGAGATAGACAGATAGACAGACAGACAGACAGACAAAAGCTGGACCGCATGCAGAGGATGAGGAATGAGAAGTGATCAGACATGAGTGTGATGGTGCAAATGCGACCACGCCTCTATGGAGGCTAGAGGCAGAGTAGGGCGGCCCAGTGACCCATGCCACCAGCTGCAATCTAATAGGCTAAAGCCTATTTCAGCACACTCTAAGGAAAATGTCTGTAAATGTCCTGGCAGAAATTTACCAGGACATTATACTGTTTATTATTACAAAAACAGGGAATCCTGTACTTCCACAGTATATGACCTGTTACATTTATAGAAGGATACCACACTGAACAAGAGAGAATAGTTGGATTAAATTAAAATATTTGCCTCAATTGGTAACAAGTGATTGAACTTGCCCTTAGCACCTGTTCACTGGCCTACAGAAACACACACACACACACACACACACATCCATATTATTATTGCTTTGATTGTCTTAAAATCACATTAGCAGGACAACCACTTTAACAATGTATGTAGTTTCTACAGAGAGAGGGTGAAAAAGAGCAGCATGCATGGGATGCATCAGGAAGATATACAGAATCACCCAGTGTTCAGCTCATTCAGCCACCATATAGATGACGAAGCCAATCCACAAAGGTGAAGCCACTCGTTACAGGTGACTCCAATCCGATCACAGTAATCAGCGCTCCACCATGCTGCAAAGAAGTTAAAGCCAACATGAGCATCCGAAGATGGGCAAAATCTGACAGGGGAAAGAGAGGGGTGCGGTACTCACAGTAGAATCAGCTGAATTGCTCAACTGCCTCCACCACGGCAGCTAACGATCTGCCACAAAAACACCAGGAAGCGAGAACACACACTGATGGCCAAGCACCTGCCCAGATATACAGGCAATCAGCTCCTCCCTGCAGTCAGCACTGATGGATCGCACCTGGTATGTGCTAATGAGGAGGAGGAAGAGACATGGTAAAAACCGATCCCACCAGGATAGTTTATTTTTCCCCGAGGTAGTGAAGTCTGGCAACTACAGCCCACTGTGGCACATTCTTATCCGTGAACTTACTGTGAAGACTAGGGTGTGCTTGGTATTTTATCGAGAAACAGTGACTTTAAGTCATTATTTTGTCTGTCACCTCTACCTCCTTCACCACCATAATTTGGAAATTACAACAGCGAGACCTCGCCTCCATGGCCTCACAGTGTTCCTTCAGAGTAGACACTACATCATCATCTCAGCCTCTAGAGTGCTAATAGCATCAGAGTAGCCACTCACCACTGACTCCAGCTCTGACCTGACTCGCTGTAGCCTCCATGCTGGTGTTCGTCTTTCCACAGTGTCTTGTAAATAGTGACGTTGGTCCGAGTGGGCAAAGGCAGTATTTGCAATTTTATCACAATTTCATTCGAGACTGCACTGATTGCTGCTAATATTGCCTGTTGCACACTAACGTTAGCGTTATCTTCTTGAATCTTGATGTTCCAGCCACTTTGATTTTTATCAGGTAGCTCGTTAAACTATTTACCCTTACACTTACATGAAAAAAAAAAATGTTCCAGTCAAGCTTTACTGGCCACTGCAGTTAAAGCATTGGTAATGAAATTTTAAATGCCCTGCTCATAACTCAGAACACATCTGCACATGGCTCTTCAGTGTTTAAACCAAGGAGTGAAAGGGTAAGGAAGAACCAAAACAAACTGTAGAGGAAACAACTCAGGAGACATTTTAAAATCTGAGATCCTGTTAGCCCTTTGTTTTAACTTCCAAAGTTCATTGAGTCTACTCTGGAAAGTGGTCAGGCACCATCTTATCTAAAGCGCTCATAGCGTCTTATTGCCCCTCCAGAGCTCTGCTCTCCCAGAACGCAGGCCTATTAGTGGTTTCTAGAGTCTTCAGAAGCAGAATGGGAGGTAGATCCTTCTGTCATCAGACTCCTCTCCTGTGGAATTGTCTTCCAGCTTGGATGTTGGGGGCAGACACACTCAGTGTGGTTAAGAAAGGCCTTTAAACTTTCCTTTTCAGGAGGCTTTGAAGGGGAGGGGCTTAGATAGATTGATTGTTTGTTCAACAGAAACTCTCGTTTCTGTTGGTTATTGTTTATTATTGTTTTATGTTTTTCCTTATATATGCTTCCTTCTGTTTGCTTTTAATCGTGAAGTATCGAGAATGTGTTTCATGTTGATTGTACACTTTAAATAAAAATTGATTGATTGACTGTTTGAAAGAAATTCATATTTCATTTTGATCAATACAGAGTCCCGTCTGGTGACATCTGTGGAAAATATACATTTATTTACAGAAAGAGAGAGAGAGAGAGAGAGAGAGAGACTGTATTATGGTGGATTATAATGATTTTTCTCCAGCTTTAACATGTTTTAAGTGCTTAAACATTCATCAGGTCCACCTCAAACAATCCATTCCACCATTTCAGAAGGAGACCAGCCTGGACAGACCGCAGACAAAAGTCGTCTTCTATTCCACCAGCTGAAAATATCTCAGCCAGAAAGTGTTTATTGTCCTTGAGGGAGTTTTCCACTCACTTATATCCACCTCCAATTAATTATTCTAGTTTATTTTTACACCTGTCTTTGGCTGCTAAATGACTGTTTACAATCAAGGGAGGAAATGTTTCCCTCTTTACTCCTTTAAAGTCTTTTCTCCTCATTCTCCTGTCATACTTTCTGTATTTCACCCTCTTTTTTTGCCTCCTACTGCCTTTTTTTAGCTCATTTAACTTCCACCTTCTCTCCGTCTCCACCACTCTGAAATGCGCAAATGAAAATAATTGGCGAGGTGTCTAAGATGCTAATTGTTTGAGTTCACTAATTATCCCGACATATGCTGTTTGAAGATTTTATATATTTATTTTTCCTCTCAGTGCTATTTCCAGCATTATGTATGAGACAGAAAATAGAATATTATGAGGCGCTTTGGATAATCACTGAGGAGGTTTATTTTTTTTTTTTTGTTGCTGAGGCAGCTTCATGCCTGACAGCTGATGAACAAAACCAAACATCTGTGTTCCCAGTGTAATTAGGTATTCGTGAATGTATCTACTGAATGACTTACAAGCAAACATATGAACACAGGCTCATTGTAGGCTGACTTTATGGGCAGTTAGATCCATCCATCCATCCATCCGACAGCTGCAGTTAGTCCAGAACGCTGCTGCTCCAGTCCTCACTAAGACCAAGAAAGTGGATCATATAACTCCAGTCCTCAGATCTTCACACTGGCTTCTGTCAAAGAATTGACTTCTGTTAGTTTACAAAACACTGAATGGTTTAAGGTCAAGGCAGCGTTGAGTTTTTATGCTCCTCACATGTGGAACAAACTCCCAGAAAACTGCAGGTCTGCTGAAGCCTTCAGCAGTTTTAAATCAGAGTTAAAAACTTTTCTATTTGCTGCCTTTTATCAAAACTGTTAAATCCCCAACACTGGAACTTTATTTCTTGAATTTTATCTATTTTATTTTAGCTTTTTTTCTTTCTGTTTTTATTTAATTTCTTTTATTTCTTTTAAAGTTTGTTGATTATGCACTTGTTATTGTTTTTATTTATTTTTTATGTAAAGCACTTTGAATTGTTTTGTACATGAAATGTGCTATACAAATAAACTTGCCTTGTCTAACTTTGTGCCTCTCTCTATGGGAGAGACCAGACACCCTGAGTACAAAACTCATTTCAGCCTATTGTATCCACAATCGCACTCTTTCAGTCACCACCCACAGCTCATGACCATAGGTTAGGATCGGATCATAGATCAGCCAATAAATCAGAGATTTCATCTTTTGGCTCTGCTCATTTTTTCACCACAACAGTCTGATGCAGAGTCCACATCATCCAAACATAATACCGGTCTCCTGCTCTTCCCACAGTCCTGAACAAAGCCCAGAGGTACTTCACCTTCTCCACTTGAGCCATGATCGCTTTCCTGATTGGAAAAGTGTGGAGGACACACCACCCTTTTCTAATTGAGGACCATGGTCTTAGATTTGGAGGTGCTGATTCTCATAACAGCAACTTCACCATCACCTACAAACCACTCCAGTGAGAGTAGGGAGATCATGGCCCAAAGAAGATAACAGGACCACATCATTTACAAAAATCAGAGACCCAATTCCACCAGATCAGGCCCTTCAACACACAAGCTTCACATAGAAATTCTTTCCATAGAAGTTATGAACAGTTGTTACGTCCCCTGGCCTTTTGGATTGGCCTGTCACTCCACCTATGGATATGCAAATACTGCTGGGCCAGTGCTGCCTCGGGATTGGCTGTGGACCAGAAGCTGCAGTTCCTCCCCTCCACCTCACCGATAGCTCGCTACTGCTCCCGCTCATCCCAGCTGGAAATCATTGTGTGATGCCTCGCCCTTAAATAGGAGGACCTGTCATTATTCATGGCAGCTGTGTCACTAGGACACAGTTCACCTCGTGTTGGGTTCTCTGAGTGGTTTGTGAAGAGTTTAACAATTGTGTGGTTCTTTGAGCTGTTTGTATAGTTTATGTGTCTGAGGACACTTGGTTGCTCTTTGAACTTTAGGTATTCTGACTGGACTGTTCAACAGATGGATTGCTTATTGATTGATTAAATAGAATGATTGTCAGGGAGTTTTCTCATTAGGAGAAACTCCCCACCTTTTGTTATTTAGGATTGTTTGTTTAGTTATATTGATTTTTGTTTGACTCTATAGATTCTTGTTTGGTTAAGTTTCCTTTATGTTTTTGTATAAGTGAGTTATAATTTGCCGCCGGTTAGCGTGCATTCTCCTTTTATTGGACTCCTTTTGTTTATTATTGTTATATTTCACCTGAAAAGGACATTTTAAGTTTTGTAAATATTGAACCTTGTGTAAATAAATCATTGTTTATTTTGACTTAACACCGGCTTGTTGTGTTACTCAACCCCTTCCACCCCTAGACCAGAAGGGGTCCGTAACAACAGTATTTTATAAAGTAAGTCATGTTATGACAGTTATGTGTTTCTGGTAAGCTAAAGGCACAAACTAGCTAAGAATGAATCAAAATGAATGTGGGTCCATCTGTCAAGCTCAGGTCCTCAACTAGAGGTCTGGAAACCTGAAGAGTCTGTCTCATCTTCACCTTTTCCCTGAACTGTGCTCTTCAGGACAGAGAACTCACATGTTGCTCCTGAAATCTGTTGGTGCTCTCTATTTCCAGTTTGGGAGTCACTAAGTGCTTGGCTTGCCACTGGCACCACTGTTACTTTCACTTGCCACTCTTTTGTACCTCTTTTTTTTTAGTCCTAGGTATTCTTCAAACTTCTGTTGGAATTGAGACATCTCTTGCTGAATCTTTTTATATATATAAATATGTATGCAAATTCTTTTTTCCTACCTCTTCTCATCAACCCTATCTGGTCTCTTTGTTTTACTTTTTTGCAAAAATTCTTCCATATTTAAAGTCCTACCAATGACGTTTAGATTTATTTGCTAGAGATCAGCAATATTTTCATTTGATTCTTCTAATAGCTATAGCTCCATCAGGCCAAATTTCATTTTGTGTTTGCAACCTTCCTGGTGTCCTTCTAAACTCTCCATGGAGAAACCATAAAGCCCGTTAAATACTCATTTGAATGCTGCTGTTTGCGGCTCTTATCAGTTGTGCCAACATTGTTAGTTGATCACCTGCAAATTCTAAACAAACAATATGTGCAATCTATTTGTGTACATTGCAATTTTGCACTCTTTAGTAGGGATCTTAGTAAATTAGGCCATATATATCTCAAATAAACCATCATCTTTACCTTTATCAGCATATATTATCTGGAAGTAGTGTAACAGTTAGCTTGGTTTTATTGGGTATTTGATTCATTAAACAAATTTATATCTCCATAATCCCATCTTAAGAGCTGCTCTAAAAACTGGAAAAACTACAACTTTGGTGCTGATTTTTTTCAGCTGCATGGTGCCAAAGTCATTTAATTGACGGAGACCTTCAGAGCCTTAGTTTCAGAGAGCGTGTGCAAGACCTGGTATGTAAAATTAAATTGTTTTTTAACTGTTACTTTTTAAACTGGACATAAAACATTTCAGTATTTGCTTGTGCATAAGCACAGCTGCAGTTTTAATGTAATCCAATTTGATTAAATAAATGGAAGTAAAGTAGGATTTAATAAGAGAAGTCATCTGTAAAGATCTGCAAAATTAAATAGTGACCACGTTTTTGTATAGGAATATAGTAATTCTTAAAAAAAAAAAACTCTAACCCTAATTCCGCTGAACAACGGTAAATTGAAATGGAACACAGCCCAGTGTCGGCAGATGGCAAAACTGAAGTGGAACGTGCCATGTACATAGCAACGGTCATAGCAGCCGTGGTCCATAACAACCACGGTAGCAAAAAAAAAAAAAAGTTTATTTTTTTGTATTCAATAATCTAATTTTTAAGGTCCATTGGGAACAAGAAGCAACCTTTTCATTTCTGGTTTGATCATAGTCACAGTTTAAATGTCATAAATGTCATGTTGTCTGAAAATGCAGAGGATTTGAGGTCTGCTGGCAGACTGGATACCAGTCTGTCAAGATCAGGAGTCTTTCTGGATCATTGCTGCTGATCGGCAATATGGCAAAATGATAACAGCCAACTGCTCCCTATGAATGTGCTGATAACCGCGGATAATATAAATTTGGTCAAGTGAGAATGTCTGAATCGGGGTCGCTTTCAATGCAAGTGTACAAAATTTTCATGGTGTATTATAGTTAATTCAGTAATATTATGATAAAGATATTTAAAAGCGTGTTTTTTGCATTTTCTGTCTTTTTGTTGTCTGGTCAGTTTTTGTTGTCAAGTCCTACAGATGGCATGACTAAGTGCTTTCAGTCACCTGGACATTCGATCATTCAAAGGAATATACACAAATATCCAGGCGCTGTTTTTCTTAAGAAAAGAAAAAAAAAAAAAAAGTTTGTGAGAGCAGCCTGCATACTGACATGATAGCACCACGCAGTTGCTGCAGATTTGTCGGCTGCACATCCATGATAAGAATCTTCCGTTCCACCACATCCCAAAGCTGGTGACTGTTGTGTGGAGGCCGTTGGAGTCCAGAGAACTCATAATCATGTTCAAGAGAAAAGTTGGAGATATCTGGACTTCGTGACATGGTGCATTATCCTGCTGGAAGGAGCCATCAGAAGATGGTGTGAAAGTCCAAGTAGATTACCAGTTTCTAAAACACTCGAAAAAGCCCACATGTATGCCATTCTTGAAGTCACTTAAATTCCTATTCTTTCTCATTCTGATGCTGAATTTGAACTTCAGCAAGTCGTCTTGATCGTTTCTACATGACTAAATACACTGAACTGCTGCCATGGGATTGACTGATTAGATCAACCGGAAATTCAAACAGAAAAAAATAAAGAAAGAAAGAAAACAACATTAACCCTCTGATGAAGATGGAAGGATTACTGTTGAAACATGCCAGATATGCATGACAAACAACGTATCTGATAAAAAAAAAAAAATCTAAAACAACAATCAATTCAAAAACAAAAATAAAAAAATACAATATCTACAAAACAAGATCTAAATGCATATAAAAGTCCAGATATTTGACATTGTGTTGTTGTGTCTAGTGTTTCAGCTGCAGGAGAATACTGTATGTGATATATTAATGTTACTGACTGAATGATTTTTATTTTCTGTTCACAAAAAACCCTACGTTTCACAGTTTTTCCCTCAATGAGTCATTTCCTTCTATTTATGTTATTTACATGACAGTATATAATTTCTCCTCGGCTCTGTTTGAGTGTTGCTCCTCCCCTTTGCAAACATGTTGCCTCCACAGAGAGCATCAACCATTGACCCTCCACCAATGTCATACATGGACAATCTTCATGTTTTTTGCATTCATTTTTTTTCCACAATTGAAGTTTTTACACTTCGAACAGCCAAAAACTGCGCAAGTCCTTCCAGGTTTCCTTGATATTGTTTTAAAAAGTACTATTCGATACTATGTGATTGGTTTGTGATGGTTTCTCACTATCACCTCCATCCCAAGTTCCCTCTTAACAATATACTCTCACTGGCCTCTTACACCTGCTAGGTTCACCAACCAGAGTGTCCTCTTTGCCCCTGAGAGCCTCAGTGTCGGAGCTGCTGTTGTCTTTATATAGTGTGGCAGCCATAATTGTCCTCAATTAATAATGCGCTGTTTAGATTACAGGTTACATGTTTGAGGTGATTCATTCACATTCAATCACACAAGCCAGATAATTTCTAACATGCAAGAAAGAAACCTGCACAAGCAGGAATCAAAAGAAAAAAAATCAAGTTCCATCACACAAAGTTCAGGTTTGTGTAGAAATGTTGCCAAAATCCTGTAAAAACCCAAATTACATGAACTTTATTGAATCTTTAAAGTGTTTTTTAACCTCTTGGTCAATGGAATTAGAGCTGGGACATGTTCCAGGGGCCATTGGAGAAATTTCAAGGACACTGTCAAAGTAACTTCCCAACTTGTAAAGTGTCCTCTGGAGACACCTGCTGAGACACAAACCCACAGACAGGATATGAGGTCACAGCGTGATGTTTATAACCATGCCAACCCACAATGGGCGGGCCTCTGGACCACAAAGTCACAAATAAATCACTCCCCAGCTGATCTGCTGGTCTCTGGGTGTGTGTTTGCACAAACCAACGAGTGTGTTTGTCTGTGGACAAAATACACATGAATCCACACACGTGTGTTTGTACTCCGTGCACATATTCCATTTAGTGTGTAAAGACTTGTGTGAGATCGTTAAGAATAAAAACCAGATGCAAAGAGGATTACAGAGTCTCACGCTGCGTAAGTGTACTGCTTTATTAGTTGTGTCTGTCCTTTGATTCCATTGTTGTCAGAACAGATAACATCAAAGGGTGCTTGGAAAATGCGGCCCTATGCATACAGCATTCATCACCGCCGTGCATGTAGTCAGATAACAGCATGCATAATCAACAGGGTGCTTCTATTATCAGAAAACCAAAGAATAGATACTATAAGATGTTTTTTATCTGCACAGTAAAAAAAAAAAAACAGCACCAAGAAATTGGACCTGCATCTAGTAAAACCCCTCCCTTCTGTCTCTGCTGTTTGTCTGCTTTTTTCCACATGGGATTATCCAGAGTAGAAGATAAATTTTCTAAAGTCCCTTAACTTCATGACGGAGAAAGTCATTCTGATACAAAATTAAATGGTTCATGTGTCTGTTTGCAAGTTGTGTAATTGATCTAAACCAGACTCTGCTATGTTAGAGAAGGTTAAGGAAATCAACATAAAGTCCATTTTTATCTTATATCAGGGAACCAGACCAGAGTTCTGGCTTGCATAGTTTATATTTCCCTGCTCCAACATACCTGATTCAATTGAAGAAATAACCCTGAGGCTTCCTCATCAAGCTCTGACTCGTTAATGTGAATGTATGAATTAAATTAATGAATGAATGTACAAAGCAGAGGAGAAAAACGGATCTAGAGGATGTGTTGCACATCAGTCAGGTTAGTAAATTTTTTATACTACAAAACTAATCTACTTTATATACATACTGAATGTTTTATACATATATATATATATATATATATATATTAGGGCTGTCAAATTATTACAATTTTTAATCAGATTAATCACAGCTTACAAATTAATCATGATTTATCACCATTCATGAGTTTTTATATGCCTGAAATGTGCTAGTTTTTACTGTGTTGTATCAACAGAAAGAGCCAAAACTACTAATATTTATTAACTGACCTTCCCTCGGATAAACGTCACATCCAATGGTCAGTAAATGCAGCATGTAATGCACTTTTATATGTTGTTCTAAATCTCTACCATGTTCTAGATCATAATTCAGAATTCATATATCATCATCTCACCAACCGTCTCCATGGTGTTAATATCTCTCATAAAACCAGCAGATGTGACGACTGAACTTTTTCAAATATTTAAACTTGGTGGTCCAGATCATTAATGTAAAGATGTTTTATTTCTCATGTTTCTCTAATGTGAACACATTTATCACAGCAATGTATGTAAGTGTGTGTTGGAGAGAGGAACACAATCATGCTCCTCCTGAAAAAGTCTTTTCCACCCTCTGGCCACCCCGTGTATTAAACTCTAGCTCCACGACCCTCGAGAACAGACGAATATACTCCGACTGATCATTTCAACTTTTAACTTAAATTATGTGTTTGTCAAGATTTCTTTCAGGTGAATGTGTTTTTCATGCATGAGCAGTTTGTGGAATTGATTTTTTTTTTCACCACTGTGATTATCAAGCGCTTGTTTGCTTCCTAAAATGCAGCCTCCATGTTTTCCCTCAATGTTACCAAACTGCGAATCTGAGAAACTTTTCAACCTTCCCCAGTAATCATCTGATAAAAAAAGGTTGCTGATGTTGATGTTTTTGTGAAAGCGTGTCTCCTGGTGGCTTCAAATAAAACCTGACAGCTCAAACTGGGACAAATGGGTCTGATGTTTGCTGGTTAGTTCTTTGAGCCGCTGCTTTCATTGTAATAATAGTTGATGTTGAGCAGCTTCACTTAAATCACAGAGACGAACAACACTGATTACATGATGGCTGCTGAACACTTTGTAATGCTACATAATTTAAACATCTATTGTGAAGCCTTTTTTTCTCTTTGCTAATAAGTGGAGAGAAACAAAACCAAAAACAAACAACCAAACAAAAGAAGGAAACAACTAAAATAATTATCTCTGTTTTGAAGTTAAAATGAGGCCGGAGATGTTTTCTCTTTGATTGTGCTTCACACTGGACAGTCTGCAGTCTGCAGATGAAGGCATGTGAATTAATAATTGATGGCTTTAAGCTTGGCGGGGGTGATTGAAGCAGTGGGGGGGTTATTCAGCATATTTATGTAGGTCAGTCCTGACTCCACATTTCAAAATGTGCTGAGATGTTTCTTCTGAAATCTGACGTGCTGTCAGTCCACTGCACAGAAAAACATCGGCTGACAATCTGCCTCCTCTCTTCTGTTTTACTGCCTCAGATTTGTGACAAATAAGGAGGAAATGGATGGATTACATGCAAAGCCCCTCATTTGTCCAGCAGCGGAACAAGAAACTCATGAGCTGAAAGAGGCTAAATAAAGACATCCATCCAGATGGGTTTGTTGTGTGTCTCCAATTATTTATTTAGTACAGTTTGTGTGTCATTTTGAATCTCTCAACAGCCTCTACTTGTGTTCCTATCCAAATGTAAAGTTCTTCATCCAAATCTGCAAAAGAAGAGAACCCAACAGGATGGTGGAATTAATGGCATGTCCTCAAGTAAAGGAAAACAGACAGAAAATGAATGAAGATGATGGGAAAGGGTCTGACAGGAAGCACAGCAGGAAATGGAAACTAAAAACATCACAGCTGTGTTCTGAAAGATTTCATTTAGCAAAACTGTTTTACAGCAAGGTTTGCTGTTGTGAACTGCCTGTAGACAGAAACAAAGTGTGTGATGTGCCACACCTCCCTCTACCTCTTCCCCTGTCCCCCAACTCGCCTTATCAGCGAACAAATGTACAAAGTGCAAACACACTGGGCAAAATAATATCACCACATTCTGGAACATGCAGTAACTTATAATGTTTATGTTGTTACTTATTGTCCAGGAGAAAGAGAGCTAGCTCCGAGTCAAACTGTAGCCTCTTTAGACCCCGCAGTGCTCTCCACTTTGGAAGCACAGGGTCAATGTTAATCCATGTTATGTTCCTTTCTTTATAGGTAATGTAGGATCCTGGTCATCTGCAGGTGAACGTTTCATTCTGCTCTCCACCGTTTTGCTTAGAAAATGAGCTGCCATTGCTCGCTTGTTCAAGATTTTTATAGGAAGGTAGGGCTGAGGGCTCCGAGAGGAGAGAGGAGGCGGCAATTTACATGAACATGAACACATGGCCACACGGCCGGACCGGCTCGTAAACACGGGGCTGAAGATCAATACAGAGAGACAGTGTGTGACGTCATGCTATCTAGATGAAGTTACACCTCTAGTTCTTCACAATGATTTTTTTAATTCCTTCAATCTAAAAATAATGAATTTCTACTTATTGCCCCTTTAAACTGAGTTTGAATGTTTACTGATCTAACATGATAAATCATTAACTAGGTTTAAACTACACTACAGAACTTTTGCAAATTTTGTCAGACGCTCCGAGTATTGCTGGCTGATTTGGCCTCCATCTTGCATCCTACCTGCACTGTGAGCTCTCTCCAGCCAGTAAAAGACAGTCTCAACGTGCCTCTTTTCTTACCTTTTTCTCTGTCCCTTTCTCTCTGTCTTTTCCTTACTTCCTCCAATACTACAATGTCTTCTTGCGTTTCATTGCTGAATCAGCCATGGTGCATGTTTAAAGCAGCCTTTTGTGTGTTCATATCTGCTTGCTAGACTGTGTGTAAAGTGAAACTCCGCTGCAATGTCACGCGGCATGCTGGAAGAAGCAGTTGCATAGTTGGGTTTCTCATCCTCGGGACGCTGCTGGGGAGTGACCGCTCCAGAAATGCACATAACAGATGTCACAGTGCCTCTAATGAAGCAACTGATTGTGTTAATGTAGGGTTACCAGATTTGTCTTGGTGAAAAAGTAGTTCTGGTCTGCATTATGAAGTGCAACCAAAGACCCTGAACACACTCCAGTTTGCAGTCCTAATGTACAAACAAAAGTTTTCAGACTGGATGCATCATAAAAGTGAAAAGAGCAGGCCCATAAAAAACAGGGAAAGTAAAAGTTTTGTTGCAAACAAATCAGACTGAACTGTCTTTGATTCAGTGTGAACAGGTATTATTGAACAGATGAGTTGACAGCCTGCAGCACACCATGAGACGCGAAGTCAAGGCACACACACCAAATCATCCCTTTATGTTTCTAAACCTCATTGAGGAGGATCTGCTTTGAGGCGTGGCGGGTTGAACTTCTTCGAATGAATAAAATCTAACATCACTGTGTGTATGGCGTCTTCTTCTATACTTTTACACAAATGAATAAATAAGACACAAGCCAGCCTTCACACATGCACATCTTCCATCATTCCCTTCATTGTGTGTTTGATACGGTGGGACAGTGCAGACTACACTGATCCCGAAATCACACCTCAGCTGTAATCTGCCCTGCAGATAGCGCCTGACAGGGCTCAGACTAACACCTTCGGCCTGCATTATTCATTGAGAATCAAAGAATATGAGGTGTGGATGATGAAGGAAAAAGAAATCTGCACATTGAGGTGAGGCTTGGTAGTGAGGGCAGATTGTGATGAATGTAATTTAGAAGGGGAAAAAAGACCTGATGAGCAGTAACTGTTCAGACCTGTTTTCTGATTCAGTCTCTTCAGTGCAGCCATAGTTTGACTCTTTTAGTTTTGATGCTGTTTTTCTGCCATTACAACAATATTTATCAGTCAGAAAAACTAGTCCATGCATCGGACTACTGCTATTCCTTATTATCATTCTGTCCCATCAATGATCTGAAAAGTCTAATAATCTAATCTTAGCTCCAGGTGCTCAACATAAAATTAGTATATCATGAAAAAGTTGATTTACTTCAGTCATTCCATTCAAAAAGTGACATTTGTATAATGTAGACATTCATTCCTGACAGACTGACATATTTCAAATGTTTATTTCTTTTCATTTTGATGATTATAACTGACAACTAATGAAAATCCCTAATTCAATATCCCAGAAAATAAGCATATTACTTAAGACCGATGCAAAAACAGGATTTCCAGAAATGTTAGCCAACTGAAAAGTATGAACATGAAAAGTATGACCATGTACAGCACTCAATACTTAGTTGGGGCCCCTTTTGCCTAAATTACTGCAGCAATGCAGCGTGGCATGGAGCCCTTCAGTCTGTGGCACTGCTCAGGTGTTATGAGAGCCCAGGTTGCTCTGATAGTCGCCTTCAGCTCTTCTGCATTGTTGGGTCTGGCGTATCGCATCTTCCTCTTCACAGGTCAGCAGTCTTCCCCATGATTGTGTAACCAACAGAACTAGACTGAGTGTAGTGGCAACCACTGATCTTACTTTAGAGCCACTCTTAACTTTTAACAGGAGGTGAGGGTAGATTGGCTTGACACGTAAATATGTTACCTTTCCTTACTCACAAATCACCGGAGCCTCAGGCTGTGTTTGTGGTTTTATTTTACGTTGTTCCAAGTATCTTTAAATGGTAAATGGTCCGTATTTATATAGCGCTTTACTGTACCTGGGATGATACCCAAAGCGCTTTACATTATATATCACATTCACCCATTCACACACACATTCACACACTGATGGCGGAAGCTGCCATGCAAGGCGCTCGACCACGACCCATCAGGAGCAATTAGGGGTTCGGTGTCTTGCCCAAGGACACCTCGACATGAACCCAACTTGGCCGAGGATCGATCCGGCAACCCTCGGGTTACGGGACGACCGCTCTACCTTGCTGAGCCAAGCTTCCCTTGGGTTTTATAACATCTCTCAGTTGGCACTTACTGTGGCAACTTCTTTTTAGTGACATGACTTGGTGACGGTCAAAAAAACTTTTTTCTCTGTACCTAACCTACAATAAACATCTCAACTATCCTTACCACAATTTTGGCTCCTACACTAAGAGACCATTGAAAGGCCTTTGCTGGTGTTTTGAGTTAATTAGCTAATTAGTGTGGTACCAGGTTCTTCAATATTTAACCTTTCCACAATATTCTAATTTTTAGTTTGTGACCAGCTCCTGCAGCAGCCTCACAGCATTCTGAAAAGCAACATATAAAACATCCAGTTTAAGATGGAGAGCATGAGATGGAGGCATTCAACATGAAAACACAAAAACATAAAAAAAGAATTTTGCTTTATGCCTCCTTCATTTAGAGATGAATGAGGCTAAGATGTTTCTAAAAACGGTTGCGTGACTGTGTTGCTTTCCTCTCATCCATCAAAAAGCCAGGCTACTTTAAATATTCCTCTGACAGTTGTGTTTGTGTTTTGTTTTTAACAAGTCTTTGTTTCTGCTTCATGTGAGATGTGAGAAAGCAACACGGTGGCTTGTGATGCAGTCGGATTGAACAGACTCTTTAAATGATGGGCTCTGTTGCCGGGATCCGCCTGGACGCCCCGGAGGCAACGTCAGTGAACGGGCACTAATCTGAGCATCTCGCACAACAACTCATCCCCCAAACCCTCGGCTGTTTTTAGCATCCTCGGCTTCTCCTTAGGATTCTTTTGATAAAAAGAAAAAAAACAAACAAGAATAAATAAACAAGTGTGTGAATGTGTGTGAAAGTTCTTCTTCAAGTCATCCTAATCAACTGTATTCATTCATAGGGAGACATCATCTAACCTCGGCACATCTTTCACTGGAAGCTGAAGGCACCTCCCATAGTGAGAAACTGGGTGAGGTTTGAAGGAGAACCTAAAATATGCCTGAATGTCTGATGATGGTGATACACTTAAAACACACAAGTATTGATGCGTAGGACATGTGACAGACCACAAATACATAACATTTCTTTTCCCCTGTGGTTGCTACATGGATGCGGAAAAGCTCTACAGTCATTCTACATTTATTGTTTTTCTTCAATTCTTTTAGATAATCAATATCAACATTTTTTTTTTTAAATATTTAAAACTATTATATAAAATAATCTGGATTTCATTGAACAAAACTACTAATGATGAAACAGCTTTTGTCCAATCACTCAAAATCCAGTGTTCCGCATTAATGTTTTGACAATGTTTTAGAAAATAAACAGGTTTTAAAGAAGTGACATTTTAACACTGTTCCTAACTCCTCAGTAATAAAAGTAGCTATTGGCTGTCCTAAAAGTTACTAGAAGTCACTAATTATCATAATCACCCTAGTACATATAGTGCTGTCATAAAGAGGGACGTAGTGGGAAAGGCAAAAATTGATAAAAAAAAAAGACAACCTAAAAAAGTTTAGAAAAGCCAAATAAATAAATAAAATAGTAATAATTCTGTCAATATTTTCTTTATTTTTTAGTTCTGCTTTTTTAAGTGTATTTTGTTTTTTTTTTAATTAGAAGTATGGAATATGTCAGACCACTTTTAACTTTTTAAATATTTTTGTCCACACTCTTTATTAATAGACATTACTCTGACGGTAAGCCAGCGCAGGATCCTCCAGCAGCAGCTTTATACGTTTCATTATCAGCCTGGTGATGAAACAGAGGTGAACGTTGTTTGCTTTGAATACAGCTGCTGATGCTGCTGCTGCTGCTGCTGCTGCTGCTCCTGCGAGAAGACCATGCCTCTTATCAGTGCTTTTGCGCAGCACCCGCTCCTCGTTGGGAAGAATAAACTACCTTGATTCACATCAGTCTCCAAAAGTCTCCAATAACCAGAAAAAGTCGCTAGAGGGGTCTGAAAACTCAACAAAGTTGCTAAGTTGGCAACACTGCATGTTCATGTTGTATCTTTCCACCAAGGAGACAATTAAAAAAAAAATTCAAGATCCAGTTCCATGCTGACATGGGAACCCTTCCTGATATCCCCTTAAAAACTCTCATCTATTGAACTTTTAAGTCCATGCATAGTTTCTGCCTGGATCTCATTGGGGAGATTAGCTGCCCCCCATCCTCATAGAGCTCTCTTCTAAGGATGCCCCACAGGCCCTCAGAAAGGTTAAGGTCAAGGGATGATTGTGACCACACAATGAGTTTTCCTTCTTTTAGACCCATAACAGCCAAAGATTCATTGGTATTTCTGCAACGTGGGATGGAGTGTTGTGTGAGGCTGAGATGTCTCTGAGAGGGAACGCTTCTTCACTTTACACCTCGGTATAAACTGATGGTCAGTTAGATGCTGAACATTTAGCAGAAGCCACCCTAAAAGCTCGTACTATCTACCTTCTCATTATTCTAGTGCTAAACATCACCACCTCGCTGATGTGGCAGCCTTTTTGGGACTTCCACCGAGCATCCAGACCTCCATCTGGACGACCCAGTGAATGCATTCATCAGCGAAGAAAACTCTTAGAAAAGTAGGCTTCATGTATTTCTGAGTCTACTGTAAAAGTTTCTCTTTGTGGGCTTTGGTTAAGGGAAGCCCAGATACAGCTTTATGTACATCTGCAGCCTTTGGAGTATTTTGATGGAAAGCTTCACCAACACCTTTAAATACCTGCTTACTGCTCATCAGTGACTTCTTAACATATTATTTCTGAATACAATCCATTTTCCTGATGGAGACTTTCCTACACAGGCCTTTATTTAAACAAACCTGTTGCTCTCTGAATCACGCACTCACCTTTTTTCACGATAATCTCACCTAATTTTTCTTCTGAAATGTCCAATGTTTTCATTTCTTTCACAAGACATTGTGACATTTCTCTCTTTTCTTTTGCAGGAAGATTCTTCTTTTCCCCCCCAGACTACATGGTATATGGGCCTGTCTTAATACAACGTAAAAACCTGCTTTACTAGTTTCTCTTTAATGAAGCTCGCCTGGAAACTAAAGCTTTAACCTGTCTGAGATTGTCCGTGATTGAAATAGATGGAGAAAGAAGCTAAATTGGAAAAACTAAAACCCAGATGTTTGACAAGCTGAAAGTTTACATGAAGAATGATCAGCTGATCTGAAAGTAGCGTTTTGTTTTTGTTCAATATCTAAACATAACCATGTTGTATCGAAGCCTAAACCTGGCCAGCAGGTGAAAAGAACATCAACTGTAAACAAGCGTTTTAGAAGAAATTGTTTCAGAAAGAAAAAATAGGAAAAGAAAAACTTGGTTATCAGTAACATTTGAGTAACTATTTCTAAACCCCTTAACCTCATCTCATATGAACATTTTCACCTATTATACCTGGTTGCTGGTTTGTTTTTTGTGTGTGTGTGTTGTATATAAAGTACAGCGAGGCTACATTTTAAAAGTAGTTATTTTCATGTCTGCACAGGAACCAAAGTAGGAAAAGTCACGTATTTGACTTTCTCCCATTTATTTTCTCACTCAAATAAACAATCTGTGGGATGAACAAACCTTGATGATGGCACACATTTCTACGTAAGTAAATCAAGTACAATAACCCTTTTTTAACAATGTCAAATTAACACATTTTGCCATTTGTTGGTTCAATTTAATCAGTTTACATCAGATCAGCATTTTACCGAGTTTAGAGCCAAATTTGTTGTAATTCATCTTACTCCAGTTAAAAACTTTAGAAAAACAAAATCAAATCTTGTTATATGAGCAACTACTTTGTCAATCAAGGCTACTGATGTTAGTCTTGTTTAATAAATGAATGAGGTTTGATGATTTTACACAAATCAGTTTAGTTCTTTGAATACAATTTGTTTTCATTTCATGCACAATAAATAAAACATTAAATCAAACGGCAGAATAGGGAGCTTAACACTGATGCAATAAAGTGCAGCAGTTAAAAATTACAAAAGAAATTTCAATTTGTCACATTTTATAAATTACCTAATGATTTTTTTTATTCTTTATTTTTTGGAAAACAAAGCTAATTGTTTTATTAATAAGTTTAATGAAGTACTTTTATATTTCTGCATTTAATTTTCATTTTTGGCAGTTTCAGTTATTTACAGCTAGAAACATTTTTTAAAACATGCCAGCAAAAAAGGAAAACAAATTAAAATAATAAAGAACAAACTAAACTTAAACTTGGTGCAGTTACACTTTACAGGCCCCCTAACACGTAAAAATAAATAATACCTAAATACTGTCATACATAAAATTAACAACAATTAGCGTTTCTTGCAGAAGACAAACATACAAAACCCAGTGCAGCAGTGCGGGTGTAGCCGGGGATCCTGGAACAGTTAGTAAAAATATCCCTGCAGCTGCCAGCGCTGCTCCATGTTATGATGGAGCACAGGAAGTGCTTGGTGTTGTTCCACCAGTTGTCTGGTAACAGCTTTGAGCTGAGAAATCGTCCTGTGCACAGCAGGAAAACCAAAACATTACATGTTAATTTGTGAGTTTCCTGGTGGGAAGATTTAGTTTCTTCTGCACAGATCCAGTTAACCATATGCTGGTTAGATCTTCAGAGTGTATCATAAACACAGACAAGTTATCCACCCGAATGTTTCAGTGTACACACTCAGCCTTCTCATGGGAAACTTTGGTTTTGAAGAGAATCAGGAAAGCTGTTCTGATTGGCTGATACTGAAACACACCCCAACAACACATTGAGCCACTTCCTTGGAACGCCTGCACTGAGTGGACAGGAAGTCCACATTGCTTTACTCTATTTTGTAACACAGATGAGATAAAAGAGGATTAAATTATTAAATCTCATCTTTCTGGTAGCAGCTCCTCTGACCTTAGCTTGTTTCGTTTCTGCACTACATCTTTTTGTGTTTCCGTGAGTTACTATCACGGGGATTTAAGTGGGAAAAATCTCATCTGTGCTGTTGACATAAAGTTCAGTTACAAAGTCCTGCGTTCAGCTTGAAGCCCATTAAAGGTGACTTGTGGTGCTGGGCTTTCATTATGTAAGCAGGGCTCGCAGTGTGTGTAGTCTTTCAGATTCAGGTGCTTTCATGCTGACTCTGAATGACAGTGTGTGTGTGGGCTGTAGGGTGGTGTGTGTGTGTGTGTGTGTGTGTGTGTGTGTGTGTGTGTGTGTGTGTGTGTACAGACAGTCTTTGAGGTTTGAAAATTATGAAGCTGACAGAGAAAAATTGCCTGAAGACACTTCCCAATACACATTACTCACTCGGCTCTGCATTGAGATGGTAAGTGCTGTACAGTATGTGATGGGAGCGGATTGTGTTTATTAATTCTTCAGCCTGGAAGTTTGGGGAGAGTTTTATGTGTTCTGCAGTTCTCTGGTGGGGGAACAGGGGGCGTCTGCAGCAAGGTGGTCTGGAGAGGATTCTCCCACAATGAAACTTTCCAGTTCGGTGTCATTATGTTCAACACAGTGAACATGTCCTTCCACAAGGCTCTGTGACCTCTGACCGCTCTGCAGAGAGACCACAGGGATGCTGCAATGCCAAGCCTGCAGTTTTCGCTTTAAATCTAATATTAACATCGTCCTAATTATGTTTATTGGCTTATAGAAAGAAAGATTATTGTTATTGTTATAACAATTGTTGTTTTTATTCTTATAGATTATTATTATATGTTTTTATAAGATGTTTTTTTTTGGTATTACACTCACTTTCTGAAAAAAAGAAAAAACTTTTGGGAAACATCAGAAAATGTAAGAAAGTTAGTAACTGTGGCTCAGATATTTGTAGTTTCTTCTTCTTATTATTATTATTATTTTTTTTTTTTTACAAGAACTGAAATTTTGTGCATCATCTTTAACAATAGAGAAGAAAAACAATAATGATGTGAACAGATCTGTGATAATGAGGCAGGACGTGGAGACATATAGGAAGAGAATCAGATGAACTATATGTGTCAGCAAACACTTGAGATAATGTGAAAGACCGGACACGAGGCAAACAGAGAGACGGCAGTGCCAGCTGTGACAGATGTTTGTTTTTACTCTGTCCCCATCTGTTCCAACTAAGCCTCTGGATACGCCTCACTTTGTGAAAACAGGTTTGCCTTGAGGCCAGAAGTGTCTAATCCTCTCCATCTATTATCTACTCTGGTTTTACTCCATCACTGAGGGCCGTTTGAGTTTTATGAGAACCAGCAGAGAGGTCATTTTTAACAAAATGGGGTCATGCGTTGGGATCTGCCCTCGCTCCCCTGAGGGCAGCTTGTTTGGGGTTGGAGCAGTGCTTCGAGGTAAGACTGATTGTTTGTTACATTTGCATGTAATTTAATCAGTTGGGCCACTTTTGGTTTCTGACACTGAAGAGCAGTTGATGCTGTGCTCCTATAAAGACCCCCTGTTATTCGAATAAACACATTTAAAACAACCTGACTGAACCAAAGAGCCGAATATTCATACACACACACACATATATATATATATATGCAGTTTGGTGCAGACTGAGTGTTGTATGTCAGAAATAATGGATTCCGTGCTTGATGGTGAAACATGAAAACTTGATGAGGCGCCACCGCTGAACGCCACCTCCTATTAGAAAATTTTAGATAAATTTTGACCACACATGCCTCTGGAGTTTCAGACCGATTTTGAAGCGAGCAGGATCAAATGCCTGGGAGGAGATAGCTTAAATGCAAGGCACATGCAAAACATGCAAAAATGGCCGACTTCCTGTTGAAGTTATCGTATAGGTCCAACAGGCTTTTTTGTACATCATGCCAAGTTCTATCAATATCCTGTATTTCAGCCATATCGGCCAATGTAGTGGGCAGTTATGATCAATTAAATATTTGTAGGGGGTGCTGTAGAGCCATATTGCAATTTTTCCAGCATATGCCAATGTGGCTGAGTTCCCGGCCTGACTGCACTCCTCTGTGGTGAGTTTGGTGGAGATCATCGGTACAATGGGTCAGTTACAAGGACTTCCTGTGTCATGGCGTCGGACCACTTTTCGCCAAGGTTACGTTTAGCGAAGGAACTTGAAATTTTTATTGTATAATGAACGGGTTTGACCTGTTGTGAAGCACTTTCTAGAGTGTTGGTTTCATTCCTGAGGAAGGACCCCAGCATCTGAAAAAAAAGCACTTCCTATTGAAAGTGGGCGGGGCTTTGGGCTAGACCAGAATTGGTCATATGGATCTGTTCAGGGCTAGACCCTGATTAATCCCTGCAAGGGTGACGGGGATTGGATGAGAATTAAGGGATTTATACTAATTTATGATGTCATGGCATCTTATCCAAGTTCGCCATGGCGCCACAGTCTCGCCCTGCAGGATAGAGCAACAGTTTTCACTGGATACCTTTTGTCTGTATAGCTTATTCAGCTTAAAATTCAAATTGGGATGACTAAGTTATGACTAAAACTCATGCCAATCTAGTCACTGGACTTTAAAACTGAATCAAAATTTGCTGTGAAAATGAATCAGTAGGACCGGAAGCCTCAGGTGACTGGATCACAATCAGGGAGAGGCCCCGAACCTTTAAATGTGAAGACTGTTGGAAGGAACCTAAATCCTAAATTGTTCCCAACACTGAAGCAAAATTCTTGCCCTGGATGAATATGTAGACTTGGAGGATTCAGCTCTGCTTCAGGCTACCTGCAGGCGATCTATTCAGCACCTCAGACAGTCTCTAATTTTTATTTTTATTTGGGAAAGTGACACTTTGGATTTTATCTCCACTTTTATGATGCCGCTAAAACGAAAACACCTTGTTAATGAGCATTCTCCCTTGTATGAAATGTTGAACATAGCAGTGATAGCGCACACCTGATATGTTCTTTCTTTGAAGAACCAGTTTTTTCAAATTCATGTAGCAGCCTATTTTATGCACCATGCAACACAGAGCCTTGCTTTCCACTCTGCTCACAGTCTCACAAATTAATACCATGTCTACTCTTCCCTTCTTCAGACAGCTATTGTCAGACTTGTAAATCACTCACCCTTTATGTTGGATAAATATACTAATAGCAAATAATCATAAAAACACTCAAACAGCAAGTAAAAACTGGAGAATAATTCAATTAAAATATTCTTTTATTTAACCAATTATTTATTTTCCAGATTTTGATCTCCTTTTATTTTTATTTTTATTATTATTATTATTTCTTTTTTTTTTTTCTTTTTTTTTAGATGAATTTGTCTGGAGGACATGCGTGGTTTTCTCACTGCTCCTGATACAGACTTAATGAAGAGTCCAGTCGGTCTTTCAGGCTGGAAAAATGACGTGCTGCAAAAAGAGCCAGAGCCAGTAAAGTCATTGGTATTATTAGCAAGTGGCTGACATTTAGTTGCCATGACAAGAAACAGCAAGAGCTGAATCTTCCAAAGACCGAGTTAGTCAAAAAGATGACAATCTAACATCACACAGCTCCAATGATAAATTAAAAAACGGTGAATGCAAGTTGCTGAAACTACTATAAAAAGAGTTGTTTCTTTTCCTCAGCATGAATTCTGCATGAGCAATGAAGAATGTCTTGGGAGGTCAGTGAAAAAAAACACATCCCCATCTTTAGGTTTAAAAGCATCTTTCTGAGGATTCTATTGACTAAATCACAAACCTGACTAAAGTAACGACCTGTCTATTGATATAAAATCACAAATATTAAATGTCAAATATAAGACAAAACATCCTATATTTAAATTAAAATGCACACAAAGAAAGCTCACTGTAGCATTTGCACAATTTTGCTTCTTTTCTAAAATTTTTTTTTTTTTTTTTTTAACCTGTCCTGTCCAGCATCATAGCAACACCCCAGGTGGACCATAGGACAGCGCAAGACAGGTCAGAGGCAGCTGCCCTGCCCAGCCAGGCCACGTAGCAACTGCAGCCAACGAACCGCCACCAACCCCAGAAGACACCCACCCACCAGACACCCAGGGGGGAAGGAGAGGAGCAGAAGGAGAATAGCAGGAGAGCCCAGATCCACGGCGCACCACCCCTGGCGCACCAAGCCCAGTCTGCCCCAGAATAGCCCGGTTGCCCGGCCCTGGACCAACGCCCACCAACCCAGGCGCCACCAGTGGCCTCACCCCCCGCCACGAGGCAACCCCAACCGCTGACCCCCACAGCCCCTGACAGGGTTGGACCCAGAGCCACCCCCGCCGCAGAGCAGCCCGGTCCTGCACCATGGGAAACCACAAAGAACCCGCAACCACCAGTCACTCCCGGCCATTTTCCAACCCCCAAAGCAAAGAGGTCACAGTCCTCCATCTACACTGAGTGATGGAGCTAAGCACAGGGGACCAGAGGGAATGAGATTCAGCTAAATGGTTCTTTGAGCAGGCAGACATTGTCTCACTACTGATGTGGTCAACTAAGAGATTCCTAAACTGCTGGATACACAGATTATTTTTGGTTTTGCAGTTCACAAGGATAGTTTTCTTTGCGATGCATAATGCTGTGCATATCATGTGTGCAGAGTTAATTGCCATGTTAATGTCACCCAAGTCACGTACTAGACACAGTGCAGGGTTTGCAGGAATAGTACATTTAAACCATGATGACATGTCTTCACATACCTGAAGCCAGAACCTGCGGACAGGTGTGCAGGACCAAAAGGCATGGAGATAGCTGTCAGTTGTGTTTTCATTGCAGTGGGAGCAGATGCTTGATTGTGACAGACCCATTCTTTGTTCTGTATAATAAGTTATATGCAGAATTTTGAATTGTATTAGTTGCATATTTGAATTCTTAGTCATTTTAAAAGTGTTTAAACATATTTGTGAACGTTCATCTTTATTAAAGTTACTGGATAAGGCACCCTCCCATTTTGAAGTTGGAAGACAGAAGTCTTCTAGTTTAGATAATAGTCTATATGTTTTTGATAATAGCTTTGGGGCATTGAGATTCATGAATTCTGCCACCCTAATAGGTAGCTGTAAGTTTAATTGATTGATGGTATATTTTTTACATATAATAGATTTAAGCTGGTGATATTCTAAAAAAAATTGTTACTGATTCCATATTGTGAAGTGAGAATATTAAATGAGAAGAAGTTTCCATTTTCTGTTATATGTTCTAACTGTTATTTTCTTTTATTATTCCATTGAGTGAAATTGAGAAGCTTTTTGTTTTGCAGGATGTCAGGGTTGTTCCAGAGGGGTATAAACTTACATGGAAAAAGTGAAGGATTTGGTTATTTTTAGAAATTCCCACCAAGCCACTAAAGAGGAACTGATATTGATGCTTTTAAAACACTTATGTATTTTGATGGCTGAGCTGATGAATGGCAGGTCAGAGATAAACACATCCTCACACAATGCTTGCTCTACATCTAACCATGGTTCATCCAGACTGCTAGGTTTAAGCTATTTGGAGATGTACTGCAGCTTGTTAGCTAAGAAAAAGTGATTAAAGTTGGGTAGCTCCAATCCGCCTCTATCTTTAGTCTGTTGTAAAGTTTTTAGACTGATATGTGATGGCTTGTTTTTCCATAAAAATTTAGATATATGTGAGTCCAGTGACTTAAACCAGCTGGAGGATGACTTAGTGGGTATCATTGAAAACAGGTAGTTTATTTTAGATAGAACTATCATTTTAACTGTGGCAACCCTCCCCATGAGTGATATGGGTAAGCGCCTCCACCGTGATAGATCATCCTCTATTGCTTTAAGTAGTTGGACAAAATTTAGCTTTGTTAGTTCTGATAACCTGGGGGAAATGTTTATGCCTAAATATCTAATGTTTCCAGACTGTATTGTAGTATTGGGTGTGTTTTGTAGGTCACAGTTAATGGGCATAACAATAATCTTAGACCAGTTAATAGAGTAGTCAGATATTGATGAGAATGTGTTAATAAGTGTGATTGTCTGGGGGAGAGATGTCGGTGAGTTTTGGAGGAAAAATAATACATCATCAGCATAACATCAGCAGACTTATCTTATGGTTTATATTTTTGGCATGGGTTCCTTTAACCTCTTTATTTTGTCTTATGGCAGCAGCTAGGGGTTCAATAAAAATAGCAAAGAGTTATTGAGAAAGTGGGCAGCCCTGCCTGGTGCCTCTCTGCAAACAGAAGCTTGGAGAAGTTTGATCATTGGTCTTCACACATGCATTTGGGTTGTTATATAATATTTTTATCCAATCTATGAAAGATGACCCAAACCCAAATTTGTTTAATGTTGTAAATAAAAACTTCCAGTTTACTTGGTCAAATGCTTTTTCTGCGTCTAAAGAAATGACTGTGGATTCCAGATTATGTAGAGTAGAATAATCTATGATGTTAATTAATCTACACATCTTAGTAGAGGAATGTTTACCTTTAATATAGCCTGTTTGGTCAGGATGTATTATTAGAGGGGTTATTTTTTCTATTCTTCTGGCCAAAGCTTTGCTGATTATTATAAGATCTACATTTATTAATGAAATTGGACGGTAACTGGATGGAAGTGTCGGGTCTTTACCTGGTTTTAATAGTAGAGTAATATTGGCTAGGTTCATATTTGAAGGCATTTTTTGTTTTTCCCTTATTTCTAATATCATATTGTAGAAAGTGGGTGCCAGCATTGTCCAGAATTCTTTGTAGAATTCTGCTGGGTAACCATCTGGACCTGGAGCTTTATTGTTGGGCATATGTTGAAGAGCTTCTTGGAGTTCACCAACTGAAAGGGAAGAATCCAAGACCATTTTATTTTCACGTTTTAATTTTGGAAGATTGATGTTACTCAGAAATTTATCAATATTGTCATCTGTTGTAGTTAGTTGTGATGTATATAATGTTTTATAGAATTCTTTGAAAGTGTTATTTATCTTGTCAGGGTCTTAGCTGATGTTTCCTTCTGGATCTCTGACAGAGGAGATGGTTGTTTTCTTCTTATTTGTTTTTAACTAATTAGCCAGGAACCTTCCAGATTTGTTGCCATGTTCAAAGTTCTCCAGGCGAAGTCTTTGCACCAAGAATTGCGACTTTTTATCTATTATTTCATTAAGTTCAAGTTTAGCTTTCCTTATAGCATTTAGTGTGTGTTCTTCTGGGGAGACATGGTAAGCGTCCTCTAAGGATTTAATTCTGAGTTCTAACTCTGAGATTCTCAAAGTTTCCTTCTTTTTCTTAAGAGAAGAGAAGGAAATTATTTTCCCTCTCATTACTGCTTTTCCTGCTTCCCAAAGAACACTTACTGAAGTTTCTGGCAAGTCGTTAATTTCTAGATATAAGGACCATTCTCTTTTAAAGTAGCTGATAAACTCAGGATCTTTAAGTAATGACGTATTAAATCTCCAGTTTCTAGTTGCTGGTTTATTGCTCTTACTTCTCAGAGTGAATGATACTGGTGCGTGATCACTAATGCTAATAGGATGGATTCTGATTTCTGACATGTCATTCATCAGCGAGCTGCTAGTTAAGAAATAATCTAATCTAGAATAGGAATGGTGAACTGAAGAGAAGAAGGTGTATTCTCTTAGTGTGGGATGGTGAGAGCGCCAAGCATCACAGAGACCAAAATCCTTCATGTACTGTTTCACAGTTTCTGAGGATTTCCAGACCCGATGAGCTCCTGTGGTACTATGTTTATCTAGTAAAATGTTAAAGTCACCTCCTATAATTAGTGTGTTATCTGAGTGACCATAGAGTGAGGCGAAGAGGGAGTGAAAGAAGGTTGGATCATTGACATTTGGACCATATATATTTGCAATACATAACTTAACATTTTTAATGGATAATGTAACTATTATAAATCTGCCTTCTGGATCTATGATTGTATTATCTATGTCAAAATTTAACCTTCTATTAATAAGAGTTGCTACTCCTCTCTGCCTAGAATTATAACAAGCTGAATACACGTGTGGAAACTGGGTTGTTGAGAGAAGATCTATTGTTGAATTTGATAAATGAGTCTCTTGGAGTAATATTACATCTGCTTTCATTTCTTGCAAACGATTAAAAATTTTTAACCTCTTTTCCCTTGTGCCAGCTCCACGCACATTCCAAGTGACAAATGTGAGTTCGTTCATGAACCAACCACAGAGATGAGGGCTATATGCATATTACTGAAGAGTGTGTGTGTGCATCCCACTGCTTCTCCGCATGTGTGCATGTCTATCTGCCAGCGGGTTGTGACAGGGATGTATGTGCCCTTGTTCTGTTCTGTGTGTGTTCCTGTGAATCATGAAAAGTGCTGATGTGTATATAATATAATGAGAAGTGTTACCGTTACCTGTTAAAGGGTCGGAGAGAAGAAATGTAAAGAGTGAAAAGAGCGACAGTGCCAAAGGAAAAAAGTAATTTAAAAAACGCATCTGTGCTGAGAGCAGTGTAGTGGAGACGGGCAGTGGATTTACTGTTAACTAAATGATCTTTTATGACAGTTTTATGGATATAACATGATCTAGTGAGAATACAGGAAGATTAAAGCACATACCAAGTCAGTAGAGCCACGGAGTGATGTCCGGGTCACGGTACAGCTGTCCATTAGTAAATAATTTATCCACCGCGATGACAGCGCGAGCGCCTTCAGTGATGGATTTTTTCCTGATGGGAAACGGGACTCTCCGTCGGTCCAGGATCTCTCTCGGATATTGGTCGTTTACTCCGAAGTTCGTTCCCTTCAGTTCGCGGCCCTGGTTCTTCACCTGCTCCTTCTGTTTGAAGCTGACGAACTTCGCTACAATAGGTCTTGGTCTGTTGGACCCGGGTTTTCTCTCATGCTCCGCCCCTGCAGATCGATCACCATCTAATCACAGAACAACACACACATGACGATGCTGTCCCGCAACTCCTCTACAGTCTAGTCCTCCAAGCCGGACAAACATCAAAACGTAGAAGAAGAACCATTGCAACAACCGGCCAAAAAACAAAGAAAAAGAAACATAGTAACAACCGGAAAACACAACACACAGCATGAAAGAGGATACATAGGACGAGGTAATGATGATGGTCTTGCGACTATTGTTAACAGAAAAGCCAAAACTGAAAAAAATAACAGACAGCGTGAACATGGACTTTATTTACTTCCTTGTTTCCCAGCCAGCTTGCTCTCTGATTGGCTACATTCCATACCACGTCACCATCCACAAAGTCAGAATGCACGAGTCATTAGTGTTCCTCAGAAATCGGCTCTGAAATATCGAACATGTTCAATACTCCCGATTGTCGGTTATGACCCGTTTCGGAGCAGATCATTGGGACAAATCGACTCGTAACACACCACAGACCAAATGATAATTGGACAGGGAAATCTCACGATGATTGGGAGTTTGCCATCTGAGGTCGCAAAGAGGCCAATTTTCTGAGTTCGATTTCTGTTTGAAACATAACGTACATAACATTCAGATTGGTACAGTATATTATTATTTTTGACTGTTATATGAAATCATAAAAAAAAAATACAAAACATAAAGAAAACTCCACAAATCTGCCCATTCGGGTGAATTCACATAACGTCGTTTTGATGGGTGTGATGGGGTTGAGAGGACGGTGATGTTTAATGTTATTTATGTTTTTTGGTCACTCGATTTGAGAATTAAAGGTTCAGGATTCAATCAGCTGATCATTTTATAAAATAGGAAGAAGAAAAGAAATAGAAGGAAGAAAAGAAAAAGAGGAGAAACGGTCTGCAGACATATCAACTCTAATATGTTTTTAACCTTTTGCTACGTTGTTATTTATTCACAGCACAGTTGTTTTTCTAGTTTTTAGTTTTTTTTAACTAAAAACTGTTTTAATTTGAAACATCATGTCATCTCATTAATTTCAGCTTGTTATTTTGTGTTTGTGACATAGGTTTATGTATCAATCCAGATACAGTGAAGATACACTGATGGTCTGTAATCTAAACACCAGTGTTTTCGATTACAACACATCATTTGTAATTCTTTAACATCAATCTCTGCACAGTCCTGTAAACCAGCAGAAGGCGGTTCATCTGAGAGGAAAATAAATAAATGACATGGCTCAAACTGAAATTAGAGTTTGATTCCCACGGGATTAGTTTCATCCGGAGACTTCATCATCAGCATGTAGCAGCAAATTCCCTTCACAAATTGGAGATATAGTCAATTTGTGCCTGAATAAAATCCAACATTAGTTTTTAAAATGAGCTCACATCCAAAGGGGGTGTTTCATATGTAGAGGTTGTTGAGTAAATAAAAACAATCATGATCCGATAAGGTAAGGTAAATGGATTACTGTCACCTTGGCAACAGGTAGAGATGCACCATATGCAATTCCAAACAATTTTCAACTCATTATTGCTGACCATTGAACAGAACATATCCAAACATAGTTTGTTTTGTTTTCCACTTAACTGCAGAGACAATGATGACGTTACATCCTTTTATGGCAGCATATTCAGACATCAGGGCCCTTATTTATCAATTGTTCTTAGGAACAGATTTATGCGTATTTTGTGTGTGAGAACATTTTCACACAAAGTGTGTATTTCATCATCTTGTACTTTTACTTAAAAATGTTCTTAAATATAAGAACAGCTCCGACCATGCAAACGCATATAATCTAGTTGTACAACATTGAAACTGCAATTCTTTTGCAGGTGTCATAGCGATCTCAGAATCCACATTCTTTATTTGGTCAAAATAATAATTACTCCATTACTGATCTTTTAGAAAACATGTAGCTTAATTGGTTTCAAAACTTATGAATGACACCTGTGACAGACAGGTAAGAAATAACCATCATAAATCTGATGATAACTAATGATATTTCAAACTCCACACTGCAGCTAATCTGACCGCTGAGATCACTTCTGATCACTTCTGATCACTGTCTGAAAAACATCCTCAGAGTTGATTTAGGATCTGTGTTGAAAAAATTACTTTTCTGGTGAATATCCAGGTGGTTTTGGTCACCAACATGAAACAGGAAACAGGTTGGACATTCCCTGATCGTCACTGATTACAACATCCATGCTGGATGTGCTCTTTTCTCCGGACCAAAGTACGGTAATTTATCTGGACCAATTTAAAATCAGACCAAAGGGTAGTGCTACAATAATGCTAGGAGTATGTGTGTAAGTTAGATCAAGTCTCCTTCATCTCTACACAACCTATACAACCAACCCAGGTTAACTAAAGAGTTTTATAGGATAAAAATGTTCTTTTGGTTCCTGCCGTCCTCCTGCTGCAGAGATGCGTCTGTGTGCTGACACTTTTATTTTTTTTAAACATTATTTTAATTTCTTTATAGTTTGATATAAGATTATTTAGCAATATGTTTTTTTATTTAAAAAAAAAAGAATTTGAAGCACTCAGAGAACTCAGACCTCTGCCAAGCCATTGAATATGTGTGTGTGTGTGTGTGTGTGTGTGTGCGTGTGTGTGTGTGTGTGTGTGTGTATTTATTTTATTTTTTTTTATTTTTTTTTTTGTCATTAAACTATCCCTATCTTCCCATAGTAAAGAATCCTTAAAAAGTTCCTGGGTCTAGGCTGTGACCAGGACCACCTGAAAATCTAATCACTTGTTTCTTTTTTCCATTTTTGAGGTTTCCTGAAAATGTTATTAAAATCTGTCCAGAAATATTTGAGTAATGTTGCTGACAGACCGGTCTAAATTCATATTTAGGAAAGTTAATGACTGATTAACAAACCCCATTTGTGATTTACAAAGATGCAAAATCTGAGGAACATTTGCAACCCAAATTCAGATTGTGGTTGCAGGTTTGAAAGGTTTGTCAGGGGAAAAGCTAATGAGAAAAAAAAAAAAAAAAACTACAGGACACAACGACAAAGTGTAAAGGTTTAATTCCAGCATAGACACTGCTGTTCACATTTCCACAGAAAAGTTTTACCCCAAAAGTGCTTGACTTTTTAAAAAGCCACTGGGTATGGGTTGGTACCGTTTCATTCCTGGTCCCCGAGGTGTAAATCAGAGAAAAGGATGGCCTTTGCTGCTGAGAGACAGTATACAAATCTTTAGAATGAATCCAGCATGAATTAATCCAGCATGAAGACTAGGAACTGATTTCTGTGGAGCTTAGTACTGAAACCACTGATTAAATAAGTCATTTAAATGAATGAAAACATTTTGGTAAACTTGAAAAGATTTCTGCCAATGGATGGAAATGATTTATCCTCATACTTAATATTCAGAGTAGAATAAAGGATTGTTGTTTAGGGTTGTTGGAATCATGTCAGAGTGGATTGTGGTTCTTATTGGAGTTGGTGCATAAACAATAAGACCAATGAAAAGCTGGAAGAACTCCTGACTCCCCAGCTGAAGGATGCTGCTCATTGGTTTGCCAGCTGCTGAGGCTGACATGTAAACTTCTTGACTCAGAATAAAAAGAGTTCCAGACGAGTGACTCATCTTGAAGCGATAAAGGAAGGAATCCTTTCATTACCAAGATCAGCCTCTCAGCACCTCCATCAGTCGTTGCCCTTCGTATTGGCTCCTTCTGCCCTTCAGGGGGCTTATTTTTGACAAACTAGAGTCACGTTAATCTGGAGAGGACGTGCAGCAGATGACTGAGAAATCTGAGTGTTCCATCTCTTCTGCAACATGTTGTGGTGTAAACAAACTTTACTCCATTGTCTAAATGTGAATATACTAATAGAAATGTGAACATTGAAGGGTTTGAATATTCTTTTCTCTTTGAGATGAGCTGTATTTTCCAGCCTGTTGATGTTGTTGCTGTTTCACAGCTTTCGTGCCACCAGAGCAATAAAGCCCAGAGTAAACTCATTACTTGTTTCGGTGCATTTTCTAACCCCTCGTCACACATCTCCACCCACAGCATGACCTGGTATTACTTCTTTTGTGTCTGGCTAATTTCTGGTCCTCTCTCTCATTCCATCCTTTAGTTTCCTATCTCTCCATCTCCCACTCGCTCACCTTTTCGTCTCTCTTTTCTTCTGTTTCTGTCATCTTTGTCTGCCTCGCCCCTTTCATTCTCTCACCATCCTCACTCTATTTCCTGTGGTCTTTCATGGGTCACTTGCTTCATTGTCTTTACGGGTCACATGGCTTTGACTCAGCCAGCCAGGGAAAAAATAAAAAATAAAATTAGTCAATTTTGGGAGTCTGTTTAATTGGTTGGTGCTGGCCTGTGCTGCCCTCTCAATCACCCCTACAAGCTCCACTGTCTTCCTGCGGTCATGCGAACTGAACTAAGAGAAAGACACACAACTCTGTAATTCTTTAACCAAACTGAAACCAGCAGAGTGATTGTGTTCGATGAGCTGTGAAAACCCAAAGAGCTGCTGGGACATGCAGAGAAGGAGTACATGACAGATGTGCAGTGGATGGAACTCATCTGCTGCAGCACGGTCATGATGCCAGACAGTTAAAGAAAAGTACAAAGTTTCTGCATGTCGTTGCTTGCAAAAATACAGACAGAGAAGGTAAAACAGAATCCAGGAACACTGGCCATGCAGCATGATGCTAACAGCATCAGATAAAAGTTGTTTTGTTTTGGTGTAGTCAGAATCAGAAAAATTGTCTAGACATCTCAAAAAACAAAGATAACAAGGAAAAAAAAAGACAGACAACATATAAAAAAGCTAAACATCTGGACTGACCAACTTTACAACAAAAACAAAATGGCCTTTTTTGTGATAACATACACCATAGATGCATAAAAAATCTTATAGATAATCAAGAGCAATTGGGGTCTCATTAGTCATACAACATAGAAAAAGATTTTCCTTGAACCACCTTTAATCAGTTTTAGAAGACGCCCTACTTTACAGGACAAATTAATCAGCAACAGACATGGTTGAGATCTAAACCTACATCATCCTACAAATGTCAACATAGTGATCACTGTACAAGTGTAGCACAAACTATGACATTTACAGATTATATCTCTCAGAAAGAGTAAACTATTATGAACCTTTTCATAAACTGAAAAACCACATTTTTTATTCACGGGTAAAATGTCCAGGATTTTTCCAGTGACAATTCCAGTGTTTTTACTTCATTGGCTAAGAGACATTTGCAAGATAGATTGGCAGAACATAAATATGTGAGTGATCCTACAGCCAAACATTTTTATGGAGCAACACAGCAATAATCTATAGACATTACAAGCATATGAAATTGATCATACCCTCCTTTCCATAAGAAAAGGTGACTGGCAGTCCAACTCAATTAAAGACAGGTTTTGTGGACTTTTAAATTAAAGACCACTGAACTTTTCTTTTTTTTCGTAAACTATTTTTGCAAATAGTTTTTTGAAAAGTTATATTTTTCTTACTGAAACATTAAGAACTGCTTCTTATGATGTGTTGTTGTTGACTATTGTGGATATTTTGTGGTTTAAATAAGTATATGCTGACATTTTATGTTATGCAATCTCCTGGTGTAAGGTATCCATGTCTGTAGTTTTTTGTAGTTGTTTTTTCCTTCTCTTATGGGAGCAGTGATGTTAATGTAAAGTTCCATGACAGATGGAAAATTCCTACTGGTGGGATTGCACTTTGAAAAACACCTTGAAGTCATCAACTCTATCTCACTCCCTAACGAATGCTAGTGGGCTAAATCGTGTGTTGTAATTTTAGGGGTCACTAACCCATTCCACATAAAATAAAGGTATTTTAATTAATTATAAAGGAAAATACCTTATAATGTTTTATAGATAATCTCACTACCCTATCCAAGAGCAATTCAGACAAGGACCGATGAATCCAGGGATAACACAAACGATTATTTGAAATCAAAAAAAAAGTTTTATTGTGACATGTGTTTGAACAGCATTTTTTTGGTATAGAAATATATTTGGTAAGAAAAAATAAGAAGCAGTGTCCATGATCTGAACTTTGTGACATGGTGCATTATCCTGCTGGAAGTAGCCATCAGAAGATGCTACACTGTGGTCATAAAGGGATGGACATGGTCAGCAACAATACTCAGGTAGGCTGTGGTGGTTAAACCAGGCCAGGTTGGTACTAAGGTGCCCAAAGTGGGTCAAGAAAGCACTTTGAGTAGTAAAAACCAGTAGCTATATGACTTCCTTTTGCCTTTCTATCATCTCCAACCAGTCTGCCCATTTTCCTCTGACCTCTGACATCAACAAGACATTTTGATCCAGACAACTGCTGCTCACTGGATTTTTTTCTCTTCTTCAGACCATTCTCTGTAAACCCTAGAGATGGTTGTGTGTGAAAGCCCCAGTAGATCAGCAGTTTCTGAAATACCCAAACTGGCAGTTCTGGCACCAACAACTATGCTACGTTCAAAGTCACTTAGAGTTCATTCACACCTGGATATTTCACTAGACTTGGTAGGATTCTTTCGGACCAAAACTGAGTTCACAATACACGCTAGCCAAAGGAGTCAAACCTTTTCAATAACGTGTTCCCGTTCTCACCAGAGGTGGTGCTGGTCACTAGCATCTGTAAAATGCTTTCCTCTGACCATTTATCTGTCAGAGCTTTTACCTTGTTGTCATTACATGTCTTACCATTAGTAATTTCTAAAAACTATTGTCCTACACTTGAGTATGTTTTGATAGTGTTTATACACAGTGCCCTGCGTTTTACCCACAATGCCATACTAAACCAAATGCAGGAAGCAGAAATTGTAGCCCACTTCCTGTATTTGGTCCGCTTGAAGCAGCCAAATCATAGCAAAGAAGCTGACCATTGTATCTGACCAAGTCTGCTTCTTTGGTCCGAATCAGGGTCCCTTAGCATATTCACAATTCCCCAAAACGAAGCGGATTTTCTGAGCGAACGGATTCAGATTCAAATCAAAAAGGCTTGCTTGAATGGGCCCTTAAATCCTCTTTCTTCCTCACTCTGATGCTCAATTTGAACCTCAGCAAGATATCTTGACCATGTCTTCATGACTAAATGTATTAAGTCGCTGCCATGTGATTAGCCAGTTAGATATTTGTGTTACCAGGTGATTAAACAGGTGGACCTGATAAAGTGACTGGGGAGTGTTAATTTGTAAGAGGTCAGATATGACAAAGAACTAAGTGCCTTATAGCTAAAATGTTTCTCAAAACATGTGGAGCCAAAGAAGGGAACCGAGTAGGGAAGATGTTCTCATGGTGGCATGTTCATATTTAGATGAGTTAAAACAGGAGTCCTGACCAGCACCAATGTATAATTACAACAGTCCAGCTATTAAAACAGGGTAAATCATTGCCTCAAATGATGAAGAGAAAACTATTTATATCAGCATAATTATCTTTTCTGCCATGGCATGCTCTTGTGGTAATGCCTGTGACTCTGGGGCCATAAAACACTGCTGGAATGTCTGGTTTGATCCAGTATGTTATTAAAATGACTGCCATTCGGTTCGATTCAACATCACCGCCCTGTGACCTAATGCTTAGCCCCTGGCCTCAGTATCAGCATTTCTAACAAGGCTCGCTTGTAGCTGAATCCTAACAACACACAAGATCAGTTTTATTTTACTGCCCATCTTTTTTGTGGATCCATTATAGCTGCAACTCTAAAATAAATTAAAAAACTGCCTCTTCCCTTCTCTCCACACAGAGAAAACTCAGCCAGTTCTTGCCTGCATTTGCTAAACACTAACAACATTTTAATCACATTAGCAGGAACAATAGCCCCCCTCTGGCAAACAAGAAACCCCATATTTTTCTCAAACAACCTCCAGCACATTAGTGATTGTGTCTACATTCTGCTTGTTGAATGTCTAAGACAAACTCCTGATGGTGTGTACGTGGTGGAAATTTATAAAGAGAGCCTGGAAAGCTCTGCTACTGTAGATTTTCTCACCAGGGATGCTCTGCCGTTAGTGCAACCATCAACAAGGCTCTTAATGACTCTTTCCATCTTCGGTGGAAAGGATGTGAGATTGATTCATACAGAGGCATAACACAGAATTCTGGGCCAGATGTACAAACCATCTTGTTGAGCCTCTATGGTGACTTGATCTACAGTTGTCATGCATACTTCCCCCATGGTATAAAAGAAAAATAAATATGGTCTTAGTTTAACCTTGTTTTAAATGGCAAACCAGCTTCTCTGGCCATAGTCCTGGTCCATCTGCAAACCCTCATCTGCATTGCTCAACTGTCTTCCTCTTCTTTCCTTTTCTCAAACTCCTCTCTACCTTCATTTATCTGATTATCTGAACCTGCTTATAGCACAAAATACAATAGAATAAAAGCTACTTGACGTCTTACTGTGATTATTTCATTTGAATCAGCTGCAGATGATTGTAAACAAAATAGCTTCACTGCCTGCAAGAGCTCATCTTGTCTCACATCCTCAGTGCCATGATATGATGATGGGCCTGCTGCTGCTGTGTCTGAAACTGAGCATTGTGTGGTTCGTGATGGTAAACGTTGCTAATTCTAATATATTGCAATGTTACAGTGGTACTGAGCGGTTAAATATACATGTTTGCTTTACAATAAACCCTTTGCTAGGCTACACCAACAAACAGACATGTTTTGTATTAAACCTCCAGTCTGTTAACATCTTCTACTCTGTATCTTATAACATACAGGCTGGACAGCATTCTGAGTCATGTTATTCACTTCTTGTCTAGTTAATACAATGAATAACATAATTTAGTAATAATTATGAGACAGACCCTTTTCAAGGTCAGATATTTTTTCTAAGGCATTAAATCTGACTCAAATGCACCAACAGTAGGAGTTATATTAATCAGACTCTGACTATTCATCATTTATTGTGGGCTTAAAGTTAGAAAATTTCTTTCCACTGTTTGATTTCGATCATTTCAAATTAAAATGATGGTAGATCATTAACATTACAGATTTTGGGGTCTGGTGCACAATCCCGAAATTACAAGTAACACAATGATACCAAATATGTCATGACTGATCACTGGTAAATGAAAAGATATCAATACAAAGTTGAACTGTTTCTTATCGCAGGGTCTGTAAAGTCAAATGATTTACTGTAGCAACTTTGATTAATTTCTGACAGTAATAAATGGGCTGATTCAGGCGCTGCACATCTCTCTAAGAAGCTGCTGCCCCTCACTTCATTTTCTTGCCCTATGTTCTTTCTCTCCCTTTTCTGGTATCCAGACTTCACTTTCTTTAAATACATGACTTTCTCCTCTAGCTTTCTGGCTGCCCTCTGTGTGTAACTTGGTTCACTGGTGCAGGTGTGGACTAAACAGTTTTGCACACTTTTAGAGGGCTGGTATGTCCTTCAAAGAACATCCATCATTATTGTTAGAGCAAAAATCTGTCTCTCATCCTCTTCATTCAGGCAAACTGACTGTTTATTATATTAATGAATTAGACATTTTAAAATAAAACACAAATAAAACTCAATTCCCAGATTTATAAGGGCCCCCACCCTGCAGTGGGCCTTGGATAAACAGTACAGTTTGTATTTGTTTATACCATTTATAAAGGAATGTTGAAAAACTGAAATTGATTTTTTTTTTTAATGAATTCAAGAAATGTGAAAAAAAAAAATGTCCCATGTTTTTATATCACTACTGACACAATATGAGTATCCACCAACAAGATGGATCCTCACTTTGATAGCTACATGGGCTCAATCCCCAACCACCCCTACACACTCCCCTACACAATAACCCTCTGTTTTCAAATTCTCGTGGAGGCTCCACCATATAAAGAACCATTCCAAAATTATGTAATGTGGAGGGCGAGTGGACCATTAAGACCGTTAAATGCTCCACACACACAAAGAATTTTGCAGCTGGTGCAACAACAAAATGGAGGTTGAGACAGAATCAAACTCGCCTTTACTGTCATTGTTGTACAACAACGAAATAAATAAATATAATCATAAAAAAACTAAATATGAGTGCAAAAAAGCATATAAAATACAATGGAATAGTGCAAATACACAGAATATAAAGAGTACATAGTGCAGATGGAGAGAATGCAGACAGTAGTCTTAGTTATTGCACAGGACCGGCTTTATTGCAGAGTTTTGAGCAGTTCTTATCCGTGTGATTTTGAATAGTTTAATGTGGTTGTTGCTCTGGTGAAGAAATGGTCTCTTAGCCAGCTAGTCTGGGCTGTGTGACCTGTAGCATCATCCTGAGGGTAACAGGTAGTAACTGGGGTGAGAGGAGTCTTTGATGTGTTCAGCTCTGCTGAGGTAGCGAGAGCTGGCGATGTCCTCCAGGCTGCATGTGTCCTGGGGCGGCAGTGGCTCAGGCGGTAGAGCAGGTCGTCCAATGATCGGAAGGTCGGCGGTTCGATTCCCGCTCCCGCAGTCATCTGTCGTTGTGTCCTTGGGCAAGACACTTAACCCTCCTTGCCTCCAGTGTTGGCATCGCTGGTGTATGAATGTGTGGATGAATGTTCGGTGATGGTCGGAGAGGCCGTAGGCGCAGACTGGCAGCCACGTTTCCGTCAGCTTGCCCCAGGGCAGCTGTGGCTACACACGTAGCTTACCATCACCAGGTATGAGTGAGGAGTGGATGAATAATGGATTCACACAATGTAAAGCGCTTTGGGTGCCTTGAAAAGCGCTATATAAATCTAATCCATTATTATTATTATTACATGTTTGTCACACTGACAGAAAATCACAAAAGGAAGATAAAACGAAACTAGCAAATCTTACTCTGTGCTGATGTTTGATTTGATGTAAGCACAAGTGGCAGCATTCATTCATTAGTTTGATTGAAAATCTCAAATGAAAATGGGGCTGAAGGACTTGAGGAATCACTTAAAAGTATTTGAAGTATAGCGTAGCTCCTGTCATTGTAATGGTTGCTGAATTTACGATGTTTCAGGGACAGTGGAAAACAAAATGAGACAGCCGGTGCGGCTACGCAATTTATACGATGGCTGTTTAACTAAAATAGGAATTTCAGAGCATCTTTATGTTGCCATGCTTTCCTTTTCTGGTGGAGAAAAGAAGGCATCCCATTGCTGCTCATCTTTATTTGTACCCTCCTTCTCATTTAAAGTGCCCTCCACAGCTGGAAGTGTGACCTCAGTGGGAGTTACACTACCGTTCAAAAGTTTGGGGTCACTTTGCCATGGGATTCAATAGGGAAGTGACCCCAAACTTTTGAACGGTAGTGTACACCCGGTAGTGAAAGGGGTAGTGTGTAGGCGGTGGTTTGGATTGAGCCATGGTGAAGATGGCACAGTAGAAGTGCCATTTTTAAGTAATTGTGTGGCAAGGTCTGAAAATGACAGTGTTTTTGTTGTTGTTGTTGTTGTTGTTTTAAAGACTTTCTGTGACCTGATTGTTTCAATTATGACGAAATAAATTTTTGTCAATGATTTTTGTACCAAAAAAAATACATTTAATTCTTCAAACACTGATCATTTGTCTGTTTTATATTGATTTGTAAAAATCCGACAGTAGATTAAGAAAATATGCCTGGCTTAATTTCCATTATATTTGCCCAAATCTTTAACTGATAACAAGCTAACTTTTTATTTTATTTATAAAGCATTTTTAAACAGTAAGTACTGACCAAAATGCTGAACAGTGAGAATACATTAAACATTTAAAAAGACATAAAATAAATTTAAACAAGGCTAAAGTCTCTTTCCAGAAGAAGTCCAACCTTTGATGGTGAGTACCAAGCAGGATGATATTTTTCCAATTTAAAGCTGAATTGAACTGAACAATCAGTGCGGCCTGCTTTATCAAATGAGAATCAAATGAGATCAAGAATAACAAATAAAGCATTTTACTTTTGTGCTGCAAATTTTTGGGGAATAAATTAAAATGCAGCGGTCAGGATTGATGACCTCTATCAGGGAACAAACTCAGATACCAAACTTCTTCTGCTTGTTCCTCTCAGAGTTCCCTGCGGTCAGTATCACTGTAGATACCTTTAATCTTTAATGTGGAGCCAAAGATTTTCTGGTTTAAAGCTCTGTACTTGTTGATGCTTATAACGATGTGTCTGGGTTGCAATGGTTCTTCACCTCCTCAGACAATAAATTTAACCTGGATCATTTGATAAATAATGATGATACTAGGAAACTGAATTCAGGATAATATCAAATAAAGTTCAAAGAGTTTCAAGTTTTACAAGGCAGTCAAAGAGCTCCTATGAAGACTTGTATTTCTGTGTGTAGGAAATAATAGTAAAACACTGTTTTCTTCTACAAACTTCCTAAGGAGCAGATTTAATGACCACACTCAGAAAGCAGCCTCTCTCCATCTCTGTCTCATCCTCTTACCTTAACATGGAGATGACAATAACATAAGCTTCCAAGGTGATTTGTCAAACTGATTCTTGCACATTTGTCATTTCTGCATCATCGCTGCTATTTTCTCACCTCTGCTGTACTTTCCACTCGAGCTGTTCTCACCTACACCAAGGTTGCTCCTCAGGAATAATTCTTCATCTGTGAAAACTTCTAGCAGTTTATGTTTACTTTACAGCTGTACAGCTCTGTGTAGGTGCATCTCTGCCTCACTGTAATCTGTACAGCAATGCTTCCATCTTTGTTTTATTATTATGTCTTGTATGTCTTATTATGGATCCTTAACTCATTTAAGGATCCATGTCTTTCATAAAGCAGTTTTTACTGCTGTGTTTAGGAAGAAAACAAATAAATTTAACATCTGCTTGTAAAACAGGACACAAACAAAATTATAGGAAAACCCCACAAATTCCAGTTCTCATCCTAACCCATCATCCAACTGATCAACAGCATCAAATACTACAGACGAATCTTGAATAATTTCACCACAGTCCGAGTCTATAAGAATATCAGACGTAACTCTGAGAGGAGCCGTCTCAGTGCTGCGTTTCTGGTAAAAGCCTGGTTGAAATGAACCAGATATGTCGTTATCTTCTCTTACTTTCCATCTACTCACACTCTGGAGGTCCTCTTCTATGTGTGTGAGATGTAGGTATCATCTTGGACCCTTAAACCCCCAATGATGGTGTGGTTGAGCAGCTGTGTGTTGCAGAGGAGGGCCAGCGGTGGCTGTTTCTTTGATTCGGAGACCATTTTTACTGCCTGTCTTCACACATTTTTATCATTTATTGTGTAACTGAACTCTAAAGGTTTGCATACTTTTTGCATCATCCTTCATAAATGCTCAATCCCTTCACCCCCTCCACACTTAGACGTCAAACTGAAGGACTCCTTTAACAGGTTAAAACAAGCCAGTCTGCTGTCTCATGCTGTTTGCAATCAGGAAACATGTGATATTTATTTCCACGGTATCTGCTCCTCAGTGACAGTTTGAAGGTTCATAATAATGTTACAATATGTCAGTGCAGGAAGTGTAGCATGTTAGCGAAGCAGCAGCATCTTTGAGCCTCCATCTGTGTCTGCACAGGAGGCTTTCAGGCTCAGTGCTGAGCAGCAGGTCAGCATCTAACACAGCTTATGTAAAACATAGGATAACATCCTTGAAGTGTGCAAATACCCCTCAGGTTGTGCTTATTGGTGCGAAGCCATGCACCACATGTGTGGACAGCTGCAATAATTGAAGAGGAGGTTTCTGTTTTGACACATGCACATGAGACGGACAGCTGAAAAACACATCTAGATCAGCCTCACTGACAAAATAAATGCAATGCAGCAAAGTCATCACTTTAATTAAATCAGGATCAAACTTTACAAATGTCTGGATGTGTCTGGATTTAGGTGTGAGGTAAACCTAATATCACCTGACTGAAATAACTTTTCTTTTCTTAAATTAACCCATCCCATTTTTTTAGAACGTTTAGTAGCCTGAAATGGAAATTGGAATAAATACTTAGCTTTACCAGCTCCACCTGTTCAATTGCTTATTAACACAAATATCTAACCGGCCAATTACATGGCAGCAACTCATGTAGTCATGTAGACATCATCAAGATGACTTATCAAGGTTAAAACTAAGCATCAGAATGAGGAAGAAAGGGGATTTAAGTGACTCAGACAAGCCCATCTGGGGTCAGAGTATTTCAGAAAGTGCTGATCTACTGGTATTTTAACACAAGGCAAGGACTCAATTACAGTGCCAGAAAGTCCCACCCAGTTTTTCAGTCGGCGTAGTAACATGTTATGGTCAACCATCTGAAATGCAGCACCAACATCCAGTAGTACCAAGACTGAAATGTTGCCGCTATCTGTGCTCAAGCAGATGTCACTGAAGACCTTAACAAGCCGGGTTTGTTCCTGGCAAATCAGTGAGTCCGATTTTCTTCTTTCTTCTTGGTCAGTGGTCATTTCAGGGAATATTGCTCCTACCAAGCAGTTGTTGTAACTGTACAATGTTTTCTGAATGTTTGGTCCTTTTGAGTAAAGTAGAGTGTGAAAGCAAACCAAACCAAAGAAAGGTGCTAAATTTTTCTGAATTCCCTGCCCCATCAAACCAAGTCGCCAGGACTATACTAGGGTCAGTGTGCCCTCAGGCACCAAGCAGTTGACAAAAAGAAAACTAGGTTTTTGTTGACACCGAAACGCAAAAAGAATACTAAACCTAAAAAGAATGAATAAATCTTCCTATAAAATAGGTCAACTAAATATAACAATGTAAACAAAAAACGTAACTTATCCAACAAACAAACAAACCGACAACAATTAAACAAAGACTGTGACAAACTTATAATGGAACAAAAATAAAAAAAAGGTTTGAAATGACTAAACGTAACCAGGGGTACTTAGAGGGCCTAATGAGCCCGCGCTGATATTTAAGGCCTTCAACCTTTTGCCACACCTTTGCTCCACCCCACCACTGGGACGAGCGCTGGGAGTCGACAGCTTCTCTGTGAAAAAGCCACAACTTATTTGTGTTTCAGAGTTTTGTTTGCAGTGATCACAAAGAACCTGGTGGCCGTGAAAAGCCAAGATTCAACAACAAGCTCAAAGATGCACAAAACAGCCAGAGAGACAGAGGGACGGAGGTGGAGGATACAGAGTCGACCTTCCTCTCCAGATGCGAGGAGAAGATGGAGCAGCGACCCAGGGTCCTCACACACCGTAGAGGATGATGAGGAGGAGGAAGACTTTGAGGAGGAAGTGGAAGGTAGAAAGAGGAGGAGGTCTGACAACTACTCCCTGACCTTTGATGACAGCTTGTTGTGGTGTGTGATTGGTGAACTGGGAAGCGGACGGGACAGACCCAGCAGCCAATCATCTGACTCGAACAGCACAGATCTCCTCTCATCCTCCCAGACCCCTCCTTCTCAAAGGAGAAACTCTGGACTCCTGACTCACAGCCTTCCTCTTCTTACTCCTCCTGTGACTCCCAGGAACTTATCCCGTCTTCCCCTGTCGTTCCTGCAGCTGCTCCACCAGCATCGCTCCAGAAACTTCCAGAGCTGGAGCGCAACGTGTTGGCTGAGTGGCGGCTGACAGACTCGTGTCTGGACCCCTGTTTCATCTGTCAGTCCCGGCCGAAGAACGGCTGCATCATCGACGGACGTACTGGACTCCTGATGTCCTGCTACGTGTACGCCAGGAAGCTGAAGATGAGGAACAAGACGGTCTGCCGGCTACCTATACAGTCGGTCATCCTCATCTACCACAGCTGAGCCGTTTCACAAAACACACTTGTCTTGGTTATGTTTGCAGAGTCTGAAATAAAGTGTTCATGTCTTTAAAAAAAACAAGAATTAAGGCAGATGTGAAAAATAAAAGGGGTCCAACCTGGTGCTAGCAAGGTGGACCAGATAAAGTGGACAATGAGTGTATTTCATTGTTAACTGCTTTGTGTTATCTGCTTGCACTGCTGCCACATCAGATTCATGTCCTTCTCTCTCTGCTGATGAACCTGAGCAGCACAGAACAGTTTTGCATAGCTTTTTTATTTTCTTGTGCTCACCCTGTGGTCCTGAGGACGTTCATGTCCTACACTCTAAAACAAAACTACTGATAAAGAAGTTAGACAAACAGATGGAAAGCATAAATAAAAGTGGGGAAAAAAACGGCACGTGTTACAGAAAGATGGAGGTACAAAAAGAAGGAAAAAAAAGGTGCAGTGTGATCATGAGAGAGAGATACAGAGGAAGAGAAGGATTGTTCCGTCGCCGCTGACCAAATGATTCATGACAAGTGAGCTCAGTGCACAGACCTCTGTGGTCATCCAGGAAGATAATGGGGAGAGGGATGGCAAAATGAGACGGAGCAGAACAAAAAGAAAAAGAAAAGAGAATGTGATTGAAAGAGAAAGATGGGAAGATTACAGAAGAAGAGAGAGACCCTGAGAAGTGATAGTCAATATAAATGTGGGTCAGCTGTTACAGTTTCAAGGTCGCAAAGGGAAAAGCAACAGAGCAGGAACTTCAGATGGATTGTCAGTATAACTCAACGGAAGCACAACATACAGAATAATTCTATCCAGCAAGATCTGTGTGACCACAAAGATGTCGGCATGTTTGGCCCTCTTTAACCCTCTTTAACCCCTGAAACACAATCGACCCGCATATGGGCCAAAAAAAGACGCAATCACCTACTATAAGGGATAATAAAAAAAGACAGTGGTGTTAGTCAGACATTGAACTTTGACATTGACAGCAGCAGTGATGTCGGCTAAGGAGAGGAGTTATTGTTCACACTGAACATGAGCAGGAGCCAGTTACTGTTTCTTTTAATTATGAACTATTTGTTGATTATTTTTGTGTAGCTTTAGTCTCAAGTTGACATAATATCTCCATCCATATTCAATCTTATATTCATTTCCTTCCTGCTGTTAGGAATTGATGTAATTTATCAGTCCTTGAATATGTTTCTATTACTCTGTTTTCATGCAACAGTGATGATAATGGAAAAGATGAAGAAGATGCTTTCTCGGTACCAGAACATGGAAGCCGACAGCTCGCTAAGAAATCTAGAGATGTGTTAAAAGTAGGGTCTAATTCCCAATTGGGATGAGTATCATCCCAATAATTATTTAGCTGTTGAAGAACTGACATTTTTTTACTTTAAATTTGGATATTTTATTATATTACTCATTATTAATATATGTTATCATATACTATAAATTATATTTATTTTATACAATATAATTATATAATAAAACTGCACAAGTTTGGGACAAATATGACACATTCTACAGTGTGTGGCAGAAGTTGGTGAAGTACAATGTTAGTTTCAGTCCAACAGGCTCCTGAAAATGGACATTAGTTGTATTTTTCAGCAAGTTTCTGTTGAAAGTAGAAACTGGCTGGAAATTGTACCAAACCGTACCCATGTTCATCTGGGTGGTATCCTTTCTAAAACTTTTGTAAAGTCTTTCTCCTTTGCTCAAAGCGATGCACATTAATAGTAAAGGGCTTGCGTAAGATGATCAGTGGCATCTGTGAGTATTAAATCATTGTTAGCATGGTGTTATCCTCTGTCTAATAGGAAAAAATTCAAAACCAGTCAGGATAGAATTTTTACATTTCTCCTATGTTTTATTGTTATTTACTCAGGCATAGTAATAGACACATTCTTTAATGTCCTTAGATTCAGTGTTGTGCCTAAAGGAGTTCATTGAGCGATCGATCGTTCATATTTTGGGTGAACGTTAACTGAACGTACTGTATTTCTGCCTGATGAACGTTATCATGAGCGCGCTCATTCTGGCAGTTGTGAATGGTGCTCTTTCACAGCTGAACTTTGTTCAAGAGTGCTAGATTTCCATAGAGCTTTCCAGGCAAAATCCCAGCTAAAACACATCGTAAACCGGTCTTAATATATAGGTGAAAAACACCAAATTTGGCAACACCAGCCACCTCAAAGTCACACCATGCATCAAATTGGAAAACATGATGGCAAAATGCCGAAGCCAGCAGCAGAACCTCTGCCTCAATGATCACTACGGCCTCTTTGTAAGATCACTTAACATCATTTTTTGAAAAAGCCAGTGATGATCCAGGAGGGAGAAATCTTCCTTTTTGTGTAAACTTTGCCCGCTGGGTGTCAAGAAGCAACTCTGGACATCAACAACGTCAACAGCAAACCTGAAACGGTAGATTGAAATAAAGCACCCGGCTCGCCTTCCAAGGTATGTGAACCACCCAAAACAAAATAACGGTGTACAGTAACAGCAGCTCCGCTGTCTTCATCTCCAGCCGCAGTTAAAAAACCTTTTGCAGTATATTGTGGGACACCTGCAGCCTTTGAGGAAAGAGGAACCCTCAGCTTTCATAAACTTGACAAATGCAGACATATGGTCTTTCATGTCTTTGTTTGTTTTGTTTTTTACTTCTTCATTTGGGCTGAATGTTGCACTTTTATTATCCAAGTTCTACAACTTTTCTTTTGACAAACAAGTCGGAAAAAATTACATTCATAAAAAATTGAAAAGGGACCTAACTCTTAAGCCCGACGGACCCACCGGTGGGTCCAACAGGTGTAAACACAAATTCATGTGTGTAAAAAAGTTACTTTAGTGATGTTAGGATATTTTATTTATAATGTGTCTCAAAGAAGAATACCTAATGCCACTAAATCAACTCTCCAAGTGCATTTAGTCAACCAGGTATTTGTTTAATTACAACTTTAAAATACGTATGCCACAAAAAACAGCGCCACCATAACGAGTAACACCCGAAACAAAATGCAACACAACGCGTGATCCGTTCACTCCACCCCAACATATTGGGTATCAAATGAAACTAGAAAAGCTGCACTTTCATATGATACCAAGCATAAAAAGATATTCACCAAGCACCTCACGTCAGTCTCAAAACAAACACAAAGCCAACCTTCGCATATCACTGCTAGCTTTATCAGATAGCATGTTTATCACCAAATACAGAACCGAATCCCAAAGCTATTCTCACAAACAACATTATTTTTTATTTCCTTACCTTTTTGTGGTCATTTTCAGTCTATCCACACTGTTCTTCGACCAAAACTCACAGCGTAGTAATCCATAATGGTGAAACTGTGTCATGCGCTAACATGTCACATGCTCCCATTCACAGCCTTTTTGTTGTCTTGTTGTGGGTCTTGGCAGTGTAAATAAAGTTTGGTCAAATTCTACATCTATCGAACTTTCCAATGAAATCTTACACTTCAACAAGACTTTATCTGTCAGGTATAGAGGTGAGAGAGAGGTGCCCCTCTCCCCTCCTTCTACAACATCTACTGCACCCGCCTCACCCGCAAAGCTCTCGGCATCGCTGGTGACCCCACCCACCCGTCACACAGCCTCTTCAGTCTGCTGCCTTCAGGGAGGAGACTGCGGAGTCTCAGCGCCAGGACCAGCAGACTGAAGGACAGCTTCTTCCACCAGGCTGTCAGGATGTTGAACTCTCTCCCTGCCCTGCCCACAAAACCTCCAGACTCTGAACCCGCCTCCCATCAACTCTGAACTGTTCATGGACACTTAACTCCCAGTATATAAGCTAAACCCCAGTATATAAGCTAAACCTGCACAACTGCCATGCCATTTGCACTACTGTATTCATTTTGCACTATCTGGTTTTCTTTACCCAATATGTTGCTGCTACTTGTGCCTTTTTCATTATTTATATTTTCTTGCTTTTATTCCTTTTATATAGCATAATATAGTTTCTTATATATTGTATAGCAAAGCAGAGACCTTTTCTTTTACTTAAAAGATGTATGTTAAATGTTTATTGTCTGCACCTTGGGTCTGTGTGAAAAGCAATTTCGATCCTCTGTATGTCTTCTACATACTGCAGAATTGACAAATAAAGTGACTTTGACTTTGACTTTGACTAAATGCTCGCGCGTAAACAAAGGAGCATCATTGCCATTTTGCTGCAGTTACGCACGTGGGTGCACCGGAAAGAGCGAATATCGAACAGCGTTCATTTCTTTGCTTCATTTTGACTTTTTATCCATTTAGAACGAAGGATAAAAGCCATAAACATGTCCAAGAAATTACTAAAAACCAAATACACCGTGTTAGAAGCTCTGGAGAAAATACAGACACAGCACAATTTGGCACAGTTTGGGTATCCAAGTGGCCAAATGGAGAGTCGGCCTGGTACCATCCACACTAAAACCTGCATAAAAGCTATGAGCTTTGTTCTATTTTCATGAAACTTGGTACAATAGTCAAGGACTTGCTGAATGCATGCAGTGGTATCTTTATGCACAGAATGATTTCTATCATGATGTTTTCATCAAAAAACAAGGATTTTTTTTTTTTTTTTTACCTATGGTTTATCACAATTTGCACAGGCATATTAACATGTTTCTGACACTGGATTTATATTCCATAGGGTCTTACCTATCCATTGAGACGAAGATTATGTATATTGACCTGAAAAGTACAGTTATTGTTGATTTATTTGGGTAGGTCTGTTCAGGTGAACTAAACCTCCAAAAACCCTAGCGTTCAAGAGGTTAATGAAAAGATAAATCCTGTTTAAATGTTTTGCACTTTGAGGTACATCCATTGTTTCCTACCTCAGCCTGGTTGCTACCTCAGATAGTTTAAAAAAGACCATTCAAGCAAGTTTTTCCTTATGTTTTTATACTGTAGGAGTGAAAGCTGCAGCTGGATACGAGCATGGACCGAATGGATGGCTACAGTGCCAGTATTCGGGGGGTAATAGCTCACAGCAACATTGGAAAAAAAAAAACTATGAACTAGTTCATTTTTATAACTGCGAACTTTATTAAAACATTTGAATTATGAACTATTAACTGAACTGGTTCATTTTAAAATGTGTGAACTGAACTTTTGAACTAGTTCATGTACAAACTGAATTGTCCCAATACTGCCTAGGTTGTCTCTAAGAATATAAATGTATTATCGTGGGGCAATTTTTTCATTTACTTTGGTTTGTGACTTTATGCAGTTTCTCTAAAAATATTGCCAAGATTTAAGGTGTTAATAGACAGTAAATCACACTTTTGCACAGCTGGACTGAAAGAAAAGATTACAGTCAAATTCCATTTCTGAAAAAAAGAAAAGTCAAACACGAAGGTACACAGACATATTGGAGAGCATTTGGGTTCAATGTCTTGGATACTTTGACGACTGGACTGGGAAAGCTGGAGATTGAGCAGACCACTTCCACCTAAAGGAGGACCACTTTACCTCTCGTTCTTGTGTTCTTGTGTCATTATTATTGTTTAGGAAAGTTTTTACCCATTGGCTTTCAATCATCTTCTTTACAGACATTAAAGGTTGAAACTATCTTTGTAAGCTTTAAAGAAATGCATTTAGTGTATGTTGTTTAAAATACTTCCCGCATTGGAAACAGCTTTTTTTTTTTTACATTTCCTGACATTCAACATCTCATGGCTGTATTTGGAAAAAAAAATATATATTTTTTTTGTTTCAATAAATTTAATCTCTGATATCATGGCAAGTATGCACACTGTGCAGACATGTTTGTGTAAAATCATGGGTCAATTGACATTCTTCTTTTTTCCCTCATATGTAGCCTTTTCCAGTTCCTTTGAATCTTTAATTCGCTGGTTTTTGGTTTTTGCATTTTTGGCAGTTATGATGGTTTAATGCAACATTACCACAGGACAACTGTAGAAGGCTTTTAAGTCAACAACTTGTTCATAGTATACAGATCAAGATAGTCTGGGGGATTTCACTAGAATCTATCGAGTATTAGAAGCAGAAGAACTGTTCCCAAGCTTGGTCTCTCTGCCAGGGTCCTGGGAGCTTAAGGGTCCTACGCAGTATCTGACCTGTTTCTAGCACATATATCAAATCAAATCAAACTCTCTTTTTAAAGCGCTTTTCATGCTCGAGGAAACAAAAAGTGCTTTACATGAAAAAAAAAAAAAAGGAATTCATGCATATAAAAATAAAACAAGCCTTTACACACATCAAAATAGACAACATAGAAATGAATAATAATTTAAAAAAAAAAAAAACAAAGTCTTTCACACACAGTCTCACGTACACACCCATCTCATTCTGCACAAACATGACTCCCCACTCTGTCTCCAAACTGAAATGTATACAATATTAAAATCTGGCTTGATGCTGCTGTGAAGAAACACACACATATATATATATTATATATATATATATATATTATATATATAATATATATATGCCATAATAACTTACAAGAAACTAAAGTCCTCCAGTGTGAAAACAATATTTCATCAGAAACTTTGAGATGCCCTTTTGTTAGTGAACAAAAGCTGGACTTTATTTATGATATACTTGGGTTTGACCTCAGAGTGGAGAACAGTGCCTAATTCATATTTCACAGTTAATACCTTGACAGTGGAGTTCTATGGATTCCCAGTTTATGTTGTGTTGTCCCCAAACAATCACTACAGCAGTATTTACAGAGAAATAAAGATAGCCAGAAAAGAAGTTACCGGTATCTGAAGAAACAGAGACCGATAGAAATGATAAGAGGTGAAGAGAGCGAGGGAGACGGAGAGAGGTGCACTGACTCATCAGAGAGCCCATTATCTCTGTGGAAGAAAAGGGGAGTAGATTGAACAACAACACACAGCAGCACAAGGGATGAAAATATCAGATTCACCACCTCCCCTGTGTGGGTGGCTAACAATCACAGGTCAAGGAGAGGGTCAGGGCAAACATGTCATTAGAAAGAGATGGGCTGGCTGTTTTAACAGGTAATCATCCCTCATCCTGGGTGTACTCTGAACAGAGAGTCATCACTGTTCCTCCACTTTAATGCAATCAGATGTCAAACAGTGAAAGGGGGAAATATGGATTCATTCAGAGAGGTTTGGTTATAATGTTTTCCATTTCCAATTCACCAGAGACTGTCTCTGTTCCGCTTTACCCCACTGAGCATCTGTATTTCAAAAGACGTCTAAAAGAAATTCAAAAAGGTCCGTCGACATCTAGTTTTGTTTTTTTGTTGTGTTTTTTTTTAATCAACATTTTAAAGACAATTAAGTGTTCACATTGAGCCATTTTAATCAGCATGGACAGCATGAATAAAAATAAGCAAACATCTCAATGTGATAATATTTTGGAACCTGATTTATCATAATCAATCCACAGCTATCAGCTTATTTAACACCTTAAATAAAAAACACATTTACATCAAAACGTGTAGTTTTTCCACGAGGCAAATAAGGTAAAAAACTAAATGAATGTGGGGTTTGCCAATGACTGTATGAAGACAGTCATTTAAAACAGTGATTCTATACTGGTGGGCAGTGACCCATAAGTGGGTTGTGGACCTGTTTTTAGTGGGTTGCGAGCCTTTACCTGGGCAAAATGTTGTAAGAAGCTAAAAACACCTCCAGTTTTAGGGGAACAGGAGGGGACAGAAAAAAAAGGAGAGTATGACATTCCCCAAGCACCACTCAGCCTCCCTTCATAGCCCTACACCCCGCCTGCCCCCAGGCCATACCCTAAGTCCTGGGGTGAGAACCAGATACCAAGGAATGCGCCAACCCATTCCGTGGCAGCACACCCAGGCCGGCCCAGAACCCCTGGCACTAACCGACCCCTTCACCTCCAAGAGAAGGGGCCACTCCCGGGCACCACAGCCCAGAACCCCCACCCATCCCACCCCAGAACAATCCGGCCACCTGGCCAAGGGCAATGCCCACTGACCTAGACTCCACCAGTGGCCATGCCCCAGCATCACAAGGTGACCCCATCCACTAACCCACCCCCCCACAGCCCCACAGGGCCATCAAGACATTTGATATGTACTATTAAAGTTCATGGATGAAAGTTATTGTCTGCATTGGTGTTTATATTTTATTTTTACATGTCCAGTAGGTTTTATGCTTCTAAAAACTACCTATGTGCTGTATTAGCTGTAAATGTAATGGGTGGCTCAGAGGGTAGAGTGGTTGTCTTTGTGGTCGGTTTGATCCTTGGCCTGTCAAGCCCATGTCAAGGTGTCCCTGAGCAAAACACCAAACCCCAAAATTGCTCCTGATTGGTCGTGGTTGAGCACCTTGCATGGCAGCTTCCGCCATCAGTGTGTGAATGGTTGAATGTAATGTATATTGTAAAGCACTTTGAGTAAAAGCGCTATATAAATTTATCATTTAATCCTGAAAGGCACATAGCCTAGTTTAATCATTTGTATTATTAACTACATTAAATCTTATTCCCCTGTGTAATTAAATGAAAATAGTAAATAATAAATAATAAAGTAGAAGTGGGTAGAAGAAGTGAAAGCAGTCAAAGAACATTTAAAAGTTGCAGTAGAAGAATTTAATGTTGTAACAACAATATCCACATCCATGGCAATTTCATATTTGACTTCAAACTTTGTGCGTGGCAGGGTGGGGTCTTGCACGCAGCAGTGTCCGTGTGTCACATATGGCGGTGGAGGTGACGATCCAAATGCAGACAGTCAAGGCAGGAGGCAGAACAGTGCAGGTGACAAGTGATTTTATTTTCTTAAACTCAGTGAACCACACACAACAGGGATAAACCAAAATAAGGATCTGATAAGAAGTAACTAAAAACCCAGGACTTAAATACACAGACTGATAAATTAAACACAGGTGACATGCATGAGTAATCAGACAAGGTGCACTAACGAACAGAAACCAAAGAAACACAAAACTAAGCCTGAACACCAAAAAACCAAGAACAAAAACTAGAAACATGACCAAAGCTAAAACACAAAGTCAGAACCCGAAACCATAAACCATGTCTTTAAATGCCACACATGTTGTGTACATTTATTCTCTCACTGCCTTAATCAGCTGGTGTGTCCAGAACAAACTGCAAGATGTCCCAAACTATAGACAGAAATTCCTGATTAGCATCAAAAAATAACTTGGCTCTAAAAAAGTCAGAGGTTTTGCTGATACTCCAAATAAAGCTTTGACATATGCACACAATGACTATGATGCTATAAGACAAGTCCAACTTCACCATAGTTATCTGAACCAGGCGGACGTGCCAGTTCCATCTGTGACAGATAGGAGAGTGCATACAAAACACTGCTCAAACAAACTGAATTTAAGCAGCGTCTCATGTCATATTTGTCACAACAGCTATGAAAAAAAACCTTGAATGTGATTTTATGAACTTATCTACAAGGAAATTCAAGTTATCTCAACCTAAGCCACAATATGTAGTCTCAGTCTGAAGGAGTCCTCTGAAATATTTCAGTTTTTCTTGCAGGTGTCTTTATCTGCCATCATCACCAAGTTTAAATTGTTTCTTTCAGTGGTGACTTTATTTCATGCTTAGCTTGTCTTCTGAAGAACACATTTTACAGATAAAACATCAGCGTGCTTTCGCCTTGACTTTCTGGATCTCTGATAGAATTACTGTTACTCTGAATAACTACCACAAAAGCATTGTCAACACCTTTGTGTTGAGCATGACGCTGTGTCAGTTCAATCTGCTGAGCTGATTAATGAGAGATCTCTGCCAGATGACAGACACGCTGCTATGAAAATGTTTAAATTAACGAAAGCAGCTCAGACAGGCAGTCCTTCATCTCTCAGTTTTATATGGACATTTCCAAGTGCTGTTAAAACTCATCTGCTGGCTGATTAGTTTAATTTACCTCATTTATTTTTTCATTGTTTCTGCGGAATTATGGTCGGTTAAAAGCAATATCTGTGAATATCATTGCAAGAAAAACTGACATTACAGTTGTTAAATACATGAGTAAAGCTTGTTGCTCATTTTCAAAATGAGCTCTGTGGTGTAGATAAAATATACCCAATTACACTGTGTATAAACCTGATTTCCAATCTCATTTTAAGCCATGAATGCAGACACTTCCCTAATTGGTCATTTGCATATAAAAAAAATGTTTGCAAATAAATAAGTATGATGATGAAAGCAACAGTAGAGAAGAAGCAACGTTTTCCAGATGTGAAATTCAAATACTCTTCAATGAACTGGAGATAATTCAATCTGTTTTGTTTGATGTTTTGTGTTCAGAATGACTGAAAAAAATGCTAAATGGGAAAGAAAAGATTTCAACTTTAAGTTTGGAGCAAAAAGAAAAGAAATGGACAGATTTAACTGCTCTATCTGCAGCAGATGGACAGACTAAATGAAGAGGAAGAGACAGATATATTGAGGTATCATAAGTAGATTATGGTATGTCAGCATCTGAAACTTTAAAGCAAGATGAAATTCCTATACCCCAAAAAATCTTGAAGTTGCACTGTACAACTTTCTGACCTTAAAAATATGTGTGTTTTTATTTGTTTTGTAAGGGACATTTATTATGTGCATTCCCAAAGCCATCGTTGCCCAGCAGCATCCCAAGGCTGAGAAGCTCAGAGTACAGGCAGGATGCAAGATGGATGTGAATTAGTCATTGTTAGGGATAACTAATGGCCCTTTTCCACCAAAGACGAACCGGTACCTGTTCGGTTTTTCACAAACGGAGCAAAGTCAGTTCTGACTGAATATGCCTGCCTGGAGGAGAAGAAAGGAGGAAGTACTCCATCTACTGCCTGTGGGCGTCTGATGCATCAAAAAAACAGTGTTAACATGGCTTCCTCATTGCACGTCTGTTATCCCTGTCTCATCATTTAATTGTTTAATAAAGGACATGAGTGAATATTTATTTTCTGTCGTTGATATAAATGATGAAGAGGGGTTATTAGGTAACATTAGTTTAGGTAACAGAATTATGGTGCAAAAAGCAACTCAATGGGAACGGAACGTATGAGGGAAGGGGTGCTTGTGCAACGGGGATAGTGATTGTGTTAGTGATTTTATTTGGTGTATTAAATTATTTAAAAACAGCTATATAAAGAAAGGGAAATAAAGCTTACCTGTGATGTTGAAGGCATCGCTCGCTCTGTTCTCACACTCTCATTACTCCGAGCTCGTTCAGCAGTTACCCATGGCAATGGTGTCACATGCAGAGGTTTTTTTCCTAAAATCTCCAAAACCTAAATGCGATCCAATATAAGCTAATGCTGATATGATGCTTTCCCTAAATTTGTTTTTTAAAATGTAATGTTGCACAATTGCTAGCAGAATCTCCTCCTCTCAAAAACCCACAATCTCCTAAGCGTTTGGAACCTCTTTTAAATTAGTGATGTGTCGGTCACGAACGATTCGTTCAGTATGAACTGATCCTTTATATGACTCGGGAGTAACGGGTCCTCTCAGTGAGCCATTCATTCATTTTCATGCGGTACCTCCTCTCGCCACATGGCAGGCAGCTGCATAAACTCAGTCAGTAGGTCAGGACAGGAAACAGAAATGATTCGTTCAGGACTCGCTCAGGTCCGTCCTCAGGTCCTCGTTCTTTTGTCACGTGACAGCCAGGCTGCTCAGGCTGTGTGGCGAGCAGCAAGTCGGGCTGCACGGTCTCGTTCTCGTTCTCGGTCTCGTTCTCGTTCATCATTCAGGCTGTTTGGCGAGCAGTACGTTCGCTCTCGGATTGGTCTCTCTAATTCTTCTCTCTGTCACGTGACAGGCAACTCGGCCTCTGAACGGGTCTTCCTTCGTTCGTTCACAGCTCAAGCCGTATCAAGCTCAGCAGTACGTTCACTCTCGGCTCGGTCTCTTGTTCATTTGTCACGTGATAGCTACCGAGTCACTGTTGCGCTGTTAAACAATGGCAGGGAGGATGTAGGACACAAATCACTTTATTGTGGTGTGTATTTGCTTCCCTACGTTTTCACATGGTTTGAATTGCTTGTGGCATTACCAGTAGTTTTGTTGCCTTCAGTATTTACTGCTTGAGAATCGCAGACTTTTTTACAACCCCACCTGCTGTAAAAATGAACGACATGATTCGTTCAAGATTCGTTCACTTTACTGTTCGAGAGTAAAAGACCTGGGTTAGTGAAAAGAGTCGAACTTCGCATCACTATTTTAAATCATTAAGAGACTGACAAGGCCGGCCCCTTCGAAGTTCCCGCATGCTGCTTGATGACGTAATGAAACCTCGGTTGGTATGGACACGTAACGTTTGGCATGCTCAATCAATGCTCAGAAACAATGCTTGCAACACTTCCGTGTCACATGCTCGACACGTAATAAAGCAGATCAGCTCGACCATGACAACCCTAGAGCCGATACACAGGTAAATATCACATGATCCCATAATCTCAGGAGTCAGGAGAACTGAGGGATAACCCCCAAATTCACCTTAAAAACAACATGATGCTCTAGAAAGCAGTAAAGCCCAAGATAGTTTTTCATAGGAAGAGTGAATACTGCACTATAAAACCCTTTTCATCTTCATAGAAATTAGCAGGACATTTAGGAATTATTTAAGCAAAGACAGTTTTTTGTTTCTTTGTTTTTTGTTTTTCCTTCTTCTTCAGCTGGAATAAAATCACAAAACAGCATAAGTAAGGCATGATTTATGATCTTGGGATTTCTCTTCTTTGTAAGCTATCAGCCAAAGAGTAGCAAAGTTTTGGTCCCACAGTGATGAGACAGACATCTTTGTAAAATTTCAAGCAAAAAGTATCTGTATCTGTAATACTTTCCATGGACTTACTTGCAGCATCACCCAGCCCAACTTATTACAAACATTTATTGATTTTGCCTTTAAGTATTGATTTTAATCATAATATAACACAGTATAAAGATTTTTGTCAAATAATTTATTAAAATAATTAATTTATTAAAAATATATTAACTAATTGAATGTCAGAACAGAAATTTAAATTTAACGTTGTTTATGTTTAGAAACAATACAAAGTAACATTAGTGATGTAACGAAATAATAAAATAACTTATTTTATCAAGCACAATTGTTTAGGAAAAATAAAGCCATTCAGTGTAAATGTACCATGGTTGGCTCTCATTCACATTCTTTGTCTTTTTGCCCCCAAAACACTGAGAAAAATATTGATCTCATCACGCTGATATCAAACGATAATGATACTAGCCTTCAATACTATCGGTGTTTGGATCAATCTGCCCTAGTAATCAGCAGGGTGTGTCTTTTTATATGACACCCTGTTTGTGTGGTTTGTTTAAAGTGTAGAAGTTCTAAAGTGGATAGTGTTGTTCATCTTTTATTTTTAATCCCCATATAATTAATTGGGGTCTGAGCTGTGTTTTGTTTGGGCGGCAATGCTTGGAAGAGTCTTTTAGCTGTGGGTGTCCTTATCATTTTGCTGCAAGTTTGGATTTGTGCTTCCTAGAGTGTGCAAAGCTTATTTATTTCATGCTGCCCTCTTGTCAATAAAAGGTTAAATGTCAGTGGATCAATATTCCTATCTATGGGCCTTCTTAAACTGAATGATGAAAATTAACCAAATGAAAATCCTTTTCTCTTTTCTTCTGCCTGAGATGTTTAAGAAATTGTTTTTCTGGCCCCAGTGCAAACTGCAATGTAAAGAGACACCACAAAACTAACAAGTCTGGGGAAGCATCAGGTCGCGGGGGCAGCTGCCTAAGCAGGGAAGCACAGACACCCTCTCCCCGGCCACATTCGCCAGCTCGTCCAGGGGGATTCCAAGGTGTTCCAAGGCCAGCCGAGAGATGTAGTCCCTCCAGTGTGTCCTGGGTCTTCCTTGGGGTCTCTTCCCAGTGGGACATGCCCAGAACACCTCACCAGCAAGGCATCCAGGAGACATCCTAACCAGATGCCCAAGCTACCTCATCTGGCTCCCCTCGATGCAGAGGAGCAGTGACTTTATTCTGAGCCTCTTCTGGATCACTGAGGTTGTCACCCAATCTCTAAATGAGAGCCCATACATCCTGCGGAGAAAACTCATTATGGCCGTGTGGCAGAGTTCTTCATCAACCAATAAAACAGACTCTGTGGCTTTTGAATTTGTTGGTGATGTATTGTGATAGTGGTTCTCAAACTGTGCTGAACAGTGCCAAACTGTCCAAAACTTCATTGCAAGGAGTGTCTACTTATTTACAAGAATGAAAAGAAATAACAAAAACCACATATACCCTTTGATTTTCCTTAGATCAGCCAAATATTGCCACCAAAATGAGCCACTGCACTTCCCACTGTCCCCTTTTTATACTCTAAGCCCCCCACCTTAGACTTAATTTTTTGCCACGGGTGACCTAACGGGCATAAAGCCCCCAACAATCCTCAGTAAATACATAATGTGGGCCACAACATGGATCTGTAAATGTTTCTAAAGGCTGGATGTTGTCCCAGAGATGCATTCATCTTGGTTCACAATGTTCCACAGCTGTACAGTAACAGAGTGAAGCGTCGGTTAGCTTCTGCGCTCGTTGTTAATGAGGTCTGGTAGAAAATTTGTGGAGTAATGTGAACGATAAACAGAATATCACTAACAAGTGTGATGTGTGATGATTTTGGAAGTGTGATGATGCACAGCCCAATGAGAAGTTTTATTCAATGAAATTTCATCCTCCTAAAGAAATCAGATAAACACAGATGGTGAAAGAGAAACAATGGGTGCGAAAGACTAAGATTCTGGCTTTAAAAGGCAGTTTCTGAAAAGAACGTGCTTTTTTTTTTTGTGTTTTTTTTTTTTATTGCTGAAAATGTTAAGTAATAAAATTAATAAAGGAAAGTGAACAAAGTGTAATGGGAAAGAGTATAAGTCAGATATTTGAGTAGTAAAGAGGAGTGATGTTGGGAAGTAGTAAAATGATTTTCAGTCTGATTTGAAGTCCTGAAGTGGTTGGCTGGACTGAGGCTTCCCTAAGGCAACAACACATCTGTTCATTTTAGCAATTGCCCTCCAGTCAACACCATTTGGCAACAGCTGCATATTGATTTATTTTTCAGAAAATTCTATTTATTTCAGAATCAGCTTTTTGCAGTACAGCAACAAAACTTTAACCCATATATGCTTATTTATGAGGAACAGCAAAAATGTTTCGGGGTCAGTTTGATCCTGGGCCTGTTTAGTTATCCAAAAGTATCAGAAACCAGAAAAAACCCCAGTTAACATGTTTATATTATATTGTTAACTCAGTTACTAACCACTTCAGTCAGCATTTAGTGCAATGTTATTTGTACCAGATCTCAAGGAGGATGGTTAAAGGAACATAATTCACTAATTTTTCATACATAATGCATTTTAAATTCTTTAAATGTAAATTTGAAAGATCTACATTTAAAATACAATAGTTTCACATGACTGATATTTTTTAAAAAGGTGTTTTACATTTTGATTTTCATTGTGGCAACATTTTTATCTTTATATTGAAATGAACATGGCCAACTTAAGAGTTTATGTCCAATACTCACTGCCATAGCTGGCCAAGGCACTGTTATTTTTTTCTGCAAATAGCTTTGCCTGATGTATATTTAGGGATGAAGACGTTTGCATTTCACCAATTTTGGTTGTGAATATACCGCTTGGAAAATAATAGTAGTTTCCTCATCTGTGACCTGTCCAGGGTGTACCCTGCTTCTCTCATAGTATTTGTTAGTGTAAACTGTAGCTTGGTCACAACCCTAAATTGAAATAAGTGGTTAGGAAAATGTAGGATATATGGATTTCCTCTTTTGGTTCTTAATTAAATCATATTTGTTTTTTAACCATCAGATAATTTGAATGAAACCCACTGACATTTGGATAGTTTCATTAAGTGATTGAAAAGATCATTTACTGGTAATACTGGTAAGACGTATAGTAGGTGCTTGCATTGAATGGGTTCCCAATTCAGAGCTTCTCATTTGACTGAACAGACATTATCAGTGGTTATAAGCTCATTCATATAAAATAATGATTAAATAATAAATAATGATAAATAATGATGTTACAATTTAGCCATGACACGGGTTGTGTGGAAAGTGGACCCAAATGCAGGCTGATGAGGCAGGTGCAGGAAACCAAGGTTTAATAAAAACAAAAGCAGAACAGGACTAGGAAAACTGAAACAGAGACATGGACAATAACAGGAAACAATGACTATATGGCAAAGAGTGTATGAAACCAGGGGGTACAGGGTGTGCAGAATTATTAGGCAAGTTGTATTTTTGAGGATTAATTTTATTATAGAACAACAACTATGTTCGCAATGAACACAAAAGACTCATAAATATCAAAGCTGAATATTTTTGGAAGTTGGAGTGGGGCTTTATTTAGTTTTAGTATCTTAGGAGGATATCTGTGTGTGCAGGTGACTATTACTGTGCATAATTATTAGGCAACTTAACAAAAACCAAATATATACCCACTTCACTTATTTATTTTCACCAGGGAAACCAATATAACAACTCAAAATTTACAAATATACATTTCCGGCATTCAAAAACAAGACAAAAACAAATCAGTGACCAATATAACCACCTTTCTTTGCGAGGACACTCAAAAGCCTGCCATCCATAGATTCTGTCAGTGTCTTGATCTGTTCTTGATCCACATTGCGTGCAGCAGCAACCACAGCCTCCCAGACACTGTTCAGAGAGGTGTACTGTTTTCCCTCCCTGTAGATCTCACATTTGATGAGGGACCACAGGTTCTCTATGGGGTTAAGATCAGGTGAACAAGGAGGCCATGTCATTATTTTTTCTTCTTTTAGACCTTTTCTGGCCAGCCACGCAGTGGAGTACTTGGATGCGTGTGATGGAGCATTGTCCTGCATGAAAACCATGTTTTTCTTGAACGATGCTGACTTCTTCCTGTACCACTGCTTGAAGAAGGTGTCTTCCAGAAACTGGCAGTAGGACTGGGAGTTGAGCTTGACTCCATCCTCAACCCGAAAAGGTCCCACAAGCTCATCTTTGATGATACCAGCCCATACCAGTATCCCACCTTCACCTTGCTGGCGTCTGAGTCGGAGTGGAGCTCTCTGCCCTGTACTGATCCAGCCACGGGCCCATCCATCTGGCCCATCAAGACTCACTCTCATTTCATCAGTCCATAAAACCTTAGAAAAATCAGTCTTATGATATGTCTTGGCCCAGTCTTGACGTTTTATCTTGTGTGTCTTGTTCAGTGGTGGTCGTTTGTCAGCCTTCCTTACCTTGGCCATGTCCCTGAGTATTGCACACCTTGTGCTTCTTGGCACTCCAGTGATGTTGCAGCTCTGAAATATGGCAAAACTAGTGGCCAATGGCATCTTGGCAGCTTTACGCTTGATTTTCCTCAGTTCATGGGCAGTTATTTTGCGCCTTGTTTTTTCAACACGCTTAACCCTGTTGACTATTTTGAATGAAACGCTTGATTGTTCGATGATCACTCCTCAAAAGCTTGGCAATTTTAAGAGTGCTGCATCCCTCTGCAAGACATCTCACTATTTTTGACTTTTCAGAGTCCATCAAATCTCTCTTCTGACCCATTTTGCCAAAGGAATGGAAGTTGCCTAATAATTATGCACACCTGATATAGTCAGTGTTGATGTCATTAGACCACACCCCTTCTCATTACAGAGATGTACATCACCTGATATGCTTAATTGGTAGTAGGCTTTCAAGCCTGTACCGGTTGGAGTAGAACAACATGCATAAAGAGGATGATGTGATCAAAATACTCATTTGCCTAATAATTCTGCACACACTGTATATATACTGAGGATAACTAACAAGCAGTAGGTGAAGGAAATGAGCAAATTAAAGCAGTTGTGTTGATGAACAGGAAGCAAAACAGAATTCAAGAAGAAGGGAAAAGACTACAAATATAACAGAAACCCAAAACATAAGACTCAAAGACAATGGAAACCAAGGAACAAGAAAAAAAAAAAAAAAAGAAAAAAAAAGAAGCAGAAGAGCATAGCATAAACCCCATGAGCCATGGAAATCCATATTGCTGATCAGCAGCACTGATACAAGAAGACTCCCAGGTAGCAGTCAGGTCTGGGCCAGATCTGGCATCACGCCGGCACTTCTGGCCAACTGCTAGCATCGGAAGTGGTATGTCAACCAAATGCAGGCCAGGTCTGGCCCTGATGGTACTGTTTATACAATGGCATGCCATATGTGGCTCAATTGTGGTTTGGTTTTTGCGGCCCAGATCTGTTCATGCCATATGTGGGCCAATTGTCTTATCTGCCTCATATGTGCAAATGTGTTGTGTGAACCACAAAAAAAATTGTAATATTTACTTTTAAAATGTATTTCTACCTTTATTGTCTCACACACCACCACCCTGCTCCTAATTCAATTTAGTTTTTCAGTGTATAACAAACTCATAAATCCACATCACATGCTTCAACACTGACAGAAAACCTCTTTTTCTCAGAATTCAATTGGTAATAATTAAAACATTAATCTTACCTATTACTGAATTACGCAGCTATTTTGCATTTGTGTGTTTGAGAAATTAAATCTGTCACCATTTTGCAGACTGTTGGGATGCTAATGCCTCCCTGACAATCAACCAATAAAAGTACAGAATGGCCATTCACTTGACAACCAACTAACTAACTAACCAGTTTGTCCAATACTGTCATTGGCTATTGCTCAACATCTGAACTATTTTCTATCCTCTCATTGGCTCAAGATACTTGCGAACAGGGTTGCCAACCAGATGCTTTTCCAGACGCTCTGCCAGACTTTAGACTAATTTTACTGGTTTTAACAGTTTTACCTGTTTTAATAATTTCAAGCCACATTAATGTCACAGTTGATCAGAAAAGGATAAAAGGTAAAGTTTTTTAATATTAACTTTAAAGACTGGCTGCTCAAAAATGTGAATAAATATGATGATAACAATTTTGTTTTTTGTATTGGTCTGTAGGGCGACAGCTTGACAAGAGGAAGAAGTGGGATGAGGAGGAGATTGCTGTTGTGGAACGGCACATGATGTCCTTTATCACAACATGCCGGGTTCCTGGTAAAAGCGACTGCGATAAGTGTATGAACTTGACAAAAACAACTCTTAGAAACAGAAAATGTGGTGTCAGTGTTTTAGGCCACATAGTTTCCTGTAGTTCCATTGCAAAATAAAAGGACTGTTTTTCCTTTTTGTTTAATGAGTTTTGTTTTAATGTTACATTTTAACATTTAACATTTTGTTTTGTTCATTTTCTGTGTGTTATTGCAGGGCTGTCAAGATATTAAAAAATAGCCCTTGACCCACGGTGTCTGTCTGTCACTTAGGATGACTTGTTGTAATTGTGTTGCAGCTTAGTCTTACTTTAAAAATTATATTTTGACTTAATATCACACTCTTCATTTCAGACAACATTAGCATTCTGGAAATTAACTTCTGTCATTATTTCAACTCAAATATTGCAATGATTCTAAAGTCTTCTTTTTAACAAAATATTTAGTTTATTATTCTCTTTCAATGAATATTAACTTATGAACAAAGCTTACAAATGATATGTTCCTTTAAATATATTTTTAACACTATCAGTGTTTAAGGTCTCGACAAAGTAAGTAACACTTGAGTGTGTGTCAAGTGGTCCAAAGGAAGATAGAAAAATCTGTAAGTGTGGATATGGTTACCCGACAAAGCACCAAAAACTTGATAAGTCCCCGGGAAGCTGTGCCTGGTTGGGTGAGGATCTCCACTTTGTCTGATTGACAATTTGAAGTGATGTCTGTGTTTTTGACTGCTCCAGTATGATGCCTGATTTTTTTCAATGCTGTAGTACCTTCAGAAAGGCTGGTTCCCACATTGCATGTCCTTGTCTTGTGTCCCTACAATGTGGGATAGACTAGGCTGTGTATGCGTGTGTGTGTGATTGTGTGTGAAAGAGACTACTATGAGGTGTGTTTTACTTTTCTGTTATGTACTCTAGTTTCTGAAGGCTTTTAATTTTTTTTTTAATATGCCTATTTTGTTTTTATTATGTAAAGCACTTTGTGTTGCTTTCTGCATGAAAACTGATCTATAAATAAAAATTGATTTGATTTATTTAATCTGCACTGTAGTATTAAAAAATTACTTGATATCTTAAGATGCAGTCCATTTGAGTGAGGAAGCAGGAATTTCCCTCTTTGCTAGAACTGTCACCCACTCAGTGTAACGTACAATTGCTAACGGAGCCCTGCAGTGAGTAAATTATTGCTTTTTTGTATTTTGAGTTGTAGCAGGTCCATGGACATAGTTAGTCTCTATACAGAAGTTCTGTTTATATGTATATAAATCATATTGGTGTAATTACCGGGTTATAAGACAGAAGCAAAGCTTACTCAATGGACTAGTTGCATGGGATGTTTAGTAATAGCTATGAGGTTGTTTTTTTTGTTTTTTTTTTTATTATTACGGCTTTATTTGTAAAGCGAGAAAACTGCACTTAGGTTACGAAATATGTAGCCTAATATTGTAAAAATACTACACATGTACAGCTTGACTCCCTATTCTCGCTCGCTTTGGGACCAGGGGAACACACATCCTCAATATCATGGACATTGCTCACATTTATTTTGGAAAGATCTTGAAAAAACCTCAAAAGAAACCCACTCTGGTTCAAATAGTCCATAGCTAATTTTGATCTGATTAGGTATAGACATTTTCAAAGACAACAAGCTGCCTTTGATTTATATGTAAAATATATATGTGGAATTTGTTGTTTACTATTATTTTTTTCACTTGTTTATCATGACATTACCTAAATATGTTTTCTTTTAATTAAATTGTAGGGCTGTGCAGGCCAGTGTAAAGACAAAGAATGTGTAAGGTACAGTACAATCATTGATCATGATTCCAAATCATTAAAATGGGTACAGACATCTGTAATCTAATGCAGTGGTTTCCAAACTGGGGTCAGTGGGTCAACAGCAAAGGTATCATCAAAATCAATTGAACCACTTTAACTCTATTTTATACTTTGGATAATCAATAATGACCAGATCTTTAAGCTAACAGCATATCACATTGGATGCTTTGTGATCTTGTAGATTTGCTATTTCTTTTTCAATTGTTGTATCATTTGAATTAATCTTGAATTTTCCTTCCTTTTGGGACTGTGTTACGGATTTTGACTAAGCAGAACAGGGGTGTAAGTGATATGGAGGGGAACTGGGTTTACAATGAGCAGAGCAATATGAAAAGAAGAGCACTGAAAAGGGTACAAAAACTTGTGGACTCATTAGAAAATGAGCAGGAAAATGAAAAATGTGATAGACACATGGAGGTAGGCTCAAAGATTAAGGCATCAGGTGGATATGAAGAGATGCACACCTATAGTGATGAAGAGTGCTTAGTCTAACTATGGAGGCAGAATATAGGTTTGATGATTCTGATAAGATGAACAATTGGAAAACTGAGACTTTAGCAGGTGGAATATTTCACTATTTTGATATACTGTACACATTTCACAGGATTCTGGATAATGCATGGTCTGTTTTCCCTGATAGACACGCCTTAGACTGCAGCTGAATTTTGATGGTCTTCCACTTTACAGAGCACAGGGATTCAGTTTTGACCAATACTTGGCATGTTGCAGGGGCACAGTAAGAACCCAGTGGTGATTGGCCTTTTTTGTGGCAATTCTAAACCTAATTCGGAATATTTGCAGCATCTGGCAAATGAATTAAAAACGCTGAGTAGCGGTTTTGTCTTTAAGGGAATCTGTATTGAATGTCAGCTCTGTTGTGTGTGCTACACCAGCCCGAGCCTTTATCAGAGCTGTTAAATCACATACTGCAGATCATGGATGCGACAAGTGCCATCACAGTGGTGTTTGAGTGGGTAGCGGGTTGACATTCCCTGAGGTCAGTGAAAGGTGCAGGACTGACAAATGTTTTAAACAAGCCACTGATGAGGACCACCACCTTGAACACTCACCTTTATCCAACCTTGATATTGACATGGTTCCTACCTTCCCTTATGATTACATGCACTTGGTGTGCTTGGGGGTAATGAGACGTTTGCTTGTGGTTGGGCCCTCCTGGCCCATTGTGTTCTCGTATGCCATCTACTCAGGCTTCTTTCATTTAAGAGAGACTGCTTGCTTTGAAGGATTATGTCATCAGTTTGCCAGAAGACCACGTACACTGACAGAAAGAAACAGATGGAAGCCAACTGAACTACACCAGTTTTTGTTGTATACTGGTCCTGTTGTATTGAAGGATGTGTTTAAGACTCAAATCTACGACAATTTCATGCATTTCTCTGTTGGTGTGTACATTTTAGTGAGCTCAAAATATTGTTTGAGAATGAATGACTTTGGAAACTCTGGTTTCATTTGTTGAACACCTTGGCTGTCTTTATAGAGGTGTTCTCCATTGAAGGGATAACTTTCAAACTTTTAATGAGAAATCCATGCACCAAAATTAGGAACAAAGTAGTTTTGGTTGAAAATGTTATTGATGGAGGAATAGAATACATTGCAGGCAAAGAATACAGATGCAAGGAATCATTCTTTGTATATCCATTTGATTCCAAGGAGTTAGGAATATACAAAGTTTCAAACTTGTCCATGAAAGTTAAGTACTTTCAGATGGAGGAAAGTGTAAAAAAGCACATCAGATTTCCATATCATGATGACTTTGTTGTTTTCCCCTCATACATTTGAATGAATATCTCTACCAAGGTCACTGAATCCCCCTTCCCCAACTAGGGCCCATGTAAATGGCAGGTTTGAGTGCACATTCTTTGCAGCTCCAGGTGACCTACGGTTTTTTATTACAGCCAAAATAATTTGATCATGCATATCAGATCAATGAAGGCAAATATCTCTGTCCTCTCACACATAAATCCAGCAACAACAATTTTTTTTTAAAACATAAACTGATTACAAAAAAAAATAAAAAATAAAAATCATATTCAAGTTTACCAGCAAGTTAGTGAACCTTCATTACTGTTATCCTTGGATCTGTATTCAGGTCGGCATGATTGGATCACATAACTTCTCAGAGCTCTAACAACAAAACTAGGTCACCTGCATTAAGTAGCAAACAGTCATGATCTCTGCAGTATCAGTCATGTTAAACATTAACCGGTATGCAGGAGGTTTGCGTGATCAGCCAATGCCAGGAAGCAGTCCTCAGTTTTCACTGTGAGTTAATTGTGGTGTGAAATGATGAGTAACAGCTGGAAACTGTCACAAATGGCAGCAGAGGTGAGGACCCAAATGCTGTGGACTAAGGTTTATGCTGAACTCAAAACAAGAACTAAGACACGACATGGGTAAACACAATAAGGATCTATCAAGGACAACTGAAAACCAAGGGCATATATACGCAGAGGGAGTAATGAGGAACAGGTTAAGTGAATGAGTAATTAGACCAGGTGATCTAATGAGCCAGAAACTGAAACCACAGAGCACATGAGGGAAATCTGAACTTAACATGACAAAACCGAAAATCCAAACCATGATCTTAAAACGGAAACTAAACATGACAAAAACCAGAACTATAAACCAAAATCTAACTAAAAAACGACATACATGATCATGACACAAACACAGCCCATGATCATGACAGAAACTGAATTTGAACACAGTGGATGGAGTGTAAAGTTTTAAATGCAAAGATTCAGCAGCAGCATCTGTCTGGAAATCTGTCACATCTGTCTCACAAATCAATATTAAAATAATTGCAAACACATCAGTCAGAATCTTAACTTTTCTTACTTTCAGTACATAAACTGAGCACTTAAAGAAAAAGGTCTTGACTTGGCAGCAAAATAACTTCCTAACAGGAGCATGAATATGTTTAATTTCTGAATCAATATTTCTTTGTATTCCACATTGCGGATGAGTTATGCATCTGTTCATATGTAACCATCTTTTGTGCTTGGCTGTTAAGTCAACACACACTTTTCCTAATCTCTTCTAACAAGGATTCTGGTTTGTTTGTATGTGTGTGCGTGTGATTAGTGTGGTATGTGGGTTATCAAATGGGCACCTCCCAACGCAGATGTTCGTTAAATTAAACCCACGGCTCCTTCACAAGCCTGAGCTGTAAATTCCTACAAACCAGCAAGCCATCGCTGCCACTTAACTGCACCAATGCTGCCACAGCACTCAGACTTGGACTGCAGTGTAATTATGGTAGATTAGTTTTTACCAATGACTAAATCCAATTCAGTCCAGTTTTTTTCTTTTTAATTTCAATAACCATTGTTTATACTGGGGAGAAATGTGCTTCTGGGGATGAAATAAAACATATAGGCCCTGATCTATTAACGCTTTGCGTGTACTAAAACAGGTGCAGACGGCTTTGCTCCGCTAAAATCGGCCCAAGCTTATCTATCAAAGCCGCAAACATGGAACTGCGTCAGTTATCCTGGCAAAACTGCGCCGCTCTCCACTTTGCGTTTCTGAAGCTACTGCATATGCATTATGGGCGTTCCGGCCAGAAAGTGCACATTAGTGGGAGGAGACTATGCAAATAAATCTGGTTTGCGCAGCAGTGGGATTCATGTAGCCCGCAAATAGTTTGCGGTGTTTATGTTTGCTCTAAAAATAGCGTTTCTGAAAAGCAGGTGCTAATTGGCACAACAGTATACGCGCAATGGCTGCAGTAATAATTTTAAGGAGGAGGCACAGACACCATGAAAGGCGACTAAGATAATGCATTTTTTTCTATTATATTAATATATTTAGAATGCCAGAGAAGAGGATTGTGGAGACGATCCAGCGTTGCAATATTAGAATTGCTGGATAAGTTTAAAGACTTTATCATGCCTGTCTTTTATTATTATTATTATTATTATTATTATTATTATTATTATTATTATTTCTTTATAGCTTTTAAACCTTTATTATTTCTTATTTGTTCCTTGCATGTTTTTATATGTACAATACCTTGGTTCCTAAAGGTTGTTGTTAGTGTGCCTTATAAATAAATTGAACTTGAATATGAAACTATATTGCAGCATTTCTGGTGACATTTAGATTTTTTTCCTCGACTTCCGCAATATTTTTATTTGTCTCCTTTAATTGTCTCAACTTCTATCGGATAAAAGTTAATTTTGCGTTTGCGGTTTCCTTGCTCTCCAGAACCTTACATGACAGAGCAAACAGCGCCGCTAAATCCTCATTTAAATACTGCTGTTTGCTCCGCAAATGATAACAGGAGCAGTCTTAATAGATCAGGCGCTAATCGTAAAAACATAACCAGAGCAAAACTGCGCAGCAAATGTTAAATAGCGCAGCAGTTTTGCCCTCGTCATAACTCAGCCCCATAGAGTAGTATCTGTAGCTGACATTTGTGGTGGTGAAGTAATTTTTTATATATATATATATATATATATATATATATATATATATATATATATATATATATATGTGTGTGTGTGTGTTATATAAGTTTATCTTTGCCTTTTTAGATTTAAATATTTATAAAATATAAATTATTTATTTATAATTTACACAATTCAGATAATCTGAGCAAAAAATTTTATCTGCAAAGAAACCTCTTTAATAGTCTGACACATCAGAAGTATAGAACATCCCTTCACTGTCATAGGGAGCACTAATTGGCAGCTGTGTATCCTGTTATTGAATCCTTAAAGTCTACTTTGACATTTTTGGAAATAACTATTTGCTTAAGGGACCTCTTTCCGGTGGGTCGTGCCCGGAACACCTCACCAGGGAGGCGTCCAGGAGGCATCTTAACCAGATGCCCGAGCCACCTCATCTGGCTCCTCTCGATGTGGAGGAGAAGAAGGAGCTGAGCCAAAAGTGACCAAAAGAACAAGTTTGCGAGTACAAGCAGCCGAAATGAGTTTTCTCCACAGGGTGGCCAGGCTCTCCCTTAGAGATAGGGTGAGAAGCTCGGTGATCCAGGATGGGCTCAGGGGGGCCATTCCTCCCAATCATGCCCCTCCAGCTCTCGCTATCATTGCCCATGTGAGCATTGAAGTCCCCCAGCAGAATGAGGGAGTCCCCGGAAGGAGTGCTCTCCAAGACCCCCTCCAAGGACTTCAAAAAGGGTGGGTACTCCGAACTGCTATTTGGTGCATAAGCACAAATAACAGTCAGGACCCATCCCCCCACCCAAAGGCGGAGGGAGGCTACCCTTTCGTCCACCGGGGTAAACCCCAACATACAGGCACCAAGTCGGGGGGCAATGAGCATGCCCACACCTGCTCGGCGCCTGTCACCGGGAGCAACTCCAGAATGGAAGAGGGTCCAGCCCCTCTTAAGGACAGTGGTTCCAGAGATCAAGCCGTGTATTGAGGCGAGTCCAACTATATTTAGCCGGAACTGCTCAACTTCGCGCACCAGCTCAGGCTCCTTCCCCACCAGAGTGGTTACATTCCACATCCCTACAGCTAGCTTCTGCAGCCGAGGATCAGACCGCCAGGGTCCCCGCCTCTGGCAGCCGCCCGGCTCACACTGCACCCGACCCCTATGGCCCCTCCTGCAGGTGGTGAGCCCACGGGAGGGGAGGCCCATGTCACCCTTTCGGGCAGAGCCTAGGCCTTTTTCCCACTTGACGGCACCTCTGTTGGCAAATTTTACTTTAAAGTAGGTGTCGTTAGTAATTCTTTAAACCTGTCTCAATTACCAGTGACATGCCAATCCCAGGTCAGGCATCGGTATTGTTTAATGGTCCATTCAACCTCAAGTGATCTCAGCAGATTGCATTTAAAAATGTAAATGTCGAGCCCACTGGGAACAGCAATTCCAAAGTATTTTAGTGAATGACGGATTGAGTCTGCTTGTTCAAGTGGTCGTGGACCAGGGTATGCTTTTTTTTTTTTAGTTTCAACTAGCCTAGACCTAGGACTCGCTGGACGGACTACTTCTCTCGGCTGGCCTGGGAATGCCTCGGGATCCCTCCAGATGAATGTGGCCGGGGAGAGGGAAGCCTGGGTTTCCCTGCTTAGGCAGCTGCCCCCGCGACCCGACTCCGGATAAGCGGCAGAAGATGGATGGATGGATGAATAGATGGATGGATGGATGGATGGAATTATTTGCTTCATTGCTTAAAGTTAAATAAAATTATTAGTAGCACTGTTGTGTTTGTCCAGGCAATGTGCTGATGAGCTGCCATGTTTCACTCACTGAGTACATTCACCGTCCACTTTATCAGATCCGCCTTGCTAGTTTTCCCTTCAGAAATGCCTTAATTCTTGTAACTATACTCAACAAGGTGGTGGAAACATTCCTCAGAGGTTTTACTTCATATCAACATGACAGCATCACACAGTTGCTGCAGGTTTGTCGGCTGCATCCATGATGAGAATCTCCTGTTCCACCACATCCCAAAGCTGCTCTGTTGGACTGAGATCTGGTGACTGTGGAGGCCGTTGGAGTCCAGTGAACTCATTGTCATGTTCAAGAAAGCAGTTGGAAATGATTTGAGCGTTGTGACATGGTGCATTATCCTGCTGGAAGTATCCGTCAGAAGATGCTACACTGTGGTCATAAAGGGATGGACATGGTCAGCAACAATACTAGGGGGTGGTGGATAAACCATGCCATATTGGTACTAAAAGTCCCAAAGTGTGTCAAGAACACTGTTCTTTGGTGTGTAGATCAATTAATCTTCCTATTTATTGTTCTTTTGGTCTAGTAACAGAGTCCAACAGACATAAAAAATGATCTTATGTACAACAAAAACAGCCCACAGATTCTTTATTAAACCAGATGACGTCTTACACCATCAGTAGTCTAAGACTGACACACTCATTGCTCGGGTGAGTCATTTGATTGCATTTGATGTTTAAAAGATGGCACATCTTTTAATGGCTGAGATTACATGACACATTTTAGCACTCACTTTGTTGATGTGCATATTCCAGGTTAATCTGTCATTAATGATCAAGCTTACAAGTTTGGCCTTAGTGTTTTAACATGTTTCAAACTACTATTCTAGACTTGTAATGAAGCTATACTCTGACTTTGCATTACTCAGATAAAAGATAAAATAAGCAGCCGTAAATATTTAGACAGACAGTTGTCACTCACTAATTATAAGCTTAAAATTAATACATTTTTTTCTGTGTTTTTTGTTTTCCTTTTATGGCTGTGTTTGAGAAGCCACGCATTTTGGATGTTCTCTCTGAACCATCAGAGGTCGTACTGTACCAACAAAATCAAAAATGACTTTAAAACTAATTTTTATTAAAAGTGTGAATAAAGTTTCCTGAACTGAAAAAGTTACATGACCGCTGTTCACCTTGGCGTTTCAGTCTTAACTTTTTTGGCTCTGTGCTTTTCTTTCTCTTACTTTATCAATCTTTCTCGGCCTCCTGCCCATTCTCTCCTCACTCGCTTTTCTTCTCATCCAACAGCGTTCAGTGTCAGTCTGTTGAAGAAAAAAAAAACTTTAATTAAGTCTACTGCTCTGGAGAGACATTCTCTCTCAACAAGTCTACCCTCTCCTCCACTGCATCTTTCTCAATTATGTCTTTCTTTTATTATCTTTTATTTAAAGTATCTTTATTTCCAACTCTTCTTCTTCATCTCTTCCTCTCTCCATCACACTGTCCTATAGTGGCATTCCCATCAGACGACTTGAAGCTCTCTTCTCTGTTCCACTTACTCATGCTGCGCTCTCGTTCCCAGAGCTCTGACTGGCACAAAGCAGATGTGAAGCAGCTGTTGGGGTAGATATGTTGCTCAGCTTTCAAACTTTTTGACTTTCTGTTTCTTCTGTCTGTCCTGTCTTTGGTCTCAGAGCAAAGCTGAACATCTCCTAGTCCACCTTTTTTGTTTAACCCCATTTGTGTTTCCCTGTTTGTTTCTAATGACAACACACACACATCATGCAGTCTCTAAAATCTAAAAAGTTGTGTTTCTCAGAGTGAACAGCAAACTTCAACCTGTAACCTGTTCAGGCTGGATTGTGACATCAGAGATCCATCCATCCACTGGACATCTCTGGAGTGTTTTATAGGCCTTTTTTTATTTTAATTAAGTAACGATCAGCAAACCAGAGTAGCATGATTGGATTATGATACAGTTTATTCATTTTGGCACAAAGTAAATCCTGCTACCAAGTTTTTCTCCATATTGACATGACAGCATCACACAGTTGCTGCATGTTTGTCGGCTGCATCCATGATGAGAATCTCCGGTTCCACCACATCCCAAAGCTGCTCCTTTGGATTGAGATCTGGTGACTGTGGAGGCCGTTGGAGAACAGTGAACTCATTACCATGTGTGCTGGGAAAAATAAATCTTAAACAATTAAGTCTTGATGAGGAAGTTTATTCAAGGAAAGGTTTATAATAAAATACGTCTGCGCAGAAGGAGAGATAACATACAGTCAGAAAACAGACCAAATGGGTTTGACTAACAGAATGTTAAAATCTTTTATCTGCAGCAGTGATTTTCAAACTGGGGGTCAAATAAACCATTAAGGACGACATACATCTTTGAAATTTGCACCTTAATTTTTTAATACATTAACTCATAAACAACAGTGTTGGCACACGTCACACTAAAAATCAGAACTTGATATTTAGTCTGCAAAAGAAGCTGATTTTGGGCATGGAAGTACCTTGTCTCAGTGGTAAAGGCCAAAAACCTTTCAGGGTGTTAAACCGTTAAACAGAGACCCGCTGAATGCAGGGCTGATGCAAAAGGTCCTCTGCTTCCTTTCTGCTAAAAACAGAGGAAGTTACCTTCGTCCATTGTTATCTCTTAGGACAAGGGTTTTTACTGGAAAGCCAGATGCTGAGCTTAAACTATTTTGCATATGTATGAGACATCAAAACTTGTATATAGACATCTGAATGTATTCTGAACTTGTACCGCTCTAAAAAAAATTACCATGACACATGTTCTAGAAAGCAGTTGGAGATGATTTGAGCTGTGTGACACGGTGAGTTATCCTGCTGGAAGTATCCATCAGAAGATGCTACACTGTGGTCATACAGGGATGGACATGGTCATGGTCTATTGTCCAGTTCTGGTGAGTCTGTTTTTAGCTGACAGGAGGGATGCCCAGTGTGGTCTGCTGCTGTAGCCCATCTGCTTCAAGGCTGAGATGCTATTCTTTGGTTGGAACCAGTGGTTATTTCAGTTCATGTTGCCTTTCTATAATTTTCAACCAGTCTACCCATTCTTCTCTGACATTAAAAGGAATCGTGGCTATGAGCACATTTTGGCCTTGTTTCTGACATATGAAAACTCCAAATTACTTTAAAAATCGTATGTATTTACTTCATTTCTGAACTACTGAGGTTGCCATTACTTTTCTTACGAAACACACTATGGGAGATTACATATAAGGGTTGTTCTCTAGACTAGAATACATGGAGGCAAAGGCAAATGTGACTTTTTTGGGGCAAGTTTCTTGCCACAGCATAAACAAAGCTGCACTGAGTTGTTCTTGGTTTCGGTTTCCAGTCAATAGAAAATAAAAAAAAAAGAAAAAAAAAGCAACGTGAGTCTTCACTTTATTTTGAGCAAGAAGAGGAGAGCTGAATGGGATAAAGTCTATAGAAAGAGCACAACTTTCCGAAGACCCACACGTCCCTCCGCCTCTGAGTCACCACAGAGGCTAATGGCGCTAACAAGGCTGGTGGGTAAAAACGAAGACTGAAACCAACAAAAGTACAACAACAACACCAGACCGTAGTTCAGGCTGGCAGCAAAAAACATGGAGAAAAACGTCAGAGATGCCCGGATGTCCTTGTGTCGGCCTCAAACCATCAAACCCGACTCTGAACCATTAAACCAACCAACCATCAGACCAATCCTGGACAACTTGTTTGTGTGATTTACCATGTTCAGTTGACATTATTATATTATGTGTAAGGTACTACTGTAATCTGCAAAGGAAAACACTTTTGATCCAGAAGCTTACTGTAAACTGCCGCTGACAGAAAGCAGAGATCTTTGCAGCAAACATCTCTCTGTGTGTGTTATTGGCCAGCAGCTTCTAAACAAACAGATATTTTGGTTGATTCTGTCATCTTTATCTATCCAATTGTCCTCAGCTTTAAGTGTTTTTTAGTCTTTTCTTCATCATTGCTTTCCTTGTCAGTGAGCTCAGTTTCACATTGAAAAGACCGAACAGAAAACATTGAGCCAGTATACTGCTATATAACACAGAGACTGCTACAACCCTTATACGTCATGACCCAGAACGTACGGAACACACACAATAATGGCGGCGTATGAGTTAAGTTAATTATTCAAAATTATTAAAAACTAAAGAGTGTAGAGTATTTATATATCATGTTTTTACAGCTCAAGGCAATGTTTATCAAATGAGGTTTAATGTCGCTAGTCGGACCAAAACAAGACACTTTGGTCCAGACAACTTCTGCTGTTTTTCTCTCTTTCAGACCATTCTCTGTAAACCCTAGAGATGGTTATGTGTGAAAATCCCAGAATCAGCAGTTTCTGAAACACTCAGACCAACAACCATGCCATGTTCAAAGTCACGTAAACCTCCTTTCTTCTTTATTATGATGCTCAGGTTGAACTTCATGAAGTCATCTTGACCATGTGTACATGACTAAATTCATTAAGCTCCTGACATGTGATTGGCTGATTAAATATTTGTGTTAACAAGCAGTTGAACAGGTCGACCTGGTGAAGTAGATGGTGAGTGTGTGTAGAAATGTATTTGGGCATCCTCAGAAAGTATTAATAACAACACATTTGTTTTGTCTATCAAGGTCAGAGGAGGTTGTGCTGCAGCCAAAAAACAGTCCATGCCCTCCCTGAAGTTTTCTCCAACTTTTGTTGAGTTCTTCCAGAGCTGGGGGCCATTCACAAAGTTTTTTCAACGATGCATGCCAGCATGTCTTGATGCCATGCCAGCATCGCTTAGCCCAGCCTGGCTGTGACATTCCTCCTGGCAGAGCAAAACTGTGACTCGGGCGAGATTTTCAAACATTTCTCAAAGCCCCAATGAGCAAAATTATGGCTAATTAGTCACCAGGCTGCCATGGTTTATTAGGACTGACAATGGTACGACTGTAGCTGACAGCAAATTTCTCTCCCTTTCTCCCATCATCTCCCGTTTGCTGCCGTCAGCAATGACATTACAGAAATGGAAGACATTATTGAAATAAATAATTCAGCATCACATCTGTTATCTATTCACAGTAAACATTTCTCTCATCAGCAGTGTGGTGTGTGGCTCATCTTTCTTTGACAGTGTGATAATTTAGTGCTGAGTGTGCTGCAACAGCCTTTCAGATGTCTATGGTTTTCTGTGTATTTCAAATTTCCAAAGCTTTTAAAACATGCTTGGCCTACATTTGGACAAATTCACACTAGAATTCAGACTTAAGTTAGAAGAACGACAGAGTTTAACAAGAATTCATCTTTTGTAAAGCTTACGGCACAAATCTGCACGGGGGAAAATTTTCAGTTTTACAAAATCAAAGAAAATCAGAAAAAATTGGAACAGTATTAAAAAAATCTATGGTAAATCTTATGTGCCCAACATGTTTTATGTTTTTATGTTTTTTCTGTTATTTTAAAATTTTCAGTATAACCAATTACTTGGTTGTGTACCTCAGGCTTTTTTTTTTTAAATACTCTTGATCCTGAGCTGTTGGTTAATTGTAGACATTTATCCATCCTTTCATTTATTCCTAAAATACTCGAAAAAAAAATTCACTCCATCCAACTCTGTGTCCCCTTGTGCAGAAATAATCTATTTTTAAGAGTTTCAGTCAGGAAACAGAGCTCATCATAGCAGATAAACAGACCTGGTTTCCAATAATCTCCTCCTTGCCTCAGATAACGGACTCCTTTTTGTACACACTGGACACTGCTTCGCAAGTGTAGTGCAAGTTCATGCTTCTGATGAACTCGTTCAAAATTAATTTAATTCAGTTTAAAACCGGTAGTCCACGTTCATAGTTCATTATTTCTCAGGGCTACATCTGATACGATCAGAGTATTCTGTTTCAAGCTGCAAGTTTGAACATGTTATTAGGATTAAAAGAACCCCACTGGGCTGGTTTAGGTCATGTTTATCTGATAGATTCCAGTTTTTTCATGTATATGATAAGTCTTCCTCATACACCAGAATAAGCCAAGGAGTTTCTCAGGGTTCAATACTTGTACCAATACGTTTCATATTGTACATGCTTCTTTTAGTTTATAATATTCGACAGCACGGTATACATTTTCATTTACACGCAGATTTAGGAGCCACTGTCAAAAAATGTGTATATATTTGTATCCACAAGGTGGCAGTGTCACGTAGTTTGGGTTGTCAGCTACATGAGGTGAACTCACACTGCACGTAACTAATAGCTTTTGACCATTCGTTCGTCCGTTGCTAGGTGTGTGATGCTTTCTGTAGTTAAGAAATGTTTGTGAACTTAGAACCATTGGAACAATGTGGTGAGCTTTTAAGAATCTAAACAGCACCATCGTTTTAATATTCTTTTCAGACCCAAGTAATGTAATGGTGACAGTACGTCAAGTAAGTGTCTGGTCTAGCAATATTTCAGGGGTTTAGCCTTAATCACTGTAGCAGATAATGAGCTATACTTATTTCTGAAGCCTGGCAAAATCGATCAGTTTGTCAGATTTACAAGATGTCTTCGACATAAAGGCCTAGATGACTGAATTTTCTCCTTCTAAATTCAGACACACCTGGGGTTTTTGTACTTAGACTTAACCACCTCAGGAAGACAATAACCCCAAGAATTGCACAACAAAGCTTGTACATACACTACCGTTCAAAAGTTTGGGGTCACGTTGCCATGGGATTCAATAGGGAAGTGACCCCAAACTTTTGAATAGTAGTGTATACCTAAATATTGCAATTAAAAAACTCATGATGGAAACACCTAAATTTCAAAAAACCTCTCAAATATCGCTAAAAAGTTTTTACGCTCTCACAAGATGTTTTTTTTTCAGACGTGCTAATATTGAAATATATTGCAAAAGTTTAATGGAAACACTTTTTAATATTTACATGTGACTTAAGGGGTCACATGACCAGTTCATTTCAAGTTAAGATGCTGCGGTGTAAGTAGACACAAGAGGAGACGGAAATCTTTTTTTACAAATATTTAAATGGTAAATGGGCTGCATTTATATAGCTTATTATTATAATAATATAATAAATAACACTTATCATAAATTTCCATTTAAAAGTAGAATCTTGCCGGACAAGATTTCATGAGAATATCAGCTAACGTGCTTAACACCATTCGATGGAAACACCTGCAAATCAAAATTGTGTTTTGTCAAAATTTTTAGAAATATCACTTTTATTTTGCAAAAACCTGTACTAGACATGCAGCTACTGTTTATAAAATTACTCTGGATGGTATTACCAGTACTACGGTGACGAACACTGGAGTTATTTTTGAACAGGATCTGTCCTTTGGACCATCTTCTTTTACATGCTATTCATAATATTACCAAAATGAGTAACATCCTAATAATAGTAATGCAGAAAAACGAATCCATGGATTTGTTAGTTCGAGATGTGTGCAGAGTGTAGTTCTGCATTGTCTAACTAAAAACTGCATGGATGCCCCTGGAAAGGATGTGAGCTTGAAGGCAGCATTTAATGCTGTAAAATCTCAATGAACTTTTTGGCATCAACTCTGCCATCACAGAAGTGGAAATGTGCTTTGCTGCAAGACACATTAAAAAGAAATTAAATTCAAAAAATAAGGGAAAAAATGTCACAGATTTAGCATGTGGTTTAGTTTTAGTGTATTATACCTTGGTGTTAGTCTTTTTAAAATACTGTCTTTGAAAAGTCAGACAAAAAAAAAGAAAAGAAAAAATTAATTTTAGTCCAGGCTTCTTTTTTACTGGACCCAGTGACATTCTTATGTAATCTGCATAATGCCTGCATAATGGCTTCTTTGCTAGCCGTTTCTTCCCTATTCTGATGCATCCTTTTTAGCATTAAGTCTATTCTTCAAATCCCTGAAAAGCCACTGTATTATGTATTTTAGCCCCAGCCAGTTTAGAATGAAACATTAAAACTTACTGTTTCAAGCATTAACATTTGCATTCAACATGTCATCACTTTTCATAATTTTCCACTCTTTGTTTTAAAGAATTTTATGTTATGTGCCCTTATGGGTGTTTATTCCATATAGTTGTTCATTTCTATTCTGTTTTCCCCAGGCACTAATGAAAAATTAATAAATAATAAAATAAGAATATTAGTTGAATTTGAGTAGCAGCTACAGCCTTTGGTGACATGTATGGGGGCTAAAGGACCTTAATTAAGAGACCCGTTTATAGTTCGTCATAGTCGAATAGCTCAGCTCACTCTATCTGAGTTCCTGTCTCTCTCCATCTGTCCTCACTCTCCATGTTGTTCTGGAGGGCCTGACTGACCTTATGAGTGGCTGTAATGAGGAGAAAGGGGAGGAGGAGGACCGCTGGGACCAGACTGAGTGACATACTTTGGCTGAATAAGAGTTTCACTGATCTTTGAATCTCATGCCACTAAAACCATATTTATAATGTGAAATTGTGACAGCAACCAAAGGGTAATGTTGGGATAGCTGAGTGTAATTCTGCAGAGAATTAGGGGCTGTATTTCAGCAAACCACCCTTTCATCCCCACGAAGCCAGGGATTAGCCTCCATGAAATCTACCATGTCTGAAGCCAGGTACCAAAGTGGATAGGTTTGAGTTCTCTACCATCTTCGGTACTGTGCAGACAGCGAAGCCGCAAGACTCGAGGATATGACGTCAATGTGACGAACACGCACCGATTCCCAATCCACCCTTCCTCAAGTTTTTATGCTTTGTAGTCAAGCATTTTTGAAGAAGAAGCTCAACTTCTTCATTAGACCAAAGAAATGTTTCTCTTTAGCCTCGCATGAGTCCTCAGCCATCTTCTCTTCCCTGCTTCCAATGTGTACTTCCTGCAACACACAGTGAGCCTTTATCTGTGCATAGGTTGTTTTGCTCCAGCTTTGGAGTGTTACTCTTTAGCAGCCCCCACAGTCTGTAGTATGTACTACAGCAGTGTCATGGGAATGTTAAAGCCTTTCTCCTAGTTTTCACACCTGAACCAGCTTCGGTGCCATGTGGACATAGCCTTAGTTTTTTCTGTTCATACAGGATGGCTGATTTAAACATGTTAAGTAATGTGGAGTAGACCACAGGGAAGATGTGTCATTGTTCAGTTGGTTTCTAACTTGGCTCTAAAAATTGGGCATAAGTCCAACTCTGTTCAACAAAACGAGCTTGTTTGATAAAGTGACCAGTTATCTAACATGCATCAACTTAATTTTAGACGACTGCAGTTGAGTCAGTGGAAAATCTGTTGTAAGTGATAGAAAATGTGTCTTTGTGGTCTGTTTGGGGTCTTTACCATCTGATTTTCCTTATGAGAGACAGACAGGATGCTGGAGAATCCTGAGTGTTTGTTTCCTCCAGCAGCACTGTGATGCTGGCGTTATAATCTGTTACCATCAACTGTGGACCTAAATTGTCAAAAAGAATTTGAAAACTTTTTGTTATTACATAAACTTTTGACAATTAGGAATTAAGGTCAAAATTTGTCCAACAATTTGGATTTTGACCAAAAGTGAAAACCCATCATCAGATCGTACAAATCCCCACATTTTTACCTGAGGCAATGTTGCCAGTCACTTTTTAAACCATACATAGTAGATATTAGATCTATTAATGAGATCTGATGAAGATTTGCGGATTGGATATAATAAAAATCAGATGTACTTTATTAATCCCAGACTGGGAAATTTTAGTTTTAACAGCAGCATAAATGTCAGAGAGAAAAAAAAGAGTAAAATTAAACTGTAAGATGCAAAAATAGTATATACAGAAATAAAAAAGATAAGATATGTGAAAGAAAAAAATATTTTTATATATATGTAAAATTATATATACAAGCTTATGTAAATATACATATACATATATATATATATATATATATATATATATATATATGTAAATATAGATAAAAACACTTTTCACAAAATACTATTCACAAATAAGTATCCAGGTAAAAATAAAAATAAGAATAATGGGACAATATAGAGTGCCGGATTAAAAACAGAAGTATGGTGGTGCATGAAGAAACAGAGTAAGAAGCAGATTTAGCCAGTTGTGAGTTGTTTCTGTCTGAGGAGAGGAGGTGTTATACAGAGTTATGGTCTGTGGCAGGATTTCAGGCAGCGTTCTTCTCCTGGAGAAGGAGCTCTGCTCTCTGTCCACTGTGTGGTGGAGAGGGTTGTCTGGGTTTTCCATGACAGATAATAGTTTGTCTGTAGGCCTCCTATTCACTACAGCCTCAAATGTTTCCTGCCTGCAGCCAATCACAGAGCCAGCTTTTCTGATCAGTTTGTTGAATTTGATCTTGTGTCTGGCTCCGATGCTGCTCCCCTAGCAGACCACAGTGAAGAACGATGCTGGCAACAACATCGTCCATGATACAACATCTCCAACATCCTGCTGCACATGTTGAAGGACCTGAGCTTCCTTAGGAAGAAAAGTCGTCTCTTTACCTTCTCGTGTACAACCAGGCTGTTGGTCTTCCAGTCCAGTCTGCTGTCAATGTCCACACCGAGGTCCTAGTTCTCCACCGTGACGTTATTCCTCTCCAGGATGCAAAGGGGCTGTGCAGCTGTCGTCCTTCTCCTGAAGTCAATCACCATCTCTCTGGTCTTATCCACGCTCAGCATCAGGTGATTTTCACCAGCCCACTCCACAAAATTATCCACCACCTGCCTATATTTCTCCGCCTGTCCACCATTTATACACCCCACCACTGCAGAGTCATCAGAGAACTACCCTTGGTGGCATGTACTGGTGTTATACTGAAGGTCTGTGGTGTATAAGGTGAACAGAAAGGGACAGAGCACAGTCTTCTGTGGAGCTCCCACATTACTCAACACCCTGCCAGACGGATGGGCAGTGCTGTAAACTGGTAAAGATGTGGTCTACCTGACAGGTAGTCAGTGACCCAGAAGATGGCGGACAAGCCAACACCCATCCCCAGCAGTTTGTCACGCAGATGCAGAGGCTTGACGGTGTTGAATGCACTGGAGAAATAAAAAAAGAGATTCTCACCGTACTGCCAACACCATCCAGGTGTGAATGGGCCCATGCAGCAGATAAATGACAGCATCATCCATCCCCACATGGGGCTGGAAGGCAAACTGTAGAGAGTCAAGCAAAGGTCTCACCTGCGGCCTCAGCCCTGATAAGACCAGCCTCTCAAACATCTTCATCACATGACCTGAGAGCGACCTGGAATCCCTGGGTTCAAGTCCCTGACCTGGCAACTAAGGTAAAACCACTGTGAGCCCCTGAGCAAGGCCCTTAAACCCCAGCTGCTCCCCGGGCGCTGGACTCTGGCCTGGCAGCCCACTGCTCCTAACAGCTAGGATGGGTTAAATGCAGAGAAAGAATTTCCCAGCTGGGATTAATAAAAGAAGAATAAAAACGTGACACAAACCAAACACATGAAACAAGAACAGAAACTGTGAATCATGACAAATGTGTTTGTTTCTTATATCAATGTCCAAGCAATATGTTCTTTTTAATAGCTATATATTTTTATCTTGAAAGGTGCTATATAAATAAACATTTACTTACTTACTTACTTACTTTACTTATGTAGATGTAAGAAGCACAGAGAGCTGAAGAGTCAGATTTTCGTGCTTTTTCTCCATCTTCGTCTTCTTGTTCTGTGCATATTAGTTATGTTTCTTCACCAGGTCAAGCCTCCATCTTTAATGTTTATTGATTTTGCAACAGTTTAAGTAACAAGTCTGCGCTCCACATTATTGGAATCTACAGTAAGTAGTTTATTAATAGTTATTAATTAGTTTTGTAATCAGAAAAGCTTTTAAGAGTTATTTTCATTTTCCCAGCTCTTGCAACCAAAGCCATTTTAGAGTTTTAAATCACTCTTGTGAATACTTGTCGGTATTTTTGTTATCCACCGTCAGGCCACATCAGGCCTGAGCTGTATAGAATTCCAGGAGGTTGGGCAGTGTCGTAGGGATTCATCCACCTAACACAACTGGGTGCGAGTGTGTCATGTTGGAATTTTTGAAGAGGTCTGATCCCCTCTCATAAGTTTGCCGTGGACAAGCAATTTAAAAAATTTAAATTTCATTTAGTCAGATTTAGAAATTCTTTCTTTATTCTTTTGAACATTGACATTTATTCGTGATTAACACCACCATTTCCTACATTTTTACACTTCTTCACAATACACACTTTGAACTATTTAAATTTTTTTTATGGTTTAATAGTTCATACTTTTTCTTATGTGGTTTATAAAACAGTTGATAAATATATTATTTTAACTGGTTATCTGTGGTTTCCTTGTGTATTTCTAAGGTCAATTCTACAGAGAACTATGAGTATTGTGTTTATTTAATGATAAACAGTATAAGCTAGGTCCAATTTTCCCTCTGTGGGTGGAAGCTTTGATTTTTAATTATTATATGTGCTAATGCTAAACAGAAAAAAACATATAATAAAGCAGAAATAAATCCTGGGTGGGAAGACAATAAATTACCAGACTTTTTTTTTTCTTTTTTTCTTTTTTTTTGTAAAGATTAAGAAAAGCAATGACCAGCAATGTTGAGAGCAAACTCGTGAACCTGGCACAGCATCCAAGACAAGCATACAAACAGCAGAAAGAGATTTACACACCAGAGTAAGACATGACATTCCTCAGGGTTCTGTATTTGGACCAATACTTCTCACTTTGTAAATCCTTCCATTAGGTAATATTATTGGGGTCTGGTTCTTTCCTCTCCACTCTGTCCTCATGCAGCTCATGATTAATCAAGGATAAGATTTGATGCAATCTGTTGGTTTGCATAGTTATTTTTATTAATTGGTTTACAGTATATGAAGACAATTATTATAAACTAGACTAATGTTGATAATAAATTGGTATGATAATATAATTTGTTTTAACTGCATTATAATTGAGTACAATGAACTGGACTGATACCTGGTTTTGGTTACTCTATGTTGGCTAATGATAGACCAATTTCCATGAACTGCAGTCGTTCATGGATAAAAATGGCACACTGGAGTTCTTTCAAAATGGTTTTAAAGCCATTCTTAGCACACAATTAGCAAACCCTTAAAGATGAAGGATTATTTCTCAGTGACACCACTACTGAATTGTTTGGAGGATGTTAAATCTTGGTTGTGTAGCAGGGGTGAATGTGTAGTAGGAACCAAGGTATGTTGGTGTAGGAAGCAAACAAATAGCTGATGGACCATATGTGTACAGGTGTAGTATGTGGGAATTAAAGGATATGAGCTTCTCTCTTTTCCTGTCCAGATGATTTAAATGTGATGCGTCATAGGGCATGTTACATGCTGAATCCCATCTTATCTACCTGGAGCATCTCATGTTCTTTGTCTAATCATGCTAATGCTAGCCATCAGTTAGAAACTGAGTACAGTGAATAGTTGGTGAGCCGGCATGGTACGGATAGGGAGCTTGATGCAATGCAGCCATACAGCAGAATCAACTCAATACCTCTGAAAGCAAAACTAAGAGGAAAAGAAGAACCATCCATAAATCCACCTGAAAACCTCGACTTCTCAGAATTGTGATTTCTCCAACTGGTCCAACTGGTTTGCCAATTTAAAAGCTTACAGATAGCAGCCAAACTGAACAGTAAGAATGAAGAATATCAAATTAACTTCTTGATTTACACTATGGGCGATAAAGCTGATGACATTTTGGGCACACTTGGTTTAAGTGCTGCAGACATGAAGAAGTACAAGCCAGTAATAGAGGCTTTTGACAAACACTTCATCTGCAAGTATAACATGAAAAAGCTCATTTCAGTAAAAGATGCCAAGAGCCAGGGGAATCAGCAGCAGTCTTCATTACTGCAGCTCATAAGCTATCTGAGCACTGCCAATACAGCCCACTGCAGGATGAAATGATCCCAGACAGGTTAGTGGTTGGTATTTGGCATTGTGGCCTGTCAGAAAAAAACTACAGATGTACAGTTAAATGACCCTGGAAATTAAAAGACAATAACCTATGGTGCCAGAGACAAATGTCACAGAGCAGAAAGAGGCAAACACTTCAGTAAAGGCGAACATGGATTTGATCAGATTTTAAAAAAAAGTTGCCTAGAACACCAGACTGGGAAGTCAGCCTATGGAAAGGGTCAAACAGTTTCACAGAAAGGACAGAAAAGCTGTGGAAGATGTGGAAAAGCACCAGCTCACCCCCTGAATAACTGTGCAGCATGAGATGTAGAGTGCAGAAAATGTGGAAAATGAGGACATTTTGGTCAACAGGTAGAGTGGGTGCAGTACCTGAAGAGGAGTGAGACAACATTCTTCCTGGGGGCAGCGCTTAAAACAAACCCAATACATGGAAAAAGACATTTCCTTCAAGTTGGATACTGGTGCTGAGGTTACAGTCATTCCAGCATCTACTCAAACGAATGGCACATCCCACTTGCCAAAGCAACAACATCACTCTACAGATCCAGCAGCCAGTCCTTTAAGATGTGTCAGCTTGAATGGCTCATGAAACATAAGGGCAGGACCACAGCACAGCCAGTGTATGTGGTCCAGGAACTTGCTACTTAAGTTTCCAGCAGTTACAGACCTGCAGCAAATGCATCTTGTTGACACCATCAACAGAGACCTGCAAGCTGACACGAAAAAACGATACCACAATGTTTTAACCCCAGCAAGAGTTAGTTTTGTATTCCAACGTGTTTATTTTAATTGGTTTTATTTTGCTTAATTTTAGTTCCTTTTATGTTTAAATTAGATTTGGGCCAATATAGATACTATCCTGGAAATACTCACCAATCCTGCCATAAAGAAGGGGATTGGTATTTCTCTCTAACCATTGTTTTCAGTTAGTAGGTGGAGAAGCAGCTGCATGTGAGCGTTAGCGGTATGTTGGCAGCTTGTCGTCATTACTTGTTAGAAAATCCCACTAGCAACACAGGACTGAAGTTTTCAGAGGCGGCTCAAATGCTGCCAGATTTACCACCAGCAACGTTTTGAAGCATTTGGGTTTTCATCACGTGAAAGAGCAGAAGTTTGTTGCCTTAAAGAAAAGGTTTTAATGAACCGCAGCAATAATAAACGCTAGCAAATGCTTTAAAAAAACATGAGGAATTTGCAGAAGAAAGCCAGAAAGCCACCACAATAACAGACGCTTTATTGTTATTGATTAGTTATTGATTATTGATTGAGTTTATTTACTCAGTAATTAAAAAGGTTCTGTGGCAATCATAGTTTTCATGTGTTAATAAAACATGAATTATATAAATAAATATTAAGGCTATCTAAAATAACACGTAAACTGCACTAATTCATGTAATTAAATGCGTTATATTTTTAACTGAAATAAAGCTCCCTCATCTTCCACATTTTTCGGTGAGAGGGTTTAACACTTGCACTTCTTCATTTAAAAAAGAAAAAAAAACTTTCTCGCAGTTCTGTACTAATTCTCCTTCCTCTCCTGTTGTTCCGTTACTGGCTGTCGGTGATCAGCTGATCGGCCTTTTTGTTGCTAGTACCATCTCTCTTGTTGTTCTTGTTCATCTTTCATGAGAGAATAAGGAAACTAGTGGTTTGTGGTTCATCCCATATGCACCCTAAAGTATTGTTATTGGATGCATTAGCAAAATCAAAAATAGACCAGTCTCTTGTCAATCAAACTCATGTCACTGTCACATGAAGCTAAATAATGAAAAATGTTGATAACAGCAGCCTGTTTCAGTTATATATTGTTTGTCTTTATTTCAAATTATTTTTTAGTATTAATTCATGCCATGCATGCATCTGGTATGAAGATAGATCTGGTTCAAATAACTAGAGCGAGTGAAACAGTAAAAAAAAAAACAGAAAGGGAACATTTTCTCTCATTGCTGCTGTGCAGATGTTGGAGACAGAGGTCTGATCATTTAGGGTCATGAATGTGATGAGAGAAATTATAAACAGGTTCTGAGATACAAATCAGAGCAGGTCCCTTCTCTAACAAAGTAGCTGACAGGTGGTAGAAAGGTTTTATACTTTAGCTATGCAGGGACGGGTCTAGAAAAGTTTTGATGGGGGCCAGACAGGGGCACTGATCAGGAAAGGGGGGGCACAGATGAGACCTTTTTTTAAGGTCAAGACTTTATGAAATATTGAACCTAATATTACAACTAAAGTGAAGAAAAAACCCAAGTGAAGGTTAGTTAACATTTAATATTTGTAAGCATTGGCTCTTTTTGTTGATGCAATATAGTAAAAACGGGCGTATGATGAATGAAGATCAGAAAGTATTAGCTGTTGGTTGGGAAACCTTCTAAGTCTAAAATCATCCCTTTTAATTCTGTAATTATTGATGGAACTAACCAAACAACAAGCTCACAATGTGTTGCTATATGTTGAACTTAGAGATCTGTTATTTTCTTGTGTGACATGTTTGTATGATGAAGTAGGGCATTAATTCATGAAAAAAAGCTGAAATATAGAAATAAAAGGTTTCTGCCCAACAACAGTTAAGTTTAGCATGGCAGCATTGCATCCCTATTGATGGGAAAGTCTTGACTAAAGCTATCAGTCTGGTAAAGGATCTGGTAATTATGTAACCGCATTAAGGTTAACTTGTTTTATGAATTGCAATACTTGTTATAACCTGTCAACCTTGATTCCACTTCTTAATACATATTATCGACCTAAATTGATTTGCTAAGACTAATACGTTTTTTATTTGACTAAAATTAGACTAAAACCTTTTTGAGTTTTCATTGACTAAACTGGACTAAAACTATCAAACTTAGAAATGACTAAAATGTGACTAAAACTAATAAGCGTTTTCGTCCTGAAGACTAAAACTAAGACTAAAACTGAGATGCCCGCCAATTCGGGCATAGTCACGAGTGATGAAGATTCATGATAAATTCATGTGTAAGCTGTCGTTAATCTGACATGTAAATGTTGTGTTTTATAGCTGATACTATGCTAGGCCATTCAATGACAGAAACAATATCATACATCAAAGTCTAAAATAAACAATTTATTTAAATTATAAATTTAATGGACCTTTTAATAAAATAACAGGTATCGGATCAGTACGCGGTATTAGCCCATACCTAAACTCCAGCTATCGGAATCGGTATTGTACCAAACCTTATTTTTAATATATGTTTGATGCTTTTAGCTGTTTCTTTTGTGCAGCACTTTGTTTCAGATGTAGTTGTTTTAAAGTACTTTATAAGTAAAGTTGGTATGGTATGTATTTGTAAAGTTGCCTTGAGTTGACTTTGTCATAAAGTTGTGCTATTCAAATAAAATTGAACTGAACTGAATGGAGCACTGATGATAAAATGCTGAACAAAGGGGAACTTTGTCCATCACAGTGATGCTGTATTGATCAGCTGATCAGCTCCTGTGTGAATGAATTCTTCTTTTCTCTGCAGTTTATCTCTTCACCAGGTCAGATCAACATTGCAACGACCGCTGTCTCCTCCTGCTTTGTTGGAGGAATAAGGTGCATCTGACAGTGTCAGAAAATGGAAAGCAAACAGAACATCTGAAATGAAAGTAAATGTGAGACGACATCATTAATGAATGTTTCATGTCAAGGACCAATTTCATATCACAGTGTTGTCTTTTATCATTTTTAAATAAACAATCTGTCTGCTATGTCCGGAGTCACATAAGGAAACGTGGCCTCTCCAGAGAAAATATGAAACATGTAATGAGAGGTGATCATCATTTCAGTGGGGGAAGTTCTCTTTCATCATCCATAAAAAGACATTCACAGAAGGAGTCATACCATTTGATCTTTGTATGATTTATTCTGTAAGTAGAGATCCTAAAAAAAGATTAGTGTCTTCTTGTGATCAAAGCCTGCAGCCTGGTATATAAGTCAGGACAAATAATACACGAGCAGCAATAGAGGCATGTCACATCATTTGAATTCTCAGATTTCATGCAGCTCCAGTTAAATGTATTTCAGTCTCATCTTTGTTTGGATTAAAAGAAGCGTGAGAGATGGGAAAAGAAACAAAATGGAAAGCAGGGGCACTGAGGCGTCTCACGCTGTACTGGTACCCACATATGTATACTATTCATCATGTGTCATGTTGTGATTCATGGGATGCACACACTCTAAAAATACACAGATGCCTTTGGATGTCATCTGCAGCCTATGAATTAAATGCATAACAATAATTTGAGTTATAGACTGTGTTGGACATCCTCGAGTAGGCCCGTATTTAAAGCTAACTGTGATATGACAGGAAAACACGGGAAAACTGTTGGCTCATAACAATGACACTGATAATACAACGTGTCCATTGTTGCGTTTTTAATAACATGCAATATGGAATTTAATTATGATGTTCAAATAATTTGCATGCAGCCGAGCTGGCCTGTAATATATGATAATAGCAGCAGTGCGTTGCAGTAAGTGAATTTCCTGTTTGCATCTTGGCTTGAAATCCTAATAAATCCACAGTTCCGTCCCTGTTGTCTCGTAGCTTTAAATGCTTCCTCCATCCCTGAAAATGAAACTCACGAACTGCACGTGATCATTTTATCCATCTTACATTCACACACATGGCTGGGTTTGTATCAATGAACTCATACTGCATGTATTCATCGTCAGGGTGGGTGTTTTACAAAAACAAATCAGCCTGGAATTACAAACACACTTAAAGGAGCATTGTGTAGAACTTCAGCATCCGCATGTTTTATTCAGCAGGCCTCAGAGCAGTGAGGTTTGTCTGTATGAGCGTGTATTACTGTTCCCCATAGGAGGAGATAATGATGGGAAAACTGATGAAAATGTGGAGAGGGAGCGCAGCGTTTCCATGACTAATTCTCAAGGTCACACAAATCTGGAGTGAAGAAAATAGAAAGGTAACTGACTAAAGTCCTTGGTTAGTGTTCAGAATAATGTTTAACATCACAACAATTGATTTCACAAAACACATATTTTCCCAGTCTGTATAGATTTTGTATAATGAGCATTGTGCCTGACGAGAACAGTGGGAGTGCACGGCAGGTTCTGTGATGTTTATGTAAGGCAGCAAACAAAATCACAAGGCAAGTAAGTGGACAAAGTCATCTCTGTGTGACTGCGGGATGGCAGCTGTGTTTGTCTTTACTGATGGAATCATATCGTACACACAGATGGAAATATTACTTTGTTATTTCTGTTTTTGGAGGAGTCTGCAGAATTTTAATATGTTGAAGCCTGTTTTTTAGAGATGTGGATGCAGAAAATGTGTACTGAGGTTCAAGCTGAGCATCAAATTGAGGAAGAAAAGAGGTTTAAGAGACTTTGAATGTGGCATGGTTGTTGGTCTGAGTATTTTTAAACTGCTGATCTACTGGGGATTTCACACACAACCATCTCTAGGGTTTACAGAGAATGGTCTGAAGAAGAGAAAATATCCAGTGAGCAGCAGTTGTCTAGACCAGAATGTCTGGTTGATGTCAGAGGTCAAGGAAGAATGGGCAGACTGGTTGGAGATTATAGAAAGGCAACAGGAAGTCAAATAAGTACTGGTTCCCCCTAAGGTATGCCGAATAGCATCTCTGAACGCACAACACATCCAACCTTGAAGCAGATGGGCTACAGCGGCAGAAGACCACACCGGGTGTCTCCTGTCAGCTTAAGTTTCTTACTCACTTCACAAGAATAGGGAACATGGTTCTTGTTCTCAGGGTGGCAAGAGCAAGAACAGTTTGTTTTGACCTGGTTACTTCACACTTGAGACCTTTGGTCTCAAAAAACGGTGCAAATTCACTGACACAATGGAAGTGCTCCGGGTTTCTAGGACCCACGGTGCGTTTTCACCTGAGAGCCAAACAACGCTTAGAAGAACAGCACTGGGAAGTTTGAGCAGAGCACAGGGAGAGAAACTACATCAAGGTACATAATTTTATCTATTTATTTATTACATTAAGCCTCAGTCTTGTACAATATTAGAAAAATGTTCATGATGACATTAAATTATTAATGTTCATATTATTGGTACTGTTTGATGAAAATGTTTCATCTTTGGTTTACACTTCATACCAACACTTCACACACCTTCATTATTCCTTCATGTTGCTTTTGGTTGTGCTGCTTGATCACCTGTGGTCTACATCCTGTCGTTCATGCTTCACAACCATTGTGAAAAAAAAAAAAAAAAAAACTGAAAAACTGATCAACCATCTGATTGTTTGGTTCAGATGGTGGTTTTGATGTTTAAGCTGTTCAGGTGAGTTTAGTTGGTTTTCTGTAAACACTCAGCAACATTCAGGATTATAATCTGTGTTCACTTCAGGAGATCTGGGTTCATTGCTTGATCTTCTCACTGCAAGATAAGAGTGGAAGGATATGAAACTTCATGTAGCCGCAGTGGCTGATTCACTCTCCTCTGACAACCATGTTGGCAAAATGTCCCAAGCTCTTAATGTAATCTAATCCCAAATACAGTATACCATTATACACCCCCCAATATTATTCCCAGACTGGGATTCCTTTCACCACCCCACAGATTTACAGTCTGTCAATCAGGATTCTAGATTCAGGATTAGCTTTAGAGCACAGCACTGTGTGTTCACTCCCCATTTGTAAATAAAAAGCTTGTCTTTCATCTGTTTTTAAGTACATGACTTGTTTTGTTTGGGTAGGGTGAAGCCTCCAAGGAACTGAGTCAAATAAATGTCCTTTAAAGTTTGACAACTCGTATATGTGTGTGTGTGTGTGTGTGTGTGTTGGTGTGTGTGTGTGTGTTTGCTCCTCCACATCAATAAGCCATTTTTCTCAGCTCCAGTGTGGTTTGTCTGGGTGGCAGAAACCAATAGGAATCCATTATATTGAGCAGCCTCCAGATTTTAGTTGGACACTCAGGCTCTCAGTGTCCTGACAGTGACCAATTCAACACTGAGATACAGTCTCTGCTGTCCAATACAGTTCAAGGAGAATGGAGGGGGATCGGGATTCTTGGTCACTTAAAGTCTCTGCAGCATATTCTCTATGTCTTCTCTCTGCACTTCACTGAGACTGTCCAGTTCATTTTGAACAAAGCTGAGGCCGGATAGAGGATAGATGCACACTTGTACTGAAACTCTTTTTGAATTAAGCTTTTGGAGACAGCTGTGGAGCCAGATTTCAGAGAAGGATTGAGGAAAGACTGGATCACATTTGTTTGACATTAAACACACACATAAACATGTTGCCTTTTTACCATGGTGAACTGATGAAATTATCACTACTGTTTTTTTTTAACTTTCCTGACTGTTATGTTGTGGGTCAAATTGACCAATTTTAAATTTAAAAATCATCCCAAAAATTAAAGTTGAAAAAAAAAAACATCCCGTCACTACATGAACTCAAAAACCCCCAAGACCAAACCAAAGAAGGGAAATAGTAAACTAGAAACCTGTAAACCATGACACCCACTGGCTGTACACCAGAGGCTGTCTAACAGCTGCTGTCTGAATACAACGCATTTTCCTGATGGAGACTTTCCTTGATCTGCCTTTATCTGAACCAACCCATTTGCTGAGATTCTACATGCAGAATCATCTGGAACCCAGAATAATCATCTGCTCATCTCTGAGTCTGTGCCCTTTTTATATATACTGTATGTTTTTATTGTCCTGTGTTATCTGCTTTTTTAATTATTACTTACAACACATAGATAAAAACCCAAGGCAAAACACAAGAGTAATATACCGTAACATATAACGAAGGAAAGAAAAGAAGAAAAGCATGTTATCTGCTTCTTCATTACAGTCATTGTAGCTGCCAGCTGCCAGTGGTTTCAGCCGTGGAGATATCTGAGCATTTTTTCATTGACAAATTCCTTATTGCACTCTTAATGGAAATCCAGAAGTCCCTTGCTTTGTGGGTGAAGTGTTATTGTCAGATCTCTTGGCTGTGCACCCTAACGAAGCTGCAGCTGGAGCTAATGAGTAAAGTCAAGCCCACCAGAGCCTGTAAGCTTTCCCCGGGCTGCTGTGCTTCTACGTAATTTGTGCTGTAAACATCTCCCCATCTCTCTTGACCTTTAACACTCCGGCTGGGATAAAGAAAATACTGCCAAAGAAAAGATGACAGCCTGCCAAGTGCAGTAAATTCTGGCTAAAACAACCATTAATATTTAAATTAGCTCTGTAAAACTATGTTTTTTTTTCTTGTTGAGTTTCTAAGTGAGGGCCTGTAATGATCACTTTCCTCATTTTATTTTAGTCTTCTGCATCAGAAAAACCTAAAATGTAGGGATCATCAATATAAGCCCATCAGTGTAATTATTATTGCAACTTTTGTATAACCTGGAAAATCTAATTGAAATCAAAAATCATATTTACAAGAGCTTCCCTGATTAAACATCTGGTCTGGTCACAATATATGGAAAGAGGATCTTAAACCCCCATTTTCCATACTGATGTTAGTTTCATAAGGAGTACAGCAAACATGGCAACTGTGGAGGAGATCATGATTATGTACATTTTCAGAAAGAGACAAAAAGAGTCAGTAAACTAGTGGTGGTCTGCAGTGATTAAATACATCATGGCTTCTTCTATGTTCCTTTCACTGGGTGCATGTCAGCTATACTGCTCAACACTACCCCCGTGATTTCTGGTCGTACTGCTCCATTTTCTCCATCTGGCTCTGCACCTGAAAGGTGTCTGAAAACTGACTGAAATGCACAACTTACACATGTATTATGTAACTTTCCAACCTTAAAGCTATGCGTTCCAGATTTGTTTGATGGCACAGTGGCATCTGTTATGTACATTACTGGAGCTGTCACTGTACAGCAGCTTCCCGAGGCTGAAAAACTGCATTACAGAACTTTTTCATCTGGGATGCTGCATGACATTGCAGCTGAGTTTTGCTTTACGCACCACATCACACTGATCAAATAAATAGGAGGTGCATCAGTTCTGTTGTGCGTCTTTAAGGACACAGAAGATGGACAGAAGGCTCTGTTCGTATGAATATTTAACTTGAAGCATAAATGAAGCTTACAAGTCTATGTGGCTGACCAGGAACTAGTTCCCAGTGCCTTTTTTGTTTTCTGTATTCTGACCCTGGGGAGACATCCATCTAGTACCTACAGTTGAAATAATGCAATTACAGTAGTTAGGCAGAAACACGAACTACATCTGTAGTTTCTACATCGAATGATAACACCATCATGCATATAACTGACTCTCAGTCATCACAGTTTCTGTTGAACCTGATCAAACATGGATGGTTAGAATGTTCTCCGTTATCCTCATTGCTTTCCTTGTTTTTTCTCCCTTCTTTAATCACGTTTATTCTTCCATCTCTCATTTCATATGCTCTGCTGCAATACAGCAAATCTGTCCCCCTGAATAACTGTTCCTCTCTTCTTTCCGCCTCTCCTTCCTGCCCTGCCCTGCCTCTTCCTGGCTCGACCCCTCTGATCCAACAGGGAGGGGGGCCATTGCTTGAAGCAATAACTGTTCCAAAACAGAGTACGGTCGCTTCCATTAGTACTGTAAAGTTTGCTGTCTTGAAACTGATGACTTGGTCTTTAAATCTCTGCCCAAAGGCACCAAATGCACAACATGACACACAGGTCAGGGTTCTTCAAGTCTTCACGTGTTCAAATCAGATGAACACCAAAGAATAAATGCTTGAAGGTTTATGAGTCTTTACTGTTTTTATTTCTGCACAAATATCATCTAAAACAATAAAGATATTCATATGTGTTCTTAAAGTCTGATTTTGAATATAATAGAATAGAACAGAATAGAATAGAATAGAGCTTTATTTTTATTACAGTTGCAAGTACAACAAAATTGGAGGTGTTCCACCAAACTACTGTGCACATTGGTGCAAGATAGATAGATAGATAGATAGATAGATAGATAGATAGATAGATAGATAGATAGATAGATAGATAGATAGATAGATAGATAGATAGATAGATAGGTAGGTGATGCAGCACGACATGGGCAGTGTTGCAAAGTCCACTTGCTGGGCTTGTTTTTCTACGAAGTTGCTTGTAAATATCGTCTTCTCGCTGGGTGGGGCTTCCTCTGCGCCCTTTGTGAGTCCCTCTTGATCCTCTCACAGCTGTCCAATAAGCAATAACCCCGACACCATGAATGCAACAATCTCTTTTTCAGGAACTAGTGTCCACAGCCCTGTTACCATGGTTACCGCGGGTGTCCAAACCAGCACGCCCCTACCCACACACACTTGCACAACTTCACTTGACAGAGAGACAATGACAATGCTCATGAATAACTAAGGAAATATGTAACTAAAATAATTAAAGAGTTGGAGATGGCTCAGCATGCAGCATGGATTTAATTTTTGAGTAGCTGTTATATTACTTTATATTTCTATTTATTTATTTATTTATTTTAAATAATATTCTGGTCTGACTTAAATAAATTAGCGTTGAAAAAGTACTTTGCATTTGTTTTATGTTATAAGGACATTAATGGGAGAATTTTAAAGAATTATTGTTAAAAGTAACAAAAATTGTACTTTTAACAGTAACATGTTACTTTTTGGTGCAAGTAATCAACAAAGTAACTGAGTTACCTATTGAATGAAGTAACTAGGAACTGAAACTAGTTACTTTTTTTCATTAATTAGCATAACACTGTCACTGCTCAGTGGTAGAAAACCAGAAGCAGCCTCAGGTCCAGGTCCAGGTCCAGGTTCAGGTCATTGTTCTTCAGGACACAAAGACAGTACACAGGTCAGAGAAGATGTGGTACATCCATGCAAGATCCGTGAGGAGGGGAGTTTGTTCCTGTCTGTGTTTCATGAAGTCTACAATCATTTATTTAGTTTTAGGATGTTCATTGCCAGGTTGTTTTCCTCAGCCCGGTATGCTGTCTCATTGTTATTGGTGATGATTCCAGCCATGATGGCACGGTGGCAAAACTGGCAAAGAAGCTGTTAAGCTCCTTAGCCAGTGTGAGGCTACTGTCAGATGTTGGGGGAATCTGGCCTCCTTGGTTAGGGCTTGGATACCACTCTCCACCTGCCAGGAGTTGTTGTCTACATATATATATATATATATATATATATATATATATATATATATATATATATATTCCAAGCAGAAAGAGGTTGTAATTGAATGCTTGATTAATGTCTGAAGTAGCAGGACAGCACTTTTCCTCAGCAGCGTTGTCCCTGAAAGACAGCCAGCTGAACTATTAGGCTGTGTTTACTGTAGTGATGAGAAAAAACTATAAGATGGAGGTGAGACTCTGAGGAAGAATTACAATCAGGGCACGTTTCAAAAGGTCACTCTTACCTGATAACAAAATTACTTTCATGACGCAAGCCAGAAAACTGACCTCACGTCAGTGTCAGAGTAATGCATCCGTCCTTGACTTTAGAAGACAAATTTGTACCTTGTATGCTGACAATGTAGATAATCAGGAAATTTTGTTAAAACTGGGCAGAGATTGCATAATCAATGCCCCAAAGATTTTTCAGAGACAGAATTAAACAAGTAAAGCACAACAATGTAATATAAGAGTAGGCGGCTAAAGGGGACCCTGAATCAGGTTCATTTCACTCGTTATGAACTTATTGTTAACACTTTCAACACGACTCCAAATAAAGTTTTCTGTTGCTTGAAAAAGGATTATTCTTCCTCAGCCCTGCTTTGGGTTGAGGCTTGCATAATAAACATTATATTACTTTACAATTTTTCATATCTTAGTGTTCAAACGTGCACCAGAACCTCTTCCTTCTCTGTTTGTTTCAGTCAGGCAGCCGTCACACGAGGCAGGTCAGCACTGACTTCAAAAACAGCAGAAATGATGAAAAATAAAACAAAGGAAGCAGAAAACTGAAATCTAGCAGGTCCTGATCCAACCTGCTGCAAAGCTGAAGTCCTGACAGACCTGAGCTTCAGCAAACATCAGCCAGATTCCTCACAAACCTTTCAGGACAGGAGAGGAAATTAAGGCAGAAACTCATTTCCACACAAACAAACACAGTTTACACACACACACACAGAGACATATAGGTCTTTACCTGCAACATAAACCGTTAATGTCACACATTCATGTTTATCTGGGCTCCAGAACAGGGACACACCGCCTGGTTGGCAGAGCGGTGTTTGTTTGGCATTCAGTAAATGTCAGAAGGATAGTGTGCACAAAAACAGCCGGGCACCTGGGGGACTACATTTTATCAACATACAAATGAGCACTGCTTCATACTAAACTGGGCACTGCTGCAGAATACCAAGCACAGCTGAGGGGATGGGAAAATGGTTGTGACATTGAACTGTGGGGTGTGTGTGTTCCAGCTTCTTGGTGTGTAAGTTCTTCCTCAGTGTGTGTGTGTGTGTGTGTGTGTGTGAATGTGTGTGTGCATGTGGTATTAAATCAGGAGGGCTGCAGTGTGGATGTTTGTTGCCTGCAGTGTCACTACAGCTAAATTTGAAGGAAGAATAATCACATGCAGGGATTTTGACTCTGAACAGAATTAATTTTGTCTGCAGTCCAGAGACTTGAGATTAGGTTCAAATGGCTGTAGGACAACATGTTATTAACCTAATCAGAGCAACTGAAGTGTAGAAACACAGTCAAAGATTCTGCTTTAATTGAGCCTGAGTTGTTCAAATCAAACCAAGTCAAATTTTATTTATAAAGTATGTTTCATACATGAATAACACAAAGTGCTTTACACAATAAAAACATCAATGTGGTGCTAAAACAGTAAGTTTAATTGTATAAAACACCCAGAGTTCTCCATCTAAAAGAGTTTGCATTAAATTATATACGCCCCATCCTCTTTATCTGGTCCTTATGTTTAACACCTTCTAAACACAAATACCAAATCAGCCAGTCACAAAAGAGCAACTCCATGTATTTAGCCGCATGTGAACACAGTGAAGTTCAAGCTGAAAACTAAGAAAAAATGGTTGTTGGTCTGAGTATTTCAGAAACTGCTGATCTACTGGGATTTTCACACACAACCATCTCCAGTGTTTACAGAGAATGGTCAGAAGAAGAGAAGATATCCAGTGAGCAGCAGTTGTCTGGACTAGAATGTTTTACCAATGTCAATTCATAGTCAGCTTATTATTTCAATCTTTCAAATTTCCTCCAAAGCAGGAAAAGCCAGGTAAACAAACAAATATTAGCAATCAAGAATTAATTTCAATTAGACCAGACAAATCATTGAATAAAAAAAAGTGTAGGTGAGTAATAGTTTATAACACCCACACTCCTTTACATACAAATATTCCAAATGGCAACACTTCACTGGCTAAAATAAAAAAAATTAAATAAAATAAATACAAGGACAAAAATCTTTTCTCAGACAAAACTAGTATTTCATAGACAACATAATAAGCATCATATCTCACATTTGTTCACCACCATATTGTCGAACATGGTATTCAATTCACATCGAAAAGAACACAATTTCAGTTCCTCATCACAATTACTCCACCAGGCTACGCCTCTAACAGATGCACATTTCTATATCTTTCCAGCCCCTTGCCTTCTTAAATAAGCCTACAGTGTTGATTTTTGTTTTTTTTTTCCTCTAATTTCAAACAACCTCTGTCTAACCTTTGTCAATCTTTGGTGCAGTACTGAGCTCAATTAAATGATAGAGATTCATCTTTCAGATCTGTTAACTATTCTTATAACTTTGGAGTTGGAGTTCAGAATTTGGTGGAAACATCTTGAAAACATGGATCCATCCTGTCTTGTATCAACACTTCTGGCTGCTGGTGGTGTCACACTTTGTTTACCCAGCACAGTCTACCTGAGTATTGTTCCTGATCATGTCCATCCTTTTATTTCCACAGTGTAGCATCTTCTGATGCTACTTCCAGCAGGATAATGCACCATGTCACAAAGCTCAGACCATCTCCACCTGCTTTCTTGAACATGACAATGAGTTTGCTGGACTCCAACGGCCTCCACAGTCACCAGATCTCAATCCAACAGAGCAGCTTTGGGATGTGGTGAAACGGGAGATTCTCATCATGGATGTGCAGCAACTGTGTGATGCTGTCATGTCAATTTGGAGCAAAATCTCTGAGGAATGTTCCTGTTAGGAAATTTCCTCACAGGAACGACAGAAACTCAGATTGGTGAAAAGACACTGCTGTTTACTGTGATCACAGGAGTTCAAACACAACCAGAAGACAAGTTAACACAAGCCAGCCGACAATGTTAGAACTGAAGTCCAGTCTCAAGACACTTCCTTATATCGCCCATCCCCCTGGGAACAATGGTCTCTCTTGGCACTGGTGCTGGACCCCTGGAGTGAGGTTCATGTTGACCGACCACAGAAGAAGGCAATAAAGTCCTTTGATGTCACAGATGGTCACATCATCATCAATACAAGATTTTTCCATCAGTTTCCAACACATTGTTGAATCTATGCCACCAAGAATTAGTAACAAGGTGGACCTGACAGAGTGGCCACGTACTGTATTTCATACCCAAATAAATAAATAAATTGTTTGAAGAAATGTGAACTGCAGTTTAAAGGATGAATTGAAGAGGTTACAGAATAATGAGAGACAAGAAAGAACAAGCAGAGTTCAATAAAACAATTAAATGAGTGAAGGGGTCATAACGGGGCAACCATCAAGAAGGTGTAAGTAGGAGAAGCATATATAAGAAGGCAGTAAAACATATTGATCTTGTAGTAATAATGATAATAAATAGCGTTCATAAAACAAAAAAAGAAGGAAAACAGTAAATGAAGTGATGAAAGAAATAAATGAGGCTGACATGACAGGAGAAGTGATGTTAAAAATCTAAGAATTTGAGCATGCAAAGAAGAGAAGGTTTACAGATCACATGACCACAGTAAACTAGTCAAAGTGGTGCTTAACTAATACCTTACTGAGGTTTTACAGCAGGTCTATGATACCTGTCTACTTCTGGATGTTCAACATCTGAATCCTCAAGCAGCCCATCTTTTTAAAGATTTTATGATTATATCTTTGTTTTTTAGTTACTGTAAAGTTGTAAAAGAAGAAAATGGTTCATTAATTCTTCATAGGGTTTTGGAAATAAACCTGCGAATACACCTACAGATTTCTTTTTTTATATTAACAGTGACTTTTACTGCAGAGGAAAATCCTCGCGGATGAACTGGATTAATATTCACAACATCAATGCACAACATGAATTCAACTTAATAACTTTTTTTTGTAATATTTGCAAAAAACCTAATTGTTAGAGCTGTGAGCTAAAGAAAACTTGTATTCCCTGAAAGAAGACAAACTTTATACACAATATTTAGTAGGAAAGAGGTTCTCCATCATAACAGAATATATGTCCTGACCAGAGTCCTGAAGGCCAAACCGCATGTTGATTTAAAAAATATAGAATGAATATGGACTCAATATTAAGTCATAAATATTTTGCAGTTGTAAATGAATGTTTGCACATAATTTCAGAGTTTGCATCTGTAAATCAAGCTTGTTACTTTGTAAAAAAAACTATCTGCCTGTGCAGAGAAGGTTTGCATGGTTGTAAAAAAGATTTGTATTTGTGCAAAAAATAAATTAGGTTCTTTTGCAAAAACCCTGCTTACAGATGCAAAACACAAAACTGCGTGCGAGACGCTGAAGTTGTAGTTGCGAGCATTGTCCCTATCTTTACACTTCTATGGTGACAAATCACATTATCCAATCAGAGAGCAGAAGGCCTCCTGACCTCCTGCACCACTGCAGACTCTTGAAAGTAGAGTTTCAACATGGAGAGCAAAATATTTCTGCTCAGGCAGGTGAACAATTACCAGGTGACACTGAGTTGAAGGACCAACATATTGGTCCGGTCAGTCAGTGACACCATGTGACCTTAATGTGTGAATGTTTATTTAACACCTATAAGCTGAAAGTCCCACCAACTGGTTAGAAGTGACAAAGACTTTCAGATGAAGGTGAAATGTCTTCAAGAAGCAAGAAATAAAAGTCCAGTTGACTTTATTCCAGATCTGATGATCACAAGACCTGGATGACTGAGAATCTACAAAACCATGTCCCAGCAAGGTGGACAGCGTGTCCTCAACTAAACTGGACAAACTGAACAAGATGAGAATAAAATGGAGAAGTTAACGTATCTGAACCTGTGGTCAGTCCAACAACTATCTGCAGCATATGAAATCCAGCAAACAGCTGATAGTGGAGCTGAGGTGTGCCAGATGACGGCAGAACTGGACTGAAAATCAGTGCTAACAGGTCTGATGGAGGCATGAATCCTCCACACAGTCTGGATGTAATCATTGTTGAAGAAATGTAGAATCATGTTAACAGAGAAGAGAACAAAAAGCAGCCAACATGTTTCAGTAAATCTCTGCTTTTTTTCTGACCGTTTTCTGCCTTTTTCCTTTTATTTCTTTTTATTTGAAGTAGCTCCAGACTTGCACAGTACCGTCCCCCAAGGTAAGAATCCATGTTCCATCCTTGTGATGGACACACACCATCAGATGTGCTTCATGATCTCTTTTGTGTATTTAACAACTCATTTCTTTGCCACATGAATTAACTGTGTAATATTCTTCCCGGTACCCGGGGTTCCCTGGTGCCTGAGACGTCTGACTGAGGAGGACATTGTGTCAAATACTCAATATAAACAGAGGACGTGTCCCTCATGTTTAGAGACAACAGAAGGTCTTTAGTTTTTATAACTTAATTATTCAGTATGTTTGTTATTTCGCTCTCTCTCTCTCTCTCTCTCTCTTCGGTGAATACTTCAGGTTTCCAGCTCGGACTGTTACAGTCCTCATTTGGAACCTCTGCGATCCATCTCCAGAAACACACCTTCAGCCTCCACCTTCTGCCATCACTCTCCAGGTAAAATTCACCTTCATCTTCCACCAGCACTCTACCATCCACCCTCAGAAAAAAAACACCTTCATCTATTCATGTACTTTCCAACTTACACTGTTAAAACCAAATCTTCTACAGATCGTCACCTGAATCGTCTCCAGTCTCTGCAGTCTCCTCCTCCATCTTCCAGCTGAGGGAGGTGTTGATGAAAGGAAGCTTCATGGTAAAGGAAACGTTCCTGTTAAATGAGCCTTTCTTTGAATTGATAATTTCTCTCCCTTTGATTTGTTCAACCACCGACACACTGCCGTCCTTCTTTGCTTGATTCCATGTTTGTTTAATTTCAGGCCGACTTCAGGAAGTTCATCAGTGATCAGACAGATGATGGTCAAGTCCATGCAGAGTCAACTAAAGAGCACTTCCTCAGAGCCCATCATGATGAAGGTGCTGAGTCAGATGTGTTTTTAAAAAGGTAAAGAAAATAGAATGACCCAGTATTATCAGCTCAAATAAAGCCTTTGGTGTCTGAATGCATGTCGTTCTTCACTGTGATTTTCCTCCAGACCCAGCTGGACTTCACAGACATCCAGATCAGGCAGCAGATGACCAAGAGTAATTCCTCCACAGCTGTGCATCCATCATTCCTGCTTCTATTCCTCCACTTCTACACTCAGCACAGACACCACCTCATCCTTCCTCTGACTGGGGGTGCTCCTTCGCATGAGCCTTTTTGCAGGACTTGAGGCTCAAACTCTTCTGATGAAGTGAAACTTCCTGACTTTGAATTGTAAAGATTTTGTGCTCATTCCTCAAGTGTTATTATGAAAGAGAAACCTCAATAACTGAGATGTTCATCAGTTTGTGGGATTTAAATGCATTTAAATCTGTCTTATTAAAATTTCTGCTGTGGTTGTAAAATCTGAGAGTGATGAATTGTTTTTTTTACATTTTGGTGGAAGTGTGTAAAGCAGGAGATGTTACTTCACGGCTGCAGAGGAAACAATATTTTATAGAGTTTATATTTATCTCAATATTATAGTTTGTAAATAAAAAAGGTTTGTATTAAGAGTATATCTGTTGGAGCTATTCATCTCTTGATTGTAATAATTCAGCTTTGTTGGATAATTCATTTAAGTTGTTCTTTATATTTGTTCTGTTATTTAGCAAAATTTCTTTGTTTTTTTATTTAGTTATGAGCCATATGGGGGGACTAAATTTATAAATATGGTGTCAGGTATGGCATCTGCAATTTAGGTGATTACCTTTTAAATAAACTAGATCATTTTGTAATTTCTGGCAAAAATTCTTTTGGAAAACAAGTTTGGAGGACAACTGGAACATACGATAAGCACTTGGAAATATTGTGTGTATATTTTACAGACATTTTACAGCAGTTTCTTACACTTTATATTAGACACTGGACATCATATAGTTTCTTGCTGTACATGTGGAGAAATGGCAGTCTCTAACCAACGCAACACATACACAATTTGACCACACCATCACCCATATACCTCCAACCGTGTATGAACGTCAATAGAAAAAAGGCCAAGAAGCATCTGTTGGAATGTTAGCAGAATGAGGATTTATGGATAGAGCGCTGCCATAAGGATACAGGACCTATGTGGGAATGATTTACCATCTGACTACATTTACATAAAACAAAATATCCTGCAAAGAAGGGATCCTAAAATACTTAACCAACAAATAATAAAAGAAAAAATCAGACTAATGGACCAACTAAGGGCCATCAGTTGGAGCCGGTCTGATGTTGTCTCTATGCTTCCTTCAATAATGTCCTCTTGTGTTTCTTTGATAATCAGCAATGGTGCACATCCAAAATGGTCAGTGCATTTATATCACGGGCGGTTTATTTATCAGGCGACGCACCACCAAAGGGGAAAAAGGAGGGATTTTTTTCTTTCGTAATCTTACACAATACTAAGGTAATTGTGACACTTAAATCTTCCTCTATATGTCATTGTCCAATCAGTGTAAGTCCATGCTCCATGAGGTACCGCCCACTTTGGGCCATTTCAGTCCGGCTGAAATTCACCCTGCTTACTCTCATTAACTTTAACATAAAATGTTCTTAATTGTTTTATCAAATCTCAGATTATGCAATCAGTTCTGGGAGGGCTTGCTGTAACGTGCTTTTGTCATACTAAAACAAAGTTTGTTTGCTATTAAGTCAGCCTAAAGAGGGAAAGACAAAAGTGAGGGCTCCAAGAACCCTGATGTTTTCTATAGCCTCGTTGACTTGGTGGCATCTTCAAATGAGGTATTTGAGCAGCACCTAAAAACGGCCACAGTTTTCGTGAGCACGTTAAAGACTGTGCAGAATGAGCTCCTGGAGTGCATGCTAGATGTCATCAGACCCTGTATAACGGAGGAGGTCAGGTTTGTTAATTTTGGGGCCATCCAAGCGGATGAGATGTGTTAACACACACTCAGCTGGTGCTTGTATTGTGGTACATTGATGAACATCATGAGGTTGTGTTGGTCTTCTTTCTGGTTCGTGATGCCATTTTGATGTGTACTACTTAAAGCAGGTAATTTGGCAAAAATAGTTGGAGGGGAAAAAAGCTCTGCCAGTTTGATAAATAATTAAAAAAAAAGGCTTAATATAAAAGTGACATCCTAAACAAATCTGCAGAATCTTTGAGAATCCCCCTGACTGTTCATATCAGTAGCCTTATATATAGTCACAGACAAAGAGCCTTCCAAAATTGACATCCGGAACCAGCCATGAGACTTGCATACTGTCATTTGGATCAGTTGTGTTGCAGCAGGGGATGTCTAAATATGGTACATTCATAAGTTGATTCATGTATACTGTGTACAAAGAACAGAGATTAGCAATGTTGCCTCAGGTAAAAATGTGGGGGTTTGTGACATCTGATGCTTTGTCTCAGTTTGCAGATTTGGTCAAAATCCAAATTGTTGGACAAATTTTAGCCTGAATTCATGATTATCAAAAGCTTATGGCACAATAAAGGTTTTTCAAACTTGTACTGAACTTCAGGTCCAGATTTGATCGTTACAGAAAAGCCGTCAGAAACCCAGCCTCAGGTAACAATGTGAGGGTGGGTAAGCATCATTACCCTTCTAGAGGATGTTTTCTCCTTTTGAGGTGTACATTCACGAGCTGATTTAAAAGCATTGTGTACAAAGAAAAACGATTAGTAATGTTGCCTCAGGTCGAAATGTGGGGCAGTGTGTAACATCTGATGATTTGGCTGAGGTTTAACATTTGTTCAAAATCCAGTTTGTTGGACAAATTTTGGCCTAATTTCCTGATTGTCACGTTTATTCATGTTGAACTTCAAGTCCAGAGCTGATGGTAATAGAAAAGCCATCAGCAGCATAGTCTCAGGTAACAAAGGAGGAGTATGTAAACACCACTACCTTTTTAGACCTTGTTCAGCAGATGTTTTCTGCCTGGAGATGTACTGTACATACACCCATCAGAAAACACTTCACCTCAATTCCTGTCATTTTCAGGAGATCTAGAGAAGAAAAATGTCTCTCATTCTGAAATAGTTATGGCCTATTTAGAGTTACAATGGCTGCAAAGCTAATCTAAAGGTACCTATGATTAGTTGGAAATGATTATGCCAGGTTTATTATGATAATTAAAATGTCACATTTTACAGTCATTTTTAATCCTTTACCAGGATAGATTGTGGAGTATGATGAACGTCGAAGCTGATTATCCTCTAAATGAGACAAAAAATGAAATGAAATATTTCTACAGGATTTTGAAACAACTGGGAGCTTAAAACAGAAATATTTAACATCTTATTTTAGAAGATTTTATGTCTTTTGAAACACCCAATCTGTATTGAACAGATACAAAAAATATATAATTTTCAAGACTGCTATTTCTTACAAAAGACCTAAAAATGGGCTTCTACTAGTAAAAGTGGGACAAGCTATGAGAGGCATATTTCCTCAGTGAATAGTTGTGGAGATGGAGACGAGACAAGGTTGTTTGTCAGAGCTGTGACTGTTGTAGGACCTCAGAGACACCGGGACTGGATCTCTGAGCAACTCATGAAACTGACAACACAATGATCCTGAGGTATTCTATCTCAACACTGTGTGTGATTTATTCATCTCTGTCACACACTTCAAATATCCATTTGTATATATACATGTCAGTGTGGGCTATTTATTTTCCCATCAATATGCAAAGTATCCCAGTTTCATACTGTATGAAGCCTCTTGAGTCATTTGATTGCAAAGATCAGTTGATACAACAGAAGACACAGTGAGATATGAGTTGATGGAGGGGATGGGAGCTCCACACCTTTTTTCTGTTGTGTGAGTGGTTTGTTTGCATAATAATAGACCACAATGATCATGCTTGTGACATACTGTTTATGAAGGAGAGATCACCTTGATGATGATGGAAAGGCAAAAAAGGGACAAAAAAGTAAAGGGAAGATGACACATGGACAGCTTAGAATGAGATTGGATGTTGATACTGTAAGTCCACAGAGCTGCTGTTTCTGAGTAAAGCTAATATTGTATAAAACATACCCCATGGACCAATCATGGTAAGTCACCATAAACTTGAAAATAAAACAAAACTGATCAAAAAGAACAACTAAATTAAATGAGTTTTTTACGGATTCAAATATTCCTTGTATGAAGTAAGTTCAAGTTCACTCTGGCTGTCATAGAATATACAGTACTAGATAAAATATACTGATCCATATTTAATTATGTCTCTGTGGTCTTACCAGAGAATTAGTTTTCTTTTCAGGCCAGTCTATTGCTTCTATTCACTTACATGATTTGTGCAGGCTCACATCTGATGAATGAAGTCATGGTCAAATAAACCAACATGGTTAATGTGGAGCAAGAAAGATGTGAGATATTGTCTGTGCAGTTTCATGGTCTAGATGTAAGCATGACATGGCACAGCAAGAAAACAGAAAGAAAATAAGATCTGCTATAAGTTTTGAGGTAAAACACAAAGGGAAGCAAACAAAAATGTCCAGCTTTTGGTGAGAAATGTAAGAATGGTGGCAAACAAAAGCTCTTTGCCTGTGTGGTGACATCATTAGAAAATACAGTAATTCATGACCACTTGCTACTAAGTCATGGCCACAGAAGTGTGTGAATGTATAGCTATAGCATGTGTAGCAGGATACAGCTGTGTTTTATTGGGTGTTTTCCCATCTGGCAGCCAATCGCTGTATTGCTGCCACCACATGAAGGTAAGCGGGGCATACGTACAGCGTCTATTGCTTGCTGGTCACTGGGCTACGTTATTTCCTTTGCTTCCGGTTTAGATTGGTGGATGAGACTTATGTTGGGTGCATGTTGTCAATTTACTCGAGCTCATCAAGCACTCGTTGTTTGTGTACATAGTCCCATACTTGCTGCTACGCATAAATGTAACGTGGATCGTTTTGATTGAATCTGATTTTGTTTTAATCTTGTGATGAATTATAATGATGTTACCATGAGGTCCTGAGCTCTGTTGGGATTAATCAGCCAAAATTAATAAGAGACATTTCATGAGCAAGGACCTCGTCACAGCTATGTAAGCTATAAGCGATTTAATGCATGTTTATGAAAGGAGGGGGTTGAAATGGGCATCTGGGTGACGTCGTGATGATTTGGGTTGAAGAGATTCAGGGAGAGGGTGACATCTTGGCTTTTTCCTGCAAACATGGCTTATATCTGATAAGGTGGGAAGGGGATGAGGAGGAGACTGGATGAGGGGATGAGGGAGAGGAAGTGGAGGAGGGCTGGATGGATGAAAGTAAGAGGGAGGGCAGAATGGAGGATGGATGCGAACAAGGATGGGTGAGGGTGGGGTTGAGAGAACGAGACATACAGAGTTGAGAAGGTGAAAAAAGTATAAGAAGTTTCACCAGGTGATCAGAGGTGTGGCCTCGTCTCTGAATGTAAGTTAATCCGTTGACTTGATTTCATTCAGTTCTTTAAGTTAATTTTGAGACCACAGCAGAAAAAGATGACAGCAGCATTATTGTAGATGGTAAGGGCTCTAAACCAAGCACTCCATGTCTTGTCTTTGACACTTTCTGTCATTTTTACCACTGTCAACCCTGTGACCTTACATCTGGTCAAACTGGTCCCTACACTGTCCCTAGAGGTTACTCACATATTGTAACTTGTCAACATGTAGTTTTATTTTCTGAGAACAAAACTAAACAATGCTTCAAACAAAGGCAAAATACACAAGGAAGCAGCGATAATCTTGTGTCATTAAAAGCAAGTCTCGCCTTCATCACTTAGTAACTCTTGGCAACATTATAAACATGCATTTTCTACTAATTTCACCAGACTGACTCCTTAAATAACAGCTAACGCCATCACATAAGTTAATGTGGACGGAAGGACAGTGACCCAACTGATAGAGAACATTCAGGTATCGTTCTATACAAACACTACTGAACTTCCAGATAGACTGGGAAGCAGGCTGTAAAATCCTCCCTGTACATCTCCAAAAGCCTGAATGTGATCCTCGTGTACAAGTCCAGGATAAGTCTAGTTGGTAAATTTAAGACCAAAGTCAGAAATTCCAGAAACTACCAGCTCTACAGACTGGAGTTTCAAGTTGTGGAAGCTGTTTCTGGGGAAGGTTTGGTGTGAGACACTTGTTATGGAGAATGCTGACTCGAGCAGACTGCGTTGTAAAGACCATTCAAGAAGTCTAACCTAAATAAAGACAATAAAGCAAGTTCCACTGAGTAGCAACTGAGTGGCTGTGCTGAGGTTTTTCCAGTTAAGTGGTGAAAAACAAACCTCAAAAGACCCTTTTTTTCCTATACAACACAAAAGAATAATTCTTTTCTCAGTAATGTGTAATACTCTAAATGCCCCTAACACACTGAAAGTGGCAGGTTTCAAAAGGACAGGCGGGAACTTGTCGAAAGCTTGTGTATTTTAGACCAAAATGAGGAGAAAAGAAGTGACAGAATTTCAGTAAAGACAGACAAGAACGTATTATGTGATTTACAAAAGAAACAGAAGGGTAGTTTGAGGAAGATGAGAGGAATGGGGGTAGAGAGGATAAGAGGGAGACTCTTTTCACATCCCTCTGCTGGAAGATGCAAGGTCAAGAACACTCAGCGTGACAAGATGAGTGATTGGAGAGGTGTTGAAAGCAGAACCGTTCCATTAAAATGCTGGGAATCAGACAAGTGTGGCGCCTTCGAGTGCATCGGTCCGTACATCACAGGGAGATGGACGGATGCGGACCAGCGGACAGACAAACAGCCACATACACAGTCAGATGATACAACAACTCTCTCACAGTCCAATTCTTTCCAAATTATCTTAACGCAGAGCTGCTGTTCATGGAGGTGTTGATGATGCAGGATGCCCACCTAGACGGATTATCTCAACTACAGTTTTTCAGGGTCTTCAGTCTGTCCAACCAAATTGACAAGAGTCAAGGGTCAATGGCTTCTCCTTCTAGCAGTTCCAGTTTTCTGTCTGGTGGTGGTAGACTGGATAGCAATGACTTGTGTGGCTGCTGATACTGAGCCTGGAGTCTGTCTTGGCCTGATCTGTTCTTACTCTTTAAAAAAAAATGAGAAATGTCTCCGCTTTGTTTAATTCTTATGTCTTCCTATACAATCAGTCTGCTTACAGACTATATTTTTCCATATTTTCATGCTATAACTACTTTGAAATCAACAATCAGCCTTGCTAGCCTCCTGTTAAATTAAACTGGATCATGAAGCGCTAGTTTAGTTAGGGCTAAGTAACATGAATACTGACATACTCTTTAAGTGTTTTTAACAGTTTGTTAATGTTCAGTTCCTAAATATACTCACTGAAAAGTCAATGTGATATGGTTTCCCCACATTATCCTAAAACTAACCTAGTGCTACCATATAACTAGACAGTATTTTTCAATGATGACTAATAAGGAAACTACTTTAAAATTTACTTCAAACTGGTGTAGTGATATGTATCTGAAAATACTTTTCTGTCCCCTTCTTCCAGTGACCTATCAATCACTTGAGGTGGCACCTGGGGTGTCCAGTCAGATTTCACAGGTGGCCACTGCCACCCTGGCCAGCCCTCTAGCTTTGCTTCTGACGGCCACCTGATTTTTTTCTGATTTTCCCAGGATGAGTAGATACATTTTTAGCACCTACTCCATCAGGGTTCTGAAGATGTGGAGTTGGGCTGAAAATTGTAACGTATCAAGATAACAGGCCACTATTGGCCAGAATGTGACATCATAGAATTTGTCATGACAGTGATTCACGACCCCAGCATCTTTAAAACCCCGAAGCCACAACTGTGGACAACAACATTGGCAGCAGCAGCAGAGATGGCATTTCAAAAACAATCATCATGGTCCAACACAGAGGGGAAGGCCTTTTGTGCTTGTTGGCTGACGAAAAAAATCCAGTGAGCTGGACGATGCAACTCGTAATGAGAAGATTTTCCAGCAATTGGCAGAGTTAATGGCCATTCACGGGTTTCCATGGTGCTTCAAACAGTGCCAGGAGAAGCACGGGAAGCAAGAGAGCAGGAGGCAGCACTGAGGAGAGTAGAGTTTGAGCAAGGAAGCTGTGAAAAATACAATGGCTGAATTTAGTGAAATCCAGGAAAATTCAAGAGTCTGAAATTATAAAATGGGAACAATTCTTATTCTAGAGTAATTTAATAGTCAGTGAGGCATTTGTGATGTCCGTTGCATGAGAGCACAGTTGTTGGCTGTGTCTTGCGGCCAACAGTCTTCTCTCGCTTTGCACATTTAACGTTTTCTTATTATGAGCACGTAAATCACAAGCTGGAAGCCTCCATTGTTGTTCCGTGTGTGTCGCAAACAAATTACTTCACGATACTTAGGATTACTGGTTGAAATGACGAAATGATTTGTTTTGTTTATTTTCTTTTGTTTCAATGTGGTAGTTCTTACGGGACATGTTTCTTTATTGGTCAACACCACTTATGTCCCAAAAGCCATTTTGTATTTAATGTCTTTGTATTTAATGTCTTGTTGAATCTATGCCACCAGGAATTAAAGCAGTTCTGAAGGAAAAACAGGGTCTAACCCAGTAGCAAGGTGGATCTGGTAAAGATAAATCTTCTTTTAGGAAATCAGCTCAGTTTATTCAAACGTCCACAACTGTTCATGATAGAAAAAGAAGACTTCTGGTGTAGTTTGTATTAAATATCATGTAGTCCTACATCCATCTGGGAAACCAGCCCAAAATATTTGTAATGCAGACATCCCTGTGTATGCTCAGAGATACCAACATGTCAGCTGAGTGGAGCGGGCAGGTCAGTTATATTCAAGGAGTGCCTCATCGTCGATGGTTACAATATAACAGCTGGGCTGCAGGAGACCGGCTGAATTGTTTTCTGAATGACTTTCCTGTGGATGGATAGTCAATTTATTTCCAATTTAAAGTCCAGATCCTTGACTGCACTGGAGTTCTCAGTCCCATCAGACTTCAGAGGTTTTCTCTTTCAGAAGGCTCCACCGGTATGTGAGGACATGGAGGGTTTTTAATCAACCTTCCCCTCAAACAGAAGCAGAGCAGTGAAGCTCTCCTGACCAAACCGTGTCCTCAAACAATGAACTCCAAAACTGTCAAAAGATCCAAGCTGGTGCCTTTCATGGGGTTGTTCAATTACCTTAAAAAAAAAAAAGGCAATTCAGTCAGCTAAAATCACATCTCATAAAGTCTGCCGCAATTCCACGGAGAACTAATCATGTCGGACAGCTGACTCAAGCAAAATGGCAAAAGCCTCTTTTAAGCCCAACAGTGTGACACATCTGAGCTTTACATGGCAAAATAATGTGAAAAAAATTTAAGTTGATCTACATTAAAACATGGTAAATTCATCAGTGTCCTCTCATGTGTTCATGTAGGCTACTTATGAGAGTTTAACCATAAAAGAGCTTAAAATGTATTCAGTTCTGTAAATATTTTCCCGAACATTTTTCTCTAAATTCATTCCGCTTGTTCTGTAACACTGAATAAGAAACTGATATTTCTCTGTGACAAATAAATATCAAGTATATAGAAAACCATATGAATCTATATTAAATACATTTAGAAACATATATAAATATAAAACAAAATAAATAGGATTAACAATTATTGAATAAATAATCAAGCAAATAATGATTGGTGGATTTTTTCTCCACTTTTAAAATACTAGTTGCTGTTGTATTAACCTTGATGAGCCGTTACAGCAAGGCATAACTTGTAAGATGGTGCTTTTGTGGAATAAACACAGTTTAAATGTGCATGTATTTGCCCCCAAAATGTACCTAAATCCTTCAACATTCTCCTGCTGGTATTCAATCTGGTTTCAAGGATCAGATGATTGCACTCTCCCACATTAAGAAGGAAAAAACACATATTGGTCATTTTTACACTTTATTTCTTTTCCTCTGTCAGGGACCTCATTAGTGTGGAAGATCCATTTGCAGCCACAACAGCTTGGTACCTCCTCCTCATGCTGGTCACCAGTCTGGTCACATTTTGCTGGGGGATCCTATTCCTCAACCAGGAGTTGCTGATATTCAACCAGCATTGTTGCGTTTCTGGTTATACAGCATGACCAAGCAGATTTGTTTGTGAAAAGAAATGTTTGTGGTGTTTACCAGATTAAATCCCAGAAGAGCAAAGCTGTTTGTTGCGTCCTTGATGGGTAATTCAACCTGGAGATTTAGACACTGATGATGGTTGCCATCCAAATTTGACCACCAGAATTCAGTCAGGTGACTGAGTTCATGATGGAGCTTCTGAACGGAGAAAAAATCTTGGTTTGAAGGTTTATAAGGTTTGATTCTGCTTTCAGAAACTACCCTGAGCTTTTATAAACCTGTCTCTAAGAACATAACAGGACTTTTCATCTCGGATTTTTCCTTAAAAATCTCTAGCTCTAGAGGACAAGAGGAAGCAGTCATTTTATCAACTCACCTTTGATAGACTGAGCTTGTCCGGTTCTTTGCAGGTGTCTGATCAGTTTGCAAAACTTTGAGTCTCTCATCAGGTTTTCAACCCAGTGGAGATGACAAATTCCAAATACACAAAGTCTGTTATGGAACGTTCTGGTGTTTGAGCTGAATCCAGTTTAATACCCTTTTCCTATAATTGGTTTTCATAAAGACAGCAAATGGAGACGAGTTGATAGGGCCACCTTTACCTGTCAAATAAGCATCGTCCTGATATATTTCCACAGTCCCTGGTCACATCCAGCCGTCCCACAAACAGATCAATCCTATATTAATCTTTGTTATAACTATGATCCGCTTGAGTCATTTTAGAAGCCGGCAATGCCGTCAGAGCTTCCACACCTTCAAATTAAATGCTGTCATGAATTACCACAGAGCAGGCAACTGTTTACATCTAATCAATATTCTACGTAATCAAGCCAAATCATTTGTATGCGGTGGGAAAATGCAGGGACCGGGCTGAGAGACTGTTGTCATGACAGAGACTTGTAATGGGCAGAGCTTTCACATCGAATCGCCCAACAAGTCATTCAAAGGCAGAATAATTTAGTAGAAAACAGACAGCAGTAGAAGTGGTCCAATAAGTTCAAAATACCTGCCAGGCAGCAAGCTGTCCTGGGAGCTCCAGAGAGGTAAAACCTCCCGCGGACTTCAGACTGATTCATCAGTTCAAGGATAAGTGGGAACAACAGCAGAGTGACAGTGACTGAAAACCCGAAGCACTGACGGTTTGATGGAGGAGTATGACACCAGGAGACGTTTTCATGGGTAGAAAACGTCCCAGTGGAACCTGCAAGGATGAGCCAAGTCAGAATTATGAATGATGAGGGGGCAACTGCTCTGTTTAAGGTACCAGTTGGTTTTATTATTACAATGCACACTCGATAAGCCCAAAAAAAAAAGAGAAAAAGAAAATAAAAAGCCTTGGCATCCTGTGAAAAACCAACATCATGACAATACAAGTCACTCGCGTGAGCCTGCAGCGACTGGCCGCCGAGCGACCGCGCCGGACATTATTATTGCAAAGGGTCACTCAGCTGAAAATCATCATTAAACATAAAACATGTGAAAATTAAATGTGATTACATAAAATATGGGTCATTTCATCTCTGTGGGAGATACAGTTGAAATGCAAACACGCTAAAATATGTGACCCACGACAAAAAAAAAGAGAAAAAAAAGAACTACGTGTACATAACTGAATCATAATTCTAGGCTAAAATTTTACAAATCACTGAGGACTAATCATTAATTGTGTTTCCTTTAATACTCAAACCATTTGAGGAAGCATTAAAAAGCTAAAAAAAATAAAAAATAAAAAAATTTTTATTGACTTTTTCAGTGAGTTCATTACTGAAAATTTAAAGTTTCTCCTTGGACATGAATCTCAGCCTCAATCATCTCATCTGTCCTTTAAAATGTGAAAATCTGTACAGTTCCACCTGGGACAGTCTCAAACGACTGGAGAGAAAAACTGCCTCATTACAGAAAAAATAATTATCCCCCGTCAGGACTAAGTTGCAGGCGTGTTCATCCTGTTAACGAGTTTGTAGAGAGCTATGTATGGCTTGAAGGGCAGAGCTGGTGTCCTATGGAATGCCATTTCACACAATATTCACTAAATAATGTCAATAAATATACCTGTTACTTGCATACTTCCTATGTAGCTTTGCACATGCAAACTACAGGTAACATATGTTAAAAACACATAGTTTGCACATAGAAAACGTGGTTTTGGAACATTTTCATGTAAATTCACACTCATGTGGTTTTGTAGGGTCAAGTTTTATATTATTTTAACATGTAAAACATGATCATACAAAACCACTTGGGTCTCACATGCAATCTCACGTAGTTTACTTTTTACATGAAACTGTTCCAGAAAGACTTTTCCGTGTGCAAAATATGTATTTCTCATGTGTTTCACATATGTCTTACAAGTGTTACACAAGTGAGCTCATGTGGGTATGCACATGTGAAACATGAGATATGTGGAACACATTTTGCACATGGGAAACATGCAGTTTTGGAACATTTTCTTAGTAACCATACATGAAACCCATGGGTTCCACATGCATTGCCAGAGAATTTACATGTGATAATATGGAAATATTTCAAAACCATGTGCAAAATCTTTGTTTCATGAGTGATCTCACGTGGTTTTTGCACATGTCAAACCTGTATTTTGCACATGAAAATGTGGTTTAGGGACATGGTAATCACTTGTGAAACAACATATGTTTCAGATGTAATCCAACAGGTTTCACATGTAATTACCATGAAAATGTTCTAAACATTTACTATGTGCAAAACATTAATTTCACGTGTTCCACATGTCTCATGTTTCACATGTAACCCAATGTGGTTTTGATCATGTGAACCACTTGCAAAACCACATTCTATAACCATAAACTGTAAAATACAAATGAGTTCAGAAATGTGTTTTTTTTTTTAAACGAAGAAGAAAGAAAAAACACATGTAATGCTACATTAATTTTTACATGCAAATGAGGAGGTGTGGCCAAATAACTGGATCAGACAAAGCAACATTTGAACATGTATAAATAAATGGGGTGTAACATACATGCTTATATTCTCTTTACCCTCTGCATGTCCGGTTTTATTTCATACCATCTTTGTTCTTTGTTTAATCTAATAGCAATAAAAATGGCATTCCATAGTATTCCACCTTTATTATAGTTATGCTAACTTCACATTGTTCAACTGAAATGCACATAAAACTATAAATGTTTGCATTCAGTAAAACTTCAAATTCCTCCCGTCAAATTCCCCGGCCGACTTTGTCCTGTTTGGATCTGATTAGCTGCTGGGAGCCGTAACTAGCATTTAGCACACTGTAACTGAGATACTGGGTGTAGTACAAAAAAAAAAACAAAACAAAAAACAAACAAACAAAAAAAAAAAAAACAGGAATAAAAATCTCCTGCAGCTTATTTAAGCGAGGCAATCCTTTTCTTTCCCATTTCTTCCACCACCAGAAAAATAGAACAATCTAGTAGAAGGTCTTTCAGATAAACTGAGAATTTAAAAACCAAAAAAAAAAAAAAAAAAAAAAAAATGACTCATCTCTAAATCTTACTTAGGCTACCTTGTTATTCTCAGCTTTACTAGACATTGTGAATAAGGATAGAAACAGACAACTACTGTTAAAAGGCAAACCGTATTGTATCTGAATAAACACACCCATTTGTTCACACACACTCACACACTCTGGCCTCCGATTCTCTCGTGTCGTCTGCAGGGGTGATCTGAGATCCTCGTGATAACTTTCCTGGCATTGAGAACCTCACTCCAATTTTAAAAACATGAGTTGCTGCCTGCAGTGGTCTGATGACAGTTCACCGTCTTTTCGTATTGTTTCAAAGTGAGACAGGAGAAGGTTGTTAGGAAAACACTCCAGTTCAGAGAAAAGAGGCGAAAGAAAAATAAAAGTAGAATCCAGTATCCAAATCTGAGGAAAACCAAAATGCTGGGATGGGAGAGTGTTTCTCCCAGTCATTGTAGCTTCTGACCAACTAGTCGAACCAAAAGCCCAGTGTGACGAGAATTTGTCTTAGGCCACTGTAGTAGCTGGGCTACCACTAAAACAGTAGTCACTCCCAGCTGTTTCAACCAGCCATCCCACCTGTCCTCCATAAAAACCCCCACCCGACCCAGTCATCCCCCTCCCAAAGCAAAGCCCCCCTGTAGCTGTTGTGTACTATAGCACCTCTTGTCATCTCTCCCTGTAAATGTCCAGACAGACAAACACCAGAATGGAAACCGTCACAGTTCCTCAGGCATCCTCTTCACCCCCACTCCTTCAGGGTGGGGTTAAACAAGTCTTAGGGTGGCACATAGGGAGGTGGAGATCTGTAGGGAGTCATGTTCTTGGGACGGGAGCCTTTGCCCTCCATGGGAGTGGTGAAAGGAGGCGGCGGCTGGTAGGGCGGCGCATTGGGGTCCTCGTCTCGGAGAGCTGTGTACTCCCCCAGCATCTCCTGGTTTAAGGGGGTGGTCTCTGGTGTTGCCATGTTGGGATATTCAGGGGGAGGAAGAGGAGGCTTCTCTTCCTGGAGAATCAAGGGCATACTGGAGGATGGCGGAGGCTTTGAGTCATCAAGTTCATCTGCAAAGATGATTGGCACACCCTTTTTAATGAAGGTGGCCTGGTCCTCGATGGTGAGTTTGCCCTTTCTCTTCTTCCTGTAGCAGATCATTGCAATGATTCCTGCGATCAACAAAATGGCTGCCACCACCACAGCAGGAATGACTGTGTGAAGGTACACGTCATCTGTGCTCTGTCGGCCCGATTCCTGACCTATAATCGTTGTCGTGGGAGCCACTATGTCAATTTCTCCTGGTGGGATGAAAGAAAATGCTCGACAGCTTGCTTTTCCTTTCACTTTAACATCCAGTGGTTTGAATTCAGGCTCCATGGAGTACCTGAAGGCCTGCGAGGGTCTTCCATTGGCATCTGCGAGGGTCCTGCTCATTACTGTGAGCTGTTCCTTTGGACATGGGTTCTGTGGTAGGCTGTTGTTAGTCCACTCTACCACAATAGACCCTTTGCTGATATTCCTTAAAGTCACTGTGCTGCTGTTGCGGTCCCCCAGTGCATAAGCCAGCTTCTTAACTAGAAGGATCTTCTTGTTGATGTCATTGGTTACTGAACGTGGCTCTCCATCGAAGCGGGCTGTGAAAATTGCAGGGTTTTTGTCATTGGCAGGCCAGCGATTCACACAGACCTCAATAGCATCAATGGCGAAAAGGCCACCTTTGTCAGTTGCCTGCAAGAAGTATTCGTGTTTCCCCACATGTTGGAGGTCAGGAAGGCCATAGAGGAGCTGGCTGGTTGTGTTGAACTGGATCCATGATCCTTCCCCAACTACTTCATTGTGTTTCTGTCTCAGAGTGAGTCGCAGCTTATCTGTTGTTCCATCCTCTTTGTCAAAGAACGTATCCGAAGGGATCTTTACCTCAAAGTAAGTGCCCACGAATGCATTGACCTTGTCAACAGCATTACTCAAGATCGGGGCCTTATTGTTTGGATCAAGAACAACACCAGGTGATGGAGTGGTGCGCCTGGATGGCTTGGTAGTTGAAGTTTTAGTGGGGTCTCTGGATGCTGGAGTGGTTTTGGGCCTCTTGGGTCTTCTGGTGGGTTTTTTGGTGGGTGTGGGGGGTATGGCGGTGGCTTCCACATAAGTAGGCCGGGTTGTTGTTGGCTGGATGGAAATGGTGCTGGTGGTCTCCATCACTCTTGTTGGCAGAGAAGGCCCCACTGTTGGGGTGTGGGCAATAGGGTCACGGATTCTGTTTGTAGGCTTTCCAGGCAGGGGAACCGGCCCTCTTACAGGAGGAGCAGAACTTTCCGTTGGTGCAGCAATAGATGGAGAAGAGAGGGTAGGAATAATCCTTACTGGTGGCTCCACTACAATTGTTGGAGGAAGCACAGCCAAAACAGGTGTTGGAGTGTTGTTTAACTGACGCCTAACACGCTTAGGGACATGGGGCTTCTTGTTGGCGATGTGCCACCCCACCACAGGGTATCCCAGCTTCGCTGACATTGTGCCTTCCTTTGCAGGACCCTGGACACTGTTTATATTTGGAACTGTGCTCTGATCCAGTGAGCAGCCAAGCTTCCATGACAACAGAGCGCCGTTCTCCACCACCTAAGAAGAAAAGCACTCTTATTAACATGATGTGTCTTCATTTTTGACACTTTACTGAAATGTTTACAATTTTTATCCACACTCACTCACTCATAGGTTCCCCTTTACACCTTACTCATTCACTTACTCACCTTTTTGGCATTCCCAGGCCCAGCCATGAACGCTGACATGTCAAACAGCCTGTTGTTGACGACAGGGAGCATCTTCATGTGCTGGAGCCCCACCCCAGAGAAGCTTCTCATGTTATCCAGGAGCTCTATCCTCTGCTCCGAGTTCATCTTCGTCAGATCAGCATCCAGGATCACGGTCAGCACCGTGACTGGCTCTTCACCACCGCACATGAAAGGTTGGACGTCATCTTTGGTGGAAGCTAGGTTGGAGAGTGTCTGGGCAGGATCTGTATCCATGTGGTCTTCAGGGTGCACTTCAATGGAAAACACCTCTGAAGAAGAGGAAGCTTTTGTATGGTTGGAGATGGATACAGAGATGTAGTGGACTCCTTTATCCTCATCCAAAGGCAGACCTTGCAGAATTCTGCTGCTGGAATCCCAGTGCAGCCAAGCAGGAAGGAAATCCTTCCCCATCTCTGTAATCTGAAATACAAACAGCAGAAAGGAGATTAATAAAACCTCCAGCAAACAAAAACTTTCAGAGAACAGAACATTTGGTAATAACTGAGTATGAATGTTAATGAAATGTTGGTAAAACACTTTTTCACACAGACAGTTTTCATAGATGAATGTTGTACAATCTCAATTCTACAAAACTTGGGTGTAGTGTAAACTGTAAATAAAAAAAAGAATGCAATGATTTACACATCTCTTTAATCTATATTTATTACTACTGTAACATAAACAACATATTAGTTGAAACAGACATTTTAAAATTTCACAGAAAAAATTAGCTCACACACATTAGCTCGCACACATTATTGAAAAGCTGGAACAGGGGGAACAAATTGCTGAAAAATGAGTTGGGACAAATCAATTACAACTACAACAGCATTTAACAACAGATCAGTAGCAAGCCTGGGTATGAAAGGAGAATTTCAGCAAGTAAAGTCTTTCAGATGTAAAGATGGGCAGAGGTTCACCAATCTGGCAGGGAATAATTTAAGAAAAAATGTTTCTTGATGTAAAACTGGGAAAACTTTGAGGATTCCACCCCCTACAGTCTATAACACCATCAAAAAATTTAGAGAATAAGAAGGAATCTCTCTCTGGTCAGATGGATCAAAATGTGAAATTCTTTCTGTAAACCATGGACACCATGTCCAGCAGACTAAAGAGGAGAGGGAGCATCCAGCTTGTTATCAGCAGACAGTTCAACAGTCTGCAGCTCTGATGGTATCGAGTTGCATTAGTGTCTATGGCGTGGGCAGCTTCCACATCTGTGAAGCTCCATCAATGCTGAAAAGTACATGGAGGTTTTAGAGCAACATCTGCTCCCATCCAGACAACGTCTCTTTCAGGGAAGGCCTTGCAGATTTCAGTAAGACAATGCTGAACCACATCCTGAATCCATCACAACAGCATGTCTTCACAGGAGAAGAGTCTGGCTGCTGAACTGGCCTGCCTGCAGTCCAGATCTTTCATCAACAGAAAACTTCTTGAGCATCATGGAAGCAAAAATTCAGCAACTAAGTGCCAGGGGCCTCATTTATAAAACTGTGCATAGCAAAGATGACTACAGGTGGTGTATGTCGGGAAAAAAGAAAAAGCGGCGCACAAAAACTTCCAGATTTATAAAAGAGTGTGCATGCACGTCCCACACCTGCTTCCATTTATAAATCAGAATCAACTCTAAAGTTGGTGCACGTGAGCGAGCGCCTTGCCCCGCCCTTATGGTGTCTCTAAACGCCTGTAATAAATGTTCATCGATATTATTTCCATAATGGCTCAGGAGGGGGAAGCAGGGAAGTAGCGGATTTTTTCGCAATGCAAAATAAATTAAATTTATATTAAAATAAGTTGGCAAATTATTTGGGGATGTCCCCCTGATAGAGAGAAATGGATCGCAAGGGAGTGACAATGCATCCTGTAACCCCCCCACCACCCCCACACACAAACACACAACTTAATTCAGCGGCTAATAAATCCTGGTTGATAAATTATGTAGAGGCAGTGCTCCCTAGACACATCATTAATGCTATAACCAGCACACAGACACCACCAGGGAAAACACACACACACACACACATCCAGACACAAAGAAAAGGTCAAAGACAGACACACACACAGGTCCAGACATGCAAATCTGAGTCTGCATTTTCCATCAAAACATATAGCGTACGTAGCCAGATACACGAACACCACCACACAGTCCCCCAGTAGCAGCAGGGCCTTCAGCGCCTGAAGGGACAGCGTTCACGTCTTATTTCAGATCATGGGATCTCCTATTTTTTTGTTGTTCTTGTTTCATTGTTTTCCATCAATGGAAACAGCAGAGATAAAAAGAAAAAGAAAGAAGACATTCCATTATAGCCCCCTCCCTCCTGTGTTTTATATCCACCCAGTTTTTCCCAGTCCTTCATGTTCATGCCCCTTTCCCTTCTTCACACCAGCTTTTCCTCTTTTCACTCTCCTCTCTGGGATTTAAAGTTCATTTCTGGACCAAGTTCACCCTGAAAGCTGTTCCTGCAGAAAAAAAAATATTTGCAAGTCAGTCAACCAAGACAATTATAGGCTACAGACTTGACACCAGATGGTCATAATTTTTTAAAGAAAGACTGCTCAGTCGCCACCATGTGGTGTGGAACAGCAGGAACCAGTGTGTTCAGTTATCTAAGTGCAGCTCTGCAGTCCTGATTTCTGATGAGGGATAATGTACACAAGAAAATAATGATAATAATTCAACTAAATAAGGACATAAAAAAAATAATAATTAAAAGAAATAACAACAGTAAAATCCCAAAAGACTAAATAATTTAGAAAAAAAGATAAAGATAATTTGAAAAAAAAAAAAAACAATAATATTAATAATACTAATAATATTAATAAATTGTTTTCATTTATTCTTTTATAAACTCCCAGTTTACTTGGTTGAGGTACGTCTGCTTTCAGTGAAACCTGACACTAGTTTGCTGAATTCACCACAAACTTGAAATGTTCAACATTCGTGCAGCAACATTAAAACTAATGCAGCTGCAGGAAGTCTGAGGCAGAAATATAACGAACAGAAGAAACTGTATTTCAGCAGAAGAGGATTCATGTATTTTTAAAATCCTGTTATAGAACTGAAAGACTTTTTAATCTTACAGCAGCTTCTGACACATTCGTCATCTAAAATGAAACTACAGTTTGTTTTTTTATCTGTTTTTTACCAGAACATTAATCTAGAAAACTCTGAGAAACAGTTCCAGTGAGCGTGAATAAATTGTGGAGCTCGTAAAATGTTCAGTTCTGAGCAGTTTTGCTGCTGTGGAAAAAGTTAGTCTGAGACCTGACTTCAGGAAAACGTGCAGGACTGATTCAGCTGACAAATAAAACTGCTGTCCTCAGTAACCTGACCTCCATCCACTACCGACCAGCTGATGAGAGGGAACAGAAGCTGTTAACGACATCCATGTGTTTTAGCATAACGGGTGAATGAGCAGCAATAGATATGATTAAGTTAGGATTTTGACCCCTTTTTTCATCAGAACTGCCTAAATTTTTGGTGTCAGATTCATTAAGGTGTCGGAAACATTCCTCAGAGATTTTGCTCCATATTTACATGATAACATGAACATTGGAGTACAGTGTGTATTGAGTTGCTGCCATGCAATTGGCTAGTTTTTTGTGTTAACACACAATTTAACAGGTGGACATGACGTAGGTTATTATCTTATAAATCACAAACTTACAGGAAAAAAAATTAGATTTATGTCTTGGACTGTGACTTTTCATCTCAACAATATCCATTTCATAGGTGGCCAAGCAGAGACTTCCTACTGGTAAAAGAAAATAAAAAATACTTGAACTTAAAATATCAGGAAAGTATTTCTTGGCCCATCTTTTTCCAGCACAAGGCTTCTGTGCAAAAGAGCTTGATATGTGGCCCTAAAGGTAATCGTGTGCTCTCAAACTCTTCCAGGTTCACTTTCCAGCCTGAACAGACAGAAATTGCTGGAACACCACAGGCAAAGTTACAGCTTGAGCCTTCTGAAACAGCCCACAGTCTGCGTTCTGGAGGATTTATTTAAGGAGGTGCAGAGGGCGAATGGACAGGATTGAACTACTTTCTGGGAAACTATTAAAGGTGGTGGCAAGGGCAACTCAGGGCAAAGACATTGTACAAAAAAAAAAAAAAAAAAAAAAAAAAAAAAAAAGCAACAATCAAAGTTAATTTATTCAGTGTGTGATAACCTCTCAGAGCACCAGTTAAAAGGACAAACTTTGGAACTTTACAACAGGGAAATCAAGTCCCATTCACTTCCAAAAACACTTAAACTCAGGCTATACTTTAAGACTGAATACACATACTTTACACAATAGACGTTAATGCTGAAGGCATTAAACTGCAGTAAGAGATGGGAGCATTATGGATGGTTTGAAGACTGAAATGCTGACGTGTCACCACCACTGAGCCTCATCTGTTTGGACCCAACTTAAAAGACTATTAATTAAAAGGAAATGAATTATAATCTCATCAAAGTTCTGGCTTCTTTCATCATCTTTTTTCTCTCTGGCACGTCAGCCACAAAGCCACCATGACTATCAGCACTATAAGCCACAGTGACAGGCAACAGACTACACTGAAACCCATTTGAAGTCGACATGAGCGACAGGCATGAAACACTTGGAGACATTATCGCATATCACTGGCATCACCCTCATTTTACTCTGCATCACTGCTCTCACCCCCGCTGCCTCCTCAGCTGTTTAGTTTAGAGTTACAGTCCTCAGCGGAGGCACTCTGAGGCGTTCCTGCTTGTACAGACGCTGGAGACGGACTGTGAAGCAGCCGCATAACTGATGGCTGATGCTATCTATGGGAGAGCTCTCTGTGGAGGATGCATTTGCAGAGCGGGACAAGTTGCTTGTTCTGGAAGGATTCATCATTGTTAAATCCAATCTAAAAGTTTTATATGAAGATGTAATATATTAAAATCTGAGTGGATACTTTAACAAGCCGTTAGATGAGGCGCTTGTACTTGACTTATACTCCAGTACATTTCAGGAGAGACCTGTTTGACTTTTACAGCAGAGTTTTTACAGTTACTCTAAAGATATGAGCTGAGGACATAGCTTCCCTGAATTCATCCTATTTCTGAAACACTGACTTGTGCTACTATTCAGAAATATCTGATGATAGTGCAAGAATCAGTCTTTCAGTTTACCATCCCCTTAATCCTCTGATCAGACCTAATGTCACCATAAAGAAAAGGAAGGACTAAAGTTAAGTCTGCTAGGAACGAAAATGATCCTTTGTTCTCAGTGAGCTGATGCCAGATTGTAGGAGAATGGAGCTGATGGGAGGAAATTCTGGATTCAGAATTGAGCATGAGGCTCTGATGGGACGACAATGAAAACACTGTTTGCAAAGCCACTGGTCAGTGCTCAGGTACTGCCTGGGTGTGTATGAGTTTTCAATGTGATTATGTGCTTCTCATCATTTGTAATTTTTACCAAATACATCTCTGACCTGCTGTGCTTTGGAAGTATAAGATCCAATTTTTCTTGTAGCAATGGTGCAGAAAAGATAATTTAAATGGACCTAAATGGCTCCCCATTCCCCTTGCTGATTGGCTTCATAACCACTAAAGGGCAACATGAAACCTTATCTCTGCTAAATGGAAGGGTAGGGCCAAGTAGTAGGGGTCAGGGGTGCAATGGGGGTTAAGCCAAAGAAATACCTCTGGAAGCAGCAATACCGTGACGGATCATCTTCCTGCTTCTCCAACCAAATTTGCCGCTTTATACAAAAATTACAGTTTATATGCTGGTTTATTTATACACCATTAGGCTTGTTTATTCAAGCTGACCCGGAGTTGTGTCCAGTATTCATTACTGTTGACACTTTTTAGAAACTGCAGACTCATGCGATGGCTTGTAGAAGAATCGGGAAGTCATGTAAATGGTAATCTTTTGATCCAGCAGACTTCAGCTAATGCATACCTTATCAATATCTTAGTAAAGTAAGGTAATTATGTTATAAATGAGGATAATAAAAATAGGCAAAGTCATCCTGATAAAGACAAATGCAACATGAAAGCGTCTTTGGAGCAGATTTTACTCTATGCATAGCGGAGAAACAAAGAAAACTGCTTGTTTAAACAAATCACCTCTTAAAACAAGAGTATACCAGCTTTTCAACATCACGTTGAAAACCGGCTCCATTGTTAGTGTAACTGTTCACATAACTTCTACTGCACTTGTTAACAAAGGATTCCACCAGGGGGCACACTGGCAAACTCAGACCAGATAGAGATGCTGAATTTGTAATGTGTAAACAAAACTGTAAACATAAAGACAATAGAAGAGGTTACTGTTTGGTTCATTTTGAGATCACAGCAGAACCAACAACTGCCGTGGTATCACAGATGTTATGTTACGCTCCTAAAACAAGCACGCTGTGTCTTGTCTTTGAAACTTTTTGTAATTTTTACCAACATCCAGTCAAATTGGTCTCTGCACTGCCATCTACTGGTTACTTTTATACTGCAGCTTGCAAATGTGTGAGTTTATTTTTTGGGGATGTGCAAAAAGGACACATTAAACAAACACAAAATTCATGAGGCAGCCATGATAAACACACACACATGTAATTAAAAACAAATATATTCCCAGCCGGAAAGCAACACTACATAACTTTCCGACATTAAAACTCTTTGCTTCTGACCCATTTTGTTGCCACATTGACATTCATTACGTACATTCCTGGAGCCACTGTTGCCCTGCAGGGTTTGATGACTTGAGCATCATTTAAAAATTTCTTCAAACTTGCTTTTCAGTGAGATCTGTCCACTCTTGCACAGTGAATGTGCTTCTCAGTGATCTATTGCAGTTTTTTATTTCACAGTTTCTTGGATTTTATATCCTTTTTTGGATTTTCATTGCATGCTTTTTAAGTGTAACAGTATTTTTAGCCTGTGGAACTGCTGGGTGTTTTTAGGACAGTTATTGTCTTTGCAGAAAATGACAACAGCCTTTATTTTTATTAATGTTCATTATCTTTAGAATTTTAGCCATTTATCAATAACTTCAGTGAGATAATGAGTTCATTATATGTTATTGTACCTGCTGTTGTGTCATGGCTGCTTTTGTTCCCTGCTCTTTATGTATTAATGATGTGGAAGCATTTTGGTAGAAACCAATAAACATTACATCTTACAATCTGCTGTTTTGAGAGATGAAAGTTGGAAGAATAACACTGAGATGGAGTAAAAAGAGAGATGGAGGACAGAACACACAGTGGAGATGAAGAAAAGAGAGAAAATGAGATGGATCTCCTGAACAGAAAGATTATGAAGAGGCGTTGGAGGAGGGCGGGAGAGGAAAAGATGAAAAAAGGAAGCCATTGTGTGCAGGGACAGCTCGGCAGATAAGCTTTGTATTTGGGAGAAGGCGAGGAAGAGGAGGTGCAACAGGAGTGAAAGACGAATGGGGTGATGGATGCAGAGGGAGGGAAAATGAGAAGGGAATGATGAGAGGTAATGTTAAGAGTGGAGGTGAGAAAGTGGGAAGACAAAAGCTGCAGGAGAGAAAGAGGATGAAGAGGGAACGGTTGACAGGGTCAAGTGTTTCCAGAGGAAAATGTGAGGTAAAGAGGGGTGGATGGGTGGAAAGGTGGATGAACTACAAAGAGAAGGTGGGTTCTTTTCTGTGTCCAGAAGCCAGGTGGATGTTTATGAGGGGAAATCTATCTAGCAGCTTACTGACTACTGTTAAATATTCATTTGTGGCCTCAATGCACAGCAGCGTATGTACAGAGTTCACACTGCAATCCAGGAATCCAGAATATCTGAGCAGTCAGGGCTGGAAGCCTGGTAATTCGGACAGGTTGGACTGTTCTGGAAATTTCTGAACTAAAAATGAGTTTAACATTAGAACTGCCAACATACCACTAATGTATTTTTAAAGTTATTTTATACAGGAAATCCGTGCACACCCTCTCCACATGCTGCACGTTGGCACTTCATCCTTCTTTTTGGATGCTTTGAGGGTTTTATTTTTGCACTCATTTTTGAGATTTCACACTGCAAATGCACCTCATCTTCTCCTCAATCTGGGTTGCTGGTGTTTGTGGTGGCCCCCAGACTGAAATCCGGTCAGTTTGCGCCTGTGCAGCTCCGGTACAGGACCCATGTATTCAAGGCGGCCATGTCCAATATGTTATAAAACACAGCAACTGGCCATTTCCTGGTTCTGGTTCAGGTGGAGGAATGTCTCAGCATCTCGTCTAGCACGTCAACTCCTACATAACTCCCATTTAAATAACGGATCATCGCTCTCTCTCCCCCCAGTAAGTCCCCCTCCACCCCGTAAGATTCCTCCTCACCGACAGCCACATCCACCCATGACATCTCCTCCATTCGACTCTCAGTCATGCAGGTCTTGTGACCAAGCTTCTTTGGCATTCATCTACCTTTTATTTTTCTCCATTTATAAATGGCCCCCTTGGCAGTTTTAAGTGAAAATAGTCATATTTAAATTTGTTTTGACCACCCATTCACCACAATTCACTATATGGTTATACTGGATCCATTTGAGGAAAAGTCATGAAATGAAACTAATGGGTTTTATTTTAAGCATATAACAGGTGAAAATCACCCCATTGGCGGTTCAAGTGTTAAAGGAAATTAAACTAAAAGGAACCGTAAAATACCACAAGAGTCACCATCTGCATTTAAGTTTACGAGGGAAAAATCTGTTGTTCTTTAGACTTCTCCTCACTGGGTGCATCATAAAACAATTGTGCACATAGTACCATCCATGACGTGCTTCCATGTTTTTATTAGGGATGCACCGATCCGATACTGGTATCGGTACTGATATTGAAGAAATTTCTAGATCGGGTATGAGTGACAATGGGCCAGATAGGCACCAATCTATTTAGTATAATTCCATGCTGTGCACTTCTAGTGACGTCATGCGCTAATGAAGTGGAAGCTCACGTTTGTTTTCAAAGTGGAGCGAGCGAAGGGATCAGCCATCTGGGACTTTTTCACCCTACTTTAGCCACACATTTAACAGCTGCATGTAATACCTACGCAGTTCTGAAAAGCTTCTGAGAAATCTTCTTGAGCAGGTCACTGATGCTGAGTAGTATGTGTGTGAAAAAGCTCGACAAGTTGGAACCATCTGATTGTTTTTACCAAGTTAGTAAAGTCATTGTTTTATTCAGCAACTTTTGTAATGAATGTTTAATTTCAAAGCGCTGTGCTGCATCTCAGGCTTGCAGAATTTTTGCGGCAAAAAAAAGAAAAAGACTCTTTCATAAGTTAATGTGCGCCAATGTTGACTATTGTCATGTTAAGTTTGTCTACCAATGATGTGAGATGAACACAGCTTTGCTCTTAATTAAACACATTAAGAACCAATCAGAAGCTGAGCTGGGCCTTGGAAAACATGTGGTTGACAGATCCAGCTGCAGTTTATAGATAGACTGCTATAGCTATAGCTGTAAACGTTAAACTATGCTATGTCAGTTTTACCAGTGGTATGCAGTGAAGCCTGGTTATTCTCCATTATACACGCCACATATTTTTCCAGCACGCTCCCACCAGCCAACAGGCAGAGAGCGGTTTGGAAAAATATGCGCCGTGAATAACAGAGATTAACCTGCTTAAGTAGGTTACTGACGCTGAGTGGTGGATGTCCCTTCAGTGCTGTTTTCCTGGATCTCTATCGGATCAGTATCGGTCAATACTAAATCTCAGATATTGGCATTGGCATCAGAAAAAAGTGGATCAGTGCATCCCTAGTTTTTATAAGTGCTGAATTTTACATAAAATGTGGTTGGTGACTTCTCTTTCTGCTGACAGTAGCTAACCAGGTCAGCGAGGTAATCTTGTTTTCATATTAAAACAGTCAACTTTGGTGGAAAAGTCATTTCCAACTGCAACTTCTGTGTTAGATTTACACGCCTAACCACAATGATAAAGTCTGAAGAGTTTCAAGATCACACACAAAGAATGCCATCTTTGTAAATGCATAAATGTGAAACTTAAATATAAGGTAGGAATCACTACATCATTGTAAACATTCACATCCTGCTCATCCAAGTTTGTACAAGCCCAAATCCAAAACAGTTGTGTTTGTGAAACAAAGTCTCTCAGATTAGTTAACCTCTGCCCATGTTTACATGAGTCATGTTACTGACCTGTTGCAAACTAATCAGTTATCAAATGCGCCTTAACTTTTTGATTTGTGTCAACGACTTTTTCCAGGCATTGATGCCCTGTTCCAGCTGTTTACAGATGTGTTGCTGCCATTAAAATTGAAAATTAGCTAATATTTTCCATTAAAACGGTAAAATGTCTGAGTTTCAGCAACTGATCTGTTGTTTATGTTCCATTGGGGAAAAATACAGGTTTATGAAATTTGTAATATGTTTATTACAAATTAATTAATATGGCTTTGTAATATGTTCTGGTATTTAAGTTTTACACAGCCTCCCAATTTTTTTTAGAATTTGAGCTATATTTCTCTAAATTTTGCAGATGCATCACCAGTGATCCAACAAAGATTAAAACTGAATGTTTAAATGACACGTTGGCAGAGAAGCTGTGGGCCAAGAACAGAGCCCTGTGGAACACCAAGCGTTCCTTCAGAGAACTCAGATCTGTTTTATTGTAACATCCATGCAGAGTTGTGACTGATCAATATAATGAAACCGTAAAGGATTGTCCCTGGATACACCGATCCTCCTCACTGTGGCTGTGATCCACAGTGTCAAAGACATGAAAAACCCACAACGTGCATCCAGAACCAGCGCTATTCCAACTGAAGTCCAAAAAAAAAAAAAAAAAAAAAACTCCAGTGTAAAAGAAGTTATGAGATTTTCTCCTGATATATAACACAGATGGGAAAATAGATTCCCAGAGAAGGAATCTGTTCCAGGAAAAATAGACTGTTTCTATTAATGGCTCTATTGTAGGATGGTGAAATGTCAGAGATCCTTGGTTGCGTAAGGAAAACATTATGGGCTGCTGCACAGCACTTTGCTGCTGTACGCATGTGGAAAGGTCTCTAAGCAATTGTGTACATGTGTGCATTCATTTAGACACACACAAACGCACAATTAAAGCTTCTATTACACAGTAATTTAAGTATGATGGCAGAGAGCATTGTAAACCCTGAACTGAAGCACACCATCACACACAAACACACACATCCTGTGGTAAACCAGGTCGCTAAGGCCTGCAGCACGCTCATAAAGCTCAGTCGTTCTCAGTTTACAGCGAGCGGCGATCAGGAGCCAACAGAAGCTGGTCGTTGTTTGATTCCAGCTGTGCTGCTGAGAGATTCAGAGATGAAGAGCGAGAAAGAGACTGTGTGTGTGTGTTTGAAGATGTTGAGTCAGCTGCTTAAGATGAGATCAGAGGAAGAAAGAGTGTAAAGGTGTGAAAATGAAAAACAGGGAGGCTGAGCATGTGTGAGGACAGCGACTGGAGGAAAGTTTGTGTTTGTGTGTGTTGTTGCTGTGGCAAGGACAACTGGAAGACAAGCGAGAAGACGCACACACAGCGTGGCGCCTTTGCAGAAGTCATCCAAGGACCAGCCTCGACTTCACAAACACAACGCTGCCTCGCGCCCTGCTGCGCTACGCTGGACACCAGCAAAACTACAGCTGAGCAGAGTAAACAAAGACCAGACAGATGTCGTATGTGTGGAGAACTTGAGCTGGAAAGGCAGAAAATAAAGTAAAAAACAGCAGCTCATTCACACAAAGTGTGTTATATAAATATACACATATGCAGGTGTTTGTTTTATCGGTATCTCAGCATGCAGCTGGTTTTCTGCAGGTTCACAGCCTTAGTTCTGACTAACGCTGAAGTCCCTTCTGGTTCATTGCCAACCAGAAGAAAATACAAACATAAAATCTGCACATCGGTAGGAAAAGTCCCCCGCTCTCCACATCAACGCTGTCCTCTGTGGAAAAACCCGAAGCACACGAGCGGCAGCCAGCATCTAATCCCGCTCAGCATTCATCACCGCGTCTTCTTCTAATTCTGTGTTCTTGCTTTGTTAAAATGTGGAAATCCTTTGATGGTTTGTTCAACTTACAAGTATCTAAGTCACAAGTAAATAAATGAAAAAGCAAAAATTATTTGTTTAGGTTTTCTATTCAGTTCCCCAGCAGAGTTTGATCTTTGTTCGAGAATATACCTTGTTTTTAATCTCTCGTAGACCAGTGCTTCCAAACCTGTTTGAGCTACGATCCCCCGAGATAACATACGCTGGTGTTCATGACACTTTTACATTTCTCCAGGTACCCTAGCATGAATACTAGAGCACCTGGAGACTTCAAACACATGAGGTGTGTCCCAAACCGCGCACTTCTATACTTCGAACACTACATTTAAGTGCTTAGTGCGCTGACACAGAAATTTCAGTAAAAGCTCAGTGCACTGAAAGTACCCGGATGCTGCCCTAAACTTGGCCAAAAATCTAGTGCGAAACGATGGACACTACACGCACTAAACGGACGCCATCTTGCTGACGTAGCGGAAGGGGAGGGACTTTCAACCAGTTTTTCAGAGCTTGCAGCCACCGACTCAGCGGTACCGATGCAGGCGGAGGCTGTTTTCTACTGTTGTAAGTATGAAGTTATTTGATCATAATTCTAATATAAACTGCAGCATGTTTCTTATCTCTTCTATCCCTGATGACAGTTATGGATCTGATCACTTGTTGGAGGCTGCAGTAGAGTTAGCAAAGTAAATGTTAGCAGTTTTATAGTCGATTTCGCGGATCTAGATGGGCTATAAGTGTTAAAAATGATTAATGCTTTAGGTTCCGTATGTTTATTCATGATTGCTGAACCTCCAAATTAAGCACTGCGGGGTCTCTGGTGTAAACGAAATGGTCCTTGATCTGAAAACTGATTAGGAAACACCGCTGGTTAGAGAACCGGCCCGTTTCCATGGTACCGCTGACGAAGCCATCACTGATGGCAGACGCTTATCTAAAGTGATGTACAAAGTACCCATAAAGTACATAATACTGCTTGCTTTTATATAAACTGCCATTCTGTGTTCACCGTAGGTCACTGTGGCATCAAACTACCGAGCCAGCAGTGGCACTGAGGCATTTACCACCTGCGGGCTAGGACGCTGCTGTGGAGAAGAGGAGGTGGCAAGAGAGAAATGTTTTAATAAAAATTTTAAATAAAATGTTTTCTGCATCCCTGTTTTAGCGTCTTCATTACTGCATTTCATATTTTAAATGATGATTTCTAGTATAATCGGTTTCCTGTTGCCAGACGTGAACGTATCAGTGTAAACACCAATGAAAACAAATGTATAATGTAAAGTACTTTAATTCAGTTAAGATATCTTTGCTTATTTAAAAGCTGTTTTAGCATAAAAGTATGACATGCAAACACGTATGTTGACGTGATTTTGGATTTTGGAAGAAAAAAAAAGGTATATTAACAGAGCGGCGCTGCTAAGCTGGTACGTCACTACCGGTAAGTGCAAAACGTTAGTGCTCAATTTGGATCAGGACTTACCCACGATAGTGTGCACTACAGAAGGTAGTGCTTAGTGCGCACTACGCACTACCTTCCAGTGCACTCATGTAAGTGCGCGGTTTGAGACACACTCATGGACACAGCCAGTGGGGGGGAAAAAAACCAAAATGTTTTTTTTTTTTAGCTATTGTTAACGAATTTGAATGGGTAAAAGGTAAGGCTTGACTCATTTAATTTCCCAGTACATACCTTTATCCCTGGAGGTGCAGCTACATGATAACAAATCAAAAGAAACTATGTGCTAGTTACAGTTACAAAAAATACGACAGCTGAGGTTAAAGATTCAGTGTTGCCTTTACAAAGAGATCAAGTTTCTACCCGGTTTGAAAACAGTTACTTTGGGTATGCATTTTACAGGTGTTTTAGGCTTTTTTTTTTCCTGCCGTGGGGGGGAGTGGTGGGTTGCCAAAGTTTTACCCCCCACTCACATTAGGAGAGTACCTTCTGCTCTCCAAGGCCCGATCAAATACTTATTTTCATTCCCCATCATATTGATAGTGATGGGGTAGAACAGTGAAGCACTCCTCAATATTTCATTTATATTGATTTAAAAAAAAAAAAAAAAACTTTCAAGAAGAAGAAGAAGTTCTGCAGCAGGGGGTGTGGTCTCCACAGAGTTGTGAACCTGGGTCGCATGAAGGCTGGATGGGCTAATCTGTTAGCTGACAACTCATTTCATGCTCCTGTAAGAGTATGCAAGACCATTCAGACTATGCATTAAGTTTGGTTTGCCTCAGTGTGAGCAGCTAGTCGCTGTGTTGTGGGAAGCAGACAGAGCTGAACGATCCACAGTCAATGGTACCCAAAAGACAGAGCTGTGGGCCAAATCACAACCCCGTTAAATCCACTCTGACACATTAACAATGGAGGGAAAAATGGACAATTAAACACGTCATCCAAAGTTAAGCTCTTATCATTTCTGCTGAGATGTGGATAAAAGGAACTCCACCACAATTCGATTTGCTCCATAAAACCACACGTTTGATAGACTCAGTTTGTGGCCATCTTCATCATCGCCTTTACCTCACAGGCTCATGCGCATCCTTGGTTGGGCCCTCGCTTTTTGTCGTGTGAATAAAGCATCAGCTATCTTTACACAGCTAATGCGCAACAGCACCGACACAAACCATTAAATCTGAAATGCATTGCTTGGGGATAATGAGAGACATGGTACTGAAGGGCTCTTCTTAAAGTGGTGAAGAAGCCGGGCGCGGCAGCCTGAAGACGAGACAGAGACCGGTTCCTGGAAGTAGTTTCTTTCTGAGATGAGACACAACAGTCTCATTTCAGCTTGAGACTTCAAACTTCTGATCCACACCACTCTGGTTGATTATTATTATTACTGTTATAATGGAAATTGTTGCACTGGATCAAATATAAGAGGAGGTCAGCTTTTACCATCCCAGGCCATTGATGATCAACACATTTGCCTTTGTGGTGCTGCCTCAACGAGCCAATCTAAAATCAGAGTCCCACTTCTAAATATAACCTGCTGCTCTAACCTTCACACACCATACATGGCTGGGATCTCTGAGCACAGACAGCCAATGACAGCAGCCCTATGCTCTGCAGCACCACCTCCCCTTTGGGTGACAACCAAACATGCTGGAGTTTCATCCAAAATGTTGTTAGGCTACCGGGGACACAAATCAACAGGAGATGTGACTCCTGAGCAATGATCAGACTCAAAAACTGGACCAGTGAGGCACCAGAGGAGCTGGGCTCGCTTCTGTTCTGACAGTTATCTGAACTGATGGCTGAATAGCTTTCTACTATGAACAGAAGTGAATACTTTCCACTAAGTCAAATGCACACAAACTCAGTTTGAACCAAGAAACATCAAATTATGAATGAATCTGTGGGAGCATATAATTTGGAGCATATGAATCAAAAAGCCTTTCCTGCTGTACGTTTAATTACATAGCAACATGGCCACCACCGTTCTGGTGCCAGTAACCTCATTGCAGCATTCTAGCTTACAGCTCGGGTGACTCATATGTTCTGGTGTGTGTGTGTTTTTATCTTTGGGCAGCCTCCTCCCTCCTCCTCCTCTCTTAATACCAGTTTTCCACTGCTATCCTGCCAGCTAACAGCTTCTGACCTACAGTGGCTTACGGGGAGCGTAAAACACATGATTTTAAAATGCAGAGCAGCAGAGAGGTAGACGATGAAAGTCACAGCTCTGAGCTGAGATGAAGAGTTTTGTATAAAGCTTGTGAAAAGTTGAGAGATGTAGAAGCAAATGAAAAGTGATACAAAACAGAAAGTCTTAAAAACCACAGCTACTTAAAACAAAGAAAAGTAAGGCTTGATTTTACTGATAAGCCTAAAATGATAAAAGCTAGACTGGACTACTACACTGACCTGCGTGTCAAATTTGAGGTTAAAATCAAATAAAACTCCAAGATTTTTAATAAAAGGACGAGTAAATGAGTCCAGGGAGCCAATAACATTGTTGCATCCTGTCAGCAGGTCAGATTTACCAAAAACGATGACCTCTGTTTTATTTCTGTTTATGCACAGGAAATTCATCTCCATCCAAATTTCACATCCCACAAACAATTTAGAAGATTTTCAATGCAATGATCTGCAGATTTAAAAGAAAGATAGATCTGGATGTCATCTACATAACAGTGAAATGACACATTATATCATCATCAGACATCAGAAAATTTAGTCTCCATACATCAAGAGGTGTACCAGACAATGTGTCACTGACACACAAACAACATCTTTCTAAGCAGAGCACATTTCCCACACCTCCCAAAAAAGAAATATAACATCCACAATATTCTCATTTATCATACAGCAGCACCACAGATGCTTCTTATGGTCCAGCCACCATCACCCCCTGAATTAGTGTCCTGCCGCTAGACTGGTTATAGTGCCTGTTTAGAGCTGATTCAACCTTAGAAGAACCAGTTTCACAGACCTGAGCGCTTCCACTGACTCACCTCACTATGTCCCTAAATATTATATTAATACATTCATCAATCACAACTCTGTGTGAAAGTCACAATAACACAATTTCTGAATTCTCTGAAGGAAAGGTTGGTGTTCCACAGGGCTCAGTTCTTGGCCCACAGCTCTTCTTTTTATGATCTTTACCTCACAAGTGTCATTTTTAAAATTAATTTTAATCTTTCTTGAGTCACTTGTGACGTATTTGCTAAGACTAGAGACATGCCTGTCATATAAACCTGGATGAGTGTGAACTTTATCAATGTAAGGTTTTAAACTGATGGCTGGTTTTTCCACAGAGTTACTGGCTGAACATTTCACATCTATAGATCATAGAGGAGCGTTTCACCAAGTAAACTGTTCATTATCCACAGTTTTCCCTTGACACGGAAGAGAAAGACATTGAAAGAGTGGCGGTACGGCAGCAGGTGGATGGAGTGATTAGAAATGAGTTAGCGGTGAACATCTCTCTTTAATCTTCATGCAAACTCACAATCAAAACATGGATACACAGAGGGATGAGCAAAATGCACTCTCAGGCTTAAGAGCACAGAGAGAGTTTTCATCTGGCATCAGTTATTTCCTGGAATAAAAGAGTAAAAGAAAGAAAGAAAAGAACGCCATAACCCTGCCTGCCAGCAAACCCATCATCCAATCAGCTAATTACACTACTAATTGTGGTAATGAGGCTATGGAGAGCACTCATTTGTTGGACAGAAACCACGATCTTCTCACTGCCCTCATTAATAACAACAGACGATACAACCGGTGCCTGCAGCACCTGAACACACACACACAAAAAAAAAAACAAAAACAGTTTCTTTCCATATCTTCAGCAAAAAGTTCAGCTTCAGAGCGAATGAAAGACAAATTTCTGAACATTCAGAAATCTGTTCAGACCAGGTCAGAACCTGCAACAGATCTCAGAGAAGAAAGTCAGAAAGCGTGTCTCGATCAAACTGAATACAAAATGATTTCCCTGAACCCCTTAAGTAAACATGCATCACGTGACCATTCACACACCTGCTCAGCATCTCAGCTCTGTTTACTGACAGAACAGCAGCAGCACTTTGATGCATCACACAGCTGCTTCACCATGAATCCCTCAACAATGCTGATGAAGCTGACACTGATGATCTGCCACACTTAGCAGCTAATCTTTAATTTCTGTCAAAAACAGGAGGAAAGTATATATATATATATATATATATATATATATACATACACACATATATATCTATATAGATAGATATATATGTGTATGTGTGTGTGTGTGTATATCAATCTATCTATTAATCGATCGATCGATAGATCGATGACAAAATAAAAACCTTTCTTCTAACCTAAACATTAGCACCTTAAACACATGTGAAGGCAGGTTTAAGTGGACAGCAGTAAATGTGTTCAGATTTCATACATCCCCATCTTTTAACCCCCCGCCTCTTGCGAAGCTGACGTTCTGCCCACCCGGCTGAGAATCCGAAGCTCTACGTGGAATGAATGGATAAATAGTGGTGCATTCACTGTCGGGGGCCACAGTGCTCAGCAAAAGGTGAATGAGCAGGCGGGCTGTCACGCTCAGCTCAGACTCTGGCAGATTTTCATAAGAACAGGCTGTTAGTATGAGAGCAGCAGCAAGCGCAGAAATTGATTTGGCCTTTCGCTCCGAAACCTTGAGCGCCGACCTTCGAAATACCTAAAAGAGGAGGAGGATGAAGGGGGGGTGGGGTGCATGTGAAGGGAAGCAGTTGCAGGCTAAATTGTTGAAATTTGTAATGGAGGACAGAGAAGCAGAAGAAGTAAACAGTCTCTAAATCTCATCTGTAACTTTTTATGTAAAGCGGAGAATTTACCAAATGCTGACCCGGCTCATTCAGTTCACACCTTCATCTTTCATCACTCCATCCATTTTTTGGGCTCATTTACCCACACAGTGTGATGGACAGGGCTCTAAATAAACTTTTAACCCAGATTATAGTTTCATCTGAATACATTAAATAACATGTTTCTTTATATTGCTTTTTTGATATTTCTCAAGGTTCTATTTTCCAGCAAGGAACAAAGTAATTTACTAGCCAGTTACTAACCATCCTTATTATTTCCACCATCACATTTATTTTTTTCTTCTACTACACATCACTTTCTTTAAATTTCAATCCTAACTCAAGAGCACTTTGTTCAGGCGGTCATTCGTAAATGACCCCACATAGCCAATGGGTGGATAGTATGTGATGGAATAGTGTTTATAGGAAATGAAAGTAAAAAAGTGATGGGAGGTCTGGTTCTTTTCAAAGAGTCGGCTACTTTAGAAGAGCTGGATCTTCCGACTTAAATTGCTCTTCATTTAGTGTCACTCTAAACTTCTATTTTAGCTTATTTAAGCAATTATGAATGGTTTATGATTTAGTCATGCAACGTTTTGCATCTTGTCTCTTTTCTGAGCTCTCTCCAGTCAGTTCAAGTCAGTTCGATGTTGACTCTTTTCTTATATCTTGCTCTGTCATTTTCTCTCTTTTACTTGCATCCTTTGATAATGTCCCCTTATGGCTCTTGGATGAATCACCCATAGTACATGTTAAAAACGGTACTGTGTTGATATTCAGTTGCTAGCATGTAAAGCAGTGCCATAAAGTGAAATGCTGCTGCATGGTGAAGCTCTGGGCTGTAGAAAAAAGATTGTGGTTTCAGTCTTGGGACGCTGCTGGACAAAATAGCTCCAGGTATGTACCTAATAAATTTTAGTATGAGGCTTAAGGTTGGAAAGTTAGATAGTGCTATTTTAAAAAAACTAAACATTTTGGCACTTTGGATTCACAAAGTTCTCCACAATGCACCTGTATTTAAATCTGTATTTTTTGTTACACAGCTGTCTTGCCTGTCTTCCTCCCTTCCTTCCTACATAATGGTATGATCATAGTCTGTCCTCACATGTGATGGGCCGCGTGGTGTGCCCATCAAAAGAAAGTCCTATATAAATGATTGGCTCTCTCTGATGGCCGTTGGCTTTTCTCGCTCACTACAAAGAATCAGCTCTTAGAACCGTCTTGTTCGTGAACAGCACATCACCAGCCCACACTGACGGCTCCTGTAGACTCCAATAGGAGCCTCCGGCTTACAGCGTGACAGATATCATCAGGTTTGGAAGAAGAGTTTTCGCCTATGTCATGGAAAAAAAAGAGGAAGAGTTGGAAAAGAGGATGAGAAGACAGACAAAGATGAGTGCCAGCATTAAAAAGTAAAGGGAGAGCATGAGACAAATAAGGCTCACAAGGGAAAGTGATGAGGAAATGAGGGTAAAGGAAGCAGAAAAAGACACTTTTTCAATGTGTTTTATGTAAATCTTCACAAGCTTAGATAAAGCAGGCAACTGGCCCAGCAGGTTTTGTATCCTCTGTCACATGAAATATGCATCACATCCCATAAAAACCCCAGACAGAACACACATGGCGCCTGTTGTGTGATGTTACACCCAGCTAAAAGCCTGTTCAGTCCTCTGTTAGGGAAAAAATTCCCCTCAGCTTTGAAACGGGACAAAAACTTCCACACCTCTGCATCCTCACTTTCCAAATCCTGACACTTGACGCTTCCATGCTGGAGCCCGAAGGCCTCGTGAGCAGGGATAACGTCTTCTCCTGGCTAAGCGTGGGATTGGATGGAAATGTGCAGAGTTTTATTAGAGCGGTTAAACGTACAAGTAAATTTTCACGCTACTGGTCGCTGGGGAACCTGATTGATACGATCTGATGTGATTTGACAGGGGGTGGAAAACGGGAGAGATGGAGGGAGGGAAAGACAGAACTTAAAAGGAATGAAGGGATGGAGGCGAGTTGGGGGGAGGGGGCAGGATATGAAAGCCTGGAATGCGATGGGTAGATAAAATGAGAGAGGAGGAGGGGGTGTTAAAGAGTGAATAATTAAGAAGAGAAGGAGAAGAAAGATGGGGGGGGCAGTGGGATGGTGGAGATGGATAGAATGAAGGGTGAAAAGAGGTAAAAGAGGAAGAAGACAAAGTATGTCTGAACAATTAAGGGAGGATAGAGGGAATGAGATGGAGACGGATGACTGAAATGTGCTTTAGCTGCAGGTAAGGAAGATAGGAAAGTAACAGAAAGGAGGAGAAGTGAATGAGGGGAGGAGGGACAGAGGGAAGGCTGAGCTCGGATACAGGGTATATTAGAGAAAATTGGCTATTGTGGAAAATGTGGTGCAATTAAAGACAGACATTTTCCTCCGAAAGCCTACAGATATGTGTTGCCTCGGGGTGACTTCGGAGCATCTTCGTCTGCTTCCATTTTTCAAGACACATTTGTCAGGGAAACGGTTTCTCTCAGATTGTTCCTGCGGTTCATCTGAAGTCAGCAGGTTTGTTGAGGCTGAAGGAGATTCACCCTAACAAACCTGCACCCAGCAACCTTTAAGACCCTTTTTAGTTTGACTAGATTCGTCTCTATCACTTCAAGTCATCGGGGAGATGTCTGAAAGTCATGAAGCTGAAGGACAAGTAGCTCAAACATCCCAGTGAAATTGTGCCGAGAATCCTGGAGGATGCTCAGCAACTGCTGGTTTTAATACAAGTATTTAATGCTATTCACCCTTACTGTCCACTTTATTAAGTCCAACTTGCTAGTACCGGGCTGGACTCTATTTTTCCTTCAGAACCATCTTAATTCTTGGTGTCATAGACTCAACAAGGTGTTGGAAACCTTCCTCAGAGATTTTGCTCCATATTGACATGACAGCATCACACAATTGCTGCAAATTTGTTTGCTGCATCCATGATGAGAATCTCCCGTTCCACCACATCCCAAAGCTGCTCTACTGACTGAGATCTGGTGACTGTGGAGGCCGTTGGAGTCCAGTGACTCATTGTCATGTTGTAGAAAGCAGGTTTGAACATCAGCAAGTCGTCTTCATCATGTCTACATGACTAAATGCACTGAGTTGCTGCCATGTGATTGGCTGATTACATATTTGTGTTAACAAGCAGTTGAACGTGTGAAGCTGATGAAGTTTTGTTTCCTCACACTAACTGGAGCAAATAAAGTCAACTTTCAGAATTACTAACTTGAAAGAAAAGATAAAGATGAAGTTACCAAAGTAACATCATTTATCTGAGCAGGAAAGAAAAAAACAAAACACAGATCAGATCATTTTCCCCACAGTTCCTGAAGGAATCCTGTGTGGCATTTGGCTCCATCAAGAAAAACAATAAAATCCCGATTTAATACTGGAATCACTTCTCTCAAGACGTCCAATTCAAACATCCATCAGAGTAAAGGAAATGAGAAGTGAGCCGCCGATGAGTGGAAGGAAAACCGTCCTGATCAGAGCTTCAAATTTGACACCCATAACTCTGTTTTACCAGTTTATACATCCTTACTTCTCCCAGTTATCTGATCTCATTTCAAACTTGGATTTATTTATTTATTTAATTTATTCATTTAGATCGCTTCAGACGTTTGTAAGCAACATGTAAAATTAATGAAAGAATAAAAAATAATAAAAAACCAAGTTATTTCTTGATAAACTTTATAGAAAAACTGCTAACATTTATTTATTTTTTTAACATTCTTTAATTAAATTAAAATATAATTTAACTTAATTTTTGTTTAATTTAAATGTTTGTTTACTTCAGTTTAATACCATTGCTTCCATTCAATTAAATTGAACACAATTAAATTTTTGTTTAATTTCATTTAAGTGATATTGAATGAAATTCAATCTAATTTTAATACATTCACTTATTATTAATATATTTTTTTTTCATCAATTTTATCTATTTATCTATTTAACGAACCTTTTATTCATTCATTTAGTTAGTGTTATATTGTGATTCCTGTGTGTTTTGCAGTCTTATTTCCTTTTAAATATTCCATTATCTGTTAGAGTAAATCAAACAAACTTGACTCACCTTGATGATGTCACCTAGGTAAACATCCTCCATCTTGTTTGGCACCTTAAATTGAAAGATTCTTCCCACCACGGCGGAGGAGTCGGGGAAGGCCGTGGGCGTGGCTGGGTTCTGTCGAGTCGCCGCGGATTCTGCAGCTTCCATCACCTGGAGTCCCTCTGTCGCTTCCTGGAAGTCGCGCAGCAGCGAGGAGCTCATGGAGGCCTCCAGCTCGCCTCCTCCGCCCAACATCTCGCCTTCTCCACCAGCTTCTATCAGCACCATGCCGCCCAGCATGTCCATCTCCAACTCTGCGCAGGTGGGCGGAGGGAGCCAGCCCACTGCGGCCAGAACCAAGCCCAGTAGCAAGACTCTAGTCCTGGGTGGTGTGACGAAGTCCCCCCTTGCCCTGAGCCGTCCCACGCTCAGTTTATTGCACATTCTCTACCCTTTGTCAGCCCGTCACTGATGCAGAAATCACAGAAAAAAGAGGATGTCCAAGCGGGAGGGGAAGGTCTCGGGGGGGCATGCACCCCCAACAGATAAAGCAAATCCGTCCTTTCAAACCTCCCTCCCCTCTACTCGCCCGGCGCCTTTATCTCTCTCTTTTGTCCTCTTTTTCTTTTCTTCCTCCTCTTCCTCTCTGTGTTTGTGGTTCAGGAGTCCCGCTGAGATCTGTGGAGACAAACAGAGACGAAGGTAAGAGGGGGGGACGTTCCAAAAACCTCACTATGGGGGGGTCACATTAGTAATCTGATTAGTTCTAACAACAGTTCTGGCTCTGGGTTTCAGCCTCCTTCATCAATGAGTTGAATCTGAGGAGGGAAAAATGGCGGGTGGGAGGTGAAGGGGACTCACGGAGGGACTGGCCGGACGCAGCTTTCTGGGGACGGCTGATGAATGAAAGCCTGCCCTATTGTTTGGGGGGAAGGTGAAACTGAGTGTGTGTGTGTTGGGTGTCAGCTTGGAGGCCTGAACTCGGGTTTGTTATTCGTACGGTTCTTTCATGGAGAAGATCCCCTCCTGTGTGTGTGTCTGTGGACACACAAATGACTTTCCCTGAGGGCTTCAGTTAGAGAATGAAAGAAAGCAGAAGAAGAGGGAGAAAAAAGGAAAGGGGAAGAGGGAGACCCCCACTGTGACTCCACTATGCCCCGTCAGAGAAAGTGAAATCTCGGCAGGACTCTCCCCGGTAACGTTAAAAAAGCCTCTTTGTTGTTGCCGCCCACTCCCCAACTGAGCTTCACAGTGACGTTTCCCTGCTGAGGAAGCTTTTTTGCAAGGAATTTTCACCTTTTCCTCTCAATGAAAATCCAGTTCTAACTTAACTGGCTGCATTCGACCAGTTTTTACAATCTGGTGAGTTAAAGTTTGAAAGCAGACCAAGATGGATGAACTTCATTCTCCTTCATGTTGGGCACCTTCAGCTGAACAGCCGGAAGCAAATTCCCTCCCGTTTCCTCCGTCTTTCCTCTTATTGCTTTCTTTCTGTTGTTCAATCTCCGTTAATGCTTCTACTCGTTCTTTCAATGCTTTTCTGGCTTTCTTGAAGTTTTAATTTTTTTTTTCCTATCCTGTGCAGCTTCCTCCGTTTGGAGGCTTTAGATCCCTGAAACCTTCAAGGTCGTTTCATTTTTCTTCTCAGCCATCAAAAACACAGCCTGCCTGTTCAGTTTGTGATGGTGGGGGAGTGGGGCTATGAAAAGAGGCCACCGAGCTGTCAAATAAAAGTTAAAAACAGACAAAAAAACAAAAAACAAAAAAAACAAAGACAAGCTGAGAAGCCTGCCGTTACCTCCGGACACCCGTTCTTCTCCAATCCCAATTCCAAAAAAAGTCTCCACAATTTTATGTTCAGGAGTGTTTTATCCACTACACTTTGTAGTGTTTAAGTGCACCACACTTGTCACCAGAGGATTGTACTAGGGGGCGCATTAGAGTAGGACTGAGTAGAGATGCTAAATTTGTAGGTTGTAAAAAAAAAAAGAAATCAGTAGAGGTGGTAAGTGCTGATTTATTTTGAGATCAATGCAGAGAAAATGACAGCAGGGGTATTATAGATGGTACCCTTAAACCTGGCCCGCTGTGTCTGGTCTTTGAAACTTCCCATCATTTTTACTGCTGTCAACCCTGTGGCCTTACAGCTGGTCAAACTAGTCCCTACTCTTCCCCTGCTGGTTACTCACATACTGCAGCTCCTGAACATGTAGCGTTAACGTCTCCGAACAAAGTGTTAAACTCAGATTTATCAGGAAAGGGCACATAATTCCTTTAACCCATTAGAAGCTGATACTTGATGTATCAGGACACAAGTTGGGTTTTTCCTTCCTGGGAAGAAGAATTTAGCAGCAGTTGTCTGTCTGCAGCTGCAGCTGTGAGGAGGTGTTCCACAGCTGTGGATTAAAAAGTCAGACTGTTGCTGCAAGAGGCCGAAGTTTCAGAAAACGCTGCTGTAAAGGCCAGCTGCATCAGCTTCAACAAAAACAAATAAATTAAAATTGATTACCTTTTAATTTGTCAGCAAATGCTAATGAATGCAGGTCCAGGTTATGCTGACTCATTCATTAAGCTGTCAGAAAAAACGTTGATACAAAGTTTACTTTGGATGATGGTGAAGCGGTTGCTCACTTACTCTTGATGTGGCACTAAAAGTTATTCTGAACTACGATCTGGTAAAATGCTAATAAAACAGTGAAAAAAGTGGCTTTGTGTAATTTTAGGAAATGTTTCTGCACAGTCCTCTGATACAATGATAAAAAAAAAGAGAGAGACATTGACTGAGCTGTTCCATCAAAACCATTTCTGACTGTACACTCACCATCCACTTTATCAGCTCCACCTGTTCATCTGCTTGTAAACACAAATATGTAATCAGCCAATCACATGGCAGCAACTCAATGCATTTAGTCATGTAGACATGGTGAAGACGACTTGCTGATGTTCAAAGTGAGCATCAGAATGAGGAAGAAAGGAGATTTAAGAGACTCTGAACGTAACATGGTTGTTGGTCTGAGTGTTTCAGAAACTGCTGATCTACTGGGATTTTCACACACAACCATCTCTAGGGTTTATAGAGAATGGTCTGAAATATCCATCTTCTGATGGTTACTTCCAGCAGGATAATGCACCAAGACAAAGCTCAAATCATCTCCATTTGGTTTCTTGAACATGACAAAAATAATAATAATAGATTGGATTTATGTGGGTTTTCAAGGCGCCAAAAGCTCTTTGCAGAAAATCCATTATTCATTCACGTCACATTCAACCTTGGTGAAGGTAAGCTACATGCATAGCGACAGCTGCCCTGGGGCAGCCTCTCCAACCATCACCAAACATTTATCCACATTCAAGGCCAGAGACACCGGAGGACTTGCCCAAGGACACAACCACAGGGCGATGAAACAGTATTCAAATCTTTCACCAACGCTGTGGTTATTTGACCGACTCTACGCTTGAGCCTCTGCCGCCAATGAGTTCACTGGACTCCAACAGCCTCCACAGTCACCAGATCTCATTAGAGCAGCTTTGGGATGTGGTGGAACGGGAGATTCTCATCATGGATGTGCAGCTGACAAAATTGTAGCAACTGTGTGACGTTATGATGTCAATAAGGTGCAAAATATCCGAGGAATTTTGTTGAGTCTATGAAACCAAGAATTAAGGCAGTTCTGAAGGAAAAAAGAGGTGCAACTCAGGCCTACGAAGGTGGAACTGATAATTTAACTGGTGAGTTTATTTCTAATGATAAACCAAATATCAGAGCAAAAAAACATGTCAACCCAAATATGCTTTGATTTTCTTTATTTGGGTTTTTGAATTCTTCTTTTACTTTAAGCTAGTCTAACACAAGAAAAACATAACTTTAGTCCAGCAGTCCATGACAGCAGCTCCTCTTTCAGGTTTCTTTTATAAATAAACCGCCCGTCATTGCGTCTCTTGGTATGTGAAGTGGGAAGAGCAGTAAAAGAAAAGGGGCATCAGTCCATCAGTCCAATGTAAAAACTACTGTGAGTCTAAAGATAGAAAGCTGTGTTTTCTATTTGGTGTTAATGACAGGGTGGCCGCTGCCTCATCGAGTATAGCCTTGGTTCATTTTACAGTTCACGCAGCAACCAGACGACTCACACCAGTCACAGAATAATGTGTGTGTTCTATTCTCTCACTAATCCATAATTTAGCTTATCAATGAAGAATTTGGTGAACAGAAATCTTGAAGAAGCCATCTGAAGACATATTTGTCCAATGACCTACTTGTGTTTCAGCATCCAAGTCTAAATTAAGTTTCTGGGGATAGTTTTACTTCCCAGAGTTCTTATTGTTGGAAACAACTATATAACTTTTCTGCAGTAGAACTGTGCAAATGAAACCCTTCTGGTAGTTTATCTCAGGGTAACACAGCTTCAGGAGTCTAGGTGGTTGAAGACTAACAGTATGTTAAACTAACTGGGGGTTCAGAAACCAGCATCACACTCAGAACCTCAACAGGATAGAAAGAATTCCAAATATTATCTTATTCCAGCTAAAATTGACTGTAAACATGTTTGTGTGACTGAAATTGCACTGAATCAGATCCCTGAAAGTCAGACTGTACCAGATAATGTGTTTGCATGTAAATGTTCAACTGGACTCAACCCAGAATCTGTAACAGGTCATTTCCTGGAAGCAGGAGAGGAAGCCAGGTTAGATTACGTAGATCTCGTCTCGGAGGAGTAAAGTCCCGCTTACACAACAATGTTTCCATGCAATATTTTTTCTTTGTGTTTTTGAAAAAAAGAAAAAAAAAAGCGCATTTGCACAACAGTGGAAAGAAAACTTTGCAATGACACACCCAGGTGTGTACAGCATCTTCATAAGACCGCAAAACACAACACAATAGAAGCGTTAGTATCAACCACTAGTAACTTGGCTCATGTAACCTCTACATCTTTGCTGACAGCAAAAAAACTTTACTTCTGCAGACCAAATAATTAAAAAGATATAGCAGAGCAAACATGACACAGAGGTCAACTATTGTTGTTGTTGTGCTTTCCACAGTTTAAGCAGGGCCTGATTGCGGAAGTGCCAGATGACGTCGTGACGTCAAATCTTTATGGTTTTATCGCAACAAAACTTTCTCAAAGTGTGTTAACAGGGCCTAAAGATAAAGTTCCAGTTTATTCCCCAGCTAATGTGCCAGCTGTTTTTATCTGGGACGTAACTGTAAAAAAAAAATATAAAGCAAATACAAACAACCAGAAAATGTGAATTCTGGTTTAAGAAGGATTTCTAAATGTCTGCATGTTCCAGTTAGCTCTGTTGGGACCATAATGCAGAAGAAGAAAGGACATTATTTCACCACAATCAGACCATGACCAGCTGTTCCTCACAAGAGTCTCCACAGAGGAAAAGACTTAAGAAGAGTTGTCCAAGAGCTGAGGACCACCTATGGAGAGCCTTAATAAAGACCTGGAATCAGCAGGTCCAGTTGTTAATAAAAAAATTAAAAAAAACAGCTAGTAATGCAGTCAGCCACCATGACCTGCATGAACGCTCACCACAGAAGAAAAAGCACACTGAAGATCTTTTAAAGTTTGCTGGACAACACTCTGGACCAGCCTGTAAAATAATGGGAGAAGATCTTTGGATGCCATAATATGCACCATACTTGGACGACAAATGAACTGAACATCACCCCAAAAACACTAATAGTAATGTTTGGAGGTGGGACCATCATGATATGGGCTGTTTAGCTTCACTTATACTCAACACTAACACAGAAGCAGACTTCTGTTTGTCTTCTGCATCCTTGACATCTTTGACAAAAATCCTTGTGCCATTCACTTTCATTGCACAATACTTCATTTCTGAGATTCTTATGATGTCTTTGCATGTCTGGATCACTTCGGTTCTTCCAACAACTTGTAAAAGTTTCATGCCCCCATTAAAAATGTTTACTGAGAAAAACATTGATGTGTTGAATACTAGAGGAGCTGCAACAAGTGGAAGCACCAAAACACTCTTCTGGGTTAAAAAAGAAATCAGTGTTGACAGCATCCCTGCACAAATATTCATTTACTTCATCTGCGGTAAATGAGAGAAGATGAGAAGTCGGACATAGTTTTGAAGTAAGAAGGTGGTGGTGGGTACAAAATTTTTTATTATAAAAAGGCTTTGACTCCTTAAGCCAAACAAAAGGAGTCAGCTTTTCCTGATCAGATGCCACATTTACTTTCATTCATTTTGTCCAGACTGACCCATTGCCAGTTTATAACCAACCCATTCCCCCACCCTGACCCGAACCTAAGAAATAATGTTCTGTGTATATATATTTTTTTTATTTATTTTTTTTTTTCTGTATCTCTAATAGCTCCATTCCTGATGCAGTATTCCTGCTTGCGTTTCTTCCACAGACAGACAACTGAAGTATGAACATTCCTGCCTGAACCTGCAGAAAATTCCGCTGCTGGAATTCCCCCCAGCAAGCAATGAAGATGCAGATTATAGTGACGGCGTTCCCACAAGGAAGCTAATCACAGAGACAACCATGAGCACAGTTAATGTCCGTTCTGTCGACACCCCCCCTCCCCCGTCTCTCTCTCTCTCCCTCTCCCCCTGAAAGTCCCAGCTGATGCCTCTATTATTGGCAGAGACGGAAGACAGGGAGTTTTTCTAAACATGGCTGCCTTCCTGAGGAAGCCATTGACGCCACAGAGGACACAGATATTACTATCCAACCCTGCGGTCATAAATCTGCTCTTCTCCACGTTCTCGGTAAAGATGGTGAAGTTTGAAACTGCAGGCTGGATTTTCTCTGCTGCTGCTGAACTAAACTCTGGATTACAGTGTGTTTACCTTTACAATAAGATTGAGATATTTAGCAGAGAGATTAGGCACATCTGAGGTATTTACCCGGCTGTCTGATGCAGACTGCTTTACAGCATGTAAACACAGATTATTCTTCAGCTGTGAGGATAGAAGTCTGCATTGTTCTTCTGCAGCATGTGTGGGAGACAGCCAGAGAAAAGGAATGTGCATCTTTGTGGTTTGTTCAGAGCTCATTTTTTGGCGGCTTCTGGATGAATTTCAGAGCTGCGACCTCTGTGACCCGACAATGAGCGCTACCTCTAAAATCTGCTTTATAGTGAATTCAAATTAATCTGCATTTCCGCTTGTAATTACCTTGGTAATTAGCTTGGCTGCAGTTGGAACAAGAAGCTCAGCTACAGAATAATACAATCTAAATTCAGAATGCAATCAATCACGATACAAATCCACCATCCAGCCCGTTAGCTGCCACCGCGGCCAGCGAACAGGCCATATGTGTGAACATAAGGCGGCGAGGAGAGTGTGTGTCATGCCAACAGAGAAGCAGCTTAGTCTGATCACTCCAACGATAAATTATGAAGAATGTTCAGAGAGTTGATGAAGGAAAAGATTTTTAACCCGATATAAATGTGTTTTTTAATACAAACCAAGTTAACCAGCTGCTTTAAACTACCCCGTTTCCACCACATGCATGCGGTGAATCGAGTCAGTGCGGTCCAACAGACCCTCCGATGAGACATTTATGTTCCAGTTTTCAACTTATGTCACACTGCAACCCACCAATAACGAGCAAAAGGCAGACATGTTTTGAAACTGTTCTTTGCAGCCGTAGTGTCTTTATGGAACAAATCCGAAGCAGTTCTGTAAAGATAAAGATTCTGAATGCAAATTAAATGATTACTGGTGACAGCTCTTCATCATGATCTTCATCCTCTTCTGGAAATTATAAGTTCATCTTTTACAAACCATCCAAAATAAACGGACTGATAGTTTACACACACACACACACACACACACTCAGGGTTCTCTGAAGGGATTAGTAAAGTATTTCTATTCTATTCACACACACACACACTCAGAGAGGAATGTGTGTGTGTGTGTGTGTGTGTGTGTGTGTGTGTGTGAAGGCAGAAATTCAGCTGCTAATTGGAGAGATGTAATTTCTCTTCCTCCATGTTCTCTAACAATAATTGTATTTCCTGCTCGTCTCTCTGTGTTTGTTCTGATTCTTCATTCTTTCATGTTTCGTGTCTGCAGCAGTTGCATCGTTATAATTAGCCTACTGAGATGCGCAAAGCATTGCAGCGTTTTCCCCTCATGAGCTGTTAGCTTCACACACACACACACACACAGCCTGTGAAAGCGCTGATGCTTTCTGTGCTCCAAAAACTAATCAAAGTGGACGTATGTTTGACTGCGTTTGCAAAAGAACTGCGATTCCCATGATCCCGCCTCGCTGGTTTCATTATCATTTTTATTTATTTATTTATTTTAGCTTTGCCTCAAATGAAATCCTCCTTTTAAGAAGGCCTGCCGAGGCCCTGCGGGGACACAAAGGGATGGTAAATACTCTGACAGGAAGAACTTAAATCCACAGCAAAAATATTTTCAGACCGCAGGACGTTGGTGCATCTCTTTCATCGTGGCGAAGGTCACCTTTCAGTTTGACTCTGTCTCTTGTGTCACAGTTGAAACAACAAGGTGGAAGATATTTTTAATATTCGGGCAGAGGCCCGATCCTGTTTTCCACAGAAGGATTATTTGATAGATAAAGATCTTGTTTGTAGAGATAAATGGCGTCCCAATCGCTGCAGGTTGCCTGCTTGTGTAACTCTACAGTACAAATCCTCTCCTTTGTGTTTTTGGAAAAGCTGGGAGGTCCGGAACGGCTGCTCCACCTACAGCAAGTCAGCTCACAGCTTTCAGTGATTAATATATATTTTTTCTCATCCTCAAATGTTTTTGTGCTACGTTTCTTTTGATCCACCAGTTTTGCATTTGACTAAAACTCATCAATGGGACATTAACTTGATGTCGACCCTTTACAAGCTTAGATTTCGGATACATATGCATATACATCTGTGCTTCCAGCCCTGCGGCATGAGCAGACATCTGCACACCCCAGAATGGATGGAACAACCTGATGTGCAGAATTAATTACAAGATGGATCGTTTTTCCTTCTGAGCCTCCAAATGGCCCACCGCCCCGACCAGAAGTCCAGGGCGAGGGGCATCCGCCGACTTCCGGCCCTGCTGGCACTCCCTGAACTCTTGTTTTATGAGGCAGGTTCACATCTGCCTCCAGCTGTCTATCACACCCTGACTGTTTGAACAAAGCGGGTGTGAACAAGGAGCGGCCGGAAACTTCCACCTACACTTGTTTTTCCCTCCTCTGCTGGATTAAGAGCTGGTGTTCTGGTGTTTTCTCAGAATTCTGTTAGTTGGTTTGTTGATGGAGTTTTGACTCCCACAGTTCCAGCTGGATCTCTGCCGACTGTGTATCAACATCTCATCTGGAGGATTCGCATGTGGATGAATGAAACTCAACATCACTTACAGGATCTTTCTCTAAAACGTGAAAAGTTGAACATTAAATACGTCTTCTAGCAGCTCTGCCTCTGCAGCTTGCCACTAACTTAAAGCTATAAATATCCGGTGAAATGTGGTTCTAAAACCAAACTGTTGACAAATAAGATCTGCTGAGATTAGACAGGAATATGGAAAAATAAAAAGATCCAGATGCATCCTTGTGAGTGCAGAGTCAGTGGTTTTATGGAACTGAATATCTTCCATAAAATGATTTGTCGATTCTTCTGACAGATTAATTAGTAACAGCATAAATGGTCTGTACTTCTATAACGCTTTTATCCAAAGCGTTTAACATGTAAGTCACAATTCAACCATTCACACACACATTCACACACTGATGGCAGAAGCTGCTATGCAAGGCGCTAACCACGACCCATCAGGAGCAACGAGGGGTTTCGGTGTCTTGCTCAGGGACACCTCAACATGAACTCGATCGGGCCGGAATCAAACCGGCAACCCGTGGGCTACAGGACAACCACTCTACCCACTGAGCCATGCCGCCCATGAATAAAATAAATAAAATCAAATAAATACAACAGTCAACGAAACTGCAAAACTTTGTTCATGTAAAGAATTTCATAGAGATAAAACAGAAATAAGTAATGGTCAGTTTTACTGGTTTACGGTTGCAGCAAACACTTTTGCAGTTAAGTCCAGTAACGACCACCAACTCCCTGAAACAAGACTATGGCAACATGATGAGATGTTATTACACTGTAACCAGCAGCTTGTGTCAGACCACAGTTTAACTCTTTCGTATACTTTTCATCGAACCTCAGAATGGTCATTCTGCGGTCACGGGGCACAGGCCCCAGTGGGCCAAGATCGGCAGCCACCGACCCCGCTAGGCACCGGCCATCCAGGGTGACTAAAGCAAAGGGCTCAGGGCCCCACCCAGCCCCCGGCGTGGGCCAGCCCCAGCCCCCCAATCCCCCGATACTCATCCAGAAATGCAAAACAGAAGCATGAACATTTCTCATTGTTATACATTCATCTCTAAACTTTAAAGAGAAAAGGTAATTATTTAAGGGTGCTCTGACTATAGGAGAGTCTACATGTGTGTGGCCCCTACCGGGACCACCAGCTAGGACGTGACGTGCACGGACAGCTGGTGACAGCTGGTCTTGTGTGTTTTGGATGCATGTGAGTCAGCTGGATACAGTTTCTGCTGTGACTGAAGATGACAGCTGGGTAATGCAAGACACTCTGCATGCCACACACACACGCACCCTAACACACACACACCATTCAACCTGTAACTGCTCAGACAGCTCTGCAGACTCCCAGACCTGCAGCTTTAATCATGGCTGTGATGTCTGACAGTGATTTTCGGACAGAAAACAATTGAAAAGTTGCATTTATTTGGACATCCTGATGGGCCTTCTCTCATACCTTTAATTCCAAAACAGACTCCACTCTCATAAGCACTTATTTTTGTGAGATGAGTAAAGCACGGCTGTATTTTTACATCATGAGTCATTTTCCAGGAGTAGGTGTCAGAGTGGGTGTTTACAAACGTCTTCTTTTAGATTCCACGCTTTGACTCGGTGCCACAGAAGGACCGTTTTTCTCCCGCTCTGAAGCTGACATTAATCTGAGACAACAGAAACTGAAAGGGCTGCTTTATTTCTCTTCATTTGTCGTAAATATGACGTCAGTTTTAACCCGAACGGGCCTCCGAGCTTCGAAACAGCAGCTGAGATCTGCTCCGTGAGTTCTCCGGAGCTCTGGGTCTGATTCACCTCCCTGTCGGCTCTGCAAGCTCCATTTAGCTCCACACTGCAAACACACCTCCGCCAAGATAAACAGACCCGATCTGGGTCAGCTGTGCAGGTACAGTTCTGATAACACACACACACACACACACACACACACACACACACACACACACACACACACACACACAGGAATGACCTGGATATTGCAACAAACTGGAGGACCAATGTCACCAATATGGGAGAAAGTTAAAATATGTCCTTCACATTTGGTGTGTTTCTGCTTTTCTAAATGTGTGTGTGTGTGTGTGTGTGGGTGTGCGTGTGTGTGGGTGTGTGTGTTTGCAGAGATAGGCATCTCCTCCCATCCTTCCCGGTGATGCAGGTCATCAATTTTCATCTCTAACTCTGTCCTATCTGCCTTACAGCACCCAGTTATAAATACACAAGCAGGCAGAAAAGCAACCAGTCAGTATATCCAGCCAGTCAGCTGCACACACGCATGCACACACACACACACCTCTATTAAAATCCCCTTCTGCCTCTTCCTCAGTTTATTTGCAGGCAGACAACAGGTGAGCCACATTATGATGTTACGTTGTTTCAGATGTTTTTACCCCAATTTCCAAAAACTGGGCAACAATCTTTAAATTAATGTAAAATTCAATTAAAAGGAAACAAATATTCCCAATTAAACAGCTCCATTTTTCTTGGCAGATCCCAAATGAAAGAAGAAAATGTGGCACATCTCTTCTTTTTTTTTAAACTTTATTTAAACACACAAAGATCAACTAGAGATTGTTTGAAGCAACCTGACAAAAACTTTAAGCTCAAGGTCATTTTAAAATTTTGCTTTTAGTAACAAAAATTTCTCTGAGTGGAATCGACCACAGAAAATGGAGTTGGGTATGACTTCCCACTGACTGAGGCTGTGTTAAGGTAAAATCTTTTTACTCATTTACATATGCTACAGTTTTTTTCAGTCTGTACCCCTGCATGGCTCCCCCATCAAAAATAACCTCGAACCGCTCCTGCTTTAAGCAGATAAAAAGAAAAGCTGATTCATTTTCATTGTTAGTGATATAGAGTCTCATATAATGTTAACTTTAAGGTTAACCTGTTAGACATTAGCCTTGGCAGATTAGCAATGTCGCCAGCTAACATCTCAAAGACTTTCTACAGATCTGATGCAGTTACCCCTTTAGGCTCCACTTTTTAATAGCTTTACATACCTGCTGGTATTTTCCTGTCGTCCCTGTGACTGACTCAGACTGACTGATGAGAGACAACGTCTCTGACTTGCTAAAAAAAAAAGAAGGAGAAACGGTAAATCCACTCAAGAATCTTTGATCATCAAAGTTCTAGACAGATCTGATAAAGAACAACTTCAATATACTGAGTTTCACAGCAAAATAAGAACCACTGAGGAGTTTCTTAACTGTCAAAATACTGGTTAAAATATTATGGATAAAAATATCAGGCGAAGATTTTGATTCCTGCAGAGGACAGGGAGCATCCAGCTTGTTATCAGCAGACAGTTCAACACCCTGCATCTCTGATTTTATGGAGTTGCATTAGTGTCTATGGCGTGGGCAACTTCCACATCTGTGAAGCTCCATCAATGCTGAAAAGTACATGGAGGTTTTAGAGCAACATCTGCTCCCATCCAGACAACGTCTCTTTCAGGGAAGACCTTGCAGATTTCAGCAAGACAATGCTGAACCACATCCTGCATCCATCACAACAGCATGGCTTCTCAGGAGAAGAGTCTGGCTGCTGAACTGGCCTGCCTGCAGTCCAGACCTTTCACCAGCAGAAAACATTTGGAGCATCATGAAAGCATAAAGTCCTGCATCAGACCAGAATGGGACAACATTCATCTCCTAAAACTCCATCAACTGGTCTCCTCACTTCCCAGACGTTTACAGACAGCTGTTAAAAGAAGAGGGGATGCTACACAATAATAAACATCAGCAACACTAGAAAAGTAAAATATGAGTTGAATTCTTTTCCTCTGAGCGGTGACAGAAAGACATTCCACCTCGCAGCGACACTGATGTTATTAAAACGTATCCTGTTGGAGGCGGGAATGCTGTATCAGAAGGTAATGACTTCAGCCTGAGTGATGGAGGGACCGCCAGAATGAGACGAGCGGAGCGAAAGCAGCCTTCCTCTGCAGAAAGAGGGGAAGCAATGTGAAAACAAGCGAGGGAGTGATGTGTTGCTGTTTGGTTAATCTGCAGCGGCAGCAGCGGGGAGCTGTGGGGATTCAAAGCATCCAGAGACTTCCTGCAGGACTCGGGATAACACTGATATTTAGTATCATGTAAACCAGCAAGCACAACATCCAACCCACACACACATGCACACCATCTGCATTATGTCTCCAGGGACTGCAGGCGACAGTCAGATAGATCCCCACACCCTAATGACTCCCTACACCTCCCCCCCACTCCTCCAGGTAAGTCAGTAACAGTCCTGGACCTTCTGATAGCTCCGAGTGAACAAAGAAGGCATCGGACATGCTGCCGAGTCGGAGAGCACCTCAGAATATCAACGAAGCTGAGAGAGGATGCCACGGATGGATTATTGCACTTCAAAGAGGAACGCACTCTGTTAGCAAACACAACAACAACAACACCTTTGTCATTTCACCTGCAACAATACATTTAATAAAGGAATCTACTAAATGTACAGAGCAGGGATCACTAGCTCTGGTCCTCGAGGATTGGTGTCCTGCAGGTATTGGATGTTTCCCTGCAGCAACACACCTGATTCAAATGAATAGATCATTAACAGACTTGTGCAGAACATGACAAGAAGCTGTTGGAGATCCATTTCATTTGAATCAGGGACAGGAGGTGAGAACGTAAGAGCAGAGAAAGTCACTGTGAGAAACTTCCTGTTTAGTGGTGAAGATTTTGCTACCGAAGATTTTTGTGGTGTTTAGCAATAAACACCACACAGCTCTGCCAGTTCCAGCGGAGTCCAGTGTCTGTTTCACCACTGCTAGGTAAAATGTAGGGAGCTAAGCCTGAAGCTAGCTGATGGGTAAAGTAAAGGGAGCTAAACCTGAAGGTAGCTGCAGCTTCACCCAGCAGCCCCTTTCCTCCTCCTCCCAACCTCGGTGAAGAGGCAAAACGTTTATAAGCTGTTTCTATCTGACTTATTACCAATTGTGGAGACCAGACCAACATGGTTACTAAACCATGTTGGTCTGGTCTGTTGCTTCTGTAGCAAAAAGACCAAATGGAATACAAGCAAAATAAGGTTGCTAAACGCTCCTGTGGGTGCTGTGTTTAATTCACGTAGCATAGCAGGCCGTTCTTAAAGCAAGCCCCGTCTCCCTGACACGCTTCCTCATCTACCTGCTGAACCTGAAATATAAAAAAAAAAGTGTCTATGGAACACCCAATATACAAATAATTTCTCATGAGCGTTTTACTATTTCCATTTCATTTTTTTTTTTATTCCAACATTGATGTCATCACGATGACATCACGACTAATCAACTAAATGTTTTTGAAAGGCCGACTACAAAAATCGGCAAAATGCCTATCCCTAATATAATATAATATATATATATATATATATATATATATATATATATATATATATATATTAAGAGGTAGGGACACTTTCAACCCCACCTCTGAGGTCCAGATGGAGGCCTCAATGACTTTTCAGAGGGCATTCAGGAGCGTTAAACGCTTTCTGCACCTTTTCCTAGCCTGCCCTTCTCAACCCTCCACCTGCTGTCACCACATCCACCTCTTCCTCATTTCCTCCCTCTCTTTCCATTAACCCCATTTCTCTCCTTCTCCCAGTCTCAGTGCATCTCTGCAGTCTCTAACCCAATCAATCAACTCATCCCAATCCCACATCTACTGTCGCCCCCAAAATTCCTCATCCATCCCCACGGCCTCCACACACACACGCACATGCATACATGCACACACTTCCTGGCGTCTCCAGGACATGAATCACTGCAGCAGACGGCTGAATGACTGCTCATCATAAAAGATGGATTGACAGATGAATGAATGGATGGAGTGGATGGAAGAATAGAGGGATAAATTGGTGGATGAATAACCGAAGGAAGGAGTGACTCATGACTTCCTGATCTGCTTCACAAATAGAATAGAAGATGAGCATTCAGGCCTGATGATGAGTGTTTACTTCCTGCAGCATGCAGTCTTTACAGGGACAATAAAGTTTGCTTTTTACTCAGTCGATTTTCCAGAGAACATAAGATCATCCTTAAATGTGGAAATACTAAAGTGTAGTACAGAATAACCAACACACACACACACCTCAACAGAAACACAAACTCAGTTGCCCACAGCAACCAGGCTGATTAGGAATTCCATTCTCAAACCCCTTGCCATAATTTTTATGATCAAGTTTTTGTCTCTCTGCAGGCAAAGTTTTAAATTCCCGCCGTTTATTATCCAGCATTGGGCTTTAGGGCAGCAGACTGTTCAGTCTACCACACACCCTTCCCACCCACCACCTCCAGGTGTTCCAGGGAACACCTTGGCATTCCCAGGACAGCTGAGAATAATCTAACTGGAGAGGGAGGTTCCTGAATACGCCCTGAGGGACACTTATGGAGCATGTCCCCTGGGAAGCGTCCAGATCCTGACCTGACAGAACTGGTAACTTTATAAGAACAACGTCACTCAAAGCGCCTCCCAAAAGTTTTCCATTTACCAGACACTTTGTTAGGAACAGCCACTAATTCCAGGTTGGACCTCCTGTTGCCTTTCTCTCATCTCCAACCAGTCTGCTCATTCTCCTCTGACCTCCAGAGGTTCCACAGAGGCTAAAAGACCGGCAGAAACACAGAAGTTCAGGATGAGAACATACTGGCTAACAAACAAGGAGGAGCGTCGCCAGGAAACCAGCGCAGCCTCCATCAAACTCCCCCCGTGTGTTTGAGCTGCACCTGGAGGCTGTTCTAAACAAGATCTGAGATATAAATCATCCTCAATGAAACTACTGGTACAGGAGACTGCTGTGTGTTTAAAAAAACCACCAATGTGCTGCCTTTCACCAATTAATGTCCAAGTAGATTATCATGAAACTGATGACACACAAATCCAGGGCAGGAAATTTTCTCATGAGTTATTTCAGGTGTTGAAATGTTTAGCTTTATTCAGTGGAGCTAAAACTTTAATTTTAGAAAATAATGTTTTTTCTTTCTACTTAACGTTCACATTTTTAACATTTCCCTAAAACTCATTCTGGTTCACTATAATGTAAATAACCATTAAAATGTGCTTAAAATGTATTAAAATGTTCTGCTGAGAGCAACGCTGGGAAAATTTGGGTGAAACTCTATTTTTTGCTGGTGTATCCAAGTTAAAGAGTTATACACATTAATGAAACCAGTCTAAAGACTCGGTCTGGAGCCCTGATATGATTGGCTGATTTGCGTTAACAAGCAGTTGAACGGGTGGACCTGATAAAGTGGACAATAAGTGCAGATCATATGTAAAACTAATTCTGCCCCATCAGTTTTATTTATCCATCTATTTAAGTTGGTGTTTTTTTTTTTTTAGCCAATCAGGGACAAGCAATACTTTAAATCTTCTGGGAGTCCAAACAGGTTCAGTGTGGCATGAAAACAGTTTAAACCCTTCAGCTCTGCACTCCACCGACTCATTCCACTGCTACTTCAGGGAAATGTTTTCTTTAGGTTTGCTGAATAAACGACTTCTACGAAAGACAAACAGCTACCGGGCTGCGGCTGTTTTCTCCGTCCCGTCGCAGGGATGTGTCTGAATCCTTCACACCTGCAGAGTTCTTGCAACCTGAAGCTTCACTCCTGTTCGTGTCCAATCAGAAGCCACATGTGACTCAATGTGTTCCACAGCAGAAACAATGTCACCCATTGAGACCTCACACACACACTCAGAGCGGCGCTGGTGTTTGACTGTTAGATTTAACATGTCAGCTTCTCTCAGCTCTCATTTCCTCCACCTGCTGTATTTGTCTCCCACTGAGGCTTAAAAAGCTCCTGGCCTGGTGGAGGGCTGAGCTGTTTGCACAAGTCAACACAATTCACACACACACACACACCGCTCATGCAAAAGAAATGTAATGTAGAGCTCAATGTTTGAAAGTTCAATGGAGACATTGTTAGACTAGTGAGGTAACTGCTGTAACTCACTGATTTCTACCTCATTTCTTTATGTTTTGCTAAAAATATCCTGATCCAAGTCGTCACATTAAATATCTGGAACACATTCTCTTAAGATTCCCAGGTTCCTCCAGACTTTATATTTAGGGTTAATCTCAGAAGGATTAAGAAAGAAGACAGGTAGTGCTCATCAAAATATTGTTTCCAATAGGAAGACCAGATAATTAGACAATAGATTGACATTATGGAACAAATTTAGGCAATAAAACAGAAAAACAAAAAGCAAAAATGAAAAGCATACAACTTTCAAATAAAAATGGAGATTTTTAAATCGTATGACAACATCTGCCCTGTTTGCCCTTTCTTCCTTTTAGGTTCTGCTGTTTCTTTTCATTTTAATCTACAAAACTAAATAAATGGGGTAAAAAGAAAAAATGTAGGCAAAAACCATCTTTACAGAAGGTTATTTTCAGATAAAATGGTCTAAACAAAATTATAATGTAAACATAATAAAGGTTAGTCCTGAGAATATACCAGTTCATACCGGTTCATAGAGAGAACAGGTTTATATTTTTGTTGTAATCTGAATTAGTCAGTTTTAAAAGGCCAAACAAGACTGCCAGAGAATGTCTGAATTCTAATTTTAATAAATTAATCTTATAACAAATATAAGTAATTATATCATTTCAGGTTCTTTTGCAATTACAAAAAAAAAGTAGCCTACATGAAGGTGTCAGAAAAAGCAGTGAAAAGCAGTCCATCTGCATGAGAATAAAATGTCATAAAATGTTGTGAAAACAGTTTGTTTTTATTTTGATTTTCCTTCTGAAGGGTCACTCTGTGTTTTCTGTGGTTTAAACGATGAGACGCGTTAAAATTGGCTCAGTTGCTTCAGGTCAAGTTTCTCCTGATTTTCTACATGTTAGGGTGTAAACACCACCAAAGCTGTCTCTGAGCTGCACCTCAATGAGCACAGCTATCCATTAAAGGACACGCACACACACACCTCCTCTGACCCCGTTCAGCATGGCAGACAGGTTGCCATGGTTACCGCACCAGCATGCTCCGGTTAGGCTGTTTTGTGGTGGATGCTAAATTCCTTCACAGATGACCGAGCAACACGCCTCCACATGCGGCGCCGTTTCCACGACTTCAAACAGAACCGAACCACACACAAACACACACACACACACACACACACACACACCATGAAAACCCAAATCAGTTTTTTGGCATGTGTCAGAGATTTTAATGTTTAATGCTGGAAACACCACATCCTACGATTACCTGAGCTGGAGAAATACATCAGATTACTGAAGGAGATGAAGTGTTAAATGATGGGTGGAAGCGGTGCAGTCAAACTACACAGCCACCAGGTCCGTCGTTTAGAGCCCGAGAGCAAAGCGAGCCCAACATTTTAATCCCAGAACTCCTTCAGGTAGCAAAACATGTCAGCATGTGGCCACTGCTGCAGCAGCAAGGCCGAATCCCAATGAGGTCTTCTTGCAGTGTTAAAGGCTTTTCTGGCATGGAGGTGGAATTCCTCCATGGTTGACACGGCAACCGTTTGGCTCCGTGTCCAGAAGGCTAACCAGCCACAACAGGCTGGCTAATAAAACCAGCCTCTGATAAGCAGTTAATGCCCCAGAACTAATTACTGCACTGCCGCCCTGTTTTCTCGCTTCCCGATTCTGGAGTGTTACACACACACAAACACACCGACACACACAGCTGTGATAATCTGCTTCTTACAGTTTTTAGTGCTGGGACAGGACAGCTTTAGCAGCAAAAGATAGTTCTGGTTTGTAGTTTTCTCACAACGTGGCTGTTTTTAGTCTTCTAACATGTGCAGGGGCGGGTCTACAAAATGTTTTGATGGGGGGCCCCGGGGACCACACCAGGAAAAGGGTGGCACAACTAAATGAAAAGTGGACAGCAAACGCAGAAAGGACATTTTGAAAAAGCAAAGGCCAGTTCCTACTAATATTTATTTTTAATGACAATATCTTAAGATGTTGATGCTTGTTTTTACGCAAATTTCTAGTTATTTTGAAAAATCTTCCTTTTCTCTGAATACAGTGGCTGGTTATGAGCTTTATTTCCTCAACATCACAAGATGGCCAAAGTGAGCTTGAGAATGGGCACATAGTATGGTGTGAAAACAGACCCAACATTGTAACAAATGTGCAATTAAAAAAAATGACCAATAATAGTAAAACATTTGTTAAACATTAATCATGTAAAAATTATAGATCCTTTTGGTACCATCAGGCCCTGCGCTGACAGGTGTGTCGATTAAAGTCAAATAAAGTGAACAAGCAAGTTCACTTTGAGGGCTGATGCAGCTGCAGGTGAGCATTCAGGAGCACAACTCTGATGGCAGCTTTTTACAAACGCTTCAACATGAATCTTCACGCTCACTTTTAAACAGTCTTTCCAGTGAAAAGACTTCCTGGGGAATGCATCAGTCCCACCGCAAACTTCCTGTCACAAAAGAAGTGATGTTCAGCAGATCCCACAGCTGCAAGGCTGAGGAACCAGACAGGCCTGATGGTCCGAGCACCGTCACCCAGAGGAAACATACTCCAAACAACAGGAAACTTCAGCAGCTTCCTGTCCTTCTTCTCTATGTCATCAACCAAACTCAGGTCTATTTTCTCTGGATCTCAGACTAACTCCATCTGGCTCTTCAAACAGCTGATGCCCGTTGGATTTTCATGTACTAAGAAACGATCGGCAGCATGTTGATCACGGTCAGACTCATGACTGTAGAAGCTTCGGTTCAGTTTCGACCCACAGGAGCTCAGACAGAGACAAAAAAAAAACGCTGCTGAAAGGATCTAAATCTTGTCTCCCGCGTGTGATAAAGCAGGCTTATTCCACAACATGCACACAATCTCCCTGTGCACAAAAAAAAACGTATCCGTCTCCATAAGCGACCAGGAGAGCCTCCTATCTACTAAAGTCTGAAAAGCAGGGAGCCAAGATTATTTATCACAGGAGGATGCACAAAGCTTTCTCTAACACAAGAACTCAATCCTATTTTGGATGATATTGATTTCAGAAATGGGGAGTAGAGCTCAGAAAAAACACACTTAAAGAGGAGGAGGGGGAGGAAGAGGAAGGGGGCCTGGGGAATATGAGTGGCTCCAATCTGCCTTTACTAAGAAAATCCTGTTTGTTTGCTGAGATTAAAATGAGATTAAACCAAAGCTGTTGTCAGATTTACAGGAAACAGATTTACTGTGGAGAAAAAAAAGCTGACTTGTTGAACATCAAACTTTCAAATTTACATTTGCAGCTGTGAACTATCTGGTTTCATTCTGCAGGAAGGATGTTGTGAGTTTCTCTGAGAATTTCTACTGAAGCTCCTGTCAGAGGCTTTTCACATGAAAAGACGCAAAGCTGCACGTTGTTTACATCACCTGGACGGATTAGCTGAGAGACGCTGCTGTAAAAACTGAGGAGACATCATGAAAAACTCAGCAAGAGCAGGAAACGTCAGAGCTGTGAACAGGAACAGCTGCAAAGCGAAGAGCCGCCACACTAAAACCTGCTCACACACACACACACACCAACACGTGTGCTTTCACCTTTACTGCTGCTGTTGGTTTGTTTCTTCTCAGTTCAGCAGCAATCAGCTGATCAGGACAGAAAATCAACCACTTCCTCTGCCGGTTTATCACAAATTTAACCACCGCGTCAACATTTGTGGGCAGATGAAGCCGTTCTGGTTTTAGCTTCAGCTGAAGAGCCTGAAACCGAGCACATAGAAACATGAACTGCAGAATCTGCCGCTGTAAACGGCGTCCGTCTTTGTCCGAAACATCTATCTGAATGTTGTTCGTTAACTCTGAGTCTTTTCTTTTTAATAAATCAAAACGTTTTTGAGAGATTTTTATGCAAAGTGCAAAACAAAAAGAAAAAGAAAGAAGTGACAGCTGTTATTGAACGCATCACAATACTTTTCAGTTTTAAAGCAGCTATAAAATCAAATGAAGTCAGTAAATAGTTTTCATTAAAAATCATTATTCAGCATGTGCTGACTCTTGGACCTCCCACACAAATTTTTGTTGGTTTTCTAATAAAATTATTCTGAAACACATCTAAATACATTCCTATGGAAACCCAGAGCAACCATGCTTGAATGTTTTTTAAGATGTCATTTCGAAATGACAGTTTAATTATTTTCAAACCTACAAAAAAAACAAAACAAAGATCTTTATTTGTTGAAATTCAGGAAAGCCATGTGTTCCTCAACTTACTGTCACAGATTCTGACCTTCTGTAACAATAACCCATTAAATTAGCTTCTGACCGCTAACCGCTAACCCATGATCTTGAAAGAATGAAGCTCGTAACCTCTTACAGCATCATTATTTGGAGAAAATGACAATTTTTCCAACATAACAAGAAAAACTTTCACACACTGTTTTGGTTTGTGTGGACACTTTATTCAGTTTTATCTTCAACCCTAAACACAGTGATAATAATGAGCAGTGTGTCACATTTACTGACACCTAGTGGTCAAGTCTGAGATGGCAACTATCGGAAACATCTACCAAACTTCTATAAACAAACTATAGAGAAAACAAGCAACTTTTTGTCTGTTTTCCATTTGAAAAACAAAACTTACCAAAGTTTGTTCTTGTTTTCTTCTTCCCATGTCAAAAGCCCACTCACTTCTCTATAATCAATATATTTAAAACACAACCTGTATTCACGTTTTTTTGTTTGTTTTTTTTTAAGGAAACTGAACTCTACAAGCTGCTGATGTGACCCCCTCCCCCTCCAAAAAAAAACAAAAAAAAAACAAGCCCAAACACACTGGGACCAAAGTGAGCAAATTAACAGAGCCATGCAAAAACAAACACTGATCCCCGTGAGGAGGATTAAACACATTGCTCCTGTCAACAACACACCTATTTACACACACACACACGTGTGTGTTCAGCTGCAAGTCAGACTGATTTACATCACTAAAGGTTCAACAGAACAGAATCGAGGGTGATGCACCCAGAACCCTGAAGGCCTCGCAGAATGTGCCAAAACGTGGGTTCTTTCTGAAGCTTTGGGAATTCAGGGAAGCATCACCACCATGCCCTGAAAGGTCAGCATGGGCCCACCGCCTCCTGTAAAACGTTACAGGGACACCCAAGACGCTTGTAACCCACCCCTCCCCAATAGGAACCACAAGGACACATTCCTCCCGTTATATGGTCACACTTCAGATCCAGAGGTTAAAAACTAATTCCTATTTTCATGACTGATTAACTGATTTGTAGATTAAATGACTCATAAACCCAAACATGACAGGTTTGTCTCCATCTGAGGAGACTAAACCCGACAGGGCACAGCTCTTTGAAGACACTTCTGTCTCACACTTCCTCTGTCTGTCCTCTCGTCCCTCGGTCAAAGGAGACGTGTCCGCGCGGCGGCGGGCTGTCAAACGTCTCCATGGCGAAGAAGACGTGAGCGGAATCACGACGAGGTGGCCGCAAACCCCCTCTGGGGCGCACCTTCTTCACCTCCACACACACACACTTTGTGAGCGTGTCCCTCCACCATTACTGGCACGTTAATGTCCCATAATGAGGTTTGCGTCACCCGACACGTTTCTCCTCATCTGGTGCACTTAACCAAGTTGCAGTGAATGCACGCGCCCGTGGAGGAGACAGAAACAGAACAATGAGGTCAGTAACTCTGAGTGCACGGTTTGGGGAGTTGAAGATGCCAAAAATAAACCGGTCAGAGAGGCCCCAATAACATGCACCTGTTTGGTTTGGGAAGCCGCAGGCTGCCGTGGGTCAGCCAGCTGTCCGAACCAGAGGACGAGCAGGGCGGGATAATCAGCCCAAGTCAGTCGGACAGCTCCTACAAATATCCGCGACCACGGCTGCAGACTCAGACCCGGACCCGGGTGTGTTAGCGACCGAATTTCACGCCGCTCCCGAGTGCACCTCCGTCCGAAGACACTTCCATCTTTCCAGCAACAACATTCCAGCCAACATTCCCAACACAAGGACACACAAAAGACAGGAAATATAACTAAACATAGACACTAACCGTTAAATCTCCTCCAGCTTTTATATTCCTCCCCGTTTGTCAAGAGGCTTTAAAAAAAGAAAGAAAAAAAACTGCTTCTCTCCTTTCCTCTTCCTCGCGCTAGAAGTCTGGTGGCGACAGGGGGAGCTCAGCTTTCCTCCTTCCGCTTCACGCAGCAGTCAGACGGACAAATATAGGCAGAGGTCTCGGTGTCAGAGCTCCCGGTTCTGACAGGCGACGGTTTGTCTCCGCTGCTCCAAACTTAGCGGCAGCCGCACAGGAAACACTTCTCAAATGATTTTTAAAAACCCACACGGACCAGAAGCCAGACGTGACATAAAAACCAGTTCCAAAATCCGACACTGGAACCGATGTGAAAAAACTGTGTAAGATTTTTAGAAGAAAAGCAGGAAATCACATCTTTTGTTCCCGCGCTGTGGTCAGAAATCCTGACCGGTGTGTGGATGCGACACCCGGCTGCTCTCCGGACCTCAAACCTCTGCGACTGGACGTGCACCGTTCTCCCGAGGTCCTCCACGCAAATGTCCGCTACCGAGCCTGAAGGATGAATTTCCACCCGGAGGAGGAGGAGTGGAAGGAGAGAGGGCAGAGCCTCGCATTCTCTGAATTACTCCACCCACAAACAGCCTCCCCCACAGCACTCCTTCCTCCACTACCTCCACCTCTCTTTCATTCACTACATTTAAGCTTCTGTTCTCCTTCTTTGTCTTTTTTTTTTATTATTCTCCTTTTAGTACCTACACGTTCATGTTCAATGTGGCCTATTTTTGTATCCCGCCCCAAGGCACGCGCCCCAATCATAGCAAATAAATCAATATGTTTACTTAACGCCTTCCTCCCAAAGGAGTTAAAATGATGAATTGATTCTGTTTGAATGATTAGCCATATCATACATGTTCAGAATGATCTGATGATCAGGATATGATTTTATATCAGTGTCACGTCTGCCACATTTTTAATTCTGTTAATACCTGATTTTACATGATCACCTGTATTTATGTGGCATCACAGCAAGAAACTCACAAATCTAAAAATACAATTCATTCCTATTTTAGTTTCTGATGCTAGAACAATACTAAAGTTACCTCCAGATTCTGATATCCAGATTTCAGATCCTGCTGAAAAACTCCCATAACATGTTCAGATCTGTAGTCTACAGATGATATTGATTTTGATTGTTTCTGATTTGTCAAAGTTTTATTTGTGAAAATGCAGAAGCTTTCCTTTTTTATTTTTAGATCTATTGCCTTCCTTGCCACCTACTGAGGAAAAAATGAGCATGGTGTGTAAAATAATCCAGTCCTAATTTGAGGAGTCTAGGGGTGCATTCACCCTATGATAGTCTGCTAAACTCGTTAGGATTGGGGACTCGGTTCCGTTTTGTGGTGCAACATTCGTTTGTGTTCACACTGCACTAAAACAAATCACACCAATAATTGGCATATTCCACTCCCCACCAGATGGGGCACTGCATCTTAAATTGCTGAAGACTAGACACACAACAAAGAAGAAAACTCGTTCATCTGTAGACCATTTTACAAAATCCTGGTTTACAAATCTCCAAAACTGCCAATTGACAGAAATATTGCCTGATTTAGCTTACCACAACATTTATGGCTACCTAGTCAATTGACAGTCGCACTTCACAGAGACAGAATTAAAAGCTTACAAGTCATTCGAGGCTTTTAAGTATTTTGTGGCAGGATGGGTATCAGACCTTCAGCTGTGGAAAGTGCCCCCTAAAAATGTATTTTCTCTTCAAAGGTGAATGAGAAAACAACAGACGCAGATAACGTTAACACAAAGTAAAAATTAGGGATGTCTGGATGTTAGAGTTTAGTGCTAACTTTACAATTGCGGTGAGAAATGTTGTTATTTTATGGCTGTTTCGTTTATTGACACCACAAAGGAAAATAAAAGCCTTTAACTTCTACTAAACACTGAAAATTGTTGCCACTTATTTACACTGTGCTGAAGGTTGAAATTGTCAAATACTCTATCAGCTTCACCACGGTCGCATTTAAGGACCATTTATGCTCCCTTATACATAATATGTACGTCTGTCTCAAGAGTCATACGCTGCCGCCCTTCATGCTTCCATGCGATTTACGTTGCTTTGGTTGTTAAGTCAATTCATCCACTAGTGGACAGTATTTTCTATATAAAACAACTTTTATTTATGTAGTTTTGGCCAATGATTAAATAAAATGTAAGGCTAAAACCATGTCATTCTGTGTGTGTCCCTTTATAAAGCACTAATGTAATAAATATAAACACAAGGAAAGACAAAAAAGAACATGAGAAAGCTGTCTTTGGGCTTACGGCTTTCCATGCAGCACCACTAAGATGAACTGTGACTTTTTTCTGTGAATTTACATTTATTTTTCTGCATTTTCCAGCTTTACTACATAACACCCAGATCTTAAACTTTTGAACAGTTTCTTCCCCAAGTTGTCAAAGTTGTCTTCACCTCGTCTTATTAAGGTGTGCAACAAAACTGCACCAGTCAAAAGTTTGGACACACTTTCCCATTGGATTTAATGCAAAAGTGTGTCCAAACTTTTGACTGGTAGTGCATTTGAAGCTGAGATAGAGCAATATCCCAGATGATTTTAGAATTGGATCCATTTTTTTTGCAAAAAAAAAAAAAAAAAAAAAAAAAAAAAACAAAAAGGAAATGTGTGGGTAAAAGAGTTGGTTGGTCACCCTAATGTCATGTTATAATGTTACGAAGCACACTCGGAGGGCTATGCTGACAGCTGTTAGTGACATTAGCAAACTAGTTAATGTTATTGAATGTCATTGATTAGTGGTTTGTGTTAAGTTAGCGATTTTGACAACAGCCCTATGATGACGGTAAATAAATGGCTACTAAACGAAACACAAAATTTAAATTTTTACATCCTTATTGAATTTACATTTACGGCTGTCCTGCCTTCCTTTTGTTGCCATCATTTGAGTGCAGCTCTGGGCTGCCTTCATTTGAAGGGTTGTGTGGCCCTCACCCTTATGCCTCCCCCTTCATCCAAATGAGAATCAAGATAACATGAATGGGCCAAATAGAGGGGTACGCTAAGGGGTAGAAATGGGATTCAGCCTAAAACTCAGTGAAAGTAAGCACCTGTGACATCCTGGGTTTAAGGAGCTGTACTGTTACAAAGGAATTACAGTATGATTTTTACTTATTTACCACCTGATCGTTTGACAGTAGTTATTCTTTCTTGGGGAATTTTTTTGTCTGTAGTGCTATGTTTGAGCTATTTTAATGCAGCTGTCATGTCACATCTGCTATAACAGGAAGTGGTTGTCAACCATATCATTGTAGACCAGGTGTGTGTGGCGAACGAGCCGTTGACGTCAGGAAAGAACGCTTGTTGGAAAATATGTGGCCTCATCCACCTTAAAATCAGACAGAAATCCTGATTTCCTTCACCTCTTCCAGGGAGGTGAAGATGGAAACACTTGTGTTAGGATGAGAAGTTCATGTCTATCACAGCTGAACGAGCTGAATCTGACGTCATATTTGTGAGTCGTTTCCCGACTTGAAATGAATCCATTGGGCCTCATTCCCCAATATCTTCTTACAAATCTTCTAAAATTAGTTTTTTAAGTTGTACTTGAGAAGTTTTTAGAGAAAAACCTTCCATCAGCTTCATGAACGTGTTTGTGGAGCATGGAATTGCTCATATCTTACCTCTTATCCCCAGTTTCCCCCAAGACCATGTGCACTCCAGTTTTGTTTTGACCTCTGCGGCAGGTCAATTCACACGGGAGCATGTCAGATGAAGAGCGTCCTCGAGTGCAGTCCAACTAGCAGGATAGGCAAGATCATGAAATCACTGGCGAAATGGAGAATTTTGTGATTCTCCACTTCCAGGATAAGCGTCTTGTCATCCATAATGAAAAACAAAAAACAAACACGGAGACACCCTGACCGATTAATGATGTAATGTTCACACATATCCCCACGGGGGCTTTTACTTTGAAAATTACCCAAAGCTTTTAGCTCCCTGTCTGATTTCCTGTCTGGCCCTGTCTGAACTGCTGAACTTGACACATTCTTGACAAGTCCGTTTGCAGACCCTGAATTCTGACACACCTTTAGTGGGCAAACAGGAGAAACAGATGAGGAAAAATAGCAAACAGAATGACAAATTGATGAATGAAAAAAAAAAAATAAATAAAATAATAAAGATGTGCAATGAAGCCTAAATTTCCTCAGTTTTAAAATGTTTGCTTTGTCATAAATAATCACATGGTGAGCTTCAAAGACTATAAAAACGGTTTTATAAACAAACGGGTCATTAATTACTCCTGAGCTTGGACAGTGGCCGGCAGTCTGGTCCCATGAATGCGTCAAGATGCACATCCTTGTGCTATTGCTGAAGAGGGAAGTGGTACACTGTAGGATAAAATTTTATTAGATAGCCTGCTGTACCTTCTATAGTCTGTAAAGTAAATTCCCACCTGCTGTGATACCATTTTAGGATGTGGTTCACCTACAGAGTGAGTGGTGCATCTGAAAAATCCTCAAATAAAAAGACACTGTTGTAATAAATGAAAATTATTTTAGACCACATTCAGTGGGTGGATCTGAGAGTCACAGGTGACTTGAACATTTATGGAGTGATATTCCTCTGGATGAGAGTACAGATCTGGGATGTGTGCAGAAGACCAGCAGCAGAACTAGATCCGTCTTTACTGTGACTGGTTCTTGAATTAATTAAATTGATGAAAAAAATAGTTTAATTTTCTCTTGAGTGAATATTGGTATTTAAATCTGACAAAAAATCTGACAAAACATTACTGTAGTTTTATTATTGTATATCAATGAACAAAGTTCAAACCTGGGATGAGGGAAATATATGTACCTCAGCTGAGTGATTTTCTTTCAGCTTGGTGTGTAGTAGTGTGAGCTCTCAGGTTAGATACTGTAGCCTTTTCATGTGGATACCATGAGACTTCAGTGCAATGTCCCAATGTTTGTTTACACAATGCTGTACCACCAATCTCAAAAGAGGAACACAGCTGCTAATAAGAAACCTATAACGCTGCGGAAAAGTAAGATGTTGTTACTGTCTCTGTGGTATTTTGACCATATTTGGTCTAGACACGGTCATGGCTGGATGGTTACTGGCCAATTAAAATCAGTGTGACCATATGTTGCTTGATGAGTTTGTAGGCTCCACTATCCTAACCTTTTACAGGATGAAGCAGGGGTAGCTGATGGATGGATATCTTACAGAAGCCTTGAAAGACTTTTTGAATTCGTTAGGCACCAAATGTGCCACTCCGAGTCATCTCCTCCATTTCTTTTTGGTAAATGCCACCAAGATGTGCCGGACTTGCTGGGAAATATCTTCATCATCTACAGCTTGATATTAGATTGTGTCCATTCTGTTGACGCTTTCCAGGAAAGGATTTCACCATGAGAATCTGTCTCTTTAAAAACAAAAGCAAAAACTCATCAGCTGTTGAGATTGACATGTGAACTGATATAGTTTAACTGATGTGAGAGGGGATGCTTTTCTGTTATCTTGGTGTTCCTGGCCATTTAGAAAACTGCTTTCATTTGGTTTTTGCTCCGTTTTTAAACCTTCTGTTCAGATAAGACAAGGCGTCACTTATAAGTGATACATGTTTAATTTTCAATGAGTGAAATCAGAACCTTAAATGAGCTCATTAACTTTGTTTCATTTGATTTGGGTTTAAATAGGAGTTAAGTCATCTCAGTTCCAACCAGCAGCAGTGTGAGACTGAAACCCGCTGAGCAGCAAGTGACTGTATTTCTGTAGCTGCCCAGTAAAAGAAAAAGAGGTAAAAGAAATCTCCAACCAAGCAGAGAGATTATTTTGAAGCAAGTCCAAGGAAGGAAGGAGGGGGTAAGTAGTTAGCTTTAACAATGTTCTCTGCTGTTATTACAGCAGCCACTGAAGTAGAGTGTGGTGATTCAGCAGGGACAGATATAAGAGGGGAAGAAGAATGGAACAGCTCTATGAAACTGTTGGTGTTTGTCGCAGAACTAGGCCATATTTGAGAGTGTTATTATGACTGACAGTAGACAGTAGGCTGGTGCAGAAATGTGCCATGACTTTTGGGGGGAGTCAGAGAGCTTAATAAGTGTTGTTCAATGTCACAAATGAAAAGTGTCCAAAATTGGCATCTCACCAATTTTCTACAGGAAGATAAAGGGTTAATGGATTTAAGGACTGTTTTCACACTGAGGAATCTGGAGACATGTTTCCATCACTTTAAAAAAACAAACAAACTTCAGACCAAGACAAGTAAATTAATAAAATAAACAGTAACATAAATGGGCCCTGTCTGTTTTGTTTTGAGAGTTGTGACTGGTTAAACTTGACTAATGAACTCTGAAGTAAAAGTGCTGAAATAACAAGGCAGGTTTACTTCATATGGTATGTGTATATATCGACGCATATTTATATACTTACCAAGATCTGCCTGTTGTTTATGTCCTTTTCTATCCTGCCATTGACACTTGGCATCTGCCCTTTAGTCCTGCTGCTACAACTGTGTTTTAATTTGCCTTCTGGGACAAATAAAGTTTTTTGAATTTGAATTTGAATTTTGAATTTATATGAATTTATCATCCTCCATTGCTCTCTCGCCTTGTTCTTTATGCTATGATATTGCTTTTTCTTTCTCATCAAATGTCCTCCCCACCGCCACTGGTCCAGCCAGATGGCCGTCCTTCCTGGTTCTGATGGCGGTTTTCCTTCTTAGTTCTGTTTCTGATAGTATTCCTTCTGTTAAAAGGAACTGAATCAGGAGAAAGATTATGTAATCCATTGTTAGTTAGCTAGGTCTAATTTTTTATGAATTGGTTAATATGAACACAGTTATTATAAACTGGACTAATGTGGGTCATGTGATGGTTTTGTTTTAATCGGATTATAATTGGATTGCAATGAATTGGATTGAATTGGACTCTGCTGTGAAAATGCCTTGAGATGACCGTTATGAATCAGTGCTGTATAAATGAAGTCAAATTGAATTGAACTAAATTGGGCTGAGGTGTTTAGAAGCTGTTGTCTGAAGAGGTGAATTTCCAGGGACGGCCCTGCTCTGATAGCCTTTGGTAGCTCGTTCCACCATCATGGAACCACAAATGAGAAAATTAAATTGACAGAACCAGAAAAAGTTCCTGAGAGGAAGACGGTGGTCCAGAAAGAGCAGAACCTGAATGGCCAAGTATAAACATCTGCAGCAGACCCATAAGTCTTGCTGACGATGATTCAGGCAGCCGGTGGAGATCAGTGAGGAATGGATGGTCCTGTGACCTCTTTGACTGACGGAACAGCCTACGTTCTGCTGGGTTCTGGACCATCTGTAGGAGTTTTACTGACCATGCTGGGAGAGCACTGAAAGTTCATTCTGAATAGATGAGAGTTTGGATGTGGTGCAGCAGCAGAGCTCCTCTGTTCAGTCACCATCTGAAACCTTCCTAATGTTAAATGAACAGTTGTGATTGGATAGGGATGATTATAGACTTTCCTTTTATGTTTATTGTCAGAGAAATAATTAGGACATTATAATTATTATGTCTTAATTAATTTCACAACAACATAAATGTGTAAAATGACATGGACACTAGGTATTTTGTTTTATTGATTTCAGTCATAATCCTTTTTATTAAGTGATTTTTAATTAATTGGGATGTTAAATAGCAGCCTTAATCCTGAAATCAAATAACTGGGACATCCCTAGATTGGAGTGGCATCAGCGAGACCAGCATAAGGATGTATTGAGAACTGCAGGAGTCTGATCTGACATCAGACTTTTTTAGACGGTAAGCTACCTGCCAAATGTAGAAAACATGTACAAACGGCAGAGTGGCTCTGGTTTGGAAAAGAGTTCATCGGATCTAAAAGTGTCTCCGAGAATGAGTGTATCTGTGTGTATGGCTTTGGAAAGGTGCAGCATCAGCAGAAAATGAGTCCAGAAGCAGGATGAAAGTGTTGTTTCCAGGGTCAGACCTTCAGAGGCTTGGTACACTGGCTGCCTGAGTTGTCTTCTCAGCTGAACAAACTTTTGCTTTAAAGGCTGCGACTTTTACTCTTCTACTTCCTGCCTTCAGATTCATTTTCCTAACAGCCAGGAGGATATCTGTTTGAATGACAGTGGAGAGCGTACATCAGCTATAATTAAATAGAAAGTAATCTGCAGAAGAATCGAGATTCTATGGTAAACTGCTGGTACACGTCAGCGTAGCAGCAGAAACCGCCACGAGGATGAAACTGGACATCTGCTGACTTTTCTCCGAAGCCTGCAGACATGATGGGATCTGACAGAGAGGTCAGCAGAGTCCAGCTGTACCAGCATAATGGACTTCCAGCCTGTTCCCGATCAGTGTGCCGCTCCAACATCTGAGCTCGGATAGAAGACTGGCTGCAGGATGAGCTGCTGCAGAGGAGGGCTGCCGGTTCAATATTTATAACCAGATGTGACAGAAGAGACAGTGAGGGGAGAGGCATAGGAAACCAGCACCACAGAAGAAGACAGAGGAACCAAGAGAGGGAGAAACACCACACTGAGTCTGAAAAAGAGAAAGAAGAAGTGATACATTACAGCAGAACCTGCTGCATGCAAAGGTTTGGGTGATCTGATCAAATTTTAAACCAGTAAAGGACGACTGTAAGCAAAAGAGTTGTCACTCCGAATGGTCAAAAATTAACCTTCGATGAGTCCCAGCTTTTTAAACACTGTAGCAGCTTATGAGATATTCAGTTTTTTAATTAAACCAATAATATGAGATATCAGTTAAAGTGACACCATTCATCATGTTCATCCCTTTATGGCCACAGTGTAGCATCTTCTGATGCTACTTCCAGCAGGACAATGCACCATGTTACAAAGCTCAGATCATCTCCACCTGCTTTCTAGAACATGACAATGAGTTTACTGGACTCCAACGGCCTCCACAGTCACCAGATCTCAGTCCAGTAGAGCAGCTTTGGGATGTGGTGGAACAGGAGATTCTCATCATGGATGTGCAGCTGATAAACCTGCAGTAACTGTGTGATGCTGTCATGTCAGAATGTCACTTTGTTGAGTCTTTGACACCAAGAAATAAGACTTCTTTTTTTAATATGAGACTCTTTCAGCCAGTATTTCTGTATGTTTGTAGCTGCTACTAATCTTTTTTATGATAATCCAATGGGACACTTTTATGCCTGTTTATTACTCTAAATGTTTGTCCACACAGCAAATAAATTACTTGGATTTCCAAGCTTCTGTTGGTGAGAAGGGTTTCCTCCTCCTCTGTAATTCTAAGGCAGACAACATGGTGTGGAGATAAAGAGAAAACACAAACAAACAGGACAGAGGTAGAGGTGTGATTATTATAACAGATGTAAAATGACCGGGGAAGAAAGGAACTCTCTGCAGATCTTTGCCTCTTTGTTTTGATGCTGGTGAGGCGTCGGGCGAGCTGGAACTGTGTCCACGTTACCGGATCTAATAAAAAGTGACAACTCCTTTCTCCCAGAGAGCCCTCCTCTTTAGCTTTAGGTCCTGTTTACTTCCTGAGCACCATACTCACCTCTAAAGAGGACTCCCTTCATTCTGGAAAATATGCTGCTTATTATATTTTAATTGTTATAATTGCCCGATGGAGAAGAGGAAAGAGGTGGAAAGAGGACAGGCTGAACAGCAGATGTTCTGGGAGGAAAAGCAGCAGAGGCACAGAGACGGTTTGACAGTGTAATTTAAAAGATAGCACGCAAATTGATTATTGAATGGCAGGTATTCAGAGTGTGTCAGATTATCTGATGAGCATGTGATGGGAAAACTTCACACTGTATTCAATCTATCTACAAGAAAGATAAACGGGCCGCTCCGTGAGGACGACTTTCCATCTTCAGTGGGTGTTCACAAGTCGATGAAGTAAAATAGCTTTGGTGAGAGATGTGTAGGGGCATCCTGCAGTGTATCAATGCAGCGCATGCTTTGATCTCGTGTGTGTGTTTAGAGACTGCAGCGTTTCTGATTTCTGTCATTTAAATGCTGGAAAAGTCTGCTCTGTATGCTGATGATAATCCGTGTTGGATTCTGTCCTCTGCGTGGAATATTAGGTCAAGTTGTGTGTGGGTTGTTTCACGACAAGACCAGCCTAGCATCCTCAGTGTGAGTGTGTGTTTGTGTGTGTTTTCCGCTCCCGTGCTCGTTAAAGCAGTAAGTTAAATTGGCAGCAGAGGAAACAGTATGTGGGTTAGGGTGCCGTCCTCCTTGTTAATATTTCATCTCAGCCCTGGCAGAAAGAAATGGGGCAGAGAAACACAGAAGGCCTAATGTGATAGGGTGTGTGTGTGTGTGTGTGTGTGTGTGTGCATCTTCATGCTTTCTATGGCTGTTTTGTTTGTTATTGATTTCAGGTTTTGTCCCTGTGTTTTCAGGCTTCGTGTGCCTTTGTGTTGTGTTACAGCAGTGTACATGTACGACACACAAACGGTCTACCAACATCCATTAATGACACACACACGCTTTGTGTTTCAGTCTTTGTTGTGTTTAATATGTGCCAGTAAAGCTTCCTCCACTGATAAAAATGAACACAAGTTGATGTCTATTTCAAGATGCTGCTAAAAACATGTCAGCTGAGGCCTGTGTGTTAGTGGGGTGTGAAATTTCAAATTTTGATCCAATACAACATAAATACATGGTCAGTACCACCAATACTAATACCGATACTTTGTAGTAATTAGGGCGGATGCAAAATCAAATTGCTAAAAATAAATTAATTTTCAACACTTTAAAGTGTTTTACTAATTTTTCCTTTCAGTTATTAATTAGTATCAATTAGTTTTATCAATGAATACTTTAAGAAATGAAATGAAGATTAAATGGAAACTATTTTATTTATTCCAGAGGGAAATTTGTAGCAGTTTTTTTTCTTCTTTTTTTTCTTTCTTTTTTATTTTTAATTAAATCAATAATAGTAATTAGAAGCTGAAGAAGATATTGCCTCTTTCCAGAGGGTGGTGGCTGCTGGCAGGAATAATGTTTGGTACCTTTTGGTCTCAGACTGGAGTTGAAGAGGTCTGACTGAAAATGCTGTTGTCTCTTTGCTGAGGAGGATATAAAGAATTGTCCATTATGTCCAACAGCTTGTGCAGCATTATTTTCTGGAGAATCATTTCCTGAGTTCTCCCCAGCACAGAACCAGCTTTTAATGTTGAGTCTCTTTAAGTCTCTGGTTCTGATGCTGCAGCCCTGGCAGATGGCTGCAAATTTGATGCACTTTTCACAACAGACTTACATAAGATCTGTAACATTGGTGCAGACGTCAGGGCGTCTCTAGAGAAGGAGGGCTCTGAATCAGCAGGTGGTATTTGAGACACAATGTACTTGTAATAAGTAATTTCACATTAACAGAAGATAAGAATAACAAGTCTTGTCCAGAAAATCATCTTGCAGGATTTTAAAGCTAAACTGTCCTTGTAAAAGACTCATAATTATAATTCTACAAGCAGCAACACTTTAAACGCTGATCTGGATAAACTAAAGAAGTTGGAAATGTTGCTAGAGGCAGCATATTTACTCCTGTTTATTGCATGTTTGTTCCTAAATGAAGGTGAGGCTGCAGAAGTGATATAAGAGAGTATGCATGCACGTGTGTGTGTTTGTGTATAGGTTTATAAAGTCATTTTACCTCAAGTAGGTAAATGTAGCAAATAACCAAAGTGCCTTATTCTCTAACTGCAGGTATAATGCTGCTAAAGGAAGGATTAAAAATATGATAAATTTCCTGTTTTGGTACATTTAGAAACAGAAAAAAATCTGATTAATATGCAATTATTTGCCAGTTAAGTCAGGACCCTCATGCGATTAATCGTGATTACTTATTTTAAAAGACTGACAGCACTAATTATAACACATAAAAAACATTAGGCAGCAAGAAATGCTGGCAGAAACCTTAAGTTTAAAAAATTATTAGTATTTGCTGACGGAAGCTGATCTATGAATGTGCTGCAGCACGAAGGGACCAACAAGCCCTATAAAGACACTGAAAGGCTCTTCACCGTAGTGACGGGCATCTGTGGCTGTGCTGCTTTCTCTGTAAAGATGTTTGGTGGCTGCGCTCTCCTTGTGTGCCATGCTGGCTATAGAAAACTCTACAGTTCCATCTTTGGCTGTCTTGTGGAATTGATCATCAGGCGCAGACACCAAGAACATAAACATTTATGTTCAGCTCACCTGTTTGTGAATTTTCCAAATAAAAAACTAAACTACAAAAGAGTCTTTCATACTGAGTTGACTGGTTGGATTATCCCCAGTCAACTCCAGTCAGATAATGTCGGGTGGTCCCTCCTGTTCACCTGGGAGTCTGGGCCGTTTTTGGCATATTGGCTCATCAAATGGGGAATCATTTCTTCCTATCTGAGTTATTCATAGATTTTAGTGAAGTCTATGTATCACTTATCTGACTTTGCTCATGGTAAAAATTAGAAGGCTAAATAAAACTTGTTGAGCTCTATCTACCATGTGTCTCTGTCATTTATTGCCAATACAACCTGGTTGCCTGGCAAAGCTGATGCCATGGCAGCATGGCTGATTGCAGCGTTTTGTTTTTATTGAGGTCAAAATTACTCGGTGGCGATTCTAAGAGTTAATGATCATATTTTATTCTGTATCATAAACATCTGAAAATGTACAATATTACAAAACATGTCATTTTAGTAAAAAGTCATTAAGTGTGAGATACATTGGGTTAAAATTAAGAGAGTAAAATGAAGTTGAAATACAAAGAAATGGTCACTGCAAACTCCTCCATGATTTGACTCAGTTCCTTTTGATCCCAACCAAAGCTTCATGAGACTTTATTCTATGTCATGCATTAAATCTGTGGATTGCTTTCCCTTTTTATAACTTCATGAAGTAACGTGCACCAGTTTCATAGGATTTAAATGCATCAACCAAAAACAACAAAAACGTTGACTATTCAGACTCTGGTTTACAATGAGCTGGCTGACCGCCACTTCATGGCATACAGGAAGATGTGAATAAAAGCAATGTCTGTTATAGGTAATCCAACCACTTGTGATTCAGGATTCCCAAACTTTCTTAGGCAGATTATTACTAAACTAAACCATCAGCACTCCACTCCATCAGCAGCTTAAATGTAGTTGCAACTGTGTGTTCCAGAGATTTCCTATAGCTGATGAGGATGACATTTAGGTCACTAAAAGAACATGTTTCCATGGAGATGACACAAGCAACTATTAGCCGTCTGAGGATGTCAGCGGAAAGTGACCATTTATGCTCTGGTCTGACTCTGGATCTATTGTTTGTACTGGGAACAAGCAGTAAAGATGAGAGAATCTGGGTCACAGGTTGTTCTTACTGCACGCATCCAGCATGCAACTGACCTTATGAGCCACAGGATGCGTTATGAATATATACAGTTTATAGATTATACAGGTCTGTAAGTGGAGGACTTCAGTAAAGGAAACTAGCTCTTCTTATAGCAACAGCTTCATTGATTTATTTACTCACTCACTTATTTACTCACCTTCAACCACATTCTGTTCCTTGTCAGGTCCAAACAGTTGTAAATAGTCTCTGTAGGTCACGGAGTCTAAAATGTTTGACTGAGAGCAGCAAAACATGACTGGAAATGAAGTCCATTGGCTGTGTGGAAGTGATGATTACTGTAATCAGAGAAAACAGCCTGACTGCTGCAAAATCACAAGATTGAAATAATGATTGAACTGAAAAGGTTTTCTGTTTTCACTTAAACAGATGAGAAAAGGATCCAGAGGATAATGTGAGTGAAGAGAGGAGCATTTCAGAGTGAAAAAAGGAAGAATGAAAGGAAAAGAAAGAGGGAAAAAGGCTTTTTTTAAGTTCAAGATAAGAGCATATTATAGGCAGTAGAGGGGAGAGATATGGAAGAGGCCGGGGATATGATTCAGTGGGAACAAGATGACACAAGGCACCTCTGGAAGAGATGAGTTTTCAGCCTCTGGTAGAAGATAACTGATGTTCAGACTGGAGCAGACCTGAAGGTATCACAGCGCATTCAGAAATATCAGCGTTTAAATAAAAAAGGCTGTCTTGCTCTTTAAGACGCAAGGTCATTACCCAGCAGCGTTAAACTGGAACCTTGAGATGTTTTCATTGTGCCGGCTGACTGACGATATGTGACAGAGCTATGCAGGCCGTCAATACGCCCTTGGAACAGCAAGAGCAGCTTCATCAGCTACTGAAGCTCAACAGAGCTCACTGGGTCTGATCAGGCCAATATGATTATTCTTTTTTGGGACGTAGCACCACTGAAAAAAGTTTAAGCTTTGGTTAAAAAAAAACATTTAGTTAAACCATTTCTTTGTATTTCTTTTTAAATTCTTTCATATTTAAAAATTCTTTTAATTCCACACTCAGACTTCTCCATAGTTTAATTCCACATGCAGAAATAGAAAAAGTTCTTTTTGCTGTACGAGCTTGTAAACGAGAAGTTAAGTTTTCCCCTGAAAAAATTCTGTGTCATTGCCCGAGCAGAACAGGTTTGTGTCATCAGCAAATAGAACTGGTTTTAATCATTTTAGTGGTATTGGCATAGATTAGTTTAAAGAATAACTGAAGGCTGAATTATACCGGATGCGTGTGTGGCACGTTACGGCTGCCCCGGCTGTTCGCAGCCATTTTAGTCAATAGTTTACTTTATACCGGGTGTGTCGCAGCACATATCAGAAGTGTCCCAGTAGCTCGTTGTTGCTTCATGCAACCAGAATGCGTCAATATCCGCAGTTCAGATAGGGACAGACAGGAAATCAGACCGGGAGCAGTGTAAAAGCGTCCAGTATTTTTCAAAATAAAAGCTCCTGTGCAGATTTGCGCTGCTGAACCATGAAAACATTACATGTTTAACCGGTCAGGGGGTCTCAGTGCTTTTTTTCTGTCATCATAGACGACGAGACATTTATCCTGGAAGTAGAGAATCACAATAGTCTCCACTTCTCCTGTGATTTTGTGATCTCGCGGATCCTTTTAGGTGGACTGCACTCGAAGGCGCTCCACACCTGACACACTTCCAGTGTAAAACGCCTCACCATGCAGGTCGGAACAAAACCGTGGCGCAGCCATAATGTGACCCACATGCACCTGGTATAATTCCGGTGTAACTTTGGTCCTTGTGCTGATCCTTAAGGGAACCCACAATTAATAATCAGATATTAGAAAAGTTTTCACCAAGCTTCACTAATTGCTTCCTGCTGCTTTGATAACTCTTTGTCCACTGGAACGGTATGGCATTAAGGGTAATATATTACACTCATATAGTAATTAGAAAATCATGATTTGTTGTGTCAAATGTTTTATTTAGATCAAGAAATACTCCAAGAATATAAAGTTTATTATCTATTAAATTTGTAATTTCCACAACTGAATCAGTTAGTGCCAGTGATGTAGATCTGTTCGTCCTGAAACCATATTTCAGGTTTCCGAGAGTTAAAGAAATATGTATAATTAGATGCATTTTATTGGGCAAAGAACCATGTTTGTACACTGTACTGGATATTTAAAATGCCTCTGCACACTAGTCCATGAAATCATGGAACCACACTGAGTTCTAGGAAAAAGTCTGTTAATATCCACGATTGTTAAAATAAGACTATTTTCAGTGGTTGAATATTCACATTTCCAACTATTTCGATGAGTGGCCACTTCAGGGTTTATCCAGATAATTTTCTTAAAAAAAATAATTTTCACTATTGAAAATTCCAGTGAAGTGGAAGCTTGACTAGTCTGTCTACAGATGACAAGGTGAGTGATTTAAACTGAAATGCTGTAAAATTTTCAAACCGGCATTGAGCAATAAAACACAATGTGTAAAATCAATGAGCTGCTTGTTCCTGATGACCTGCATGTTGTTTACCAGCTGACTGATGGAGACGTAAAATCTGTTTTCTCTTAAGTGAATAAAGTTGAAAACTACTTCATAAAGGAGGAAAGATACCTCATCTGTTTCTACACTTCAGTTTGAAACCTAACTTTTCTTTTCACAGTCGCCTTCACAACAAACTATTTCTGTATTCATGTTACCAACCTTTGGTACCAGAAGACTTTTTCTGATTGAAGTTTCTATTTAAGGGAAATACGGTAGCCATTTTCCTCTGAAAACTGCTATACCATAGATCTTTTCTAGTTGCTTAACCTCAAACAGTCATTCTGAGTTTAGTCCAAGCACTGACATCCTCATGAAAACAAACTGTGGCCCACCACCACATCTGGGTGCATCTGTCAGCGTACCTGTTTATGTTCCTGTGCTGATGCAAACAACACAAACTATTGCTGTGCACGGATTCTGATTCAACTCCATCTGTCAACCACGAAATTTCATGTCTCTGCTGAAAGCTGTAAAACATGCCATGGTGTGGTGAGGCATGACAAAGGCTCCGCTGGGACATGCAGAGCAGAGCTCCCAGTCAGGGAATCACCTTGTAAAACAGATTAGCATCTACATAGTGGTCTTTTGAAACAAACAGGGGTCTTACAGTCTAATTAGCAAATTAAAGACCCAGAGATGGAGCACGGTTTGATGGAAAAGACAATAGCTGTACATGTCACACATTAACCCCCCCCCCCCTTATCTTTTTTCTATGAACAAACACAACTCTGCATACATACAAAAAGGTGTGTAAATGTGTTAATGCACATGGAGGCATCTCAGTGTGTACACAGATGCGTAAACAGGAAGATTCCTTGACACAAGAACACACTGACTTGTTTTTCCCTCCGTACACCTGTTGGATGATCAATAACCATTTGTAGATGGAATAGGCTCCCAGATCCCTAATCCAATTACAGAGCTGTTGCTGTTAGAGGGTTATTTTAAGATTTGTGTGGCCTGCTTTATACCTCTTCCATACATACTGATGATAAGTTGTTTTACTTATGCACTCTTGTGTTTGTAGAGGAATATATAAATACACACCTATCACTGCCCACTTTATCAGGTCCACCAGTTCATCTGCTTGTTAAATGAAATATCTAATCAGCCAATCACAGGGCAGCAACTCAACATATTTAGTGATGTAGACATGGTCAGGACGACTTGCAGCAGCTCAAACTGAGCATCAGAATGAGGAAGAAAGAGGATTTAAGCTAACTATCTCTATGGTTTAAAGAGAATGGTTCGTAAACGAGAAAATATCCATTCAGCTGAAGGGCTGAGCGATATGAACCAAATTTTTATTTTTTATTTATTTCTTTATTTTTTTAACTTAAATCACAAAATATATTTTGATATAATGTTTTTGGTCAAGTTTCAAAAGAAACAGTTCTAATTTACAGCCTTCAGTGCTAAATACACTTCTATTAAGGATCAGCCGCACGTGTGTATTAAACAGTTGAGTGAAATTAAAGTATCTGTATACTAAATAAAACGCTCTTACAAAAATGAATGAAAAATACATTTCAATGACTATAACAAAAATACAGTTGAGCTAAATGCATAGAGAAAAGATACTTTGAAGCTAAAACAAGTTATCTCAATATTATAAACGATATTCCTTCATTTTATATCACATGTCAAAAAGTCTAAATATATCTAAAAATCTCCATATATTTACCAGCTCTATTCAGCAGAACTTGTTTGGACCAGAATGTCTTGTTGATGTCAGAGGTCAGAGCAGAATGGACAGACTGGTTGGAGATGATAGAAAGGCAACAGGATGCCAAACAAGCACTGGTTCCAACTAAGGTATGAACACTACCATCTCTTAACACAATGCATGTCCAACCTTGAAGCAGATGAGCAACAGCAGCAGAAGACCACACCAGGTGCCTCCTGTCAGCTAAGAACAGGAAACTGAGGCTACAATTTATACAGACTCACCAGATCTGGACAATAGAAGATGGAGAAACGTTGCCTGGTCTGATGAGTCTCCATTTCAGCTCCACATACATCCTGCTTTGTATCAACGGTTAAGGGTGTTGGTGTGGGGGATATTTTTTGTCACAATTTTGGTCCCTTAGTACCAATGTTTGATGGTTTAACCACCACAGCCTTACTGAGTATTGTTGCTGACCACCTCTTTATGATCACAGTGTAGCATCTTCTAATGGCCACTTCCAGCAGGATAATGTCACAAAGCTTAAATCATCTCCAACTGGTTTCTTGAAGATGATACTGAGTTCACAGCCTCCACAGTCACCAGATCTCAATCCAACAGAACAGCTTTGGGATGTGATGGAACAGGAGATTCTCATCATGGATGCAGCCGACAAACCTGCAGCAACTGTGTGATGCTGTCATGTCAACATGGAGCAAAACCTCTGAGGAATGTCTCCCAACACCTTGTTGAATCTACAGCATGACACCAAATATAAAGACATTTCTGAAGGTGACAGGGGGTCCAACCCAGCAGAGGCAAAGTGGAGCTAATTAAGTCCAGGGTGAGTCGTCATTTCTCCGTTTTTATCCATGTGTCTGACCTCAGGCCACACAAAGCAGGTCACTGAAAGTATTCAAAGAATTACTGAAGGAACATGCAAAGTCATGCTATTGATCCACTGATCCAAGTCAGGAGGTGTCCTATCTACAATCATCCCCCCTCAGGGGATACTAGGTGAAAGGAATGTGAAAACAAAAGACGTCTGCTTTGTTACTTCAGGGTGAACATTGATCACTGAGACAGAGAGGGACAGTTCTCTGGGACAATAATGGTGAAACAGGTGACATAATTGATCTCAGCTCTTGGTCTGTCATTAAGTGCTGAAGTTAATGAGGTGAGATCTTTGACAGGGTGTGGTTGAATCACACAGATGGTCTCTATCCCTCACATGCCTCAGGTTAGCCTTCTCTGGTTTAAAGCTGTGCTTCAGATGTCTCAGATTCTTTGTTTGTGGGTAAATAAAGAGAAGATCCAGTTTGTCTTGACTTGACAAACTGTTTGCTGTGACAAATTGCCTGTAGAAGTAATTTTTCTCCTTAGAAAATACTTTCAGTAAATGAAGTGACTGCATTTCTAATGTTTGAAATCCAACCAAGTGGATCTTCTTTAATAAGAAAAAGGCCTTCAAAGGTCCTGTAATGAAGCGGAATGTATGCTATGTAATTTAATCAATTTGTTGTCTTTTAGCAAGTTGCATTTAAGTTAATTAGATAAAACCCAAGAGGGTGTAATGTGAAAAGTTTGCATACATAAACCAAACAAAACAGTTATTTTTTTTTTCTTTGTCTCATGGTAAAATAAGTCATAAAACACTACAACAAAAAAATGAAAAGGATTTTACTTAGTCTAATGGACACAAATCATATATATTTATTTATGACCTTTGGAGCACAAGGTATTGTCCATTACATAACCAAGGGGTTTGAAGAAGTAATTTAATTGAAAGCAAATTAATATCTGATTCTTTCAAAGTGACTGTGTATTATCAATAGATTTTCAATTAATGTAAGTGCACTGAATTGTCTCTCTGACCTGCACACCAGTGTGGACAGAGGACTACTGGAGAGGAGTGATGAAATGTGGACATTCTACCTACAGCCATCTTTTAAAGTGTTTTCAGCTGCATATCATGTGACCTTCAGCAAATAGTTAACCAGAACATCATATTAGACTACCCTGAAAATTGGTTGAGACTTTCCAGTCGAGTTCTGAGTAGGGTTGAATTATACTTGAAGGAATATTTTGTGTCAGTTGGTAACTACAAATCTACTAAAAACAGAAATAAATGATCTGGAGTTCCCCAAGGCTCTATTTTGGGCCTCCCATTGTTCAGCATCTACATGCTCCTGCTAGCTCAGCTCAATAAAACAAACTAAATGTCTAATCAAGAATATGATAGTGACACTCTTGCATATGTTGCTGTCTCACCAGGAGACTGTACAAAGCTCAAGTTTGGATGCTCTAGAATTTTCTTCAGCTACATAAAGACAAATTTGAAGTAGGGAAGGGACTCAATTAAAACTCAATCTAATTAATTAGAGACTTTTTAATTAGTTAATTTTGATTAATCTAATTATAATTGCATAACAATATGTAACCCAAAAGGAACATTCTTTATTTAAATGTATTTCAGTGGACGACTGAATCAAATAAAAGACAGATATTAATATTGTAAACTAAAGCTCCAGTAATGTCTAGAAAAATTGATTTAACTGCATTTCAATTCAAAACATTGGAAAAGAAATAGAAAATATCCCTAGCCAAAAATGAACAGACCTTAAATCAAAGCACCATTTAAAGTAATTTATGAGCTCCAGCTTTCTGTAGTTAAGGGTCTAAAACATGTTACAGTACTTTTAACTTTTTCATTGTTTTCATCTACACTCTTCATTAATAAGTATTAATATCTGAGTGTAAGCCAGGGTGGGATCAGCCAGCATAAGCTTTGAGTCTGGTCATGGAGCAGAAGTAACCATCTGTTCTGGTGCTGGGAGATGGGTGTACTGGAAACCATGCACGGACAAACATGTGGAATTCAAACTGTTGTAATTTTTTAACGCTTTTTGTAATTAATTATCGTAATTAATGTGTTGAAGTCCCACCCCTAATCTGAAGTTATTGTCTTTGGAACCAAAGATAAGCAATTAGAGATTAGTGCCCAGTTTCAGTCAGCTATATTAAAAACAGTGGATCATGTCAGAAATCTTGGTGTCATTTCGGACAGAGAACATACATCCTAATTACACACCTCTCATGTTACACACAACAGTAAAAATTTTTACTAAATCAAAACAAAGAAAACCAATGGAAATTCAGCGTGTTAACTTAATGCTAAACAACAGAAATTAAACAAAGCACTTCTTACACTGCTGCCCTCGCACACAAAATTGTAATTGCTACAATCACTAAAATGTTAAAACTCACTTTCTCTCTTTTATCTTTAGTCCAGTTCTGAACTAGTTTTGATCCTACTTAAAGGTCAAGGACTATTCTGTGCCAATTGGTAATCAAATGAAATGATGAAATGCGGAGTTACACAAGGCTCCATTTTGGGCCCCTAATCTTCAGCATCTCTAGCTTTTTTTTTCTTCTTCAGCAGTCTTGACAACAGTAATGGGGTTTTTACAGGTCCCTCTAAAAATCCCAAAGACAACAGCAACTAATCCAGAATGCCACTGCTCCTGACCTCACAAAGACATAAAAAGTGGACAAATCACTCCAGTTCTCGCTTATTTACACTGGGTTGCATTGAGACAAAGAATTGATTTGAAAATGTTGCTCTATCAGGGTCTGAACGGTTCTGGTCTAAATATATATATCTGATCTGCTGAGGTCATATTACCCACTGAGAGTTCTGGGTCAAGGTTGCTTTCCATCCTAAGAGTTGAAACTAAACATTTAGATTTTTCTAAAAATCTTTTAATTTACCTCTACTTTTAATGAAGATAAGGTGTTTTGCTTTTTAAATCTATTTTCTTGAATATACAGCATATGTTTAAAATATATAACACACTGGCAGTGGTGCAGCGGCTTGCCAACAAGCAAACCAAGCAAATGCTTGGGGCCCTGAGCCAGAAGGAGGGCTGGTCAACTTTGAATGAAGACATGGCAGCAACAATGTGGAGAGTTTGCAACGAAAGTGGTCAACCAGTACAGAACCCCCAAAATGGGCCCCACCAGCAACCTTTCAGTCTCACCGCAGGTAGCGGTGCAACTTATGTGAAAAAGATAACAAAAAATCAGGTGAGAGTTTATAAAAAAAGAGATGTTTTCTATATGGTAGTGACATAAGAGTGATGAAAAACAGGAAACACAACAATTAAACCAAGTGGTAAGTAGTGCAGATAATACAGAAGATAACGTAGCTCAGATAGGCTCAGACTGTCCTCCTGGTGTATCATGAGGCTAAAAAATAATAAAAAAAATGCTTACATGGATGATATCAAATCAAAGCTTGTCCAGTTAAGCTTAACTGTAAAGCTAAGAATCCTAAATGATAGAATAGGTAAGAAATCTGATAATATCCTAAGGTGCATTGGTGGAAGTTAATGTGCTGGGTGTAAGTCAATCAATCAATCACTGTTATTTATATAGCACCTTTCACAACAAAACATTTCCAAAGTGCTGCACAAAATCAATATACCACAATAAATAAAATCAATACAATAAAATAAATAAAAGTGGCTTTTATGCTTTATTTTCTGTGTCTAGTAGACTTTATGCTTCTGAAAACTGTTTTAATTTACTTTTGTGCTGCATTAGCTGTAAATTTAATCCTAGAGTTATAATGCAGGTTTCAGCATGTAGTATAGCATTCTGTATTGGAACGACATTAACTCATATTACCTCTGTTTAATTAAATAAAACATTAACTCATATTGCCTCTTGTTTAATTAAATAAAAATAGCAAATAATGATGTTGACTTCAGCAAAAGAAGATAAAGCTGTCAGAAACTTAAAAAGTTGCAAGGGAAGAATTTAATGCTGTAACAATAACAGCTTTAGAATAATACTTACATGGTATTGTTATTGGTGTAAATGATATAATGAAAGGGCAATGAACACTGCTTAGAAGGCCTCTTGTGAAATTTTGCCTGGGGTCCCCAGACACCCTAAAATCGACTCTGCTCACTGGATGCTGGAATGTTTCTTTGGATTATGTACAGAACATTGGGTTGCCTTATGTATAAAAAGCTTTGTATGAATAAATTAGCCATGTTGAAATTTGCTTAATCCACTCAACAACTCTCTTTACTATCATATTAGCAAAGCATCTCTCCACCATCTCCAACTTGCTCAAAATGAGCTTTACTGGGTCCCCGTGAGTTATAGGGTCCAGTTTAAAATTTTGTTACTAGCTTAGAAGGTGCTAAATGGCTTGGCTCCTCTGTATTTTTCCAAGTTTCTGACTAAGTATACTCCAGTAAGAGCTCTGAGGTCCTCCTCACAGTTGCTTCTGAAGGGTCCTCGAACCAGAAACATCTCTAGAGGTGAGAGAGACTTTTTCTGTACTAACCCTGGAATGGGCTGCCGTTACATGTCAGAAATATATCATTGCTAAAAATGCACTTTTTTTGTCTTGGCTCTTTAATCCTAGTCGAGGTGGTCAATTAAAGTAGGTATTTTTTTCTTACTTTAAAGTATCTTCATCTATTTGTGCCTTAGTATTTTTTAAGTATATTGTATTTATTTTGGAGTATTTGGAGTATTTCATTGTTGTGCTCGATTGGTGCGACGGTGGTTGTTGTAAATGTAATATAGAAATAAACCTGAACTTGAATAACACCTTAGAGCTCTTATACATCTATCAGCAGGTGGCAGGGCACATCTGGAGCATCTGTCTGCTTGTTTTCAGATTTTTAGCTGATTTATTACAATGAGTTGGTTTTGAGTTTGCATGAATATAAACAGCAGGATTTTTTGTTTCATGCCTTTTCTTACGTAACAGCACAATTGTCATGAGAAATTTAATGCACCGTCTTAAGGCCCATTTATACTCCCTTACATACGTAAATAGTGAGGTCCATTTCAAACGTCATACATCGCCATCCTCATACTTCCAAGCATGTTTTTCGTTGTCATGGTTATTAAGTCAATTCCTCCACTAGCAGGCAGTGCGAAGTTCAGAGTTCACTCCAGCAAGCCGACATCAGTTTCAGACACCGTTTGGCAGACGTAATGCATTGCTTTGACGGTGTTTCCAACCCCCAAACATTCACATATAGTCCTTCTGAAAAAGCTCACACAATTTCTACATTTGTTGTTACCGTCTTCCTTCTTCTTCTTTTTCTTTTTTTTTTTTTCCTTGCCGATCCTCTTCTTCTCTGGTTTGTTTCTTTCGCTGGTCACATGTCAGCTATTCTGCTCAGCACTGCCCCTGTGATTTCCAGTGGTATTGCTCTGTCTTCTGCATCAAGCAATGGATAGCTAAGCTCCCTGAAAACGGACCAAATTACATACGTAACCTGGGCAGAAGATGAACGAAACTGTGCGTTCATCTGCATTTCTATTTTTTCACAATTTCACAAAGACCGTGAGATTGCTTTCCCTATAGTTATTATATTTATTGTTGTATTTGTGTGTGCTTATCTGAAAAATGAAATACAATAAGTAGATAATTGGAGGTTGTTTAGGTTTGTGGGTCTTTTTGCATTTGTAGGTGGATGTGCACCATTCATTTTAGTGTTAAGAGAGTCTTAAAAAGAGGAGACTTGATGACTTGAAAAAGGTTCCTTTGCCTTTTCTGATTCCACGTAAAAACTAAAAACTGGTGACCCAGTTACAGTGAAGACAGACAATAATAAAGTATGGTCTGAAATGCTTTGCTGCAGGCATCAAACACTGGTGATATTTTTAGATAAGAATACATAAAGACTGGAAATTAAGCAGGAACAAAGGACACTGGATACTTCAGAGGGGGTTTAATAAATACTTATAATTAACACAGAACATTACAACATTTCCATTTTCTACCACTTTTCACTGGAGCCAACAATGTGTGAAATTGCCCAATTGTGCTGTAAAGCCTAGTGTGTTTTTGTGGATCCTCTCTTTTAAAAACATTTTTAAAAAAAAGCAGGTTAAGTGTTCATACTGTAACTTAGAGGGTTGAGTTCATTCAAGCTTGTGCAACAAAAAGTGTGGGAGACATCCTTCACTGTCTGCACATGTACAGATTAAAAACTTTGCTCTCCACCGTTCTCTGGGAGAAAGGAAGAACAAATCTCCTGGACTGTTGAGGCCTGAGCTGCAGTACAACAGAGGATGAACAATAACTTCCTGCTGTCTCATAGCAGTTATGCAAATTCTGTTTATTTGTAATGTGCTATGTATCAGTAATTTGAATAAATAAAAGTATTCACTTCAATTCACCAGAATTGAAATATACCTTCCAGATTGGAAGGTATAAAATGATTATTTGCACATAAACTACGAGTGTGCGTCGACTCCTTTTCCATCACCCTGCCTTCAGAGGTACTTTCCAGAGATAGGGAGGGAGTTAAATGAGCCATTCTTACCTATGGGAAGTAAACAGGGGATGAACTGGCTCCTTAAGTGCCTTCATGATACAACCTGCCCAACCTGGTGCCGGATGTCAACACACAAAACCACTGTGAACACCTTCTCCCACAGGAGGAATGTACAGTGGGAACAAACAGACCTCATAAAAGGACCAGACTCTTTTTTTTTTAAAAGAAAAATTCCTCTCGGATGATGTGAAAAGAAAAATAAGGGAGACACAGAAATTAGGCCGATACCAAGAACCTTCCTAATAATAATAATTTTTTTTATTGATATCAATACAAATGCCAATATTAATACTTTTTGCTCCTTAAAGGATAATCACCCCGTTGCAGTGAGCATTAATATCTTTATTGCAAGGGCAATATAAAATATAAATAACACTGATGAACATAAATACATAAAAGAGATGTTTATGAAAATAAAGTTTATTAACCCTTTGACGCAGTGGTTCTCAAACTTTTATATATAACTTACTATAACTATATAACTCATAACTATGTAATGTCCTACACACATAACGTCACAGACGTGAGGGAGATGTAATAAGAAACACATGTACTATTAAACCAAGAGCAAGATATTTGCCTTCTTTCATCACAGTTACCTGTTTCTCCATATCTCTCTTTTCTTTTTTCCGTTCGATGCGTTCAGTAAACCCTGATCCCTGGGCTGCGACTCTTCTTCTTCTATTTTGGTGGTTAGCAAAAATGAATTTGTGCTTTACTGCCACCATGTGGTCTGGAGTGTAGACCAGAATGTTTCCAAGAACCCACGTTGTCAAAACATTAGTTTGTCTGCTACATTTTCCCAATCCCATGCCCCCCCACCAAACAAGGTTACGTATTATAAGGTTTGACAGAGTGAATGTTCTTTATGTTGATTTTATTTGAAGAGAACAGACTGTATGGTGTTAAAAAAATCAATGCACAGAAGATAAATACAAGGCTGCTGAGCTGAAGCGCTCAGCTGAGCTCTCTAACTAAAAACATCACATCAGCCATGCTGACGTTCAGGTCCTATAATAACATAATGGCTTCAGTGATAACAGCCTGGATCCAGGATTTTTTATTTAAAAAATTATTAATTACTATAAGGGAGCTAAAGATAATGTTGCCATTAAAGCTTCTAACTCAAAAATAAAGCCCACAACTACTGGTAAGAAAAATTTTAATGGCTCGGTGGATGTTGTCGCTTCTAGTCAATGTTGATATGTTGTTCGTGACTGATTTGTTAGCAGAAATTGAAGGTTCTCCCTCTTGAAATGAATGAGTTTATGCTTCTGATATCTGGCCAGAATATATATATATAAATATATGTATATGCTAAATGCAGTGTGGTATAACAAAACAGCCATGAGAATATTAACTCACATAGCATTATTTTTCAACAGGAAACAACATCATATTTGAAGAGGCTAAAGTCCAAACAAGAGGTTTTTCCAAGCAGACGATGACCTTGGTTGACTTCAGTCATTCAGTCTTGAGGAGAAAAGCTTTAGTTTTCGATGAACTAGCCCTCCATGCCTGGAGGCAGAGCAGAAATTACGCTGAAATTCAGTATTGACACACTGAATGGACATTCGCTGATGGTGACAACACCCACTATTCTTTTCTTTTGGAAAAAAAAGATATTTGATAGGCACACATGCACCATATACTCCTGTGTGCTATAGCTGAGAATCTGATCAATGGGTTGTAGCAGCCATGAAACTCAATACGAGAACAGATAACACACACTCGCTGCACCTATAGATTTGCTGACTGAATGACTGCATGGTCAAGAAAAAAACAAATGTTCCCAGTGGAAACAGGGCTGAATGTACTTGTGTACAAATGAACTACTCCATCACGTTAAAGGCCAGAATTCAAAATCGTATTGAAATAAAGCAGAAAAATTTGTGGTGGAAAGATGGAGGGGAGGACGCAGATTTGGCCAATACTCAGTATGGAGTGTCAAAATTAATTTAGACAATTTTAGACGTGTTTCCAATTTACCTTTTCTGAGTAAAGTATGGGAAAAGATTGTTTACACTCAACAGAAGGACTTCCTGGATGAGCATAAAATTGTGGAAGTATTTCCGTCTGTTTTCAAAACATTTCACACCACAGAATCAGCTCTTTTAAGTATTGTTTTTGCAACTAACTGTGGAAACTATGTACTGCTTGTACTTTAGATCTTACCGCTGCTTTTGACATTATAGACTATGATATCCTGATTTCTCAGCTGGAGCAATGGGTGGGAATTACGGGCTCAGCTCTCCAGTGGATGAAGTTTTATCTCTCTGACAGGAGCTTTTTTGTGAGGATTGCTGTCTCTACCCCCTCCAGGGCTGACTTGCCATGGGGGTGCCACAAGGCTCTATTCTGGTCTTTTTTCACTGTACCTTTTGCCACTCGGAATTATTTTACGCAAACAGGATTTCAAATCTACTTCCCCCTCAAGCAGTCTGATGGTACCTTTATTTAACCCTTTCATGGCTGTCTTGGTGACATTTAGTCATGGATAGAACTTGAATTATTTAATGAACGTAAAACTGAAGTGGTTTTATTTGGTCCTAACTGCTCCGCAGTGACCTCTGTGCTAATCTCTCTGTTCTGACTTCATACTTCAAGTCTGCTGTCACCAACTTCGGTGTAAAAATAGGTGATGCCCTTACGTTTGATAACCATGTTAATGGGGTGGTAAAATCATCTTTTTTTTTTTTATCTCAGACATCTTTCAGAGGTTAAACTCTTTATTTTAAGGTGTGACATGGAATCATTAATCCAAGCTTTTATAACCACCTGGTTTGATTACTGTAACTCTGTTAATAGGAATTAACAGCGGTACTCTATCACGCCATCAGTTGGTGCAAAATGCGACAGCACGATTTTTAACAGGTACAATGAAACAAGAGCAGATCTCTCCGGTGTTGGCCTCATTGCATTTGCTTCCTATTCATTTTAGGGTCATTTTTAAGGTTCTTTTATTTGTTTTTTGTTCTCTTAATTGTCTTGCGCCAGTATATTTATCTGACCTACTGCACCCCTACGCCCCTTCTCATTCCCTCTGGTCAGCTGACCATATGTTGCTGGTGGTTTCTAAATCACAAAGGAAAATGAGAGGTGATCGAGCTTGTTCTGTTGTGGCCCCACAGCTCTGAAATGAGCTTCTTTTACACATAAAACTAACTCCCACAATTCATGTTTTTAAAACTACTTTGAAAACACACTTTTATTTATTGGCTTTTAACCCAGTGTGAGTGTGACATAGCTTTTAATGTCTTCATATTGTATTGTATCCTTTTTGTTTTTATTGTTTTCATTTTTAATTTAATTTGTAATATAAATATAAATTATTTCTGTCCTGTGTTTTATCTGTTGTGCAGCACTTTGTTCAAGCATGTGTAGCATTTTTAAAGTACTATATAAATAAATATGGTATGGACAGAGACAAACAGAACAGAGGAGAATATTTCAGGACTAGGATCAGATTGATAAACCAAGCAGTTCTGAGCAGGAAGATCACTGTACCAGTGTTGTGACAAGGGTGGAAAATGGAAGTGATGAACCATAATGGGACGGGCCAACCAATGCATTGGAGTAGTTCGTCCTTACTGAACTTCTGGAAAAGCTAAATTTAGATATTTTTTCCACATGGTTCTCAACAGAAGAAAAGCACAGAAACATGATGACTCTTTTTTAAGCACAAATCCAGATTTTGTTTAAAGAGAAAGAATCTGAAAGAATCCCCACATGGAACTACTAACAACAAAAATTTCAAGGACACAAATGCTGACAGAAGTTAGCAAAACAAAAAGCTCATCAACATGTTTCCATCTGTTAATTTGTGTATTTAATAACACCTGTTCTCCAGTTAAAACTGCAGAAAATAAGGATGAAAGAAATTCCATAATTAAAGCACAAGCACAAATTATTGGCCCTCCGCATCTGCTGATAGCAAATCAACAACCTTTCATCCCAATGGCTTTATCAAAATACACCAAATATATTCGGTAAGGAGTTTTTAAAGCAACAAAAGTCAAACTGTTATGGACTATGGAATAAGGAACAAGGGATTAAATTTTCAGGGTGATCCTTTTTCACTGCCTGGATCAAGGACATTTTTAAAGGATTCTTTACAGGTGCAGAGCATGCTGAACATCAGGAAACATCTGTAAACTTTGTCACATTTGCCTTTTTTGCTGGTAAGCTAAATGTTGTTAAACTGTAACAACACTGGATTTTCAGCATCAATCTTTAGATTTTCCTTGCTGAAAGTTGCGTTGTGGTTGGCTGCCATAAATACAATTGTTCCACGTACAACAAGAGATTGCTCTTTAAACCAGTGGCTCCCAACCTGGGGTCCTCCAAAGAGCACAGGGGGTCCCCAAGGCTTTGAACATTCAGAGCCATTATAATTAATGTCCTCACATTGTCCCTAATTTTAGAAAGAAAAGTAATGGGGTCCATGGCTTTTTAGTATTTGCATGAACGGAGGGTCTCCAAGGAAATAAACTGCTATAAACTACCCAAAAGACACAAAAGCCCTAAAAGATGTGACATCTGTCACGGCTTGTGTGAAATGTGGACCCAAATGCAGCCTGACAAGACAGGAGGAGGCAGGTGCAGGAAACCAAGATTTAACAACATAAATGCCAAACAGGAACCAGACAACTAAAATTATAACATGGACTTGTACAATCCAAATACAGGAAAGAGAGACTGAAACCAAGAAGTATAAATACACTGAGGACAACTAACAGGAAACTGGTGAAGTGAGTTAGCTAATTAAACCAGATGAGCTGACGAACAGGGAGCAAAGCAGAACATACAAGGGGAATAACTAAAAAAAAAAAAACAGGAGAGAGAGAACTTGAATTGACCAATCTAACAAAACCCAAAACCATGACTATAACTAGCTAGTAGCTATCAAGCATGTTAATGTTGATGACCTTCAAAGTATTCAATAAGTTGTTCAGAACATTTTGTGACTGGTGAGCAAAACATTATGATTTTACTATTTAAAACTTATGTTTTTTTTTATAAATACCAAAAATACCATGAAATGCCTGGTTACAGTAATACTAACAAATAACAAAGTTCTGTTTTTCTTGCTAGCTGCCTCTTCACAATGTGACGGCCGATAGCATAAAGGCATTTGTTCAGTCCTACTGTCACTAGCTTCGCCTCAGTTTTCTTGCCTTGGGATCAATATAATTGTATGACAATATGGATAATTTTCAAAAACCTATGAAGAAAACTTAATACTATTAGAAGAAGTTGCCCACATTATGACAGACTTTCTAATATGCAGGGTTTGGTTTCACTGGCAAGCTGTTCATGGTCATGTGACCAGAGTTGTGACGTAGGTTGGTGCCTTTAGAGCTTCTAACTAATACCCACAATTGCAAAAAACAAAACTTTTTAGTATTTGCATGAATTTGCATGGAATTTCAACATACTATGAGTCTTTTTTAAGAAAGTTGAGATGATCGGAATAGAAAGAATAGATTTAGAATCTAATTATGATCAATAACATGGAGGAATATTGATGTTCAGAAAAGTTTTCTACCAAACTTTTCCTTTGGTTTTCTTCTTTTTTCCACCAAATTTCCTGTTTCAGTCTGTCACATGACGTGTAAACAATCTCATCTTTAAGGCTCTATCCCTCATTCTTTCAGTATCTACAAAATCTCCACCCACTGTCACACACACATACACACACACACACACACACACACAAACACACACACACCAACCTCACCGGAGGCTGGGCGGATCAATTCCAGTGGCCCCTGCATGTATGTGTGTGTATGTGGGATCAATGGTGATTACCTGCAGCCCTCTGCTCTATATAATTGCGAAGTGAAGAGTGATTGGTAGTGTGTCACACGAACGCTGCCGTCAGGAATGTTCACCCACACAGAGCCATATCGCCATTTCTTCAGAGGACTTCACACAGACAGACATTATTTGGCTTCAGGAAGCAGACACCCTCTCTATCTTTAAGATCAGACTTCAAACTTTCCTTTTTGATCAATCTTATAATAGGTCTGGCTTAGTGACCCCATCCATCCCTTTAGCCATGCTGCTGTAGTTTCAGGCAGCTGGGGGACGACCCATGATGCACTGGGCTCCTCTCTGCTCTCTTTACTCTTCATGCATAAATATCTGATATTGTTGTTGATATTAATCTCTGTGTCTCTTTTTATTTTGAAGGTCAGAGATGTGGATAGCGAGGGTTAATTATACATTCATCAGTCACTTTTTCAAAAGGTGGCAGCCGGTGTGGTCTCCTGCTGCTGTAGCCTATCTAAAAATAATAATGTATTAAATGTATTTACCACCTTCCTGTTGATAGAACTCAAAGCTCTTTATACTGAATCCATTATTCATTCACACACTGGTGGTGGCAAGCCACATGTGCAGTTCACGAGCCGTCTGGTAGACTCATGGAAATATGATCAATCTGTGCCAACCGACTTTCTGACCACCTCCAACTATTCAGCTACATCCATAAACTGGAGTTCCTGGTTTTTTTTCTGCAGGACTTCCTAATAAGACCATTAAACATCTGCAGCTCATCCAGATGCTGCTGCTAGAGTTTTAACCAGTACTAAGAGATCTTAACTCATCACACCAGTTTTAAAATCTTTACACTGGTTTCCAGCTAGTCACAGAATAGATTTTAAAACCCTTCTGTTCGTTTACAAATTGTTTAGAACAGACCAGGCCCAAAATGTATCTGTGATATGTTCAGAGAATATAAAACTAGCAGAGCTCTTAGATCCAAAGACTTGGATTAGCTAGCCTAGACCAGAGTCCAGACTAAACATGGAGAAGCAGCATTTAGCTGCTAGGGCCCATTTATGCTCGATGCAGAAGATGGATATTCAGTTTCAATACAGTTTTTCCTGCATTGGTTATGCAAGTAAATTGGTCCGTTTCCACAAAGCTTAGCTATCTGTTGCTTGATGCAAGAAAAAGGAGGAACACACCGAAAATCATGGGGGTAGAGCTGAGCAGAATAGCCGACATGTGACCAGCGAAGGAAACAAACCAGAGAGGAGGAGGAAGAGAAAAAAAATAAAAAAGAAGAATGAAGATGAGGACAACTGTAGAAATTGGGTGAACTTTTGATGAATATTAAATACTATGTGTTTAGTGCATGTTGGGCAGTTAGAAACAACTTTATAGAAGGTGCATGAAACATGAGTGAACTCTGAACTCATCACTGCACACTAGAGGAGAAATTGTCGTAAAAGATGTGTGGAAGCATGAGGTCATATGACAACGATTGAGATGGATGTCCCTATTTACGTACGTAAGGGAGCAAAAATGGGCCTTTAAGTTGCAAACAAGTAGAATGTGCACAGTAACTTTTAACTTATCTTGCTTTTAGTCATTTCAATTTATGATTTTATTATGATTTTATTGGGACTTTTGCTATTTGTTGTTGCCTTTTACTACTTTATTGCTTTTATTGCTGTTATTCTTTTGTTTTATGTAAAGTTGTCTTGTACATGAAATGTGCTATATAAATAAACTTACCCTGGCTTTTTTTCCTGTTTAAAGTTTTTTTTTCTCTCCACTGTCTCCTCCTGCAGCTCCTGGTGGAGGATTAAATCAGAGAGAGGATAATTTTCCTGCTTGACTTCCACTGTTACTGTGGACATGAGGACAAATGTGTGTGTGTTCGGCTGAACACTGAACACGGTGAAACATGACAGGTGACATTTTGTTGCTACAACTTCCTGCCTCTTTGTTTGAATAAACACTGAACTCTAAAAAAAAATCAGCACAGGATCTGTATTTATTCATTAAATATAATAAAATATTGATCTGTATTGCTTTCCTAAACAAATGTTTTACACAGCAATAAAATCAAGTAAGACAACTTCAAATCAGCACCAGAAATCTTAAACTAAGCTCTCCAAACAGTTATCCGATTTAACCCACAGCTACCAAATAAAACTTTAATCAATTTAAAAAGAAACTTAAAACAGAAAACTTGAATCTATAGAATTAGAAACCCTCCCCCCCCCCCCCCCAAAAAAAAAAAAAGCTTTTCAGGACAAATAACAGTTTTCCAATCAGGACTTCTATTAACTGTTAATACAAGTTCCTGTTCATGCTCGGCTCAGGGAGGAAAACCTACCTGGAAGAGACACATAGCCTGACTGCAAAATTTATGGATTTTTCAAGAAGTTGCCAAAGTAAACTTAAATAGATTTTGTCAACAAAGCTGTATCTGCATCGTCTCCAGTCTAGCATCATCCACTATCCTTCATTTTTGTTACAGAATAAAACATTTCTTCTTCTTCCTCCTCCCAGCCTTTCTGTTTATCCCTCTCCCTCATTATGAACTAAGCCATGTTGTAGTACAGCTCTCTGAGTAGTCACAAACCAAAGGCAACGATCTGGAGGTCACTTACAGCCAATCCTCTTACACTTTCCCCCAATCCCTGCTGAGCAGCTTGACTGCCTAAGCCTGGGCCACATTGTGAGGGTTCCCTGCCAGCGAAACAATGCCACCGCTGCTCCTCCTTGTGCAGCTTTGTTTCATACTGGTGGCTAATTAAAGTCTTTGGTTTCAGATCCATTTTTTAAAATTACTTACTTACTTACTTTTATTACACCATTTGAAATGCTAAGGCACGCAGTCTTTGTTTGGCCAGCAGCTGAAGGCTTTGGTTTAAGGGATGGAAATAAATAACTGACTTGTAAGAGACAACAACAAACAAAAGCCCATCTCTGTTCAAATTCATTTACCCCACAGAGTTGCAGCTGTGCTCAGCCAACTCATGCTAACAGCTTAAAACTCAGTTTTCAGTGGCAGGTTTTCAAGGCAGAAGAGATAATGTTGATTTATTTACCCTAACTTAAGAATATCTAAATTTAAACCATTGAAAAAGGAAAATGATTCACTGGGAGCATCACTAAGAACAGACACTGTTTAATTTTGCTAATAAACTCAAAGTTTTGACTTTGAAAACAGTTACACTTTTTATATAACAGTTATGTCTAAAATATCTGTTAACTGATCTGTTAATAGATAAGTTTGTTAACATTTATCTTTTAGATAGATATCTAACAGACACTCATGGAAAATACAAAACTAACATATTTAGTTTTGTATTTCTACATTAACAGATATAGAAACACAAAACTAACATATTTGCAAAACAAACAAGCCTGTGGAATGTAGATTGTTAAATACGAGGAAATTAGTAAGAGTAAGCCCCTCTATGCTTGGAAAGAAGCTTTTAGCAAACAAGATTTTATGCCCTCTTCACGGAGCTTTGGAAATTCAAAACTGCTGCTCTTCTAAAACGGATCCCAAAGGGACTAGCTCTGCTGAACAACCTGCTATGTTGTGAGTGGAAAGAACACGGACACAGTCAATGGGTAAGCTTGCCACTTGTTTTCTTCAGTCTGCATCATGTCTCGCTCATCTCACTCTTCTTCTGTTGTTACATTCATCTGTTCAGTCATAGCGCCCCCGGGTGGTGATGGGGATACAGATTCTTACACAGTGTTCAGTTTTGGAGTTCTTCACCTGAAAAGAACATCTCTCTTCTTCCTCACAGAATACTGCTGCCTCAGTACTAAACAGCATAGTAGCCTTAACTTTTATAGTCTGCAAAATAACATAATCAGGCAAGTAGAGTGTACATGGAGATACTGTACACCTTTTCTGTTATTCACATAAAAATATAACTATAAAACTGAAGATGTTTACAGAACATTTACAACACAGAAACATTTATGTACTTGTACTATAGTACCCTTCACATGAAATACATGTACAGATAAGGTTACTGTAAACAACTTAAACGACCTACAGCAATGAGCGACTTCACAACGACGCTGTAACCGACCTGATGCAGACGCTGCGCGAGTATAACTGAGCTTTTAGAGATGACACACCCAGGAATGTAATGTGTGACTGGCAGAAGGAACTTTTCTCAAAGTCTATCTGCAGGCCAACACCTCTGAGACGATGAAGAACAGCTTGCAGGTGTCTGTCATGCATTTCCCGTGAGCTTCCATAAACAACGCCAAGCGGATCTTTAAGGACTGTTTGCATCATTTTCTGGAAAACAGATGGTGCTGATACCAGGCCAAAGGGGACACGTGTGAACTGCAACAGACCATCATGGGTAATGAAAGCAGTTAATTTTCGGCTCAGATCAATCTGGCTGCAGTGTGTGGTACCCGCTAGTTCAAAAAAAAAAAAAAAAAACTCCATATGAGGAAGAGGATGGCCTGTGATGATACTCTTACTGGGTTCATGAAGGTCAAGGAGCAGTCTCCGCCTGCCTTCCGTGCCACAACCAAAGGACTCACCCATTCAGCTGTGTTGATTCATTCAATTGTGCCTGCTTTGAGCAAGCGAGTGAGTTCTGCTGATACCTCCTTGCTTACACTTAATGGCAGGCATCTCAGCTTTTGACGTACAGGCTGCACTGTGCTGTTGACCTGTACCTTGTGAATGAACCCTTTCACACATCCAAGTTGATCAGATGACACAGAAATAGGCTCATTCACAGTTGATGTGACCACTTTGCCTCTGATGATGTTGACATTCGGTGCTCTAATGAGGTCCAGGTCCTAGCAACAGTGAACCAGCTCTGATAATGTAGAAGGAAGCGGGGACTTTTTCACTTGTAGAGCAACTCATGCTGGTAGGCAGCCAATCACTGCTATCTCACCTCTGGCATAAGTAACTAGCTTGACTTCAGGCTCCTCAAGTAAACACTCTGCAAAATACTGTCTGTATATCATCTCTGGCAGAACAGATACAGAAGAATCTACAATCAGCTCCACAGCCTGAGTTTTCCTGTAGTGTTTCAATGTTGACAGTGCATAGGAACTTGTCCTGAACAGCTGCCATCAGCTCAACATCCTGTACACACAACACTGCTAATTCTGGAACCACCACTTCTCTTACTTTGCTGACTGATGACTTGCATGCCTTGGAAAAATGTCTCTTTTTACCACAGTTATTTCACTTTGAAGAAGAAGCTGGAGAGTTTCTGTTATTAGCCAAGTGTTTGTGGGAACCACACCTGAAGCATCTTCACTGCTGCGGCTGTTGCTTTGAACCTGCATGTTTGCGTCGGTCTGGAACAGACCGCTGTTTTCCCTCAAATATGAATTTGATGCTCCGACTGTCTGAATTGGTGCAGTTGGGAAGAGCTAGATGCTGAGAGGAGTACAACATTCATAACTATATCCTCCACTTGGCCTGCAATTGTCAGAGCTTTATCCAGTGTTAGACCCTCCTCCAGCAGTAGTTTGTCTCACAGCACAGAGATGAGCATTGGAGATTAACTGGTCTCTTATCATCTCACATTCTATTTATCCAAAATTACAATAAACTACATAAAACTAAAGCTCTCAGAGCAACGACATACTCAGACTCAGTTTCATCCGCCCGCTGAATGCATTGTTGGAACGTTCTATCTATCTATCTATCTATCTATCTATCTATCTATCTATCTATCTATCTATCTATCTATCTATCTATCTATCTATCTATCTATCTATCTATAAATGAACAAATAAATAGGAACTGGATTTGATCAGAGTCTATTTACGGTGGTGGGGGAGCTTGATCAGACCTCTCCAGCTGACCAATCAGATTAGAGCAGGCTTTTCGAGGAGGGAGAAATCTGTAAACATGCTGAGACTGATGACACTGTTATCTCACCAAGAAATGTCAAATATAAAACATGTTTATATCATTTTCTCTACTAGAGGAAGGGCCATCCACCTATTTACATTGTAAAAGGTTCAGTTTTAAAAAAAAAGGTTCCGCTATTTGTTTAAGTTTCTTTTGGTTTGCTAAGAAATTACAAAGAAAACAAAATATTGTAAAGTTTATTCACGATGCACAATGTACTAATAAAATCTTGCTCAAGGTTTTGTTTCAGGTTTACCACAGCTATGTCTTAGACACTTTGCAGCCAAAATTATTAAATCCAAACCAATTAAATGTCTGATGTGTATTTTCCTTCCAGACACATTTCTAAAGCTTGCTTAATTTGTGTGAAAACTAAAGAGACAAGGAACACATAGATCCACACACCAAAAGCTCCAGTGTGGGGTTATTTTGCTGTTGTGATATCAGCAAATAAATACTTTTCAGGAGCTTCTGGTGTGTAAATCTATCTGTTCTTTTTCCACGTTGTCATTTATTTTCCCTCTGCTTTACAATTGGATGGAAACAGCTAGCGTGTAAAATCATACTTTCTCTTTTACACATGAACTATAGATCTGACTGAAATTTAAAAACTGAAGTGTTAGGTCATAAAAATGCACATATACAATTACCTAAAGATAACTACATGTTTTTGTAACCTAGCAGGTAAAATATTTAATGATGGTGAAGCATGAGGAAGTATGTTTAACTAGTGCTATATGACTTCAAGACTCCAACATGAACTACGTCATTAATTTAGTACAAATCCAATTGGCTTTACTTGTTTTCTATATTCACAGCAAATAAATGTAAAATTATGGCTTGAAAAAATAATATACAGTGTCCACTTTATCAGGTCCACCATGTTAGTACCAGGTTGAACCCTCTTTTTCCTTCAGAACTGCTTTAATTCTTAGTGTCATAGGTGTCAACAAGGCGTTGGGAACATTCCTCAGAGGTTTGGCTCCATATCAACATGACAGCATCATACAGTTGCTGCAGATTTGTCGGCTGCATCCATCAAGAGAATCTCCTGTTCCACCACATCCCAAAGCTGCTCTACTGGATTGAGATCTGGTGCCTTGTTTATAAAGCTGGTACAAAAACCGGCGTACGCCAAACATAGTCAACTTTTAGGATTCATAAAAACCAAACTTGACAGAAAAATGTTCTTACCTCCACGGCAACTCTGGCCCAGGCGTACGCACAGAATGTAGAAAAACAGGAAACTACAACACCAACGGTACAGAATAAAATCAAGGAAATGATGAGGTGGAGAGTTTGCTGCCAACAGTTACCAGTCAGTAAAAGAAAAGGCAAAAAGTAAGCTATGGTCATTTATTCAGAAATTCAGCAGATTTTGTTTATTTATTTATTCTTACATAATCCTTTTGTAATTGTTGTCCCAGTTTCCATCAAGACAGTCTCTATTTCCCTCTACTCCTTGGCCACATTCTTAATAGTGTTGATCGTGTCCCTCTGCACCTGCAGGACTTCCTGTGAGGACTCGCCTGCTCATGACTGTCATTTAGCAGACGTTTTTTTCCAAAACACCCCTGTGGGATTCGAACTTCGATCTCCCACATGACGGACGGATGCCCTTCTGACTGAGATATCCAGCCGAATGTTCCAATGCCTCTGGCGTCTTGCCTTCTGACACTGCTATGACAGCATCCTGACACAAGTAATGCCCACGCTGTGCCCACGAATGAAACATTTTTACGTTTGTCAATGTGGTCCATCAGGATCTCTATCTCACACCCCGAAAAATTCCACTTTTTCCCTCCCAAGCCATCATGCAAATGATGTGATAAATATGTAATACAAGCATCCACCTGACCTTTTATAGCCACCATGTGGGCGTGGGAAGGCTTTTATAAATCTGAAAGTAGAAGTGTGCAGCATTTTCTTTTTGCGCCACAGACACCACTTGTAATTTGCTTTGCTTCGCACAGTTTGATAAATGAGGCCACTGGTGACTGTAGAGGCAATTGGAGTACAGGGAACTCATTGTTATGTTCTAAAAAGCAGTTGGAGATGATCTGAGCTTTGTGACATGACGCATTATCCTGCTGGAAGTCGCCATCAGAAGATGCTACACTGTGGTCATAAAGGGATGGACATGTTCAGCAACAATACTCAGGTAGGCTGTGGTGGTTAAACTAGGTCATGTTGGTACCAAGAGGCCCAAAGTGGGATATGGAAATATCCCCCAAACAATTACATCAGCAGCAGCACCAGCCTGAACTGGGAAAACAAAGCAAGATGAATCCATGCTTTCATGATGTTCCCACCGAATTCTGAGCCTGTCATCTGAATGTGGAGTTGAAATGGAGACTCATCAGACCAGACAACATTTTTCCATTTTCTAATGTCCAGTGTTGGTGAATCTGTGTGAATTGTAGCCTCAGTTTCCTGTTCTTAGCTGAGAACAGACTAAACGTTTGCTCTGGTTCCACTGGTGTGCCAAAATCTTTAATTTGGCTGCACCAGCAAAAGAATAAAGGTGCACCCACATTTTCCAGCATCGCTTTCAGCAGAATATTTGAATACATTTTAAGGATTGCCTTTTGATCATTACCCATAAATATGGGTGGTTATTTAAATTATTAAGAATCAGAATGAGCTTTAGAAAAATGTTTATCTGTATTTGAAGCACAAATATGAAATTAAAAAAAAAAAAAAAACTTAACGTGATTGCTTCACTGAACTGAATAAAACTGAACATTTCTAACTGAAATGGCTCATGAGGCTGTGCTGCTTGAATTTTGTAAAAGGCCGCTGCTCTTTGGCAATATTATATGACACATTTATGGCTCGTCAACCAGCCATAAACATCCAGATTTATTTATTTTTTAATACATGGCAGTCTGTCCAATCTGTAGTTTCATTGACAATGATTGATTTTTTTCTACAGATCTTTTTTAGAACAGCCTCCAGGTGCAGCTCAAACACACAGGGTGACTTTGATGGAGGCTGCGCTGGTTTCCTGGCTACGCTCCTCCTTGTTTGTCAGCCAGTATGTTCTCATCCTGAAGCTTCTCCTGAACGCTGGCTTCATCACAGAAGGAACAGATACAGCTTTTCCATGTTCTCTAGAGCCGTGTAGCTTTGAGTTGCTGAACCTCTGGCGGAAATTTGAGCCTCATCAGTCCAGGTGATGTCACACTGACGGGGGGTACCAGCAGTCAAAACTCATTGAACTCTCACCAAGCTTTCCTACATTTGGTTCCGATACACTGAAAAATTATTCAATTAGTGGAGATAACAGATCATAAAAGCAAATTCCAGTTTAATGGTCAAATTTATTGTGAAAGCAAATGTAGTGTTTGCTGCCATGTGATTGGCGGATTAGATATTTATGTTAACAAAATAAGTGTACTCATGAAAATGACTGGTAAATGTAAATTATTTTAAAAAATTAGAATCTGTTGCATTTGATTTGTTTTCTGTATGTTTATTTGTAACAAATTTTTATCGTTTTACCAGCTACTGAAGGGAAGTGAGAGAAGTGTTTTGGCAAAGAACAGAAGGATATCCAGCCAAAGTTACAAAGTCTCTGTGGGATGGGGTCAGACTTGTTCTCTTCACGCTGACCTGCAGCCAAATATAATTGATTGTGTTGGGTGAAAGTACACTTTAATGTCTTTTAACTTCGACTCCGTCCTCAGGTCTGCACCATGCCACAGAGTGAGATTTTTTTAAGACTTATTGGTAGAGTTTCACTTTAAACACAGTAAACCGAATAAAGAAAAAGTGAGTTCAAGTTGAGGGAAGTATGCCACTGCTGCAGTATATCTGAGTTGTGTGTGTGCATGTGTGTGTGCTGGGGGTGTGACTACAGCTAATCAGGATAACTAGAATCCATTTTAAGTCTCCTTGCTCACAGGAGAGAGGATCCACGACTCCCACAGGCTGCAGTGTTGGCGGCATTACTTTTACAACATAATCTAGTCCAGACGAGAGTTTATCTGCTTCACACTGAAGGCAGGAATGTGATCTAAGGAATTACTGTGCGCTAGCACTGAGTAAAATTATGGGATCATTCGCTCTGACGCGTTTACGGTACAGTTAAACCACAGTCAACAACACAAACATTTCAGGAGTTTAATGAAGACATTTTTGCAGTTCCACTAAATTTCCATCTGAATCCTCATATTCAAACGTATGTAACATGTAATATGTAAAATATGTAAAGGTTGAATATACCAAGGTAAACTGGATTCTAGTTTATTTAAATGCAAGCCAACCAAACATGGCTTCCTTTGGATCGATAAAAGGAGATAGGAGACCAGTCTTCAACAAAACACCTCTGTTAACCCGTGATTTGCCAAAATAACAAACAACCACACTGAACCGGATTCTTCCTTTGCAGGCTATGCTTGGGCACATGGTTGGGGTAGAGAGGGTCTCACTCAGCATTCGGCAGCTCCCTTACTGCTGTTGGCGCTAGATGTTTCTTTCAAGTTCTCTTTGAGTCTGCAATGCTGACAGCTGGCTAATCGCCTGCAGCCAGCTGCTGGCTGAGCATGTACCTGTGAGACTTGGAGCAGGGAGAAATGATCCAGAGCAACATGGCAGGGTGTGACAGCCAGTGCAGAGCTCAAAATATTGCTTACAAATAAAGTAAAACACAGGTAGCTCAAGACTGTTACGGAAACCTGTGACAGTTGGGTTTTAATGGGAGTAGTGGGTCAAAATTAAATACACTGTTCAGCATTTCACAAGATTAACAGCTGCACAATGAAAGTGACTGATTAGGTCTTCAATGTAGGTTTTGGGATTACTACTAGTCTTTCAGATGCAGTAGATATATGGAGAAACATAGAAGATTCAATTCATGAAGACTTATGTCTGAACTTGCTGAATAATTTGTGTTTGTGTACAGATGCCTCTCCAGCAGTCAGTGGTCAGTGGTGGGATTTGTAGTCACCACATCCTCAGTTTCAAACATGCTTCCTTTCCAGAGTAGACGGGATCTCAGACACATGAAGGCCCTAAAGGAACAACTTGTCTGTCAGCTTGACGGCTGGATTTAAAAGGTAATTGGGTTTGATGGCAACATCAAAGTCTACTCTGATCCTTAGGTGGGGGTGGGGATTTATAGGATACTATTATGATCAACGCCATTATCAATTCTGCCTATCGATCCGGTTCTTTGTTGTTTACCTTTTCAATTCAATACAGATTTATGGTGTTGAAAAAACTGAATATTTAATATCCTAATAAGAGTAAACTTTGAGTTTTGAATCTTTGTCAACTTCACATAAACAATGAGAACAAAATGATTTAGACCAATAATGTCTCCAACCTGATATGGATGCCAAAACTAGAGATTTGGTCTGAAAAAGGGGAAAAAAAAGACAGTTCGTACAATAGATATGAAACGTTAACAAAATATGTCGTCATTTTTTCTCAAGAGTAGATGGCGGGACAAACAGCCATGGTAACATAACAGGGCCATGCATAGGCCTGTTGTTATTTTCATGAATAAAACATTTAAAAAATATCTTACCCCTCCATCTTCAGTGTTAAAAAGCTGTAAAGGAAGTAACTCATTCATCTATCTCCAGACTTTTTGCAGATTTTCCACTGAGGTGTGTTTGTGATCGACTAATTCCTGTACATGAGCTGGATGTCGACTTGATACTGAAACTGACTGATATAAAGCAGGTGCACACAAATGCTGTGTGTATGTGTGCACCTGTAAAAGTTTGGATTCACTTATCCATTGGATTTAATGTGAATCTGTGTCCAAATGTTTCACTGGTAGTGTATTGTCATGTGGTGGTGTGTATTCATGTCTCCGAGATAGATAGATTAGTCATCAGTCAATTCTCATTTCAATTTTGAACCTGACTGTCTCTCTTGTGTGCTGTTATTATTGATTAACTATAACAGAACCTCTGCATATATTAGCTCTACGTAATGAACACCAATTCATCTATCAGCACATGAGAAGAAATAGATATTTACAGCTTTTTAATAGCAAGTCATTAAATTAGTGATTAATCAAACAGAGATAGTGATACTGAAAAATCCATCTGCAGAAGCTTCAGAAGGGATAAATTGAATATCTGTCTTTGGTGAAGAGGTGCCATGATTGGCTTTGATGGATTCAAAGGTTGTTGACAGTGAATCTGGCCCAACTCCAACCCTCTGATCTCATGATACACACCACATGACAGCATCATCCGGGTGTCCTGAAGGAGTTCCTGACTCATGGCTGCTTGGATCATGTGAGATGGTCTTAACTGAGTCAAACTGCATCCAGACTTAAAACTGATATTAACGGAAAATCAGTGTAGCTGCAACAGGGGCTCAGCAAGAAATCTATAGACCATGTTGTTCCTCAAACTTTCATATTATGAAAGTTTGAGGAACAACACACTTAATACGTAAAGCAATAAATCAGTCCATCAGTTTTTAGAAACCAAGCTTACTGTTGCCTTTTTAGTAGGTCAACTGTATGTAACTCCTGGTTTTTGACTGTGATGCATTCTGGTTTTGGCTCAGTCACGACCACCTGAACCCCAGACCATTGATTTAACTTATTTAACTCAACCAGTTTTTAAATAGGCAAATGTTATGACTGACCCTTTTAATGCAGTATATTACTTGTGCATAAAAAATGATGAAATAGTCAATATGCTTGCCTAATATTTGTGGACAGTGTAAGGAGAGGTAAGTGGAAGTTTGCCAATGTTAAATATAATTTGTGGACTTTGAGAGGTTTTTTAATTGTGTTCCTAGTGGTATCCTGTGGGAGGTTCTTTGTAATTAGGGGATAAAAGGACATTTACTAAAGACTAGTCCCTGTACAATCATACTGTAGTAAGTGCTGGGTTCACATGGGTAGAGCAGATTTGCTGCTCCTCTGTCAAAAAAGAGCCAGTTGTTTGGGCATCTCCCAGGGGAGTAGTTTCTGACATTTCCCACTGGGAAGAGGCCTATGGGTGGATTCCAAACTAGCTGGGGAGATTATAAGTCTCAGTTGGCTCAGGAACACCAGGAGGGGGAGGTTGGGGATGTTGCTTTGCCTGTTGGTCCCCAGGACCTAGTCTTTGATATGCAGCAGAAAACAGTCAAATATTTCCAGTCTAAAATATTTTATATGACATAAATTAGATGGTAAAATAACAAAAGAAGAAACATCTGACAGCAGCACGATGTGTGAACACAGTCGGATACAGTTTCTACGTGCGGATTAAGAGACCAACAAAGGAGCTGCTCTGCAAAGATGTTTAGCTGTCACACCTTTGAAGAGACACCAGATGTGCACAGGCACAGACCCTGAGGCGTCACATTCCAGAGCTAGGGGCCAACAATGCTGAAAGCCCCGTCATCCATTGAGCAAAAACTGCAGTGTGGAGTGTTAAACAGATGGGAAGGGGTGTGCAGGGACGGAGGAGAGGGAATAGGGAGGGAGGGACTGTGTTATGTGTGAGCTTTCAAAGACAAGGAGAAGAGCTTTGTAAAGTTTGCTGTGCAGGTAATGCACAGGCTGTAGGGATAAGACGTAGCAACTGTGAGACACATGAGGGTCAAAACTGAATTCTGGACAGAAAATACTCAAATAATCACTCAAATATGATCAAAAATCCAGCAATGATTTTCTCATTGATGCTAACCACTACAGTCTGGTTTATAAAAGGAGAACTTACCAGAGGAGACTCACACTGTTTTAATGAAGATGTCAGTTATGAGGGTAGAAATGTTTTTGCTGATGACATACAATGTTAAATGTGATAAACAGTGGTGGTGACACACACAGTTTTTTTTTCCACAACAACAACCAAACGCTTCTGTGTTACTGATGTGAAGATTTAGTGTTTTGTTCTGATTTAATCAAGCTATGTCCCAGCAAAGACACAAATGATAATTTACAAATATGATTATAACCAACTAAACCTACAATTTACACTCACAATCCACTTTATAAGGCCCCTTGAGTTGGAGCCCCTTTTCCCTGCAGAACTGCCTTAATTCTTGGTGTCGTAGATTCAAGAAGATGTTGGAAACATTCCTCAGAGATTTTGCTCCATATTGACATGACAGCATCACACAGCTGCTGCAGATTTGTCGGCTGCATCCGTTCCACCACATCCCAAAGCTGCTCTGTTGGACTGAGATCTGGTGACTGTGGGGGCCGTTGGAGTCCAGTGTCATGTTCAAGAAATCAGTTGTAGATGAATTAAGCTTTGTGACATGGTGCATTATCCTGCTGGAAGTAGCCATTAGAAGATGGTACAGTGGTAGCAATATCCCCACACCGTTGCACCACCAGCAACTGAACCTTTGATACTAGGCAGGATGGATCCATGCTTTCACGTTGTTTCCAACTGTCTTTACTATTTGAATGTTGCACCTGAAACGGAGATTAATTAGACCAGGCAACGTTTTTCCATCTTCTATTGTCCAGTTTTGGTGAGCATTTTAAGCCTCAGCAAGTTGTCCTGACCATGTCTGCATGACTAAATGCTTTGAGTTGCTGCCAGTTGATTGGCTGATTAGATATTTGTGTTATCAAGCAGTTAGACAGATGAACAGGTGGACCTGAAAAAGTAGATGTATTTATAATGGCACACAGAAACCAGATGTCAGTTTTTCCCCAAAGTATTTCAACAGTGGTTTTGGTCCCTGGCCTTTTCCCTCTGAGATTTCCTAGATTCCTGAATCTTTTCCAGTATTTTGCTCTGTAGATGCAGGAAGAGCAAAATTCGTTCCAATCTGTCATTGAGAAATATTTAATGAACTTACTGATTATTCTCATTCTTGATGATGGAGTTTGGCACAAAGTGGTAAACCACACCCCTTCCTTGATGGAAAGACTAATCCTAAGGTGGATGCTGCTTTTATACCAAATCCTGACACCCTCACCTGTCCCCTGAGAGGAGAATATAATTTTAAAACCAGGAATGGCCATTTAAAACTAATAAAAAAAATAAAATAGCTGATTCAAGGTTTTGCTGAATCTTAGAAAGATACCCAACTCATCTGCCGGTGAATTAGGTTTGTACTTTTTGTCATGGTAGAGACAGAAACCGCTCCAAATGATGATGTTCAGTACAACAAAATAATTCAAACTCTGATTTAAGGACTTTAAATAAGAAGATCCATATCCCACGTATGGCTATATTTATGCAATTATTCTTCATGCAACTCTATTCTAAATCTTAATTGTAGCTCTTAGTTACACACTTAGGAGGAAAACTTTTCAGGTAGCTGAGATGTTTTTGTTTTATTCTAAGAGCCATTAAACCCTTGAGCATGTGCTCTACACTGATTATTGGACTTGCCGTGCTGTGGATAGGTGCACGGTGCAGCCTAATCAGTGATAAATGCCCTCCTAGTTGTTATTGCTAACATGAGCCCATTCTTGTCCAATCACCTGCACCCTCATTAAGCAGCTATTGTGCCGAGGCCAGGTTCAGGAGGTGTGGTGATAATTGACAAGAGTTCAGTCTAGATTAAAATCTAAAGACAGAATGAAACCTGATTATCTTGTCCTTCTCCCTATTTTGTAATCTGCAGAACCATTAAAGCGCCACTTATGCCACAACCTTTGTGTGTCACCTTCAGTAATAATGAACTAATTTGGCCTGAAGGAATCTGTTTGTGTGGTCTGGACGCATGTGTGCATAAGAAGAAGAGGGACATCAAAATGTTCTGGAGGGCAGCAGCAGTCATCTTTAAAAAGGAATGATATGCAGCCGTGTCTCTGTGAGTTTGTCTCCATGTGCAGTCATGGTGATGGAGGCCATCCTCTCCTTTGACCCGTGAAGAGACAGAAAGGCATCTTGGGACCTCTGACTTTGTGTCTGCTGACTGGAAACATGACAAGAGAAAGCAGAGAAAAGAACACTCACCCCCACAACACCACCACCACTTCATTCTCTCACCACTGTGTATCTTCCAGTGTTTTTTCTAGGTTTTGAAGTCGACTTCGAAATCCACATTTTGTTTCAGATGTATATGACAGGAAACACATTTCAATCTATACTTTCTTGCTACAGTTTATAGCTTTTGTATGTTCTTTCATTTCACGTGGAACTACGTCTGAGAGGCAAAACACAACTAAACTGAAATCTGTCATTCAATCCTTTGCACTGAGGGTCCTCGTGTCAAATCATTCATGTTCACAATGCTGAGCCCCAGCTTTCCCTGATTCATTCAGCTGCATGTGTAGTCTAACAGATGCTGTATGAATGAAGGACTAGAAAACTTTGATAAAACCAAATTATTTACACCTCAGCATCATAATAAATCTTGTATCTAAAAACCAATATCACGGTATCTAAACACCTTTCAAGTTGGAGGTTTCTTTCATGCCAGTGTCACATTTGTGCCATTTACAGATGGGCTGGGACTCATATGGGAGCAACACAGAAAAAAAAAAAAAAAAAAACATGAGAAAAGGTTTACATGTCAGTTCAGCTATAGATAACGTAAAATTTTGAGCCATATAATGTCATAGATCCTTATTCTTTATCTAAGACAGATTTAATCTTTAAGTGGAACAAATATCCATCAGTTCAGTTCCTGATATCTGGAACTATCTGCTGCAGAGGAAGTCTCAGTATGTGTTAAGGTCCATGAATGAGCTGAAAGGGGACAGAGTGGAGATGTGACAGGAAACCTGTGGGGTTGTGGCGGATACGTGGTCTGTTGGGCTGGAGGCAGGGAGTGAACTGAACTTAGTGCAGAACATGTTCAGCTTATTGGCTCTGCCCTGACCTCCATCAGTCTGATCCCCCTTTAACTTGAAGCCAGTGATCTTTTTTATTGCCGATATCTCTCACGTTGTTCTGCTGGAGCTGCTTTCTAACTTTTCTGAACTGCACTGTCCTTGAAGTCACCTCTGCTTTTGCCTTCAGTAGATTGCAGACTTTGACTCACTGTAAACGGCCTTTCTGTGTTCGTGTTCATACATGTGTTGCTTTGAAGCTGTTTAGGAGTTCACTGATTTGTCACCCATTAAACACGAGAATGATATGTTATCATCCTGCTGTCAGCCATCTGCACGAAGATGCATTAGCTTCTGATCTTACCTCTGCTTCTCTCTCTCTCTCTCTCTCTCTCTCTCTCACACACACACACACACACAGTGATAAGTCACCCAGACTCTCAGCTACCTACTTATAAACACACACAGATAGCTTTATTTGGCCTTCCTGCTCACCTCTGATAATCATGGTCCTGATAATTCTGCAGCCTTTATTAGCGTTACGTTGATAGCTTCTCCAAAGACGACCGCTAAGCAGCAACAGCACAAACAGTTTGACCTTTCTATTTCAACACACATCTCATTTATGGCTGCTTTTAAATGGTGGGGTGGTTGTGCGGCTGTGTAGGTGGTTTCTGAGATGCATGAGCCTTTATTAAAATCTGTTGGCCTCTCTACCCACAGTTCTGCAAGCCATCCATGGGTAGAGTATGGCACTAGTGCTAACAGTGTCAGAAGTTTGACTCCCAGTGGAGCAACCAAGATGTGCAGAAGAACTGAAGATAAACCTCCATAAAAACAGTGCTGCATGTTGTATTTCTGTACATATGTATAACGGTCTGCATCGCTCTTATTTTTCTACATTAATCTGCATTGAAAGTGCAGACTTTCACTGCAGTGTCCAGTTGAAAAGGAATAGAAATCCTCTGGGACAGAATTATTACATAGTTACCATTTGGCTGCATATGATGTCATCACTAACATCATCTGTATCTTAATTTTTCTGGGTCAAACATCAATGCAAGGAGGAATATACAGTATCCTGAAGATGTTAACTGGAATCATGCAGGCTCCAGTCCACATGCTGTTGGATGCAGATTAAGAAAACCACACAACGAATTTGTCATTGAAACAAGCACCTGTGTGTCCATCATATTGGTGAAGATCCACTTCTAAACAATAATGATGCTGAGAGACACAGAATTATTCATTCTGATTAATTCTTTGAAGTAATATAAAATATTTTATGTAATGTCATCACAGTTTTTTACAAGCCACTTTATCAGGTACACCTTGGTAGCACTGGGTTGGACCCCCAAAGCAGCTGTTTTGGATTGAGATCTGGTGACTGTGGAGGCCATTAGAGTACATGGAACTCATTGGTATGTTTAAGAAACTAGTTGGAGATGATTAGAGCTTTGTGACATGGTGCATTATCCTGCTGAAAGTAGCCATCAGAAGATGGTACATTGTGGTCATAAAGGGATCGAGATGGGCTTGTACAATAATGATTTTTTTTTTTTCTATTAATCTAAATTTCCAGGCACAAAGTTCCCTGCAAAGCCACATTTCTGATCCTGTATTCTAGTTAAATCACTATGGCTTTCTTCTCTTCACTTTTTGGAAGTTTGTAAAAAGAAAAAGAAGTTGTATGCTTTCTTTTAATACAGTTGATCTCTCAACAGCTCGTCTACGTTTAGCAAATTTTCTGTATTTGAGTCAGTTTGCCAACAGTCACTGAGATAACTGTCCTTTCACGGCTCAGTGGGACATAACCAGATGTAACCCGAGTTTATTAATTTAAAACATCATGTGCATGCGATCTGAGAAAGAGTTAAAAAGCTCGCTGATTTAAATGTCAGCGTGATCTTGTTTAAATCTGTTGTCTTCACTGCTCCGCAGGTTAACACGCCTGCATCTGTCCAGACATGGAGCGGATCAACAACAGGCCAAGAAGGAGTATTATCTGCTATTTAAATGCCAGCACATTACAGTGCAGATTTATCATTCTTCCTGCTTCCGTAGCTACGTCCCAAATGGCCGATTGCAAATGTATTCATTGTCTCTGTGTCCTGAGCCAGCTGAGCCAACTAATCAATTATAATCTGGTAACCAATCAGGGCACAGGTACACCAATTAGGAAGCGCTGGGGATCCTGGGAGTATCAATTACAGGACCTGATTTGGCTCTAATGTAGAACAGCTGCTGTCGAGCCCTTTGGGTGACAGCTCGTATTCCCCCACCCTATAGGACAGAGGTGCACACACACACCCACAGTATGGGATACTAATCCTGACTATTTGCTCAGAGTAGCAGAGCAGAACCACTGTGAGCTCCTGAGAAATAAGTTTCTTTTAGCTGACGTAGCCTCTTCACTCCTCTTCAGCTTTTATGTTCTCCTCTACCTCAATTATTTTCCATTAATTTCTCTGTCTTTCTGCTTTGTTAAGGTCAGGAGACATAAAAACAGGAGTTGCTGTTTCCTCCCGCAGCCTGCATTGAAACACAAAGGTCATACTGGAGCAGTTAAAAGAAAACTTTGTCACTGAAGATCGACAGAGTTTTATAGGCATGAAAATACCTGAAAATGTTGGGATTGAAGCATCTAAAGGACTCTGTAATTAGGAGGTGATGTCATGATTCAAAGCAGGAACATGAGCTTACAGAGTGACTACATGTTGCTACAAGCTGCGCTGACTCAACCTTACCTCACTTGAGAAATCCTCTTTAGCCACAGCAATAATGGAGTGTAGATGTGGGATGCTGTAATGGTTCCCAGTATAAAAGGCTGGCCTCGAGCTACTTTAAATCTCTTTGAGTTTATTATGCTTAATGGTTTTGGCCTGTGCTGTACAATGCAGCAGTCGATAAGTTCTTAATGAATTCCCACTGGTAGCTGTTAGCCGGTAGCTCGTACAAGCTTCAGGTTTGGACTTCTAAATGTGGGAACAGAAGGAGTTATTTGTTGCCAGCTCTTTGGCTCCTTGACAAAGATAATCAGCTCGTCTAGATAACCTCTATCAGTTAATTTTAGACAGTCTGCCTCCACTGCACCAACCTGGAGCAGCTCCCGATGCATTTACACAACTCAGTAAAAATGCAGACTTGTGTAGGCATGTTTGCAGTGTGTGTGGTCTGTTTAGGTATGTGGTTGTGTAGAAATAGATGCTCTTTATTAAGAGTCAGTATATTCTCGTAGTTTTTATTTCAACTGTAAAATTAGAGTCTTGGTCAAAAAGGGGAATAAAGAAATTTTATTTCACAACTTTGTTGAATCCACTGTACGATTATTTCACTTTGATATTTGTAAGATGAAAGATAACTAAATAGCAGGCAGGCTTGGGCCTAATCTGGGCTACTATTGTACTCAGTTACAGCACTGACAAGTGATGCGTGAGCCAGAAGTAGCCCAAATATCATATAGACAATAGCAATTTCCTTGTGGGCCGCTTGTTGTAGTCAGGTGTCTGAGTTTTGACAGCCACACTCACACGGAGTTAACACCGCAAGTTAAAGCCAAACAAAACTGCAGATGTGTGCCATAACTGGGCCAAACATTTTTGCTGTCTGGATAATTTATTTTGTTTCTCATCTTCTATTTGGAAGATTAATGTAAATGCTGCTGAAAAAATAGATCCTTCTTTTCCTGAGATGAGAAGGATGCCAGGTGGCTCCTCGGTGGAGCAGGATAGCCCATGTCACATCTCACTTTACAGCCATGACAGCTGGAACCAGTCAAAGATAGTAATGATAGCAGCCAAAGTTTTTCAGCCAAAGATAAGAAATATTAGTAAACAATCTGCCAAGGACAAGCCCTCGCATCTTTTGAAGCATGTAGCTCCTGAATTCTGATTTGCGATACAGCTGCCACTCATTTATGTGAACTAAATAAATAAATATGCTCCTCACAAATACCCTGAATATGACTAAAGTCACAAGCAACAAAGCACTGATCATTTTGGTTGAAAGGCAGCCCCAACTTAAACAGTTTAAACCAGTAATGGGCATCTCTATTACTTGAGGCCCACTGTCCAGCGAGTTTGAGATATTCTCCTGTTCCAATGCGCCCATTCAAATGAATGAGCTACTGTGCAGAACTTGACAAGCTGATGAATCCAGCCAAAATCATATTCCTGCTGTGCTGGTACACTCAACTGCTGCATGCACGCGGCCATGAATGATGCGATTCCTGATTCTAGCTTCTTCCGGTTTATTAACCAGGTGCCTCTCAGGTGGGTTTTCTTTCCAGTGCTGTTATGTCCTGACCTCGCTAAATGAAACGCTCAGAGAGTTGAGCTGTGATTAGGTGATATATAAACAACACTGAATTGACATAAATTGACAGATGCCCCTCTTCCCAGCAGACCTAACCTCAGCTGCAGCACAGAGCTCTGACAAGTACATTTCAGTTGAACTCTTCATTATGAAATGAATTATTCTGCCGCAGAGGTAAGGAGAGCAAAGGTTAAAGCCTCAGTGTCCCTGAATTATTACTGTGGCCATAAAACAATCATGTAGAGAGGTCTGAAGCCGCCCAAAGAGGAGGAGGAATAGTGCAGGGATAATGCTCAGTCATTTTAGGATAATTAGACTGGGATTAAATATTTTTTTAAATTTTAAGGTGTATTTTCTCATTTGTAAGTGGGATTTTGTGAAAGACAGCGAGTAGTTTGTATCTCCTTTGAATGCTCTTGAATCAGGAAATCATGAGGAATGTCTGACACATGGCGAGATAAAAGAAACTCAGACGCTTTCCGCCTCATCTGCACCATCTAAAACAACTCAGACCTAACATGTTTCAAGAAATATATTCAAATAGACTGAACACTCCAACGTTTTTTACAAAACTATTAATGTTTCAAGACAGAAGTTTTTCACTTGAGAAAACAACAGAAACCACGAAAATACATTTCATGCAAAATTAAAATCAGTAACGTTTTTTATCCATAATCAGTCCACAGTTTTCTTTCGTCTGACCAGCAGATCAACAAATGTTGAGTTAATTGTTGCAGAGAGACCATCTACTCTGTCAGGTCCATCTGTTCAGATACTTAATGTTGCAACTCTAAACACAAAGTAACTTCCAAGCATGCATGACTGTAAGAAGTTAATTTCATTTAATTTTTTAAACACAGAGATTCACTGAACAACACTTGAAAATATTGTTTGTTCGATTTGTACTTAAAAAAATTTGAAAAACCGAACTGATTTATAAACAGGTTGACACTGACGATATTCTGTACACGCAACAGTATTACACCCACAACTTTCTGCTGACCAACCAGCTGGGTAAAGAACTGTAATATTCCACATGTTGCATTTCAAAATTTTCACAAATGTTATAAATGCATCACGGTTAGTCTATTTTTTTAGGTTTATTATAAATCTGTAATGCAACCTTTTTACACTTCCCCATTGCTTTTGCTTAATTGGAACAGAAATAAAAGCTCGACTGTACACTGCAGGCTAATAGGGTTTAAGGAACAACCCTAGGACATATCCTAGCATCAAGGACCCCTAAGCTGCCCAAAGTGCCTCTATGAGTTTACTTTTCCTATTAAATGTCCCAATAGAAAAATCAGTTATTGATGGGAATGAACTCCCAATGTCAGATAAATATTAAAAGCCAATCACATTTAGTCATGTAGACAGGGTCAAGATGATTAACGAAAGTTCAAACTGAGCATCAGAACGAGGAGGAAAGAGGATTTAAGTGACTTTGAACATGGCATGGTTGTTGGTCTGAGTGTTTCAGAAACTGCTGATCTACTGGGATTTTTACACACAACCATATCTAGGGTTTACAGAGAATGGTCTAAAGGAGAAAAAGTATCCAGTGAGCAGCAGTTGTCCAGACCAAAATGTCTTGTTGAGGTCAGAGGAGAATGGGTGGAAGATGATAGAAAAGGCAAGGGGAAGTCAAATAACCACTGGCTCCAACCAAGAATAGCATCTCTGAACACACAACATGTCCAGCATTGAAGCGAAGACATTAAATCTCTAGAGATTGCAATGAATACATTAGGATGTAGTGTTTGTAGCCTAGTAACGACAAAGTTGAGGTCATCACAGGCTGTATCTTCAGCTGTACCAGGTATAACATTGTTAGCTTTGGGTAACAGGAGACATTTGGATGACTGTGCAGCCTGAAAGATCCCTGCGGACAAGCGATATACATTGTGTCTTCTTTTACTGTAGGCGGCAACACTTTCACAATCTGCAGGACAATTACAGAATGCTGAACGCTCTAACAGCTGTGCAGACAAACTTTCATGTTCACAATAGAGCCAGCAATATACAATAATATTCAATATAGAACAATCTACAATACAGACCACTACCCAAAAAACACATGTAAACATTCGGGGTAGATAAAATGGATGGAAACTCACAGCTTACAGTATTATGTCCCTGAAGGCACCATTTCCTGCTAAAGAGAACAACAGTACCCCCACCTTTGAACTTTCTGTTCACTTTGTTGTTCCAATCTACTGTCTGAAAGCAGTGTACAGACACATTAGAGTCCAGGACATGTTCATGATGCCCTGTCTCAGTGAAACTGATGAAACTGCATTCTCTGCATTCCTTCTGTGTCCCTATTAGCACTTTGAGTTAGCCATGTTGTTAGCTAATGGCCTCACATTTCCCATCAGAACAGTTGGAAGAAATAGTTTGGATTTCCTCCACTTTTCTTATTTCAATCATTAATTTAGTTTTGGAGAACTAAAATTAGCTGACCCACCTGGTAAACAGCTGTTTTGTTGTCATGGATACTTATAACAGATGTCGAAAAAGGTCCGACTTATATTTCGAAATACTCAAAGAGCACAGCCCCCAAAATTTCCTTAAAAATTAGCATAATGTTTCATTATTAAAATGTATTATTATTATCCACTAGATTAAAAAATTAACAGTATAATCTGGCCTGATACAGTTTGCTACCCCTCACAACCTCAGCATTTAGTTTCTAAAAAAAGAAAACATAACAAATGGTTGTATAAAATCCCATCCTCTCAATGTACACTGTGAAATGTAATGCTAACCTTTAGCATTTAGCGTGATTTGCTATTAAATAACTTTGCCTTTATATAAGAAAAGTGCATCTTCAGACTCCCTTTGAAGTTTTTCTTGAGTTTCATTCTGCAGCAGAACAGCAGGGATAATCAACTCCGGGCCAGTGTCCTGCAGGTATTGGATGTTTCCCTGCAGCATCATACCTGATTCAAATGAATGTGTCACTAACAGACTTGTGCAAAACGTGACAACAAGGTGTTGGAGATTCATTTTATTTGAATAGGGTGTTACAGGACACTGCCCCTCGAGGACCGGATTTGGTGATCCCTGACCTGCAGAATCCAGCTCAAGGCATTAACCAAGAGTTTTCAAACTGGGAGGTTTGAAAACTCGGGCTCTTGGAAACATTTTGTTCCATACTTCAGGCTCCAATAATGCACCAATTAGCTTTTGTATAATATAATTTCTGAAACCACATCAAACCATAATGTGGTGTATGTGTTTGTATGTATGTATATATATATATCACTAGCAAAGAAGTATGAAGGAAGATGGCATCATGGAGCTGGTTTGGGATGATGAGACTACAGATAATTAAATCCAAAGAGGAACGCTGACAGTTCAACATAATTCTAGATGTGGATGCTCAGTCACTTTAATCGCTTCAGCTGATTTAGTTTTTTCTGTTTTCTGCACGAAGTTAACTGAAACTATTCATGGCATTATCCTTGATTCACTTTTGTTGCTAGAAAGACACCTTTTAGCTGAACTACGATTTAAATGAGAACAATTATCTGCTGACTAAAAAGAGCTAAACTAAGGAGCTTTCATTTGTCGATCGCTTTGGTTGAGAGAACAAATGCAGCTGACCTTTAATCTGCATCAAAGCATTTTAAAATCCAGCTGATTGGATTTGTGGTATGTCTTAGATTCAGCTATCTTTTTTTTCCTCTTTTGGTAAAAAACAATCTCCAGTTCTTCCCATGACTTCCAGTAGAGTAATGTCATGCAACGTGAGTCTACATGTGATGCAGAAGTCATCTGATATTACATTTAAGGAATTAAGCTTTTAGGTTGCTGCTTTTCCAAAATGTTTTTATACCTGTTAGTGTGCACGCTGCAGGGAATTTATTTTGCAATCCACTTTGGAGCATGACGGCGTACAACCACAGTAACCCGTGGGACCTGCAGAGGCTCTAGAAGCATCTTTAAGTAGTTATTTGTGTTTGAATTTGTCTACCTGTTTATGCACTTTACCATCTCTACAGTGCATTATTTCTTGTCTTCTCTGTCTTCCCTTCACTTCTGTATCTAAAGGAGCACATCTTTGTGCTTTCTCATCAATAAGATATGTTTAGAGCGCTGACGGAGACTCAACAGCCTCTTTTAATATGAGACACACATTTGCCAGAAGGAAAACATGTCTGGGGCTAAAAGTCTGAGTTTCTCAAAAATGTATTACAGAAAAGACAGAAAAAGGCTTACATGGTGAGGAGGAATGTATTTTAAGTGTACAGGTGTGTGATTCTGACTAATATCTGAGGAATGTTGGCTGGACATGGAAAGGAAAAAAAGAAAAACAACATTTTCTTATGTTCATTTTTTTTACAGGAACCTTACATATTTCATGCAGTCATTAGGCCAAAAGTTCACCTCACAGGTCAAACAGGAAAATGAAGATTAATGTTTACAGTAAAGCCTGACTAATGCAGTGGAGATCAGTTAAATCTGAGCATCTCAGGGTGAAAAAAAAAAAAAAAAAAGTAAATAACTGGATAGCTTATGTGTGCAGACTTGGAAGACTGGTTTCGGGTATAGAGTTATATTATTACAGTTATAACTTTTACCATTGATTAAGTTGAGCTACATTCCTGCTATAATAAAAGACAAGGCTTCATTTTGAAGAAAAAATATTTAAACATTTATTTCTCAGACATGGGGGTGAGGGCATCAGGATTGGGCATAAAAGCAGCATCCACCAAAGGTTTAGTCTTTCTGACAGAAGTGGGTCATGGCTCACCACTTTGGTCCAAACCCCAACAAAGAATTATCATTAGGGGAACATTTCCAGGAACTGGCCCTGGGTCGGGACACTCCTCTTCCTGAGGTTCATGTCTCTGGCAGTCCTACAGAGCCCAGTCTCATGTCAGTTTGGCCTTCCGGCCACCCTCCTCAACTCAGTACCTTGTTGGCAAGCCCCATGATCTCGGGCTCCTGTCTGCAAGGCCGCCTTCCTGATCCTTGTTGTCAGGACAGTTTTTGGCCCAGTGGCTTCTTCAGGTCCCCTCTGCCCGCTCGACTTTGGATGGACTTTTTGTTTTTCCTTCAGACTTTGTTGGGTCTGTTGAGCAGCTGAAGTATTGGATTCCGCAGGAATGGACACGGAATCCTCTGGAAAACTAAAACAATCAGGCTCCTCAGTTCATTCAAAGGAAGCTGATGGAACACAATGGAAACATGAGAAATTTCAACCGAGTATGTTTAAAATTTTGCTAACATTTGTTTAAGGGGAATTCTCTGCCAGCCTTGTCATCTTCAGCCTCTTTTCCTTCTTCCTTTGTGTGTCATCTCTAGTTTTTATGAGCTGTCCCTCCTACCCTCCATTGCTCTATCTGAAACATCTGTTTCTTAAAAGGCAGCACTCTAAACGGCCCTTGGTGCCTCTGTGTCTTTATAAGGGCGGTCACTCTGAACTAACATTGGTAAAACAGCACCCAGAGGTGTTTTCCTCTTCCCTCCCATTGTCCCACCTTTTCTATCACAGACTCTTCCCACTGACCACTGAATGGAGGGAGAGCACCCCCCCCCCCCCCCCCCCCCACCCCCCACCGCCCACCTACTTTTTTCTTTCCTTCTCTATCGTTTGTCCCTGTCAGTGTGCTGTAAGCTGTAACCCCCACCCCTCTCTTCCAGCTCCTTCCATCCCTCCTTCTTTTACACTTGTTTATTATTTTACAGCTGCTGTATGTGGACATAGTTGTGGTTTTAACACCTCCAGAACACCAGGCTGTCTGCTGCATCTGCTGCACTTCTCTTTCACTTCTTTTTTCTTATCCTCCATTTATGTCTTAATGTTGAACTTTACATCAATGTTTATGGATTTTTTTTCCAACCTTTGTAAGGATACTTAAAGGATCACTGTTGGGGTCAGATTCCTCATCTCTGTGGAGGTCAGATGTTGAGGTGTTTAGCAGCTCAGAGTATTTAAAGCTGATTCTTTGATTTAAAGGTGAAAACAGCCTGATCCTAGAAAATGAGGAAATGCTCAACATGAACTTGCAGAGACCTTCTCCACAATAAGAGGATTACACAAGGAAGCAAGTTGGGAAGGAAAACAATGTTTCCACCGTAAAAAATAAATAAATAAATAAATGTAGCAGGAAACTGCATTGGTGGCTTCCAGCTCTCTGTATCTCGCTGCAGGGGAGCGCTGTATAAGATGGACTGTATAAAGGTAAGCACATTGTACGTGTTCTTTCTCTTGCTTGCTGGTGGCTGAGATACGTCACTTCCTGGCATCCCACGTCCTCTTCCTTTCCTCTCGGGTGACCGATAGACCATGGTTGCAATTTGTTTGTGGGCTTCGTCCATCCACTATGGAAAAAAAAAGAAAGATGCTATATATGAAGAGGGAGAAGAAAGGGATGAAGAGGGGTAAAGGATGAGGAATAAAGAAGAAGATGCAAGGATGGATAAAAGAAGAGGGTAAGGTGGTGAAGGAGGGAAGATAAAAAGATGAATGAGCCGTCCATCCATCCATCCATTCATCCATCCATCCATCCATCCAACTTCTACCACTTATCCAAAGTCAGGCGCAGCAGCCTAAGCAGAGAAGCCCAGACTTCCCTCTTCCAAACCATTTCTTCCAGTGAATCTACAAGGATACTGAGGCGTTCCCAGGCCAGATGAGAGACATAGTCCTTCCAGGAAGTCCTGGGTCTTCCTTCTCCTCCCCATGAATTGCAATCATATTGTGGTGGAGGGGTTCGGGTGCCCCGATGAACCTGGGCTGTGTGGTCCTGGTATCTCCTATTACAAATTGTTCTTGTGGGAGGTGGGTCATACTAAGAGTGATTATTAGACCTTGATGAATTAGCAGCAGGGCAAACACATCACCTCGCCCAGAACAAGGTAAACGAGACACTCTCCTGGAGCTAGACCTGTGAGAGGAGCTGACTGGACAGCGCTTGGTACTGAGCCTTGGTGCCCGGTGCTTGGTCGGGCCCAGAAAAAGCCACACATTGCCTTTTCTGAACCAATCTGTTAGCTAAAGGACAAATCAATTTTTATACTGATTCAGCAAAATCCTCTTGTGCCTAAATGAAATTTTTATGAGCCAAATGTAAACGTGTCACATTCACAACCTCTCTGTTATAAACTCTATACTTCTTTTGTGGCATGAGCAGAAGAACAGTGCACCATCTCTCCTTTCCTCCAACCTTATCTCAGGGCTTCTACATACCAACCAGCTGAGAAAGGATGTATCTGCAGTCAACCCTCCAGCTGGCAGCTTTCACATCTGTTCATATCCTAGGAAGAAAAAAAACTGCTGTGGGGGGATGCAAACAACTCATTTGTCCAGGTGAGCGCATTAATGCACTTCTTTAGTTATTTTACATTGAGTCATTCATACTTGGGTTGTTTTAATTTTCCTTTTGTGTGTGCATGAGTGTGTGTCTGAGGGGCTCATAAATCACAATATAAATTAAAGGCTGAGCGCCGGAGGTACCACCAGGAAATACCACTGTATTATCTGCCGAGTGAATTAGAGGACAAGGTGGCTTGTGGTGCATTACAGGCAAGGCAGTCTGTACACTGTAGATAAAACTATTTGCATGTGTAAGTGTTATATCAGGATTAAAATGCTTTTCCACATTATAGCTGTTGTTTGCAGCTCGGATATGTGTAATGGGTCCAAGGATTTTCACTTGTAAAACAGATGACGGAGAATGTCAGCAGTACAAAGGAATATTTTCCTTCTAGATCAACTTTCCAACAGCAGAAATGGAAAATTTTCATTATGAACGTTAATAAAACAAGAATCCAACATTTCTTCTTGTGTTTGGCAATCAAAGAGTCACCACATAAAGAGGCTGTGCATCTGCTCTGTGTGGATTTATGTCTGCTGTCGCTAAAACAGCAAACATCTGCTCCATGTCTGGAAGCCAATCAATAGCCAGTTAGTTACAGCAACAGCAGCAATACAGCAGGATTAAAACCGCTCAGATTGGATACTGTTCGAAAACCAACACTTGGTCCAGTTTTGGTTCAACTTTGAAAGAGAGAAATTAAAATTATGGCAAACGGAAAGAAGAACACACCCATAAACGTGACAAAAACACGACGCTGGACAACTGTGAACAAACAGCAACATTTAAAAAGCATGGATTTCATGGAACAGGCTGAAAAGACTGAAACAGATTTCTGAAATGACTGGAGGCGGAGGTCTGAATGCAGTACTTATCAGAACAAGGCTCTGCTTTGTATATCAAACAGTTTCACTTTGCCAGGGAGGAAAGACATCAGCAATGACTTTAGAGAACAACAGTTGCTGCCCATCAATCTGGGAAGGGTTACAAGGTCATTTCAAGGTCTGCCATTCTACAGAGAGAAAAATGTGGAGAATATTCAGTTTCATTATTAGTTGTTAATGTAAGTCTAAGGACAATTATTAGTCTTCCATAAAATTACTATTGGGAAAAAGTCAAGGAGCATCACCAAGAAGAATCTTTTGGAAACTAATAACTAAACACTGATATTAGTCTTTAGGGTCTGTAGTTATACAGTTATTTCCAAGCTATTTTTGAGCCCATCATTTTACAGACAGAAAGATTATTCACAAGTAGAACATATTTAAGACAGCTGCCAATCTTCCCAGGAGTGGACGTCACAGCAAGTTCAGACCAAGGTCCGACCATGCAATGCTCAGAAGAACTAAAAAAACTTAAGAGCTACATTTCGGACCCTCTAAGCCTCAGTTAGCATGTTAAATATGAAATCTCATGACAGTTCAATTAGAAAAAGATTAAACAAATATGGCTTGTTTGGAGGGGTCGCAGGAGAAAGTCCCTTCTCTTTAGCACACCTTAGGTTTACAAAACTGAATCTGAACCAACCACAAGACTTCTGGAACAATGTCCTTTGGACAGACCGGACTAAAATAAAGATGTTTGGCTAGAATTCCCAAAAAAAAAAAAGCACCTCATCAAGCACGGTGGTGGATGGCTGAGGATTTGGACTTGCTCTGAAGCCACAGGACCTGGACACTTCATAGAGGATCTTCCTGGCAGCGAATAATATTTCTGTAGCTGTTTTATAAGAACTTTTTTTAATCTTCAGTGCATTCCTGATTTTCTGTTCTACACAACATCCGAATATTTGAAAAATGTGTATTTGAGCCACAGTGACTAGCTGAAGTAGTTATGCTATTTAAATTAGTTTATTAGAGCTTATTAAAGTACATTTTTAATTAGTTAAATAAAATATGATTATTATAAGAAAGCACAGCACAGGCCAAATGCTTGATGCCTTTAAAGGTGTTTGTGAAGCCTTACAGAGAAAACTACAGCACCTCCATATCACCTGCACCTGTCCAAGTGCACGTCACCAATAAAGTATTACTGGTGTCGTGTTTGCGAACATCAACACCTGAGGGATGATCGAGCGCTGACCAGCATTTGTCTTCCAGGAAGTTTTGTTTGATAAGTGAACTTAAAATCAAACTCTAACAGGAACAAACACATTCAGAGTTGGTGTTTGTGGGTGGTGCAGGTCAGCAGGTCCATACCCGTCTGCCAGAGAGGAAAAGGCCAAAAGTTCATCTTTTTGTGCACAGCCACAGCTCTTCCTGCCCTCATGCCGTGGTGATTAGCTCCTCAGGCTCATTAGTCATGCGTATTTAAACCTGAGCATATGCCACTCCTGATCTATTTGCATTTTAAAGCCTCTGCAGGGAGGAAAACATTTACATCTCTGTACCTACATCAGCCCACCAAAGATGGAAATGTTTTAGAATTGTGTAACCAGTTACTGCAACTGTCATGTTTTCTTCATTGTCCTTCACTTCACAAATGTTTCACACACTTGAGATTTGAATGACATCTGTGTCCTAAATTAAATCCTCTATGAAATCATAAGGATTACACCTCCAACATAAAACCCATCCACACTCCAAACATGGACTCGTTTTCCCATTAAAGCCAAAAATAACTCCTGACAGCTTCAGGAAATAGACTCACCATCCACCTTATCAGGTCCACCTTACTAATATTGGGTTGGACCCCCTTTTTTTCTTCAGAACTGCCTTAATTCTCTGTACTTTATCATTTCTTTTTCAAACTCAAATTAAAATACATACAAGACTAAAACAAAAGGGACAAGACTAAATATCTCAAACCGACCAAATAACGCCTAATGTATCATTGATAGACCAATTTTCTGAGACCTGTTGCACCACTTTAAAGTAAAAACTTTGTACCACACTACTTGTATACAACCTAATACTTTTTCTTCTGACCCCTGGAGATATCTCCAGTGTCTACAACACTACAATTATTCTGAGATACCACACAGTAATAAACAGTACATATATGCATTTTTTTTTTTCGTTTATTTCCTCTTGCTCTCTCTTTTGTTAAATATTTCATGTTAAAAACGTTTTAATTTTCTTTCGATTGTGTCTTAGGTCAGGCATTAAGGAGTTCAATAATAGCTCAACTCTTAGATTATAAAACCCCTCCATGTTTTTTAAACATATTCAGAATATTTCCTGGAGAAAAATGGTTGCTTTAAGCACAATAAGAGCCATTATCACTTTGACCAGTTGCTCTAATTCTAGTGTAATTTCTTTTCAAATATAGTGTGTGGTCTTACCTAGGACTAACTAGTGTATTATCCTGATTTCTCTCTTTTGAAGTATAATAGTATTACTACTGGTAGTAGGTTGCTTTGATAAGTGTTACCCCAGATTTCCACACCATAATTCAGAGAGAAAGAGAGCTTTGTAATTAAGTGTGCAGCATGTATTTCCCCAATAGAACTATGGACTTTGCATCACATCCCAAAGCTTCTCTATTGGACTGAGATCTGGTGACTGTGGAGGCCGTTGGAGTACAGTGAACTTTCAAAGAACTGGAGAATTTACCTTTCATGTGAGTTCCCACATGGAGCCGGTATTTCTTGATGATACTATACAGGTACAGTAATACAAGATAAAAAAAAAATAATAATAAAAAAAGACCAATTTATCCCAAACTGATGGCTCAGGAGCGCTGCGGGGAAGAGTCAGAGTAAGAACCGGGGTTTGCACCATGTCAGATGTGTCCGTGGACCTCACACATTCATCAGCAGGTCTTTCGTTTGTCAGGGGGTTGGAGCCATCACCCACCACTCCAATGTGGGACTTCGCAATGGAATTAGGGAGAAAAGTTATTTATAAGATGGTTCATGTTTTAAGGTTAAAAGTTCAGTTTCCTCGTGGCAATGGAAGGAAAAATAATAGAAGAAAGAATTCAGCATGAATGGAAATGTTTAATCGTTTCACCTCCTGAACTCCATCTCTGCTTCCCCTGTTGCTCTTTTTCTGCCTCCCTCCCACTTGTTTTATGTTGGCTATTTTCTATAAATCCCTTTGCTTTTCTTTAGTTGTATTTTCCTCCTGTAACTCATTTTAGTTTGTTCTTGTTTGTCTGCATCTCAGTCCAGAGATGGAATTCAGTTAACAGATGTGAAAACTGCTATATTTAACCCTTTTGGCACCAGAGTTCTTAAAAGAAAATGTTTTCAATTTAATTAATTAGATACATTTTTTAATCAAGTCCCACCTGTAGCTGCAATAAAAGGACAGAAAGTTGAAGCGAGGCCCATTAAAATTACTTGCTAAATATTGTGCTGAGCTGGTGTTATCTGGAGGAGTGTTGGAATATTGTGACAGGAAACTAAACGTCTACTGAGTATCACACTGGTGATGCTGAATTATCCCACAGAGCTCATTGATACGACTGATGACTGGTCACAGGCTCCACATTTCAGAGTTGCTCACCTATACTTCATGTCTGTTTGACTCTGTGGTGTCACATGCTGCAGAACTTCATCAAGCCCAAGTTTTTTTTCAGAGAATTTCTACCTGGGCTGCATCAGATATGTAAACATTCCCGGCATACCGCTCATGCTTCAAACACACACACATTCATGCCTACAGCAGCTACAGACATGAAAAAGAAAACACACTCACACACTGACTGCATTATCTCAATCAAAGCTCCCAGAGGGCTCACGTGCCTGGACGTGCCAGGTAGTTGCTCCAAGTCAGGCCAAATAAAGATCCTCCTTCAGGAGAGAACTGAGCATCATTTAAAGACAGACAGGAATGTAAACCACAGTGGGCACATATTTTACTGAGAGTCCAAGAACTGAAACCCCCCTGATGTATTAAAGTAGCACCATGTAACTTTAAAGCTAAAAAGCATGTGTGTCTGACTTGTTTTAAAAGAAAATTGACATTTATTATGTACATTCTTGTACCTGTTGTTGCCCAGCACACTGCATCACATTATCGCTGACTTTCGCTTTACGCACCGTGTCACACGCCAACAACTGGATACACACATGGACATTTTGAACAGGAACCATGACTGATTTATCTAAGAAATGCATGAGGACAGTATTGGAGGAAGAGAGGAAAAGAAAGAGGGAAAGGGACAGAGCAAGAGATAAGACAAGAGACAACATGAGAATGACTTTAATTGGCTGGAGAGAGTTCAGAGTGCAGGTAGGATGGAAGATGGATGCTGAAGTAGTCGTTGTTAAGGGCACCTCACTGAGAAAATCTGCCAAAGCTGCATTGTGCTTCTTTAAACTTCGCAAATAAAGACAGTTACTTGGTCTGCCTTAAAAAACAAATATTCTCTCTTTTTAACTTGTTGAGAGGAACGTGAGGCTGAGCATGCAGTGAAAAAGTCAGGAACAAAGTTAAAACTCCGCCCGACTTTAACAGCCTCTTCAACTTCCTGCTAACAAAGTGGAGGTCAAACAAACAAAAAAAAAAAACTGATGCTGCCCAGAAATATGAGCTGAGTCTGAGTCTGTACGGATTGGGTTGGGACGAAACAGATTTTATACTCAGTCCTTACATTCACCAGGAGGGAGTGGAGAGAGTGAAGGACTGGGTGATGAGGTCAAACTATCATCCAAGAAAGATTGAAGCTTCAGACCAGCGTCTACATGTCCAAGCAGGTGAAAACATGACAAATCTGGGAAGTCTGGAACTTCTCATCGTGTGGATGGGGGGCAGTGTGAGCTCTGACCCGGGTAAAGACAGACACAAGCGCAGACAGCAGTTTGAGAAGATTTAATCCAATGTGGTCAGCAGAATGAGTACAGAAGCACGGAAACAAGACTACACAAAGACTAGGGTGAACTGATGGTATAAGTAGCAGTGTGGACAGGTGTTGTTCATGAAACTGATGATGATTTATCACAGGTAGCATCCAAGATGGCAGAGGCAGAAGAATCATGGATATTGTAGTGCGAGCCAGGGATCAGTAGACAGGAGAAGATGAGTGCACTGGTGGAGGAGGTGCAGGCATGACAGACAACAGTTGGGATGAAGACACTTCATGACAAACTTCTATCTTGTTTCTGCTTCTTTAAATATGCATGTTGGTGTTTTTATTGCATTGTTGCTACGGTGTCTAGTTAAACAAACAGCAGCCATATATTTCCCTTTATCATGATCTAGATCAGGGCTACTCAATTCGGTCCTACGAGGGCCGCAATCCAGCAGGTTTTCCATGTATCCCTGCACCAACACACCTGAGTCAAATTAATGAGTCATTGTGTAGAACCTGATTGGCTGTTAGAGCCACCTAATTTGACTCAGGTGTGTTGGTGCAGGGATACATGGAAAACCTGCTGGATTGGGGCCCTCGTAGGACCGAATTGAGTAGCCCTAATCTAGATTTTTCATAGCAGCCCAGTCTACGTCATCTTCACTAGAAGGATTGAAGGACATCCTGGTGGATGAAGCTTAATCAGTAGTGTAATGTGTGATTTTAGAGGTTCGTGGTGGTCAGCGGATGAAACACACAAAGTCAGAGTGCTAGAATAAGTGTGTCAGGTTTATTCCCCGCAGCTCATGACACTCATCATTACATCTCAATGGGTTCAGCCTTATAAGCATAGCATAGCTTGCCCTACCTTTGACACGGACTGGAGAGCCAACAATCCCGGTAGAGTGGCTTAGAAAACCCCGGCTGGGCGTTCGTATACGTAACCCGCAGCAGACTCTCCCGAGATGTGGGATTTCCCCGTCTTTATACTTATTTAGAAAAACACAACATCGCATGAGAGAGAGGATGGCCGGTCCTTTCCCACAGGCGAGGATGAGTCCTGAGATCCTGCCTTGTAAACATATTTACAAGACACCCTTTTCTCACCCTTCCAAAGATAGGCAGTTACACAGGCACCAAAACAAGCAGAATAATATAACAAAAACAGTATACAGGTGGTCACTTGGGACAAAACAAGCAGTTATATAACACCAATAGTATACAGATGGTCATTTTAGGACACAAATTAGATATTCCCATATCAAGTAGCTAAGTTCAAATGTGTAATTGTTGGTTTTTTGTTCAGCAACTTCAATCTGAATGAGAAAAACAAAAAGCAGCTATATTTTTTATCACCTTAAGATATTTAATTAAGTCCAACATATCATAAACTAACCCTAACACGGTTAACCAAATGATCTCTCGGCACGATTTGACTCATTTCTTTTTGATCCCAGCGTCACAAGACACTTTTCTCTTTTCATGACATCCTTGTTCTTCCTTTTTATGACTTTGTGAGGAACTCTAAAGGAACTTCAGTCAGTTTCATGATTTGAGTCATTGGAGCAAAAACAACACAAACATGAGGAATTTTCCAGAGATCACCACACACACTCTGATCTACAATCACCTGGTTGATCACCACTTCCTATAACACGTAAGGAGGACGTGCTGTGCAAACAAGCAATGTGTTATGTTTTCATGCTTTCATTTTACCTGTCCCAAACGTACAGCACTTTGTTTCAACTGTGGCTGGTGTTAAATCGATTTATAAATAAACTGATTATGATGATGATGAATTTAAATATTAAGTTAAAAAAATAATAGTAAGGCTTAAATACTAAAGATGAAAGGTTGAGAATAAACTATTAATATAGGGTTGAATTATCAAAGAAATCCAACCAGCATTTATGTTTTATTGACAATATGTTTAAAAATCACAATGTCCAACCAAAGTGTTTAAACTGTACTTTCATAACAGTTAAATTCTCACTTCAGAAAGATAAGGCTGATAAATGTGATCACTTTGAAAACATGAAGAACATGTATCTGTTTACAGGAAAGCTGACAAAGCTGATAAAGATTAAATGTTCCTGATGATTACACCTGCATGCATTTCAGTTTCTGAGTGTGTGGCGGTTAGGTAGACGTTTAGTGCCTGAGACACAGACAGACGTCCCAACGCTCCATCGAATGTAGTCTTTACAATAAGCTGAAACCAGATGGCATCACCATCAGTGGTTGCATTGATTGTGTTATTCTTGAACCAGCATAATCTACAACCGAGTGAGCAGCTGACTGATCTGTTTTAAAATAGCACACTCATTACAATAAGACCAAGATGATGCAGGATCATGAATCAAACATTGTACATGGAGTGAAGTACAGACGAGTTGCCACAATAGTTTCTAGATAGAATAGTCCTGTTTGTATGTGTTCAGTCAAGTGCAACCCCAGTGAAAATTGAGGTGTACACCCAGAGGTCGCACTCCCATCAGTTCTGAGTCGAGTTGAAATCAATAAAGCTGATGGTGATCAAGTACTTCCATGTTTCATTTGAAAGCCAAATGTCAGTGGCTTTATTTGAGCGCTGTAAAAAGGCCTTAGATGCTAATATGAGCAACAATGGGCCATTCTCTCCTACAGTGCTTTTATTAAATATAGATTTGATTTGTAGTGACTGGCATTCAGACAGAGAAGCTAAGGCCTTGTGTTTTATCAGTAATAACTGTTTCAATGATAGTGCCAGCTTTTGAACTGAAGTGGTTCACATCATTTATTTACATGAACTTTTCCACCAGTCATTAGAAAATCTATAAAAGGGTTTTAAAGTGACACAACCCAAGTAAAACCAGTTTCAGGGGTAAGCACTTGTCATGGAGTGTCAATTGAACAGCCTTCATTATGCATTTAAAACAGAAAACAAAAACACTACATGTGACATGCTTTGCTACTGTTGGCTTTTATTATGCATGAAGTCCCTAGAAGTCCCATTAGCATGCATCACAATTAACCCCCTCTGTCTGTTCAAGCTAACCACTTCCTGTCCTCTTGTGTTTATCACCTTCTGTCTGCTCCATCTGTCAGTTACTTTTCAACGGCCTCTTCTTCCCATCAAATTGTCTTCAATGAGATCAGTAAGTGGTTTTTATGAATACACACTCAAATTTATTAAGATGCAGTTACACACAGTGTCTGTCCTGAAGAGCTGATGCAGTGTTTCAGAGACCACCATGGAGTGCTCATCTATACAGAAACGAGTGGAGGGGGAAATGGAAGTGAAGGGGTGAGAGGAGAGAAAACAGAGAGTGAAAGAAACAGCAAATACGGGAAAGTAAAGAAAATGAGAGAAAGTAGAATAAATGGACATTAAGAAGAGCGTGCATCTGAAAATATGAAGAGGAGGATAACAGGAGGGATGGAGGCAGCTGCTTAGAGATGACTAGCATGACTATTAACTGCTGTCTGACTCCAGTGCTCATTAAAGTCCACTGCAAAGAAACTATCCTCCTCCTGTCTCATGCTGCTGCTGCATCTGTCTGCATGTGTGTCATACATCATTCTTCTTTTGTGTGTTTTGTTGGTGTAACTCAGTCTGCTGTTTAGAAGTGTTTTTAAATGTGTGTGTGGGAAGGTGACACCAGTTGGATCAGTCTTCAGATAAGCCAGCATTACTCCAGAACGTAACCCTTTTTGCATATTCCCAATACCAAGCCTTGGGGTACTCTGGCAAACAGATTGTCCTGCAATGAAACAGTGTTATATGATTAAACACAAAAAGTGTGTGTCATGAATCAGATCCTCATCTCAGAGAGCACAGACTGTGGAATGCCATGATTTGAATGAATGAAACTTTGTCATTGCAACAGGTGCAACAATTTAGTTCCCAGTACAAACCCGTCCAAGAGTAAACAACAACGTCATATAAACCTAAACAGGATCAAGCAGACTGAGGCTGCAGCCAAATTTACTATTTGAAAAGATGCAGAGAGATCTCCCAGAGTATGCATGTGTTCTCTATTGGTACTCCAGCTTTTTCTCACTGCCAAAAGACATGTATGTTAGGTTAACTGGTCACTCTAAATTCTCCCTAGGAGTGAGTGCAAGTGGTTGCTTGTCTCCTTGTGTTGGCCCCGTGATAGACTGATGACCTGTCCAGGATGAACCCTGCCTCTCACCTAGTAGCTGGTAGTATAGGCTCCAACTCTCCCCGTCAGTCTGAATTGAAAAAAGTTGTACAGAAAAGGGAAAATGGTAAATGGTCTGTACTTCTATAATGCTTTTCTAGTCATGTTGACCACTCAACTTCACCCATTCACACACATTCATACAGCACTTGGTATCTACTAAGTGCTTTGCTCTAACACACACACATTCATACCCTGATAGACACTTCAGGAAGCAATGTGGGGTTCAGTGTCTTGCACACTTGACATACAGTCAGAGGAAACCTGGAATTAATCCACCGACTTTTAGGTTGGCAGACAACTGCTTTTCCTCCTGAGCTACAGCCGCAAATGGATTAAAAAAAAAAAAAGAGACCGCTGTGAAATCTTTGTGGTTTTATTCACCTAAAACTGTTACCGTGTAAACAAGAGGCCAGAATACAACAAAACTTTTGGGTTTTACTGTCTCAGCGTTGTGGTGTAAATGGAGCCTTAGCTTCATCCACCTAGATGTCTTAGCAAACTTCCTGATGAAGACAACATAAACTGGGCTCCAATGAAGATTCTAGGCCATGATAGAGTGAAACTGGTTGTGGTTTGTTTATTCAACGATGCCAAAATGTGTTCTTGCAGGAGCAAAATCAATGCAGAATTCCAACTGCTGTCATCTACAAACAAAAAGAAGCTCTAGATTGACATGACATGATACAATATTTTTTAATACAGAAAGAATAAACTTTTAATTATCGTGGACAGTGACAACTGGTACTTGTTAAAATGAGCATGTCCAGGTCAAAACTGTCTGATGCAACTGTATAAAGAGATTTTCCCAAAAGTATTTATACTTTAGAAAAATACAATCAACTGAGAATCTGTATGTCTGTGTGTAGGTGTGTGCGTGTTCCATCATGTAGGCAGAACAGAAGTTGAGATTAAATAAAGTTACATACCTTTTGGAATTTGGAAGTTTAGAAGTTGTGTGTGAATGTGTGTGTGTGGTCATGTGTGGTCATTGTATATGTGTGTGTACATTCATTGTGCAGTGTTGAAGTTTAAACTTAAGTAAGTTTATCATTCCCAATGGGAAACTTTGTTTACAGACAGGTCCTCAACACATTACAACTTTAAACAATGAAATCCACTCATACACCAAAAAGCCGCTAAAATCAAACGGTCCCACACCAGCGATTCTGCTCAGCACTGCCCCGCGATTTCCAGTGGTACAGCTCAGCCTTCTGCATCAAGCGATCGACAGCTAGGCTCCCTGAAAACAGAATAAATTATGTGCGTAACCGACACAGAAGATGGATTAAACTGTCCGTCTGCATGTCTGTCTTCTGCTTGGGGCATATATGGGCCCTTAGAGGTCATTTTGTGTGTTTTCGTATGTGTGTAAAAGTTCATTGTGATGAAAATGCACAATAGTGTGAAATATTCCACCATTAAATCTGGCCAGTTCAAATTTACCACAGATAATTGGAGAACCAAAGAAAACATACATTAATTCATTATCAATAAAAAGCATAGTATTAAGCCATCCAGATAATTTTCAGACAATTATATGGAAGAAAACCAAACTTATGACATTTTAACGTTTGAAAATGGGTCAAATTGCAGAATACAACTTTGGTGGATTTTCTCAGTGAGGTGCCCTTAATGGCACATAATTCAGCATCCATCTTCCATTCTACTCTGAACTCTCTCCACACAGTGAAAGTCAGGGTGATTTAGAGAATTTTTTTCCATCTTTCTTTTCTTCTCTTCCTCCAATAACTTCCTCATGTGGTTCTTAGGCATCTAACATGGTACCTAAAGCAGTGGCATAGTGGTCCCTCAAGAATTGGGTATACTCTTAATTTTTCCCCCTTGTTTTAGTAACATAGAAAAACACCTTTTAGGAAAAAGTGACATGCAAGATTACTCTAATTACAAAAGTATTTGCTTCTTGTCACATGATTTCTTTTGCTCAAGTAGGAGGGATTATGAAATTACAAGACCAATACTGGCCTAGAGACTATAGAGACAATAATGCACAGAGAGTAAACTATTCCTTATTTTCTATTAAATAATGCATTACTGGAAAGACAACCATTCTCTCACCTGATCAGGAGCAGTTTATATTACAAATATAACTACTGTATCCACAACTGTTTGAGCATGAAAGGTATTTTTGAGTTTGAATTGCTCGGCTCATTATGTATAACAAAGGTGAAATTTTCAAATAAACTTGTAAACGGTTAGCAGAGTTTTCTTCGGCTAAAGTTAACCAATTAAATCAGTGAAACAGTGAGTACTAGCGAAGGGCATAGGTTTGATTTTGACATTGGTACGGACATAAAATTAGTCTGCAGAGCCCATGGATGACAAGTGTTTTACTGCAGTTATGATTCACTCACTCATGAGTTCATAATACACAACATTCTCCTCAGTGATCGACATTAAGATCTGGTATTTGTACTAAACTGAATACAATTATATTTTACTTAGGGATTTTATAGGATGAAAAGATCTGTTGGCATATTAGCTTCACTTCAATATTGTCCACACCACGGTGAAAACTACTTTCATAAATAGAAATGTTCTTTAATACCTCACTACACGGAATTCACTACTTAAATTTATCAACTTAATGAAATCTTGAAGGGAAATGTTGCCATTAACAGATAATCATTTTAATATATAATATATATTTAATCATGATAAACCAATGTTACACAGTACATCATCATCCTTATAGCTGTAATGATTTTGAAAAAAAAAAAATCTCTGTGATCACTTTGATTGATTAAAACTGCATAGTTTGTGATGTTAGAGGAAATGTTCACCATTATTTAATTTTTTTCTTATTTTAATTGCAACCACTGTAAAAATTATTATGGTTCCTTTTTTCTTTTATTCTTTCCTTTTTTTTGCAGGGATCTGTATCAGTATTATTATTATTATTAGTCTGTAGAATATTATGTGAAGGTTAGATAAACGCTTCAGTATGTGGTATTATGACTTTGATTAGATATAAATCAAATATGTAGATCAAGTCACATCTCCGAGAAGTGAAGCTCATCTTCCTCTTCACCTTCATTATCTCCTCCTCTCTCTGAACTATCTGCAGCTTTGATTCTGTCAGCTGACAAAATAATGCATTGATTTATGAATAGGAAACACATTTTTTGGCTTAGTGGCTGCTTTAATCACCATTAGTCATGACACAATGGAAGTTGGAAAATAATTTATTTGTAACTTAAAGTTTAACACTGGCTTACAGTAAAATACCTCCTGGTGTCTTCCTTTCTTTTCTTCGCTCCTGAAGTTCAGACTGAGGGAAACCACTGTTAGCACCAGCGAGTAACAGAGTGATTGATAGCAGTGACAGCCAATCACATAGCAAGAAACACAAGCTTGGAGCCAATCGAAACAGTGTAAATTGTTTATAAGGTGGGGTTTAAAGCTGAGCTGCTGCTGAGAGAAAGCGTAACTTTCAGCTGTCTTGTGCCACAAAAAACGGTAGGGACAAATCAAGGAGTTGCTGGATATTGGTAGGGACATGTCCCTATCTTCCCTACCCAATTCTACTCCCATGGTACTAGCCGGTTGGAGGCAGAGTAGGGTGGGTCATGGCCCAACTATCTCTCATGGAAAAGTGCCAATTAGGTTCACAGTTACAACTGAACCCCCTACAGTTTGACTATCACGCAGGTGTTGGTGTGGAGGATGCTATTCTCTACCTCCTACACCGTGTCCAAGTACATCTGGATAAGGGGAGGGGCTCATTGAGGATCCTCTTCTTGGATTTTTCAAGTGCCTTCAATACAATCCAGCCTCTGATGCTTCTGGACAAACTGAGGGAGATGCAGGTGGACCCCTGCTTGGTGTCCTGGATTGGTAACTACCTCACAGAGAGACCGCAGTACATCAGGCTAAAGGACACCACATCCGACACTGTTATTAGCAGCACAGGAGCACCCCAGGGGACGGTGCTGGCCCCCCTCCTCTTCACACTCTACACCTCAGACTTCTGCTACAACTCAGAGCTGTGTCACATCCAGAAGTTTGTAGATGACACAGCCATCACGGGGTGTATCAGGGATGATGGAGAGGATGAGTACAAGAATCTGGTCAGTGACTTTGTCACCTGGAGTCAGATGAACCATCTCCAGCTTAACACCTCAAAGACTAAGAAGCTAGTTATTGACTTCAGGAAGTCCAGCCCACAACCATGTCCAGTGACCATCAGGGATGACAAGGTGGAGATTGTAGACAACTACAGGTACCTCAGGTTGTGGCTGGATAACAAGCTGGACTGGACATGCTGTACAGATCACCTGTACAAGAAGGGCCAAAGCCGTCTGTACTTCCTGCGAAGACTGAGATCTTTTAACATCTGCAGGAAACTCCTGTGGATGTTCTATCAGTCTGTGGTTGCTAGTGCGCTTTTTTATGCTGTTGTCTGCTGGGGGGGTAACATGACAAAAAGGTGTGCTAACAGGCTGGAAAAACTCATCAGGCGGGTGGGCTCTGTGGTTGGCATGAAGCTGGACTCCCTGGTGACAGTGGCAGAGGGGAGAACACTAAAAAAAACTACTGGCTATTGTGAATGATGCCAGTCACCCTCTGCACACTGTCATCAGTGCATAGAGAAGCCTGACCAGTAACAGGCTGCTCCTCCCCAAGAGTAGGACCAGAGACTCCTTTGTCCCCCGAGCCATCAAACTGTACAACTCTGCATTAGGCAGGAGGGGGAGAAGGAGGGTGGAGAGGGAGGTGTGCAGTCCGCCTGACACAACACATGTACAATAATTCATTTGTGCAATAACTCATACAAAACAGTTGCAATAACTTACGTGCAATAAGTGAACTGGGAATCTGTACCACCTCTACTGTGTGCAATGCTTGTTTATATTGTTTTATTTAACTTATCTTATTGTTATTTGTTGCATTCTATTTTATACTTCTTATACCTTATTGCCTCTATTTTACTTTATACCTGTATATATTATATCTTAGTGCTTATCCAGCTTTACCGTTGGTGTTGTATTGCTGCTAGTACCCAAATTTCCCTGAGGATTCTCCAAAGGGATTAATAAAGTATTTTCTATTCTATTCTATTCTATTCTATTCTATTCTATTCTATTCTATTCTGAATGGTTCACATCACTGGCATGTAGAAGTGGGTATACGCAATACCGACTGAAAAATAAGTGGGTATACGATGTATACCCGCGTTTACCTTGGACTACACCATTGACCTAAAGCCAACCTCAACTATAAAATGATGCAGCGTCCTGGAAGAAAAAGCTGTGAATTGTGGTTTTTCAGCCTCAGGACACTGCAGGGCAACAACAGGTACAAGAATGTATATAATAAATGTCCATTTTCTTTCAAAACAAGTCAGAAACACATGCTTTTTAGGTTAGAAAGTTACATAGTGCTACTTTAATGCATCAGGTGGGTTTTTAGTTCTTGGACTCTAAATTAGAATATGTGTTTTATATTTCTGTCTTTAAATGATGCTCAGTTCTCACCTGAAGAAGATAATCAACTTTTACATCTAAACTAATACTCAGACAACTTCTCACATCTTCCTGAACATCAGTTATCTTAGTTTTTTTTTTCTTCCACTTTATCTGGAAGAATGTTGTAAAAATGAGGGTTTTGCAGCATTGCAGCAGTTTGGAAATGTTGAAAAGGGCCATTTACGGTCAAAATGTCACACCTGCTCCTGATGAACATGACATGTGAAGAGGTGTTTAATGAGAACTTTATTGTACCAATATTCTGTAAATATAACTTCATTTGACAGATGTCAGTGGTGTATTTCAGTGTTGTGCAACGGTTGTGGCGAATTTGAACGAGTCTGTTGTAGCTTCTGTGTTGCTTCTGTTACTGTAGATCTAATAATAGCAGCTGGAGAGGCTGGCTTCTGACTGGCAGAAAGACAGCTGCAGAGGTCGGGTTACAGAGGAACAGGACCAAAGCAGATGTAAAAATAAACAGCAGTGAAAGGGTGGGGAGGGGGTGTTGGAGTGGACACTGATAAGAGACCTGAGGTGAAGACAAATTGAGCAGAACATGTAAAATAAAAAAAAGCCTTGAAGAAACATGTGTGACTCAGACCGTGAGATGGGAAATACGTTCATCCACAAAAGTTTATCAGTGAAACAAGGGTGCATGTGTCTGTGCATGTATCCACGTACCAGCATTTTCTTGCTCTTTAGCCTTCAACCTTCTTCACTGTTCAGTATGAACCTTTAAAAAGAAGAGACATTTGAATAAAATTATGTTCCTTTAGTTCAGTGTTTCTCAGTCCAAGTTCTCGGGACCCACTGTTCTGCATGTCTTAGACGTGTTCCTAATCCAACACACCTGATTCAAATTAATGAACTTCCTCGTAAAGTTTTCTGCAGGCTGTTAATGAGCTATTCATTTAAATCAGGTGTGTTAGTGTTACTTCTAAATGGTCCTGAAGACCTGGATTGAGAACCACTGTTTTAGTTTATCTGAAGTTTTTATCTCCTTAGATCAGACATCATGTTTCTGGACAGTCGTTGAGGTTTGCAGTTTGCTTTGCAGTCATTTTAACCATTCTTCTCCTCACAAATAAAGCTCTGTGACCAAGCTTCAATGCATCGCAAAGATCTCAGAGTTCCAGATTTTCTTGTTTGGCTTCTTTGGTGTATGCTGCGGGGTTTGTCCAGCAGATTGAAAGATGGACGTGTAACATTACGTCCAGCTCCACTTTTGTTCAAGTCCTTTTACAATTGCTTAATTCTTTCTTTACTTTCGGAAGCTGATTGGTTAGTTAGTCTGGCATTTAGGTTTTTTAAACTATATTTGAAACATAGGTAACTCAGTAGTCTGGCATTTGGGTGACCCCGGCCTTCGCCCACTTAGGACATCAGAGCCGTTATCTTTTGGTGCCCATTGAGAAACGACTTTTCATGATCAGAACCAAAGTGTTTTGGTTTGAATGTCTCGGCTGGTTGTGAGTGTGAAGGACCTCTCTGTTACTCCCAGTCTGGATCTAGGAAGCAGACCCCCTCTACCTTTAAGATCAGGCTTCAAACTTTCCCTTTTGATAAATCTTGTATTTAGATCTGGCTTGGTGACCCTCATCCATCTATTTAAGTCTCCTGCTGACATCCCATGACCCTCTCTGTTCTCTGTGTGCTCCATGTATGGACATCAGTGTCATTTATTTGTGTTTTTCTTTGACCTTCTCAGCAGCTATCCCTGGCTTAGCAATATCCTGCTTGTTGACCCCTCTTTCCTGTCCTCTCCACCCCAACTAGTCCAGGCAGATGTTCGTCCTTCCTGGTTCTGGTTCTGCTGAAGGTTTGTCTTTCTGTTAAAAGGGAGGTTTTTCTCTCCACTGTCTCCTTGTGCAGCTCAGGATGGAGGATTGAATCAAAGAAGTTGGTTTCCTTAACTAGGTAATTATTTTCATAAAATGGTTTACATGAACACAGTTATTCTAAATTAAACTAATTGAATGATATGATGGATTTGTTTTAACTGGATCATAATTGTATTATAATGAATTGGATTGAATTGGACTGTGTCTATAAGAGTTCCTTGAGATAACTTTGTTGTGAATTGGTGCTGTATAAATAAAACTAAATTCAATTGTACTGTCAGATAAATGTATTATGTGGCTACAGAACAGATTGTGGATAATTGTTTGTAAACCAGTGGCATGTAAGTTCATTGATACCTTAAGTGTCTATGAACAACTGTCTCTTGTCTTTTTGGTTGTGTGCACATTATCCACCTGGTTGATTCCTGTTAATGTCCTTTTTGGCGCATCACTCTGCTCTCTCACATTGTTTCTGTTGGTGAGATACTGGTTGGGTATTTAAGCATTCAGTGACTTGAGCAAAGTCACTGAATGCTCGAGCAGGGGGACAGCAGGAACAGCAGACAGCAAATGGCTAACTTGTCAGTTCTTACTTTTCATTTTCATTTCTCTCATTTTTGCCTCCTTAGCTGACCATTATTTAGACCCCACATGCTCGTCTTCAGTCAGTCATTATCCTTTTTTTTTTCCAGGGACGTCTCAGTCTGACCTTAAATATTAATCAGATGCCTCATCAGGATGTCTTTTTGATTGATCAGTATCGGGAGTCCACCTCTGATCTCTGCTGGTTTATGTCAGTCATGGATTTGTATCAGTGTGCTAATTAGTGCATTGATTCAGATGTGAATTAAAGATCTGTTTCTCAAACAGCTGTATTTACATGTCAATGATCAAATGCAGTAAAAGTTGCTTTGTTATATGAAATAAAACAACTGAAACTCCCCATTTTTATTCAGTCGGACTAATCCTGAGGATGATGGAAACAGATGAAGTGGAATTTGCTGCATTCAGTGTCATTATGGAACAATTACCATTTGTATAAAAGCTGCAGATTTATCTATTTTAAATGGCAGTTTGTTTGGTTTAAAATTACTATTTCCTTCGGGAGACCAGAGAGAACATTGCAGTAGTCAGTCCTGGAAGTAGTAAAATCATGGTATTATTTATTTATCCTTCCCCTTAATGGTTGTTTCCTGCTTGTACACTTCTGTACGTAAAGCCCCCCCCCCCCAACACTTGTTGTCTACTCTTTATTTGTTTCTCTGGCATTTTCACATCCACTTTTGGTTTCTGCATTCAGTCATTTTCCTCAGCAGTAGCAGCATTTTGTGCATCTTCATTTGATTTTCAGCCTTGTTTAATTATAAAAATTTATCAGTGTTTGGAGCATATCATAAATACCTAGCACCTAAGCTAGCATCGAGTGCTGTAGTTGCCAAATTGGTGACAGTTTTCATCCTTTAGCAATAAAAATGGTTTATGCATAAGTCTTAATGTTACAGAAAAATGTTGCATCTCAGCCGCATCATCCATTCATCCATTTTCTATACCGTTAATTCCAATTCAGGGTTGCAGGGTTGCTGGAGCCTGTCCCAGCAAATGGCAGGTCTGAGGAAGGGTACAGCCTGGACTGGTCACCAGTCCATAGTGGAGCTAACACAGAGAGACAAACTCATGCTCATAGTCCCACATAGGGAGAATTCAATGTGACCAATCAGTGTTGGTCACTTTAAATTCTAGTATAATTATTATTACACTATTTAGTACACTAGTATGTAACAGACAGAGGCCCCCATCTCTAAAACCAGCCGATGCACACCTTGAGCAAAGCACCTCGATCAGACATAGCAAGACAACACGTTTAAAAAATGTGTAAAAAATGGGTGCACACAATCAAAACCTTTCCAAGAGCGACCAGGCTGGAGAGACTGGACCAATGCAACCTGATCCTGAGAAATCTCCCTGCTAAGTTAAAATGGAATTCACAGAATAACAGCATAGAAGTGCACACAGTCTGATCTCAGTTATCGTTTATACAATACTACAGCTGTCTTGCCACCTCTGCCTTGGTCACTCTCACTAAGGCCGACCTGACTCATGTGCACACAAAACACTGGTCTACACATGAGTCAGGTCGTGTGTAGACCTGACTCATGTGTAGACCAGTGTTTTGTGTGCTGATCAGCATTTCTCCACAGCTGTGGACTTTGCATCCAGGGCTCACCGGCAGACCCAGGAAGTGGAAAAACAGAGAGAGAACACAATAAGCTCAGAACAGTTACTTAGAAATTTAATTTATAATTTATAATTTAATATCGTAACAGGTACAGGTCTTGTGTGAAGGGTTATATTTGTGTAGAAGGCAAGCAAAGTCAACATGATAGCCAAAAACTGATGGGTGCACTGGTGCTGGAGCTTTTACAGTGCACATCCTTTCATTACATCATCAATCAACATTCTCACAAAGCCTGATCATTTTTAAACTTCTTTCTCAGCAGGTGTCCCTGGCTTAGAGTCACAGTGCTTGTTAACCCCTCTTTCCTGTCCTCTCCACCCTCCCACCTCTCCACTGTCTCCTCATGCGACCCAGAATGAAGGGTTGAATCAAAGAGAATATTTGATGCAATCCGTTGGTAGTTATTTTTATGAATTGGTTTATATGAACAGTTATAAATTGAACTAATATGGACCATATAGTGGATTTAATTTTTAAAAATGCCATGAGATGTCTTTTTGAATTGGCACCACATCCTGGTCTGGCAACATTCACTAGGCTGTAAAATTTCTGTGATTGTAACTGCCAACCTATTTTTGGCCAATGTAGTTGGATGAATTATTGTTTTAATTATATTTATTGTCGGCATTTTCGTGGACGGAAGCTTTGCAGCACGGATGTATGTTTAAATTCAGAAGAGAACCGTCCATAAAAATGAGAAAACTGCCTCTCTGTTCCCCTTCAGGGTTGCTTCTTGTCCTAATTGTACCATTTAAAAAGATCTGACTCATCACAGAAGTGTCAGTCTCCATCTTCACACACACTGACAAGAAGATTAGTCACTGAACTCAGTTATGACAGTAATTGGAGACTTTAATCCAGACTACTGTGTTTACACACAGTTTAACTCTGTTTTGGATCCCTGGACAACCAGACTCTTCTCATTAAATTCCTATCAGGCCGTAGGGAGCATTGTTGTCTTTTCATCAAAAACAGCAAGTCTCAACTTATTATTTTCTTTCAGAGAACAAAGCAGTTTTATTACTGGTCTGAGCTCCTCTCTCCGTCTCATCCCACTGCAACAGACTTTAATCTCCTCAGAAATCAGCAGCAGCAGTGGCAACTGAAGCCAGAACTGCTCCCACAGCCTGCAGCCTCGGTAAAATCGCAGCTTTAATAGATAGTGAGTGTTGACAGCTGGAGGGATTTAGTGGTTGGTCAGAATGGTTACAGTCTGGGGAGAGATCCGTCTCTGTGATGAAACTAAATGGGTTTCATTATAATAAAACATGAGCAGTGGTGCTGACGACAAAATAAATGAGACCATACGTATGGATTCTGGTCTGATGGTTTCTGACCTTTACATGAATTTAAGTGAGAATTAGGAGACCAATTCAGCACCAACTGAATAGCCTCTGATAAGAAAATGAACTTTTCTTATCAGTGAAGCTGTGGGCAGAGAAACCTGTTTACTGTTGGTGTGAGCAGATTGTAATGGTAGTACTGTAAGCAGGATTTGTTCATATCTCAGAGTTTGCTGCCTCTAAGATGAAAAATATATTAAATTAAGTAAACCTTAAAACAAAACATGTCAGATATCTTTTGACTGAAGTATGCTGCACTGATTTATTATTGGAGGCTTGTTGTAGGAGCCTCAACCAGAGCTGATTTGTGAAGGTCAGAGATTGGGATTGAGTTCTTGTGAGGAGATAGCTGAGCCATTTTTTAAGTAATAATTTTTGCCATCTTTAAATTGCCTATACAACATTATACATATATAATGTTCTATTGTGGTGTGTGTTTATTTTATAAGTTCAAAAGCACTTTCACTGCCTAATTCATTAGCACTTCTACCTTCTAGAGCCAAAGACATACATGGATATACATTATACTTATAAGATACTATATGACATTAAACACACCTGTACACTGGTAAATTATATAACATACTCTCAAGACATTGTTAGCTTGTGTTTGTACATCATTATACGTAATGTTTTTTGTAATTAAATGTAAGTCACAAGCAAGGGGAGACCACAACATGAGAAATGTTTAGGCAAAGAAAGCTTATTCTTCAGAATGATTAATGAGGTATTCTATTCTACTATTCTACAGTCATTTAGCAGATGCTTTTTTTATGCAACTTACATTTGACAGTAAGAACAACACAAGCAAGAATTCACACAAGATGGGACATCGTAATTAAGTGGTAGTCAGACTGCTGTGAGTCCAGTTGGACCCAGGTACTGTCATGTAGTGCTAGAGGCAGTGCATATATATATATATATATATATATATATATATATTGTCTCTTTTTTAATATGTATGCAGCTTATTATTCAGTACTGAGTTGAGCCAAAGAGTTGGACAAATCTTTCTAACTCATTCTGATGAGTAGAAGAGTTAAGCTAAGTATGGTAATGCACCTTAAACAACTGAGTCTTCAGTTTGCTCTTAAAAGCGGATAAGGATCGTTCCACCACCGGGGAACAACAGAGGAAAAGAGTCTAGCTACTGATTTTGCGCCACGTTGTGGTGGGAGCATTAGGCGTCTTTCGCTTAAAATAACATTATTTTTTCTCCCCAAAAATACATGTTGAAAGCACAACAGGAGCCCGATATCAGAAAGATCTGTTACATGATGCATTTAACAGAAGCTGTGGTGTGGGCAACCATACTGAAGCGGTCCCTATCAAGTTGTAGATTTAAGCTGTGCTTCACACTTTTGGCCACCAGATGCCACTAAAGAGGAGTGGGTTGAAAAGCTTTGAGGAATGAACCTTTTCTTCAACACATGCCTCAATGCTTCACAAATGCTTCATTTGGCCATCACTAGTTTTTATGTCATAGTACTAACCAATAAATAAATAAATAAGATTGTGAGAATGAAGAATTTGTACAAGTCTCACCTGGAAGCCAATATATCCAATATACAGCTTTAGAGGTGCAGCCAATGACAATGATTAACATGTTGAAACTGAGGTATCTGAAGCCTTCTGCACCAACAAAGCAGCAGATGGTTAACAACACCTTCAGAGTGAATCTTTTTGTCCTCAATGCCCCACATGTGACACAGCCATCATAATGGCCATTCCCCCTCCCCTCTATCACTCCACCACTCTCTCCCGATCACCATTTTACCATCTAGGAAAGCCTAATGTCTTTCTCTGTCTCTTTTTTTACTCGTTTACAGCCTTAATTACCGTTGCTGTGTGCCGGAGCTCGTTCCCTGCAGAGTACTGAGAAGTTGGGTCATTATGTTGGAGGAGATGGGGTGACAGAGAGAGAGAGATAATGTAGAGCAACAAAAAGAGGAAAAATGGAAAAAAAGAGGAAATACAGGATGCATAAGACACACACAGGTGGCGAGGGAAGGAGAATGTAATTAATAATCACAGTGGGAAGTGTTTCACAGCTAAATGTGTGCATTTCCTCCCCTGACTCTGCACAAGAAGGCGTGTATTTGTCACTCTTATGTGGTTTAATGCAAATGTGTTTGCAGTAGCTCACATTCATGCACATATTCATATTTACTTATGCTAATTATGTACATATGCAGAAATCATAAATGGTCCACTCAGTTGATTTTCAGCCTGCTGAGTCTAGGTGTTACTGCTGGACCAACTACTTATAGATTATTAAGACAAGGCAAGGGGGGGATGAAACAATTTTACATTTGGTAAACTTGGCCATTTCCTTGGTGTAATCCAAGTGGCACCCTCTGGTGGTGAAATGTGAAGCCTATGCGGAAGTGTAAAAAATTACAGTTTACCCCTCATCCACTAGCGGCTGGCTCCAAAACAGAGCAAATCCCTATAGACTCCCATGTTAAAAAGACCAACTTCACAGCAGAAATAAACATGTTTAAAGCCTGGTAAAAAAAAAAAAAAAATCCATTTTAGGATTAAGAGGTTAAGTTTACCTTCATGACAACTGTGAGGCGGGGTGAATTTCTTTCTAACTCATCCATTTGGATGTTATTTAATTTTGAAATTCACATCATCTTGTAAGTGCAAGCAGCTTATTCAGTGCTGAGTTGAGCCAAAAGAGCCAAAGAGCTGGACAAATCTTTCTAACTCATTCTGTTGCGTAGAAGAGTTAAGCTAAGTGCGGACATAACAAATCTATCAAGTATGAAGTAACTGACCAAACAGAAAACTGACAGCGTTTGTAAAACTTTGAAACTATTTCTTCACCAATATTTGGAACTTATTATAACAAGATCTGTGTGATTAAAAACAGTTTCTGTCAGATCAATCAGAATTTCCCTTAATGCATTGATGGCTAACTGAATAACTTTAAGATGTCCAGGTAAGAGACCTTCATAACTTACTGTGGACAAATGTCTAAGGCTATGTCCACATGGCATCAAAGCCAGTTCAAGTGTGAAAATATTGGTGAAAACTAGAAGAAAAAGGCTTCAACATCCACACGAAACCGCTGTAGTAAATACTACAAGGCTGTGGGGGGTGCTGCGATGATTAAAGAGTAACACTCCAGAGCTAGAACAAGACATAGCGCATGTGCAGATAATGACATATCTGCTCAAACCCTATCCATCTGGTTTCAGACATGATCAGTTTCACGGAGGCTAATCCCTGGTTTCGTGGGGATGAAAGGGTGGATTCCTAAAATACTTTTGAGTTTTTACTGCAATTCGACGTTGTGGGGATGGCCCTTAACATTGTCCAGGTGCTGTCCTTTTCAGCAGGTGGTAGCAGATTTTCATCTACATCATCTTTTCAGTGGTTCTGTGTGGACAAATTTCTGGAAAAAGCAAATCCATCTTCACAGAAACTTTTTAAAAATTAAATGGATTCTACCTCAGAAAGCCTGAATCTTCAGTAATGATGTCATATTGTTGGTTTGAACCATAATAAACACCACTGAGTGTTGTAAACCATGGCAGTTTGTGTCATGGTCAGCCCCAGTGTGTCGCTCCACTAGGTTTTTACTGTTATTGCTCAGTTAAAAAAACAGACTGTGTTCAGATAATCAGCTCTCCTGAACTGTTAAAGGTTCCTCTGTTTAAAAAATAGCTTTTTGGGCTGTGGAGATTTTTAAAAGTGGCTACTTCCCATTAACATATGATGGTCATTTGAAGTCAAAAAGTAAAAATGGGCGAGTGTGAACTTAGTGTCTTTTTCCCCCTCTCTCACACACACACTTCTAGGTGTGAAATGGAACACTTCCCTCTGAAGGCCTGTGTGTGTCACTTTAGCAGTCAGAGACATCCATGTGTGTGAGTCATTAGAGGGGAGTGATGATGCAGCGCATGCTCTAAATGCTTTTTCACAACATTTTAACCATTTTAACCTCAGCTGAACTGGACCTGACATGAATGACAAAGATGATGTAAAGAAACTGATATGCAGCACAGTCCAGAGGACGTTGTCATCTTTTTTGGTTACAGCAAAGAATAATATAGCTGGGCTCTGAGTTTGGTTAAACATCTCCCGACTTAATTTGGCTGCCTTTTTATTTATTTGCACATAAAGCACCTTGCAAGGACAGCGGTTTTCTTAACATTTTAATAACTACTTAAAAAAATAATCAGAGCAGTCAGAGACCCCACATATGGATCTCTGTTTAGACCTAAACAAGTCATTTCATACTGGCCATCTTCCACCAGCTTTTAAAACTGCTATGATCAGACTACTTCTCAAAATAAATAAATAAATAAATAACTTAACCCTGAAGCCCCTGCAAACTTCAGGCTCATGCCCAACCTTCCATTTTTTTCCAAGGTCCTGGAAAGAGAAGTTGCGTATCATCAAGAATTACAATCTGTCGAAATTTCCAGTCTGGTCTCCGTTCCACCCACAGCTCAGAACAGCCCTAAACCTGCCAATGGTTGTCGATTCAGAATCATCTTTTCTGGTCTTCCTCCTTACAGTTGCCTTTCTATGATCTTTTGTCATTCTCCTCTGACCTCTGACATCAACAAGACATTTTGGTCTAGACAACTGCCGCTCACTGGATGTTTCCTCTTTTTCAGACCATTCTCTGTACGTTCTCTGTGAGTGAAAATCCTAGTAGATCACCAGTTTCTGAAAAACAGTCATGCCATATACAAAGTCACTTAAATCTTCACACATCCTCATTCTGATACTCAGTTAGAATTTCAGTAAGTTGGCTTGACCAACCCTTTCCCAACGTGGGGTCCGGCATCCCCCAAGCCGTCCCCCAAAGAGCACAGGGGGTCTCCGAGGCTTTGAATACTGTCCTCTGAGAGTCCTCTCAGAGTTAATACTGTTGTTAATTTAACTTTGGCTTTGTCGATCGACCGGACTCAGACAGAATACATTGCTTATGTTTAGAATCCCACTTTTGAAGTGTACAACCAAACATAGTTTCAGCACGGGGTGGGGCATGGGACCCATGGCTTTTTAGTATTTGCATGAAGGGGGTCCCCAGGGAAAAAATGCCAGGAACCACTGGTCTTCACATGTCTATATGACTAAATGCATTCAGTTGCTGCCATGTGATTGGCTGATTAGATATTTGTATTAACAAGCAGTTTTCTGATAAAAAGTGGTTGTTGATTCTAGTAAAAATATGTCATAGAATGAGACATCTCCTGAATGAATGAATGTGGAACGTGCAGGCTCAGTGTTTTGAAGTCCGTTGCTATATTTATGACATACTGTATAAAAGTTGCAGGAATGTGAAAAAAGATTGACCAGAAAAAAGGGGCAATAATGCAATGTCTTAGATGTCCTCAGATGAACAAAGGTTATGAACTGCGTGAGGTTCCTGTTCCTGTTCCTGGCGAGGAAAATGGAAATTACAAAACTAAAACAAATTGCAGCTTCTTGAGCATTCATCGCACACACGCCATCTCTCCATCATTCAGCCTCTCAGCTAATCTTCTCTGCGCATGGGGTCATAAAATCTGATTTGCTTTCACTCCTCCACTGAGATTTACTAATTCCCAATTTTGCTCTTCCTGTCCATGCTGGAATTCTGTTCCATTAATTGAGATTCTCTCTCTGTCTTTCTCCCTCTCTCTGCAACACACACACACACACACACACACACACACACACACACACACACACACACACACACACACACACACACACACACAGCTTTTTGCATTTTAAAGTGAAGATGGCCTCTGGTGGCAGACTGGACATGCCCTGTTGGTATCAGCCAAACATAAGTAGTGAGTGGTTTAGAATTACAATCAGGGAGTGGAGTGAGGGTGGGGGGTGGGGGTTCAAACAAAGTAAATTAGATCATAGAGGGATTAGCATTATGATGGAAACATCAACAGAGAATGAAAAATGAATAATTGAGCCAGAACTAAGAAAGAGAGAGAATAAAAGAAGTAAAGCAGCAGAGATTTCTGCTGATTAAAGGCTGATTGCGGAGCTTTTATTATTCTTCAATGTCAAGACAAAGGTCAGTGCCGGAAGAACGACTAAAACATATTAATTTATCAGAAAAAGGTAGTAAATGAGTGTTTGGTGGATTATTTATTTGTTGTAAGAATACTTATTGGCAATACATCTTGTACTGTTGGAAAGTCTATTTCTCTTTTACATGGAGTGACATTTGTTAGGAAAAAGTATTTGTGGGATGAGCTCAAGAGTTAGGTATACGGGTTGTACCCAACTCATACATAAAACTACAAATGTCAAACAGCTGATTCTGCTGCTGAATCTTGTTTTGCTTCTGTTACACGGATAATGACAGCCAGGTAGCTGCTTGGCAGCATCTGTGAGAATCGTCCTCGTACAGTTGGTGCTTACCCCAAGCATGCCGCGTTTGATCTAGACTGGGCTTCTGCCATAGGGCAACTTCAAGCTGTTCCACAAAACTGAATTGCAGCATTTTTTGTAGTGATTCCTGGTAGTACATAAAATTTTATCTATGCTCTGTGTTAAGTACACACACACATCCAGACTGTGGCTTCTGTCCATCTTTTGCATCCTTTACGTGCGTATTTCAGTCCGTTTTCAGAGAGCTTGTTGATGCGTAGAACAGTACCACCGGAAACCATGGGGCAGTGTTGATCAGTATCAGAATCATTTTATTTTGTCAAGGTTGTACATACAAATATAGCTAATATGGAACCAGGGAAAGAAACAGAAGAAAAAGAAGCTTTGACCACCACTGTTTCTTTCTGAGAATGTATTTTGTCATGATTAGCTCAACCGTCAGTTGTCTGAAACTGATGCTGGAACTCGGAAGTGAACTCTGAAATCTGCACTACCCTATAGGGGATGTACTGCCTAACAACCATACCAACTTAAAGAAGGTGTTCTCAAAGTACATAGACCAGTGGTGAGGAACTTTAGTCCTTGAAAAAGAAGTCCTGCAAGTTTTAGATGTTTCCCTGCTCCAACATGGCTGACTCTAATAATGGGAGGAAGCCGGCATACCCGAAGAGAACCCATGTATACATGGGGAGAACATGCAAACTCCACACAGAAACCTCCCCCCAGCCGAGTCTCAAACCAGCGACCAGCATGTAACAACTGGAACCCCAGTGACTGTTGCTGAAATTAAAAGGACACAATTCAGATTATTGAGCAGCTGGGGGAAGGTGTATACCTTTAGTTTGAGGCTGAAGCCAGTTATTGATCTGTCTAGTGATAGTCCGGCGCTGGTAACTGAACAGTCAGTTCATCCAATAAATCTCTGCTGAGAGGAAGAGAAAGAGGAAATAAACATGAAACAGACAGAAATGTAAGAATCTTAAAATGAAACGAAGACTCAGAAGGTTTACAGGAGGGGAAATGAAGGGTTGAACTGAATAAACCTACTTCAAATTCCCTCTGATATTTTTGGTTTGTTTCTTAACAAGGAGGCTTATTGTTACTCAGTCCAGCAAATGTACAAGTCTCCACCATTCGAAGTTCATCACACTGTTGGTTGTAAACATTTTGATAGAAAATGAGTTCAGGCCCTCAGTCTTTCTGACTGCATGTGGGGACAATCTTCTTCATCCTTTGTAAGCAATCACTGGATCTCATTTTCATTACACAGTTATGGTGAACAAAACAGTGATTTAAAAAGAAAATTCAACTTTGTTGCTTGAGTCTACTAACTAATTATGTAGGCTGACAAACCACACTGAAATAGGAACTTAAAAATCGATTTAAATTACATTGTTGAGGTTATATCAGTATTGTTGAATCAATATATAATTATTACTGGTAAATTAGACCTCTTGAATTGAACAAAGCAGTATAGAAAATGAATGGATGGATGGTTAATTAGAATATCATACATTTACTTTCAAGAAAAACTCTTCCTCAGAAAAAAGTTGATCTACACTAACCGTCCACTTTATCAGCTCCACCTGTTTCACTGCTTGTTAACACATATCTGATCAGCCAATCACATGACAGCAACTCAATGCATTTAGTCATGTAGACATGATCAAGACAACTTGCTGAAGTTTGAAATGAGCATCAGAATGAAGAGAAATATATATTCTATACTAAAGTCCTATACACTATACTCTTATGTACTATACTAAAATGCTCTCATACATAATACTGAAATCAAACACAGAGATTACTTTCAGGCAGCTGAGTAGCATAAGTCTCCATAAAAATCAGTCTCAGTGTTCTCCAACTTCTTCCTCTTCAGTTTGTTTTGAAAATGCGCTCCTGTTTTTTTCTACTACATGACTTCCGTTTCAACTAAAATGACTTCCTTTTCAAGTGAAATCCACTCTCACACACACTAGAATTCTTTTCATACATACTAGTGAAATGTGATTTCAGAAATTTCACTATAGTGTGTGAATGATTTCAGTATTATGTATGAGAGCATTTTAGAATAGTGTATGAGAGTATTTAAGCATAGTATATAAGAGGCAGTTTCAGTTTAGTAATGAGGTTTCACTATAATGTGTGAATGATTTAAATTTAACATATGTCTGTGAGAGGGTAATTCTGAATGATGTCTCAAACAGCCCCTCATACAACCATGTGTAGGGTTTACAGAGAATAGTGTGAAAAAGAACAAACATCCAGTGAGCAGCAGCTGTCTGGACTAAAATGTCTTGTTGATTTCAAAGGTCCGAGGAGAATGGGAAGAGGACGACCAGGAAAGATGCTAACTCGTCGATCATTAACAGGTTTAGAACTGTTTCTGTGCTGTGGGTGGAACGGAAACTATGTGTATATCAAAATCTCTGAGGGGTGTTTCCAGTATCCTGGTAACACCAAGAACTAAGGCAGATTTGAATGAAACAGGGGGTCGAACCTGGTACTAGCGAGATGGAATATGTTTTAAAGCAATAAACCAGACAGTAGTTGCTGTACCAAACTTTGACCTCTCAATGTTGTTGTAGAAAAACTCTTCAGTATCTGAGTCTTTGTCTGCTGTGTGAGCAGCTGCTCAACTTGAATCCAGTTTGCATCCGTATCTAAGCACTGCTGCCATTAATATTACTGCCATTTATCTATGTTTTTTTCCAGCTGTGTTAAGATTCAGAACCACTATCTCAGGGTCAGAGACTTGATCTATCCTCAGTCTTTATTATCTCCTTGTTGATATTGTGTTTGATGAAAGTGCAGATCAGATTAAAGCCTGGTGTTTGTGTCCGGGAAGCAGCAAAAGAAGGAGAGACTGACGTTTGTGTGCTGACTCATTACTTCGAGTGACGACAGTGATGGACAAAAGGAAAGATGAAAATAGAAATAGGGAGAAAGGCATGCTAAGATGACTGAGTTCTGCTCCAGCACAAAAACTGAAGTCTTTACCTGGATCATAGTAACAGCAGTCATTCTGTCATAAGGTACATAAATAAAGGAATGGTATTGTATATAATATAAAAAATAGGCTCCACTAAAAGATCCTGAGAGCTTGATTAAATGCAGCTGGACTCCTATTCAAAAGGCTTTTTCAGTTCTCTTTTTCAATAAACTGTTTTTTTTTTAAAAAACAAGAAAAAGAAGACCAGCTGCCTCCATTCAAGCAGGAATTACCGTGACCTGGAGAATTAAGAATCTAACAAACTCACCAACAGGTTGGAAACAGGTGAAGGGTTGGACTCCTTTTCCCGTCACAGCTGCTTTAATTCTTGGTGTCATAGATTCAACAAGGTGTTGGAAACATTCCTGAGAGATTTGCCCCATTCTGACATGATAGTTTCACACTGTTGGTTCACTTTAGTTCCCCAGTTTTCCTCACAATCCATCAAAAAACCATCCAACAATCAAACTGATTTCCAGTTTATCGTTCAACATGGAGCCACATCATGGGTAATATGGTGTAAAATATTTAATCTCTTATAATATATTTAGACCCTTTAGGACCTTAAAAATGCTGATGGATCATCATCTTTCTATAGGAAATATTTGTTTATATAGTTTCAAGACATTTCAATTTCACTTTTATTTATTTATATTTGCTGCCTATGTTTAACCGTTCATTAAGCAGATTTCTGGTTTTTAATGTATTAACCCTCCAAGCCATTTTAGCTATTTTGCGTCATTGTTTTTGTTTTTATATAAAAAATATATGAAGCTGAACCCTTCAAATCTCATGTCAGTACAGCCTCAGTTTTTGCATTATGAGGCTACAATTTTGTAAAATAAATGTATCATTAGATATAATACTGTGAAGACGGTCTAAAACAATAACAGAATTGATTACTACCAATACTTTGTAGAAATAGCACAGATCAACAGATCAACATATTATTCTCTCAACTCTTGGTTTTTAGGAGAAAAAAAATTGGCATTGACACACAACAGAAACTATTTTTATATTTATTACATTCCTCCAGCTGGTTTTTGCCAACTCCAGCTCCAACTCATACTGGTTTTTGGTGCCACTGTGCATCAAAAACATCTTTATTCCAGCCATAGAGCATAATTATTCTTCCTTTCAGACAGACATAGAACATCTGGCTCACTTGTTGATCTTTGGCTGCTTTGATTGGACATTACCCTCAATATAAGCAATCTGATTGGTCAAAAGTTTGACAGGAAGTGCCTTTATTATGACTTCCAGGTTAGCAACATAGTAGTAAAAGTTATATTTTATTATTATTGGAATGTGATAAATAATGGTGTTATCATGCATCACTCATTGCGTATTTACCATATAGTGTAAACAGTACATTCTGCAGCTGGATTGTACCCTGAATGGGATGGAAATTCCTGGAAAACTTCCAAAGATCATCTAAAGGGAAAGCTACCCATCAAAATTCATGCACTACCATTCCCGAGAAACTGTTCATGATATAAGAGCTAGCACTAGGGGGCGTCACAGATAAAGTGCAGTTTTAATGATAATTTGACTTTTTCTATTCAAAGTTGATGATTTTTTTGTGTTTGTTGATGATAAAACATGATCAGATCATATAGCTGAGTTTGTCTTGAAAGAGACACCAAACATGGATATGCTGAACAATTGTTCATATGGTATATAAAGGCACAATCAAAAGCATTTAAGAGAGGCTCAGACAGGGGTGCTGCCAGGGATTTTGCGCCCCATGAAAAGAAATTGAAGTGATACTGTAATAAATAAAATTAGCATTTTTATTGCTATTTTGACCATCATACCTATATTTGTGAAAAGAAAAAGTAGGAGAGAGTTAGGCTACTAAGGGGAAGCACTAAAAATACAACGAAGTTAATTTAGATCCAATTATTTGCTGCAAGACTGATACTTTATATTCCAAAACCCATCTCTTTTGTTTAAATACTTAAACAATTAATTATCTCAAGATCAATTACTTAAAAAACAAAACTTAAGTACAAAATAGGTTGTTCCAATGAAAATAAAATGTGTGATGGTTTCACTTTGTTATGTAGATGTGCATAAATGTAGATATCTCAGTTATCAATATTTAGCACCCCCTTGTGGTGTCTGTAAGTATTAGGAAGTTCAAACATTATGGGTACTCGACAGCTTTTCGGTTTTGTTGATGTTTGGCTCACATAAGCCTGTAAGTTTCAAGTGTTGTGTTTCCTTGATAAGTGCATATTTTATAAATGTGTGAGTCATTAAACCTTCTTTTCATGGACTCGTGTGCTCATGTGGTATTGATTTCTATGTAAACTGGTGTTTGCAAGCTAGTGGGCTAAGCAAACAATTTTCAAATTAATTTAATGCAAGTTAGCTTTTTGCATTTGCATTGTGCTACCGTTCACATGCAGTGTATAATTGTGTTGATTCTTTTCATGTTTTATGTTGTTTTTCACAGAATGGTTGACTAACCAGTAACTGTTGTTTAGATGTAAACAACTGTTGTTAATGTAATTGTCTGCTCATTTCAGTTTTACAGAATCTCAAGGAAAAAAAGCTCTGAAGTTACTCCATGGACTGTACACTGTCTAACAAGATAAGCATCCAGTCAGCTTCACATTTTGTGAGGACAGAACAAAATGCATTTATAATCGCAGCTAAAACACCATCATAAAGAAAATGGCCGCTCGTTTTTTATGATTTGTTGTATTGTGAGCGTTATCATTGAACATTATCACTGAACAAGAGGCAACAAAAAATTAATAAATAAAAATGAATAAAATCAGAAGCAAATGTAAACTAAATCAGGTAAGTTTAAGTTTATCATTGAGTATCAGATAATTTTGTTAGTATTACAGTTGCATTGAGGGCCCTTGTAAATCATGGGCCCCTAGAATCCTTCACCCCCCTTTTTGACACCCCAGGGCTCAAATGTTTAATTTTAACAGTTAAATTAATCTTACACTTCTCATGTTTGAAAAGGGTTTTACATACATTATTCTCCATACAAGACAAAAACATTTGTTATAGTCTTTGTGAACTCAGCATGAAGCCAAAGTGCTGTCTGCACATGTTGATAGAGGAATCTGTAAAAGCACTACAGTCTTGTGTGAATCCTGCTCTTGTGTTTGCTTGTTGGACACAGTTATTCCAGCAGGTTGCTTTCATTTCATATGTTGCTGAGAAACCACTCTGCGGTCAGGCACCGCTCCAGCTTAATTTGCATATCAGCTTTGATTAATGCGAGCAGGGAAAGAGTGGGTGAATGCGAACAGAGCGGTATTAGTATGCCTGTGAAAATGTATTAACATTTAAAAATTTCATCAAATCATTTCGATTTGTTCTATTTTGTGCTGGTTGTGCAGCATACATGTACTGAATAGCATGTTCCACTAATGGAAGCTGCATACAGATGAGGCTTTCTGTAACCTTTCAGGGGAAGATCAAGGCCTCACCGGGCATGACGAACACCAACCAACACAGGCCTTTTCAAAATGTCAAAACTCTTTTCACAATGTGATTGAACTATAGATACTTTTCCATTAAGCTTCAGGAATCTGTATCTCCACCAGGTTTCCAGGTTCATGGAGGATGATTCAGCTCAGGCATTTTTATACAGAATGTTTTGATGCAGGATGACTACAATTCTAACTCTTTATTCATTATAAATATTCATTTTCCTTTCTACATGGAAACAAAACATTTCTATAAATGGGACATTTATAAACTGTGACTGATCCTATTTACTGGAATTAACTAAAAAAAATATTAGATGAAAGAAAAAGAATCATAATTGTAGTGAAATTTAATAGTTGTTCTTTTATCCTTTACACTGTTTATCATATTTTTATGATTTGTTTTGTATGTTACTAAAATCCTTTGTAGCACTTTGAGATTCCTTGGAATGTAAAGTGCGTTACAAATAAAATTTATTATTATTATTATTATTATTAATAGAAAAAGTATCTACCTTTTACTTTGATAAAATCAAGTCTGTTACGCGTATTTGTTGGAGTTAAGTCACTTTGGTATCTTTTACAGGTTTTACTATACCTTACCACAGATTTTATGAAAAAAAAGAACAATAGCAACAACAGGACTAACTCATAACTTTTTAAAGATCTGCTATCAAATTAAAAAGTGAGTTAATACTGTCCATAAATTGTTTCAATAACTGAAATTATGTTTTAAAAACATATTTATATATAAATTAGCCGAAGTAGTTGGAATAAGAATCCGCTCCTCCAATTCCGAGACCATGGTCCTCTGGTGTAAAAAAGTTGGAGTGTCCTCTCTGGGTCGGGAATGAGGTCCAATCCAAGGTTCAAGTGTCTTGATCACAAGTGAGGGAAGGATGGAGCAGGTGATTGACAGGCGGATTGGTGCAGCGTCTGCAGTGACGCAGATTCTGCATCGGTCTGCCTCAAAAAAAAAAACATACAATAAATATTAATATTTTCCACTGATCTGTGTTAAAAATGCATTTTCAGAATGACTTTAACACGTTTTTGACAGTTTATTAAGTAAAAATGGCCAAATTTGAGTATTTCCCGATCAAATCCAGTGTAGAAACGCAGGTGGAGGCAAGGGCGAGCTGTGCCTCAGCTCTGACTGTACCATCCAATACAAACTGGGTTGCATGACATGTGCCGTTTTCTGTTTCTCAGTATATTGCCAATATCATGTTTACAGAAATATTTGTTATACACCATGACTCTCTACAGTCTGTGTAATGTATTTAATGTATTTGTGAGAGAAATATTCCCGTTTATTGTACAATAAAGTGCAGAGAAAAGTCAGCAGGTGAGGCAAACAGTACTCTGCCTCACCTCAAGGGAGCGCACTCATACACCAACACAGTGTGTGAGTGTTGCCAACTTAGCAACTTTTTTTTTTGTTTTTTTTTTAAAGCAACTAGCAACAAATCTAGCGACTTTTTCAGTATTGGAGACTTTTGTAGACTGACGTATATGAAAGTAGTTAATTCTTCTTAATGAGGAGTGGGTGCTGCTGCGCAGGCCCCTCCCCTGTCCTAAAGCAACCAGAAGAGGCTTCTGGCAGCAGCAGCAGCTGCATTCAGAGCAGGAGATGATCACCTGTTTCATGACCAGGCTGAAAATGAAACGTTCAAAGCTGGTGCAGGATGATTTCACGCTGGCTTACCGTCAGATATTAATGTCTATTAATGAAGAGTGTGGAGGAAAACAAGTGTTGTGAAATGTTGCAGCCTCCTAATTAGAAAACAACCTACACTTAATAAAATTAAACTAGAATAAAATAAAATATTAACCAAAGAATTTGTTTTACTGTTATTAGTTTTGCCTTTTTAAACATTTTGAGCTCATCTTTTCGTCCATTTTTGCCTTTCCCTTGACATTCCTCTCCACAGCAGCTTCCATGTACCAGGCTATTATGCACATTAGATGATGTCATTTAGTGATTTCTAGAGACTTTTAGGACAGCCAGTAGCTATTTTTCTCACTGAAGAGTTAGTAACAGTGGGTGTAATTGAAAGAGGAATGCTGATAGGATATGAAGCATTACCAGTTGCATGCTGTTGAATGAATATTGAAATAAGATTCTCTTTTCAGTTCTTAAAATTGTAAATCAGTGCCTCACCAACCATAAACTTCACCGCACTACACTGGTTTCTACCCTCACCCATGGTCACGAGCTGTGGGTAGTGACTGGAAGAATGAGCTTGCAAACACAAGTGGCCAAAGTTAGTTTCTGCTGCAGGGGGGCGGGGCTCTCTTCTAGAGAAGCTCAGTCATGGGAGAGCTCAGAGTAGAGTTGCTGCTCTTCTGCATCGAGAGGAGTCAGATGAGGTGGTTCTGGTATCTGGTTAGGATGCCCTCTGGACGCCTCCCTGGTGAGGGATTCCGTGTACGTCCCACCGGGAAAGGATCCCAGGGAAGACCCAGGACTTGCTGGACGGCTACATCTCTCAGCTGGGTTGGAAACGCCTCAGGATCCCCCCAGATGAGCTGGAACATTTGGCTGGGGATAGGGAAGTCTAGGATCCATAATAAGCAGCTGCCAAATTATGGATCTTATCAAATTATCAAAAGATGCATTTAATTGCATTTCAATAAAAAAAAAAAAAAAAAACTGTAGAAAAAGAAAAGGAAAATGTCCTTGGCCTAAAACTGAACAGACCTAAGTTAAAATTACATTTTACGTACTTTAACTAGCAGCTCCAGCTTTTCTCTAATTAAAAGTCTAAAATATGTTGCAGAACTTTTAACTTTTTAAATGTTTTCCTCCACACTTTTAATTAATAGACATTAATGTCTGACTGTAAGCCAGAGTGGGATCAATTAGTTTCATTTTCAGTCAGGTTTTGAAGCAGAGGTGAACGTCTCTAACTGCAGCTGAGCGCTAATGGACGGGGGAGGGGTGTAAGCGCTGTTTATTGAGAAGAAATAAACGCACTTTAACGTCAGTTTCCAAAAGTCTCCATTAAGACCAGAAAATGTCTCTAGATTTGTTGCTAGTCACTTCTATGAAATAGAAACACTAGATGCTTCTGAAAACTCACTACATATAGAGCCAAATTAGCAACAATTATCTGTCAATTTAACTGGTGTACCGGAAAACATGCACTGACAATGTTCTGCATTGTTTAGAATTTAAACTATATATATATATATATATATATATATATATGCGCTTTGGAAAACATTATCTTTCTTTTATACATAGGGAGTGGAAATGGAAAGATTTGAAAGTTCAAGGAACATTTTTTGAATTAACATTTCTTGAAAAATGTCACGGGTCTGAAAGAAAGAATAAAAAAGAAGAAAAGATGTACTTACAAATATAATGTAGCTGATGAGATGACACACAGACTGATTTGAAGTTGTAATATGGAGGTGCAGATCTGAAACTTTGCTGCTACATCCATCTCTCCTGCAGGATGTGCAGCTTGTGGAGAACAGAATGATGATGGGGGAAACTCAGCTCAACTGATGAGGAAAAGATGCCATTTGCAAGCCCTAAAGATAGAAAAATAATATTTGACAGATGACCGGTTTCATGTTCCAGTGCTGTTTATTTTTAGTGTTTCTCTTAGCTCATTAAAGCTGCCTGCAATTACAGTCCAAGTCACTGGTTTTCCTCCCTCCTCATTTCTCCACGGTGGCTCGGCTGCTACTGCTGCTGCCACTGGTGTGTTCGACACTTCTAGACTGTTAGAAGTAGGGCAGGCAGCTCCTTAATTACTTCATTAATTTTAATCTGATCCAATTAATTACATTTTTTCAAGCTCTCCCTGCTCTTCGTCCTGGTAGGTTGGAAGTTGTCTTGGATGCCAAGTGCCACTGCGGGAGACCTTGCTTGTCCTCTGAAAAAAGAAAAAAAAAAAATCTCAGTTACTCCTCTCCTCCACTCCCCTCCAAAATCAATTATTTCTCCCCCCTGACCAAATAAAGACCCCTTCTCTCTTGTTATTCTGCAATTATTCAGCCTGGAGCTCAGTCCAATTTTGTACTTTGACAGCACTTAAGTAGCTCCAATTGCAGCTTGTGAGTTTAACCCCTCTCAACCCCCCAACAGGCGCCGGCGGTGGGCAGGCGAGTCCGTGCTGCTTCACAGCTCTGCCTTTTGTCAGAAGACACTGGGGGGGAAAAGATTGCTTTGTGGGCAAAATATTTTCGGACAATCAGCAGGAAAAAACTCAGATTTTGTTGCTTGAAGGAATTCTGCAGAAATTGCTGAGTTACTTAGCTGTCATTTTCCTAATCAGCTTAGATTTATTGGTTATACGGGGTAATTATCAGCCTTGACAGTTATTTTGCATTCATCAGCCGGGCCTTTTTGGTGAATGCCTCCAGCATATTGATACTGGCATAATGTGCTTTGGAGTTTTAGTTGCTGAAAGGACTTAGGTTGTGCTAAGTGGGTTTGAGGGGGAAGGAGTAAGATAAATTAAGCAAAACACCAGAGCTTGAAACTCTACCTGTAAGTTCCCCTAAAGATACTTCTAGATGAGCAGCAGGCTAGTTACATGTGTAGGAAGGGTCTAAAAAGAACAAGGCTTAGTGGGTTAAGATGCCCACTGCAGAGACATCAGCTAAAACTTTAGCTCTTCCTTTGCAAAAATTCATGAAACTTCTTGCTTTCTCTTGTTTGTTAGTGTTTATGTTCAGACTGATTAGACTGTAGCTGCAGGTCCTAGCAGCTGCTATGCTGAGATAACATAACTCTGTCAGAATGTAAATTCATCTTGGTTTTGGTCTGGAGCCCTTTTCCTTCATCGCTTTCAGGCCAGGAGTGATGCATCTTTGTTGCACATTGGTGTAAAGAAAAGCAGTCGATGTAAAACTTGCCAGTCTAATCAAAGATGTTGTCGCCTGTCAGCTGATTCTGAAGTGTATAAACACACACTGATGTAGCACTGATCTGCCCCAGTTTGGTGTGAATTACCAAAAATGAACAAGTTAAAGAAGACTAACTTTCTGACAAAACAATAGTTAGGGCTTGGTGACCCTTGGTCATGCCTTTGGTTCTGCTGCTTTAGGCCAAGGCTGATGGGGGATGTCCCATGATGCACTGGTCACGTCTTTGCTCTTTTTACTGGGTCCGCACCATTTATTGCCCGGGCAGTCCAGCAGCAAGCGGAATGACCGTTGGTTTATTTGGTGAGAACACCCTTTTCAAACACATGCGTGGATCAAACAAATCAGTCAGTTTGCCAACAAACTTAAAAAATGTTTTAACTTGATTAATAATGATGATGTTTGGGATTTCTTTAAGTTCAGTAGTAAAGGAGCGGACCCAGTCTCCATGTATTAATACATGATGTTGTTGTTATTAGAGGAGCAGTTGTTACAATTTTTTTCTGCTAATTAAACGTATAATTTAAAATGTTTCTAGTATGGTATCTAATCACATTACAAAACATTTTGTGTTTTTATTCTCCTAGAATGAGCCATTTATATCTACTTGCTGTGGGTCCACATACATGGCAGCTGCTATACTTTTTGTCTCTGAATGGACAAAAAACTCTGTATGTGAAATGAGACCACACAGGCTTTGTTTGACAGGTGCTAGAGCATATTTTAAAATTAATAATGCCTTTAAAGGACCACAGAAGAAGACAGTACACATGTACACAATGTTGAAGTAGTTACCTGTGTCCTTGCTGCACCTGAAGTCACTGGATCCACACGTGGATGGAAACATGTTTATGTCCGGATTATTTTTGGCCATTGACGGCGATTGTCCATTCACAACTGTGCTTGATGTTTGAACTCATTTATGTGCCCATCTTTACTACTAGATGTCAGTACTGTACCTTTAATATGTGTTTTGGTGCTTGTTGACCCCTCTTTTCTGTCTTCTCCACCCCAACTGGTCCAGGCAGCGTTTTAATTATCAGTTCCTCCCACTTCCTTCCGGCTGTACATGAACATCAAAATGCTGCCGATAATTGAGTCAGATTGTTCAAACGAGAGCTGCTAAGCAGTAAACAGAACCAAAATAGGAACATTTCATATTTCAAGTCTGCGTTGGCAGGAACTCAAGGAGCTATTTAACGCTGCTCTCCTCCTGTGAACTCCTCCATGAGTCAGTTTCTTCCGTTTACTCATGCACTTATCCTCTAACAATAAACGTCGAAGTGTAAAACTTGTATTTTCACAGGTGAATCCACAGAACTGAGCTTTCCATTTTATTTGAGAATAAAAAGCAGAGCTCATGATGTGAAAGTGCGGAGAAAGAATAAAAGAAACCTTTCTCTGGCATTCATCCATAATTATTTGGCTGTGTAACCAGAAAACAGCTGATTATGTAAAATCCGTTCTGCATCCATTCTGGTTCTAGGTTAAGATGCTTTTTGAATAAATATGTGCGTCTGAGGAGATGGTGGTACAAATTTCTTTATGGATTAATAAAATTTATGTTATTTTATCTTAGTTCATGATGAAAATGATGGGAAAAACGATAAAAGAGAAATATTCTAAGCTTCATGATCACTTAGTATTTGAAGTCAGTGTGTCGCTTCAGTGTAGCCACAAACTCAGTTTTGCAACCTTCACTACACATGTAAACACTTTAATGGCTGGGTGATCTGTAGATAAACGCAGCTAAAAAGGCAAGTAGCCATAAAAAAGGGTCAAACCAAAACAGCAAAGGATTGTTTCATGACTAAAGCTGTATGTATGCACAAAAATATGGCATCTATTCATTTTCTGCTGCTTTCCTGGACCAGAAAATGAGGGCAGCAGCCTGAGTGGAGGTCCTGATGCTGGAGGAGGCATTTCAAGCCACTAGGACTTGCGCACGGCTTCATCTAAGCAGGGAATGTTGGAAACATCTCCCATAGGAAGCATCTGAAGGGATATCTGACTCTTCCCTGATGACTGAGCTCTTCACTCATTTGGAAGAGCCTGGTGAACATTCAGAGGAAGCTCATTTCTCATTCTTTTACTACCCACAGCTCATGACCATGGATGAGAGTTGGAACTGAGGCTGACTGCATATGTTTTGCTAGATTTTCTAAGGGGGTTTGCATGTGGTCTTCTTTTAGCAACATCGATGATCATTAAATGTAATGTACGTGAGTGATTCCCACTAATGTTTGGCCATGACGGATGCACACACTGCTCAAATGAACTGTTTCCATTTTAAAAGTTTGCTCATTCAACAACTGACTACACATGACAATTTTATAGAAACTGAGGTGCTCATCTGTGAGTTGGAGAAAATTTAATGAGAACAAAAAGTGATGAATAAAAAAAAATAGCAGATAAACTCAGGGAAAGTTCAAAGTAAAGAAAGTCAAAAAGGTAACAAAAAAGGGAGAGGAGAGGAGAGGCATAACAAACACACATGGTGAAAGACAGAATCAGGTCTGTAGCAGAACCAGGTCCTTAAAAAGATGAAGAACAGCATGGAGCCGACAGGAGCTCAAACTATCATCTTAAAGAAAATGAGCCTTTTCTGTCAGAAGAAGAAGAAAACTCTGAATTATTTTATTTTTTACTTCCACTTTGTCATAACAGGATAAAATTACTATAAACGTGTAGACATGATGTGAAGAATGTGGAAGGTTTTTATTCTTCCTTTACAAATTCCAGTTTATGTGATGAAAAACAGAATGTAGAACTCACATTATTTACATAATGGGTCTGAATCAATGTTCTGACCCACAAATTTCTTGGAAAATATCTCTACTTCCTATTATCTGTCTTTGCTAACTTTTTTTAAGCAGAGCTAATGTCACTCCTTCTATCCTACAAACCCTCTTTTTTAATCTAAACTCCTCCCCTTTTACATCTAGATCATTTTCGTGTTTGCATGACACCTTGTTGTAGAAAAATTACCAAGAGTCTGGAATGAGCAAAGTATATAAGGTTTATTTACAGGAGAAGTATTGGATAAAGAATTACTTGCAAGTAATGAGAGTGGTCGTCCCGACTCGCATGGAATTGGGAGAGACTCTGATGATTCATCAGAGAAAAATTGTTTTATTCAGCTGGTCCCCAGCTGAAGTTCAAACAGCAAAATGATAAATGAGGAATAGAAGACTGAGTGGTGCCACTTTCTTCCAGTTTTCAGACAAAGCCCACATACCACAACAAGCTGATATCCCAAACAACTATTGCTATCTAGCAGGAGCGAAAACCAGTCTCAACTCTGCCATATCAGAGCTCTGGGAAGAAAGTGGTCAGTCTGACCTCACACACACATACACAATGAAAACTGTAACTTCAGTATTCTGTAGAATGAGAAAACACAATATGAAAAAAAAAGTGAATGGATTAACAATAAAAAAAATGAATAAAAAATGAATAAAGAAAACTGAATATACATGTGACTATTATATGAGTATATATGAGTGATTACCACATGCAGCTAAATTGCTTTTACAGAAATATGATGTCATCTGTGGGTAAAGGCTGGATTTACCTGGACAGCAAAACACCTGTCCGAGAAAATAATCAGTATGCTTCAGAAAGTGAAGAAATACACCAACACTTAATAAATAAAAAAATAAGACTTGTAGGTCCATCTTTCCAGTTGCTGGACAGCCCTGGTGGTGGTTGACTAAGGACCACCCACTGAAAATAAAATTCAGATTGGGTAATTGTGGTCGGTCAAACACTGGAATACAGCAGAAAAGTGTAATACCTGAACATCACATCATGTTGCCTGGCAACCATTTCAAATTTCAGTAGATGCTTTTAACATCTTACAAAATTCTCTCAGTGAGCTGAATATATTGTTTATTTTGGGAAACTGTAGGTTATAATGGAGCCTGATGACGGCCAATTCTCCAAGGTATTTTCCACGGAGTAAAGTCTCCCACTTTGATTCTGGTTAAACTGGAGTGAATGTGGGCCAGATCACCAGGAAAAAAAACAAAAAAAAAAAAACACGGCTCTGAGAGTGGGACCAGAACCAGGATGATGTCTGGATGAAAGCTCTATCAGCTCCTATCCTTTTCCTACAATCTTTTACTTTATTCAGATTTTTTCCAATTGTTCCTCCTGTGTCCCCCCTTATCCCAGTGGCTCCATCCGTTCTCCATCCATTCTCCTCCCAGCTCTTCCTTGGCTTCTGGAGCTGACTACATGTTTCTGATAAACACTTTGAATGGATTCCAGCAGCAGACCATTGCACTCACTCTTGTGCAATCCCTGCTGCAGTTCCAGAGCTGCAGTTAATTCACCTGCCGCTGACCCACCTGGAAGAAGCTACACAGCCAAATGCCTGAACATCACCATCTGCTTCTTTGAAATGAACTGTTAAAACTCCCAGAGTTACATGTCTGCTTTTTGCCCCACTTTCTTCCTGTTAAGACACGAGTTTGAGTTTCTTAATCAATACTTTATTACTAATAAATTACTTTTTCAGTTTGGATATACAAAAAACATCATTTTTGGAGAATGAACATCTCAAGGTTACATTGACGCAGTTATGAATACAACGTTTTATCATTGACAATAAATTAAAACTAGAAATCACATATATTGCATAAAACCAAAATGTTGAAATATATAACAATACTCCAAACAAAAATGACTTTCCATTCCATATACTGCCTGGCCAAAACAAAAGTTGTCCCAAAAAAAACAAACACACTAATGTCTTGTTGGAGCGTCTTTAGCTCTGATTACAGCAGCAGTCGCTGTGACGTTGTTTCTGTAAGCTTCTGCTGTGCCACTGTTATTCGGGCATCGGCTGACCTCATTTTTTAGACACATAATGTTTCTGAACCTACACCTGCCCAACAACAGCAACCCCAGATCATAGACTGCCCCCGCAGGCTGGTACAGTAGGTACTAGACATGATGGTTCTCTTTGCATTGTGCTCGTGGAAATGCTCTTTCTACTGTTAACTATTTAACAAAGCCTTAAGTTCTGCTGGTGTCTAATTTCAACGTTTAAGTTATCACCCACAGCCGTCATTCAGGATATTTTTCTGAGCACATTAGTTCCTGGAAGACGATGGTTCCCCAGCATCCTTCTAGTTTTGAACTTTTTTTCAATAATGCACTGAACAGTTCTAAACCCACTTTTAGAAGTTTCTCCTTGGATGTTTTCTCTGCTTGAAGCATGCCAATAATTTGACCCTTCTTAAACAGATTAATCTTTCCAGGACCACGGGATGTGTCTTTCCATGATTGTTTAATAAACAAGAAGCTACTCACTGCATCAGTTTGGGTTACAAAACTTGATGTAATTATCCAACAGGAGGCTCAAATATATTTGCTCAGTTAAATCCAGGTGGTGACTAATGTGTATCTCATTGATTGTTCCATACATTACATATTGTGTGGGGATTTGTGGGGAAACTCATATTATACACACAAAAGTTCAATCTTTTTATTGCAAAGGAAATAAATGGAGTCTTAGTAGATTACAACACAATTCAACTTATGTTTGAAGTAAATAAGAACCAATTATCATTCTGTATCCAGAAGCTGCTTAAAAGGGGAATAAAAATGAGGAAATAATATGTTTAACAAGCCCAAGGTGTGGACAAACGACTGTTCTGACCACATAAAAATTAGCTCTACTTTGAAATCATTTAAAACCTAAAAAAACTGTCTTGAAATAATTAAAAAATTAGGTATCATAACTAATTACATTTTAGAAATCCTCTAGGGGATGTTAATAGTTCATTTGTAAGTGGCTCTCGTCATGAATAGCTTCTGCCTAAACCCTTTTGGTTTTCCTTTTTTGTGTATTTAATTTTTCCTTTATTTTACTTTCACTTTTCCACATACAGATGATAAAAGGAAATAAAAACTATCTTAGTTAACTGTTATTATTGGTGTGTTCAGTGAGTCAACATAAAAATTATGATTGAGGATTAGAAACTACTGTCCGTGTACCACTCCTACAATCTTCAGCAGTTTTCTGACTGGTTTCGCTAGCAGCTAAACTAACCTCCTCATGGTCGCTGCACATCAGAAAGAGAAGGAGGATGTGGGAACCTCAGGTTAAAATAAATCAGTGAAAGCACCAGCTGTGGATCAGGATTATAAAATTCTGCAAAAGTACATGTTCAGGCCTCCCCTGCTTCAGTAACATCCACTTCTTAATGGTGCACTTAGCCTGAATTAGCACCAGGAGCAATGATGGGGTCATTTTTCCACCGCATAAGTTTTATGAAGAGAGTAAACTCCTTCTTATAAAAACATTTCTTTACAATGGCTCTAAATTACTGAGACAAACACCTGCTCTGTTTCTAACAGGATGGGGTTCTAAAGGACCTGCAGCGTAGGAGGACAGACGGTAATCAGTTTTAATAATTATGTCAACTACAAGAAAAACAATCTGAAATGGATGAGAGGAGAGGAGTACTTTAGGTGGTGAGGGGAATATGCAGTTTTTTTTCCTGAAAAGCATCGTTACACTCATAAGCCAGGTGTGCTCTGCAGGTGTGTTACCAAGGCGAGGTTAGAAGAAGTGAAAACAAAAAATGGGAAAAGAAAGATAAGTTCCCGCAGGAGTTTGAGCCATCTACAAAAATAATAATAATAATAACAATAATTTATTTGCAGGTCTGACCTCTCAGGATGATGGAGGGGAAAGTCTGCTTTGCTCTTTTAGGTATTTTTAATTCCTTTTTCTTTTTTTCTTTTCTTTTTTCTGAGGTAATATTTTCTTCCTCTAAACCTGCTTGGAAGCAGCTCTCTGTAAGTCAGGACACTTATAGGTGGTCTTCTGTCCTCCATAAATGTGTGGATGGTCATTGGAGCTTCATTAGTCAGTAACAGCGTCCTGATACTTCGTATTAATCATTACATGTCTGTCGAGGAATTTGTTTGGTAAAAAGTTTGCAGGGGATTGATTACATTGATTTTTTATTTTTTTTCACTTTTTGTAGTTTGAAGCATGCAAATACTATAAACAAAGAGTGATCAATAAACAGAATAAAAAGTTTCACATGTTTTTATTTCTGTATTTATAATGATGATCATGTGTTTTGCAGCAGTGTGTGTTGTCATGATATGTGTGGGTGTCCTATTTCTCCTTACTGTACCATTTCCAGTCAAATTTGTGAGTTTTTACCATTTCTTTCAGGAAACTGTAATAACATTTGGCTTCAGTTGTTCAGCTTTCAGCTTCTTCAATCAGCAGTTTTGGGAGCCTAAACTTAAATTGCTGTTACCGTACGTCTCGTAGCCAGACATGACTAATAAATATGTATTTTGCCCAGTCTGTCTTCAAAGTACCTGTTATACACTACTGGAAAACTAAGATTCTTGAAATTTAAATCATATATAGCATTTCAGGCTACAATCATAGCTGTAGATTCAGTAATCACTTATTTCAGACCAGTCAGAAATGCAGTTTATCTTTGAAGTTATACTGGTCTCCAGTAGCAGACGATACTGCAACAAAAACTGTCCTGTTACAACAGCAAGAGTCCAGAAAAGTTAGTCCAGTAAAATGGTTGGTCAAGAAGAACAGAGTCTGCTCTTTTGGTTGGTTTGGTTAGTTCAGAGTTTGTGTGCACTGCACAAAAAAAAAAAAAAAAAAAAAAAAAAAAAAAAAAGATGAAGAGGCAAGGAAGAAAGGGAGAGATACTTATTTATAGATTAATAGTGTAGAGTTTAAAACATGAAGGAATATTTTCATGTAAAAACTTCAACCTCTGCAGACCTTGGTTGGCATCAGTGATTATTTAGCTTCCTGTTGCCTTTCTATCATCTCCAACCACTCTGCCCATTCTCCTCTGACCTCTGACATGAACAAAACATTCTGGTCCCGACAACTGACGATTTTACGACAACATGTAAAATCGGCAGGACCGTGGGTCCACAGGTCCACAGTAAGAAATCCATGCACTTATGCACCAGAAAAATCTTCATATTTTTTTAATGCCTTGAAATAACTGCGAGATGAATACAGGAAATGTTCATTCAAAACTCTTTGGAAATAGAATATAAAAAACTACTTTTTTAATTTATTTAGATCCAGTTCTTGGAGGTCTAATACTCTTCACATTCCTAAATCAGCAACAGCTGGACTTTTCTAATGAACAGACCCAGTAAAACCATGTTGTTTACAGTGGGTTTGGTCCCAGTTTAGCGCGATCATGGCAAAGTCAGTAACTGTTCATTCTTCTTCTGAACACATCCAGTGGAGCCAGTCTGATGGAGTTAACATTATTTTAGTATGTGGCTCTAAGCTTGTTGCTAACATAGATGCTAACATTAGCTTTCATATTACAATGACTAGCCTCTCCAGATGTGTTTTAAGTTGGATGTGGTGGATCCATTGCAGACATTGCAGTTTGCTGCTGTAATGCTGGTCCCTCTTGATTTATTTTTTAATAGCCTAAAATGTCTATAGCTACAGCTATGTTCGCTGGTACTGCAATTGTCTTGATTCATTGTGCGTGTGAAAGTGTCTGACAGCAAAAAAAAAAAAAACAAACAAAAAAAAAACACAAGATTGTTCACAAGTCTCAAATCTCGAGTCCAAGTCGAATCCAAGTTGAGTCTCAAGTCACTGGAAATGCAACTTAAGTATGTCGAGTCTAACAACTTGAACGGTCAGCATTTATCTAGTATTCTACTGGCTGGAGGGCATTTGACAGACAGCTCATTAAGCAACCCAAGAGAGAGGAAAAAATATCCAAGAGCAGAAGTTTTCAGTGAATATATCTTAGTGTGAGGGAAAGAGACCAAGCTTGAGCACAGGAGATTTGAACCTGCAACACTAAACTTGAGAAGAGGAGCAGAGATTGAAAGGAAGAAGATATATTTAAAAGCAAGAAGGGACTTCTTGAGTGTGAGAGCAGAGTTTTGAGAGACAGCAAAATTATATTTGAGCATGAAAACAAGAAATCTTGTTGCTCTTAAATCAAACAATTACACTCCTGATTAAAGATAGAGAAATACCCCCATAAGAGAAGAGCTGAACGTGGAACGTCAGACTGCAGAGGACAGTTTTGTTGTAAAACATGCACACAGATTTCAGGCAGGAATGTTCATGATTACAATGTCTCAGGTTTTTGTATTTCACAAAGGCTTCTTCACAAAGAAAACTGAAGTTTAAAAAAGTGAAGTTTGTGTCTTCAGTCAGTCGAAATATTCCAACATTGATCACATCATCAATCTGTCACCACATGCTGCTCATACTAACTCCTAATAACATTAGTCACGGAAAAAAACCAGTAGAAGTGTTGGTCAGAGAGCAGAGTCGCTTTCTGAAGGTGTCCATATTTATTTTTTATGACACTCTTTCAGGTGTGATCGACTGTACTTCCAGCCTGAACAGATCAAAAGATTCATAGGCTGAAAAATCTTTAGTTAGAATAGTTTCTGCAGTGTCTTACGAGTTTTACCTTCTCAGTTTTGCAGGTGTGTGTGTGTGTGTGTGTGTGTGTGAATGTGTGAGAGGAGACAGTTTCTCTGCTTTTTATTGAGTTTTGTTTTGGGTTTGCTTCCTGTCCACATGGACTTCACTGATAAGAGCAGGACAATCCCTTCAAACACGTTCTTCCTCCCTCTGGTTGTTTTTCTGGCTTTTTATGCTTTCGGTTCCTCGCAGGTGCTAATAAAACTCCACTTCTTTGACTGACACGTCTGGTTTGCATAATTATCACTACCAAGGAAAAATAAAACAAAAGATGGGGCAATCAGCTCACACTTTGTTTTTGTCAGAGCATCAATAATAATTTATTTTTATCTCATGGTGAGCTCCGAGTAACAGCTAAATGCCACAATGTTTGGAGATAATAAATGTTTTAAATGATTTATCGCCTGACCAACTTAATGTTGTGGTTCACATGAATTTGCTAAGATTAAAATCTGTTGAAGGTTTCATTTCCTCATAATTATCACAGGACTCAACTGACACACCAACACTTATAGAACATCATCTTATATTTCCTATTTGGCTAAATGCTTAAAAAATGTTTATTAATAATTAAATATTTACTCTCCCTGTCCACTTTATCAGCTCCACCTTTTTAGCTGCTTGTTAATACAAATGTCTAATCAGCCAATCACATGGCAGCAGTCTAATACATTTAGTCATGTAGACATGCTCAAGACGACTTGCTTAAGTTCAAACTGAGCATCAAAATGATGAAGAAAGAGGACTAACATCTTTTCCACAACCTTGGCATGGTTGCAGCAGCAGAAGACCACACCCCTTATTACCAACATGGCCTGGTTAAACCACCACAGCCCTTTCTGATTATTGTTGCTGACCATGTCCATTCCTTTATGACCACAGTGTAGCATCTTCTGATGGCTACTTCCAGCAGGATAATGCACCATGTCACAAATTTCGAAAAATTTCAAAATGGTTTAGCTAGCTGAACCTGACCCTGAACAGTTCACTGTACTCCAGTGGCCTCCACAGTAATAAATAATAATAATAAATTTGATTTATAATGCACTTTACATTTTACATTCTACAAATTAAAATGACAAGTTAAAATCAAAAGAAACATAAAAACACACAAATTCATAAACTAATAAATATGCTAAAATTATATAAAAGCCTTTCTGAATGAAAAAGTTTTTAGGTGTTTTTAAAAAGACTCCATTGTCTGTGGCACCCTCAGGTGTTCAGGCAGGGCATTCCATAGCCGTGGAGCAGCAGCCTGGAAGGACCTGTCCCCCATTGTGCTGAGTCTGGTCCTGGCAAAGGTGGTTTGAGTCAATGGACTGGAGGGGGCGAATGGTGGTGTGTGGAGTTAGTAGCTCTGTCAAGTAGCCAGGGGTGTGGCCGTGCAGGCACTGGAAGGTGAGCAGGCAGATCTTAAACTCTGTCCTCTGCTGGACAGGGAGCCAGTGCAGGGACTGGAAAATGGGGGTGATGTGGTCGTATTTGCATTGAGATGAAAGAAAGATGTTTTATAGAGATATTGAAGGTGGTGGTCAAATAAAAGGTTGGGGTCAAACCTGGCCCGAAGGTTTGTCACAGAGGTGAAGAGAGGGATGGGGTGGTTGGAAAATGAAATGGTTGTGATGGAAGAGCTTGGACCCAATTGTCATGAATGGCGGGCGGCGGAGGAGGTGAGGACCCAAATGCAGGCAGTCAAGGCAGGAGGCAGAACTGTGCTGGTGACAAGGTTTATTTCTCAAAACACAGGACAGGGAACCACACACGACAGGGGAATGAACCACATGCAAGGATCTGACAAGGAATAACAGAAAACCAGGAGTACTTATACACAGAGGGAATAACAAGACACAGGTGAAGTGGATGACTAATCAGACCAGGTGAACTAACGAGGCAGGAACAGAAAACCACAGAACATCAGGGAAAAAACTAACTAAATATAACCAGAAACCCAAAAACATAAACATAAAGTCCATAACCGTGACACCAATGTGGTGTGCCAGTGAGGATGGCCTTGGTTTTGGTGCTGTTGAGCTGTAGAAAGTGTTCTGTCTTCCACACCTTTATCTCCTCCAGGCAGGAAGAGAGAGTAGATCATGGTGGCTGTCAGTGAGGTGGGGTCAGTCCAGATAAAGCTGAGTATCATCAGCATAACAATGGAAAGAAATTCCATGCTTGCCGATGATGTGACCCAGGAGAAGCATATAGATAGTAAACAGGGTTGGGCCTAGGACAGACTCCTGAGGAACCCCGCAGGTGACAGCATGAGGTCTTGACCTGGCTTCCCCCAGGGCCACATATTCAGCCCTACCTATGAGGAAAGATTGGAACCACGCATGGACAGTTCCAGTCAGACCAATGGTATGCTGCAGGAGGCGAAGGAGTATATGGTGGTCCACTGTATCAAAAGATGCCATTAGATCAAGGAGGACCAGGAGAGACGGGAACCCCTGGTCAGCCGCCATCAGCAGATCACTCAATCCAACAGACCAGCTTTGGGATGTGACGGAACGGGAGATTCTCATCATGGATGCAGCCGACAAATCTGCAGCAACTGTGTGATGCTGTCATGTCAATATGGAGCAAGATCTCTTAAGTAGGACCAAAGTTAAACAGTAAAAAGTAAGGACCAAAAACAGTAAGGCATGAACTATGATGTCTTCTCAGTTTGAAAATGCTGGGTTTTATTGTCTAAAGAAGTCAAATCAAAAGTCGTGTACTTGGATCTTCTGACCAATTTTACCAGTAATGCAAACCTTTTGTAAGAATGTGGGCGTGTGCATCCCAGATAATCTTCATATGTGGTCTGGGCTGTCTATCATCTGATTCCAGGTGCTTCTTTACATATTACATTGTGACCCAGAAAATATTTCATGTAACAGCCCCAGAATGTGCTCCCTGAACTATTTTAAAACTGTAGAAATTCACACTATGCTTAAAACTCATCCTGATACTTTAGATCTAGTCTAGAACATTAACAGCACAGAAGCCCTGAACCATGAGTGACATGTCAGGTGTATTTATCTTCACTCTTACCCATTAACATCCCTGTTTGACTTTGTACCAGCTTAGACGAGCTACGCCATCTCAGCACAAAGTTGACAACCAGCACATTTTTAATAACAGCTCCAGGAAGCTGTTTTACAGCACACTAATCTACCAGCTGCAGTCCTAACCCTGATTTCTTCGACCTGTTTGGGGATTTAAACTGGCAGCCACTCAGTAACAAGCCCAGTTTTCTCACAATTAACCCCAAATACACGGCGGCGGGCACAGTAAACAGCAGCTGCACCCACCTGTTTGACTTTCACTGCTCAGGATTTAGCGAATGGAGGCCTTATTTGGAGTTCTGCCTGATCGGGAAGTTCCCACCATCGCTGTCCTTCGTTAGTGTCACATTTCACTTTATGTTTTATTCAGTCATTGTGTCAAGCCACCAGTCAATCAGCTCCTCTCACTGCCTGATAGCAGATAATGAAACGTCAGACTGCTGCTTGTTCTGGGATCTCTGCATCCATTCACAAACTGCTGCTATGACATTTTTAATGACATTCATGCAGTTATTGGGGGGAAATTGTTAAATAAATGCAGACTGTGTGGGAGAGGGATTATGCATTTCAAATAGTCCTCGGTGCACCTTAATAAGTGTATCTGACACCTTGAGGAGGAAACTGATTGCTTCTGTTCATGTGGGTAATATTTTCCATGTTGGCGCTGCTACATAATTACTAAAACTACCTTCTTCCACAACTATTTGCTTCCTCTGCATTGCCCTTGTGGAATAAATGTGTGTCTGTATACAGCTGAGTGTGACACAGTATGTAACGGGAAAAGGCGAAAAACAGAAACATGGAGGCCTGTTTTAGTTTGACTTGTCTGTTTTTACTTTTGTTGTGTGATCTAATATCACATTTATTGTTCAACTGTCACGTCTAAAGATTTTATTTCTGCAGTGTTCACTCTGAATTCATCCAGAGAAAACTTTTAACTGCTGTTAACTGATCAATGTGAAAATATCACACTCCCTCATACGCTTTTTTTGCAGATTGCTGATTCCCTGCCTGTCTTTACTTTACTAAGACTCTTGCTCTTTTCAAGTCCAATCATATTACTGGCCATGCTGGAACATGTTCAACCAACTTTTTCTTTTCAGTAATTTACTCTCCCAGCCTTTTGTTGTCCCATGCCAATTTCTTTTCTTTTTTTTAAGACATGTCACGGCTGTCAACTTTAGATTAGCTAAAATTAGTCTAATTTTCAACATTTGTTATGTTTCTGTGTTTGACTGTGAAATCAATGTTATCTATCCATCTGTTTGTCCGTCCATCCGTCCATCCGTCCATCCGTCCGTCCATTCATCCATCCATCCATCCATCCATCCATCCATCCATCATTTTCTTTCACTTATCCAAGACCCAGACACCCCTTTCTCCAGCGACACCCTCCATCTCCTGCTTGGGAGATCTCAAGATATTCTCAAGGCATTGAGGAAACATAATCCCTCCAGCAGATCCTGGGTCTCCAATGGGGCTCTGTCTCATATCAGCTTACTGAAAGATCTCCAAGTGGGGGCAACCAGGATCTATGCTAATCACTTCAACCACCTTAGCTGATTCATTTTGATACAAAGGAGCAGCATCTCCATGCCAAGCTCCTCACTCAATCTCTGAGACTGAGCCCCAGCAGCCTCTAAAGGAAGCTTATTTGAGTCACTTGTATCCATGATCTTTTTCTTTTGGTCACAAATCTTGTGATCATAGGTGAGGGTAAGAATGCAGATAAACAAGCAAACTAAAAGTTGTGCTTTTCGGCACAGCTCTGTCTTCAAAATAACCAGTCAGAGCAAGCACCCTCAAATACTGCTGATGAACCATTAACGGTCTATCTCGTGCCTCAATTTGTCATGAGCAAGACCCAGAGATACATCCAGTTGAGGGGGAAACACATTCCTGGCCTGCAGGGAACCCTCCACCCTTTTTTGTTTAGAACCATGACCTCGGAGGACTTTAGAGGGCTGATTTTAATCTTGACCACTTCAACGTTTTTGAGTCACTCTTAGTCTGACCCCCGAGATATCTTTGCCATGGGAGACCCTACCAGGGGCTAATGCCTGTGACAACATGGGTCACAGGAACATGGAAGTACAAACCCCTCCAACACATTAAGGGAGGGATATAAAGTGTCAGTTTACACTGGGTGTCAGATAACTGTCATGTTATTTTTTTATTTCTATTTTACATGATGTCAGAACTGTGTATTTGGAATCAGTGTGTGTTTAATCTTTCAAGAATTTTTGTCTCAGTTTTCTATTATTTGTAGGAAGACTGTAACACTTGTCCAAAAACTGCTGAGGAAAAAATATCTTCCACTTTACAAACACGGAATAGATCAACGTGCTTCACAAAAGAATATGTGCAAGAAAAAAACGAAAAAGTCAAATTAATAAAAATGAAATTCAGTAAATAAAAACTAACCAAAGGAGGTTAAAATCAGATAAAGTGTCAAAGGCCAAAGAAAACAGGTGAATCTTAGGAATAGAATTAAAACCAGAAAATGAAGCGGTTGACTGATGTAGAAGAATGGGTGGAAATATGAGGGTGTAGTGTTGAATTATGTGTTTCACCAAGACATGGCTGCATGAACATGTGCTTTAAGACTGTGTGAGCAGACCACATTAATTATTATTGGTTTTATTTCTTTAAAAAATTACTACAACATAGCAATTTCCTTCTGGGATGAATAAAGTATTTCCATTTCATTTCAGAGAAAAGCTAACAGAGCCTAGTACTGAACCTTGTAGACTGTCATAAGAATGGAACAGAGGAGGACACAGCATCACCAAGACTGATGCAGAAAGTTTGATTAGCTTGATAAGATCTGATCTAATGCAGGGCTATGCCCCCCCCCCACCACTCCAAACAATATTAAGATTTTGATAATCATAAAAATTCTCTACAGTAACTGTCCCTGCCTGTTAAAGTTTAAAAAAAATGTCCAATGATGATAATAAACACACATTTAAACACTTAGCCATCTATCTATTTCTCCAAATATCAATCACAGATAATTAGTTGTAAACACAAATAAAACAGCACAAAACACGAATAATGGAAAAAACGTCTAGAAGAAACCCAAGTTTGAAGTGAAGAAGTGACCTCCATGATCTGGTCTGACTGATCCATAGACTTTTAGATTCACTCAAACTGTCATGATTATGGTTTATATTTCTGGTTTTTGTCATGTTAAGTTTTGTCATGATCATAGTTTATGTTTTTGGTTTTCTCATGTTTAGTTTTGTTCCTGGCTCGTTAGTTCACCTGGTTTGATTGCTCATTCACTTCACCTGCTCCTGATTGGAAGTTTGGAGATCATATCATGCTATATTCACCTTTGCTTTCCTTTTATCTGGATATATCAAGTAGCATCAAAAATCCTAGCTACAGAGCTTAACTATAAACAGAATTCCCATGATACTGACCACACAGAAACCCACAGAAAAAGGAGGGGTAAAAGAAGTATAATGTGGTTCATCTGCCATGCTAGTAAGTCATAATGAAGTGTAATAATTTACACTACTATTGCACCTAAATTTGCATTAAGTTGTGCTTTATTAGATCTTTTGTATTAAAGTCATCAATCATGAGGACGGCTAATGGCCAGTGTGGGATGGCTCCTGTCATTTCTTGTTAACGCCCACTAAAGCATGTACCGCAAGTTTTGACCAAGAGGGGTTCAGCCTGTGTCTGTGTGCTGCAGCGAACATCACCAGGAACACTGCACAAGAAGAATTTTAAGCCAATACTAGCATCACTTTTTAATATGTTTATTGCCCACACATAAACTTAATCTCATCAAGCATGTTTTGCATTAGAAAATTCATCTTATTTCAAGAAAATTCATATAACTTTTTCTTAATGAGAAATCCCAGTTCATTTTGAGCCAGCACAGGCCAGTGACAAGCTGTAAAAATCTTCTGTAATAAATCCTAATGGAAGAACAAGATCATTTTTATGAAAGAGACTACTTTTTTTTTTTTTTTTTTTTTAACCTTTATTTAACCAGGAGGTCCCATTGAGATTCAAAATCTCTTTTTTAGGAGAGACCTGGCCAAGGTAGCAGCCAAAGCACAAAGTAAATGCAGAATACATATTATAATAATTGTACATCCTTTGAACTTATTTTAAGTCTGTTGCAACACATTTGATGATAGCAGTTTGGTTAATGCATTGCCAGTTTGGTTGGGAACTAGTTGCATGGCTAAAATGATGCATAACAACTGCAATGACTCTTGATCTTCTTTACAATGTAGCAACGAATGGGTTTATGCCGAATCAGCAACACACTCACATGTTAGGAAGTGACAGGAGCTAGTCTAGTTATTAGTTATTATGAATAAGGGTCCAAGGTGGGTCAAGAAGAATCACAGGGCACTACTAAGAACTAATAACTAGGACTGTCAAAAAAAACTTTTTAACAGCATTAACTAACTTATGTAATTAGTTGCTTTAAAATTTTTAACATAATTAACACATGCGCAGCATGACAAGTCCCATCCATCTATCATTTCACTGTTATGATGGCGGGACGTGGAGAGACGAGATGGAAAAAATGAGCCAGCTGGCTCTTTCGATGGATTAGAAAAAAAAAACTTAACATTAATGGAGCAACCCATGGATGTCTCCTCCGTGGAGAATGAGGGTTTTTAACACACGTTTTTTTTTTTGTTTTTTTTTTTTGTACCTTTCCTGTATTTTGTATCAACATGTCTGCTCTAGTGGCTCCTCTCTGGTCGTCTCCTCGTGTTTTTAACCAGATCATCAGTTTTATCAGAGTTTGTTCATCAATGTCAGCTGTGTAACATCTGTTGTGACATCTGGTGGTTTTATAACAGAAATTATAGAAGTACATTATATCCTTCATTTTCTAACCATTGGACATTTGATGTTTACCTAAGGAAAGGTCAGCTAATGCTAAATATTTGTAGCATTAGCTCTTTCTGTTGATACAGTAAAAACAGGCAAATTTCAGGCATAGTCACAAATGGTGATTATGATTAATTTATAAGCTGTGATTAATCGTGATCAATTTGAAAGCTGTGATTAATCATTAGTTATTCATCTGAAAGCTGTCATTAATCTGAATAAACATTTTAATAATTTGACAGCCCTACTAATAAGTAAATGTTTTCAGTCTCAAGAGTCAGTTAACGAGTGTCAATGATTACAAACAGCTTCGCAACTTCTTTTCTTATAGAATTATTTAGAAAGGAATCCCACTGAGTTTAATTGAATTTTAATTTATTTTTAACTTTAATTAATAAATATAATTTACTTTAGTCTCTACACAAATACATTACCAGTTAAAAGTTTGGACACACTTATCCATTGGTTTTAAGTGAAAAGTGTTTCCAAACTTTCCCATTCTGCAACCACAATATGCAGAATACCCTCTCTGAACATATAACATGTCCAGCTTGGAAGCAGATGGGTTAGTAGAAGGCCACAACGGGTGCCACTCCTGTCAGCTAAGAACAAAATACTGAAACTACAATTCACACAGACTCGCCAAAACTTACCCATTGGATTTAATGGGAGAGTCAGTCCAAAATTTTTAATGGTGTATGCTAGCAACTATTTTACTATAAAAATAACAGGTCTTTTGTGTGAAGTTTGCATGTTCTCCCCATGCATGCATGACTTTTCTTTCAGGTACACCAGCTTCCTCCCACTGTCTAAAGACATACGTGTTAATCAGAATCTCTAAATTCACCAAAAGAGTGAGCATGAGTGTAAGCAGTTGTTTATGTTTCTGTGTTGGCTCTGCAATGGACTGGCAACCTGTGCAGGGTGGTAGCTGCTGGGATAGGTTCCAGCCCCCTGCTACCATGTTGGGATAGACATGTATGAAAGACAGATGGATGAATGGATTTTGCTTTTGGTTAGTATTTTTTGCAGTGTACAGCTTCTTCTACCCGACAACCTCTCTGTAAACGTGTGCTGGTCAGGAACTTGCAGCAGAGCGAAAGAATCATGTAAGCCTCTGCAGAAGGATGAAAGCCGCTTCATCAGGGCCACACAAAGAAAAAAAGGTGGAGTTGTGCACGAGTTTTTCTGTGATGGTTAATTAGACTGAGCCGGTTGGTTAATTGTTTGGCCGATATGGATAGAGGGGGGGGGGGCACTTGATTCATGACAGGGAACTGCAAGTTTGAAGGGTGTCGACAGATAAGACTGCAAGGGTAATTAACAGAAAGAGAGAGGGACAATGGGAGAAAGAAGGGAGATGAGAAAGGGAGGGAGGATGGAACAGAGGTGCCAAGAAGAATAAATGTCATAAAACTGTCCTCGGATCCTGTAATGACTTCAAAAAGAAAGGAGAAAAATGAAGAGCTGGTGTGGGAGGAGAGAGATAAAGAGAGGAAGTGAATGAGAGCAGTAGTGGCAGAGAGGGCAATGATTAGGGGCATAATTCCATTTTATTATACAATGGTGCTGAAGTCCAGGATGGCAGCCAGACAGCAGCAGAGCTGAGCACATGCACAATTAACTTTTACAAAAGGGAAAAACCTCCAAAATATGGGATGTGATGCCTCTCAAAGTCAACAAATGTCAAGAATGAAGAGGTTCCCAAACGTCCACATGGCAACAACAGCCGGCTAACTGGAATAATTTCTGTTGGGACGAGGAAGGCAGATGAAGATGTAAGATGCCCCCTAAAAAACCTAAAAGAAAGGATTATCAACCGGGGGTGAGAGCTGCAGGCCCCAAAGTCTGTGTGTCATTCACTGACTGCTGCAGGAAATTACATTTATGTGCTATTAAAGACACTGAAGAATGAAGAAAACATGGAAGTGTTCAGACATACTAACTCAGGAGGGAAAAAAATTAATGCAAAAATCTGTTTAAACACCTTTAATTAAGGGTGCATTCACACCTAATAGTCCGCTAGACTCACTACGATTGGGGAATTGGTTTAATTGGGTGTTGCAACATTTTGCTGGTCCAAGTTTTCTTTCAGAATCAGCAGATGTACTTTACTGGTCCCAGACTGGAAAATTACAATGTTAGAGTAGCATTATAGAATAAGAGAGAGAATGAGAGTGAAATTAAATTATATGATGCAAAAAATACTACATTCAGAACCTGAGCTGGTGCGTGAGGTTGAGTGGTTCCGACTAGATATAGTTGGACTCACCTGACGCACGGCTTGGGCTCTGGAACCGCTGTCCTTGAGGAGGAGCTGGACCCTCTTCCATACTGGATTTGCTCCAGGTGAGAGGCGCCGAGCAGGTGTGGGCATACTCATTCCCCCCGACTTGGTGCCTGTATGTTGGGGTTTACCCTGGTGGATGAGAGGGTAGCCTCCCTCTGCCTTCAGGTAGGGGGAGGGGTCATGACTGTTGTTTGTGCTTATGCACTGAACAGCAGTTCAGAATTACCGGTCTTGGAATTTTTTGGAGGGGATGTTGGAGAGCACTCAACATCGGGGACTCTCTTGTTCTGCTGGGGGACTTCAATGCCCACATGGGCAATGACAGCGAAGGGGCATGATTGGAAGGAATGGCCCCCCTGAGCTGAATCTGAGTGGTGTTTTGTTGTTGGACTTATGTGCTCCTCATGGATTGTTCATAACGAACACCATGTTCAGGCATAAGAGTGTCCACATGTGCAATCGGTACCAGGGCATTCTAGGCCACAGTTCAATGATCAGCTTTGTAGTCATATCATTGGACTTGCCGCCGAATGTCTTGGACACTTGGGTGAAGAGAGGGGCGAAGCTGTCAACTGATCACCACCTGGTGGAGAGTTGGCTAAGATGGTGGGAGAGGATGCCTTAACTCCCATCTCCAGCCTTAACTCTCATCTCCGGCAGTGCTTTAACTGTGTCCTGGGTGAGGCGGGGGACATTAGGTCTGAGTGGGCTGTGTTCCATGTGTCTGTTGTTGAGGCAACCAACTGGAGCTGTGGCCTTAAAGTTGTTGGTGCCTGTCGTGGCAGAAATCCCCGAACTCGTTGGTGGACACCAACAGTGAGGGATGCTGTCAAGCTCAAGGAGGGATCCTATTGGGCCTTTTTGGCCTGTGGGACTCCTGAGGCAGCTGATGGGTATCGGCAGGCTAAGTGGAACACGGCTTTGGAAGTCACTAAGGCAAAAACTTGGGAATGGGAAGAGTTTGGAGAGGCAATGGAGAATGACTTCCAGATGCCTTCGAGGAGATTCTGGTCTACCATCCGGCAGCTCAGGAGGGAAAAGCAGTGTGACACTGTGTACAGTGGGGATGGGGTTCTGCTGAAGTCGACTCAGGACGTTGTGAGTTGGTGGAGGAATACTTCGAAGACATTAATCGCACCAACATGTCTTCCGATGAGGAAGCAGAGTCTGGGGACCCTGGTATTGGCTCTCCAATCTCTGGGGCTGAGGTCGCTGAGGTGATTAAAAAGCTCCTCAGTGGTAAGGCCCCAGGGGAGGATGAGGTCCACCCAGAGTTCCTTAAGGCTTTGGATGCTGTTGGGCTATCTTGGCTGACACACCTCTGCAGCATCACATGGATATTGGGGACAGTTCCCCAGGACTGGCAAACTGGGGTGGTGGTCTGCCTGTTCAAAAAGGGGACTGGAGGGTGTGCTCCAACTGCAGGGGGATCACACTCCTTAGCCTCCCTGGTAAGGTCTATTAAGGGGTCCTGGAGAGGAGGGTCAGTCGGATAGTCAAACCTCGGAATTGAGGAGGAGCAGTGTGGTTTCCGTCCCTGTCGTGGACCCAGTGGACCAGCTCTTCACCCTCTTCATGGTCTTGGAGGGGGCATGGGAGTTTGCTCAACCAGTCTATATGTGCTTTGTGGACATGAAGAAGGTGTTCAAACATGTCCCCTGGGGACTCCTGTGGGGGTGCTCCAGGAGTATGGAGTGCCAGACTCCCCTCTTATGAGCTGTGAGCTTGGCCCACATTGCCGGCAGTAAATCAGAATCGTGTCCAGTGAGGGTTTGACTCCACCAAGGCTGCCCTTTGTCTCCGATTCTGTTCATAATTTTTATGGACAGAATTTTAGGCACAGCCGAGATATTGAGGGGATCCATTTACAAATAAAGCTTAATTTAAGTGATTTAAATAGAACTGAATGGAAGGTTCTGCTTCCTGAAGCCAAAGAGAGGGGTCTGATAACTGAAGGTTCTGTCTCCCATTCTACTTTTAGAAACTTTAGCAACCACCATTAAACCTGAGTGCTCTGTTGGGAAAATCTGATACTATGAGAGCTTTAATATTCAGTGGATTGGTCACTAAGCTTTATATGTGTGAAGATTTTAAAATCTATTCTGGATTTAACTGGAAGTTGGTGAAGTGAAGATAAAACCAGACAAATAAGATATCTGCTGCTAGTCCACATCAGAACCCTCGCTGAAGCATTTTGGATTAGTTGGAGACTTTTAGGAACATTTTTTTGACAGCTTAATAATAAGAAATTGAAGAAGTCATGAAGGAACACAAGCTCAATAGAAGCTAAACAGTACAGAAAATGAAGTCATATTTATTGCAAGGAGATGTTGAGGTTAAAAGATTCTGGATTCATTGGTTTCATCTGGTTTAACATCACAGATGTGAACATTAAATATTTCTTTTAGTCTTTGCAGCACTTCTGAGTGGAACTGAGAGTCTTGTATTATAAAGCAGTCTTAAACTAAGAAAATAACTGCATCAGCGCCTTCAGTGTTAGCATGGCTGGGCAGTTTTAGAAATGAGTCCTTCTCTCTATCAAATGGTCTATCAAACACCTCCACCACCCTCCTGCTTTCACCCGAGTTTCAGCTCTCCTTTTGTCTCACCCAAATGTTGTGTCAGAGATTTAGGACTTTATTCATACACAACCTCGGTTTCAAGGCGAGTCAGCAAATACACATGTAACACGTGCATCTGCAGACCAACACAGGAGTTTAAAAATGTCAGGGAATATCCAGTAAATCCAACATAACCTCTCTGTTTCTCCAGATTTTCTCTGAACATTCTGCAGCATGCCCACATTTATTCCTCATGCTAGTTGTGGCAACTGCGGCCTCGTCTGTGTAGCTGTGGATTTCTGAATCCCAAACATTCCCTGGAGAATCTGTGGTGGGAGAAGCAAAGGAAAGGGGGGCTGATCAGTAGAAAAGATTCCAAAAGAAAAGTTGGAAAGAACAAGAGTATTTACAGTTCCTGATGAAATAAAGCAAAATAAGGGTGGTTTTAAGTCAAATGTCTGTATTCCCATGGACACAAACTAAGAGAAAAAAAGAATTAAAAAGGATAAAATAGAAGTTTCAGGATGTGAGGAATTCTCATATCATGGGAAGAAGCAAATGAAATGACAGATATGAGGTCACATTGTCTGAAGCTTTTCTTTTACAGAGATGAGACTAAAGACCTGCCAATAGACAGTGATAAAAACCAACACAAATAAAGCTGTCGCCTCGACCTTGGCTCTGGAATGTGGAACCTGCCTTTGTAGTCAGGGCCCCCATCAAAGGGTCAAAGATCCAAACAACCGAAACACAATGGATGCTCTGCTGGTGAAGAGAAGAATCGATGTGACGCCCCTCCCGGACAGACCAAGAGGAACATCAGACAGAGAAGAGGTGGAATTTTTTAGATAAGAGCTCAGCTCAAAGTCATCTTTGTGCTTGGGAACTCATCTTTCTTCACCTCCTCCTCATGCTCAGGGAGAACGTCGTCTCTGATATGTTGGGAAGAATTGGTTTTTGATTGGTTACAGCTTGTTTCAAGAGTTGCCAGATTAATAATTTTTCATTGTGGACTGGTCGAAGCACCCCTATGCCACTCTTCACCTTCCATTCATACTCTGAAGTTTCAGGTTGTTTTCTGATTAAAATATCTCTCTTTTTCCGCTTCAGTCATGAATCCAAAGAAATCCCTACCATTTTCCTCTCCCCAAACTGTGTGAAAACCTGAAAATATCGGTGGGTGTTTACATCTAAAATTGAGTCAGGTCCAAGACACACAGAAAATAAGGTTAAAGTAAAAAAATCTAGTGTTTACTGTACACACACACAGGGTCAAACATCAAGTTAGCTCACAGCAAGAACAGAAAAAAAAGAGAAAAAAGGAAAAAAGTTAAGATCAGAGGAAGTAAAGACGCTAGGAACAAAAGGCCAGAAAGTCAGAGTACAGAGAAGAGCAGGGAATGTTTGAAGAACTTAAAATCAGTGTACAAACTGTCAGAAAACAGGACAAAAGGGTGGAAATGAAACTAAAATCGACAAACGGCAGAACATATACAAAAATTCAAGACTAGCTGGTTCCAGTTCAGATCTGAATAATATCTGCACAGTGCATGCTTCGTGACTGGATTAACAGCTACAGACCAGAGTGGACAGGCCAACAGGAGTACGCTGATTATTCTGGGCAAATGATTTTCACAGTCGCAGACTAAAAATGAACATGTTTGGGAAATCTTATGAGTCTTACTGGAGTCACAGTGCACTCCCGTCATCTCGGTCGTTTAAGGTGTTAATCTGCGCTGTTTATTGTCAATCTTTCTCTAGTCTTGGGTCTGCAACAGTATCAAACAAGTTTGATATTATTACAAGTCAAAGTGATGTAACACAATCAACAACCAATAGATGAGCTCTGACAAAAACAGAAACAGGAATCTGACAGTCAGAACAACAAAAACGGACGAAAAAGAAAAAAGACGAACAAGAACTGGTGATGAAACGTTGTCTGTGTACCGTCCGGAAAAGGAGCGGATGGTTATCACGAGGTAAATATCTGCTGTGGATCATTTATGTGTTACAGTATGATGATCTAACAAAGGAGAGAAGAATAGAAAACTCATTCATGCCTCCAGATTCTGATGAGTCGGTGTAACACTTGGTGGAGATGCAAAGGCACACTTAACAATGATGTGTAATTCCTTATTGATCCTGGAGGGAAAATCTCCCCTTGTTTGCTTTGCTGTGGGAATATCAGCTCTGTTCGATATCAACTGTCCAACATATCACAAAAAAAATAAATAAATAAATAAATACTGAAACAATCTAGTTGTAGTCCTGTAAATAGTGATTCACAGTCTTTGTCAAATCTCAGTCTAAGGCTAAGCTAAGACTAAACATTTGTCTTTAGATATGAGGAGGTGTGAGCTGGTAGTTTTCTAGAGTCTCTTGCAACTCTTTTCAAAGTCTTCTGATATAAGCCTGGCATTAGGGCGATCATGCTGTATTGAAATACTGAGCAAAAAAAAAAATGCAGCTGAAAATCCTTTTTTTTTTATGTGCTGCAATCATCTGGTCAATGTGTTTACCAATTAACTTTTGTCCACATGTTTGTCTTTGCATCTTCCTGCTGCTCCAAAACAGAACTTAAAACAGACGGATGAAAACGAGCAGAAGGAAGTTGCATCAAAGAGCCTCAACATTTAGGAGCTTTTGTTTCTGTGCTGCAGCAGCAGAGATGGCAGATGGTGTCGGTACCGGTGTAGTGAAACAGGTCAGCAAAGATTCAGAAACCAACAGGCATAAAATGAGCTGCTGTGATGTGGTAGGGTTTATGATTGGGGGGCTTATCTGACTTATGTACCTTTTGGCAATATTAGTAAGGCTACTAATCAGATGCAGAAGCTCTTTTTTGGAAAGTTTTTTGTTTTTTTGTTTGTTTATAGTCCGTGTCATTGCGAATAAATATGTCTCTTCTCAGATTTAAATAAAAAGTTTGTGAGAACAAGTGAACAAAGAAGTCTAACAGAAATTCCTTTAAAGACACCAACATTCTGCTATTTATTAAATAATGACTGCAGCTCAGCAATAAAAGAGAAACTGAGAAAGATTTATAGTTTACAACATATTTATATCATTGCCATGTTGGGGTTAAATGCATTTCATCTGAGGTTGAGCCAAACTGGTGTTTGATACTTTTATTTTACAAGTGAGAGGAAGGAAAGTGGCTTTGTTTGAAATCCTACAACACATTTATACCCTCACTGTTCTCTTTATCAGGTCCACATTGCCAGTAATGGGTTGGGCCCCCTTTTTCCCTCAGAAATGCCTTAATTCTTGGTGTAATAGATTCAACAAGGTGTTGGAAACATTCCTGATATTTTGCTCCATATCAATAGCATCACATAGGTGCTGCAGATGTGTCTGATAAACATCTGAACTGCTTGCGGATTTTTACAAGACTCCTCATACATCACATGGTGTGTGTGAGTGACTCCTATAGGATGCAAGCTACAGTGTCCAATTTGCAGGACACAAAAGGAAAGAGCTTTGTTCCCATGGCTGTCCAACACTTTAACTCTTCTGTCAGTGGCTGTCTTTCCATTTTAACAACTCCCCTTTTGCACTTTGCATATGTTTTTGTTGTTTGGTGTTGTGTTGCTGCTCTCTGTGCCTTTTTAATTGCCTCCTTGGGATAAATAAAGTACTTCTAATTGATCTGAATTAAACTGAATAATGAAAGTCTTCCACCACATCCCAAAGCTGCTCTACTGGATTGAGATCTGGTGACTGTGGAGGTCGTTGGAGTCCAGTGAACTCATTGCCATGTTCTAGAAACCAGTTGGAGATAATTTGAGCTTTGTGACATGGTGCATTGTCCTGCTGGAAGTAGCCATCAGAAGATGCTACACTGTGGTCACAAAGGGATGGACATGGTCAGCAACAATACTCAGGTAGGCTGTGGTGGTTAAACCAGGCCATGCTGGCATGGTTAAAGGGCCCAAAGTGTGACAAGAAAGTATCTCCCACACCATTACACCACCAGCAGCCTGAAGTGTTGATACAAGGCAGGATGGTTTCATGCTTTTATGTTGATTCCACCAAATTCTGACCCTACCATGTGAATGTGGAGCTGAAATGGAGACTCATCAAACCAAATAATGTTTCTCCATCTTCTATTGTCCAGTGTTGGTGAGTCTGTGTGAATTGTAGCCTCTGTTTCCTGTTCTTAGCTGACAGGGGACACCCTGTGTGGTCTTCTGCTGCTGTAGTCCATCTGCTTGAAAGCTGGACATGTTGTGTGTTCAGAGATGCTATTCTGCATATCTTGGTTGGAACCAGTAGTTATTTGACTTCCTGTTGCCTTTCTATCATCTCCAACCAGTCTGCCCATTCTCCTCTGACCTCTGACATCAACAAGACATTTTTATCCAGACAACTGCTGCTCACTGGATATTTTCTCTTCTTCAGAACATTCTCTATAAACCCTAGAGATGGTTGTGTGTGAAAACCCCAGTAGATCAGCAGTTTCTGAAATACACAGACCAACAACCATGCCACGTTCAGTCACTTAAACCCCCTTTCTTGCTCATTCTGATGCTTAGTTTAAACTTCATGAGGTCGTCTTCCCCATGTCTACATGACTAAGTGTGTTGAGTTGCTGCCATGTGATTGGCTGATTAGATAATTGTGTTAACATGCAGGTGAACAGGTGGAGCTGATAATGTGGACGGTGAACACAACTAAACACAACTAAGCATATTTGTTGTCAAATTAGTCAAGGTGATTGTTAACCATGCTGTTGCTGATGTTGTGTTTTTCTCATCTGTCAGATTGGTGAGGCTGTGAAACCATCAGTTCAGTCTGCTGTGAGGAAGATGATGATGCAGGTCCTACAATATACACGTGAACAAGAAGTCACGCACTGCTTGGATAAGTGATGAAGAACCAAACAGATATAATAAATGAACCTAAATTGTAGCCCCAGCTCATACCTTGGTTAACAGGTTGTTGTTTCCCTTTCAGCCTTTGCTCCCATATGACATTTCCTGCACTGAAGTTAAACCAGCTTGTGCGCGCCAAACAAAGAAGAGTCCAAACTGTCCTGCATCCATATTTCCTGAGCTCATGGCTCAGATGTGAGCAGTGAGAGGAAGGGAAGGGAAGAAGACTGAAATCTGAGGGGAAACAGCAAAGAAAGCCATCTCATAGAGATTGGAACTTATGTCAGAGTGGAGGTCTGAGTGATGAGAAGTGATTTGGAGAATGTTGCAGCGTGTAAAGCCCTCATCTCCTGGACTTAAATTTATTCTCCTCCGGTTCTCCCTCATTGAGCGCAGCATTACAGAGGAGTTATCTTTCCCTCTCAGTAAAGTCTTGTCTTGCTTCAAAGCTCAGCTCTTATTCTCCCTTTTCTGCTCTTCCCCGCCTTCTTTTACCTCCAACCCTCTTTTATCTTTGTTTTCTTTCTCTTTTTTTTTTTTTTTACACATTTTTAAAGTTTGCTTAGCTTCATTCTTACACCACTTAAAATAAATGAACAGCAATTAATTCCCACCTGCAAAATTTTATATTCTAATGTTCACACGACACTGGGAGAAACTAAATTCATAAATACATCCATCTGTCTATCCATCCATCCATCCATTCTTTGCCGCTTATCCGGGGGACTGGTTGCAAGAGCAGTACTTTAAGCAGAGAGACCTAGGCATTCCCAGGCCAGCCGAGAGACAAAGATCCTTCAGCATGTCCTGTGTCTTCTCTGTTACAGTAGGAACGTGTACAGTAGGAAAATATCCCCAGCAAGGCATCCAGGAGACATCATGACCTCATCTGGCTCTATTCTCATTTCTGACCATCAGAAATTTAATTCACTACCTATTTAGTCATTAGGGACAACAACGCCCATTTCAAAGAATTGACACCAAACTTTACATATTAATATTTATTTCTGCTTGCTTTCTGTAAACGTTTCTTGGGAGAAAATCAGCTTTAAACCAAAGAACATTCAAAGGACTTTAACCCTTTAAATAGCACTTTGAATACTTAATGTCACTGTTGACATTCTCTCTATTTAAGGTAAAAAGCACTTCGAAAATTAATGCTTTTTGAATTGCCTTGTAAATGAAATGCGCTATACAAATAAAATTGCCTAAAAGTTTCACATTAAGTTATATTAAATCCACATTTTTTTCATCTAATAACCTTTGCCAAATATAACTATGCATTCTGTGATGGCATCGCTGGTGTATGAATGTGTGGGTGAATGTTCGGTGATGGTCGGAGAGGCCGTAGGCGCAGACTGGCAGCCACGTTTCCGTCAGCTTGCCCCAGGGCAGCTGTGGCTACATACGTAGCTTACCATCACCAGGTATGAGTGAGGAGTGGATGAATAATGGATTCACAATGTAAAGCGCTTTGGGTGCCTTGAAAAGCGCTATATAAATCTAATCCATTATTATTATTATTATGATGTTAGAGTTTTTCTAGATAAACAGTAACATTGGTGATTTTTACTGTTCACCTCCATAATCAGTTACATTATTGGCCTGTGCTTAAAATGTTGTAAGCAAAGTTTAAAGTTTAATTGTAAAATTTGTCAATAGAGACATTTTGACAAATAATTGTGCTATTTGCATTAACACATTCAAAATGCTGACCAGATGATCTGAAAAAAGTTTTGAACCACAAAAAAAAAAAAAAAATGAACCAAAACCTTGTGCATAATGATGCAAAAGGTTTAATTCCCTCTTTATATTCTTAAGCAGAGATCCAGATACAGTATCACCAAATCACTGTAAAATGAGAAAGTAAAATGGCCAACAGCAGTCTATGTCTTCATGTTAAGATATTGTCAGCAGTAGTGGAATACGCTTCACCATATAATATTTATAACTTTAAATATGATGCAATGATGTTTTAAATATGATGATCGATCATTACTCCTTAGTTTTCATAGCAATTCTTGTCAGACTAACATGTTTCATGCATTTTAAAAGTCCACCTTTAGTTGACATTGTGTTTGGAGTTATGTGTCATTGTGTAGAGAAATGGTGCTGTTTAAAGTGCTGTTAGAAAAACAGTGTGGCCCCTTTAAGAATGGTCAAGCTAGAGAGGAAGGGAAGTGTCTTGGGCAAGATTGGCTGCCACATCTCTGTCAGTCTGCCCCAGGGTAGCCATCTTTACACGTGTAGCTTACCATCACCATGTATGAGTGAGGAGTGAATGAATAATGGATACAATGTAAAGCGCTTTGGGTGCCTACAAAAGCGCTATATAAATCTAATAAATTATTACAGGAGGGGAGGGGGTGAGAAAGTCGCTATGAGAAACTACATGTTTAACAATGAAATGTTTTTCTTCAAGTTTTAGCAATTTACACCACACAGCTCTTTAAGTTCCAGCAGTCCAGTGTTTGATTCACCACTGCTGGTAAACTGAAGGGAGCTAAGCTTGAAGCAAAGTTCTTGCTCACAGCTCTGAACAAAGAGAATATATATATATGTATGTATGTATAGTAGTATGAATTGATCATTCATAATTTACCTTTGTAGTGTTCAAAGCAACAAGCCTGCACTGTTGTATGAACACTTTACAAAATAGGACAAAATTCTTTCAGTGACTACAGACTCCTTCTTTCAAGGGTGTAACCGCACATCCACTCAACCTTTGCATTTCTTCAACTCATCCCTCTCTTTCTGCAAATCCTTCTCTATCTCATGTAGGTGAGCAGAGTGCCACTGTGGGCTTAATGAGCTGAGGCCTGCCGGAGGCCACCGTTATGAGCACTTCTACTTCTGTTCCCATTTAGACCTAGGGTTTGCTTTACAGGAGAGAGAGAGATGGAAAGAATGGGAATGGAAAGAGATGGAGGATACAGGGAAGGAAAAGTAACAACATTCACCAGCAACATCATTCATCCCCATCAATCTCCACATCACGTCATATTGATATTGATATTGTTCGTTGAAATTGTGATCTTGTATTTACACAAAATGGCTCACAAAATAGCACCTGGGTCCAACTGGACCCATATCAGTCTGACTGCCACTTAATTATGACGTCCCGTCTTGTTTGAATTCTTGCTTGTGTTGTTCTTACTCTCAAATGTAAGTCGCTTTGGATAAAAGTGTCTGCTAAATGACTGTAAAACAGAAATAGAATGTCATCCACCAAATCTGTGTTCTTGTGTGTCTCTTCAGGAGTGGACAATCTTTATTTCCTCCCCTTTGATTTGTTTTCTTTATTTTCTTTACTTACCTCCCCATTTACAAACAGGTTTGTAACTCATATTATCTTCCTGAGAAAGCCCTTTATTTGTTGATGGTTTTGTCTAATTTGTTTTAAATCTGGCTGTGAGGCATGCTATTCTCTGTTGGAGCAGAAGTTTGTGTCTATGTTTTTCTGTGATGGTGTGGTGACCCTGTCCAGAGGGTACCCTGCCTTTCACCAGAGCGCAGATGGGATAGACTCAGGCCCTCCTGTGAACCTGAGCTGGATTGAGCAGGTGTAGAAAATATAGAGATGGATATTACTACAGCTGTATTTTATTTTGTTTGAGGATCAGGTGAACACTAGAATATCTCTAGAACTTGTCTACTTACACTGACCTAAACCACTACCAGCCTGTTGCCCTCACATCTATGAATATAAAATGCCAGGACAAGTTGTTGCTGAATAACAACCTGCCAGCTGCCAACCTACAGCTGGGCCAACTCCAATTTCCCTAAAAGGTTTAAGGGAGCACAGAGGAGTCTGTAGCTTGTCTGCTACACCACATAATTCAAGATCTGGATTCTCCAGGCCACCTTGCCTGGATACTTCTCATAGATTTCAGCTCAGAGACGTAGTCCCTCCTACATGTCCTGGGTCTTCCCTGGCATCTTGTTCCAGTGGGACATGCCTGGAACATCTCATCATGAAGGTGGTATCCAAACCAGATGACCAAGCCACCTCATCTTGCTTCTCTGGATGGGGAGGAGGAGCACCTCTACTCTGAGCTCCTTCATGACTGAGTTTCCCACCTAATCTCCAAGGAAGAGTCCAGACACCCTGCAAAGCAATCTCATTTCAGCACTTGTTCTTTGAGTCACAACCCACAGCTGGTGACCATAGATGAGGATAGGAGCATAGATCAGCTGATGAATCGAGAGCTTCTCCTTTGGGCTCATGTCCTTCATCACCATGACAATGACCAATACACTCCATTCTCCCCTGACTCGTGAACAAGACCCAGAGATGCTTGAACATCTGCACTTGAGACAGGATCTCATTCCCAACCTGGGGAGGATTCTCCACTTGGTAACCGCTGAGGGCCATGGTGTCAGATTTGGAGGTGCTGATCCTTACTCTGGGCCCGCAGCCGGGGGGTGACCTAGACTGGAAAACCAACACAACAGCAGAGATCAAGAAACCCCAGCAGTGACTTTACTTCTTGAGAGTCTTGGAAACAAAAAAGGCCTAACCAAGGGTGTCCTATAGATGCTCAGTGGAAATGTACTGTACTATCATGTTGTATTCCACTGTGGTTTGCCAGCTGCACTGCATAGAAAAGGTCAATGTTCCATAGAATCATCAACACAACTCAGAGGATCATCGGCTGTCATCAAAGTCGTTCAGGTCCTGTTGCCTTAGAAAAGCCTAAAGCATCCTGTAGGACAGGGGTGTCCAGCTCCGGTCCTCGAGGGCCACAATCCTGCAGGTTTTATATTCCTGCTCCAAAACCACCTGACTCAAATTATTGAGTCATTGTGCAAAACTTAATAGGCTGTTGGATCTATTTCATTTGAGTCAGGTGTGTTGAAACAGGAAACACTCGAGGACTGACTTTGGACACCCCTGCTGTAGCACAACCCACCCATCACATCATCTGTTCCAAATGTTACCCTCAGCTAAGCGGTATCTACTACTGACTATCAAAACCAAAGCAAACAGGGGAATGCTAGACCAGATCACATGATGATCAGATGAACAGCTCATATCCCAGAGCTGTAGTGTTAGTAAATGACATGATGCAACATATTTACTGGTCTGAAATATTTATATCTGACATTAATATTTAAAAAGAATGTGTTTCTTTGTATGTTTTTAGTAATATATTTATACTTTTGGAAATTATCGGGGGGCCTTGTACCACATACTCCAGAAAAAAAATACCCTGTAAGACAAAACACATGTAGACTGGTTAGTCAAACTCTAATGAACCCTTCAAGACCCTGTTGTGACTATAGAGGAGGTCCACCACTCCACAACCAGGACCAAAACCACACTGCTCCTGTTCAGTCCTAGATTAGACTCTCTGATGAATCCTCCTTACAAGGAAGACAACACTTGACAGTACTGAGAAAACTTTATTATGACTGACTAAAATATGGGATTTTTACACTTTAGTTTTATCCAAAGTGTAGAAAGTATAAAGGGACGGCAGTGGCTTTGGTGGTAGAGCAGGTCGTCCAATAATTGGAAGATTGGCGGTTTAATTTCCACTCCCCCAGTCATCTATCGTGTCTTTGGGCAGGACGCTTAACCCCCCTTACCTCCAGTGTTTGCATCGCTGGTGTATGAATGTGGATATGAATGTTCAGTGGTGGTCGGAGAGGCCGAAGGCCCTGGGGCTGCCACGTTTCCATCAGTCTGCCTCAGGGCAGCTGTGGCTACACATGTAGCTTATCATCACCAGGTGAGAAGTGAATGAATAATGGACACAATGTAAAGCGCTTTGGGTGCTTAGGAAAGCGCTATGTAAATCTAATCCATTATTACTTTTTTATTATCCCGGTCATTATGTGTGTCGATTATCTGCCAACTCTAAGAACAATAAACCTGTAATTTTGTGTTTGTTAGACATGCAAACAGAACCCATGATGAGCAGAGAGGAGGGCGATGGAAACCTCCCAGACTCAATCACACCGACTGCTTTGCTTCCTTTCACCAGGGCAGCAGGAGTGCTGCTCTGGGACCAGCTCTTCAGTTCAGGTCATTATGAAAAGAGATAGCCTGGGGCACTTTTTTAATGATCTAACATCAGCACTTTTGATCTTGATTAATGCCGGCCATTATTACCCCAGCAGTGATGTTACAAAGCAGTGACTGGAATAAAGTGCAGGGAAAACACTTGCATCTCCCACTACAGCTTCAAGGTGGCAGATTGACAACAAAAGCAATATATAAACTGAGCATTTGCAATATTGTCACTCTATGAAAACTGTCTGAAACAATGTAAATCATTTATGGCCTAAAAAAAGCCTGGTGTTAAAGAATCTTCTAAAAACTTCCAGTCGTTTTATCCAACGCTCCATCTCTTCCACCGATGAGAAGGCCATAATAAACTGGCTTCAGGTATAGTCCCATGGGTAAAATGAGAAACTGATAACATTTCCTTTATCTGGTTTCCTCAGCTGTTCCCCTCAACAACAGAAAAAAGGAGGCTACAGAGTCAAACCATGACACAAAAACAGCAGGAGGAGGTAGGGGATGAGGAGGCCTCAGGGCAGACCCAGGACCCGATAGAGAGATTATCTCTCGGCTGGTTTGGGAATGCCTCTGTGGAGGGGGGAAGGCCAGGAGATCTCTGCTTAGCCCATTGCCCCTGTGACCTGATCTTGGATAAGTAGCTGAAAATGGATGGTTGGATAAAAAAACGGCTTGAAATGCTTAAGAGGTTTTAAATGAGATTGGACTTTTTTCAGAAACATAGCATTTTTAGGGGTGCATCACATGTTTTGGTCATCAGTTCTTTGGTCATGAGCTTTGTGAAACAGCAGCAACACGTGTTTGAGGACAGAATGTGGCTCTTCAGTTTTATATATTTGTATATATTTGTGTATTTTCAGATTCCCCAAAAAGTTGTGATACTGTGTAAAATGTAAATAAAAGCAGAATGAAATTATTGGCAAAGCTCATACTTTACCACAATTTATTCCCAATATAAGCAACATATCACACATTTAATCTGAGACGTTTTACCATGTCATGGAAAATATGAGCTCATTTTGAATTTGATGGCAGCAACTCATCTCTAAAAATTATTTCCAGTGTGATGTTCAGCATTGTGTAGCATCCCCTCTTCTTTAACAACTGTTTATAAACATCTGGGTATGCAGACCAGTTGCTGAAGTTTTAGACAAATGTTGTCCCATTTTCATCTGATGCAGGATTCTAGACTTTCTGGACTTTCTTTGCTGGCTGTTTCATTACATGATGCTCCAAAGGTTTTCTACTGGTGAAAGATCTGGACTGCAGGCAGGCCAGTTCAGCACCCGGACTCTTCTCCTGTGAAGCCATGTTGTTGTGGTGGATGCAGGATGTAGTTTAACATTGTCTTGCTGAATTCTGCAAGGTCTTCCCTGATCACTACTATTAACACATATTCAGTTAGTCCTCATGAATTCTGGAAATCTTTTTGAAAAATTTTGCACAAATAACCACAATTTTAGTGCAACTTTGATAAATCACATTGTTCCTCTGTATAACCTGATATACATACATATCAACAACTTTACTTCCTGTTTCTGGTAATGAACATGCAGATGTGTGTAAAAACACTACAATAGACTACCCATGACTCTTTCCAAAGTTCTACATCAAAGTGGTGGAAAACTGTTTTGTAGCACTGCATCATTGTGGTGGAAGACAAACATTTTTCTACATGAAAATGCTGCAACAGAATGTCTGAGATGAGAGCAGACAGGATAATTCACTGTGGTGGAGTTTCCATCCAGATCCGATGATGATCAAATAATCTGAATTTCTTTTCTTTTTTGTGCTGCTGATTGAATGCTTCGTTGCAGCTTCAAGATCACTCTGCCAGGTTGTACAAGTGTTGCAATATCAGATGGAATATATCTGAATTAATGGTAGTAGAATAAATTAAATGAAAAATATTTTACATGAATTTAAGATGCTTTTACATTAAAAAAAAGATGAATGAATGAATGAATGAATGAATGAACTTTATTGTCACTGCAACAGGTGCAATAAAATTTTTCAATGATGCAGTGAAACAAAACACTTCATCTTTTGTTGTAACTTTTCTCAAAATCTGCTGCTTTGTGAGCTGGTGCAGAGTCAAGGAACCTGGTGCTTAGCATGGAAGAAATTAAGTAGATGATGATCAATTTTTGGGAGGTACAACTACAACACGCACCCCACAGCATCAGGTGTCGTACAGGGAAGACAGTGGAGAACATCAAGATTTTTGAAGCACAGATCTTTGATGATTTCACACGGTAGAAAACACCTCAGTAGTGGTGAAAAGGGCCCCGCAGAAGAGGCACTTCCTCAGAAAATTGAAACCAAGTATCCCTCTCCACCAGCATCCCAACAATAGTTCATAGTGATAATTTCAAAATATGCAAGACATTTTTCAATCAGAGTGTGCTTTCAAAACAGCCAATATGTTGCTATCCAGGTGCTGGCATGTGACGCAGAACATAAACTGAATCTGTAATGAGATGTTCCTGACTGGAACACAGAGATGTGGATTGTGGCTTCTCAGCCTTTGGATGCTGCTGGGCAATGAAAGCTCCCGAAATGTACATAATTAATGTCAGTGTGCCTTCAGAACAAATCAGAAATGCATATATATATATATATATATATATATTTCATCACAAAGTTACATTGTGCAACTTTATGGAATATTTGGCCTCTTTTTAGTTGGTGTGTTTTGCAGTGGCAACATATAAAAAGCAAACTTTACACATTTTGTTATCGTAATTTTTTCTGTGAACACCCCCACACTGTTAGTTTACACTTCATAAACTGCATTATAAATAATCGAGTCGTGTAGGTTTTTAACTCTGTAGAAAACATGTTTTTTTTTAAACATGTTTTAATCAAATTCAAAGCTGTTTAAATAAAGAAATAAACTATTCATCTCAGCTGTTCTCCAATATGTGAGAACTGCAGACAAATGGAGACAAGATGACCTTCATGGGGGGGGGGGGGGGGGGGTTACATAACTCATCAGGCGTGGGAACGCCTCCGGATGCCTCAGTAGGAGATGCAGTGTTGCTGGGAGACGGATGGCTGACATACCCTGATCCATCTGTTGCTACCAAGATCTGATCCCAGACAAGTCAAAGAAGATGAACGGACATTAATTTTTTTAACACTTAATGTTCTTTGTGTACTTTTTTTGTCAGACTGAAATATGTATAGCAATATGTCTAGTGTTTTCAGTTTGATTCTCCAGTTTTTCTGGTTTCATGATGGAGTAAAATAAAAACGGGTTTGAAAGGATTGTCATTTGGGCTTAAAATAGCACTATGTAACTTACTGACCTTAAGCATATGAATTTCAGACTCAGTTTGATGGCATATTGACATTTTTGATGTACATTCCTGGAGCTATTGTTGCCCAGCACCATCCCGAGGATGAGAAAGATGGCAAGATGGATGCCAAGTTAGTCGTCCTTAAGGAATGTCACTGAAAAAAATCTGCCAAAGTTCAGCAGTGCCTCATTAAAAACATAAAATACTTTACATCTACATCACCTACATCTACCTACAGTCTTTCTATTATGATATTTAGATTTTTCAATGCACCTCAGACTTTTTAAAACAGTGTTTTTAGAGCCAAACAGAACAAGAAGTTTAACATAAAATATTTCTGCATGTTTTTAGAGCTTTGGTCAAAATACCACTGAACAAAACACCTCTTTCATTTCTTTCAGTGGAAAGTTCGCTAAGATTTTTGGAGGTCCACCACAACAGCCCGAAGGAAAAAAAAGAAAAATCCATTTGTTGTTTGTTGTCAGCTATCTCAACACTGTCCATCCTTTTTTTTTTTTTTTTTTCCCCCCCACTTATCCATGACATGTTCATGGAGGAGACACAGACCTCCCACTCTCCAGCTCCTCCTGGGGGATCCCAAGGCATTCCAGGCAAGAAGGGATATATAATCCCGCCAACAGGTCCCGGGTATGCCCCGTGGTCTTCTTCTAGAAGGACGTGCCTGGAAAACCTCCAAATGGAAGCGACCAGGAGGCATCCTAATCAGACATACAGGAGCAGTAACTCTACTCCAAGCTCCCTCTGGATGTGTGAACTCTTTCAGAGTGAGCCCAACAACCTTCCGAATAGGTTCATTTCAGCCTATTTCTACTATTTGTATGCAAGCGCTCAACTTTTACCACCTCGTTAGTCATCATCATTCTCCCCTATCTCCTTTCTTTTATCGTAACCAGCCATCTATACCAAAAACGTTGGTTGGCGGTAATTAAAGCTCTGCTCAGGACTATAGGTAAAGGTCGCAAAGTAGATTGACCAGTAAATTAAATTAAATTAAGCTTACCACAACAAACTGATGCAACTCCCTCAATAATCTTGATGAGGCCATCTGTCCACCTCTCACTCCATCTTACCATCACTTGTGAACAAGATCTCGAGATACTTAAACCTTTCTGCCTGAGGCAAAGATTCATTCCCAACTCGGGTAGAACCATGACCTCTAACTTAGAGGGGCTGACCTTCATCCCCACCTCAACACCTCTCACCTTAGTGAAAACAGCAAAGGAGTGAATGGAGACCTAAAATTTCATTCTTTCTTCCTCCACATGTGACCACATGGTCCACTTTACAGATGCAAGATGATCCAGAATTTATTCTGCAGTCCAAACCATCTCCTATAAATTATTTTGATAAGTGTAGGTTTAACATGAAATCGCTGACTTCTTGGAAAAGTGTTTACGTCATTGTTTCCAATCCATTAAAAGTTCCGTAAGGCTTCCTGACCTTGCTCACCTACAGATCAATCTTGCTTGAATGAAGGCTTACCCATAGCCAAAGATAGCATTTCTGAGCATTTTCCTGCCCTCATGTTTCTTTTCTTGTTGACTTCCGAATAACTGGCCTGAAGACATCTGCACTGTGAAACAAATTTGTTGTAAATATATATACACAACACTCCTTTTTATAGATTAAATGTTGTTTCGCTTACCCGCAGAAAAGCTAATGGATTTTAAATAAATAAAAAAGACTAATAGTCTAGTGTAATTGTCAGTGTGGGTGGATAAAAGGGTTTACTTTTGATCCTGATGTAGAGAAATGAATATTTGATGAACCAGAAAATAGCTTCTAACAATAGAAGAATGGCAGAAGGAGTCGACCGGCTGCATCTGCCAGGTACGACTCAAAGGAGGGTGTTGTGTGACCATGTTTATTTATGTGCAAGCTCCTTTGCATGCAAATACCTGCTGTCCAACATCTGCAGGTCCATGCATGTGTAGCTCAATGCAGGCTGGTGCTCAAACACTTTGCTGTCACAAAGAAATGTGCACAGCAGCAGTGGAAAGAATGAGCGTGAGGGGGGATTTGGGGGTATTGGAAAACCTAATACAATGAAAAGCCACTTTGCCTTTTGTTTGCTTTGCATGACAGGGGACAAAGCTAGCCACAAGTGGGGCTTAACATTCCATTTGGCTGAAGGAAAAGAAGGCAGCTGGCACAGCGGAAAGGCCACACTGTGGATCTATGGAACAAACCAATGGGACATATTGGGTTTCTGAGGCCACTAGGAATGCATGGGAACTGGACAGGGAGTGGGGAACACTGGGGATCGGGGCAGTTGGCGGAGCTTTGATAATGTGTGTCTGTGTGCAAAGGAGGTAGCGTAGTTGTTAACTATTTAATTGCTGACTTTAGAGGCTACAAAGGACAATATATACTGCATTTACACTCACTTCCTGTTCATCAGCTCCACCTGTTCAACTGCTTGTTAACACAAATATCTGATCAGCCAATCACATGGCAGAAACTCAAAGCATTTATATATGTAGTCATGGTGAAGACGACTTGCTGAAGTTCAAACTGAGCATCAGAATGAGGATTTAAGATACTTTGAACGTGGCATGGTTTCTGCTCTGAGTATTTCAGAAACTGCTGTTCTACTGGGATTTTCACATGCTACCATCTCTAGGGTTTAAAGAGAATGGTCTGAAGAAGAGAAAATATCGGCAAAAGATCACAACGAGTGCCACTCCTGTCAACTCAGAACAGGAATCTGACGCTACAATTCACAAAGCTTCACCAAAACTTGACATGACAAGATGAAAAAACATTTCCCGGTCTGACTTCATTTCATCTCCACGTCAGATGGTAGGGTCAGAATTTGGTGGAAAAAAAATAAACAAAAACACAGATCCATCCTACCTTGTTGTCAATTTTTCAGGCTACTGCTGGTGGTGTAATGATGGAGGTGGGTATTTTCTTTGCACACATTGGGCTCCTTAGTATTATTGTGTCTGGTTTAAACACCACAAAATACCTGAGTATTGTTGTTGACCATGTCCATCCCTTTGTGACCACAGTGTAGCATCTTCTGATGCTACTTCCTGCAGGATAATGCACCATGTCACAAATCTCCACCTGCTGTCTTGAACATCAATTGTTGTTGACAATTGCCAGTTCCACTCAGGCTAAATAAAATCAGCTTTTAATTGCATATAGCTTGTATTTAATAGCAGCAGGGCAGTTGTAGAATTGGTTTGGTTGTGCGAGGCAGGTTAGGGGCAGGTAAGATTATTTTATATATGTGAGCATCACTAGTGGAGACTACCACACACTGGACATATGCATGACTCTAAAAGCTTGGACAAAAATACATGCAGTTAATGATTTTGACATTCTTTTTAGTCAGTAAGTGATAAAATGGGTTGTTAAGGAATACTAAAATTAAACAAATTATTTTCAACATTGTCCAGGCAGGGCAGCAAAAGGGATGCTCCATTTTACAAACACGGTCAAAAGACATCTACAGTCACTTCTGGCATTGTTGCAAGACTGTAGACAACTATGCAGATTTTCTGGCAAATTTTACTGAATTGTATCTGCTTTGTGTTGCATACATGAGAGAAATTACGATAATATGAATGGTTAGCTTTAGTAACATGACGTCTCAAATGGCTGACCAGTAAAAATAACTACTCTTTTTAATTAGCTGGTGGTCACGCTATGCTAGTTTCCCCAGCAAAATGGGGGAAAAGGGTTCCATTGCACACCAGTGGTTAAAAGATATTGCTCTGGATGAACGATGGCTAAGTAATTTTCACAAATATAAACTTGCAGGTAAATTGGTGTAGCTCCATGTTTCCTTCTATGCATGTAATTGTCACTAACTGCAGAGAGATAAACCATACCATAAACCATAACTTTGTAAAAATTGTAAATTACAGGTCCAGTGCTGAGCTGGAATCCTTCCACAAACATATTTTGATGTATGCAAGAAAGGACTGTAGCTTCTTCTCACCAGTGTATGTAGCCTGGACTATACTGGCTGGCCTTAACAACAACCACCATGTCTATATACCAGTCATAGACCATAGATCAGTAAGAACCTCATAGCATTTTATTCTGCAGGTGAAATGCTGAGTCATGGTAGATTCTCAATAACTTAAATGCTGTGTTATATCAGGTACTATAAAGTGTCAAGAAATCATGGAAGTATTGTATGTATACCATGAAAGTGGAGAAGGACTACAACAACATCTCAGACTGCCATACTGCAGCAAAGGCTGCCGGCCACAGAGAGAATAACGTGGACCAGAACCATGAGACAAGATGATCCATGTCAGCATGGAGTTCTTCAGGTGTCCCTTCCCCAACCACCCAGCAGCTATGGCAGGAGCAAGTGAGCAGGGGGACTGGTGAGAATATTTGCAATACCATAAAAACATTAAATACTCTTTCTCTCTCTCTCTCTCTCTCTATATATATATATAGAGAGAGAGAGAGAGAGAGAGAGGGGCACTTCAGATTTGTGCAGCTTTATTTATAGTCTGCGAGGGATGAATCCTCAATATTGTCCATGTTGATCTGGGAATGTGTGCTGAATTCTCCAGAAACAACATCGTTACCATGCCCTGGTGCTCCGTACTGCCAGACAAACTGCCTATATGCTGCAAATCGAACTGTCACTTTTGCCGGAGTCTGGAAGCTCATCAACTGCTCGATGTCATTCCAGATGCGTCTGGCAAGCCAGAGGATCCCTTGCTGCAAAATAAATGCCACCACACAAGGGAGCATGGAAACACAAGAGTCTGTATGTTGCTTACAGCGCTTATCTAATATTGGAAGGCATTTCTCTGCCCGTTATGACACTGGCACCAAAATGGTTGACCTGCTGTGGGTGGACCTGTTCTAAGAGCATTTCCAGATATCTCCTGCAGAAGGTGCAACATCAGGCTCAGGTCAAGCATAGCTGTGACCCTTTTTGTGCTTGATCCAAATTGAGGCTTTTAATTCCTTTCATTTTAATAGAACATTCTTTGTTTCACACCTGGAAAGTCAACAAAGCCCACTGTGTAGGCAAGAAGAAAAAAAGAAGTCACCAGGAAAAATCATGATGGATCTGAAATTCCCTGGTGAAAAAAATATATATATAAATAGCTGAATTTAAAGATGGTAACATAGCATTCAGTTGGTTCATGTAGCAGTCATTATAACAAGCTATGATGAAGCATGAGCTCCCGCGACTCTTATTCAAGTTGATGTGCTCGGCTCTGGCACATGCTCGGACTCAGAGTCGTCAAGGCTTTCACTGTTTTCACCTCAAAAGGAAGAAATACAATAATTAATTAATTAATAAGACATTAAAAAAAATAAATAAAAAAAAGATTGTCATGTAAAATGACTTGCTAGCTATAAGCTTTGGAAAGAGCTGTGAGGAAAGAGGACGGCATTTTCTCAGCTGTGTTTCAAATTCTGCCTTTCTGGAGCTCCAGGAAACATCATCTACTGCAGCTTTAAGGCAGTTCTGAAGGAAAAATGGGGTCCAACCTGGTACTAGCAAGGTGGACCTGATAATGTTGACACAAGTGTACTTGTGTTGTCTGCCAACTGATTTCTTCTTCTGCAGTTGCAGAAGATAATTCATAATACATAATTCCCCTGAAAACAAGAATTGTGAATTATTTAATGCCCATGTTTTTTGTCTTTTGTGCTTCAGATAAATGGTCACCTTTAATTAGTCATGTGCTGTTTACACCCTTCCTCGAAGATAACAGAGTTTAAGCATTCCTGCTGTTTGTTTTCCTGGTTCCAACATTTAATTATTGACAGAAGACGCTAACGTGCACTCTGAGGCAAACTAATCCCAGGTGGGTGACTGATATGTGCCAGACGGTATGTCTAAAATGTACAGATGTATTGTTAAATTTTGAGCGTTTGAATCAGTACCAAGTGAAACCAAACTGAATCGGATGGTGAGGAAAAATAAAGTTTCACACCTTCAGTTTGTGTATTTGTGAAACCGGCCTGTTCCGGCTCCATTGCTGACACAGAACCAGATTAATGGCCCTCAGCCTTTTGTATTAAGACTGAGGAATCTGCTCCATTTTTCACACACTGACACACACACCAACATGGTTTCATGGAGCACCTCCCCCACCACCCATTTTAATGTTTTTATTCTATTCGAGCTGTGACATCATTTTATTGACAGGAGATAAAAACAGGAGAGATAGACGAGTTAAAAAGAGAAAAAAAAGGTGAAAGTGAGACATTGAGTGAAACATAGAAAGGAAGAGAGACAGCTTCCCCTTGACTTTCGCAGGTCTTGGACAGAGGGGGAGAAAACAAATTAGGGTGAGAAAAGAGGAGGATAAAGAGGGACCTCATGTTGATTAGCTTGGAGCAGCATGAATACTAATGAACAGAGTGTGGATCTGCACTGCACATGTAAATCTTAGAGAAAAACTCTGGAACCTTTTCCCCTCTTATCTAAACTGTAGGAGTACTCCGCATGCCAAAACTCTGCTTTACTCTCAGCACCTGGTTGACAACACATGGATCCAGATGACGACTGAGAAAACATGGACTTTTTTTCTGTCCTCTTTGAGCTGCAGACCTGCTCAGCCTCCCCAGAGGAATCACAGAAGAAGTGTGCAGTGTGTAGTGGAAGCAGGAGAGGATACTCCGTATTGATCAGCTCAGTCTGACATGAATACAAACTGGAGATTAATGGCTTAGCTAAAGGCATGAGAATCTCTCTGGAACTTTCTATCCCCTGAGCTGCTACATTATTAGCCTACAAGCCACCATGGCTGAGCTGGATCAGGTGTGTGAAGTACCGTCTGGAGCTGACGTGCTTTCGAAACTGTAGCAAAAATAACTAAAACTAGCAGAATTTTACTGAAACCCTGCTGGTGCAATCTCAGTGTTTTCAGTCTCATATGGGATCATCTGCTATTTGGTTCAGTTTAAGTGTTAAAGAGGCTCTACAGAACTTTGGCAGATTTTCCTAACAATGCTTAATTCTGCATCCATCTTGTGCTCTGAGCTCTCTCCAGCTAGTAAAAGACAGTCTTATCTTGACTCTTGTCTTTCTTCGATAATGTCCTCTTACTGAATCTGCCATGGGGAGGGGGTGTCAAAATAGACAGTGTTTATCTGCTTGCTAGTGTGTGATGTGGTGCATAAAGCAAAACTCAGCTGCAACATCGCACGGCATCCTGGAAGTTACATAGTGTGACTTTAAAAATGTGTTTCACCAGGTGAAATGTAGAAATAATACATAACTGCGGAGGCTTGTCCAGTGTCCCTTGAATCCTGGATCTTTACTCCACAATAAAATCTGTAACAGTAAACAATATCAGTATAAAAACATCTACGATCTTCCCCTCTTCCCCATGTTTATTATTCTGAGGTTGTGTTGGAAGATCAGATCACTGGTGTAACTGAAGTCAACCACCCACCGCAGGGTGCTGACCCACAGTGGGTGGTTGTCCAGGGTGGTCCAGTCCTCCTGGGTGTTAGGCAGGGCCTCTACCATGAAGATGGGTAGTTCTCTGGCTTGTTCTGATTGTTCTGATCAGACTTTTGGTTTTAGGAGAAGAATAAACTAAACTGTTTAATTTAAACTCTCAAAATGGAAAACAAACCTGACCCAGATGATCTTAGAAGTCTCGGTGCTGATATGAAGTCAGCAGATTGGATATTTACTTTGGACCAGAACCATTCAGAGTCTTGTGCACCAGCAGAAATATTTTCAAATCAGTTTCTTTTCCCACAGGAAGCCAGTGAGAACCAAAGTTATATGTTCCATTTTTTTGGTCTTTGTGAGGACGAGCAGCAGCATTTAGTATTAGTTGCTTTTGTCTCAGTGACTTTCTTTTAGAGAAAAGGCTGATGTGGTTCTTGCTTTGATGTCTGTTAAAATGTAGCTCAGAGTCCAAAATGGCACCAAGATATCTGGACTGATCTCCTGTTTTTATCATGATTAAAGCTGAGCACTTATCTTTGGATACTCATCTTTGAATTCAAAGACAATAATTTCAGATTTTTCTTCATTTAGCTGGAAAACATTTTAGTGCATCACTTACACTCATTAACACACAAGATAATACAGTTACTCTGTTTTCCTGCAGGTTTAATCTCCAATATCTGTTTTACAAAACTAAGATAAGCGATTATTTCCTGGTTATCCTGGCTGAACATGTCCAATGTTTCATAATAAGTAGGTGGTCTTTATACTACCAAAGTGGCTCACACATGGAGGTTTGTGGACATAGAACATCTAAGGGTTCTGGAGTGTTCTGTACTAGATCTTTTGGGCCCTGTAGGGTTTAGATTTTAATCCATAAGATAGTCTTGCGCCAACCATCTGAACATATCTTAGCATGACTGGGATTGGATGATAAACTGACCTCTAGTTTGTGGGATGACTTGAAGAAGCGCTTGTTGCTGCAGAATAAGGAAAAAAAATCTGTCTTTTCATAAGCTGCTTTGTCTGCACACTGAGGGGAGGCGTCTGTAATGAAAAGCTGTCAGTGCTGTCAGAAAATTTGTGCAGACACTGGAGTATTAGGAGGTAAGGGGAGGTCATGCATGAGAGGGAACGCCTCTGGATTGTTAAAAATATCAAGACAAGTACAGGTGTAACACTTACACAGTTACCTGTCGCAGAGGAACTTTCCTCTATGTGCTGTGTGGACTGGATTTTGTTGTAGAAAGGAGGAGAAAAACAATCCTCAGAATTTAGACATATCCGTGTACATGTCGATAAGGCTTGGGTGTTTGAGACAGATTTTTTTTAAGCAGTTTATGGATGTCAGCCATGCTATGCTGATAAATAGGAGAACATGTTTGCAATAAGTATGAATTTTATACCCATCAGCTTTGTGCACAGATGTTTAATGTGTTGTCTCCCATGATTTAAATGTCCTGTAGATTCAGAGAAACAACAGAGAAGTTAAAGTTGATTAGAAAAATTTGGTTTTATCTTTTAAAACTCAGTTCAAAGATTGGTGGTACCAGATACGTCTTCTTACTCGTTCTAAATCTCCTGGTTCTGAATCTACTATAGTGGGGGTTCAGCAGCCCCATTATAGTAGTACTCACCAGCCACTCTATCCGGTCCACCTGTCCAATTACTTGCTAACACAAAAATCTAATCACCACACTGAGGATTGCATCTGTGAAATGGACAAAATAATGCTCACAATCCATTTTGCACATTGGCCCTTGATTAATATGCAATATGGGCGTCTCTGCACTGGCTAATTTTGCATCTATATTTAGCAGGTTTGAAAGGCAGCTGCAAACTGGCACAACTCTACACACAAATGGCTGCAGTGATTGTTGCAAGTAGGAGGCATACACACCATGAAAGACGATGGCGAGACCACATCTTTTCTGATCGTGTAAATAATTTGGAATGCCAGAGGCAGTGATTATTGAGACATGTGGCTGCGTTGCTTTGTTATGCCTGATGGGCTGTTGCTGCTGCACTCTGTGGACCTGATAAATTGTATGTTCCTGCATTAATGGCCTCTTATTTTAAGATTTATTTGTACCTTTTATTTCCTTGGTTTATCTGCGCTCTGCTTCTGGAATCACTCAAGGTTTACTTTACTGTTAGAATAATTTAGTTCATGAGGTTTTTTTGTACCACATTACTTGCGATCAACAGCAGAATGCAACCCTGGACACAGAGGTCTCTGGAAGGATTGAATGCTTTTCATTATTTTTCTAAACTGAAATCTCCCTTTTAACCTTCCTCTCGTGCCAGCTTTCTGTTACCATCTCTTATGTTAATGGGTCGGTTTTGACCTGTGTATTTAAATCAGCTGTAAAATACACAAAAACAGTTATCTATCATCCAGTTTCTTTTTTTATTTCTTGGTTACCTTGCAAGGCCTTTTGATTCATGAAAATATTTATTTTAATGGTTTTGGTTTGGGCCGCTGGGACATTTTCTTCAGTTTATCAGTAAGATGGTAAAAGAACCTCATAACAATCATATAAATAAACAGAAGGTTGTTGTGTTATCTATTACTGAGGGATATTAGAACACATTTCTTGATTAAATTACTTTAATTTATTTTTTCTTTTTGTAATTATTAACAATGGTAACATCTGTGGTGTTACAGGTCAGTTCTGACCCAGGTACATTTGCTTCAAAAAAAAGGCCAAAAAGTGGAAACATCTTCATGTCGCTGACTTGTAACAGAAAACCTTGTGATTTCAGGGGTCATTTTGATGACATTTGCTCATCAGATGTGTCTTCTGGATGATACTCCACATTTTCTTCCTCCTCAGAAAGCTACTTATCCATATCACCTTTTCTTTTTTTTTCTTTTTTTTTTTTTGCTAATTTTCACCAAAAACATCTTCCAGAACTTGGCTCAGTGAACATGTTCTTCTCATTTTCACATATTGTAAATTAAGAGATGTGAACTCTGCTAGTCGCCAGTTCCATACTGAACACTGGACATGCAGCTTTGTTGGTTTTGTTTGTGTGCAGGTAAACAGGAAAACAATGCAAAAAGAGAAACCTCTAAAGCTTCAAAAAGGAGGAGCTGGCTGTCAGTGTGTTGGTTAACAGTGCACTTATGGTTTCAGTTTTGGCTCTAAGTATTGTTTTATAATCTTATTTTTACAACTGGGTCAACACCGACCCTAACAACACAAAGGTTAAAATTTCTACAAGAGCGTGTTATAATTTAGAGATTTTTTTTTAATTTATTTTGGGCTTCATTTTGATGAATTATAGGATCCTAACAAAGTAAAAAAGCCTTGGTGAAATAGACATATTTATGTGGTTCTTTTACTCCTAGTTCTTTAACACCTAAAAATGGGTCGGTGCCGACCCTAACACAAGAGGAAGGTTAAAGTCAAGCACATCATTAACATTGCATGACTGGTGAGATTCACTGAGACAGACGGCGGAAAAACATAAAATGAAGCAACAAACAGAGTCAGAGATGCACAGAGTGAATGGCCAACATTTACAGGTATAATTAGAGTTCATTGATTGCAGAGCACTCTACCACTCTACCAAATGCCTCTGACCACTATCCATCTATTACTCTGATTCATATGCTGATCTATTAGAGAGCAACAACAGCTTCCTCATATTTCCTGTTTGTGTTCAGTGTGTACGCCATCATTTACATCTTGATCTCTGGGAGGAGAAAGAGACTTCTGCACCCACCCAGACACACTTACAGTGTGTGCAGAATTATTAGGCAAGTTGTATTTTTAAGGATTAATTTAATTATAGAAAAACAACTATGTTCACAATGAACACAAAAGATTCATAAATATAAAAGCTGAATATTTTTGGAAGTTGGAGTGGGGCTTTATTAGTCTTAGTATCTTAGGAGGATATATCTGTGTGTGCAGGTGACTATTACTGTGCATAATTATTAGGCAACTTAACAAAAACTAAATATATACCCATTTCACTTATTTATTTTCACCAGGGAAACCAATATAACTACTCAAAATTTACAAATATACATTTCTGGCATTCAAAAACAAAACAAAAACAAATCAGTGACCAATATAACCACCTTTCTTTGTGAGGACACTCAAAAGCCTGCCATCCATAGATTTTGTCAGTGTCTTGATCTGTTCGCGATCAACATTGCTTGCAGCAGCAACCACAGCCTCCCAGACACTGTTCAGAGAGGTGTACTGTTTTCCCTCCCTGTAGATCTCACATTTGATGAGGGACCACAGGTTCTCTATGGGGTTAAGATCAGGTGAACAAGGAGGCCATGTCAATATTTTTTCTTCTTTTAGGCCTTTTCTGGCCAGCCACGCAGTGGAGTACTTGGATGCGTGTGATGGAGCATTGTCCTGCATGAAAATCATGTTTTTCTTGAACGATGTTGACTTCTTCCTGTACCACTGCTTGAAGAAGGTGTCTTCCAGAAACTGGCAGTAGGACTGGGAGTTGAGCTTGACTCCATCCTCAACCCGAAAAGGTCCCACAAGCTCATCTTTGATGATACCAGCCCATACCAGTATCCCACCTCCACCTTGCTGGCGTATGAGTCGGAGTGGAGCTCTCTGCCCTGTACTGATCCAGCCACGGGCCCATCCATCTGGCCCATCAAGATTCACTCTCATTTCATCAGTCCATAAAACCTTAGAAAAATCAGTCTTATGATATTTCTTGGCCCAGTCTTGACGTTTTATCTTGTGTGTCTTGTTCAGTGGTGGTCGTTTTTCAGCCTTCCTTACCTTGGCCATGTCCCTGAGTATTGCACACCTTGTGCTTCTTGGCACTCCAGTGATGTCGCAGCTCTGCAATATGGCAAAGCTGGGGCATCTTGGCAGCTTCACGCTTGATTTTCCTCAGTTCATGGGCAGTTATTTTGCGCCTTGTTTTTTCAACACGCTTCTTGCGACCCTGTTGACTGTTTTGAATGAAACGCTTGATTGTTCGATGATCACACCTCTAAAGCTTGACAGTTTTAAGAGTGCTGCATCCCTCTGCAAGACATCTCACTATTTTTTACTTTTCAGAGTCCGTCAAATCTCTCTTCTGACCCATTTTGCCAAAGGAATGGAAGTTGCCTAATAATTATGCACACCTGATATAGGGTGTTGATGTCATTAGACCACACCCCTTCTCATTACAGAGATGCACATCACCCGATATGCTTAATTGGTTGGAGTAGAACAACATGCATAAAGAGGATAATGTGATCAAAATACTCATTTGCCTAATAATTCTGCACACACTGTATATTTTCTTCTAGGAATATACAGCAGCACATAAAGTCAGTGGAGAATATGACATCTGAAGTGTGAAGGGTAAATGTTAATGTCTCTTTGTGGGCTATTTAACATGAAATTTGCACTTTGCAGATGCACAGCATCTTCCACCACATGTGTCATTCAGTGTTGTTGCTGGTTGCCAAGCATTTAGTCATTTTGGATTCAAATGTAAAACATGTTTAAATGCAAGTATGAAGAATCCGTACACATTCACTCATTCACCAATGTTATCATGGAAATCTTCTTAAATTTATTCTTAATTTGTACTTAAAAGACATTTTAATGAAAATTCTCCACCAGATTCATGAACGTGTAGACCGTGAAATTGTTTTTATCTTTCCTCTTTGAAGGATGAATGCCAATCTCTCAGAAGATGAGAGGACAGACCAGCTGGCCCTACTTTGCAGGTAAACATCCAAAATTGTCCATAAAAGGTCATGACTGACAGGTTGTGTGCAAATAGACACAGCCAGCGGTGGGAAAGAAAAGAAATAAATAAATAAACAAAAAATAAACAAAAAATTCCCACACAGTGAGTTTAAATTCATAAAAGCAGATTTATGTACAAACGGGTAATTAATTGCTGCTGAACTTGAAGTCTGGTCCCATAAGCATGTTAAGATGCACATCCTCGTGGTGTAGGGGGGTGTGGTACTATATAAAATTCAATTTTCATTTTTTCATTTATTCTATTCTACAGTCATTTAGCAGACGCTTTTCTCCAAAGCGAGTTACATCTGGGAGTAAGAACAATTTAACAAGTTGGCACATTATAAAATAAGTGGTAGTCAGACTGCTGTGAGTCCAGTTGGACCCAGGTGCTGTCGTGTAAGGCTAGAAGCAGTGCATTTTTTTGTCTTCCCCTCCCTACAATAGTCATTCATTATCTGTACTGCTTAGTCCATTATGGGTTGGGCGTGTGAGCTGGAGCCTATCCCAACATTTTAACAGGTGAGGGGCAGGGTACACCCTGGACAGGTCACCAGTCCATCGCAGGGCCAACACAAATTGAGACAACCAACCACTCACACTCACTCCTAGGGAGAATTTTTAGAGTGACCAATTAACCTGTGTCAGCCAGCGAGAACCCATGCAAACTACACACAGAAAGGCCACCGCCGTTTGAACCTTCCCCCAGCCAAGGCTCAAACCAGTGACCTTCTTGCTGTGAGGCTGCGGTGCTAACCACCACACCACCATGCAGCCACCCTTACAATAGTCCATTGTTTAATTACAGGGTCATGATTTCAACACACAATATCATAAGTATTATTCAGCTTATTCAGTACTTAGTTGAGCCAAAGAGCTGCACAAATCTTTCTAACGCATTCTGATGAGTAGAAGAGTTAAGCTAAGTGTGGAAATGCTCCTTAAACAACTGAGTCTTTAGTTTGCTTTTAAAAGTGGTTAAGGACTCTGCGGATCGGATGGAGTTTGGAAGATTGTTCCACCACTGGGGGACAACAGAGGAGAAGAATCTAGCTACTGATTTTGCGCCAGGTTGTGGTGGGAGCACTGGGCGTCTTTCACTAGCTGAGCGTAACTGTTGAGAGAAAGTGTAATTACAGGAATCCACTGATACCAGATATGTCGTGATTGATCTTTAGGAAAGGACTAAAGTATTGATAAAAAGTGGAACTGTTTTTTATCGCAAGGCCCGTAACATCAAATTATTTGCGGTAACAAATTTGATGAATTTCTTATAGAAATTAATTGCGTTGTCCCTAAATGAATCCTAACGTGCTGCATACAGACAACTGCTGCTGATATCAGCTCAGACTGTGTGTTAGTTCAGGTGCTGCTCACCTCACTTCTCTAAAAAGTAAAAGAAGAAGCTGGAGCCCCTCACTTCATTTTCTTACTCTGTACATTTATTGCCCCCTTTTCTGGTATCCAGACTTGACGTTCATTGGGAAATACATGACTTTCTTCCCTGGCTGAACAGGTGTGTAATAAACCATTTTGCACACATTTAGAGGGGTGGTAGGTCCTTCAAAGAACATCAGTCATTATTGTTAATGCATTAATTATTGTTAATACATTCTCTCTTCAAAGAGCCCAAAGAGAAAAAAAAAGTTTTCATTCCAGGATTTTCAAGGGCCCCCACCCATCAGTAGCCCAGCCCCCCACCACCACCACCTTCCCGCGCTACAGCCTCTGGGAACTGAACTGATGGGTATTTCTCCAATTCAATAAGGATCAATAACATCACATATCTCAACTTTTTTAAGATGTTTGAAATTGAAACTAATGATATTTCTTTGAAACCTCTGCAGAGTTTTCATCTTGTTAATAACTCAAAGCAACAGAGTGCAGCTCCAACAGCTGCTTTAACCCCGACAACAAAGATATCTTTTTGGACCTCAGACTTCTTCTTCAAAGCAGTTAGTGTGAGAAGACAGCATTGAAACGGACACATTCCCAGATGCTGCACAGCGGCCAGGCAGGGGTAATTGGGGTCCAGCAGTGTATACATAGAGCTGCGTCACTCACAGATAACAACATCGCTCAGTGAGAAGAACTGGACCAGAATACCGATGGACTCCAGCTCAGATGCTGACGGGTTACTGCCCTGGATCAACCTACCACATTACAAGTCAGCTCATACAGTATAATGCTGGGTACTTGTTCAGGCTATGCTCAGGAGTGCAGTTACACACCTTCTGAAACACAATGGAAATGTCTTTTTCTCTGTCAGTGTGATCCATGTGTTGGCTGATGAAGCGCACCATTTACATCATTCCACAAAGACGCTGCCATATGCTGCTCTCAGTTCCTGACGTTTCACTCGCTGCTGTTGTGACATTTGATTTGACATTTTTAATGTCACGTTCCAGTGTTTCCTTAAATCTGTCATTGTGGTTCTTTGTTTGCTGTGCTGCCTCTCTTCTCTTAATAAATTATGATAAATGTGAAAGGACAATATAGAAGGAAAATCCAGCCTTTTTTCTGCATCATTTAAATGTTTAAAATGGTTTTTAAGGTGTTTTACTGCAAACAAGTTAATTAAGAATAACTTAGATCAGTATTGATCAACACAATGTTCAACACAATATCTAACAACATTATGAAAGAACTGTCTATATTTACAGAATATCATATTTAGAATAGAATGGAATAGAATAGAATGCCTTTTATTGTCATTATACACATATACAATGAGATTAAGCCATCACCAATGTCAGTGCAAAGAGTTTTACAATGAAAGCCAAATATAACTCACATCCCTACAGAGATGGAGCTTACGTGATGTAACGTGGTTAATATTGATGCTCATCATCATCATGTCCACTGAAGGAAGGAGATTTAAGTGACTTTCAATGTGGCATCAGAAACTACTGATCTACTGGGATTTTCACACACAACCATCTCTAGGTTTTACAAAGAATGGTCTGCAATAGAGAAAATGTCCAGTGAGCAGCAGCTTACTTGTTAATGTCAGAGGTCAGAGAAGAATGGTTAGACTGGTTGGAGATGATAGAAAGGCAAAAGGCAGCCAACCCAGTATAACTCTTTTTAATTTCAACAAAAATCTGAATTTACTGTCTTTCTTACAAATACTTGTTTCAGGTCCTGTTAAACATGTATATATGTCATTCTAGAACAACAGTCAGCCTTAGGGCTGGGGTATACTTACTGTTAGCAATGCATCTGCGTACATATCACTGCTGCTACGTTTTCCTAGCGTTTGTTTGGCATGTAGGCCGCTTGCATTGATGCGAGGTAACGTGTCGCATACACGAGTTGCCATATTGATTTGAACACTAGAGGTGCTCATGCAAACAAGAGCATAAACACGAGGTCAGAGGTAAATACAATGGTGGATAGTTTTGAAGTGTGCCTCTCAGACCTATCAACATCTTTATGATTCTTCCCATCTTCTGCACAGTCACAGACCCTCGTGTCTTAACAGTCGGCAACGGCTTGTAAACGTTTTAGGGGTTGATGAGGAGACTTCCCAAAAACAAGTGGAAATCAAAGCAGGATCGCTATGGTCACTATCCTGGATATTGTACTGGCTCTAGCGTGGACCTCCAGTATTGAGTTTTTGGGCTTGTTGTGCTGTCATGCTGCAGCAGTATATACACAGACGGTGCAGAACGCTGATGAGAAAAAAAAGCAAGCATGTCCCAGGTCCTGAATTTCTGGTAGAAAATATTTTTTGCCATTCTGTATTATCTTTATTGTCATTCATGCTGCGCAAAAGGTATTTCTAAAGAAACTTTATCATCTGGAGACCTATAAATTCTCAAACTAAAGATCCAGAGAGGATCAGGATAATGCAGTCAGCTAAATGCTGTAACCTTGTTAGCTTTGAGTTACCACAACATCACGCTGTTGATATTGTCGATGATGTGGCTCTCAGATACATCCAGTTATCCATCACATTTAACTCCTCACTTCAAATGTTTTTTTCTTTTTTTTTGTAACATTTAATAATGTGTGAATAATCATTTGTGTTCTCTGTTTGACAGCAAACATCTGTTTAACATTTGATGAATTAAGGAAGCGTAAACACTGAGACAAACTCAGTGAGAAGTAAATTATTTGTCTGTTGCTTCACTAAGTAGATCAATTAATCCTGATTAAGAGCAGCTGTGCAAAAGCCAATGTGGTCTTAATTTGATATTAACTTTAAGAATTGTACAGTTTAAAAAACAAATGAACACCTGATACATTTCACCCTCAGGTGAAAAAAACATCTGGAAGGAGGAAAAATTTAACTCTTTCTGTGCTATTAACCAGGAACATGGAAATCAGCAGTGGGATAAGTGTAGCTTGTGCAGATATTAACCACTCAACCAGCTTTTGGATAGCTCAGTTAGCAGGGCATCTGTCTCCCATGCGGGAGACCTGAATTTGAATCCCAGAGAGCACGAATATTAACACCTTCCATTTGGCTCATTATGCAAGACCCTTAATGCTACTGCCTGACCACCTTCAGATCAAGTTGCTTTGGAGAAAGAAGTGACTTACATTTAAATGACTAGAATAAACCTCTAGTGGTGAACAAGAAGTAAACTCATGACACAAAACCACTGGTCTGCATTCCTACCTTCAGCCACAACTCTAATAATTATTTCACTTAAAAAAAGATTATGCTTTTAAAGAAGCTGAGGAGTTTTCTAACCATATTTTTTTAGTCCAAGTAAGAAGTTTGGATGTTCTGGCTGGATTCCTACAGCTGCTTTTGATTTCGACATGAATGAGAGAGGGTAACAGAAGTGAAAACAAAAGTTTAGGCTTTTACTTGCAGTGATTTTTATGCCTTTCACAGAAGACTTGGTGCAGATCAGGGATGCATGAACAATTTAGTAAGTCTCACCAGAGAGCGATATTGCAAGATTTGGTATCGATCTGATGTCAAGTAAATAACGGGTTAGTAACATCGAGACCAATACCATTATTGTTTATGGGGCAAAATTAACGCGTTATGGAAAGAGATTAATCTGTGGAATTAAAACATAATTTTTTATACATTATGAAATAAACAAAGTTATTACTCATACAATAAAAATCTGCATTTGGGATTATTTCAGTGAGAGAAGCTGATTTTAGGCATGTAGCTGCCTTGACACAGCAGTGAACTGAATCCATCAAAAAACACTTTATTCTACTTAGATTCTGATCGTTTTCAGGCCTTTCATTAAAGTGTTAATGTATAGTATTGATGCAAACTGATTTGATTTAACCTGCATATTATTCCCAGGTGCTATTTAATATTGGGGGAGAGTCGAACCGTGGCCTTTCTGTGTGAAGTTTGCATGTTCTCCCCGTGTATGCAAGGGTTCTCTCGGGGTACTGCAGTTTCCTGCCACCATACACTCTAAATTCTTGCTAGGAATGAGCATGAGTTTTTGTTACTTTGTGTTGGCCCTGAATAACATAATTAATCATTTAATATTGCAGATTTTCCCAAAGAATGTTCCTTAAAACAGCTCTGCTCTTGTGGATGTCCACCTCAGTTGTTTTTTCCTTTTCCAGATCTGTGGCCTGTTAGAATAACTACATGTTCTACTGAATTGTAACCAGCAGCAGTCAGGCCTTTACTGCCCACCTCTGGTGACTTCACACAGCTGAGTTTGTTACTTCCAAACCAGTTCATGGAAACAATTCTGATTCACATTTGCAGCTTTTTCAAAGATTGTTTATGATTTGTTTAACAAGTGAATTAAAACTGGGTTACGATTTGAAGAACAAATGACACCTTGATGCACACATGTGGTCACACTGTTTTATTTTTATTGTTTAATAATATTTTATGTGTGCACATTAAGTCATGGATGGTTCTGCAGTGATTGCTGTGTCTACTGTATCACTAATAGGAGGCAGTGTAGCACATTGAAGCCCAGTGGAACTAAGCTTCCTGATTTAAGTTTTTTTTTCTTTCTTCCTTTCTGCAGAATTTATTTTTGTATATTTCATTATCATTTATTTGCTCTGTTTTACAGAGCCATTTTTCTTATTTGCTTATTTACCTGTCTGTCAAGTATGTTTTGCCATTCTTTCACTTATTGGTTAAAAACTATGGGTACTCTCATCCGATTGGATGGAGAAGTAGATCCCGCCTCCTCACACGGGCGAGGCCGCAGCATATCGAGTGAGCTTGAGCAAGCACACCTGATTGTTGAGAAAAAAAGTTGTCCAGAGGCAACTAGGGTGTCCTGTAACGGAGGATTTGGTTAAGGATGAGAAAAAGGGAACGTGCAAGACGACCAGGGATCGTTAGGTCCTGAGTTTCTTACATTTGACCGTCCTGGTGAGTTAAGAGGAAGTTAGCGCTGCTAGCTTAAGTAGCAAGGATGGTAGTCACGCTCATTTTCCTGGTGTGTGTGCGTCACACATGCACGGATGAAGTTGTCAAAACGTGATGTTTTGGGTGATTTAACTGTTATTTAATTAAGGTTTAGAGATGTCTTTTATGATTACCGCAATAGTGTAATGTTACAACTTAAGCAAAAGCTCATGATTTTGTTTTTTTTCCTCTCTATCACTTAATTGATCTCAGGTGAAGTGCTGCTTGCTGCTGCCAGCACACTGTAAAAAGAACATTATTTGTGCAGTTGTAGCTAAAAGTGTACTGTAAAACATTTTGTTCAACATAGTTTTGTATGTTGATTTGAAAATGTTAATGTGATTTTGCAGTTAAAACAGACTCAGTTGATTAAAACTTGATTGATTTTGATTGTACACTGAATTTAACACATGATTCAGCAAGACTTGGAAAATACTTTTTTCTGGTTAATTGATTAGAATTCACAAGGCTGGGTTTAAAACATCCCATTTAATGCACTGTGAAAGTGAAAATATTATGCAGATTTATAATGCTGCATGAGTTCAAAAGTGTGCTAAACTTGGAATGAGGACGAAGATATGGTCATATTTGTATGTAAACATATTCACATGTGAGTTTTATGTGCTGAATATCAAAGCTGTATGCAATAAGGGAGTTTATTGTCATGCAGGCTGGTTTTTTTTTACCCCCCTTCCTGTTGGTGGTGTTCCGGATGGACTTCATGATTTTGGAGTTTCTCCTCTCTTTGAGGAGATGGCGAGCCACCCCAGACTCTAGAATTCATCTGCCAAGAAGAGAAAGACACCACCTTTCCCTCAAGATCCACGGTGTGGTAGGATTTTCCTGGACCACACAAACACTGACTATAGGAAAACTAAGGGTGCACCCGAGACATAGATGTAGATATATTTTTTTTTCCTTCTTGTCGGAGAGCAAGTATCCGATGAGACGTTGTTTTTTGGACTCTTTGGACCCGAGACACTTGGACCATTGACTTGACTGGATGCGGAATACAGTGAACCAGGTTACCTGGGATGGTACCAGTTACCACGTGAAATCTTTCTTTTGTTTCTTGCCGGCTATTATTTGTTAATTGTATTGTTATATTTTAGTATTTTGCCTTCATTAATATAGAGCGTTCTCTTCAAGTCGTCTGTCTCCCGCCAGTTCTTTATCCCTTGTTACACTGCCTCACAAACCTAGAGTTGGCCCACCGGAGGCTATATTGAGGCCTTGGTTACAACATTGATTCTGCCCCAGTGTGTTTACTCTTGTGCAGCTTCTTTATTCGGCTGAGTAAAGCTGCACTGAACAAATGCACGGTTCATCACCCATCTCATCATTTCTCCTGTTTTATATGAGACTTACCTGCAACCTAGACCGGACCTGTAACACATGAAAATCGGACAGTAAAACATGTTTATACTAACAAGACTAGACACAATTATGAGATTTCCATGTTGAAATTATAACTGATGACAACTGCATTGTTTCATTGCATTTATCATAAGTGATTCCGGGTGCTCTGCAAATTCAAAGTAGGATGGTTACACTGTAACGCAAACGTGGGCTGACCTTTCAGTCTCATTGGCTGGGTAAATGACAAGCGGAGGCTGAAGTCGATGCTGTGTGTTAATAGGTTAGACAAAAGCCACAGCCACAGATGTTTCTTTTACTTCTTTATAAGCCAACTCACAGTGACTTAAACTCCACAGTATCCATGAAATAGCTGAGAAGTCATGTTTCTTCCAACCATCTGTAAGATTTTATTGGATCGTTTGTTCAAAGAGGATAACGAAGCACAGCATTTAAAGAATCCTCTAACACAGATTTTGATCTATAAGTGAAAGACTTCTCATACTTCTTTGCTTCTGCAAAACAAGACATTTTCAGTGTGAATATAAGGGGTCATGTGACAGGAAACTTAAACAATCACATTAATGATGCATAATTAAAGATCAACAGTTTATTTTTTTTTTAAAACAAATCTCTATGTAAATGTTCCTACATTTTCCCATGATCAATGTGCTGTTTAGCTTCTTTTATCACTTCGCTATTGAACATCTGTGTTCTCTTGTTCAGCTGCAGAGTATTTATATCAGGGTATTAGTATAATTGCCACATTTTTCAGCAGGCTGAGTGAGGAATGCAGTTTTCTTTCAGACAATGAGACGTACAGGCTCGAACACCTTCCTGCGGCATTTTAGTAATAACAGGTATGAGAAGGGTATTGTAGTTTAACACTTTATTAGACGCTGGACCCTAATTGAGGGAAGTGGGACACAGATGTGCATAAATGGTTCAGAAAAAACTACTGAGTTGCTCAGCCTATTTATTGCTTTCAGTCAGTGCCATGCAACATTTATTTGTGGTGCGTTTTGTGACTAATTTACCAGTAAAGGTCAACTTTATGGGATCTTCCAGGAGCTAGTAAACATAGATGCTGGTTAAATGAACATCTGATGGATCATTAAAATGATGATTGAAAGGTTTAGTGCCCTCTGCATTTAAAAAGGCCAAATGGGAATTCAATATTTTCTAGAATATAATGACTATAATGACAAAGTACATTAAATAAGCCACCTTATTAGGTCCACCCTGTTTGTACCGGATTGGATCCCCTGTCTTCTTCAGAAGATAGGTAAGTAGGTAGGTAGGTAGGTAGGTAGGTAGGTGGGTGGGTGGGCGGCCAGGTAGGCAGGCAGGTAGGTAGGTAGGTGGATAGATGGATCTTAATACTTAAGAAATGGGCCAATATGTGGGTGTTGATGTTAAATAATGCATAAATCTTAGTTTGACAACCCAGGTAACTCATAATTCTCCTTCAGACACTCCAGCGACCCCTGCCCCTGCTTTGGATTCTCAATCAGACATGATGAAGGGATAACATGTCTGTGTTAGTATTTTCAGAGCCTGGACGATATTTCAGCATCAAGTCAAACACTGCCGATTTAGAGCGCCGAGCATTGCAGTGGCCAAATGATTTAACAGGTTATTATCCCTAAACACTATACACTTGTTGCTCTCTGAATTTTTCCATTACAGCCTAGTTAAGGGCTACCAACTCTAACTTCATAGAGCTATAGTTTTGATCAGTGGGCTTCAAACTACGGCTTGCAAATGCTATAAGATGCGACTTACCCTCATACTCTTCAGAGAGAAGGGCTCCTAACCGTCCATGGCTGGCATCTACTTCTAGCACAATAGGCTTCTGGAAATCTGCATAAGTAAGAACAGAAGCAGTTATTAATGCTACTTTGAGTAAATTTTGGGATCTTGAGTTTGAACAGAGTGTCCATAAGCTCAGAGGTCTCCTAGGTGTTTTGCATTTTTTACCAGAAGGAAGGAGTCTAGACACCAAATGATTCAAAGGGACAGCTGTCTTAGAAAACGCACCAATAAATCTCCTATAGTAGCTGGCAAACTGTAAAAATAACCGAAGCTCTACTAAATTAGTGGGCCTCTTCCAATCTCAAACTGCACCCACTTTGTCCGGGTCAGTGGAGACCCTTTCTACAGATACTACATGATCCACATATCTAACTCATTTTTTAAAAAACTGACATTTAGAGAGCTTCACTTTTAGACCTTGGGTTTCAAGCCATGACAGAACATGATCCAAACACTGCAAGTGTTGTTCCACTGTTGATGAAAAAATTATAACATTATCCAAGTACAAGAACACATACTGGTAGTGGCAATCTCCAAAAAGGCACTCAAGTTGCTGAAATGTACTAGGTGCATTACACAACCTGAATAGCATACATTTAAACTCAGATAATCCAAAGGGTGTGCAAAACGTCATTTTCGCCTTGTCCTTCTCAGCCATCTCTACCTGATTGTACTCACTAGCCAGTTCTAGAGTTGTAAACCATTGAGATCCTGCCAAGACATCAAGGGTCTCATCAATCCAAGTCAAAAGAAATGCATCCCTCCTAGTTTTGGCATTTAACTGTCTGTAATCCACACACACATATGTAAAATTCCATCTTTCTTTTGTACCAATACAATTGGTGATGCATATATGGATTACTACTTTCTCTGATCATCTGACGCTGTAGGAGCTGTTTAATGTGAGAATGTACCAGGTCATAGCTGCCATATCGGTGTCAATGGGATTTCATGTGTTATAAAGTTGGTACCCACATCAGATTTTCAAACTCAGGAGACTCCAAATGAATATCTGTTGTAGTGATTTCTGACTGAAAACTATAATGTGAATCAACTGAAAACTGTATGTGGGACTCAAATGACACAACTCAAAAGCCTTTCCCCTTTCTGCCTTAACTAAGAAAGGAGAAACCAGTAACCCCTCAGGAAGACTGCCCTCTTCTGGACCAAGAGGTTTGACAAACAAGTAAATTTGATGGAGGGTAGGCATCTGTGGACATGTAACTGGGACATAGTGAAAACTATTAGCATGTTCACAAAAAGGGTTCTTACCCTGAACTCAGATGAGAAAAAGGTTAAGAGAGTTGACCAACAGGCAATTAACATTAACCCCAGCAAAATCCACCTCCTCTTCCAAGTATTCACCAACCAAGTTACATACATTTGGATTAGTATCTTTATCAGAGCCTTGTGAACCCCCCCATCAGTGTTTGACTTTGCACACTGGCGAGTTCTAGTTTCCCATTTGCTTTGGGAACTGAGCACCATCTTTAGGGTTAGTTTTAATGAAGGTGGGACAATTACAGGCAATATGGCCACTGTTAACTTTTAAACCAGATTGGTTTTCCATCAGCTGTTTTCTGGGGTCTAGAATTGCATGCTTCAGAGGGAGGGACACTATTGGGGGCTAAAGCCTTCATTACCAATTCTAACTGGGTCTGCCGCGCCTTTAACAGTGACACCAGTTCACCACATTCAGGAGAGCATGGCACAGTGCTTTCACAGGAAACGCTTCATTTAAGACTGGACTGATATAACGGTTAAATTTAGAGCGCAGATTTTCATACTGTGTCATCCATTTTATAGTTTTACCTCAGACATCCAAAATTGTCCGCTGTGAATTAGCATTTATTAAATCTCTGTCTTATTTTCAGGGCGTGATTGCTCACACCATTGCAGAATTGGTCACGTAAATCTTTTGAAGCTACCGCTACATCCGTTTTGCCCACTTGATCTATTTAATCCATCAAGGCATGGGAATAATCAAGCAAGGACTCACCATCTAGTTGTCTGTGATTAATGAACCTGCATTGTAATGATATCCATGAATGCATACAACCATGCACTTCCTTATGAACATCAAAAATACATTGAACTTGTTCCCATTGAACCATTGGCAAGAACATAATTTCCGTTTTGGCAGCGTTCTTTCTCTGTATGCCTTCATGCTTGTAAGAAGTCTCTGTACAAGTTACCACAGAACTGCAACATTCTGGTTCTGTTGTACATAAATAACAGTGTCATTGTGTCTAATTCCTTCTCCACCTGTAGCTCCAGTTAAGGTGGAGGGTCTTTCTGAGTCTGTAGTTAATGCAGCTGCTTTCAAAGCTGCCAATTCCTTTACAATGTCCTTTATTTACTGTGACATGTTCTGTCTCTTGGGCTACTCTAGAGCGCTGCCGCTACTTGTTGAATCCATTTTGACGTCACGAGCGAAAGGTATTCCTCTGCCACATCTGCTGTCCGTATAACTAAATTAAACTTAACAAAAAGAGGTGACTTCCCCTAGGTACTTTTTACCAAACAATGTCAAATGTTACCAAGTGTAATCAATGTGCCAAAGTGCCACTGCCTCTTTTATCTATACACGCACGCACACACACATACATACACACACACACATATATATATATATAAACTCCATCGTTATGTTCAAGACACCAGTTAGAAATTATTTGAGCTTTGTAACATGGTGCATTGTCCTGTTGGAAGGAGCCATCAGAAGATGCTACACTGTGGTCATAAAGGGATGGACATAGTCAGCAACAATACTCAGGTAGGCTGTGGTGGTTAAACCATGACACCTTGGTACAAAGGGGCCCAAGGTGGGCCAATAAAATATGAATGATTGTGTCCACAAACTCCTTGACTTGTGCCTCCTGTTTTTAGCTGACAGGAGGCACCCGGTGTGGTCTTCTGCTGCTGTAGCCCATGTGCTTGAAGGCTGGACATGTGATTATGTATTCAGAGATGCTGTTCTGCATACATTTGTTGGAACAAGTGTATTTAACTTCCTGTTGCCTTTCCATCATCTTCAACCAGTCTGCCCATTCTCTTCTGACCTCTGACATTGACAAGACATTCTGATCCAGACAACTGCTGCTCACTGGATATTTTTTTCTTCTTCAGACCGTTCTCTGTAAAGTCTAGAGATAGTTGTGTGTGAAAATCCCAGTAGATCAGCAGCTTCTGAAATACTCAGACCAACAGCCATGCCATGTTCAATGTCTCTTAAATCCTCTTTCTTCCTCATTCTGATGCTCACTTTGAACTTCAGCAAGTCACCTGCACCATGTCTGCATGACTAAATGTATTGAGTTGCTGCCATGTCATTGGCTGATTAGATATTTCTGTTAAGCGGCTAAAAATGTGGGCCTGATAACTATATACTTTCCTTTGGGAGCTTAGCATTGTGTGATGCAGCCAACTGACCTCAGTCCTTGATCTTCCAATGGAAAGAGTCTTTATGAAGTTTTAAATTATGAGAAACAGTTGACTAATAGAGCATGTTGATTAACAGGTCATACCCACGTAACCTACTCTACCTAGGTCTATAACCCAGCAGCAGCATATGCGCGTTTTATCCAGACCCTTGATGAACATGTAATTATTTCTTCCTCTGTGGTTGCACTCATTCACTTATTTGTCTGTTGTTGTCTGCTTCCTCCTCTGTCTGGACAGAAACAGTCAGAGCCCTCCTCCACAAACCATCATGTAGGCTGACAGAAAGGCTGACTTGACACTCTTGACACTCCTCGCCTCTGTGTTCCATCATGTCAGCACATCCTCTGTTCCCTCTGCACTGCCTTCTTCTCAAAATGGACTGAATTATCAAAGTCCGAGACACTGATTCTCACTCACCACCTGCACATGGAGGACATCTTTAAATAATAAAACCAAAATAATGAAAGGTTATCAAATGACCTACTGGAGTTTCAGTAGACCGTAGAACAGACCAAAAAAAAAAAAAAAAAACATCAAGCACAAATAGTGTGGTTTTGTTTTTTTTTGGGGGGGTTGATCACAATCGATTCAAATGATGCATTTCCTGTTTTAAATGAAATCTCATAGCTGCTGTACGAGATATGAGGGATGAGCCGGCAGTCTTTTGTTGTGGTAACTTAACCAATCGGTGAGGGGCTCAGGGCTCATTTATACCTTCCTTTTTGATTCGAATTTCAGTGTTTTTGCTTGGACAGTTTGCCTCGTTTGGGGTATTGTGAACGTGCAAACAAATTCTGATTTGAATCAAAGAAGTGGACCTGGTCTGCCCACAAACGGAGGTCTCGGTTCGAATACAGGAAGCAGACTACAAAACAGAGTACATTATGGGATCAGCACACAGCTGTTTGTGGGTTACAAACAAACAAAACATAAGCGCATGTGGGGCATTAGGAAAAGTTTTGATAGAAAAATGATCAACCCAAGACCACAGCTCCATTTTTAGCTGTTATGTACTAAAAAAAGTTGTTTTGCATTAACCAATAGATGAACAAGTTTTCTTCTTCATTGTGTGTCTTGTCTTTTCCGTTAGTAATTCTTGGTGCAGTGCCCCCTCTAGCAGAGAGTGGAGCATCTTATTTAAAATGTTTAATTTCATTTGAGAAGTGCAATTTCAGTCATGAATACTGTAGTCCCCAATTGAACCAAGTACACTTTCAAAGTAGAACTGTTGCTCCTCCACATAGGGAGGAGCCAGACGAGGTGGCTTGGACATCTGATTAGGATGCCTACTGAATGCTTGCCTGTTGAGGTGTTCCAGGCACGTCCCAGTGACAGACCCTGGGGAAAATCCAGGACATGCTGGAGGGATTATGTCTCTTGGCTGGCTTGGGAATGCCAAGGATCCCCTTGGACGAGCTAGAAGAAGTAGAGAAAAAAAGGGAAGTCTGGGCTTCCCTGCTTAGGCGGCTGCCCCCACGATCTGACCCATAATAAGCAGAACTGGATGGATGGATGGATGGATGGATGGACATTATCAGCATGCTATGGTCCTGAAGAAGCTGCGAAGGTACCATGTAAACAGTAAACAGAAGGGGACCAAGGACCTAGCCCTGTGGTACCCCTGTGGAGTTTTGGTAAAATGTCTGAAATTTTTTATTTTTATCAGTCTGTTTGGAGTAAATGATCTAATGTTTATTGAGATCAGCAGGAGGTGCTACAGGCTATGTCCCACTGTAATAAACATCATAGTGTTGTTTACTGGACACTAAATTTATAAAAAGAAGAGAAACAGAATCAGAAAAATGTGGGGAGGGTTCTTCCACTGATTATTCTTTGATTTTACAGTTTTAGGTGTGTTCAGACTTTCTTTATTATCTCTTTATTAAGTGTGGATCAAATCTTTTATTGAAAAAGGAAACAAAACACTAACTTAAAGTTTTTGAACATGTTCAAACAGTGAAGCCACCATCATTAGAGGTGGACTGCCACAGCGTTTTATAATTGGCCCTGTGGTTATCAATACTTTATTGTCCAATTTTAATGCTGAAGACATGATTTTACACCTTGCTAAGGTTATCTGCTGTGTTAATTATTCTAACATAAACGACCCATATTGTGATTTGAATTACCAGCTGAAATGAAACCATTAATTTTCAACCATGTTAGATTAAGAAAGTTGAGCCTGACAGAGTCAATAGACAAGACTAAGATGTGTGTCTAAAGGGAATGAAATGAACTGGAGAAAAGACGGAGAGCAAAGTAAAAGAGAGGAAATTAGATGGGTCAGAGAGGAAGGGGGAGCACAAAGCCAAAGAAAAGATAGACGAGTGCAAGTCTTTCAGCACTGATCACTACATAGACAGCACAATGATCTGTGATTTCTAATATGTGTGGTCATCATTTCTGGGATCAGATACAATATCTCTTCTAAAAGCCAACTAATGTGTCACATTCTGGAAATACAGCTTTCCAGCCAGCTATGAATAAGGGAGGCAGAGTGATGGGAAAAAAAGAGGTAAGGGGAGGAAATGAAAAGGCGGGGAGGAGATGATGCTGTGGATACAGCAGCTGAATAAGAGAAAACAACAGAGGTGAAGACAGTTTTAGAATACAGTCTCACCAAACTGACTCAAAATTATTTATAACATTTCATTTCATTCCTTTTCTTTTATTCTTCCATTCTTTTCTGGTTTATACCGAAACTGTGACAGATGGAAAAGTTCTCTGTTTAAGCTCCAGGTGTATGGGAACGTACTAGAGTGGTATGAGATTGTGTTTTCATAACAAACCTGGTTTCTGCACCTTCAGCTTAGAGAAGCGGGGGTGTAGAAATCAAGCAGGATGTGGGGAGGAATGGAAGGATGAGACGAATGTAGGAGGGAGGAGTGGGAGGGATGAGAGTTTTTTGTGGTCACCCTGAGGAGTTATGGATGGCTCTGTTTTCTGTCAACAAGGTCGGATAAGAGATTACTTTGGTATAACTGAAACATACCGATGCACATTTACATTCACATATGTCATTTAATACACACACACACACACACTGTATCATACACACAGTGATATCATGCAAGAAGAACACATATTCGACAGAAATGCTGAGATTTTTATATTTGTATTTTTATTATTTTTTTATGTATTTTTATCTGAGGACCATCATGAGCTTAACTGGCAGTCATTCATTTACTTAAAGTGTTGTAATCCTCCATGCAACACTTCCACACTGATTACATGGTTCATGTTGGAGTAAATAACAAAAAAGCTTAAGGAAATTAAAGAAAACAGCTGGTATTCATATATAACTATGAAAATATACATAGTTGATGACAGGTGTGGACTGCAGACAGGTCAGTTCAACAGCTGGACTGGTTCTTCACAGTCATAAATATAATAAATGTGGTGCTGAAATAAGTAAGACGTTCGCTTAAAAAAAAGGTGAGATCAAACTGAATAAATCATGACAATATCAGCTCAGTATAATGGAATAATGAATCGGTAAAGTACATTAAAATACAATGTCATCACTTGGTTTATACATAGTCACTTTATGTCCACCTGAATGTTAACAGAAATATCTTAACAGCCAATCACATGGCAGCAACTCACTGCATTTACTCATCTAGACATGGTGCAGATGACATGGTGAAGTTCAAACCGAGCATCAGAACAAGGAAGAAAGTAGATTTTGAACGTTGCATGTCCAATGAGCAGCAGTTGTCCAGAACAAAATGTCTTGTTGAGGTCAGAGGTCAGACGAGAATGGACAGACTGGTTGAAGATGATGAAAAGGCAACAGGTAGTCAAAAAGCCGCAGCAGAAGATACGCCGGCTGCCACTCCTTTCAGCTAAGAACAGGAGACATTAGTGAAGGTGTTTGCGGGACCCGGTCATTCATATTTTCTTGACCTACTTTGGGCCCCTTAGTACCAGCATGGCCTGGTTTAACCACCACCGCCTGAGTATTGTCAGACCATCTCCATCTGGTTTCTTGAACATGACAATGAGTTCTCTGTACCTCAACGGCCTCCACAGTCACCAGATCTCAATCCAATAGAGCAGCTTTGGGATGTGGTGGAACGGGAGATTCTCATCATCAATGCAACTGACAAACCTGCAGCAACTGTGTGATGCCGTCAAGTTGATATGGAGCAAATCTCAGAGGAATGTTTCCAACACCTTGTTGAGTCTATGACAACAAGAATTATGGCAGTTCTGAAGGAAATAAAGGGGTCCAATCCAGTACTGGACCTGATTAAGTGGATGGTGGATGTACTGTATATACACAAAAATATAAGTAATATAAATAATAATAGTCCAAAAACTAGATATTAGTCCCAAAGCAGTTTGAGATGAAGTGATAATACATTTATAATTTTCCTCTGGGAAGTGTTGTAAACTGAGATCTTTCTTTTATTTTTTTCTTTGTAAATAAAAATGAATTCATATAACTGTTTCAAGTTAGTTCCTATTGTAAATGCTTGTCTCTTCTAACCAATCACATTCTTGCCTCATCACTGTGTTGAGTAAAGGGTTTACATATAACACAAACAAGTATTTAAATGAGAAAAAAAAAATCCCTGAAATTATCAACAACCTGAAACAGTTAAAGTGCTAAAATGATAAAATTGTGGTTTTTGAGGAGATACTCATGTCATTTTACCACTCGTCACAAAACTGTCTCAACTTCACATCAGTGTGGAATAAATCACCCTTTAACTCATGTGTTTATTTGGATGCTAGCTTGGTTAATTAACTTAACTGATGAGGTGAACAGACATTCAGTCCAGTTGAATTAAAGTAAGAGCTTCCAGTGAATGTTCAGTCCTGCATGTTATGTGGCATGTTTGTAATATCAACTCAGGGAATATTCTGTGCTAATCTAGATTAGATTGTGGTGGATTAGGGAGGCGGCATGTTTGTCCATGGCAGCGGCTCCCTGACACCAGTTTAATCCTGCCGATGAACCGAGACCACAAAGTCAGCAAGACCTAGGTGTTATCGCAGGTCAGGTCACTCAGTCCGACACATTTGTGGGAACGCAAAGTACACCTGATCTAAACAAAAATAATAATAATAAAAAAAAAACATTGGCGGGTAGAGCAGAAAACACACAGATACACCACCATTTATTCTTGTGACAGTGAAGAATAGTTGAAATGAAACAGGAAGTTTTAATATTCTCATCTGACAAAGAGTGTCTGCTTCGTCTGAAACAGATTTATGAGACAGACTCGAAGAAAATGCCTGACAAAAAAAAAAAGATAAATTACAGGATGGAGAAGCTGGTGGAAAATGCGGAACTAACTCTGAAAAAGTATAAACTCAGTTGATTGATGTGTGTGTAAAGCAAATAACCATTGTCTGAGTTCCAGGTGATAGTTAAAGAAGCTTTGATGAAGCCATGGTGAGGATAACAGCATCATTTAGTCTGACTCAGACTGAAATACACTAAGTCTCATCTCCAACTGCTGCTATTTACAGAAAATAAAACAAACACCACAAGGCTTTCTCACACACACTGGTGTGACATCTGTGTTTCTGGTGTAGAAATATGACCATATGGACAAGATGAGGAGTGTAACATTAGGATGCTGGCTTGGAGTTACGTCCTGAAAGAGAAGAGACCTTTTTAAATGTTCTGGAGACAAAATGATGTAGAAGGAAGACACTTTTCTGCTTTCCACATGTCTTAATTCATTTCCTTAAGTAACTGTACAGGATTTGACTCAATCTAAGAAAAATCCTAGCAGTTGTCGCACCAACCAAGATAGATAGATAGATAGATTTTGGCTGCGCAGCCTTTGACAGCACACTTTTCACAGGTTTTACACCACTTCTCCACATCCTTGTACATGTTAGGCCAGTATTAACATGCATGCACGAGCTGTAGTGTCCGGTCAACCCTTCATGACCCTGGTCATCATGTAGAAAGCGGAGGATTTCATTATGCAAACACTGAGGTAGTGCCAGCTGCTCATCCTCAGCCTATCCACCTGGAGCATGAATACAGAGGTAGAGTACTGACTCTCGCTCTGTGCGATGCCCCCACTGCCGTACCAGCCCACTGCTGCCTTTAGCCAGCTTATTTCTCTGTTTAATGTCGGGTATGCTACACCCTTCCCAATACTTAAGAAATGGGCCAATGTCGGTTGTTGATGTTGAACAACGCATAAATCTGAGTTTGACAACCCAGGTAACACACTAATCTCCTCCTGCACTCTAGTGACCCCTGACCTTGCTTTGGATTTTTTGATAGTTTCCATATTTATTTAACAAAATACTGAGCAGACATTAGCAGAAACCAAAGGAAGCAGGTGGTTAAAGAAGGATGAAGACATCACTTGTCTAACATGATCAATCACAGCATTACAAGACAAACTGGGCAGATGGACCGGGTGGAAGAAACGGACTGGTGGGACCTATTTGGTGCGAGGAGAAAATCGTGATGTTCCTCAAGGCACAGTCTTTGGTTTTTAATTAACATTTCCACTTACTCAATTTTAGAACTGAAAATGACTCAAATCTGTCAGGTGACATAAAGGTCAACATTTTTGAGAAGACAACAGAGATCATCACGTCTTTGACCAGCCAAGTCCCATCTGCAGATGCCATGCTTTCTGCTGCATGGAGGCTTTAATGGTTACCCTCGTCTCCTTGAAGAGTGGCTGTTAGTCAGGCATGAGCTACAAGTACAGTCGTCTCAGACATCTGACAACAGTCAAATACGTCAGCATTCATTTTATAGTCAGTTTGTACCATCCAGTTCTAACAGTCCAACAGATCACAAAAGGAAATTCAAAGCAAAAAAAAAAAAAAAACTGGCAAAAACTAAATCTACACTGACTCCCATAGGAGCTGTGGATGTGAAAAGGGAAACAACAAACAAAGAACAAAGAAAAGGAAGTGTGAACGTTCATGCTTGACTCTTTACAACATCGTGTTGTAAACTCCATACTCCAAATCAGACAGTTCTGTGAAAGTCTCTTCATTCTTTCCTCCATATGTTCATAACCTCACACAGTCTCAGTATGCCGTTTCTCTCAGTCTTCATGTTTAAATTTTGTGGTGCTTCACAACAGTGTGTTCAGTCACATATTTGCATGTGTACCAGGAGTCTTATTTACAAAGTACAGTCAGAAGGTTTTAATGGCTTTGGCTCCAATCCACATGTTGCCATGCTTATCAGAGGGTGTGTTTAGCTGAGTGTGATGGGAATAATACATGATGCAAATACATAATAGCAGTTTTTCTTTCTGAAATGTTCTTCAGTGACTTCACCATGATGGATCGGCTGATTACTTTACGATGTGTGCTAGCATCTGTTCTGCAGCTTCTCCCAAGATTAGGAACAAAAGCAGAGGGAAAATTACAAGCTGTAGGTCTGAGCCAGTTTTATTTTACAAATAAAAATACTGGACCTTAGCTGTACTTTGTCAAAGATCTCAAAAGTGTGAAGTTTTTGCTTTGGCCATATTTGGAAAGTGTTTGGTTAATTATAACTCAGGAGGCAGCTTCCTGTTTGCTTGTTAACACTGATTGGTATTAACAAATAAGACTGTTTTTATACAAGAATGAAATTTTTTTCTGTAATAAACAATATGGAAGCAACTGGTCATTTGCAGTGATAATGTGCTAGCAGGCAATAAAAGAAAACAATAAAACCGGCATTAATAAGCCAGAACTGGCAGATCATTTGTAATTTGTACATGATTCAGATTATTGTTTTATTTAATTTATTCTAATATATATATTAGCAGGTTTAGCTCCTGCTGAGATGCAAATTCATCTGTTTGGTTTGTTAAATAAACTGAAAACCAGGAAGCTGTTTCTGAAGCATGATCTTAGATCATACCCCACTCTACAAGACTTCCGCTCCAAAACCCAGGAAGGTAAACAGTTTAACACACTCATGTTCTAGAAAAATGTTTAATGGAGCAATGAGAAATGAGTCTAAGTAAAGGTCAGCTGGGCATAATTACAGATAACTAGTCTCTGTGCTGGAACTGGAAATTAAATGCACTGACCATTTGTCAGATTTTTTCTCAAATAAAAGACACAACTGTGTGGTTGCTCCACACAGTTTAACCACATTTGAGTCTAATAAATTCCGTAGCTCTCACTTTATAGTGTGATAGGAACCTAATTCAACCAACTTACAGTTAATAGTTCGTCTTTTGAACAAAAGTTGATGCTGAAATGCCAGATTGGACAAAAGAGACCACAAGTATCTAAATACAGTTCAGGTGTTGGTACTAAATGTTTTTTGGACTATACTTTGATTTTAGTTTCCACTCACCTTTGATTCTGCAGACCTGAGCACAACAAAATGAGTATAATTTGTGACACACTCACCACAATGAAACCTCTAAGTGTTTCACATTTCGCTGGAGGTTTGAAAAGGCACAAAGGCTTTTAAGCAATTAGAGCCGGCTGCCAAATTTTTACACCGAGCATCTGATGAAAACACTGCTGTCTCCAACTCCCGGATTCATAAATGATTTGGACACACAAAGAAACATGCATCTGACCCCCCCCCCCCCCCAAAAAAAAAAAAAAACTTATTTACTTAGCATTTATGCAACTAAAGAAGCATTAAGCACAACAACAAGCTGGTATTTCCACACTTGTTTAAACTTTTTCTAAAATTCACAAGACAGTTTTGATTCAGTTTCCTCTGTAAAAAAAAAAACGTCAGTCAGTATTTTTATGAATATTCACGACTTTGGTTGCACAATCAATTATGATTTGATTGATGAACTTCCCAATTTACATGTCAAAATATTCTAAAACAAGATGGGAAACAACCCTGTTTTTTGTTTGTTTGTTTAATCCAAAGCATCTTGTTACTAACCAACTAAAAGTTGTCTCAAGTGAGAGTGAAACCCTCCCCCACACAGGGCAGTCTGACCACCTCTTTATGAGTAATGATGCACAACATCTGGCTACATCTGTCATAACATCAAAGTCTCAATACTTAATTCAGCTTTACTGATAAAACTTTTTTCAAGCGTTTGAAGTTAAACCAAAAGTGTTTTTTACAGGGCAAAGCCAATTAAGAATTATTTTTAAGTAAATACTTAGAACCTTTAACAAAAAGAAAAAAAAGAAAATCAGCACTCATAATACAATTTAAAAAGAAATTAAATAAAAATTTAAACAATAACTGGAGCAAGAGAACACAAGAATGAAAAGACCAATAAATTGAGCAAAAGCTTCTGCAAGTCCTGTGTGCCGATTTTCTCTTTAACAGGACAACATCATCTATTAAAGACAACGTCAATACATCTGATTTCTAAACTTACTGGTAATCTGTTGTCTCCATCTGGTTGTACAGTCTTTAAGAGTGTAAAGACACATTAGAGTTAAGGATATGTCCCTGCAGCCATGTCCCAGCGAAACACCTTATCCTGCCTTTTCTGTATTCCTTCTGTGTACTTGTTAGCAGTTGTTTATCTATTTGGCTGGCTAGCAACCTCATACTTCCTATTAGAGCAAGACATGGAATAGAAATCTTCTGTAAGTAGAATAAGATAAAATAGCTGGACTGAATTTTATACTCAGCCCAAATAGCTGCAGGAAGCTCCCTCAGTTGCTATTTTATGTGTTTACTTCATTACTGATAAAAACGTATTGACATGTTAGTATTCTTTAAAATGTATTTTAACTTTGAGATCAAACAAATTAAATATTTCAAACGTCCATCTGATCCATACACATATTTGACTCCCTTTAATGAATAGAAACACAAACTGACAGTTAATAGCAGGAATCCTTTGATTCATCGCTGCTCTCCTCACATTCCTCACTCATAAAATATGATATATATCCTCAACATTTTCATCTTTAACACACCAGTAGAGCCCAGGAGTCAGTAAGTCAATCAGCTGTGTTTACTACGGCCTGGACTCTTGCTGTAGGCTATAGATAAAAATGTGCTTCTGTGAATCAAAGCAGCTTGAAGAACAGAAGCTTTATTCCCGGGGAGTATTAAAGTCCTGCCAGCTCTCCTTTTTTGACGTTCCTCCAACTTGTTGCTGTTGCCCTGAAGTTAGTGCTGCTCTCCCAGATGTAGGAATGAAAGGGCAAATTTTCATATAAAAGAAAAGACATATATGAAGACAAGAACATAGCGTCAGTCTGAGTGAAGCTCACTCCTACACACATACATAATACTGCACATACCGTTCAACACAGATGAATCAAATTTCCACAGCAAAGTTAAGAGGGAGTCACCTGTTGCAACAAGGAGTCTGATTATTTGTTTTAATATTAAACAGCTGACAGGTTAGCATCTCAACTTCTCACAAGTTATCAATCTGTAATAATTTCAAGGGATTTATAATGTTGTACAGAAAGATATGAAACATCTGATTACTTTTTCAGTTTAGATGTGAATTCACACACTAGATACCCCCAAATGTTAACCTATGTCATATCATAGATCCTAATACATTACCCAAGAAAAATGAAGCTTTGAATTGGGCAAACCATTTTCTGCTTCAGACAAGGACACAACCGAGCAGATGAAAACTTGGAAAATCTCTGAAATGTAGAACTTCTGGGTGTGTGGATGTGTGAAAGCAGTTAGGCTTTGGACTCTTCATGACCCACAATCTTGACAAGTAAAACAAGAAACAGAGGCTTTATTGCCCCATGAGCTTGCCCCAGCATATCATCTAGCAGAGAAGGGCCCTGACTAACTGGAGTAAAATGATTTGCAAACCTTTAACCGAGTGATTACTGCAAACTCTGACATGATCTGATTCAGCTACATTTGATCCCAACCAAAGGATCATGTAACACATCTTTTAATTAAATCCTTGGCTCGCTCTCACTTTTTATAACTTCATGATGAACTGAGTAACCTTGGTTCATCATCAACCTCCATAGGTTTCATGATTTGAACGATTGAAACAACCAAAAAAAAATAAAATAAAAATACACAAACCTTCAGCACACACTCTGGTCTACAATCAGTTGGACAGAACTACACAGAACTGGTGAGGATGAGGTGACATCGTGCATACAAGCAAAGTTATATCAACCCTGGTTTGGGAAACCGAACATTTCTCTAACAAGCAAATATGCATTCATAACAGGAATAAACAAGGACATTAAGATTGTACACAAACTTAAAGACTTGCTGTCAGCTGGTGGTTGTACCAGTTTTACATTTGTGAACTGGAGAAAATGAATTGTTTCTGGTAGGAAGAAAACTTTAAAAGCCCCCAGAAAACTTCAAGTGAATTCTGGAGAGGCCATCTACAATTTCCACAGATGAAACATTACTTGAAAAGTCTGAACTTACAATTGTGAAAAAGAAAGGAACCTCTTTCAGTTATAGGTTTTATATGTTGATCCATCGTTTGGCTAAATCCACTTATTCCAATGCAGGGTTGGGAGTCGGGTGGGGGTGGAGGGGGGTGCACAGTTTTATGTATCAAGTAAAAATATTATCTAGATCCTTGTCAAAATTAAAATAAAAATCCAACCTCAGATAAACAACAATACATGACATATTACACTGAGTCATTATTTACTGAACAGAAACTGCATCCACCTCATGATCCAGGAACTTAAATAAGCTCCTAGTAGCAATAAGTTGATGTAATGGTATTCTGGGTGATGTTATCAGTCTCTCTCATAGCTGTGGAGGAACCTTGTTCCACTCTTCTTTCCAACGTTGCTTCAGTTCATTGAGATTGGCAGCATTAGTTTCAGCACAGCTATTTGAAGGTCCCACCATAGCATTTCAACTAGGGTGAGGTCTGGACTTTGACTGGATCATGTCCACACCTTGACTCTTCCAGGACATTCTGTTGCAGATCTCCTGCTGAGTTTGGGATCATTTTCCTGTTGCATGAGCCAAGCTTTAGCAGAAAGATGGCATTTGACTCTAGAATACTTTGGTATACAGAGGAGTTCATGGTCCGTTCAGTGACTACAAGGCATCCAGGTCCAGCAGCTGTAGAACAAGCCAAAATCATCAGCCCTCCACCACCGTGCTTGACAGTTGGTATGAGGAGTTTGTGTTAATATGCTGTGTTTGGTTTCTTTGTACATTCTGACCAAAGATCTCCACCTTGGTCTGGTCTTTCCAAAAGACACTGTTCCAGAAGTTTTGTGGTTTGTTCAGATGCAGCAGCTTTGCAAACCTAAGTGGTGCTTACATGTTTTAGAGAGTCTTTCTCTTCTCTTTCAACACTCCCAAACAAGCCATACTTGTGCAGTCTTTTTGTGATTGGACTGTTATGAACTTTAACATTTAAGTGAGTCTGACATGTAGCTCTTCAGCTGTTTAAAGGTCCGCTTGAATAGATGAAATGCAACTCAAAAGGAACACACTGATGATTTTAGTCAAAAGAAAGCAGGAGATAGAAACACACACACACGGTGTTAACCATTGACACCTCCACCAAATACCTCTACGTTGAATATTTACTGTTACACTTGTCATAACCCGGCTCACGGCTATAACAAAATTACGCCAAATAGGGCTGGGCGATATGGCCTAAAAATAAAATCTCTGATTTTTTATAACCAAATCCGATTTCCGATTTTAATCGATTTTTTTTCCTTTTCTTTTACAAAACATAAATAAACTTATTAAAAAAATTCATTTGTTTATATAGATGAATGCTAGCAAAAATAAAGCATATAATGTCATAGCTCTTCCACCATATAAACGACTTCATATCTTACATTGAAATATGCGACACAATGCATCCGTGATCTCTTTCCATCTGGATCCTTATCATACAGGATCCACTGCAGAAATAATTCCCCTGATGAAGGTTGTCTCTTAACGAGGGTTTGTGGGTTAAGTTGATTTCTGCATCTCATAGAGAGCAGCATTTCTCACTGCAGTTATACGCACAGCTAAATCCCAGGTGTGAATGAAGGGTCACTTTAATGAAAATCTGTCAGACAAACACCATTCTGGTGTGGAGGGAGGGCTAAGTCTGCTGCTAAGTAACTATGGAAAAAAATCCCGATTTTCAAAAAAATTAATCTCCAGAAATGGAAAATTCGATTTATCGATTTTATTGATTAATCGCCCAGCCCTAACGCCAAACAACAAATAAGGCCAGTTATGATAATTTATTAATGAAAGATGAACCCAAACTAAGGCAAAATAAGATAACCATGAAGCGTGGCTGTCTGCAAAATCAGAAGTGTAGGTGCGTGCTTGGTTGTGTGTAGAATGTAATGAGTGCAGTGTTGTATGGTGTAAAGCTAAGCAAACGACAAGGTGCAGCCGGCAGAGGTGCGGCCAGGGAGCGGAGAGCGTGCCGCCAGGCTGGCCGTAGGCGGGTCTTTTATACGCGCAGTGCGTCTGGCCCTTGACGCATGCACGCACAGCCAGATACACTCCAGCTTCACCTGCACACACACATAATTGCAGAACACGGCCACAAAGAAGAAGGGGCCGTGACACTCATAAAGACGGGGATTCTCCCCAAGAATCACCGAAACAAAAATAAACATCAGAACCATGTACCAAATGTGCATAATTACCCAAGACTAAGCCACCATTACCGCCACCACCACAAATCACCCGTCCTCAGCCATACCCAACCACTCTGGCACCTAGAGGGGAAGAGAAGAAAACAGGGCAAACAAAACACAATGGTGACTAATCCACAGGTGCTCTCGACAACGCAACGGCCATAACATTCGTTTTCGAGAGTCTACTTTTAGATTTTATCACTGGGCAGTCCTATTTCCAATGGCCTTTCCCATGACAATAGTTACACACATCACCCCCATCACGCCAGCTAGGAGACATATCAAATTGATGCACGGGCCCTGTTTGGTGTTCGCCGCACCCATCCAAAAACTCCACAGTTGGAGAGCTAAAAAACACCGTCACATTTACACTGACTTCCTCTCACAATACAAACAGAAGCACGAGCAATGCAAGAAAAAACGCTGACCAAAAGGCACCAAACACGCAGCGGCAGACCACAAGCCCCGCTACCTTACCTGCCTAACCAAACTTACCTATCACTAAATCCAACCCTAGTCTTCACGCAGATCAGCGGCGGGTTTTTACGCACCGATAACCAGCGGGCATGTGAGGCAATCCTTACAGACAACCCCCCAAAACACTGCGGACATGCTCCCGAGATTACTGCTTGCGCAGCAAACACAAACCGCGTCCCCGCGACACTACAAAAAAAACAAACAGACGAAGCCCAAAGGAGCAGCGTCCCTGTTCCTAACCGGGACACAGGCCTGCAAACAATTGGTTAATCAGGTGCACCAGTCATACGCATTACTCACCGTGACCAACTGAAATCGGGGAAAACACTCCTCCACTCCCAGCCAACAAACAAAGATGCATCTCCAGCATGTAACGAACAAAAGAAGCATGCACCCAAAGGATTTTTCCACCAGGGAAAACCCACCAAAACGCCAAAACGACGCCAACCGGCCCTCCCCCTCCCCACAACAAGACCACCAATTTGCGCCCAAACATCAAATAAAGACCAACCAGAAAAGGCCCACAAAAGCGCACAACCAAAAGGCCAACACAACAAACTTCGGCACACAACCAGAGTCCAAACAAAAAACAAACCAAACCAGGCCAACCAAAGCACACAATCAAACAACGCGACAAACCCAGGCGAACCAAAAAAGAGGTCAACAACGGACAAGCCCCCAATCTGTCATAACCTGGCTCACGGCTATAACAATATTACGCTAAACAACAAATAAAGCCAATTATGATAATTTATTAACGAAAGATGAACCAAAACTAAGGCAAAATAAGATAACCATGAAGCGTGGCTGTCTGCAAAATCAAAAGTGTAGGTGCGTGCATGGTTGTGTGTAGAATGTAATGAGTGCAGTGTTGTATGGTGTAAAGCTAAGCAAACGACAAGGTGCAGCCGGCACAGGTGCGGCCTGGGAGTGGAGAGCGCACCGCCAGGCTGGCCGTCGACGGGTCTTTTATACGTGCAGTGTGTCGGGCCCTTGACGCACGCACGCACAGCCAGATACACTCCAGCTTCACCTGCACACACACATAATTGCAGAACACGGCCACAAAGAAGAGGGTCCGTGACACATGGATCAAACTTTGATGTAGACCAGCAGTATATACAGAAGTGAAGATGCTGGAAGGGTAGTATGAATTACCTCAGGGCAGGGCATTAAACAGTGTGGATGTGTTTTTATTTATAAGTCAAAATAAATGGTAAACAGAAGCATCCTCACTTCTGTTATATAGTTTCTGACCCAATATGTAAATTAGAAAAAAGACAAGAAATAGTAACACTGAATAAACTTATTCACTGTCACTGCCAGTCATATATTTAACGACTATAATCAACTGTTTGTTTTTATCTGTGATTTTTGCTTACATAAAGGTTGTTAATTTTGCCAAAATATTCAAACATAATTTTCATTAAAATCTGTTTGGAAATCCAGCTGGACATGGTGTTACATGTGTTGCTTGACAGCCACCGCAGCAGACACTACAGAAGAAGAAGCTGACAAATACTGGAATCTTTCATTTAAAGCAAAGCCTGAATGTAGCTGCGCTGTTATGTTACCAGGCAACCACTTTATATTTCAGTAGAATAGATTTATGTAAGCTCATCTTGACATACTAACATCTTGTGAAATTCGCTCAGTCAACTGAATATATTGTTTATTTTGGGAAACCACAGGTTATAATAGAGACTGATGACTTAACCGACAACTTTCAGGACCAAATCTCCAAGACGTGGATGTTTACTTCCATGGAGTAAAGCTCTCTCTTAGTTCTGGTAGTGTGAATGTGGCCCAGTTCACTAGAAAGCACTGAGGTTCTGAGAACTAGAACCGTGTGTGTGTGAAAACACTACCTGTGGAAGCAGATCCCAGTTTGGTTTTAGGAGGCAGACACATTCTACCTTTAAAATTAGGAGTCATACTTTTCTTTGTGATAAATCATAATTACAGCTGGCTTAATGACCCTTAATTAGGTGTTTAGTTATTGTCTTCTCTGCTCTCTTTACTCTCTATTTTAAATATCACTAGCTACGTTTGAATGGACAAATACTTAATCTGTCCCAGTGAAATCAATCTGATCAGAGATTCTAGCTGACGTTTATATCATATTAAATCATGGAAAGAATTAAAATGATTGTAGTGCTTTTGACATGCACAATATGTACTAATTCAGAAGGAAAAGTTTGTGGGGTTTTTTCTATTGTTATTATTTTTAACCTTTTGGCTGTTAAAATGCTTAATATTTTTTTAACTCTTTCAGTTTCCAACTAAAATGTTGACATCATTTCTTAAGGGCTTCCCTGAAACCTTTTGTCATCAAACCCCCACGTGGTTCAGTCATGCGCAGAAACAACATCCACCACAGAAACGATCAGAATGAGTGTAGACACGCTTCTGTTTCCCCACTGATCCATTTGTGAGTGGTTTAAACAACTCTTTTTGATAGGATTTAAAATTCTTTCCGATTGAATTTGTTTACATGATGCATTTTTAGTATGATTGGACATTTAATTGGATGAAAAGTGCTCCATGTGAACACAGGTATAGTTGTTGTAATTTATCTGTGTTTTTCTTTATAAAGAGTTTTGAGTTATGGTGCTTGTTGACCCCTTTATCCTGTCCTCTTCACCCCCAGTCAAAGCAGGCAGGTGGCCATCCTTTCTGAGGTGATAGAAAACCAGGAATCTGGAATGTGTTCATATTTGATGAGTTGTTACCAGTGAATGTTTGGTCAGTACGCAACTTTCTTCTTATTAAAACATGTTTGCATCATCATGTCAGCGGCAGCAGTGGGAATGCTGCACGCAGCAGGAATCTGAGCCACTACAAAGAGGCTTTGCATCATGTGAGGAATGAGATTCACAGCTTCTCTGTTCAGACCACCCTGGATATTTCCTTTTGTTTATCTGGTAATTTGCTTCTTTGTGTTTCTGTGACTTCTTTGATCTGTTTGTCTTCATTCCACTCATCCTCCAGAAGGATGGATTTTATTCTTCAGTCAGATTTCATTATTGCAGCCTGAACATTTTATCAAAGTCAGATTCTGTGGTCAGCCTCTGTATAAACAGGAGAAGCTTGTTTTAAAAGGTAGCAATTGCCAAAAGGGATCAGAAGTAATGATTAACATAAGGTTCATACAGAAATGATGAAGGCAGCAAGTTCCAAAGAGAGTCAGAGAGCTGAGATCACATCCAGATGTTTGTTCTGTCGCTCTCAATTACCTGAACATAGAAACATCTTTTTAAAAGCAGCAGTGACAGAACGTGTTAGGAATGTTGAGAATGTCCCTGCAGCTACATCTTCTTTGTCTCTCCTTCCTACCCAGTGATTTATGGGTCACACACACTACACATTCCTACTTCTCACACTGTGGTTACGTCTAATAATGACCAGCAAAGAACAACACCTCTCCTCCACAACCAATAAGTGTCAGCTAACACTGTTGTTATACAAGCAAGAATGAGTCAAGGAGTCACAAGCAAGTAAATTTCTTCAGCTACTTTAATATTTAAAATGATGAAACACTCTAATTCCCTCCCATCTTCTTAAAATGAACCAATTTCCAAAGTAAAATCACTGCCTAAATATGTCTTAAGTGGTCTAAAGTGCCTAAGTGGTCATATTGTTGTCAGAGGCAATTTATTGGTTACTGATAAAGTATTGATATTTTAACATAACAGCTTGTGGCTGAATTAATTTGTATTTAAAAGAGTCAAATTGAGGACTCAACAGGCAGGTCGAGAAACCAAAACTTCAGCTTCCAAAGAAGGAAATTAAAAGGAAAAGAGACAATGCAAATAAAAAGAGGCAGTAACCATGACGAAACAGACACACACACAAAAAATAGTGGTTAAATGAGAAAGGAAGCAGAGCAAGAACATGAAAGAGAAGGAAACACTGAATGAATCATCAAAAATAAGCAGATCTTCAACTGAGACCGATGTGAAAGTAAGAAAAAATATACCAACAAACAAAAGGCATAAAAATCCAACAAGAACCTAAATTAAGAGATAAAGAATATAACCACATACAAAACATTATTTTTAACCAAAATTAGACCAAAGACCAGGGCTGAGCTATCACCAGCTGGTATTAACAGTGTTGATTGTCAGGAAGCTGTCAGGAGGTTCAGGAGGCATTTTTACTTTTTTTTTTTGTTTCTGGTATTGCGTTCCTTCTAGTTAATAATGTTTAATATTATCTAATTCTTCCTCTCCAGTCTTCATTTAGGTTTTGCCCTGTGCTGTACTCATATTTCTAGTGTCCGTTCCTGTCATGTAACCTAGAGCAATGATTCTTAATCCAGGTCCTCGGAACCCACTACTATGCATCTTTTAGATGTTTTCCTACTCCAACACTCCTGATCCAGAGTAATGAACTGAAGAAACACAGATGTAGAGGATTATCAACCTGATCTTGTAGAAATAAAACAACCACAACACTCAACACGTATTTACGTTTTCCGACACGTATTTGTTAAAAATTATGTTCTGGACAAAAGAAATCAGAGCAGGTCAATGGTGAAGCTTTGTCGTGGTGTCTGACTGTTCTGGTTCTGGGACAACACAATAAAGGCACAAGTTACTTTTCTACTACAGAAAAAAATAAAGTTTCATTTTTATTGTAATTTAACTAAATTAACTCAGGCTGCTCTTACAAATGGTTCATTTGATTTCTTACATAAATGATGCACAGATATTCGAACCCATCCTACAAAATCTAGACCCCATCAGGGCAATGATAAGTCATGTTTGCAGGACTTTTCTGGTTCTGAAGCAACAACAAAAGAATAAAAATTTTAATATCTATCATAATTTCACTTGATTTAACTACAAAAGACTCCTAATTTTTTTCTTTCTAATAACATCTTTTTGTGTGTAGGATTTTATGTTTTTTTATGTTTACGTCATCAGATCATTTTGAATAAAACCCGACCACTGACTCTTGAATAGTATAGTATTTATAGTATCATTTCAGGTATAGTCGGATGCTGAACAACCAATGAGGTGCCTTGCATTGACTCAGTTCCAGATTCAGAGGTACTGATACAGAAAGACTCCCGATCCTGACGGGATCCAGACCGCTGCAGACCTCTAATCCCCAGCATTACCGAGCATTTTCGGCAAAGCATCATAAAACTAAGACATTTAAACTTTGACAATGAGCAAAATAACAATGAAAAAGCTGCTTCTTATTCTCAATGGACCTTAAACAAATTAGATTAATGAATAGATAAACTAATCAGTCTTTTTTAATTTACAAAGATCCTCTCAGTTCTTGCTACCGTGGTTGCTATGGACGCTGCTAGGTGCATGGCATGTTCCAATCTCATTTTCTGCTGTCTGCCATCAATGGGCTACGTTCCATGTCAAGCTCATTTCAGCCAGTGCAATTGGGAGTTTTAAAAACTTTGTCTGTCTATTTTCTGTTTTTCCTTCATTTTCTCTTTTTTTACAGTTTGCAAGGACATGCATTAATGCTCTTCAACATTTTTGCCTACTTTTTATTTCACAATGGAAACTTGAAAATACACTTACCTACAGGGGTAATTGAAAAACCGTATGTATGTGCAGTATAAATCTTGAAATATTACTATGAAAAACATGATCAATATGGGGTTATGCAGGTCTTTATACACCACGCCCCTTATTTAACCCTGCTTTACTTTACTGGAGACCCAGCGGTACATAAATTAATTACTTATTTATTTTAATTCAATTTACAAGTTTATTTAGCAGGACGTATGTGTAAAACATTGCTTCATACAATTATACAAAGTAAATGCCATGCATACAGGTTTCTATCCAAGGCCAATTTGCAATCCTTGTCCCTGGTTAGACTTTCAAAATGAAAACAGACAAAACAGAATTGAGTTAAAAATACTTTTAATATTAAAATTTATTATTTTTATTAAATTATTAAAAAGGCAAACAATACCATCAGTATCTGCAATAAAAGGAAAGTTTGAGGTGTGTGTGAGTGTGTTTGCATGTGCACAAGCAAATACTTTAATCTGTATTTTTATTTTTTGAAAACCCTCCAATGGCTATTTTACTGAATATATAATGACACCAGCCTCTGTAGCATCCTGACCCTCTAAATCTAGGCCTGATGAGTTGATGCGATCTGATCTCAAGGACACACACACACTTCAAGCTGAATTCATACAGATATTTAATGCAGCATTTTCTTATTTTATAACTATATTTACTGCTGTTCATAATTAAACAGGATGCAATAGCCTTTAGAACAAGGGGAACTACTATTGTTTGAACATCAGCACAAAAACCTGAACCTAGCAGACAGATGAAAATCAATTTCCCAAAATGTAGCATCAGTGGTCCACAGCTCCACTTCTACCTCTGAATTGTGGTTTTTACCTGCCTGCAGCATCAAAGGACTCCAAGAATGATGTGTTTCACCCTCTCCTCCTCTTCCTCACCATACTTTAATCACATATTGTGTGATGGTTGACTGTCAGATGTTTGGGAGGTTTGTGGTGGTGCTACAACATCTCTGTCTTTCCACACACATCATATATCATACCGCAGCTGTACAGTTCCACATGTGATGCAACGGCCTGAGTGAGAAAGAGATGCTGCTGCACCCCTACACTCTGTCATTCCACATATGACTTTGGCAGGCAGAAGAAGAACTAGACCCAGCCAACTGGGTATAATTTAGAGAAGATCCTGATATTATAGTTACTTTTCACTGTATTCCAGTCCTCATAGACTGCATTTTTGCCCCAAATCACTAAAATATTGATTGATTCTAGAACAGAAAAAGCTGGTATTGGCAGTATTGATATTTTGGTATCAATCTGCACATCACTATTATGCATTTCCTGTTTCAGAACAACAATGGCGGCCAACATGGTGCAGTATCTTTAGGAGCTCGTGGAATATAAACGAAGAAACATATTGTCAACCAAAACACCTACAACACGACAATAACCACACACGAGAGACTAGTGGTTACGCTGATTGTTGGGTAGTGAAGGAAGCCAGTAGGCTTGGACAACCATGCTGTTGTCCAAAGAACTATAGTATTTCTGTCCATTTCCACTGACCACTAGTGTACACATCTGCATACGGTAAATGAAATAAAGCTATGAGTTTCTTGCAATTTGTATTTAAAATGTGCATACCAAACAAAAGGAATCTTAAATGTGGAAGTATGAAAAAGACAATAACAATGAAGTGCAAACTAGTCAATCAAATATATACAAGTAACATAAGGCAGTGCAAACAAGTTAGTATAATTTGTAAACAAAAAAAGTTACCTATATAGAGTGAAGTAAAAAAATTAGCAGTGCTAACAAGCCAGTATAATGTTCAAATAAAAAAGAAACTATATACAAATAAAGTAAATAAATGAGGTTCAACTGTCTGTATAATGTGTAAGTACAAAATGGAAATATATAGAAACATTAAGTAAAGAAGAAAAGACAACTAAATACAAATTAAATGTAGGCACTTCAGTACACTATATTTGTTAATGGTTTAAACTTTGTTTTCACCTGGAATCTTTCTCAACATATCAGCACTGTGGCTGCAGAACGGTGCCTCCTCATCCGTAGCACTCAGCAGCCACTCTACCGTTGCTTTCCTCCTTTTATTAGTGCGCTGCACCTGCTTCATCACACACTGACCAATCACAAGGAAGTACTTTAGCGTAACCGTACTGCATAGCAGGGGTGCAGGTTGGATCTGGAAGAGATGTGAGTCAAGCCTCCGCGGACATACACAGAGCATATGGCAGTGACGCTATAACCAACCCTATGCAGAAACCCCACAAGTATAAATCCAGCATAAGTTTGTGAAGGTCATTGTCAATGAAATGAGGACAAATAATATCTCTGCCTTTCATTAAACCAAATACATCACTGAAAATGTCTTTGTTTGCATGCGCACCCAAATCACATTAACAAAGTACAATCAAACAAGTGAAGAAAAAGAAAATTGAATAACATCTAAAAATCTATAAATTTAACACCTTCTTAAAATGCATTAAAATTTGACGTCATTAAAAAAAAGTTTTGGCAACAAGGACTTTCCATTAGATGCTTACTGTTTGTGGTTTTTATTACTTTGTGGTAAAAGCTTATCGGCCATGAACTGAGAGTTGGAGTGAAGCTTGCACAAGCATGTGTCTCAATCTTGAACATGCTCTCAGCTAGATCCTCATCCTTCCTGTCTATTGTTGTCTTATTCTTCTCTGCCCTTGCCAGTTGGGTATTAACTGGATTCGCTACCCTACCGTGGCGTGTCTTTACTTTCATTTAATGAATCTAGGTTCCTACATCCTCCATCATTATAGTCACTGCATTTGGGTCCTTTCTCCTCGTCTTCAACCACCGATCATGGTATTAACAATAAGCTGGCTAGCTTTTACAGTTTGGGACTTATTCCCAATTTTAGAAAGACATTTGACACCAGCCTCCACCATTAACATTTAAATAGTTTAATAGGTGTTCATCAGTCCTGTATAAGACTGTCTAATACAGAGGGTGTGAAACAATTCATGGATGGTACAGAACAATTTCATTTGTTAAATCATGACCCTTTTGTCTACATTTTTTAAAGTTAAATAATAACAGCAAATCCACCCACTCCTAATTGGACTGACTGACCCAAATGTCCGCATCAGTAACAGCGTTTTGTTGGGTAAATTTTTCATTCCTGCTTTGACTTTTCTGGAAATATTACCGGCTTGGTTCTGGTCTGCAGATTGTAGATGTGACACCAGTGGGTTCAAAGCTGTTAAAACTAGCAGTATTTAAGCTTCAGTGATCCAGACCCATTCAGAGATTCTGCAGAACTCATAACTGGTTGTTGCTGATTGTGCGTTTTGCAGATTACAAGTGTTAGTGCAGAAGCAGGACAGAGAGGAGAGAGGGGGTCGACTGGGGGTTTCTGAATCTAGAAATTCACTTCATTCACACATACCGAGAGCTGGTTTGTGTGCATTGAAAACACACGCAGAAAGAAAAATAGGAAATAACACACTCCCTCTGAGTCTTGCAGAGTGCACCTTAAATAGACAATAAGACAGCAGAAAAAGACAAAGACAGGACAGAAGGTGGGAGGACCGGTGATGAAAGAGTAACAGCCTGTCCTTGTATAATGAAAGGAGCTGGATTGTAAAAGTAGAGGTTTAATACATCAATCAGAGTGATACTTAATGAGGAAAAGGGAGGAGAAGGGAGAAATTGGATATACAGGAGGTTTCCTTTTCTTTTGTCTCATTAAAAGTTAATTAAACCTGAAGCTACATACTCTAACTAGGTGAATATATCAGTGTTAGCAGCCTTTGATGAAGTCAGACCTGTCAGAGAAAGGAGCTACATGCACTATCTTCTACAGAACATTTATCAGTGCAGACCTGATCAAAAGCTGACAGCCTGTTGATGCTAATCCGTCTTTTGATTGCAGCCTCATTGCATTAGAAACTTGTCAGCAAATGTAAAGGTGGTGGTGCATCATTACTGGGCGGAATTTTTTCATTTAGTAGAACTCTGAAGTCAATGTCAGTGTTTAATTTAACAGATGCAGGTCATCACTGTCGCTGTTTTGTTTCATAGTTCTTTAAGGGTTGCCAGAGGTGGGTAGTAACAAGTTACAATTCTTCCATTACATTTACCAGAGTAACTTTATTTTAAAAAAGTACTCCCATGAGTAGTTTTATTGCACCATACTTTTATTTTTACCTGAGTAAATTTGTGAAGAAGAAACACTACTGTTACTCTGCTACATTGTGTAATACTTAGCTTATTATTTTTTTTATTTTTTTATCATTTCAATTAGAAACTATTTAAGTGATTTAGCGATGGTCTCGATCAGTTGTTTTTCAACTTTGTAAAAGGTATTCCAAAGTTTTCTTTGAACATTTTTCCCTAATTTTAAGTCTTTGGGCTGGGCCATTTTCAGGAAAATGTGGTTTAATCAATGATTAATTTGAGCAAAAAAACACTCATGAGGGAAAGGATGAACCAGTGTCGTGTCAACACAAAACAGTCAGCTTAGCATAGAACAGTTTCTATATTTGGTTTCTGTATTTGGATTCTTTTATATCATTACTATTCTGTAGTGGCAAGCTATTTATGGTCACGTGACGTACGTTTGTGCCTGCCCATGGGCAGATAGGGATCATTTGGCCTTTAGACCTTCTAACTCAAACGAAAAACTCAAACCAAGCAGGTTCTTGGCATACACCATTTATGAGGTGACCTACGGTGTCATCTGGGAGCATTGCTGCAGGCCTTAAAAAAGAAAAAAAGAAAAGAAAAAAAAAACAATTTAACAAAATGGTGAGATTTTGCAGCCTGAATCTGCTGGTATCATGGGCTGTGGAGGAACAGTATTCGACAGGTTATAGTAGACATTAATATCTGACGATAAGCCAGAGCCAGATCATCCAGCAGCAGCTTTGTAAGTTTTGTTTTCAGCCTGGTCATGAAACAGGTGACCATTTCCTGCTCTGAATGCAGCTACTGCTGCTGCTGCTGCATGAGGCCTCTTCTGGTTGCTTTTGGACAGGGGAGGGGCCTGTGCAGCCCCCATTCCTCATTGCAAAGTCAGTCTCCAAAAGTCTCCAATACTACCAAAAAAAGTTGCTAGATTTGTCGCTAGTCGCTTTTTGAAGAAGAAGAAGAAAAAAAAAAAAAAAATATCACTAAATTGGCAACACTGCACACATCACATTGGTGTGTGAGTGTGCCCCCTTGAGGTGAGGCAGCGTACTGTTTGCCTCACCTGCTGACTTTTCTCTGCACTTTATTGTACGATAAAGACGAATATTTCTCTCACAAATACATCAAAGATGTTATACAGACTGTAGAGAATCAGGGTGTATAACAAGTATTTATGCAAAGTTCATATTGCCGATATGCTGAGGAACAGAAACAGGCACTCGTCATGCAACCCAGTTTGTATTAGTTTGCACCGTCAGAGTTGAGGCACAGCTCGCTCGTTCCTCCATCGGGGTTTCTGCACTGTATTTGATCAGAAAATACTCAAATTCAGCTATTTTTACTTAATAAACTGTCAAAAATGTGTTATAGTCATACTTAAAATGCATTTTAACAGATCAGTGGAAAATATTAATATTTATTTCATGCACTTTGCTTTTTTTCTCATGACTAGTGATGCCTCACCTGCCTCTCCTGATCGCATGCCTCTGGTTTCTTCATAATGCTGCTGTACCTAATGTAGGTGCTGTAACTATAAAACCAGAGTGAAACATATTTTAGTCATGCAGAATGACAACTATATAATAACTAATGTGATGTTGAACACATCATGTCAACGTCTGTCTGCTGTAACTGTTTTGTTTGCTCTATACAGTAAAAAAGTCAATTTATTCTACATCTGTCACATTTTTAATGTCAATTTTTAATGGCACCAAAATGATGAGAGTTGGCTCTGCTCTGCCGGCGGGTCACATTTGGTGCCCCATGTTGTTGTTGAAGATATGGAGATGCTTCTCAAACTTCATCAATGCATTTTTCAATGCAGCAGAGCCTTTGAAAACACACACACACAGTTTGTCATATTTCTTTGTTAGCACTTTTTATAGATGAACAAAGATGCTCCAGCTGGGTTGGTCTGACAGTCTGTTTGTAGCTTCACCATTTTTTATATTTTGTGGCTTTTCGAGAGTTTTGTCTGTATGTGTGTGTTCTTCTACATGAGCATATATTCTTGTGAGATAAAGAGTGTTACAAAGACTAACCAGCTGTGTTGACAGAAGAAGCTGATTCTCTATTCTCATCCCTTCATCCTTCTTCCTCCATTTGGTCCCACGCACGCAAACATACACATACACACACACACACACACACACACACACACACCAGTGAACTCAGCCTCCTAAATCCACATACACTCGCCCACAAACACATTTGCCAAGACTTGGCTATGAATCTTGTCACTTTTAATAAACAGTTACATCTTTCAGGCTGCTGACGTCGCAGAGATGGAGAGAAACGATGGAAAAAAGAGAACAAAGGAAAGTCTTCCTGCTGAACATCACTGAATAAAACTGAAATCTGGATCATCATTCTACTGCTTACAAACACTAGACACAAACTGGCTTTGTATAAACGACTGACATTTAATGTGATGTCCTCTGAACTGACACATCTGTGTATGTGTTAGGTTCACAAAAGCATCTTCCAGCATGTTGGGTTGCCACGGCGACCCGTTGATTGTATTCAGTGATGCCCAGTGACTGTCTGCTCCTCTGTGGCTCAATGAAATACAACAAAAACACTCCTCCTTCACCAGTCTACTGTACTGCCCACTTTTCCATTCCTGTTAATATTAAACTAAAGACAATACATTAGAATTAAAAGTAAATATTTCATGTTTTCTTCGTACAAACGGGTTGAGTGAGGACATCTCTGTGTATGAATGAAAGAAAGAGAGGATTTCTTCTTTCTCTCTCTCTCTTTCTCTCTCTCTCTCTCTCTCTTTCTCCCTCACATCCACCAATAACATCTCCTGTGCTCGGAGCAAAGCAGCTTGAGGAAATAAGATTTGTTTTGGAGGCTGAGAGAGAGGAACAGCAGCACAGGGAGATGGCCATTTTTCCTCCTCCTCCTTCTACTCAACTCTCTCCATCCTTGTGTCTGTGGTTTATTTATTCTGAGGTTTGTGACTTTTCATTTGTCAAACAATCACACAATGCCTTTAATGCTCCAAACAGAATTAAAATTTGAATGATCATTGATTCTCAAAGTGAAGATGCTTCCTCAGAAGGATGCTAAGGATTCTGAAAGAGTCAGATAATCTTGGACTGTTGGAAGGATGTAATCTGGTTTCAAACACCCCTGGTTGTTCATCACTAAAACAATTTTTTAACATTACAAAGACGAAGGGATCTGAGCATTCACAGGAGTGACCAGCAGTTTAAACACAAACACAAATATTATCCAGAAAAACAAGGTATTGGCAGAGCAATTCTCCAAAGGAAAGGTTTTCACACACGGCGTCACCAGTGAACAGCTTTGAGCAAAGTTTTATTGATGTACACATTCCTCTTATTTTACTAGGATTTATTTATAATTAACTCATGTTCTCATGGGACTCTGACATGGCTGTACTAGTCAAAATAGGCACAAACTATTTTAATAGTTTAACCATTAAAACCAGTTATTTCTTCTGTTTGCACCATTTTCATGTGTTACAAGAAAAGACGAAATGCGCCTAGATGTCGCTTTGATCTTTGCCTCTAACAGTAGTAAAGTGAAGAATTTTTTTTCTGCTCACTGTAATGGTTGCATTTTAATATTTTTTTTTATTTATCCATACCACACATTCATACATGATATAGTCACTTATAGATCTATGGAGCCGTCACAGGGAGTTCATCAGGACTCAGTTCTGGGACCAGATTTGTTTTTGCTCTTTGTTCTTCCTTTTGCTCATATAATTCAGTGATGTTACCTGCCTTCTTTATGCTAATAATTCATGCTAATTTTATTCAGCTGTTCTGTTTATTTAAACCCTCTGAAGTCCACAAATGTCCTCCCTTTATTAACTGTCTGACATGATGGTCGAGCAACGGGTACCTAGTTATTCTCGTTGAAGCTCAAGTTAACGTTGCAAATTAAACCATTTTCATTACATTGTCAAATCTGATTTATATTGTGGAAGATGTCATTCTACTTTACCATCTGAGTTGTTTTTATGTTCTGTCCTTAAGGAAGGGTACAATTATTTGAATCTCCTTAGGTGTGAAAATAAATGATGCTCTACAGATATTCTTCATATAAATTACATGGTGGAAACAATCTCCCTGCACAGAATAAAACTTTTAAAATACAACAATATGCTAATCAGGCACCTGCCTGTCAGCACACAGGATACCAGAAACCCAAGAGTCGATAGCAGAATAAGTCAGTAGCACAATCCACATACCCAACTCCACTGCCCAATAAAATTTCACCTAACAAATATAAAGAAGCTTTGTCATAACAAAGGAATAATCCACCAAATACTCATTTCTTTACTTCATATTACTTTGTACATAAGTAAGAAATTCCACAGTATAAATCAGATTTGACAATGTGATGAAAATGGTTTAGTTTATTTTAGATTAGTTCATTGAACAGAGTCCATATACAGCAGCAATAATCATAAACAAAAATATGCTTTGTACCAGATTGTAGCCATCTGAGTCATTTTCATCTTTAGTCCTTGAGACACACAAAAATACAATTGAAATACACACCAGCAGAGCTTAAACAATGTCCCTGGTGAGGCAGGGGACATTGAATCTAAGTAACCTGCGTTCCCTGCCTACATTGTTGAGCTGCCTGTCTTGGCAGTAAAGTCTTCGTTGAAACTGGCTATGAGAGATGAGGGATGCCATCAAGCTGTCAGGTGTTTTTTGGCCTGTGGGACTCTGGAGAAAGCTGACTGGTATTGGCAGGCTTAGCAAAGTCAGTGAGGTAAAACACTGTGGGAGGAGTTTGGTGAGGTCATGGAAAACAACTTCTCAATGGCTTTGAGGAGATTCTGGTCCACCATCTGGCAGCTCAGGAGGGAGAAGAAGCTCACTCTCAACACTTTTTCCATTGGGGATGGGGTGCTGCTGACCTTGACTCGGGATGTTGCGGGTCGATGGAGGCAATACTTCCAACTTCTCCTTAATCCACTGACACATCTTCCGATGAGGAAGTAGTCTGTGTACACAGAGTTGGGCTCTCATGTCTTTGGGGCTGATGGTGCAAAGCCCAACAAACCTGTTAATGGGTCATAGCAGCTGTATGCATCAGTTAATGTATGTAAAAAGTTACTTAAGTGCTGTGGGGGTATTTTTTTAATGTTTCTCAAACAAACCCTAATGCCACTAAATCAATGTTATTTCTCATCTTAACTTTCTTAACAAAAGCAACAAATGCCAGCAACATCTAAGGCTAGGTTCACACTGCAGGGCGTAATGCTCAATTCAGATTTTTTTGTGAAATCTGATTTTTTGAGAGTCCGTTTACATTTCCAATTAAATGTGTGTGATTTCCTGAATGAACCTTATGTGCACCAAAGTGTCCCACATGCGTAGAAGACATGACAACGTGACAGTGAGCGTGCAAATAACGTCTTTGTGTTTGCAGTAACAGCGGAGCATATGTTGCAGTTTTAAAGTTATTGTCCAACCGTAGCCAGCACATTTTCAATGGGCTCGTTTTAGGGAGGAGATTTCAAAAGAGGAGAGCCAGATTTTTGGCCATCGCATTTTGTGGACAGTGACAAGATTTTCCGGCACTGTTGTGAATCTTGTGAATGACAACAGCTCTTCTGGGTCCAAAAACAAAGAAATCACTCTTCCAAAAAATGGAGGAAGGGGCTGTAATTTCTTTTATTTATTATTTTTTTTTACACAAATAACTGGTATCTCATAGCAACACAGTACACATCATTGCACTTCAGATCAAAAATGCTGGCTCCACGGAAAACTTACGCTGTTACACAAACCCTAAAGATGATTATGGACTTAGACTCCAAGAACTCAGTCTTTCCGATTTATCATTTATCAAAGCGTTTACCAGTAAGAGTGATGGAGCAAAACAAGATCAGGAAGAGTTTGAGGCACAGATGACCAAGAAGATGGAGGATGCCAGAGGTGTGGAATGACACAGGTGTATCATTCAAAGGTACATCACAACGCTTGATCAAGTCAGTCAATCCCAATCACAACAAATTACAATGGGTTATTCTAACATTCAGAATTTTGATGGAGAATATATTTTGACAGTGACTTTGAACTTTGGCCACCAACACTAATCAGTTCATCATTGAGTCCAGATGAAGCTTTGTGGCTAATTTAAAATAAATAAATAAATCCATCAAGCCATTCTAATGCGTTTTTTTTTTTTTTTTTTTTCTCCGGTGATTGTGGCCGTTATTTTTGAGTTAGAAGCTCTAATGGAAAAATTATCCTTACCTCCTCCCAAAAGTAAAGAATTCTTTAAAAAATTTATTGGATCCAGGCTGTGGTCCTGATCACCCCCAAAACCTAATTACTTGTTCCTTATTCCATTTCTGAGATTTACTGAAAATGTAATTAAAATTCATTCATAAATTTTTCAGCTATGTTGCTAATGTCTCTCAGGTCAAATCAGTCTCAATACAAACACAAAGCCAACCCCTCTATGCTCATCCATAGTAGTGAAACTGCGTCATGCACCAGCATTTCATATCGTTACCTTCCTAAAATAATGGCCTAAGTCATTTTTTTTACAAAATTGATTATTTTGCCTAAATCATCTTTTTGTGACTTAGGCTGTTTTATTTGGCCTAAGTCAAATGAGAGTGTGATGAGAGGCAATTTTACACACTTTTCAAAATGGCTGCTGCTTCAAGAAGGAAGTTCTATCTAGCCACTGAAGTTATTGCCATGATTCAGGGCTCATCCTCCACTGGTAAGTTATGAGTTTTTACTTTAATATCAACATGGCAAGTTTTTGCATAATTATCTAGTCTTCTTTTTCAGTTATTTAGTCAGGATTTTTGCTAGCAAAAAAAGCTAACTCCATGAAGCTAGTAATTAGCAAAGAGCTGGAAGGTGCCAGAATATGTGGCTGTTACAAATGGTGAGCTTTATGTTAACCCTTTTATGTCTTTTTAAATATTTCATTCACATTTTTGTATTATTTTTTTGTTCACAATACATGATCTAAGAAAATTTGAAATATTGTATTGCCGTCTAACATCCTGAAAATATGTGTAGCTATAACACAAAAAGGATCTTCTTCTGTTATTTTATTAAAGTCTCACTTAATCATAATAAAATGAATCATAAGATCATTTTACCTCCATACTATAGTAATATAGATGGTATGTAGACTGTAGTATGTAACTGAAGATGCCAAGCAGACATATCTACACCATGAAGACAACATATCTGAGGATGATGTCATCACCGATCCGAACTATGCCCCATTCTGTGATGAATCCTCTGCCTCTGAAAATGAAAACGGTTTAACTTTGGTGGGAACAACTGTAGAACAGCAGGATGAGGATACTGATTTTAACAATAGAGTCAAAAGGAAAAGAAATAAACACCCTAGTCCAGCAACATGGAAGCAAAATGAATCCCAGGAGAAACACCTGAGGGGGATGTCATACAAGAGCAAAGATGGCAAAGAAATAAGAGCCAAGGCAATGGGTCCTCCCTGCAACTCAAAGTTCTGTCAGCGAATCTCAACTCGAGGCTGCCAGGTTATTACAGAAGATTTGGGCAATGAACACCTGGGAGGAACGTTGGTTATATGTCACCACTTTGGTCAAAAAAGTTAACATAAACCAAAAGAAAGTTGCTGAAAGATCCAGATGCAATTCATCATTGTCCTACCAGCTGAAGCTTCAAGATGGGCTGAGTCTCAAAGTGTGCAAAGCACTTTTTTCCTCTACTCTTGGTCTCCCTGATAGAACCATTACACACTGGCTGAACAAAGACACCATCAACCATGACAAACAAGCAGCACCACCACCACCTAAATCTGGACCTAAGAGTGGCAAACATGCACACCTTGAAACAGATGCCAAGGATTTTCTGAAGGACTGGTTGAGGAACCTGCCCACTGTTGATTCACACTACTGCAGAAGCACAGAGGCCAACAAAAACAAGAAATTTCTGCCCCCAGGTACAACCATCTCCCATCGGGAATATCAACAGGCAGCTGCAACTGCTGGAGGAAGGGCTGTTGAAATACGATATTTCTCAGAAGTGTTCCATGAAGGAAACTATTCCGTATTCATTCCGCGAAAAGATCAGTGTGATGTTTGTGTTTCATTCAAGCATGGGGATATCAGCAAGGGTGAGTATGATAAACATATCTCACAGAAGGATGAAGCAAGGCAAGAAAAACCCCATGACAATGATTCTGTGAATGAGGAGAAGTCTGTTTGGACAATGGACTTGCAAGCTGTGCTGTTGTCCAAAAACCCAAGTCAGCAGCCTGTATTACAAAACAAAACGGCAGGTCCACAACTTTACCCTCTTTAATTTGGGATCAAAAGAAGGCTACTGCTACATTTGGGACGAATGTCAGGGCAACCTGAGTAGTGAAGCATTTGCACACCTTCAATATTGCTACTTTGAAGGTGTGATCAAAAACCATCCAGAAGTCAAGGAGATCATAGTGCGTTCTCAGAGCTTGCAAGGAAATATGGAGTACTAATAACACAAAAATACCTTGTTGCAGGGCACACACAAATGGAGTGTGACAGCATGCATCATACTCCAGACTGCAAGAATCAGGCCATCACCTTACCATGTGAAGCTGCTCAAGCATGATCAGTTCCTGAAAATAAATGGATCTTACTTCACTAGCATCAGACCAGGCAAAAAAGCTGGGGATCCAACTGTCCATGACTTGCGAGCTCTTCAGTTTGGCAGTGATGACAAGATCCGTTTTAAACTGTACTTCTCAAAGGACTCCACATGGGAAGCACTGTCACAGAGGATACAGGTGCCAAATGAGCCAATAGCATGGATAAAAATGTTTCCATGTGCTCTGCCAATCCAGGAAAGGAAGTTCCAGGACCTCCAGTCAATAAAACACGTCATGCCAACTGAGTGTCATCACTTCTTTCACAATTTGCCACATTAATAGGCATCAGTGGAGAAAGTCGTAAAGAAGAAATGAAGGGAGAAATGATGAGATAAACACTCCACTTTAGCATGATATTTAGTTTGTTTGTTAGTTATGCTTTATTGTTAACTGTGTTGAAGGTTCAAAATGGCTGAAGTCACAAAGTCATGTTAAAAAAATTTGCCTAGGTCATTTATTCTACTCTTGTTACATAATTGAGCCATTGTTTTAATTTGTCAATAGTCATCTATTGTCACAACCTTTTTGAATGAAATAGCTAATAAATATAATATATTCAATATTTTGTGCAGTTTTTGTGTTTTGTGGAAAACCAGGAAATATAACATAGGCCATTTATTCAGAAAGGTGACGATATGCTGCCTTTCGTTGCCATTTTTTTGTGTAAATACAAGAGCATCACTGCCGTTTTAGAGAATTTATGCCGGGGGCTCACCACACAGAGCAAAAGATGAGACCCCTCTAGTAACCCAGCCATCGAGTAGAGCAGCCTCGAGCTGAATCCACCTTCAAGGATTGTGTATTGAGCTGTTTGTTGTCTGTTTATTTTTTTTGTTTGTTTGTTTTTTTTTTTCCTCTTTGGTTTCTAACAGCAGCACATCTCAGAAATATGTTCTCAAGATTTTATGCAGCAGATTTTGAATAAGTTATTTTTCATGAACAAATACAAACTGTTAACTATTTTCTTTGTTTCCATGGTTAAAATGATAAATTCGTTCCACCTCAAACGCAAAAAGTCAAAGCTCTTCCACCTTAAGGCCTCTGACATGTCATTCACGGGGAGCCTCTACCTCAAGACCACGACAAAAGTTATGCTCAAGGTCCTCGACCCCATTTTAGAACCATCAAAACAGTCTAAGTGGACCCAGCAAAAAGGGTGTAGAGAAGCAAGAAAGCACCCAAAACCAGTTATATCTGGAACTGATAATGTTCTGGAAAGGGGGCATATTGCAGAGAAGCTGGATGTGGAGACCCCATCACTTAATTCCAGCTAAAGCGTCCTGTAGGGCCCAGAATAGACAAGAACTGCGTGTAATTTTGGCAATTAAATTTTTTCCTGTAATGGTCCAGGTGCATGCAGGATCAGATATATGGTGCAGGGAGCGGCCAAACTTTAGCTTTCCTCTGAGCCATTTGAACAGCGACAAGTTTCTAGCCATAATTTGGTCTCTTTGTATTTGTTGCATAAAGTAAGAAAAAAACAAACAACAAAACAAAGCAATAAATAAAATAAATAAATGGAACATTAACTCATGACTTTTCAAGATAAAGCTACTTTGTAATCAAATTCTCAATGCCTGTAATTCACTGTATCAGGGAGGACGATTGTAACTGATGAGAGGATGGTGGCTAGTAAAGCCAGAATTGGATTCAGGAAGTTAATGAAGGACAAGCTGACTCAGGCAAAACAGCAAATGTCCAAGCACTGCCGTCAGTAAGTCACATTTATTTACAGTGAGGATTGGACTCTGAAAAAAGCTGCATATCTCACAGATTTTGTTCATATCTTTCATGGCCAGAATTTCTATGCACAGCTGAGGTGTTAAGAGGATCTGGTATGGTGGTCTCAGGATTGACTGTCTGATTTTTGCAAATTATGTGATTCTGCTGGGTTCATTAGGCTGTGATCTCCAACTCTCAGTGAAGTGGTTCGCAGCTCAGTGTAAACAGCTGGGAGGAGAATTAGCGCCTTTAGATCTGAGACCATGATCCTCATCCAGAAAAGGGTGGAGTCTCCTCTCATGATCAGGAATGAGATCTTGCCCCAAGAGGAGGAGTTCAAATATCTCAGGTCTGGTCCACACTTGAGGGCAGAACGGAATAGAAGTTTGTTTTGTGGTGAAGAAGCATCTGAGCCAAAAGGCTGTTGATCTACAGCCTTCAACTAGAGATCTACCATTCTCCCTAACCACTTCATTTCAAAGGCAAAGGGTAGAGAAAGGTAATGGGAAGGAGTAAAAAGAGAAACTTTAGAAACACATCTTTAGGGATCTGGCCTAAGGATGTGTTTGAATACTGTGGCGAGCTAGTCGGCACATGCAATTTACTCAGCTGGACAAATCATCATGCTTAGTTGCTTCATTGCAGTTTATATCAAGTAATTCTCTTTTAACTTGGTAGATCTGCAGAATGAGTGCTTGGTTGGTTTCTAGGTGTAGGCAGGTTTCAGCATTTGGGTCTGGTTCACTGTTGGAGCTGGAGCAGTTGTCAAACTGAGCAAAGAACGTGTTAAGATGTTCAGGGCGGGAGGAATTCCACATGGCACAAAGATAGTTGTCAATGAAGCTTTGTGGAGATCGGATTGGTCCAATTGTCCTAGATAAGGTGAAGAATGAGTTGTGTAGACTTTGGGAACATTTTTATAGACCTAATGTAATGTTTTATCTATCTTTGTATTGATGATCACATTCTTTTAAAATTTTGTCAGAACAGTTTAAGGTTTGCATGGTTAAAATTGGATATCACAATAAAAACTCTGTGGTTGTTTGTTTTGTTGTGTTGTGACTACTTAGTGTAATTTTCTTATAGCTAGCTTGGCACTAGCTGAAGGGTGGACATAGACAGCAGTAATTTAAACAACAGTGTGTTCTGTGGTCAGGTAGAAGGGTCTACACTTGAGCATTAAAACAATAGATATGGGCATCAGTGTTCCTCAATAACTGTTGTGTTACTACACCAGCTGTTGTTAACATGAACACACACCCCTCCTCCTTGTTGCTTACCGGATGTTGGACGTAATCGCATCAATAGAGGAAGTGGCCGGCTAGTTCAACAGCAGTGTTGGGAGTAACGCGTTACAAAGTAGCCCTTTTTTGGGTAAAGAAGTAAAGTAGTGCGTTAAACTTAAAATATTGGTAACAAAATTACTTTACTGGACTACAGTAACACATTTTCCTGCGTTACTCGAGCCATGTTTGCCTTTGTGTAAAGTTCTGATCTGTTTTAAATGGTACGCACATGCTGCTGCTTGTGTGTGTGCTTGCCTGGGCACGTTGCCATAGAGATTGATTTGTATGACGTAGCTGATTGTGCGCCAACTAAAGAGAAAGAAAAATGAAGCTGGAGACAGAGATACGGGCTTTTTGTCAGTGACGACATTTACATTATTTTCAGCTCAGTCCAGTTTCAGTCCAAACTTGTGGTGGAAGGAGTCCTTCAGCAGCCGACCCGCCTAAACAAGCTAAGCTTTTTATAACATTTCCTGGAGCGCAGCAGCCTGTAAGACAGAAATTAATAAGCTAGTTGCAGGGTTCATTGTAGGAGACATGCTCCTGTCAACTATCGAATCGCCCAAGTTTACTAGATAAATAATAATACTAGATAAAACGATTATGAGACAAGTGTGCCCATTTCTTCCCACAGACAGGGATGTTGTTCTTATGGTTTTAAAACCATTTTGTTTACAATATACAGGAAGCACTATGCAGACAGGCAGTGATGATTCGGCTATGATGTTAGTCCATGTCTACACTGTGAATTAAGAAGTGGTAAAGTAATAAGTAGTGATGTTACTTTTCAAAAGCAGTAACTACTCAAGTAATTTCATTACACTTTACAGAAGTAATGAGTAACTAGTAACTAATTACATTTTTAGATTAACTACCCTAACACTGTGTCACAAACCCGGACATTAGACTCAAAAAATATCAGTAACCCAGGGATAGGTAACAAAGTTTTATTGAACAATGTGAATATTATTAGGCGTGAGATCCGGTCACTCCTGGTCTGCTTATCTGTGGGGGCACAAGAACAGGTGTTAGGAGGCAGGAAGTCTGAGGTTACGAAGAAGGATAGTCTGCTTCCACGTACCGTTAACGTTGTGCGTCCAGCGTCAGTTGGTGAGTGAGAACCGGGCACAGAACCGGAGGAACCTGGAGGGATCCCGCTGGAGTGGGGTTGAATGAAATCCAGCTTCAGCTTTGAAACCTTCAGCTTTCATTCATTACTTTTTCTGCTGTTTGTGTGAAGTATGCAGAACAGAAAATCAATATTTAAACTACACAAAGACAGACTAAGCAAAGCAGGAACGAAGAAAAATCAGCCCCTCAGGCAGAAGAGTGAATATTGGCTCTCAATATTTAGTTGATGGTTTATTGATCTGTCTGAATGCTAAACTTTTTGTGGAACAAAATTCTGAGAGAAAAGGAAGAGAAAGTGATAGAGGGAGAGGCAGAAGGAGTGGAAATAAAGAAATGGGATAATAGGAGTCGATTAAATATGGAGGGAGGGGAAGAAAGAAAAGCAGGATGGACAAATGAAAAGAGTCATAACAGCTGAAAGATAATGAAGATTAAACACAGTTTATTAGGGGTGTTGAATTTAATTGTTTCTACAATGCATTGCAATGCAGACGTGAACGATTCTGCATCAATGCAGCAACAAAACATAATCGATTAATAACTTGTGTGAGTGGTGTGATCTGGCCTGCTACAACAGCTCGGAAAGTAGATGACAGTCTCCCAAGAAAGGTCTGAGGCTGAACAGAACATCAAAGTCTTATAATGATGTTTCTTAATTTTCTGGCAATGAAACAACAAAGTTTGACACCAAAAATGAAGGAATGGAGAAGAATGAAGGAAAAAGGTTGTCAAACCCAGTAGCTACTAGCAAGGTGGACCTGATGAAGTGGATGATGTGTATGTTTCCTGGTTTTCCTGCTTTTATGCATCTAATCTGCCTTTCTTCTGCACCAACACCATCAGGGAAGATGATTAAAACTGCCCTCCTGACCCTGAGATAAATAAAGCGTGTGTGGAAAATGAGTGTTAGAACTGCAGAATTACTTTGGACTGAACTCATTAACAAATCAAATGTGTTTCACTGACTTTGACTCATGGCTTTTTTCCCAGTAGTTTGACTGACGTTTTGAGCTGTGCCACCTCAGAAATCACTGCATGATGATAATGATGCCAAAGATACAGAGTAGGAAGACAGCAATGAAGGGATAAGTCCAGACAGCAGAGACTGATGCAGGAGAAATGAGGCCTGTTCCAGAGAGTGAGCTATGTTTTAGCTCTGAATATGTTTACCCTGAGTTGAGGGAAACTCTTAGTTTTCCATTCCAGGAAGAGATATAAGTCAAACTCTGAGTCTGTTACCATGGTAACTGACCCTGTGAGGTAGACCTGCAGGCTGGCAGGTTAACTGTGTTTCTAGCCGTCTCCTTCCACAAGCTGCCAGACATGGGTTGGCCCCAGAGGCGATGCTAGTCATCCGGCTCTACTCTAACCAAAAGTGAAATATACAAATTAAAAATTTATAGTCTAATTAAATGTATAATTTAATACAGATTCAAGTTAGAGAATACTTCCAGTTAAATATATCAGGATGATGTGGTAAATGAAGTCAGGTAATATCATTTTGATCTCACTTGAATTTGAGGGTTCACTTTGAAAAACCAGCATAATAATAAGAAATCTAATGGCCAGATTACACTCATCTTCATTTTAATTTGCAAGAAAAAATAATAATTAGCTGGAAATGTCCAGACAGAAACGTGCTGCTGTAATTTATTCTACACTAAATATCCACTGAGTCATGTTTTGTATTATACATGTCTGGCTGGGATCTTATAACAAGAAGGCTGGGGACCTTTCTGATTAATGTCACTCTGAGAACTTTATTTTTTTTGTAATTAAAGCAATTAATTAAGCAATTAAGTAGTAATTATTAAACAACCCTTTTCCACTGCCATATAGTTTTTGCAAGTCGTTAAATTTGACTTGAATGTACCAACAGTAGGTCATATAAGATTAAGACTCTTCTGTATTCATTATTTATTATTGCCTCTGTGTTAGAATTTCCTCCTTTCATTTTAACTCTTGGTCAAATGATGGGAGATCATTTGGTATTAAAAATAAGTCTATTTCATGCAGTTTTCCAGTTAGCATGGTGACAGTGGTATCTTTACAAGGACCTGTATATGTCATGACCACATGGAAAGGACATTTTATATTGCTAAACATTTTAACTGTTTTTATTACGAGGACTGTGACGTCAATAATTGGCAGTAAAACATTTGAGCTTCTAATTTTCTAATTATCCAGTGTTTTGCCTAAATGAATCCTAACATACTGCCTTCAGTTTGAGACACTGCTGCTGATATCAGATCAGACTGGTGTCAAAAAGATTCAATTCTCAGGTACTAGTCGATAATGAAATTCACTATCCAGATAGATCTCAAGTGGCAGGGGCATCAATACTCAAATGTCACTTTTCCATCTGCCGATTCACAGAAAGGTCCAGCCTACATAGTCTAATTTTGTGTGTGTACACAAATCAAATGGATCTATTTTGTGGTCACTGTTTACCAGCGCATCCAACCATGGTCTCACTTCCACGGCTGGTTAATGTAACAAATGTGGTGGCTTTCTTTAACTTCTTAATATTTCCTGTGAGCAAATCCTTAAAAAAACGTGTTGCCTCCAAATCGCTTTAAGTTTAGGAAGTAATCTGTGAACGACTGATTATCTTGGTTCATCCAAACAAGTGTCGGTAGGCACATAATAGGGGCTTTTGGTCAGCCCTACAGCCACTTGTTTTGTTTCATACCTTTTTTTAGCCTCTACACTGAGGCTGTCAATACATTATAGCATTCCCAAAATTTTCTAACAAACTTGACTAAGAAAACTTTTAAAACAGGTTGAGAAAAGTTCACACTCCAATATGGATGACAGTAAGACACCAAGTTTGTTTTCACTGGTAAGCTGTTTATGGTCATGTGACTGCTGGGCTGTTACATACGGTCACCCTTGCCAGTAGCCACACTGCTGCACTTACACAATTCTTTCATTCAGATCTGACAATCATTATATATCTCTTGCCGTCCCAGGCTGAGATTGAACAGGACAGACTCGATGACTGCTGTATAGAACTGCAACAGCAGCTTGCGGGGTCAGTCCGTGTTTTCTTAGGAGCCGCAGGAAGTACAGTCATTGCTGGGCCTTCTTGATATTTTGCTTCCACTTCAGATCCTGAAACATGATCGTGCCCAGGAATCTGAAGCTCTCTACAATGGACATGGTGTTACTGAGGACTGTTGGGGTGGGGTGGGGGGGTCTCCTAAAGTCCATAATCATCTCTTCCGTCTTGAGCGTGTTCAGCTCCAGATTGTTCTGAGTTCACCCGACCTTGATCTGAAATGCCGACTCTGGATGGTGATGGCGTCTGCCAACTTCAGGGGCAGAGAGATCTGTGGAGGTGCAGTCATTGGTGTAGAAGGAGAGCAGTGGAGAGAAGACACATCTCTGGGGAGCCCCAGTGCTGATGGTTTGGGTGTCCGAGGGGAAATGTCCTGGCTCTCCTGCTAGCTTCTGTCAGTAAATAAGCTGAGGATTCACTTATGGGGGCAGGTGGCACAGTCAGCTCGGACAGTTTGGTGCAACAGGCCTGTAGTCATTCAATTATGTGATGGTGGGTCTGATGGAGAGGACCGGAATGATGGTGGAGCGCTGGAAGCAGGACGTCACATCTTTGCATTAGCAAGTAAAGCTTTAAAATACTGCAGTTATTTTACAATATAAATGTCTTATAATTATTGGTATATTTTCATTGTATTGTTTGGGTCCCTTCTCTGTTGTGTCGAGTATGAAGCAGCATCCATAGCATCGGTTCAGAGTTTGAAATTTTAGTTTCATGACACATTTGTTCAGATTGTGTGTTAGTTCAGGAGCTGCTCACCTCTCTTCTCAAAGAAATCAGGGAGCAGCTGCTTCTCCCTTTTTCATTTTCTCTCCATCTCCTTTCTTTCTTTTCTTCTTTGGTAGCCTGATTTCCCCATGCTGGGAAAAGACAAAACTTTTTCCTGCCTCCTGTGGCAGTCCAATCAATCCATACATAGGCTACATAAATCAATTAAATTGACTGGTCTTGGTGTGAACTAAACCATTTTGCATCTTTTTAAAGGGGTAAGAGGGGCCTCAAAGAACATTATTATTGTCAATGCAAAATTCAGAGCCAATTTAAGCTAATTGGAGGTTGTATTTTCATTAAAATGTTTTATTTGACTTTACAGATTAGTCTATGATAACAATTTTCTGTCATTGTTACTATTTGACCTATATCGTTGGTTGTTTCCTCTTCAATTCAAGTATTTATTGTCATTGTCACATTGTCTGTGAGTTTTTATCAAGGACAACCATGGTATAAGAGGTATAGCAACACCTTGTCCATACCAGCAACATCTTCAAGATTTAGATGCCTAGATTTAGACCGCCAATAAATAATTTGTCATTTCTAGATCAGATTCTCTCAACCGGTATTATTTTACAGTTATTCAAAATCTCTGGTTGTATATATCCAACATCACACACCATGGACATGAGCTGACATTTGTTGTACAGTATATGTTAACATAGCGTTTGTGGGTTTTTATATGGTTATCCATAGAAATTGCCACAGAATAATTACTTTTTATTTCACCCAGTATCAAGTTAAAATTAAAGCTCTACAGTCATGGCCCAGTTCAACATACATTAGTTTTTTGAAAGATGTTTTTATGTGTCATTTTCAGTTTTCTACATGTTTTTTTTTTCTTCTTCTTACAGTGAAATTAAAACTAAATGAAACTCAGATTTTAATTTCATTCCCCAATGATTTAATCCACATACTTTTCATAAGGGTCAATGGTCAAGGTCAGTGGTCAGTGGACTAGTGAATTCCAGCTTCCACATTGACTCAGGCAGCAGTTTTCTTCCATAATGCTTCTCTTAGCCGCAACAGCACTCATCCCTTCTTTAGGAATACTCATTCTTATACACTGTACAAGAACAAGAACTTCTCGCTCCAGTGGGGTAAAATAACTCGCACACTTTTAGTCAGCAGTTGCCATGATGAATCCAGGTATCGGGGCTCCATTGATGAAGGCTTTTTATTGTGCTTCCTGATTGAACCAACTCAAAACAGTTGATCTGGAAGTAAAAACTCAGAGTTACACAGCTCAGAGAAAGTTAACCCAGAGTTTTTTTTAGACTGACAGTTTATTGAACCTCTTTCCTGGAACAGGCTGATGAAATGACTAACCCTAAGCCATCTGTCACTGTGTGTGTGATGAACATTGTGGACAAGCAGAACAGTTCTGTTACTGTGTGAAGTGTTTTATGAAGAAATGCTGCATGAAAATTATTTTTAACCCTTGTTAATGTAGAAAAGTGGCAATAAAGTTGGTACTGCTGTTGCAAAGATCAGACTGCTTTCTATTTTCCTCAGATAGTGACCAAACAGAACCATTAACAGTCCTTTGGAAATGAGTGAGACAAAAGAAGCAAGTTCACTAGCAGGTAAAGTGAGATGCTTGTGGTTTTATTTGCATTAACATCACAGGTCAGGACAGTTCAGAGGGAAACACCTAAAGTGGAAAATGATTTATTTATTTGGTCCATTGTAGATACTCAAACGCTGAGAAGAGACTGATGATAATCTGCCCTCTGTCCCTGGTCTGTTGGAACCATATTGAGCTATAAGACAGTTTTAATTAGTATTACACAGAATACTTCTTTATACTTTCCCCCTTGTTCTTTGGACAGAAACCGATCCTGGGCTGGTTTCAACCCGGCCGTAGAACTGTGGGCCAAACAAACGGATGCCAGCAACTCATCACTGTAAATTTATGAGGACTGGAGACGAGACTCAGTGTTGGCAGGAAACCTGTGAGAACAGGAGTGGACCAGATCCATGCCAAACACTAGCAACCAGAACACACGCACACACTCAGTATCTGACTTGTTGGTTTAGATGATGCAGCACTTCCTTTGCAACTGTTGTGCAGCTTCTGCTTGGCTCAGAGGATCTGGAGATGAACTGGTGCAGATGGGACGATCTGTGGTTTTATGTGGTAATAAATACTCCAGCTGGAGGAAAAGGCTGATGAAGTGAAGAAAAATAATTTCCCCACGTAAATCATTGTGGGCCGGCTCTTCAAAATATTTAATCTGGATAAAAGCTATCCGGATTTGGGAATCCCATTTTTCAGGATGGATGATTACGCAATCCATCTCACTTTTATCCCAGTTGTTCAAAGCAACATGAGATTAGATCACCCTGATCCAGAATCCCATTTTTCAGGATTACCAAATCCAGATTACCAGCATTTAAAACAATGTGGACTTCCGGCTATGTGAAGAACAACAGGGAGAAGAGCCCGTACGGAGTGTTTTTCATTTTGAGACAACACACAGAAATCATGAACATTCACTTCTATTTATAATTTTATGACTTCTCATCTGAGCCACAACATATAAAAAACAAAATCATTAACTACTACATCGTGTATATTTTGGAAACATCTTAAATAAAAAAAGGAGCAATGTTTCTCTCTGTGACAGTGTTAATTATGCATCAGAGCCCCATGGTGAGGAACCACACCAACCTCCGGCTTTCTGTCAGAATGAGGGACGGACTGGACGTGTAGTAAGAGATGCAATTGCTAGGAAATATTCTTCCCTGAATGACAGGAACGTGTATTATTATATTGTTTTTGTTGTTGACATTTGCTTCAGGTTTATGAGGACGAGTTAATGTTATTTTTTTATTGTTGCAGTACTATGCTAACAGGCTTGATAGGTAGCCTATACCTACTTTATCGACTTTATGTCTGCAACGGTTAAACAAGTCAGGTGCAACATAAAAATATTAGCACTGACTAAAAATATACTATTATTTTTTCAAATCTGAGGTTTTACCACAGTTTCCTCCTCAAATCCACCTTGTAATCCTGCCCTCTGTTGGGATCAGGGTAAATTCTGTTGTCTTGGATCAAAGTTATCCAGATAAAATGTTTCGAACAACACAAACGGAGGAATTTATCCGGATAACAACCACGATTGGATTACATGATCCAATCCGTTTTGGAATTCTTCTTTCCCTTTTGAATAAACCATTTGCAAGATTTCATTCCAATCTGATAACCGAAATCCGATCAGATTACATTTGGACAACCAGCCCTGTGTATTCATTCTGTTTCTAAGTCTAATAGTATGGAAAAGTCTGACAGCTGCTTCAGTTGTGAGGACACAGGTACAAACAGGTTTATTTATAGTTAACCTACCGGTGAATAGGTTTACTTCACAGAGTCAGTTACCATGGTAGCAGACTCAGGGTAAGACTTCACTTTCTGGAACAGTCAACCCCGAGTTTTGACTCAGGGTTAATTTACTCAGAGTTTCAATAATAAAATAATGTTTTCCATAACTAAAGGTTACAAAACCAGTGTGAGACAGTTTATAACCGGTTGTCCTCCTCTGTCCATGCTTCGTCTTGTATCTGAAAGAGTTCTCCACCAGCTCCTGGTTGTGACCATGGTTATCTCTCATGGAGAAACCCCTTTAGATGGTAAAAAAAACTCGATGGAGCGTCTTGTGATCAATCGACCAAAAATGTCACATGACCCTCCACTCCTCACTGTCCAAAGCTGCCTGAATCAACCTAAACAGAGACTTCTGGGTCTGCAGCAGCTATTTAAGTGCAGCCACTCAGGTTTTGTTCCTTCTGGACTGCTGTGTTCCTCTCAAGAACTTCATCTGGTTCTTCCATGCAGACTGTTCTGCTATCATGGAACAACAGAAGAAAACGACCTCTAACCTCTAACACCCTACTCAGTAGATTGATGCACACATATCATCTAAGAAAAGTTTTACTTAAAAAAAAACTTACTTAAACTAACTAGTAGAAAAAAAAGTCTCCAGGAAAAAAAAAATAAATAAATAAAAAAATAATTAAAGGAAGACCACAAAACCATATCTGGGAACATGTTAAAATTACACAATAAACAAATGAAGGAAAACTGAGCAACAAATAATTAATAAAGGAAAACATCATCATGAATTGATATAGACTCATGACTGATAAGAACAGACTTCATTAACAAAATATTAATAAAGGTAAAAACAAAGATGATGTGAAACCTTCAGTTTTTCAGTGTCTGAACACTGTGGGGATGAATGCAAGTAAAAGTGGAGGTGTGTCTGATTTTATCAGCAGTAGTGAGCCAATGAGTAGATGCTGACATGCGCATGTAACCAGATTAGTTTTGCTTCCCGTTTCCATTCAATTTGCTAACAGATGCACGTATTATACTGCTGAGACGCACCCACCTCCAACAGCAGACGTTTTCTCAGAGGAGAAGGCAGTGGTAGTCTAGTGGTTACAGCGGTGGGCCTGGGTCTGGAAGACCTGGGTCCAAGTTCCAGAGCTGGCAACTAAGGTGAACCACTGTAGGCCCCCAACCAAGGCCCCCAATTGCTCCCTGGGTGCTAGAATCTGGCCTTAAATCCCATTGCTTTTCTCAGCTGGGTAGTATAATAATAATAATAATAATAATATGCGAGCTCTGTGAGACATATGTTTGTTCTATATTTCTTCCAGATGTAACCGGGCGGAACGAACGTAACCGGAAGGAGCCGGAAGGAACGGGCGGCGTACTTCCGGGTTGGCGTACGGCGCACACACCGGCTTGGTGATTGACGGCGGCTATAAAAGACAGCTAGGACGCCACGGTAGTAGGTTCGTGGGCATAGTCATCCGCATCTGGTTGCGTCGTGCACCCCTGGCTCGGTAGGTAAACAATTTAAGGTTGTTTACAGTTTGTTTACAAAACAGCATGCTGAGTTGCCTTCTCTCCTGCCGGTGTAGGTACCGTTTCAGGGTCCCGGTGACTCATTGCCACACGAGTGGAACGCCCTACAAAGATAGAAGGTATGGCGTCTCAGCCGTGTGTTTTATTGTATTCTATTATTGTGAATAATGGTTACTTTTCTTCTCTTTTATAAAGACGGGTGTATTACAGGAGGGTTTAGGGTCATTCCTGCTTCCTGTCTCTTGCTGAAAAGGTAACTGTGTGTGTGTGGCAAGCTTGGTGTGGCACCTGGAGCTTTTATTAATTGTTTGACTTTGTTTGTTCTGTAGGTGCCAACATCCTCGCATTGCCGTTTTGTTCTGGGTCTTTTATTATCATTCTTTTTAAAGCTACTTTTAGGGATTAACTGTTGGTTCTTTTATTAGCTTCCCTTTTACTAATATGTACCCGTTGTTGTTTTCCCCTCAGGATACTGATTTTAGCTGCTACCAGCGGTTGGCGTGGAGGCCCCACAGTGGCGCCAACAGACAGGATTGGGCGTGGTGTGGGGTGGCCCAGTACTGCTTCGTTTGTATTGGTTTTATCTTTTATTGATTATCCATAGGTTGCTGTGGTTTTTCTTAAGCTTAATTTATTTGGTTTTATTGCATGTTGTGTTGTTAACGAAGCAGCTTGGGCCCGCGCAGTAGTCCCCCTCCACTTTGATAGCCCTACTTGACTGTTACTGCAGCCAGTGGAGTGGCGCCTCCTCCCCCGCTGCTGTGGATCAGGGTTGTATCTTGTTTCTTTATGTGTTTCTTTTCGTTGTAATAAACTTTGTGATCCTGAGGGGACCAGTTGCCTCAGCCCGTCCTTTTATTCAAACAGGATTCCACATTTCAGTGACTTAAATAGCATTAGCATTAGCGGAAGAGCCGCAGAGCTCGCACGGTCACACAGAGGTGGTTGGATGGCAGTCAGAACCCATTCTGTTAGCTTCCCCTAGTGGAAGGAAGACATAGAGCCTACGTCATCTTCTAAAACCATGGAACAGATACATAAGATTAGCTTGGCAAACCCCCTATAACTGAGACCTGACATGTTGGAGTCATGAGTTTCATGATCACACAAAGTATAAGTTTCTTTACGCACATACATGGCATATTTCTCCACTTTTCTGTTCGTTTACATGTCATCACACTTTCTCAGGCTCCTGAAAATGAAATTTTCAGAAAACCCCAGTCTGTATTAATCTGCTACCATGGTGGCAGCCTTGTCCAGATCACAGACTTTCTCTTTACTTCCTGCAGAAGTTTAGGCACCCCCTCCAACACCAGATTGCACTGCAACAGAGCAGCTTTGGGATGTGACGGAACGGGAGATTCTAATCATGGATGCAGCCGACAAATTTGCAGCAACAGTGTGATGCTGTCATGTGAATATGGAGCAAAACCTCCAAGTAATGTTTCCAACACTTTGTTGAATCTATGATTCCAAGAATTAAGGAATGGAGAAGAATGAATCTGAGAATTATGGCTGGTAAGTGTATATTTTTTGGTATAATGAACATTTTAGAGTGCTGCTTCTATTTCCAGCTTATTTTTACAAATTTTTGCATTCTTTGCACAACTTCTGCATTTTCTGCACACCACAGCTGTTGTGAGAACCTGATGCAGTACTGTACTTTCTTTCCAGTAGCACTATAGTTAGAGTTAGTGTAACCTGTACTATATGATGTACTGTCTCTGGTTGTATAATTTGCTCACGTGTGTTTCAAGTGTTGTCCTTTCCTCTTGTGAACTAGGTGTAGACCTGTGTAATTTTAAAGCATTGCATGTTTTGTGCTGCACCTTGGAAGAATGTTGTTTTGTTTCATTGTACATGGTTGAAATGGCAATAAAACCTACTTGACTTGATCTGAAATTTGTTTTGGTAACCCAAAAGCCTTCTTTTGTTTTTAATTTAACCAGGAGAAGTGAGACTCGGTCAGATCTTCAAATGGTGGGAAACCATTGAAGATGAATGTTTTTGCTGTAGAATAATGCAAATAAAGGAGCCATTTTTCCTTTTCTATTTGGCCAAAAACAGTGTGCAGAAAGATGATCAGTGTTGCAGAAATAAACACAACGCGGGACACCTGACATGAGGAAAATGACACAGGGTTCCACCATATTCCACAAATGAATCGAATCATTACTACTGTATACTTACACTAAAACATGGCATTTGGAAATCACCTGCATGCAATTTAACCACACATTCCAAACCCATCACATTCTGACTCTTATTCAAGACCCTTCGTGACAGGTTTAACCCTCTTTTTAATCACTTTTTGATTCACTGCTCTGTGTTCTTAATTCTCCCTCTAGAGAGGTAGAATATGCACCGATGAGACCAACAATAAACAGGTACAGAGAAATGTCATTCAGTGTGGCTGAACTATTAACCAGTAACCAGACTGTCAAACTCAACTGTACTCAACGTTTTTGACTACTTTATGCATTAAAAGAACTTTCAGTTTAGGAAAATACCTTTATTAGACAATAAAATGAACAGAAAAAATACACTTAATGCGGAAAACTCACCAATTTTCCAAAATGGATGACTCATCTTATGGGAGTTTTGTTCTCTCCTCTTTGTATTTAAACCAACAAAGTGGCCCAACATCAGTCAGGGATGGAAAGTGATGGCGGCTCGGTCGGCACCGCTGCCGCACCAAAGAGGAAAATCTTTGGCTTGATGAGCAGTCCTTGTGTGAAATTGTGAGGACAGCTGCTTGGCACCTATAAAGTTGCAAATCTCCTCAGTGGGCATACCAAAATGGTTATGACACTGTTTTAAGGGTGCGAACGTGCTGCCGTTCAGCTGTTTAAAACCACATCCAAACTTCAGAAGAATAAGAGTCCATTAAAAAGCTCAGACATCTGGTCACGCTGACCTTGACTGTCGCCATTTTTCCACCCTGATTTGTTCTCAGAGCACACAGCTGGGATAAGATTTTAACAAATTAACATTCACTGCCTGTCCTGTAAAACCTTGGCTGTGAAGGACATTTTGAGGGTGCGAGTGCAACAAGCAGAGATGCTGAGATGTGTGCTGACATGTGCTGAGGGCAAAGACATGTCCATCATTTACAGTGAAATACAGAAAGGCACATCTTCAATTGATGAGTGCAGATGAAAAGAGGGAGATGGAGGTGTTCTGACTGACAGTATGACAGGTGTTAAACCCATATGACTACCAACAATCGAGCTGGAATCCGATGCCTCTGGCAGCCCGGAGCCCTGGGACAAAACTTTACTTGTGGCCGATAATGCTGCTCTGAATGAGAACCAGCTGAATGATCCAAGTTTTATTATGCAACTTCACATCTGAAAATATTTCTGTGAGCTTTATGATAAAGTCAAGGACTTTGTCTGGTGAAATATTTTAAATTTAAATTGAATAAACCTCATCGGTGAATCAACACGGACATGGGCAGATCTGTTGAAAATAAAATATGTGCAAACATGGACAGTGTTTCATCATTAGTCATGAAGGTGAATTCTCGTGTGTTTTCGTAACGAGAGAAGTGAATCAGGCCTGTTGAGCATGTTTTTGTGCTTACAGGATTGAGTAAAAGTGTCAAGTCACCCCTGATTTCTTCATTAATTTTAAATATAACAGGAAATAGTTGCAGTGATTTATAAAATATATATATATTTACTTTTACATTGACTTTGAACGTGGCATGGTCGTTGGTGCCATACAGGCTGTACTGGGTATTACATAAACTGCTCTACGGGGATTTTCACACAACCATCTCTAGAGTTTACAGAGATGGTTTGAAAGAGAAACTATCCATTAAGCAGAAGATGTTAAAATGCCTTGTTGACGTCAGAGGTCAAAGGAAAATGGAGAGACTGGTTGGAGAGGAGCGGTCAGTGAGTAATCAATCCAGTAAATGAGCCAGAGTCAGTCTGGTTCTAAAGAGGTTGAAAGTGAATATTTGGACTGAACATTTTTTTTCTTCAACCTAGTTTGAACCCTTTTAGACAAAATTTCTGTAATTTAGCTAAAGCTGATTTTATACTCGCACGGTGTCTGCGTGTGGTAGGGCCCGCATAGCCGATGCTGGTTACGTATTCTCGCATTCAAGCGTAATTCAGTGAGAAGATCCAGAAATCCCAAAACACTCAATAACAAACTTATCAATCGCAAGGGAGCACTTCTGCGTACCTGTGCTGGGTAGACGGGATGCATGTCAGGTCTGGAAGAGGTGCGTGTCAAGCCTCCCAGGACCTACACAGAGCCTATAGCGATGGTAACATAACTGAGCTTTAGCAGATCCCATGCAAGTATAAATCCAGCTTAAGTAGTCTTATAGAATAGTTTTCCAGACTTGAAGGATTTTCCAAAGCTCTTCTTTTGTGCATGCATGTGTGCGTAGTATGTTTAAGTAAGTGAGCCTGTGAGCTTTCTCCCAATTCCTTTCTCCAGTCTCTGCCCCAGATGATAGGGGGGCGACCGTGGGAGCTGATCCAGGAAAGGTCCACAGCCTGAGAAGATGGGAGGGGGGAGGATGGGGTCAGAGCATCCATCTGCATAACATTTCCAGGAGAACTTGATAACCAGCCATCCAAGGCCAGCACAGAGAGCCAGATTAAGATAACAGCATTTGATTTGGTTCAGGCTAGAACATGTTTCGTCTGCCTTGAGTCTTTCAGTAGTCTCATTGGCTCCAAATTTTGGGTCAGCTTCCAGCTAGCCGAGCCGACAACTTCTCCAAGTTGGTGTCCACCCCCCGTACGAGCTCCAGAACCGCAGCAAGCCTGCCATTCTGAGCTGGAATAGCATCCAGTTTACGATTAAGCTCCTGCAACGCCATAGTCTGATTGTTTGTAGCTCAACACACGCCGGCACAGAAATCCGGCAGCTTGCCAGTGGCCGCTGACAGTGTCCGAATTTTGCGATACACTAGGAAACTGCCCGCTCCAAACAGCAGAAACCCAGTTAACATGAATCCGTATGGATGTGTAGATGTCCTCTGCATCCTCAAAGGAAAGAATGGACAGACACATGACTTTCCACATCCCCCAGGAATCCATCACGTATCCAGCCGCGAACGTTCTGCCAGGACAAGCGGGCTCCCCCATGCCCGTTTTTCAGTTCGAATAAATTTGGTCAATTCCATTGAGAGACCAGCTGATCAGATCCATGATTTAAGACGGTTCAGATTTAGAACAGAAATGCAGAAATGCAGAAAGAGGCTCAGATAAGACAGAACAAGTAGCAGGGCAGAGTGTGGGGAGGGAGAAAGAAGGAAAAGTGTCTGTCTTCATTGAGAGGGTTTAACCTACATACAAACCTTTATTAATAAGAGCTCAAATCAAAGTGTAGTGCAGAGACAAACTTACAAAATTACTGCTTTTTCTCCTCTACAACGTGAATAGCTGTTCAACATCCATCCATCGCATGTTAGGATGCATCCCTGCTCTGGTGCTGCCGTCTGCTGCTGGTTTCATTCATGTGCTAATGAAGAATTTGTCAAAAATGAGGAAATATTTGTCAAATTCTCCATCAGCTGATACCGCTGCAGTTCAGGTGTTTCACTGAATCTGATAACTTTGTGGAGGCAGTAGAGTCAAAGGTGAGGGGATCAAAGGTCAGTAGAATTTATCACCCGGGGGCCACAAATTTCCATCCATCCACTTTCTGTACAAACTTAATCCAATTCAAGGTTGAAGGGGGTCTGGAACTTATCTCAGCTGCAGTCACGTAAGAGGTGGGGTCCACTTGAACAGCTTGCCAATCCAACCTTGACTATCTTTTTAAATTTTCATTACGATCCACCCTGTGAAGTTCCTCAGTTATCATGATGGAATAAATCTGTCTCCCACCTCCTGGATCCATCTTTAGAGACAGCTTGAATAGATGAAAATGTCAATGGAGGACAAGATGAAGACTGTTGTTTTAAAGCAGTTCTTTAAATGTGAAATGAAACTGCAGCTGTCATCCATCAACTGTCTGTGTGCAACAGAAATGAAATCTGATTGTATATAATCATCACGTAGTCTTTTGGCAGTGTTCACACGTCCACAGGACATTATCTACATTTTACAATTCATGGCGTCTGTGAATACCTTGTTGATGGATTTCAAAGCCGAGCGAAAGCGAGCTTCCCGTCTCTTGCCAGATTCAGCGTGGCACAGCTGTGAACCTCCTGCGCTCATCCCCCCGCTGCTCACTCAAAGGACATTTAGTCTCAGATTGCTGCTGCTGAAGATAATCATACCTCATTTTTTTGGTGATGGGATGTTTTCAGAGAAAAAGCGTTTGAATTTGAATGGTGTGATCAGTCACCAGTGGAAGCCTGCAGAGCCTGTAGAGCTTTAACAAATCCAACATCACCTGCTATCCTGACTGAAGGAGCAAACCAGTGTTTTCAGGCCAAAGATTATGTAATATTTCAACACACCTCATACTGATGCTTCTTTATCCAGCTGTAAAATATTTTGATACTTTTCTGGTGCTGGTTTTGTCCTACACGCTAAACCTTTTCAGAAACCTTAAGTAAAAATGAAAACTTCATCTTTAAGGAGCCTAACCGAGAGCTTGGCACAGAACGGTGACATTTATGTTATTTAAATTCTTCATAATTTGTGGGATTTTATTAAATATTTAGTGTTTACCTTTAAAGGAACAGACTTTTCCCATAGCTCTGCAACCTTGAATAGCTTTAAGATAAGTTCCTCTGGCCTGAAATGCAATAAGTGTAAAAAGTTGTGTGATAGAAAAGTTGTAGTTGGAAAAAAAGTTAACATTCAAAAAACATTTGGGTCTTACGGTCGAGGACATTCGAAGTTACTGCACATGAAGACACCAGAGGAGCTCTGGGGGGATGCACAAAACATGCATGATTTCAGGAGAACAATCCTCTAGACATGATGATGATGATGAAAAAACACTTTATTCAGACATCTTAAACATAGGAAATAGTAATAATAAATAAGCAAAAAATAAATAAACATAATCAGACTGCAGCAAATAATAATGTTCAATGTTGTCATTGCTTTTCACCAAAAAAGATTTCTCATCAACACACGAGAAAATACTGAAAATTCTGCAGATGTTTAGATTTTCTTTGGCCTTTTTTTCCTATTTGAACAGCAAACCTGTTTGAAAGGACTACTGCTGATGATCTAATCTTCTAATCTCAAACATACGTTTCCTTAGGGTGAAAGAAGTAACACACACAGGACAAATGACAAGACAGGATGAGACAAGACAAGAGACAGGACAAACAAAAATCATTTGACAAGAAAATCTAAAAGTTAAAAGGAGGAAAATTTTAAATAAATGAAAAAATTCCATTTAAAGACAGCGTCCTAAAATTTTAAAAAAGGAAAAGAGTAATAAAATGGATAACTCAGACATCCAGGATGAACAGAAAAAACACAGTGATGCTGTGTGTATGTTGTGATAGTGTGAATGCAACTCAGAGTCTGTAAAATGTACCAGATAATACAAGATTATGGGGGAAAAACTTAAAAACAAGAATAACAGAAATAATCTGACAGATCACCACTGGGATCTTAATTGGGATTGGAGGTATCTTCTTCTATCGAGGCTTCTTCCTTTCATAAATCCTCCCAAGCTGAACCCTGAAGGCAAAATGTCTCGACAGGGACCAAAGAACCAAACTGGTTCCCGTATTGGTAGCTGCCATTTTGGTCTGATAAAAGAACTTAAACAGCAACATGACTTCCAACAAAAAAAAAAAACAAAAAACAGTATTTTCAGTTTAGGCTGAATCAGAAGACAGTTTTGCTCAGGAAGGCGACACAACAGTTTGAAAAACACAATAACAAAAAATGTTTTTTGCCAGAAAAGCCAAACTTAAATGTACCAACTGAATTAGTGCAGCTATGACTGAGTTTATATTTCCTCATATATACAGTAACTCACAGAAGTCAGTACACCCCTCACATTTTTGCAAATATTTTATTATAGCTTCTCATGGGTCAACACATAGAAATTAAACTTTACATACAGATTATCAAAGTTTAGTTTCCGTAGTTTGGTGTTCTGTATATAAAAGTTTCATTCATGTCCTCAATATGTTCCCTGAGCAAGGAAACAGTCTCAGAGCCATGTGTGTGAAGCACACATTCATATGTTGTAGAAAGTGCAGTCAGCTTCGGAGCAGCAGCATCAGTGACTGAAAGGACTGATCCAGAAGGCTGGTTCTGTACTAGGGATAACTTTAGTTCTGGTTTCTGTACTGGGGAGAACTCTGGAGCTGATTGTCCACTAAAGAATGCTCGACAGGCTGCTGAACATAATGGTTGACTCCTCACATCTTCTACACAACACAGTAAAGAAACAACAGTGTGTTCAATGTGATGCTTCGTCAAGTCCAATGCCAGATAGAACGATACCAGAGATCATTCCTGCCAGCAGCCATCGCCCTCCTGAACAAGTCAATGTCTTCTTTAGATTCATTATTATAGTTTTTTTTTTTTTTTAATAAGAGACAAAAACAAAACTGCTGATACATTCGGGACTTGAAACCAGCTAAATCACCACCCTCACTATTCCTGATGGAATCACCAGCCTGTCATAGTCTGTGTGTTTTTGGCTTAGTTTTCCTCCTCGTGGGTTCATTATTATGTCTGGTTTCCTTTGTTATTTTGTAGTTCCTTCCCCTTATGTTTTGTGTTTTGCCTCCTGTTCATTAGCTCATCTGGCTCAATTGCAAATGCACTTCATCTATTATTTCCTCAGTGTATTTAAACTGCTTGGTTTCAGTTGTTCTTTGTCAGTTCATCCATCGTGTTGTATGTCCCTGTTGGGTGGTGCCTGAGTTTCCAGTTCATGGATTAAACCCTTTTACCTGCATTCCGTCTGCCTCCTTCCTCTCCGTCCAGCCCTTGGGTCCTCACATCCACGCCTCAACCGTGACACAGCCGCCATTATTCTTCAGGGCGAGACAGTGGCAGCTCTCGACAAATGATGTTGACAGAGTATCATTTACCAAGCTGGCGTGGAACACACCACATGGAAGCTTTTGAAGGTGGGAAGGTAACTGGTCACATAAAATGGCTGAAATGTTGGCAAAGAAGATGGCGTGGAACCGATGTGCAAAGAGATTGTTGTTCCAGCACTCCTGTAGCAAAGACATACATAAAATAGATATTTATGAAATATATTTTCTATCCTGATCTTAGGGTTTTGATTTGTCTTGTCTTTGGTTCTGGTTTCCTGTTTTATTTTGTAGGTTAATTCTGCATGTTTTGTTTAGCTTACTATTCATTAGCACACCTGGTTTGATTTTATCATTCACTTCGTCTGTACCTTATTAGTCCCTCAGTGTATTTATACCTCTTAGTTTATCGGATCCTTGTTGTATTTCCCTGTCATTTAGTCCCTGAGAAATCCATTCATTAAAACGAGTTCCTGCACTAGTCTGCTGCCTACCTGCTGAGTCCTGCTGTTGGGCCCTCACCTCCGCCACACCGTGTCATTTTCAGGATTTTTTTTTTCAGGAATTATTCTTAATAGAAAAACATGAGCCCTGCGTAAGGCTCTGATAGAACTAAACAGAAGCTTCAAGTGATCCTGGCTGAACCTGAATGAGGACATACCCCTGACCTTGGAGCAGTTCAGGAATCATCCACATAGCCTGTCGATCTGAAATTTGATGAGGACAACTAACTATTCCCTTTCAGAAAATAACTTGTGGGTTCAACAAAGAATATAGGAATAAGATACACATTCATTTCAAAGTTATAATATTTTAGCTGAGTAGAAATCCAGACTCTGTAAGTTCATTTATGAGTTTCCTCTCCACAAGATCCTCCAAAAGACACTTTATTGAAGTCTTTGTCCTTTTTTTTTTTTTCTTGCCTCGGCATTCTTTCTTTCTTGCTCCAGACTTTCCACTTTTTTCAAAGATTTGTGGATCATAACCTTCAGAGAAGTCAGACAAGCAGGCAATGCTTTGCTATGATCCTGGTAGAAAGAGGGACAAACATTGCTTTGTTTCAACCAAATCATTTCGACATAATTTGTGTCTGACCTACATCACTTGTCAAAGTCCCTGCAGCACTCTGGCTTTGAGTGTGTGTCAAGTTTGCTTATTCAGCAACAAACACATATGTTCGTTGGAGTCTATACACGCAAGTGTATATTTGCTCTTCTGCGTCTAAGATGAATGGCAGCAAACAAGTGAGGTTTCACTATGATCAGGATTATTCTGAAATATGACACTTCATAAAATAAAAGCAAAAATACAACTTGAGGGTGTGAGGCTGAGGTTTCTGGGCCACGCTGTGAGGCCACTGACAGGCTTTTCTCAGCTTTTTGGGAGATGGAGGTGTTCCGAGCTTTCTCTGGCTAAAAGAGGATATGATTTAATAGTAATTAATGTAAAGACATAGTGGCAAGTGTGATATTTACTAACTACTGGGTACTTACACTATTTAAATTGTCAAGATGTATGTATGCCTTTAGTGTAATTATTAAAATAATAATGATAATTATTGGTTTTATATGGCACATTCTAGAGTACTTAGACAATTTACAGGTGGAGAAAAAAAGGATCACAATACTACTACAACTACTACTACTAATACTACTAATAATAATAATAATACTACGAATAATAATAATAATAATAATAATAATACAATTCTCAATATGTTGCCATTGTAAATAAATAAATTAATCTTTAAGTCTAATGATCAGTCCTGTCCAAATCCTGTCTTGAAATGTTGGCTGCAGATCAAAGAGGAATTACTGCTGGTACTTCTCTCTCTTCTCACAGCATTTTCTCACTTCTTGCATAACTTCATTTACGGTAAACTTCCCAATGAAAAGACGTGGGAAAGCCTACACAGAGATTTGTGAAACTCTAAAGTTCATCTGGACATTATCCTGGTAGAAGCATATTTATTCTCATCCAACAAAAACATATTGTTATTGTATGAAAGTAGATGGAGATGGTATGAAATGAGAAATATTTTGCTTTAGTTAGAGATGGATACAGTAATTTTGTCTGTACCTTTCCTCCTGTGTAAAATACACTGGGTTTATTTTTACAACAGCATTCATAATATCAGCTGTAATCTATATCTAGCCAATGAGACATCTATTCTTTTTATGTTTATGGTTGATACAGATATTAAGGAGATAAGGTGAAACTTTGAAGCAGCCATCCAGCTTTCAGAAGATGAGTTTCTTTCAAAGTTAAATGAGGTCTAGCTGTTACAAATCGGACAATCAAGACTGTGGGTGTCTGACCAATGAGAGAGCAGGTTACATTTGAAGAGCAGCTATGATTGGTTTAACTTGTTTTTCACTGTACCAAGCCTCTAGTGTGCCTCTAGAGAGAGAGTGGCGCCACCGGAAGCTCAAAACGCTTGCCGATCACGTGGTCCATGTAGCCTCCAAAAGTTCCAGGAAGTGCTTGGCGGCCAATACAAAATAATAAGAAAACTACGATAATCTGTAAATAATAATCAATGAAGGCTTTGCTTTGCAATATTTATATAGTTGTGTTCATTGATATGAATCATGTTAAGTTTACTAAACCTGTATGACATCAACAGCATGTAAATCGTAATATTTTCTGTTTTTTTAACTTTATCTTTCAGACTTGACTGAGGCATAACAGGTGACGACAATGATTTACCAAGTGACTACACAATAAATCTAGGCTCACGGCATAATGATAACTGTTCTTACAGGAAATCTATATCCAATAAATAAAATTTAGATCCCAATTAATTTCAAATAAATGGGTTATCTATTCTTACTTATTAGTATCTACTTGTGTGAATTGCTTTTAAGTCTTAAGACTTATTTTGACTGAGGCAGACTGATAACTAAGTCTGGACTCACAATATAATGTGTTCTTACAGAAAATCCATGGCAAATAAATAAAATTTTGATTTCAATTCATGGAAAATACATGGCTTTCTATCACTATTTGTTAACTATCCCAAGACTTACTCCCTACATATACATAATAAATCAGACAAACACCCTTTGTTTTCCAAATGCATTTAATACCTAAAAGAATTCCTTTGCAATAGCATAAAACTCGACTAGATCAGCATGTCTAGCCATTTCTTTTCTCTGCTATCCTTGAATATAGTCTTCACCATGGTATGCTGTGCTGCATGGGGATGCTCCAATCGCTCAGAGAAAGGCGTGCATATGTATGGCTTCCCCAAAGACAGGGACAGAAGGAAAATATGGATGGCCAAAGTCAGCAGGATACATTTGACCACCATCAGGGACTGTAAAAACAAAAAAATATGGGAGGTAATCATATTAAAACAATGCATTTACACATTTTCAAAGACCATATCATTGGGACACACCGAGAACACATCACAGGGAGATTTATATGGTTGAGGCTGCAGAATGTAGAAAAAAAAGACAGGAAACAACACTTAAAAGTGGCCAAACCAGGAAGGTGAAGAAGAACAGTATCCCAGTTAACGTCAGGCAACCCCAGAACTGCTGAAAGTTCTTCAGGACAATGCTGCACGAGGGAAGAGTGATATACTTCCCTTAAGCATCTCTCTGCTTCTCTGCTCTCATCCTGCACACTGGGAGAGTGCTGAGTGCTGTCTAGTGCAGCAAATGCACTCAACTACAATCAGCCACTTATTTTGTATTTGTATATTTTGTTAAGTTCTTAAGGTTAACATGTTTGTTACATTTAACAGGTTAGGTTTTATAGTTGCAAAGATTGTAAACATATATACTAAGAGTATTGTGCTATCTAATACTGTGTATTCATCTTCATATCTTTGTCCATAATTCCACAGCCTTATAAATACATTAAAATTAAATAAAAATGTAACTACAGTCGCTCTCCCTACACATTAACCTCGCTATCAACGGCGTTGGATCAATTTATATTGACGAACAGAATTTACATTCATCAGCCTGTGGCATCTGTTGCTATCAGTGTGCTAGCATAAACTTTTATTGGTTTATAATCTCTAAATATATTAATCTAGACGGTGACAATCCGTCAACATATTTAATTACTCCTGTCAAGTTGATTTCGATGCACAACTGATATGGAAATATGACTATTAAAACATCTTACCTTGAAGAAGTGTAGCTCCGACAATCTGCTCCATTGAAATACATTGACCGTCGCTTAGCTTTTGCTAACTTCCGGGAACTTTTGAGAGGCTCCATACGCCGCCATTGCACCACTCTCTCTCTAGAGGCACTCTACAAGCCTCAAAGTGTCATACAAAAGCTAAACAGAGAGGGTAAACCATCAAGAAAATTCAATGTACATTTACAAAACTCTTTACGAATGGATTTTTTATTGTATGAATTAATCATTGAATTTGAAATTATATTTAACAATCTAGATTTTTATTTAACAATTAATTATTTCTTACTTAATTAATTAATGCTGTATTGCTTTTCAAAGAACCTCCTGGCCCTCCATATTCTGCTAGCTGCTCGTGGAAAATGACACAACCTGCGGCTCCGGACGACACCAGGCTGAGAGACCACCAGTAACGGGAGAGTTAAGGCAACATTGGCGGTTCACATAACCTGCTGCTCGAGACTTAGACTGAGAAAAATGGGTTTATCACGTTCACTTTGATACATAGCTAGTCACACCATCATTGCCTTTAGAATTTATCTACTTTCTTTAAGAAGCTTTGCAGAAGGACAGGGACCCATCTGCTCTCTGATTGGACAGTTTGATTCGTCACCATCCAACCAGATGGAAGTGTAAAGGACGGGGTAAAAGTCCACAGCTTCAGTCATGGACAAAGTTTTGATGGGCAATCGCAGCAGCTACTGGGTGATAGGCAGGGTACACCAGTCCATGAAACGGTCTGAAATTTATCTTAAATAATAATATTTTTATAATATATATATATATGAAGAAGAAGACGAATAACAATAATCATTTATAAATAAATTAAGTAACATTTGTATATTTCTTTCACTTATAAAAACAACTGCAACAGAAGACAGTTTGTATCAGAAATGAAACTGTTATACCTTGAGTGTTTTTTTTCCCATTTTCTGGATTTCCATTTGATCCTGCACTGATTTCAGAAAAGCCAAGAGTCTCAATTTTATTTCGTAGTAAACATGACGCCTAAACTATTCGATCAAACCTGTGAAACCCGATTTTATCACCATATCCACATCCATGATGTGTGTACATCTGCTCTATGAGGATGGGAATGTGCCTAGATTTTCCTCCACAACTGTAATCTTTATTTCACTGCAAGTGTTCTGCTTCATCTGGTTTTTAGGATTTATTTACAGCAGCTGCTTTAAGTGGATTTGAAAAGTCACCACGATGTGGATTAGACGCTCCTGTTACAGGAATTTTTGTTAACTGCGGTCCCATAGTTTAAGACCAGGTGTGTAAAATGTATTTTGGCAACAAAACAGAAAAGTGACTTGATGATAGCTCAGTTTTCAGGATGTAACATTAAGAGGATGTACAGGCTGGTCATGAGTCAAAGTGAAAAAAACTCAGAAATGAAACAGAGTTGAGCTGACAGACACAAATGAGGCCAAAGACAAGAAATAAAGTCAGAAGAAAACCACAGTCACATCTTAAAAGGCCAAAAATGCCATTTACCCTCCAAGCCAGCAGGGGGTAAGAGGCTTGAAAGATGCTTTTCAATTAAGCCTGACTGGGTGGTGGCAATGTGTATGCTAATGTGCACATGTGGTGAAAGGAAAGGAAAATGAGGATAACAATGAAGAGAGACAAAAAAAAAAAAAAAAAATGAAGACTGAATGACCAAAGGCAAGAGTAGAACTTTTAAATCCTCACAGAGATGTGAAGCTCTGAGCTCCAAACTAAGTCTGAGCCGATTTCTGTTGGTTTTTAACGAACTTAAGATGACACCTGGATAAAAACAATACAGTAATTAATGAATTAAATACAGCTGCTGTATTGTAATCACTGGAGATGAGCAGACTGTAGAGGGTAAAAGTACTAAAGTATTAAAAAAAACTTTGTTTACAATGGGAACAGGTGAAGAGGAGAGTATTGACACTGTCAGAAAACTTAGAAGTAAAAAAAATCTAATGACTGTGATAGATTTCATATGTTTCTTGTTAAAGATATAATTGAATACCTTGTCAAACCTTTCACACATATCTGTAATCAGTGTCTGATAACAGGAGAATTTCCCCAGAAAATGAAATTAGCTAAAGTTATACCCTTTTATAAAACAGGTGACAAACAGGTACTATCAAATTATAAGACCATTTCATTCTTACCACAGCTGTTGAAAATACTGGAAAAATATTCCTCAATAGATTGGAGAAGTTTATTACAGAACACAACATACTGTGTGATCAGCAATATGGATTTAGGACCAACAGGACAACTACACATGCACTTGTAGACTTTACAGAGAAGATAGCCTCCGCTACAGAAAAGAAAGAACATGCAATAAGGGTATTTCAGATTTCAAAAAGAGCTTTTGATACTGTTGACCATGAACTGTTACTCAAAAAATTACAAAAATATAGAATTAGAAGGACAGCACAGAACTGGATTAGAAGTCATTTACAGGACAGAAAATATGTACCACTACAAGGAGTCAAGCTTACCTGTGGGGTAAGGATGTCAACTTTAAGATTGACATTGATGACTGAGCTTAAATTTAAATCTGTTATTAAAAATGTACATCTTTGTTGACATGGAGGAAATTTGCATTGAAGACAATAACGCGTTTCTTTAAAACACCTGCACAAGGGGTCCCAGATGCAGACAAGTCGTGCTGGAGGTCATGTAGGGAAAAACATGCTGGCCATTACCATATTTTTTGGAGCTGTCCTAAATTATCTTACTATTGGGAAGTAATCAAACAAAGTGTTCATAAAAGTGTCAATGCCAGCATTCCTTTAGATTTTGAAACTTTATTTTTGTGTAAACAACCTGACTGTGTGGAAGGATATTGTAAAATATATATGTTTAATATTTTGTCAAATGCCATAAAAAAAAAAAAAAAAAAAAAAAAAAATATAGCAATAACTCGGAAATGGAAGACTGACAAGATACCAATAATAGAAGATTGGATAAATGTGATGCAAGAAATTTATTTGATGGAGAAACTCACATTTGTATTAAGACTGGAACAGGACAGATTTGAAGAATGTTGGAAACCATGGTTGAAGTTCATGGACTTGAGACCAAAAGACTCAAAGATAGAAATGAAGTGATACTTGGCTACTCTGTATTGTCGAAACATTTTGTACCTTATTTATAATCTGTATGTACATTTGTGTGTGTGTGTGTGTGTACGTTATCAATATACATACATGTACACATGGGTATGTATGTATGTAAGGGCCTTTTTTAAATTAATTTATTTATTCCTTCTCATTTATTAACTTCTGTATTTCTTTACACACAAAAAAAGGGGTAATAAGTAAAACTAAAGAGAATACATGGTACTGTTATGAAGGACCTCACGGAGACAGGACTGGATTGACAGGTTTTTTGCTCACAAGGTGATCTTGTTCAGAAAGGATCTTACTAGTTCAAAAGTTAGTACAGCGTCCAAGGAATCAGCTGGGTCAATCGGGACGGGGAAGAGGAAGAGTTCAGGTTGCATGAACGAGGTCCGATGAAGACTGGCAGGAGAGCTGGCGCTTATACGTCCTGGAGCCGGGATTACTTGCAGGTGTGTTCCATTAGTATTCTGGAGAGGGAGAGCGGCGGTGATTGACAAGAGCAGGTGTGTTCGTAGCAGAGTCTGGTGCAACGGTGACAAGTACAAGATGTTGGTTGGGAACATGACAATGCATTAATTTTGATTATGTTTGCGGAAATGAAGGAATAAGAGCATTTGTCTTATATATTGTGATTGAAATGTATGTTTTCTTCAAGTTGTTTCCTAATAATAAATTGAATAAATAAATGAATCCTTATTATGACCTCCTTTGTCCAGGGGTAAAAGGGGTCAATAACAAACCGGACCGGACTCAAGTCGAAATGGTAAATTAAAGAGGTTTTTATTATAACAATAAAATAAATACAGTTTCCTATAAACAAAATACAAAACCGGGTTCAATAAACAAATAAAAGGGTTGATTCCTATAAACAAAAATATACTATGTCCGGCTACAAATAACAAAAAGTGGCCTTTTTCAGGTTTACCATACAATGAACAAAAGGATCGAAAATTACTAAGCAAACCTCCTATTGAGGCTACGAATACTCTTACTCTTTACAATACCACTACAATTGCAGATAAACACAAAACTTCCTATAAAACAAAAATCCGCATACAAATACAAAATACAAACTGAAATCGAGAATCTTTACTCTAAACCACAAATTCTGCCAAATGAAAGCTCTTACAAGTCTCACAGCTAATACTAAACCCACCAGGGAAACAACATGAAAGAGTCTTATCCCAAACACGGTACACAGTTGCCATGAATAATGGTGATGCTGAGCTTTTATGGACTAGGAGTCCACGAAGCGCCGCCCATTCGGGAAGTCCCGGAACTGCAGGCGACCAATCCTGGTGGAGGAGAGTGGAGAAGAGGAGCGGCTCCTGATGACAGCCGTCAGGCCGCAACAAGACACAGCTGATTCCAGTACCGGCACCAGGCTGACAGGCCAAGGGCCGTAACAATCATGTAAAAACCTGAAACTCATATTATTTGCAGACGACACAAATAGTGGGGAGAATCTGCAACTGCTCCTAGATAAAGTGGAAAGGGAACTCTCAATATTGAAGAGATGGTTTGATGACAATTAACTGACACTGAATTTAAAGAAAATAAAATATATAATCTTTGGAAATCGCCAAATCAACTCAAACACGAAACTGAGAATAAACAAAATAGAAGTAGAAAGAGTAACAGCTATCAAGTTTCTTGGAGTAGTAATTGATGATAAATTAAATTAGAAACCACATATAAGCTACATCAAGTCAAATAGATCTAAATCAGTTGCAATATTATTTAGAACCAAAAATCTCATACATTCAACTTCATTATACACTTTGTACTGCTCTTTCTTACTCCCATACCTGACTTATTGTGTGGAAGTTTGGGGAAACACATACAAAACAAATATAGAACCCATATATATTATCCACAAAAGAGTAATTATTGTATGCAATGCTCAGCACAGACTACCCACAAACCAACACTTTGTCAATCTGACAACGCTCAAATTCAGAGATCTAGTCAATTTTAAAATAATACAATTTATGTACTCAGTAATTCATCAAAAAGTACTACAGAGTATCCAGTGGTTGTTACAGATAAGGGAAAGTACATATCTACTACGAGGTACAAGCATCCTAAAAACATTTATGGTAAGAACGAAAAGAAAAAATCATTGTAATACAATTAAAGGAGCTAAGCTATGGAACAACTTAAGTGAAGAAACGAAATTATGCCAAACTCTTATTAAACTATATTAGCATAGTATTAGTATTAGTATAGTATTTTGAAAAGTCATATACTATATATATATATATATATATATATATATGCTTCATATGCTCTAAATATAATTAGAGCATATGTACTTGCTGAATGATGGCTATTATGTAGACTGTAAATGAGTATTTCTGTTAAGTATTGTCAACTAATTGACAAATCATTTATTAGTGTGTTATGTTTTAAATATCCAGCAAGTCGGGCTGTAGGGGATTAAAATTAAAACAAATGAAAGGTTCATTCCTAAATTTAATTTTTCTAAAGGAGACTGTACCATTGTTAGTGTGCTAGGGTAAAGTTCATAGTGATAATATTATTAACTAGAAATGTCATCAGCCCCCAATATAAGACCAATTTCAATATGCTGGATTAAGATTTTTTTTATGAGTTTCTCCTTCATGTGACCTGCAGCTGTTTCATTATTTGGTCCAACATGAAATTTATAGAAGTAAAAACTAGAAGCACTCAGAGAGCACAGACCTCCATCACATCAATCATTTTAATTTTTTTTTTTTTTTTTATTATTTGCCAATGATTGTGGGGATTGTTTTTGAGTTAGATGATTTACAAAATTCCTGGATCCAGGCAGAGATCTGGATAAGCCCCAAAATTAAACCAATTGTTCCTTACTCCATTTCTGTGATTTCCTGAAAATTTTATCAAAATCCATCCATAAGTTTTTTAGTTATATTGCAAACAGACAGACAGACAAACTAACGTTGCCGAATACATGACCTCCGCCTTGTTGGAGGTAATAACGAGTGTACTATTTAGTAATGATGAATATGCTTGGAAATCTTGCGACTACACCTCTCACACAGACAGGATTCTGACCTTTTGATTTTAGAGTAAAATACCCTGACATGTTCTTAGTTCAAGACACAAGTCTTTTTAGAGCAACTCAGTCACGACAATACAGCATCATTTAACTGATTACAGTATTATAAAGGCAGATTGTCAAGACAGGTGACTCTCCACAGATAGACAATAACAAATTAGCTCCAGACCCACTTAACAAGAGTTAAAAGTAGGTGGAAATTAGAAAATTAACTACTGTACATGTGAGCTACCTGGACCTGTAGCATTGAAATTAAGAGGATTGCCCAGACTCTTCTAAGTGAAATTCAAATGATAAGCAATTACAAATGTCGCTTAGTAAAGTAATTCCTCAAATTAGACATTTATGTGGAAGGCAGTCCTAAAAAAAAGTTGTTTAATTTGTTCCAATGTTCCTCGGTATTTTCATGTGCAATGGACATACAGTCACTGTCCATTTTATCTGGTCCACCTTGCTCGTATCGGGTTAGACCCCCTGCCACCTTCAGAGCTGTCTTATTTCTTGGTGTTATAGATTCAACAAGGTTTTGGAAATAATCCTCAGAGATTTTGCTCCATATTGACATGATAGCATCACACAGTTGCTGCAGATTTGTCAGCTGCACATCCACGATGAGAATGTCCCGTTCCACCACATCCCAAAGCTGCTCTGTTGGATTGAGATCTTTTCTGCTGATACAAAGCAGGATGGATCCATGCTTTCATGTTCTTTCCAGCAAATTCCGACCACCATCTAAATGTGGAGCTGAAATGGAGACTCATCAGACCAGCAATGTTTCCCCATCTTCTATTGTCCAGTGTTGGAGAGTCTGTGTGAATTGTAGCCTCAGTTTCCTGTTCTTAGCTGACAGGAGGCACCTGGTGTGGTCTTCTGCTGCTGTGGTCCATCTGCTTCAAGGTTGGCCGTGTTGTGTGTTCAGAGATGGTGTTCTGCATACCTTGGTTGGAGCCAGTGCTTTTAGTGTTTCTGTTACCTTTCTACCATCTCCAACCAGTCTGTCCATTCTCTTACTGGATATTTCTCTTCTTCAGACCATTCTCTGTAAACTCTAGAGATGGTTGTGTGTGAAAATCCCAGTAGATCAGCAGTTTCTGAAATACTTCAACCATTTTAGTTGAAGAACACACATCTTTGTGGCTGACTCGCAGGTATTTCAAGATTTACAATGCCCTCCTTCAGACCTCCTCTGCTCTTACACATACATAGAACTTATACACAATTAGTCACCAAATTAACTGTAAAATGGACAGATACGTTCACCAATCTGCAGCACTCCAGGGACAGAGGGAGGTCGAATATCACTGACTGGTCCATGGCCAGTTTATTATGCTTTCCAGGGTCTGAGCATCTATAGCAGGGCTACTCAATTCCATCAGTTGTTACATGACTTCCTGTTTCCTTTCTATCATCTCCAGCCAGTCTGCCCATTCTCCTCTGACCTCTGACATCAACAAAACATTCTGGTCCAGACAACTGCTGCTCACTGGGAATTTTCTCTTTTTCAGACCATCCTCTGTAAACTAGAGATGGTTTTGTGTGAAAAGCCCAGCAGATCAGCAATTTCTGAAATACTCAGACTAACAACCATGCCAGTAGATGTTACATAAATCCTCTTTCTTCCACATTCTGATGCCCAGTTTGATCTTAAGCAAGTCATGTTGACCATGTCTACATGACTAAATGTATTGAGTTTCTGCCATGTGATTGGCTGATTAGAAACCTTTGTTTACAAAGAAAGTGCACCAGATAAAGTGAGTGGCGATCATAAAGCTCTGCTGTGGAATTATTAACTTTTAGTTCAGATCTCACTTCAGAGCTGGTGGGAGCAGTGGGGTTGATGCAAATCATTTCTCCATGCCAACGTTTTCTGCACGACAAGGTGGGTCTGATCTCTTCCTTACACCAAGAATCTTGTTATATGGAGGTCAGAAAGTGGGAATTAGACCTCCAGTGACTTCAGCTTAACACCAAGTCCATTGTGGTACCCTGTTACATCCTGATAACAAGGTCAAACCAAACGTCCCAATTTTCCTATTTGTCTGCTTGTTTTGGACAATTTTGAGATAACTGACTTTAGATTTAGGTCCTTAAAGTATATAACAATGTATTTACTTAACATTTAATCTCCACTGCATTTTTTTTTTCTTTCTCTTTTCACATCTAATAAGTTGTATATGTTGTCAGTTTCATGAAAAAAAATCTAACTGTGTCAACAGTTGAAAACATTTAATAGATTTTACTTTTGACAGACAGGGTCTATAATCATAATATATCATGATATCAAACAAATCTAAGACAACATCATCCTTTCATACACACATGCCAAACACTGTTTTAATCCAGCAACTTATATTTTTCAAAAGCAGCTTAAACAGTTCCTTTTTTTTTGTTTTTTTTTTTTTAGCAAGTTTCCTTCTTTTACTCAGATTTAACTAACAGATTTCTTCATTTTTAAGCATGTGTGCCGTCCTTCTACTTTCATCCATAGTTTTGCCTCAACAGCCACATCATATATTGTCAAATGTTGAGATGTTAAGTGCCTTGCTCGGAGGCAACTGAAGAGATCGGAGAGAATAACTCAGTCATGTCCCATTGGAAGATTTTCCCAGCCAGTCAGTGAGTTTTGAAAACCAATTTTGGCCAACGTTGCCCTCAGTTTTCAGGAGCATCCATCAGCAGGCTTCCACAAAACTCATTTCAAGAGCCACTTTAATAGTCTGAACCAGTTCCTGACCTTTTATTTCAAACTGCTCCAAGTTGTTGTTGCCTCGTCTTTGTGTCTCATTGAGGCGCCAGACTTTAATGGCTTTTTGTGGCTTTCATGAAACCTACAAATCCTTTTCTAAAATGGTGATGTCTGTTTGTCTGTCCACGTCCCAGTCTTGTCTAACACAGAAATCTGTTTCTCTAGCAGTTATTTAAGTCCTCATACTTTTTCATATTTTTCTGCTAAAACTCTGGTAAACAAACCAATACTCTGAAACATAAAACGGTTTGCGAGGGCATTAATGTGTTAAGCTGCTGCAAAAGTGTATAGTGTCACAAAGCAGTTGATGTGTATATACTAAAAGATAATAAATAAAAAAAGGTTTGATAATTAATCATACTTGATACAGGTCAAAGTTCTCTCCTAAAGTCATGATCCATAATCCTGGTCCAGTCCTTGTGTTTTCATCCTGACTTTGTTGTAATCTTTTGAAGTGGTCTTGATCAACAGTTCCCAGCCTTCTAAAGGTCCTTAAAGGTTTTTATTTGGACATTCTATGCTCTTTTACTAATTTCCAGTTCAGTCCTTGAACCTCTGTTTTCAAAGGAAAGTGTTTTGTTTTTCTTTAAGCCACATAACCCTGACCTATGAATCACTCAAGTAGAAATCGGATATTTAGGCTCTTTGTTACAAACAGCCTGTCACAAAGACACGTTATTTCTTCCCATCTTTTCTATGCATCTCTGAAAAATAGCAACAATAACACAGTTTAACAGACGGAAAATAGGATTTTTGCAACAAAGTAGTGATTTCCACAGAGCTGTTAACTGAAAACTGCATATCTCAGCATGGTGTGCAGTGTGTCCTTACGACATCTAAGGGAACTGGACAAGTGGAAAACAAAAGAAGAATTGTCAGGACTAAAAAAATGTATATATATATAGGGACAAAATAAGTGTCAGGACTAAACAGATCTATAGCAGATAAATAGGATCTGAAAGTGATGTTTTGAAGAAACAGGAACAAATCCAGGACCTGAGAGAGGCATCTGGACCTTCAGTTGATCCATCTACTATTGGGCAAAGCCTAATCGCAAATGGTTTCCATTCCAAGAAGCCATTCTTGAGGAAGAAAAACCAGAACAAAAGGCTGAGGTTTGCTACATGACACAAGAACGGGATGGAAAAATCAGTGGCAACAGGTCTGATGGAGGAATGAATCCTCTTCGGAGCTCAGACTTTATCATTATTGAGGTAGTGTGGGCTCATATGAACAAAATCCAGAAACATCCAAGCATGAACTTGTAAAGTCCTTCAAGGAGCCTGAAGAACTATGCTCGAAGACATGTAGAGAAATGGTGGGAACTTTAGATAATAGTTTAGATATTTATAATATTTATATTATATTTATATTAATAAGAAACATTCATTTCAGGGCACCACTGTAAGAAACTGGAAACTAATGACTAAACATTGGTATCAGTCTTAAAAAGTCTGTTAGTCTGTAAAAGTCCATCAAGGAAATATATCACTTTCCAAAGAAGAGCTTTGGGAAGACCTTCATGAAGTCTGGAGAATTATCCCTGAAGGCTACGTAAAGAAATAACAGAAATCTTGTCAAATTTGTTTCACATTGGGCTGAAGAATAAAGCTGCTCAGACCAAATTCCCTTTCAAGCTCCTTAGAATTGCACAGACTGGTTCTGACTCACATACTTTATGTTTAAGCTGAGCAGAAATAATTTCCTGAAATTGTAAACTAGAAAGCACATTTAAAAAGTTTAGCAAAGCAGCAAAGGCTCCCGTCTCTAGTAAATGTTTACACTCTGCTGTTTGGAGGAGATACTCAACACCTCGCAGGAAAAAGCAAGTGTGTTTTTAACTCTGAATGGTTGGTCTGAATTTTTCTGACTTTTTTTTTGGTAATGTTTACCTCTTTAACATTATCAAACAGCTTTTTATTTTCACTGCAGAGGCTGCAAACAACTCCACCTACATTTCCAAATCTCATTTGAGTTTTTGTTTTGATGTGTGTGTGTGCACACACTTCACGCTTCATGCATTATGTTCAGTGCTTTATTGTTTTTGCAAGCTCTGCCAAATGCTGCTTTCTGTTGCTTTGGCTTCACTGTGGTGTGTGTGATTGTGTAAATAACAGTGTGTAAGTAAGTGTGGACATGAGAAGTTTTGTGTGTACGTGTGTGTGCTTGTGCCCATAAATCCAGTGGTTTATCTGGAGGAAGGCCAGCCAGGCTTCCTTTTAGCACATTATCCATCCCAGTGCTGCCATGGTGGTGGCCATGCAAACATACACAAATTTGAAATTAAACATCACATGACAAGAACACGTGCTACAACACACTCATGCACACACAAACACACGTTCCTTTACACTACAACTCACACACAGACCACAAAAGCCCAGATGTCTTACAAAGGGATGTGGACTTGTGGATCCTGATACGGCTGCAGGCCTGTTAATGTGCTTTGATGTTATTTATGAAAAGCTCTTCTCAGGGCTTTTCATCCACAGTTGTCGGAAGTGTTAATGTGTGTGTCTGCAGAGGAGGTCAGTGTATGTGTTGTGCAGTAACACACCACACAAACTCATCACTGTATTTGTTCTGATATTAAAAATATTGAAATGTCTGAAAGGAAAATGAATTTCAGAAACACATCTGTTGTGATTAATTATTGAAAGATGAAAACCATGTAAAGAATCTAACAGGCGAGTGCCCCCAACCCCAGCAGAAACCAGTTCTTCCTGAAAGCAAAATGTCCCACAGATATTTCAGCATCAGAGGAAATTCACAGAAGTTTCAAATAAAACTTTGAAAAAGAAAATGAACAAATCTGTGTCACTATTTAGAGTTTTTAACTGAATCAAGTTTAAATGAGTCACTCACCAATGAAAACTGAATCAGTTAGCAATAGTGTGCAGAAATCCAGACACGCACACCTGCTCAGAATTGCAAATGATTAATAAAATCACCGATTTGAAAATTTGATAGAAAAATATTTTAATTAACAGTAGAAAAAATGGTGAATGATTAACATTTCTCTTAATGTGACAAAACCAAAACCCCAAACCATGGTCTTAAACAGAAACTAAACATGACAAAAACCAGAACTATAAACCAAAACCGTAGCTAAAAAAAACTACATACATGATCATGACAGAACTTAAAAACACAAACACATCCCATAATCATGACAGACAAGACTGAGGTTGTTTTCTTTGGACCTGAAAAGCTCAGGACAAAATTGTCTTCCAGTGGCTTCCAGTACTACAGTGAGGAACCTTGGAGTTATTTTTGATCCGGATTTGTCCTATCTCACATATAAAACAGGCTTCTAGAAACGGCTTCTTCCATCTGTGTAATATTGCAAAAATTAGGGACATCCTATCTCAGAGTGATGCAGAAAAACTATTCCATGCTTTCATTACTTCCAGATTGGACTACTGCAATTCCTTATTAAAGGGCTGTCCCAAATATGCCCTGAAAAGTCTCCAGTTGATTCAAAATGCTGCAGCAAGGGTTCAAATGACAACTAGCAGGAGAGATCTGATTTCTCCCCGTTTAAAGCGCTCCATGACCAGGCTCCATTGTATACCAAAGATCTCAGAGTTCCATATATTTCCAACGGAGCACTTTGCGCTCAGACTGCAGGTTTAGTGGTGGTTGCCAGAGTCTCTAAGACTACAATGGGAGTCAGAGCTTTTGCCTATCAGGCCTTTCTCTTATGGAACCAGCTGCCATTGGGTTTGAGTTAGGGAGGCAGTCACCCTCCCTACCTCTAAGATCAGGCTTAAAACCTTCCTTTGTGATAAATCAAATAGGTAGGGGTGGTTAGTCATCTCTTAGATATGCTGCCGTAGGCTTACCCCCAATTTCCACTGGGTGTGTGTGTGTGCTGCAGTTTTGCTCCAACCTCTGCGGTGGGTTGATTCACACTGATGCAGAGCACCCATGAGTGCAGTCCGCCTAGCTGGATCCGCAAGATCAAGAAATCACAGGAGAATAAAGAATCTTGTGATTCTCCACTTCCAGGATAAAGGTCTTGTCAGCCATGATTTAAAAAAAAGACAAACCACTGAGACACCCTGACCAGTTAATAACATAATTCCATGATGCACTGAGCAATTCCTTTTCATCTCTCCCCTCCTTATTTTCCATGTAAAAATACATGACAGTATTGGCATCATTAATGTATTTCTCCTCTTCTCTCTCAGCAGGTCTTCATGGCTAAAAGCTGCAGTGTCTGTTGGTCTCTCTCTTTGCTGTCATCTCCACCCCAACTGGTCAAGGCAGATGGCCGTCCTCCCTAAGCCGGGTTCTGGCGGAGGTTTTTCCTTCCTTTTAAATTAGTTTTTCCTTTCCACTGTCTCCTCTTGTTCAGATTATGGGATTGGATTGAAGTTAAGATTCAATGCAATTTGTTGGTTTTCTTTAGCTAGGCTATTGTTTATTATGAACTGGCTCAAATTGATTTAAAGTGCCCTGAGATGACATTTTTGTAAAGTGGAGCTATACAAATAAAGCTGAACTGAATAAACAGGAAAAAGGGAATGCTTTAAGTAGTTTAGTTTTTCATAGATCATTGAATTAACAGGTCATCATTGCTACCCAACAGGAACATTTCAGTGCTGAAGCAAAGATACAAGCAGAAAAGTTACCAACTGTTCGGATTAGTAGGAGCTAACCAGGAGCTAACTGCTGCTACACCAACGGCTTTTGGAGCCAACCTACAGCTGACATGCGGTTCATTCTCGCTTCTGGTGGGATTTACCTCTGGTCTGTCCTCGCCTGGGTTCTCCATTCATCCATCGTTCTACCAGTGACCGGGATCCTCCAGTACTCAGAGGCAGAGCTCTTGCGACTCCGTTTTCAGCAGGCTGGACCTTCGCCATCTGTGCTTCACCTCCACTCGGACCACGCTGTTTTTCCCCGGCGGAGATGCATCCACCGAGGTTCTCGCCGGAATTACCACTCGGACAACTCCAACCAGATAAAGTCCATTTGGTCCACATCCAGACGCCATCATCAGAATACCGGCCGGACCGCTGATCACAGTGTGTTAGCCAGCCTAGCTAGGTCGGCTGACCGTACTGCCACCTCCAACACTGCCGTCAGTTTCGGCCTGCTGAATATCCGCTCACTAACTGACAAGGGCCATCTCGTCCAGGATCTCCTCGTTGACCGTGAGTTGGATTTTTTATGTTTGACTGAAACTTGGCAACAGCCAAATGACTTCGTCTCCCTGAATGAAGCTAACCCACCTGGGTTTGTTTACAACTGCAAACCACGTGACTCTGGCCAGGGAGGAGGTCTTGCACTGTTCTCCTGCGAGAAGTGGAGAATCTCGCCGGTCTCTGTCCCGGCCTCCCCGTCGTTTGAGTCTATGGTCTCAGTGCTGCCTGGCCCTGTTCCCACAATTGTGGCAACAGTTTACCGTCCACCTAAGCCCAATAAGGAGTTCATAAATTAATTTTCTATGTTTTTGGCTGAGCTCTCCTTAGCTCACCCAATATAATAATTCTCGGTGATTTCAATATACATATGGATAATGTAAATAATACTCTCACCAGGGATTTTACATTTTGTCTTAACAGTCTTGGCTTCCAACAGTTTATTACCGTTCCAACACATTCAAAAGGACATACTCTTGATTTAATTTGTTGCTCAGGTCTAATTCCCACAGGTTGCAAAGTTGATGTACTTTCCTTTTCTGATCACATGTTAATTTCTTTTGATGTTAAGCTGGTTCTCTCAAAAAACAAGCCGTCTCGTGACATGTCTTTTCGCAATATTAAGGACATTAACCTGGACACTCTCTCAACCGGTATTAACTCTCTACCCCATCCTGACAGTCTCTTCAGCCCTGACGAACTTGTTTCATATTATAACAATAACCTCCAGAATCTCCTCAACAACCTAGCCCCCCTGAAAACCAGATCTGTTACCTTCACTCGCTCTTCACCCTGGTTTACCCCCGCCCTCAGACAACTCAAAGCCAAAGGACGCCAGCTGGAATGCCTCTTCAGGAAATCTGGTTTAACTGTTCATCAACAAATGTATCAGAACCATATGACCCACTACAAGGACTGCTGCAAACACGCCAAATCCACCTACTATGCAAATTTAATCAGTTCCAATGAAGGCAACACCAAGGCCCTATTCTCTGTTCTGAAAACTATCACCCAACCACCTGACTCCCTTCCTCCACACATAGCCTCCTCTGCATTCTGTAACAGCTTGATTTCATTCTTCACCTTCAAAATTCAGAATATTCATCAACAGCTCGTTCCAAAGATCTCCTACAATCCACCACCAATATTTCCCTCTCTGCCTCCTTCCCTCTCCCTTTCTGCTTTTACTCTTCCCCCCGTCTCTGCCATTTCCGAACTAATAAGAAAATCCAAATCATCCACATGTCGATTAGACCCCCTCCCAACCATCCTTGTCAAAGCATCTGCGTCCTCACTGGCACCTCTAATTACCCACATCATTCACTCCTCCCTCACCACTGGACTGGTTCCCTCACTGTTAAAAACAGCTGCCATTACCCCTACACTTAAGAAACCTGGTTTGGATCCCAACAGTCTCAACAACCTCCGTCCCATTTCCAATCTCCCATTTATTTAAAAAATCCTGGTAAAAGCAGTTGCCTCTCAGCTCCAAGCCCATTTATCCCACAACAATCTGTTTGAGCAGTTTCAATCTGGTTTCCGTCCACTCCATAGCACCGAATCTGCATTACTTAAAATCACTAATGACCTCCTCCTGGCAGCTGACTCCGGTCTCTTATCTATTCTCATCCTCCTTGATCTGAGTGCGGCCTTTGACACCATTTCCCACTCCATCCTTCTGGATAGACTCTCCTCCATCGGCATCACTCACACCCCCCTCAGCTGGTTCAAATCATACCTCTCCGGCCGCACTCAGTTCATCCAGTTGAAAACATTTACCTCCCAGTCATTCCCAGTCACCACTGGTGTGCCCCAGGGCTCTGTCCTTGGGCCCCTGCTGTTCCTCATCTACCTCCTCCCCCTCGGTTATATTTTTAGAAAACACCACATACATTTTCATTGCTATGCGGATGACACCCAGCTCTACCTCTCCACCAAGCCTAACTCTGCCCTCCCACCATCTTCCCTCACAGATTGTCTTCAAGAGATTAAATCCTGGTTCACCTCAAATTTTCTTAAACTAAACAGCAGCAAAACAGAAATTTTACTAGTAGGCACCAAATCCACTCTCTCCAAATCTGACAGTTTCTCCATTCCCATTGATGATTCTTCCATTTCCCCCTCCCCTCAGGTAAAGAGTCTGGGTGTCATCCTTGACAGCACTCTGTCTTTTACATCACATATCAATAACATAACCCGGTCAGCATATTTTCACCTTCGCAATATCAACCGCCTCCGCCCCTCCCTCACCCCTCACACCGCCGCCATACTCGTTCACAGTCTTGTCACCTCCCGTCTCGACTACTGTAACTCCCTTCTGTTCGGTCTTCCCCAAAAAAACTCTTCATAGACTTCAACTGGTTCAGAATGCAGCAGCCCGGGTCATCACAAGAACCGCCTCCACCCATCACATTACCCCTGCTCTGCAGCAGCTCCACTGGCTCCCCGTCACCTACCACATCCACTACAAAATCCTGCTGTTCACTTACAAGGCCATCCATAACCTCGCTCCTCCCTACCTTTCTGATCTCCTCCATGTCTCCATACCAGTCCATTCCCTCAGATCCTCCTCCTCCATCCACCTCATTGTCCCCCCAGCCCGCCTTGTTACCATGGGGAGCAGAGCTTTCAGCTGCTCTGCTCCTCATCTCTGCAACTCCCTCCCCCCAGACCTCTGTAACTCTGATTCAATACAACTGTTCAAATCCAAACTCAAAACATATCTGTTCAAACTGGCATACTCACTGTAATATTTCACACTGCTTTTATTATTTTTTATGTATCCGTTAATTTATGAATGTATTTATTGATTTGTTTTACTCTTATGTTTTATCCTGGAAGGTGACCTTGAGTGTCTAGAAAGGCGCCAACAAATAAAATGTATTATTATTATTATTATTATTAGAAACTGAAAAAATGAAAATGGAAGAGGGTGTGAGGGTGTAGTGAACAGCTGTGTTTTACATATTGTCTGCTGTGAACTACCCTGACACTGGTGAGTTTTATGAAAACCACTGATTTCCACCAAGTAAAAGAAAATTCAGAGCTCTGTGGAGATTTTGTCATTTTGTGTCATGCTTTACCCTTCAAGACTACTGACTGGTTTCCTGCTGTGAAGGTTCTTTAACATCCAAATTCCAACAGAGGGACACATATATTCAGGAATAAAAAATACTTTTACACTGATTTAATTAATAATAAAATAAAAAAAGAATAAAAAATAAAAAAAAAAAGTTATACAAAAAAAATAAATAAGGGAAAAAATAAATAAATTAAACAGCAGAGTAAATAAACGAGGACATTAACAAAAACCTGAAAACTGAAGTTGTATGGAGCTAATTATGTTATTTTGGATTATGTTGGTTTGGGTCCTCCATACGCCTGCAGGTCAGTGAAGAAAGGATTTTACATATTCACTGGAATGTTAAACAGCTGGAACATTTGCTTCTTTTCCAGGTAGTTAGATCCTGTTACAATTCAGCTTACTTCTTCTCCATTTTCTTCACTAAAGGCTATGCTCGACAAGCATGACTCACCTCAGTGGCCTATGGAGCACTCTGCAGATAACCCAGCAACACACTCCCTCAAGTGGGACTCGTTCTGAATGTATGCTGCATTTTGAAATGTTTAAATTCTGATTTGCTATTAAGTTGGACATGTGTGGAAGAGCTCCGAGCAGCAGGTGAAAGGTGGGACTTTTAATCAGCTCTGTGTTCAGAAATGCAGGTGGTTGTTGAACAGTGTGTGTGGCGGAAGGTACAAGAGTGTGTGTTGAATGAGAATGGTACCTAAGGTTGTCTATGCAACAACTTCAGAAATGCCCTGGTGACATAGATTCAACAACGTACTGGAAACAGTCCACAAAGATTTTGTTCCATATTGACATGACAGCATCACACAGTTGATGCAGATTTATCGGCTGCATCCATGATGAGAATCTCACGTTCCACCACATCCCAAAGCTGCTCTGTTGGATTGAGATCTGGTGACTGTGGAGGCCGTTGGGGTCCAATGAACTCATTATCATGTTCTAGAAACCAGTTGGAGATGATTTGAGCTTTGTGACATGGTGCATTATCCTGCTGGAAGTAGCCATCAGATGTTACACTGTGGTCATAAAGGGACAGACATGGTCAGCAACAATATCCGGGTAGGCTGTAGTGGTTAAACCATGTCATGTTAGTACTAAGGGGCCCAAAGTGTAACGAAAAAAATATCCCCCACACCATTACACCACCAGCAGCCTGAAATGTTGATACAAGACAGGATGGATCCATGTTTTCATGTTGTTTCCTCCAAAATCCCAATCTACCATCTGAATAATCCAACTCAAAAACATCCCAAAGCTGCTCTGTGGGATTGAAATCTTTTCTGCTGATACCTGACAGGATGGATCCATGCTTTCATGTTCTTTCCAGCAAATTCTGACCACCATCTAAATGTGGAGCTGAAATGGAGACTCATCAGACCAGCAATGTTTTTCCATCTTCTATTGTCCAGTGTTGGTCAGTCTGTGTGAATTGTAGCCTCAGTTTCCTGTTCTTAGCTGACAGGAGGCACCCGGTGTGGTCTTCTGCTGCTGTAGTACATCTACTTTAAGGTTGGATGTGTTGTGTGTTCAGAGATGCTATACCTTGCTTGTAACCAGTGTTTATTTGACTTCCTGTTGCCTTTCTGTCATCTCCAACCAGTCTGCCCATTCTCCTCTGACTTTTGACATCAACAAGACATTTTGGTCCAAACAACTGCTGCTCACTGGATATTTTCTCTTCTTCAGACCATTCTCTGTAAACCCTAGAGATGGTTGTGTGTGAAAATCCTAGATCAGCAGTGGGTGTGCTTACTAGCCGGGGCTTGTTCCAGGGATGTGGGTGGTTCGAGGGGCCCTGGGACCTGTGATTTCAGCTGCTGGTGCCAGTCGTCCCTGTCCCTCCTTGGACCCATGCACTTTCCTCTGCCATCTTCTGGGTGGACACATTGTTATTCCTGTAGCTTCTCATCCTTGGAGGAGGGCATGGTGACAACATCACACTCATCACTGAACACATTTAAATCTCTTTATTCTGCACTCATACTTACTAATGTGCACGTTTGATCAGTTACTGTGTTGTTGTGTAGGTTTAATACCAATAGTAACAGCTATGTTTTTGCAGTTTTATTGCTGGTGCTGTTATATGCATTGTTATGATTAATATTTTCTTCACTTTGTCTTCCTGTAGGTGCTCCCGTTGATCGTCTACTTTGTTTTCTCACAGAAAATCATGATCATTTCCAACCTGACATCATGGATAAAGGTTACACTGCAGCAGAGGCAATAGATATCATCATGGAGTCAGAGGACATAGAGCATGGAGGTGAAATCTCCGATGCGGCCATCGAGAGCAACACTGACTCAGCTGATAAAGTTAAAGAACTCCTAGGGACTGACTCATCATCCACTTGCTCCAGCATCTTCTCTGACCGTGGAGATGAAGAGACAGCATCAGACCTGTTGTGGAGATTGAAAAATGGAGAAACCCACTGGTCAGCTATAAATTCCATGGCACGCCAATGGAATCCTCCAGGCATGGAATACACCTTTCTTTTTATTTTAGTTTTTGATATGTACAAGGATGCAATAATCAAACCATAAATCATCCAATTTGCATAAAGTATATTAGAAATTACTTTGTTTTTGTGCTTTTTTTAGTCCATAAAATGCTATCGCATCATGACAAACTTGACAATTTGAGGTTAAAAATGTATTAAAATTTGATATGTTTAATTAGGACTGATGATGCCTTAAAAAATATGTTAAAATGAAAAAGAAATATTGCTTGATATTTTAAGCACGCAATTTTCTTTTACTAAAGTGTGCTCAACAGGATTATTTTAAAAGGGGGGATTGAGGGTTAAATTCCATTGCAGTAGGTATTTCAGCAGGTGATCACTTGTTCTGTATTATCTCCACCTCATCAGCAATTACATACATAATTTGGTAAATATGAAAACGTCCACCTGGACACTTTGTGGCTCAGCTGTAGAAAAAGAACTTCACTCAGGCAGTTATTATTTTGGATGTAAAAGTCCCCTCAGTTTACCTTTTTTTCCCCCTCATGTAACTGACACAGAGGCCGACACAGACAAACATCCTGGAATAATAATGAAAGAACACAAACAAAATTTGACCTCACTGCAGCTTTGTTTTATTGACGAAGTTTGCGCCTCTTTGTGTATGTTGATGTGCGCAGCAGTGCATTGTCAGCCGTTCGTTAATTTGTGATGTATTTGGCTGCAAAAAGAAGTTTCTACTTCAGCATCTCAGAGGGGGAGTTATCATCCAGGCTTCTCTTATTCACACATGGATGACGCACCCTGAGAACATCTATTTTGAATTTGCTGCCTTGCTGCACACAGTGCCCTGCTTCACATGCACACAGCTGCACACACTCACACCTGGGAGATTTACACCTGGGAGGTACAGCTTGCCTCGTAGCTTCAAACCACACTGAGGATAACACCTTCTCATTGTTAACCCTTCATGACTTTTACTGAGAGCATATGTGAACAGACAGTGCCGTATTCTTTTAAATGCCACAAGGCTCCATTTTGGAAACTAAAAGCTTCTCTGCCAGAGTGAGACAGACTGAAATGGTAGAATACAGTTTTATTATGAAGTGTATCTTGAGTATGTTGTTTTTGTCACCATATTCAGGTGTTTAACATTTTGACATCCATGTAAACAAATGGCAACAGAAGTTGTAGATCTCAGTGCCACCTTTGACACAGCAATGATAGCATCCTATAACAACAACAGAGAAATTCAGTGGGACTATCCGGTCTAGTTCTGAATTGGTTTGAATACTGTTTGAAAGACAGGAAATACTTTGTATTTATTAGTAACTACTTGTCTCCTCACACCAAGATGAAATGTGGAGTTCCCCAAGGTTCATTTTGGGTACACTATTGTTCAGCATCTTCATACCTCCACTAGTTTAGATCATGGAAACTAAATATCTGATCATAATTATGCTGATGACATTCAGCTTAATATTGCCGGTGACACCAGATTAGAAGTCAATCAGGGATTCTCAGTGTTTTTTCTTCATCATGAACGACAAGACATTTATCGTAAAAGTGGACAATCACAAGATTCTCCAATTCTCCTGTGATTTTGTGATCACGCAGATCCAGCTTTGTGGCCTGCACTCGTAGGTTCTCTGCATCTGACACTTTCCCAGTGTGAGCTGCCATAAAACCGCAGAGCCGCTGGACCGTGGCTGGAATGCAGTTGGAACGCAGCTGGAACACAGTCAGAACGCGGCTAGAATGCAGTTGGAACGCGGCTAGAATGCAGTCGGAACGCGGCTGGAACGAGGCTAGAACACAGCTGGAACACGGCAGGAACGCAGTCAGACGGCGGCTGAAATGCAGTTGGGACGCAACTGGAATGCAGCTGGAACGCAGTTGGGACGCAGCCAGAACACGACTGGAACGTGGCTGGAACGCAGCTGGAACACAGTTGTTTCAGTCTGAGCAGGGAACTCTGGTCCAGTACAAAGATTCAGTTTGTGTCACGGTAAGTGCTCAGCTTCAGTCAGCAATATTAAAAAGAACAGATTCAGAAAGTCTATTTTTGGACTGTGTGCTAAGTTTTAACAGCCATATTAAAACAGCCAAATCACTCTTTTACCACCTAAAGAATATACAGAGAATAAAGGGAATGATGGCTCTTAATGTCTTAGATCAAAAATGTCTGATCTGCTGGCTGCATGAGCCATCGAGAATTCTAAGACCATCTGGGTTAATTTTGCTTTCCATCACAAAAAGCACTAAGTTTTTCTGGTCATTATTATGGAAGAAACTACCAGAAAACTTGAAGTCTACTCCAAATCAACTTATTTGAAAACTTATTTGCCACCACTTTTAACAAAGAGATTATTAAAAAAAAAAACGACCCCCGTTTGTCTGGTTATGTACCATGATGACGACAACAGTGATGGAGTTCCAGTGATATCTATGTTATATACAGATGTATTATTTTGCCTGACTGTTTTTATTGATTATATGCAGCACATTGGGTTGTCTTATGTATGAAATTTGGTAAGTTAATAACATTTAGCAACATACAAGGTGAATTTAATTTTCATAATTTCAAAGAGCTACAGATATGGGTGCACACATGCTTTTTTTGTATCATTTTTGGTCAAAGTCTTTTGACCACATACTGTCTAAAACAGGGGTGCCCAAGTCCGGTCCTCGAGATCTACCATCCTGCAACTTTTAGATGCAACCCTTCTCCAACACACCTGAATCAAATGACTGGCTCGTTACCAGGCCTCTGCAGAGCTGAATGACATGCAGATGACATCTGATTCAGGTGTGTTGGAGAAGGGTTGCATCTAAAAGTTGCAGGATGGTAGATCTCGAGGACCGAACTTGGGCACCCCTGGTCTAAAACCTTAAAATAAGAAAAAGTTGGGGCATGTACGCTGTTTAATTGCGAACTGTTTGAAACTTTATTCAGTGAATCTTTTCCCACTTGATATTGTTTTCATTACTTCTCCCACCACTCTAAAGACATTCTAATGTTACAGATAACATGTGTGTTACGAAGGACGTCACGGAAACAGGTTTTATTACTCACAGGGTAATTTGCTTCAGAATGAGTCTTACGATCTCAGAGTTCATACAAAGTCCAAGTTGTCAGCTTGGTTAGTCAGGACCGGGACGGGGAAGAGGAAGAGTTCTGCACGCATGAACGAGGTCCAACGGAGAACTGGAGCTTATACGTCCTGGAGCCGGGATTACTTGCAGGTGTGTTTCATTAGTATTCTGGAGAGGGTGAGCGGTGGTGATTGACAGGAGCAGGTGTGTTCGTAGCAGAGTCTGGTGCAACGGTGACAATGTGTTGAATTTTAGCTCCTGACAGTATATTGTATTTTTCTGCAAACTCCATGTTAACAGATGCAGATATGGGGAGTAAGGTAAAATAACAAAGTGAGGCAGAAAACATCTGCTCATTTCATCGTTGGGAAAAATAATTTCAAAAAAGGCAGAGGACCTGGACTGCCTGAAGATGAAGATGAAGACCACCAAGACAGTGATTTAATATTGCTGTGGGATATTTTCATTAAAACAGTCAATACAATTTAAAGTAGCACTAAGATTAATGCCCTACCATGATGCAATCTGAAAGAACACACTTCTTTACGTATGGTGACAAAAGCAACTACCAGAGTGGATCAGTCAATATGAAAACCAGGAACTGCACCTATATGAATATACTGATTACAAGACACAGGATGCAAAAATTAATGTTCCAGATGATAACTGTTTTAACTATGTTGGAAGTAGACGGCATGGTGATGTGGTGGTGAGCACTGTGGCCTCGGCTGGGGGGAGGTTCGAACCTGGGGGGCGGTGGCCTTTCTGTGTGGAGTGTGCATTTTCTCCCTGCGTATGCGTGGGTTCTCACTGGTGACCTGTCCAGGGTGTACCTGCCTCTCACCTACTAAATGCTGGGTTTGGCTCCAGCTTCCCCGCGACCCACAATGGACAAAGCAGTACAGATAATGAATGAACTATGTCATAAATAATTGCAGTTATTATACAGAAGAAAATTCTCAGTCTACATATTAATGCCAACAGTTTGTATGCTAATTTTGTACACATTAGGGAGTACTTAAAAAAATTTCCCCAAATGTTTAGTGTTATAGCAATATCTGAAATTCATAACACTAGAAATAAAACTTCACCTGTGTACACAGGACACCAGGAAGCAATGTTGAATTTTTTAAGGAATGGATGGTGGAAATATTTATGTTAAAGAGTCATAAAACTTGCTTAATTCAAACGATCATGGAATGACAAACAATTTCATTAATGTAATACATAGTCTGTTCCCAGCTATCACCAAACCTACTACAATAGCTTCTCACAAACCCACTCTGATATATATTTTTACGAATGATATGACAGTTAGTGGAATTTTATTTAGTGACATTAGTGGACTTCTACCAGTGTTTATGGTATTTGATATCTTCATCTCTTTTCTTTACTGGTATATTCCCAAACAAAATGAAAATTGCTAAAGTTTTCCAACTGTACAAATCTGACTTCAACAAACATGACTTCACAAATTACAGATCTGTATAATTGTTTCCACAATTCTCCAAAATTCTTGAGGAATTGTTCAATAACCGACTGGAAAATTTTGTCAGCACATTCTACTCTCTTTCAATATGCATTCAGTACAATAAATCATGATATTTTAAATACTAAACTGGAACGGTATGGCATCAGGGATACTGTATAACAATGGGTAGAGTTATCTAAGCAACAGGAAGCAGTTTTCTAAGGTGAAAAGTGTTCTAAATATCTGAATATTAATTGTGGTGTCCCTCAAAGGTTAACCGCTAGAACCAAAGTTGGTTCTTTTTTATATTAATGACCTATGCCATGTATTAAAATTAGAGCTGTCAAATGATTAAAATTTTAATCAGATTAATCACAGCTTACAAATTAATTAATCATGATTAATCACCTTGCACGAATATGCCTGAAGTATGCCCATTTTTACTATATTGTATCAACAGAAAGAGCAAGACATGTTCTTTGTGTTTTTTTTACATTAGATAATCACTTAAGTTGTAATAAACAGTTCAATATTAAACAAAACCAATTACTTAAAAATATATTTCATTCGTGCCAACCTTGTCCTGGTCAGTGGACCAGAAATCTAAGGCTGTGAGACCAAAAGATTTATTTACTGGAAGGAACAGTCCGGTGAAACTGCTTGGATGGTAGGAGGGTGAGCGGGGAGACCAAAGATCTTTCGGTCCCTTGGGTTGATTTTGAGGGTGTTGAGGATGCAGGTGTGGCTCAGGACTGGGAGGTGAAGTAGTCCAACAGTGTTTGTGATTTTGTGATCTAGAATATAATCCTAGCCTTCTGCAGGGTTTTCTGTAGGGATAACACACACATTAGGCCTGACAACACAAATAAGATGAAATACCCAAAATATACCAGACCAGAAATACCACGTGTTGAATGAAGGAAGGACTGTGGTAATATACTGCATGTGTGATGCATTCATGAATAGCAGCTATGCCTTAGGAACCTGTCAGAGCAGTGGGACAGCCATGCACACACACACACACACACACACACACACACACACACACACACACACACACACACACAGAGAGAGAGAGAGAGAAAACAAACACACACAAAAGCAACACACAACACATGGGGGAAAAAAGGGAAGAAACTGAAGGGCAGACGATCATTAAACATGAGTAAAACACAAATAATGTGCTTTGGTTACTGAGGATACAATATACAATTAGTAATTAACCTGAAAGGTGTAAATATTGAAAAGGTAAATAAAATAAGATTTTGGGGCTGACAATAGAAAATTAAATATCTTAGAAAAAACTCATTAAGCAAGTAGAAAAAAAGTTTCAAAAAGTTTTGTAGTGTCAAACAGAGCAAGACAGGTTTTGGATAAAAGACACTACATATTCTCTACTGTTCACTAATTCTTCCATAAATTACTTATCGTGCAGAGATTTGGGGCAATAACTATAAAATAAGGTTGCACTCATTCGTTGTACTTCAAAACCAAACATGCCGCATTTACAAGGTGGGATATCCAGATTATACCAATTCTCTAATTTTAGTTCACAGATAAAGTTGCATTTCAAACTACACAAGTAATATTCTAGGCAAAAAATTCATTATTCATTCATTACCAGGAAATGTTCACAAATTATTCATAGGGAGCGAGGTGGCTTCCAGGTTTAGGAGAAAACTCTGCATGTTTACATGCTCGTACAACAAAAATAAGTTTTTCTTTTTGTATATGTAAAATTAAACTATGGAACAGTCGTTGTGTGGTTTTAAAATAATCATTATAATTTTAAAAGAAATACAAAAGTATAAAAATAAAGACTGTTTAAACATCTATTAATTGGTGCACAATGTTGCCTTATGAAGGCTTTATGGTTATATATTGTACCTATGAAGTTGTTTGCAGAAAGCGGGAAAAATATATATATTTTGAGTTACGGATGGGATTGATTAAATAAGTTTTTACTTTCTCCCACTCCTTTTTGGACAAAAAATGTTGGAATGGCTTGCGGTGGAATGCTCACCTACACTTGTTTTCTTTCTGTTTAAAAAAAAATAAATAAATTGTCTGAGTAACTCCATGATTTTTGCTTTACTAGGAGCAACAAAGGGAAATTTATGACTGTCCAGTGAACAAACGTGTCATCATAAAGTCGTATTAGCTTCTTAAGGTCCCTTCTTCAATCGCCAAATTCCCTCTCTGTTTCCTCGTTGCTGGGTACGAAAAAAGAAAATGATGCATAAATCCAATTCTGTCTGCATGACAATATAATCATGCATATACTATTAAGCTTTGAGTGATGTTTAAAGATTATATATTTAATACTGCAAATGAGTCAAAAACATGGAAAAACATGTCTTAGAAAAGTAAATGAAGTTGACTAGTATTGTGGGTTCAAACTGTAAATGAGGTCAAAGTCAAATTAGACATATCAAAGCTTTTTGCCTTTTTTCATCATTTTTCATATTATCACAGATTTTTCTGATTTGTTTTTTGTTAATATATCTGTCAAATAATAGATCCAGCGTTGGCAATGTTGAATGTCATCGGTTCTAATAAATGTTGGAGGCGTAATCAATGACAACATCTGTTTTGATCGACTTCCACCCACTTATCACTCAGATTATCACACTGATGAGACTTTCAAGATGTCTCTGTGCAAAGTTACATCATGAAACTTTTATCACAGAGATCAGATTAGCATGATGCAATGCACAGACATGGTGAACACAAGGAGGGAGGCTTTGGAAAGAACATACTGCAAAGATTCTAATACATTTACATTTTAGGGCTAAAAAGTTTAAAAATTCACTTTTCTCCTGTCATGTTTCATGATTTTGGTTTATAGTCTGGTGTTTGTCATGTTTAGTTTCTGTTTAGATCATAGTTTGGGTTTTTGGTTTTGTCATGTTTAGTTCAGTTTGTAGTTTTCCCTCATGTGCTCTGTGTTTTCTGTTCCTGGCTCGTTACACCACCTGGTCTTATTTCTCTTACACTTCACCTGTTCCTCATTACTCCCTCTGTGTATACATGCCCCTTGGTTTTCAGTTGTCTTTGTCAGGTCCTTATGGTTACTCACGTTGTGTCTTGGTTCCTGGTTTGAGTTCCAGAAAAAATTTTGGTCAACAGCATCGTTCTGCCTCCTGCCTTTATTGTCTGCATTTCGGTCCTCCTCCACCTTGCTAGTACTCAGTTAGACCTCTTTTTTCTCTAGAACTGCCTTAATTCTTGGTATTATAGATTTAACAAGGTGTTGGAAACATTCCTCAGAGATTTTGCTCCACATTGATATGACAGCATCACACAGTTGCTGCAGGTTTGTTGGCTGCACATTCATGATGAGAATCCCCCGTTCTACACGTCCCAAAGCTGCTCTGTTGGATTGACTGTGGAGGCCATTAGAGTACAGGGAACTCATTATGTTCTAGAAAGCAGTTGGAGATGATTTGAGCTTTGTGACATGGTGCATGGTGTTTCAACCATGGCGTTGATAGTAAGAGGCCCAAAGTGTGCCAAGAAAATATCCCCCACACCATTATACCACATTCTTGGCTGTGTGTATGAGATCATTGTCTTGCTAAAATGTCCACCCTCGTTTCATCTAACCTTCACTTTCTGAATGAGAAGCGAGTGCTGCTATAGGCCTCTAACAATACATAACGAACAACTTAGCAAACAACCAATTCTCAATTGGACTTTTAGACTCTATTAGTAGAATGTCTATTTTTTTTTTTTTTATGGTCCAAATCCACCAGTATATTTGTGACTTGTAACTAAGTGATTTACATGATATTCATTCACAGGTGTAAAGAGGACCAGATTTTTATCAGAAAAAAAAAAACAAAACAAACTCTTTTAGCTCTTATAGAAACCAAACGACTTGGCTTTATGAACAAGACAACCAATACATTATTGAATTCAAATTATTCTAAAATGCAATGTTTGTTATTTGGGTCAGTATGATGAGCTCACAGCGAGGCGCTCAGCTCACATTCAGAAACTTATCCTGGTTATGGAAAAACTGTGCATATTTCAAGCTGAGTGAGGTGTAAAATGCTAAACTCACTGACATAGCACAGATCCTCTTCTTCTGATTAGCCTGGTTATCGCTCAAAAGAGAAAATAGGAGAGTGAATAAAAGACAGAGAGGGCAAATGTGAAGGGGAAAAAGGAAGATGAAAAATGGAACACAGAAGGGATAGAATCCGACTAGACCCAAAGCGAGATGAACAGGGAAATAATGTGACAGATGCTAAATGACTTGAAGCTGAAGGACTAGATGAAAGTGAAAGGCAATCAAGTAGACCAGGGGTGTCCAAAGTCAGTCCTCGAGGGCCACTGTCCTGCAGGTCTTGGATGTTTCCTGCTGCAGCAGACCTGAATTAGATTAATGGGTCAACATGCTTGTGCAGAACTTGACAGCAAGCTGTTGAGGAGAGTCATTTAATTTGAATCCGATGTGTTGGAGCTAGGAGACATTTCAAACCTGATGGACCACAGGCCTCGATAATCACAGCTGGAGACCCCTTAAGAAAGCCATTCACATTGTTTCTCTAAGAATATTTGCTGGATTCAATAAAAAAGATAGTCTCTAACTCTTTAATATGGAAAAACACATGATTGTAAAGGAACATTAAGATGAATGCTAATGCAATGCTAAAAATAAATAAATAAAGATTATTTCATGATTGAGCCACTATAATCTTCTAGAGAAGATGTTGACTGTTTGGTGTTTTAATGACAATGACAGGGTCAAGCACCAAGCCTCTTCTCTCTTCACTATACACCTCCTCATTTGGTGGAGTGCTATGCAGGTGGTACTCGACTTTTCCTTTCTTTCCACCTGACAACACAACCATCTCAATGCAAATATCAGCATACCTTGCTGATATCTCCACATGTATGAAGGATAGCCACTTACAGCTAAATCTGTCCAAGACCAAGCTTATTGTCTTACTGGCTTACAGATAAGCTTGCAGTTTGCCTCTATCACACTTATGCCTACGTCTTCTGCCAGGAATCCTGGTGTAATGGCAGACAACCAGCTGACCTTTAAGGTCCATGTTGCCTAGAGTCTTGCCGATTTGCTCTCTACAACTTTAGGATGATCAGACCCTACCTGACAGAACACATGGCACAGATCTTGGTTCAGGCTCATTTCACGCATTGACTGTGGCAATTCCTTACTGACAGACCTGCCTGCATGCTCAGTTAAACCTCTGCAGATGATTCAGAATGCAGCCCCATGTCTGGTCTTCAACCAGCCCAAAAGATTTTTATGCTGCTAATCACTCTTCACTGGCTTCCAGCTGCAACATGCATCAAATCCAAAGGTCTACTTCTGTCTTACAAAACAATAACCCAGAGCTCCTGTGTACCTTCACTCTTAAATCCAGAGCTACACTCCCTTTAAACAGTTACGCTCTGCCAGTAAAAGACACCTAGTGCTCCCACCACAATGTGGGGCAAAATCAGCAGCTAGAGTCTTTTTATTTGTTGTTCCCCAGTGGAGGAATCATCTACCAAACTCTGTCCAATCTGCAGAGTCCTTATCTACTTTTAAGAGCATGCTAAAGACTCAGCTGTTTAAGGAGCATTTCGGCACTTAGCTTAATTCTTCTACTCTTGGAATGTGTTAGAAAGATTTTTCCAGCTCTTTGGCACAACTCAGCACTGAATAAACTGTGTGCACGCATGCCCAAGATTATATTGTGTGATGAAATCGTGATCTCGCAACTAAAAAAGGACTATTGTACGGAGGGGAAATGCACTGCTTAGCACTATACGACAGCACCTGGGTCCACAGCAGTCTGACTACCACTCATTTATGATGTTCCATCCTGTTTGTTCTTGTTTGTGTTGTCCTTGCTCCCAGATGTAAGTCGCTTTGGTGAAAAGCATCTGCTAAATGATTGTAGAATAGAATAGAATAGAATAGAATAGAATAGAATAGAGAAGAGACTATGATGGACTACACTGTCTATGCTAAAGTGGATGATTTAAACCAAAACTAAACAGAGCATAACCTTCTAAGCGAACAGCTTCTAGAAGAGAGTAGGTCATAAAAGACCTCAACATGACAGGACCTGTATATGTGATTATGTTGTGCATTGACAATGAAGCTACTGTATGAAAATAGTGGTTTCAAAGTGCATAAATTTTATTTTGACATTGGTAAGGGCATAAAGGTGGTCCACAGAAGTCATTAATTTGGACTTCCTGCAATTTTCTAAAATTTTCTACAATATATAAATGGACTGTTAATTTCTATATCATTATTATTCTCATTTTTATTTAACAAATATTTATGGTCCTTTTTTTGCATGGATCTATACCAGATAACCTTAAGTCTGCTTAATTTTCAGTGAGTGTATTTAGGAAATATTTATCAACTAAGATTTTCACAATGGAAATGAAAATAAACTGTGAAGCTGCTCAAGAATTACCTCAGTATCCACGTTACTTAGTTCTGACTAAGCTCCGTCTAAGCCTCCCTCCGCCTTCAGATGGGGGGATGGGTATTGACTGATGTTTGTGCTTATGCACCAAACAGTCAACCTATCACCACCTGGTGGCAAGGTTATAATGGTTTGGGATTTTTTTTTAGTTTTAGTTTTTATTTTGTTTTAATTTTTTTATTTTCAAATTCAGTTAGTTTTAATTAGTTTTTAGAGCACATTTTCTAGTTTTTATAAGTTTTTGTTTTTAAAAAATGCTTAGCTTTTGTTTAGTTTTTATTAGTTTTAGTGTTAGTTTTAGTTTTTGGATTGTTTTTTCTAAATTGGGGTATTTGTCAGGTGCAAAATTCAAAATAATCAGAATAAACACTGTAAAATAAAAACTTAACAAGATACAATTTTAAAAAACTGTATCAGGAGGAAACATGAACAGCCATCGACAAATCAAATACAACAGCCCATAAGAAAGCAGCTTTAAGTAAAAAAAAATAAATAAAAATGTGTGCAATGCTGCATCTGAGATAGTATGCTAGGTAAAAATCAGTGTAACCAACATACTGAAGACAAACATCAGCATAACATGAATCCATTCAAGAGACAGTTCACAGTCCTTGGCAGCCAGGAGTCTAAAGGAGATAAATCTAACTAGTCAGGAACAACCTTAAAACCCCAACAAACTCTAGACCAGAGGTTTAATTTATTCATTGAAACAATTCATAATTAACTACATACAGAATTGCACTACAGGTGCAGCAGCTTTAGAACAAATCACTGCAGCTGATTATCAGTACAGGACCTCAAATGTTAGACTGGACATGATAAAGTGAATGCAGTGAATATTTTAGACACTCAAAGTGCACGTGTCTGGTAGAACACAGAGCCAGCAGCTGGTTAAGATACTGATCTATCTCAGCTAGATGCTGATGTGCTTTTCTTTTCAGAATTAAAAGTTTAGTCTCCCAGAAAGACCAAGAGAAACTCATCCATGTGTTCATCTCCAGTAGGCTGGTTTACTGAAATGGTCTTTTAACAGGACTTCCTGAAAAGAGCATTAAACATCTGCAGCTCATCCAGAACGCTGCTGCTAGAGTTTTAACCAGGACTAAGAGATCTGAACACATCACACCAGTTTTGAAATCTTTACACTGGCTTCCAGTCAGTCACAGAATAGATTTTAAAACCCTTCTGATCGTTTACAAACCCCAGAACGGTTTAGGCCCAGAATACATCTGTGATATGTTCAGAGAATATAAACCTAGCAGAGCTCTTAGATCCAAAGACTCTGGTCAACTAGTCCAAACCAGAGTCCAGAGTCCAGACTAAACATGGAGAAGCAGCATTTAGCTGTTATGCTGCAAACAAGTGGAACAAACTGCCAGTGGAGATTAAACTTTCACCAAATGTGGACACTTTTAAATTCAGGTTAAAAACATTTCTTTTCTCATGCACCTATGCACGAAATCTGCATCCTAACTTTTTAGCTCATCTTGCATTTAAGCATTTTAATGTAATTTATGATTTTATTGTGATTCTTGCTATGTTTTGGTGCCTTTTACTATTTCTTAATATTTGTAATGCTTTTGTTTTATGTAAAGCACTTTGAATTGTCCTGTACATGAAATGTGCTATACATATGAACTGCCTTGCCTTTTGTGCTAAACATACATAACCTACTATACAACATTGTAAAAAAAACTAATTTAAGCCTCTCCAATTCAGCCTTTCAATATTTTGTGTTTGACTGTCTGTTTTGGTCTGTTTTGGTGTGTGTGAGACTGTGTGTGTGTGTGTAATGGACAGTGTACCTGTGACTCAAGTTCCTCCCCCATGCTGCTCGGCCTGGCTGAAGCTTCTCTTTCCGGGGAGGGGGGGCAGAGAGGCTACCTGTTCCAGGTACTCCTGGTTAGCCTTCCTGTGCAGCTTTTTCAAATGGACTTTTTGATTTGTGTTTTTTTCTTCCACATATTGTATCACCAGCTTCTTCTACAAGGCACGTTTATCTTTGGCATGGTCATAATGAAAGAAATCCCAAATAGGACTCTCCTCGCTTTCTCCTAACTTTCTCCATAGCCATCACCAAAGGTGTTACAACCTCACATGGCCAGGGCTGGTAGTCCTCTGGCAGCTCTCCTCAGATTCTCCACACCTGGTCCTGATCTGCTCATTACCATCAAGTCCAATCTGTCACACCTGTCCTCCAGTCCTTATAATCCCTTGTTCTGCCCTCAGTCCTCATCGGACCTGGTCCTACGCATCATATGGACGTTCTCCCAGTCCCTTCCAGACTCCCTGGTGACCCACGTCTGCTCTGCCTTGGTCAGATCAAGTAAGATTCTTTATCTGTGTTCTTTCCAATAAAGATCTGTTAACCTGTTCCTGTCTCCAAGGAGTCCATGCGTTACAGAAGGACATTTTTGCTTTCATTTTAGTTCATTTTGTAAACACACAATAGCAGTGCGGTTTTCATCCCGGTCATGGAACAGTGGACCCGCTCTACACCCTCTTCAAGGTCTTGAAGATGACATGGGAGTTTACACAACCAGTCTACGTGTGCTTTGTGGACTTGGAGAAGGCGTTCAACCGTGTCCCTCGAGGGCTCCTGTGGAAGGAGCTGCAGGAGTATGGAGTCCTGAAACCCCTTGTACAAGTTGACCCTGTTCGACCAGTGCCAGAGCTTGGTCCACAGTGGTATTTTTTCGCTATGGATTTGTATTAAATAATGGCATACACATAAAAAAAATGCAAACCAAAGTCAGGGTGAACAGTCAAATAAGCTCATCTTTATTGATAAAGTTACATGATTTGATAGAACGCAATGATGCACGTCTGGTCCAGTAGTTGTAGTTTCTCTGTTAATGGGTGAGTCTACCTGTGTCTGAAAAGGGTTTCATAAGCCACTTTTGCATGGGATCACCAATGAGGTAATGTCCAACTTCACAGCCAGAAATTGTGACCTTATTTTGCTCTAGTAACCGACCAGTGCAAAGAAGTCCCCACAAATCAGAGTGACGCAGGATTCTAGCATCATGCATACTCCCTAGAAAGCCAACACACACATCTCAAAAGAGTCCTTTTCAAGGATTCAAGGATTCAAGGATTCAAGGAACTTTATTGTCATACCAGCTCACATTTACATGTTTATGGTACGAAATTAGAACTGAGGTCCCGGTTTGAGCCATAAGAAGGAGGGCAATAAGTGAAATAAAATAAGACATGAAGAAAAATAGAAATATAGGCTAAATATAAATAGAATATAAGCTAAATACAATAGAATATAAACAGCAAAATTTTTTAAATAAAAATAACAGTAAACACTAAAGAGCCCAGTTTGCATGTGCAGCCTAGATAAATATGTGCAAGTATGTATGTGCATGAGGTAGTGATAGTCCAAAGTATAACATTTCTGATATTAATATTAATGATATTGCACTTATATGGACAGCAGGTAAACATGTAAACATGTGGACAGGAACTCCCCTGGGGGGAGTAAAGTGTTTGCAGTGCAGGTCTGTTTGTCGGAGGGGGGGTGGGGGGTGGATTCAGTTGGGGTGGGGATGGGGGGGGGTGGGGGCAGGGCAGCAGGGTTTGGGCTGGTGTTCAGAGGTGGGGAAGTAGGGTGGGGTCTACAGGGCATGGCAAGAGTTCAGCAGTCTGACAGCTTCAGGGAAGAAGCTGTTCCTGAACCTGGTGGTCTTGCTCCTTATGCATCTCAGCCGCCTGCCTGAGGGGAGGGGTTGGAAAAGTCCATGTGCTGGATGGGTGGAGTCCTTCATGATGCGGAGGGCCCTCCCCCTGCATCGTGCTGTGTAGAGGTCTGAGGTGGTGGGAAGGCTGCTCCCCATAGTCCTCTGTGCAGCCTTTACCACCCTCTGCAGAGCCCTCCTCTCAGCGGCGGTGCAGTTGCCGTGCCACACAGTGATGCAGGTGCAGAGGACGCTCTCCACCGCGCAGCGGTAGAAGCTCCTCAGGACAGCGCTCCCTAGTCCGGCTCGCCGCAGCTTCCTAAGGAAGTAGAGGCGCTGGTGTGCTTTCCTGACCAGCTGGGAAGTGTTGGTGTTCCAGGTGAGGTCCTCGGTTATGTGCACACCCAGGTACCTGTAGCTGGAGACCACCTCCACAGCTACTCCTCCGATGTGCAGGGGAGGAGTAGGGCGCTTATCCTTCCTGAAGTCCACCACCATCTCCTTGGTCTTCTTCACATTGATGCAGAGGTTGTTTTCTCTGCACCACTGCACCAGGTGTTCCACCTCCTCTCTGTATTCCGACTCATCGTTGTTGTTGATGCGTCCCACAACCGCTGTATCATCTGCAAACTTCACTATATGACAGCTGGGATGTCTCGCCGAGCAGTCATATGTCAGCAGAGTGAACAGGAGGGGGCTCAGCACACAGCCCTGAGGAGAGCCAGTGCTGAGGGTGATGGAGGAGGAGGTGGAGTTATGGATCCTGACAGTCTGAGGTCTGTTGGTCAGAAAGTCCAGGACCCAGTTCCCCAGTGTGTTACTCAGACCAAGGGTGGAGAGCTTCTGGACCAGTGTCTGTGGGATGATGGTGTTGAAGGCAGAGGAGAAGTCCAGGAAGAGCAGGCGGGCGTATGAGTTTCTGCTCTCCAGGTGGGTGAGGGTTGTGTGGACCACTGATGAGATGGCGTCATCAGTGGAGCGGTTCTTTCTGTATGCATACTGATGTGGGTCCACGGTGACGTTGATGGAGTCTTTGATGTGGGCCATAGCCAGCCTCTCGAAGCACTTCATGACTACCGGGGTCAGGGCTATGGGTCGGTAGTCATTCAGGCATGTCACTGTGGGACACTTTGGGACGGGGACAATGGTTGCAGTCTTTAGACAGGTGGGAATGGATGCCAGCGACAGTGAGGTGTTGAAGATGTCCGTCAGCACCTCAGCCAGCTGGTGTGCGCAGTCTTTCAGTACACGCCCTGGGATGTTGTCTGGGCCAGCAGCTTTGCGGGGGTTGATTCCTTTAAGAGTCTTCTTCACATCAGCAGTGGACACACAGAGGGGCGTGTCACCAGGTGGTGGTGTTAGTCTATTGCAGGGAGGGGGGGAGTCAGGGTCCTCAAAGCGAGCGTAAAACCTGTTTAGTTCGTCTGGCAGGGAGGGGTCCTTTGGACATTGTGCATCCTTGGTGTTGTAGTCTGTGATGCACTTTATGCCCATCCACATGCTCCGGGGGTCGTTGGAGGTGAGGTGACCCTGAATCTTCTGAGCGTATGCGGCTTTGGCCCTCTTGACACCCACCGTCAGATCTTTTCTCGCCGTTCTTAGTGCTGATGCCTCACCTGCCCTGAACGCAGCATCCCTGGTTTTCAGCAGAGCTCTCACCTCAGCATTCAACCAGGGTTTCTGGTTTGGATAGCAGGTAACTGTCCTGGTGGTGGTGACATCATCAGTACACTTGGAGATGAAGCCGAGGACGGAGGAGGTGTAGTCCTCCAGGTCCACCTCTCCCTCACACATAGCTGCCTCTCTGAAGACCTGCCAGTCTGTGCACTGGAAGCAGTCCTGGAGAACAGAGGCTGCATCACTGGGCCACACAGTGACAGTCTTCTTTGTTGGCCTGATCCGTCTCAGCAGGGGGCGGTAAGCTGGCGCCAGCAGGATGGAGATGTGGTCAGAGAGGCCAAGATGGGGGCGAGGAAGAGCTCTGTATGCACCACGTATGTTTGTGTACACACAGTCCAGAGTGTTGTCCCCTCGTGTGGGAATGGTGACGTGCTGGTAAAACCTGGGCAGAGTGTCCGTCAGTTTCACGTGGTTGAAGTCTCCCGCAACCACGTAAAGTGCCTCCGGGTGCGCAGTCTGCAGTGAGCTGATCGTGTCATGTAGCTCCTGTAGCGCTTCGTTAGCATTAGCACCCGGTGAGATGTAAACAATGGTGACGAACACCGCGGTGAACTCTCGAGGCAGATAGTGCGGCCGACATTTCACCGTCATAAGTTCTATCGCCTCAGAGCAGTGGCTTTTTACCAGTCCACAGTTTGTACACCAACCTTCGTTTATGTACGAAGTGGTTTTCCATCCACCACTGCTTGCAGAACAACTGAATGCCATCCTTTGCAGTTGTAGGAGTCCCCAGGATAATTTTCTGGTGCAATGATTGGAATATGGCTGCCATCTATAGCACCCACACACTAGGGGGCTCTCCAGCTGTTAAATTTGTGGCTATCTCCAGTAACCTTGTGGGATCAGGAGTCCGGAGATGCACAGGGAGAAGCAATTTAATGGCACCATTGCAGAAATCCTAGACACACCGGTAGACAGCTTCCAGATGGCAATTGCTACACGCTTTGGGACCAGGATACACAATTGGTAGTTTGTGTCCTTTTTAGAAAGGAAGGGTTTGATCACAGATGTACTGGTATGATTCCCACGACACACAGAAGTTCTTTACAAATTGCTGTGCAATGAACAATGGAGTCCCACCAATATCTTGACAGAGGATGTGCCCAGATAACGGGATGCCGCCAAATCCCGGTTCGTCTTAATAAGATCCATGAACAACAACATAAATGTCATTACGTTTTTGTATAGCTCATATATAATTAACGTACGTAAATTTAATACCAAGTTAAGCTACGTGTTGTAGCTAACAATGGATAGGATATTATACTGAATATTTACCTTCCTCCTTAAACGTTGTTGCCATTCTCCGCGCTGGGCTATTACATGTTACCCGACAGCTATTACTAGATGACTCTTTAATTGATGAAGACGGAGAAAAGTTTGGATGGCCAAGATTAGCATTTGTAGGGAGACAACAAATTCCCCCTTGTTTACAATTGAACAGACTCTCCTTTGTTCCTCTGTAGGCGGGCGTACCCTGTTGCAGAAATATGTTAGACTACGTGATGACACAGCCCTGGGGCTAACCCAACTTGGCTTAGTCTGGTGGAAAACCGAGCAGGTTCGCTGGACGCTCCAGCTAAGCACTGGCTCTAACACCAACTCCGACACGAACCAGTTCGCCGTTAGCTGAAATGCCCTTTCTGTGAGGACTCCAGAGTGCATCATTAGAACCCCCCTGCCCACTATTCAGGACCTGTACTCCTCCAGGAGGACAGCAAACATCACAAAGGACTCGTCTCCCAAGTGGCAAGTGACTTTTTGTGTTAGCATTTTCTGCCCATGTATGTGTATTCCTGGATAGGTTCTCTCCAGGTACTCAGGCTTCCTCCCACCACACATGTTAGGTTAATTGGTCACTCTTCCTAGGAGTGAGTGGTTGTTTGTCTCTATGTTAGCCCTGTGATGGACTGGCAACCTGTCCAGGGTGTATCCCGCTTCTCGCCTGCAAATTGCTGGGATAGCCTCCAGCTTCCCTGCGACCCTGAATTGGAATAAGCAGTATAAAAAACGAATGAAAGAATTGAATTAAAAAAATCACTGCTCACTCCAAACATATAAAGATGTGTTGCTTTTACCAAACAGATGCAGATGCTTTATTACTTGTCTTTGTTGGGACAAGAATCAAAAGCATTTACTTCAAGGCTGTTTCTTCTGACACACTGAAAAAAGGGTCTTTAAGGCAGTGTCTGTGTACAGTATTTTGATAAACCTTTCATCCACATGCAAGTGCGATTTTGAAGTACTGTGTGGCTTGTGTCACTATACTGTATATTAAACTCCTTTGTTTCAATGAAAGTGGTAGCTGAGATTGTGCTGTTTCTAATTTTGTCAAAATGACTTTTTACATGTTTGCATACAAATATACAGTTAGCGACTGACTGTACTGAAGAATGAAGGCATCACAACACGTGTGATTGCTATCAGTCAATAAGAAAGAATTTGCCATTCCGCATTTTACTAACTCTTTCCTTTGTCTTCATGTAGACAGAAAAACTTGGGCGAGCTGCCCTTGTTCACGTGGACATGGCTTAAGAAAAAGGAAGTGTTTAACCATATACAGATACATCTTTTAATGTTATTTTACTTCAAATTTACTTTCATCTTTACTAAATGGCATGTCAGCCGTCAAATTATCCAAGCATGAAATATGACTAACAGCATTTAAATTCTGTTTTTATAAGGGAACTGTGGTATTAACTACTGAAACTTGTTATGTTTGCTGCTCTGCTGTGCAGATCTGCAATCAAGCTCATCTGCTCCACCTGCCCTGATTGCTCACTCTCCTCACCTGCTCCCCGCCCTACTTAAATACCCTCCAGTCTCTGCTTCCCTGCCAGATGGTCAACTTACTAATCTTGTTCAGGTCCAGAGTTGTTCTTGTTGTTTTCAGACCCCTGGCATTTGATTCTGCCTGTTTCCTGGATTTCTCTTGCCTAACCCATGTCGGACGTTTCCTGCCAAGTGTCAACCCGGATATCAAACCCTGCCTGGACTTTTTGTGATCTCCGCTCTCTCTCAATAAGTAGTCTGCCGCACTCCTCTGTGTGTGACCCATGCCTGCCCATGACCATGTCTTTTGGATTTTGGACTTAATTTTTCTTTCTGAGATTTTTGCAGATTCTCACGCAACATGCCTGTTGGACTTATCCTCTTTCCACGACCACATCCCCTTTTTTTCTGCAATAAACTTTATCCTGTTTAAACCTAAGATTTATGTGTGCCTGAACTTCTGGGTCTTCAGGAGCTAATCATTACAGAAACTGTTTGACATCAAATATCAATCTGAAGTATCTGTTGAATATTTGGTGCCACTGTACATTTTCTAACATGTCACTTTGGGACGGCAGTGGCTTTGGTGGTAGAGCAGGTCATCCAATGACCGGAAGGTCAGCGGTTCGATTCCCACTCCCTCAGTCGTTGTTTTCCCTGGGCAAGACACTTAACCCTCCTTGCCTCCAGTGTTGTTCCAATGCGGATGAATGTTCGGTGATGGTTGGAGAGGCCGTAGGCGTGGATTAGCAGCCACGTTTCTGCTAGTCTGCCCCAGGGCAGCTGTGGCTGCACACGAACTTGCCATCACCAGGTATGAGTGAGGAGTAAATGAATAATGATGTGATGGCTTAAGCCCCACAATGGTAATGTTGGTCACATATTTTCATTATAGATTTTATTTGCAGATAAATATTAAAAAGTATTGGTATTCATGTTTTACCTTGCATTGATGATTTGGAGTGCACACGTATCAACAATGGAAGATTATGTGCTTTAATGTGTTTTCTTGTTTGCGTTACCATGGTGGCGCTAGCGTCATGTCCTGGTTGACGAAAGCCGTGGCAAAGGGCTGAGGAACTTTAAATCTGGGAGCCGGCTCGTTAGGCTCTACCATGTGCTGCTGGATCATTGGGGGGTTTTCAAGTTTAGGTAGTTTGGAGTCTTTGTCTAGTTATTGTCTTCCATTTTGTTTTCGCCTGTGTGTGTTATTTGGTTTGGCCAAACCACTATAAGTTACCCTCATTGTGCCATTGTGTTAGGTCAGTTTTTCCCTCAGTTAAGTTGGATTTTGTTGAAGTTACACTTTTGAGTATCGTTACATTTAGTTGGCCTCTTTCAATGGCTGGCTAGTTGATTTATTCTTTTGGATTTTTGGGTCAATAAAATCCTAGGTTTAGAAATTACTTTGTGTCCTGCTGCTTTACTGCTTGGTCCCTTACAAATGGATACAATGTAAAGCACTTTGAGTGCCTTAAAAAAGCGCTTTATAAATCTAATCCATCATTATTATTTTGTGGTGGGGCCTGAATCCCTATGGTATCTTTTTTTTTTCCAAATCCTGCCCAAAATGTCTGATCATGGTCTAACCAAGCCATTCTACCACTTTCTCATTCGTAGGTTCAGCCTCTGAATGCAGTTTAAGTGAAAATGTGCAAATGTACATCAGGATGGGATTTATTCATCCAGCTGTTCTGATTCTTCTCCCATCTCAAGACTTTTTTTTCTGATTAATGTACTGTATACATGTATTAATTTGATTGAGAAATCAAGATTCTCCAAGTAAAACCCATTCAGGAATTCCTAATGCCTTTCCTTAATTTAATGCACGTATAATAATTATGGACCAAAATCTTGACTCACATATGAACTAGATTTTTAGATTGATGAGCCTTCCTCCAACACCGCAGTAAGTCATGGAGTACCTCAGAGTTCTCTACTTGGACCAATACATTTTCCATTGTGGATGATTTCATAACGTACATTATACAACATGACATAATTTTCCTTTGCTACACAGATGTTTATAAGTAGAAGTCTGAAACTAGCAAATCTATCTAGGGGTTCGTTGACGAGTAGATGCTCTACTTATAAAAAACCAATGAGATATTCAGATGAATAAAAATATTAAATACTTTATTAATCACAAATGTTAGCCTCTGCATTTCGCCCATGCCTAGATTCACTATTGAGCAGAGCACTATAGAGTGGGCTGACATGTTTTGATAGCTGGGAAGCAGTTGGGGCAGTTAAGGGTCTTTCTCATGGGCTCACAGTGGTTCATCTTTGTAGCCAGTCTGTGAAAGTTTGACCTGGGTCCTCCAGTTGGGTCTTCTGCTTCTCTAATCACTAGGCCACCACTTACCCAATTTAAAAAAAAAAAAACTGTCTTCAAGACATAAAGATCTGGGTGACTGAATTTTCTCCTTTAAGATTTAGACCAACTGAAGATGTTGTCTTTGGATGGGAGAACCTCAGGAGACCCTGTCTAGCTATGGATTTGATATTAACTTAGCTAAATGCAAATGAATTAAAAAAGAAAAAAACTTTATTTATACATTTGATCCCATTGAGACCCATTTTTAATAGTCATTTTCAAGAGAGACACATATTTGAGATAAAATTAAAATGATAAAATTAAAAACAATACCAGCAAATGAGCCAATGTATAGACAGATTTCTAGAAATGGTAATGCAGCTAAGGTTGTAGAAAGCCGCTACTAATGTAAGTTAACATACTTTATAGAAGCTCTCTGAAATGTTGCTGGCAACATTATTTGGAACCGAGATTTCTTTACAAAACCAAAACATCCACAGTTAAGGAAAACTTGATCAGACTGCAGAGACCTGAATCCTGAATCACACGTCCAATTAAACTCCAAAAAAGGAAACCACAGCGCCTGATACTTTAAAATACTGCTACTTAAATATATGGAACACAGCACAGTTACTTAATACAGATATTTAAAGAAAAAAAAAATACTATTCTCATCTATGATCCACCCGCACCTATAGCAATTTTGATTATGCATATTTATTTATTTATTTTTACACATGAAGCAACTTTCCTGCGGACCACCTGTCAGTAACAGTGGGGACTGCACGTTGCAGGATTTTGGCTGTGAGAGTTTTGCAGCTGGTCTTCAATTTTGCCAAAATACCTGCACCTTTTTTTTTGTTATTTATTCTTAATGATATTTGTTGTTTGTAGTACAATGATAGGCAACCTGAGCCCATACAACTTGTAATATAATTATTTATTTAACTGAGTGTTCTTTTTAATTTTCTTCTCATGCAAATTGTCAATGTGTTGTAGTAACATTTTGTCTTAAAAATTAATTTAATTATTTACTTTGTAATTAATTAATCTCGATTAATCATTTTTTTCACATATTTTCCCCAAAACAGACCTAAGTGTCATTTTAAGTACTTGAACTAACATCTCCAGCTGTTCTCTAATTAAGAGTGTACCGCACATTACAGTACTTTTAACTTTTTAAATGTTTGCCTCCTAATATCTGACTGTAAGCCAGGGCAGGATCAGCCACACGGCAGCTTTGAGCCTGGTCATGGAGCAGTGGAAAACATCCCCTCTTCTGGAGCTGGGTGCTGGGACTGCGTGAGGATCAGTGCTGTTGATTGCTTTTGGATTGGGGAAGGGCCTGAGTCTGCACCGCTGGTCTTTGAGAAGAGTAAATCGTTCATGCTTTCAAGTCAGTCTCCAAAAGTCTTCAACATCACCAGTAAGAGTCTCTAGATTTGTTGATACTTTCTTTTTAAAAAACAGAATCGCTATGAGGGGTCTAAAAACATAGCGCCCAAGCTCTGACGTTTGCACATCCTACTAAAAACATCCCTACAGTAAGGCGTGGTGGTAGAAGCATCATGATAGGGGGTTACTTCTAAGCAAAAGAAAATGGAAGTTTATTTAGAACTAAAGGAAGAAAGAATGCAGCCAAATAAACGCAGACGATTGGGGAAAACTTTATCAGACTGCAGAGGCCTGAGATTTAAATGATTGTTTACCTTTAAACAACACAATGACCTGAAGTGAAGAGCCAAGACAGCGGTGGTTGGGATGAGAGAGGCCCAGTTAAATGTTAGCATTGAATATGTCAGAACATCTACTGTCACTGACATGTTTAGTTTCAGTATTTCTAAAAACTATAATGGTTTAAGGCATTGGTGCCTTAGTCAGTCCTCGAGGGCTGCTGTCCTGCAGATTTTCCAATGTTTCCTGCTTCAACACACCTGACTCAAATGAAATAGATCCAACAGCCTATTATGTTTTGTACAATGACTCATCACTTTGAGTCAGGTGGTTTTGGAGGAGGGACACATCAAAAACCAGCAGGATTGTGGCCCTTGAGGACCGGAGCTGGGCATCCCAGGTTTAAGGCAACAGGTTTCCACAAAATTTCTAGTTAACCCAACTACTTAATGCAGGAATTCAAAGCCTGTTTCCCCAGAAGAAAATAGCTACCAAAACAAGGCCTCATAAAGACTATCTTTTCTGTTTTACTGCTGGTTACATGGTTGCTGCGTGTTTGTGTTCATCCTTCCATGTTTGCCTTCTTTCCTCCCTGTCAGTGTTTGTGCCAATAAAAGCTCAAGTCATTAACTACCTTCTTAATTAAGAGGGTTAGAAGAAAGAGAAGGAAACTGGGAGAGAGAGTCTTTTACTTTTCAAGAGCTTCTTACTTTTTTCTTCCTGGCAACTTAATGAAGCTTAATGCAATTAAATTTAACATTCTCCAGTTTAATCCAACAGTGCACCAATCAGTCTCAGTCTCCCCTTCATTGTCCTTTTTCTTTCCCACACTTTCCGCTTCCCCTTTTCTTCGCCTTTTTGTTCACTCTTTCACTTTTGGATTTCATTGGATTGTTGGTCTAAGGTTTTATACCTCGTCATTTTTATTCTTTTGTCACTGCTTCATGCGTCTTCCTGGTAGGATGATATTTCAGCTTTTTGCTAAAGAAAATAGAATTTCTGATGCTGAACATAACCTGAGAAGTCATCAGTGGGAGGAAGTGCCGCAGGAACTCTCATCAAATCTGCACAGATAACATCCTCCATCCTTTAAACAGCTCTGTCTCGGTTCATGCAGAAAAAACTACAAGTCTTTTTGCTACACAGCTTTCAGTTTCTGCTTCTAGCAGGGAACCAGAATTACCTCTGCACAATGATCCAGTCAACAACTCTTCAGGCTAAATAACTGTCTATTATCTGTCTGCTACTATAACTGCCCTGCACTCAGCTGTATACAGTCTGTTCTTTTCCTCTGCTAACTCCATTTCATTGACAAGCTAACACACAGTTCAGCTCAGCAACACCAGATGAACAGAACTGTCAGCTAAAGAAATCGCTCCAATCTTCATCACTGAGTCCATGAATTATTTTACTCAAGTATTTCCTTTTATGCCACTTTCTACTTCGACTATGTTACATCTTAGAGAAAAATGTTCGCTCTTCATCATCTACTGGCAGCTTCAGAGTCTTTTTAGACAAATTTACAATTTAAGCATCTACAGTTGACAGAGATCATCCAACTGTCACTTTACAGAAAATTACAGCATTTCGGGTTTAAATAAAGGAAAAAGTCAATTGAGATGACATATTCATCAAAGTACATGGATATGTTAAACTCGTGCATGCGTCGGGGATCATGGCAGCAGGAGATGAGGACAGATTGACAAATGTCTGCAGGTAATCAGTATCTGTCTCTCAAATCAAATAAATTCAATACAATTAAGGAAATCAATGTATTTAATATGTATTTACTAGTGCTGGGCAACGATTAAAAGTTTTAATCGCGATTAATCTCATGACATACTGTAACTAATCGCGATTAATCGCATTGCTATGTGCAAAATGTCTCTTTCCTTTAAAACAAGGCCTATGGCTATATAAAGAAAATGCAGTAAATTGTGGTTTACTAACACTACATCAGGGGTCTCCAACCTGCGACTCTGGAGCAGCAAGTGGCTCTCTGGATCTTCCACAATGCCTCTAAATATGTGGCTAAAATATTTTTTTTAAATCTATCTTTCTTGTCATTAGGTTGGAAACCAGGGACTTTGTTTTTTCTTTTACATCATTTTCCACAAATATCTACATCCCTTAGAAGAAAGTCTGTTATCCTCTTTTAATAAAGGTTTTATATTTTTCTTTATTTTAAAACCTAAAAATGGAAATAAAAATGTGGTTCTTCAAAAATAAGAAATATCCTATGGTGGCTGTTCATTAAAATATATATATATATTATTAGGTTGCCTTTTTGAAAAGACTCGAAACATCTGGAGCTCTAAAGGAGTTTTATTTAATTGGCTGAGGGAGAAATGGCTGTTTGGATTGGAAAGGTTGCAGACCCCTGAACTAAACACATAAACAGATTTAGCAGCAGTTTTCTTTTAAACAGCAACAGTTAAAATGTTTCTTCATATATATTTATAAAACCACATATTTATGACAAAGAATGATGAAGTGTTCAGGATTTACTAACTAAAAGGTAAAAAGTCAGCAGGATGAATTTAAAGAATTGAAGCTGCTTCCTTCTAAACACAGAAGGAACAATATGTGATGAATATCAGCATCAGGTGAACAGACAGAAAGCAGGATTAGAATCTCACAGCTTCTAGATGGTGAGGAGAGAGAAATATTCACAATATGCACAATAACTTCCACCTCTGCAGCCTCCGCTACCTGGAGTTAAGGGGTTAAAATCTCATTTCCGGGTGTAGCATCAGGTCTGTAAATGTAACTATAAACATGTGTGATATCCACAGAAAGTCCAGAATCTCAGCTAACAGCTCAGCAAAACCATTTCTGTGACCACCAAACACAGTTAAAAACGGCAAACAATTAAAGATCAGGTACACAAAGTCCGAAAAATATGTAAACACAGATGATGTCTCCCCATAAACATGAACAAACGGCTCCTCTACTGAAAGCTCACATCTCACAGAGTCCACAGCTGGCAGAAGAAGGCCTGATTTATGCCTGATTTATGCTTTACGTTTGTAAAATTTCACAAAGCATGTCTTACCTTTGCTGTCTTGCATAAATTACAACCGCATTTATTAAAAAAAATGAATAAATAAATAAATAAAGTTTCTTGTTGTTTTTTGGGGGCAGTTTCTCGTCCAAAATCATGATGTTCTGCCATCAGCATTGGTTTTGACAAAGATAAACGTCGGTTCTTCTTCTTCTTTCTTAAATGCCAGACAGAAAATGTCTCTTCATTTTAATAAACCCACTCCCTCCTGATTACATCAGACGCACTGCTGCAGGGAAGCAGTGCTGAAGGGAGACAGGGACGCCATGTTTCTGTAAACAAAGCTAGCTGCCAGCAAAAAGAAAAAAAAAAACAAAACCTAAATTAAAAAAAATTAACGGTGTTAATTAAGCGTTAACACCGATTAACGCGTTAACGTGCCCAGCACTAGTATTTACATGTAATAGAACTCAACTAATGTATATAACTGCTGATGTGTATGTATAATATTCTCTATTTACTAAATACAAGTAGAATAAAATAAATAAAAGTGAAAAATGTGTATGATCAGAGACAAAGCTTAGAGAAAAATAAAATACAGGGAGAAAAAGCATGATTTTTTTCCTTTTCTGATTCATGTCAATTTTACAGATAAATCTTTATAACTGAACAGTTTCAGAATCTCATTTTGAGAGAACTGAGCTCTAGTTTTTCCTGTCAGGATTGTAAACCTGGACCTGGGCAGAGTCGAGACCTTTCTCTTACATGTGTTCACTGGTGAAGCTAGAACAATATGTTTGCTGGTTTTGTATTTCTTCCCAGTCATGTCTCAGCTGCTGCACTCATCTTTTCTTTGACAATCCCTAAATCAGTTAGTTTTTTCTCTGAGGAAGACTAATGAACGCGTTTTTGGCCAGTGAATGTGTCGTTCAGGATCCTGGTGGACTGGTCATACTGGGCACTAAGACAGCTTATTTTCTGTGATCTAACTTCATTTTACAGTAGATGTGTTTGTTCAAATGATTTATGTTTGCTATGTTTCTTTTTCTTTCTATTGTCTTTTTGAATGCTTCTTGCTTCTTAGGCCCACTGAGACAGAAAATCCCAGAGGTTTTACCAAGTTTTTGTCTCATTTACACAGTAACAAAATTTGGGGTCGAAAAAGTGCAAAGGTTTGAGAACGAGCTTCAGAGTGAAATTTTTTTTAAACGCAAGGCGAAACGTGTTTGCGTAAACGTGAACAAAATTCTTGTGGCAATTATGACATGTTTATGTCATCTTGTATTTTCACACTAATCACAACAATAACAATGGCGGACCTCCGTCTTCTGTTTGTCTTGCTGAATCTTTTAAAGTTGTTTGGTCTGTTGAAGCAAAATCAGCTTTTTATTGTGCAACATTTATGCCGTCAGCGAAGACTCAAAGACTACATGTGCTAGATAACCAATGCGCTGCTAAAACAGCAGTTATTAAGTCTTCAGGTATTCCACGAAGCTGGATTAAGGGAAAGCCGAGCTTATCTTCATAAGTCTGGCCAGACTTCTGTTCCATCAACCCCCCTTATTAACCCCCCTCTCCAATTTCATGAACACCCGACCTACTGCCTCTGGTTGGCTAACAGTAAAACTGGGATCAGCTGAGCCCTGTCCATACAGGCCTAGGGTATTTAAAGAACACAACAGACAAAGAAAAAGGGAGAAATAGAGCGAGATAGAGAAAGAGTAAGCTAATCTAAAGAGAAAAATGGAGAAAGATATCAATAGATAGAGACCAATGATGTGCAGTGAGGTTCATGGCTGGTGAGGCACTGACGCTGGAGTCAGATTAACAATTGTAAGAACTGAGAAGAACATCTTGTTTCACTATTCATCCAACAGCATGCAACTACGCCCCCTTGAGGTGAGGCAGAGTACTGCCTGCTTCACCTGCTGACTTTTCTCTGCATGTTATTGTACAATCAACAGGAATAATTCTCTCACACATACATTAAATACATTACATAGACTGTGGAGAGTCATGGTGTATAACAAATATTTCTGTAACGTTCATATTGGTGATATACTGAGGAACAGAAACAAGCACGCGTCATTCAACCCAGTTTGTATTGGATCATGCAGTCAGAGGAGAGGTACAGCTCGCCACTGCCTCACACAGGATTTCTGCCCTGTAGTTGATTGGGAAATACTCAAATTCTGCAATTTTTGTGTAGAGTCATACTGAAAATGCATTTTAACACAGATCAGTGGAACATAATATTTATTTTATGTACTTTTTTCTTTTCTTTTGTTTCTTTTTTATCATGGCAAGTGAGGCAGGTGAGGCAGTAAGACACGTATGACGTGTGCCCGTTTCTGTTCCTCAGCATATCGCCAATATGACCACAGAGGCCCTCACCACCCCCCCTCTGTGGCCTAGGAGATGCAGACCAGCAGGTCAGCCACGACCCCACTCTGCCTGACACCTTGAACAGCTTCTTTGCATGCTTCAATACTCCTAGTTGCAGAAGTACTGTTTACCCTCCACAGCCAGAGGTGCAGCATCAGCCTCTTACCCTGCAGCTGCACCAAGTGACCTCAACCCTGAGAAGGATCGACATCAACAAAGCTGCAGGTCCAGATAAGGTGTCAGGTTGGACACTAAAACCATGTGCAGACCAACTGGCAGAATTTTTTTCTGGACATGTTCAACCTGTCTCTGCAGCTTTCCATGGTTCCTATCTGCCTGAAGTCCTCCATCATTGTGCCGGTGCCCAAAAAAGCAACAATTACTTGCCTCATTGATTACCACCCTACCGCTCTCACCCCAGTCATCATGAAGAGGTTTAACCAGATCTTCCTAAAGCACATCAAGGACGCCATCCTTGCCAGCCTGGACAGCCTGCAATCACCTACAGGGAGAACCATTCTACAGAGGATGCTGTAGAAAAGTGTAATAACAAAAAATTTAATCTCAACAAAACCCAAAGACTTTATAAGCCGAACACAAGTGGTGGTTTAAACTAAAGTGCCACCCAGGGCTTAAAACAAACTCCACAGTATATAAGTTGAAACCAAAACACAAAGTTCTCAAAAACTATTGGCACAAATATCACAAAGGTCTACAAAGGAGACAGCCAAACGCAAAGTGAGGCAAACTGTGCTGAAACCACACAGCTGCCTTGAATCCTCTTCAGCCTGCTCCTTAAATAGGGCTGATGAACCAGGATCAGCTGGGAAGGAAGAGCAAGCAGCCAATCCTGGTTCGGGGATGTGACAGCCAGCCAACAGTAGGCAAGGAACAGCACAGCAGGGCACGGGGGTGGATCCAGACACCTGTACAATCGTCTTGGTGGAATCACACAGTCAGATTAACATACCCAGAGGCCATGGGTCCTATCTTAGCCCAGATGGTGATGACAGCTAAAGGGATTGTGGGCCACTGTCTACCAGATCTAGACTCCATCTGCACCACCCAAATCCAGAAGAGGGCCAGACCCATTGCAGCCGCTGACCCCATCCACCCCGGTAATGCACCGTTTGTTCAGCTTCCATCAGGAAAGTGGTACAGGAACATTAAAACCACCACATTCAGCGACAGCTTCTTCCCCAGAGCTGGGAAAGCAATATACTCCCTGTAGTTCAACACTTCCTGTTAAATTTCTATTTTCTTCTTTATGAGTGCTTAAGCTGAGAGACTCCTCCTTTTTTTTGTGCTTGCATAATGGCAATAAATATCTTGAATCTTGAATCTTATGGCTCAGTTATGGCACTGGTAGGTATTTTGTGGGCCAGAAGTGGTCCTAACACAGAAAACCTGCCTGGACTTAGATATGGGCAATTTCCTTGTGGGTCACATCTGGTGGTGATGTGGCTGAGTTTCAGCAGCCACACTCACATTTAGTCCACACTCTAAGTCAAGGCCAAATTTCTGGCCAAATAAAGCTGCACATTTGAGTCAAATTTGTTTTCTGGGTAATGAATGGACCACAATAAAAAAAAAAAAAACTACACCAAAAACCCACAGACATCAGCCCATTGTTATCCTTACAAACCAAATAATTTATCATTTATCAGTTACTGCAAAGAAAAAAAACACAAGCAGGTTAACTCAGAACGAAGTGTCGCCTTAAATTTCAACCTTAAAAACTACATAATCCAGTAATGTTGACACAGCAGAGGTGTACAACATGAACGACGATGGAAAACAGCAGAGTTGAAGAGTAATAATGATGCAGATTAACATAAATAACAAACACAGATAGGGAACCAAGATGGGGAGCAACAGATAAACAAGATACAGAACAATGGACATAAAGAACAACAGAGTAGCAGAGCAACTGATTAACAAAGATAACGAACAACAGATGGTGAACAACAAAAATGCAAAACAACAGAGATGAAAACCAACAGAGATGCAGATTAACAAAACTTCATCACAACCAAGATGCAGAACATCAGCATCTTTATTGAGTTCAACAGATTTTAAGCTTAATTCTCAGCTTTATCTCATCCCCAGACAAGCTGATGACCAAATAAACAAAATCTTCCTTTTTGTTTTGCACAATGAATTAAAAAGTTGGAAAAAAATACTAGTAGGGAATTATTAGTTTATGCCTTACGTTAGATTCCTGGATTTATAACGACCACGGAGTAAACAAAACAGTACACAATTTAATTAATTTAAATACAGTTAAGTTCACTATTTGTCCCAAAGATGCAATTTAAAAACAACGTTATATACAACAATGACACATAGAGTTCATCAAATTAGTTTGAGAGGGCTTAAAAAACTACACGGAAAGAAAGTTTCTATTGTTTAAAGTGTGGCTGTAAAAAAAAAACAACCTGGTGGAGAAAATATAAAATAGTGTTACAATAGATGATAAATAACTCCACACGTGATATGACAATGATATTGATGTGTGGAGATGAGCTGAAAAAGAATCAATAATTAAGATAGAAACAGATAAGAAATAGAAATAACTTAGAAATAACTAAAATAAATAAGAAATAACTATCAATATTATGACTAAAAATTTCATGGCTCAAACAACATCAGCAAGTTATTTTTCAGGTTTTTTTTTACATTTTAATGTCTGATGTGGTCAAGACTGTAGAAATGTTAGGACTGTCCTTCCTAAAAGCTAAACTAAAAACATTTTTACTCCTAATTTCCTTTAATCCTCTGATTGTCATTTGATGTAATTTGGACTGAAGCTGAAACTGATTATTTGGGAGATGACAGCTAGTTTGGGCCCATGAATGTTTCATGGTGACAAATAATATCACATTTGGTAATGATCATTTTCTTCATGTCATCTCCATCAATTATGTGCTCACAGGCTCAAAGACTGTAATCATAATAGGAGTAAATCCAAGGCAGAGTGCTGCCAATCATGGGTTGATTAGAGCAGAGGTCCCCAACCCTGGTCCTCAAGGCCCACTATCCTGCAGGTCTTAGATGTCTCCCTGCTGCAACACACCTGATTCAAATGAATGGCTCAGTTGCAGACTTGTGCAGAGCCTGTCAGAGAGCCGTTTAATTTGAATCAGGTGTGTTGCAGCAGGGAGACATCTAAGACCTGCAGGATAGTGGGCCTTGAGGACCAGGGTTGGGGACCTCTGGATTAGAGCATTCACAAACAGGGCTGTTCCAGAAACATCCGATGAAATGTCTGTGGGTTTTTCTGACAACCTTCTCTGGGGATAAACACTTTTTATGCTTATAGAGACAAAATTTTGTCACATCTTCATTGTGTTCTGAGACTGTGTCAGTATGATGTTTGGGAAAAAGAAACCCAGAGCTCCATCTGAGTGACAGCATCTTGACACCTGTGCAAACTGTAGAAATAACATTCAGCTATGTGACAGAAATCTGCTTAAAATAACAATTTCAGCGCTCTGAATTAAATGCCCATCACATTTCCATGTCTATAAAAACTAATGCTTTCTGGGGACACACACACACAATGTTTCAGCCTCCATGAAATGATATTAGAAGGAGGATAAATGTGGAATTACTAAGAAGGTTTCAAATGTCTCAAATTTTGTTGCTTAAATGACAAATGTCTCCTTTGCCTACAGAGAAATCCTTCTGCACAAGATCCTGCTTACAAGTTTCACATTCAGACACAGATATTTTAGTCATTTAAGTTTTTATTCAATATCTTGGGAAGTCAGGTGGATTGGAGCAGGGATACATTGAAAACTTGATAGATAAGATGGAACTGAGTAGTCCTGCTATAGATGCTCAGACCCTGGAAAGCATAATAAACTGGCCAGGGACCAGTCAGTGATGTTCATCCTCCCTCTGTCCCTGGAGTGCTGCAGATTGGTGAACGTATCTGTCCATTTTACAGTTAATTTGGTGACTAATGGTGTATAAGCTCTATGTATGTGTAAGAGCAGAGGAGGTCTGAAGGAGGGCATTGTAAATCTTGAAATACCTGCATGTCAGCCACAAAGATGTGTATTCTTCAACTAAAATGGTTGAAGCATTAGAAAAAGCTTTAGCCAGCAGCACTAGTTCCAATGTCTGGACTTTTTGGACAAAAATAGGGATTTTCTAAATGTACATCACTTGTGGTTTGCTCTGTAGATAAAGTCAGAGTAAATCAGAAAGATATCTGTGTTTGAAAACTCTGTTAACACAGTCCAACTTACACACACCACCCACTTTACCAGATTCATTTGTTCAACTGCTTGTTGACACAAATATCTAATCTGCAATTTACATGGCAGCAACTCAATACATACTTCATGTAGACATGATGAAGATGACTTGATGAAGTTCAAACTGAGCATCAGAATGAGGAAGAAATAGGATTTAAGATACTTTGAATGTGGCATGGTTGTTGGTCTGAGTATTTCAGAAACTGCTGATCTACTGGGATTTTCAAACACAACCATCGCTAGAGTTTACAGAGAATGGTCTGAAAAAAAGAAATATCCAGTAAGAGAATGGGCAGACTGGTTGGAGATGGTAGAAAGGTAACAGAAACAATAAAAGCACTTTTTGTATTAGTGCGGCCAGTATGATGTGTTTTTTGTCAACTGCTGCACAAAAAATGTGAATGTAAACATTGTAATTTCTGAATTTGTTGTTCAAGTATTTAACACTAGTACAGTGGAAATGAGAGGAAATGTGAATATTTGCTATGCAAGGCGATTTCAGGATGCACCCCTAAATTTTCTGCTTGCGCTCCTAAAAATTTAAGTTAGGGGCCATTGTGCTCCTTGGAAAAATTCCTATAAGACTTGGGTCCTTATTGACCAGGGCTCCAGACTAACTATTTTTACAACCCCTTGTTGAATCTGTGACACAAAGATGAACCTTTAGAGGTCCAAGCCTGTTTTTTACTTTGTAACACAATGTTTTCAAACTTCAAAAAGTAAATTTAGTTGCAAATATGAAAAAAGGTCAAATTAAAATATAAAGAAACTCTATAGAGATATTTCTTATAAAAAAAAAAAAAAGTATAGTTCCAGGAGTTTCTTTTTTTTATCTTGTCAGTTGCAACTCTTCAAAACAAAGTATTTAGAAAAATAGACAGAAAACTGCAGGACATATTTGGATTCACAGAGGACCAACGGAAATTAGGTAACCAAGACTCTTGTTCTCTGACTCTAAGACAAATACTCTGTTTACACAAAAAAATATCACAAGAGTCTAAAGGAAACATAAAAATGAAGATATAAAGTATAATCCAAAATGCATATCAAGAAAATCAGTGTATCTTTTTTTGATAGTTAACTCATTTAGAGAAACAAAATGCTAAACATTGACCATCTCTGTACTTATTTTAGGCTGCACATAAAGCTAAATATACATTATATTCACATTAACAAGTTTATAATGTCAACAGTCAAGCAATACAGAAAATAAAGGTTTTAAACAGTCATGCTAAGTTTACCCCTCAACACCAGTGTCAGCAGGTCAGTTCCATCCTCCTCCTCAACATTTTACTCCTCTGACGATGAAGATGAAACAGTTCCATCTTCTGCGCCTTCCTCTCCAAAGTCTTGATGGATGTTCATTGAACACCTCATATTGTCCTCTAAACACTTTATTATTATTATTGTTCTCTGCCTATTTCTCATTTCAAACGCTTTCTTCTTCATAGTGGAAAAAATTACTGGGTTGAATTCCAGTTGGTTGAATTTGTCGCCTCCTCCTGATCCTTTCAGACACTTCTGATAAATTCATATGTAGTGTAGATTAGGATCCGCTGAGTTGTCAACTTTTTTCTGTTTCGTAAAATAACCAAAAATGACAAAAATATTGAAATCTAGAAGTACTCAGTAAGCACAGACCTCTGCATTGTCTTTTTTTATTTTTTATTTTTTTTGCCAATGATTGTGGGCATTGTCTTTTGAGTTAAAAGATTTAATTGCAAAATTATCCCTATGTCCCCATATTAAAGAATGCTTTGAAAAAGTCCTGGATCCAGGATCCAAACCACCCTCAATATCTTGACAACTTATTCCTTTATTTCATTTCTGAGATTTCCTGAAAATGTAATCAGATTCCATCCATAACTTTTTGAGTTATATTGCTAACAGACAGTTAGCAATGCCTCCGAATACATGACCTCCGCCTTGGAGGTAATAAAAATGCAACACTTGACCATCCCAGCACTTCCCACTTTTAATGTTAAAATAAATATTTTTGTACATTAAATTCAAACTATCCTATCTCTAGTTTTACGTGGTCTATCAACAGTGTTGGAGAAAGTGAAGCTTTCTAAACCTCTAAGTCAATGAAACAGTGAAGCATGTATAACAACAATCCTTCGATGTGCATCTTGAGATCTGATTGTTTTTCCTTTTGAAGATCTTAATAATATAATTGTGTTATAGAGACTGTGCCAGCACAAATATACTGTTTATAAGAGATAGTGTTTGCAAGATCTTCAATCTTGCATCTTCAAAATACAAAAGTTTTTAAATAAACAAATAAAAAGAAACTTGGAAATGAGTGTTCTACTAGTGACTCTTAAAACAATAGATGTCCAAAATGATGGTGAAGCTGAGAAAAGCATTTTTGGGGGGAGTTCACACTGTTTTTAATTTAAGAACAGGCTCATTTCAGCAGTGTTTGGTTTCATTCTTTTCCTCTACTTTGTTTGTATCTCTACAGCTTTGGCTCAGAAGTAACTGGCATGTGTGTCTGTTGGCAAACTTGTAAAGGCTGAGATAAAGTGCTGCCCTTGAGTTCCAGTATTTTAATGGGACTTCTTCTTTGGAGAGTAGGCGTGGGCAATACTGCAAGATTTGTTATCGATCCGATATCATGTAAATAAAGGCATAGTATTGTCTTTAGCACATGTGTCAAACTCAAGACCTATGGGCCACATCCGGCCTGTGAATGAATTATTTTTGGCCTGCGTGATCATATCTAAACACTGTTAGGGCTGGCCCAATGACGGCGTGCATGCACAACCATAATACTACAAGTCCCACAATGCACTGCCAGTGCATCAATCACAGGCCTCAAGCACTTACCTTGCTCATTCTCTAGCAGCCTTATGGAGCTACTGATCTTTGTTAATGAACCCTCTCCCCAAGAAAATGGCTAAATGGAAAGTGGACTTTAAAAACAGAGAATCTGTTTGCAGATGTAAAGGACAAAGCTGTGTCTTCTTTGTGGAGACAGTGAGGCTGTATGGAAAGAATACAACGTAAGAAGACACCTTGAAATGAAGCACAATGACAGATCCAGGTCATGTTTGTAAATGAGAACTAGTTCTCAAACATTTTTTTTACCTGGTTAAATAAAGGTTAAATAAAAAAAAAATTAAATACAAGCTTCTGGACAGGAATCAAAGGCTCCAAAAGGTAGAAGCGTTATTAACCCAAAGTTTATACAAGTTTTTAAGGGAAAATGTAAGTGAGAAAAAATGTTGAATTCGAACCAGGGTATATGATGGCAGTAAAATAACTCATCTAATTTTATAATGTGGCATCGTCGGCAGCCATATTTGATTTTTCAAAATTAACAGATTAATGCTAAGAGATTAAACTATGGAATTAATTCTTTATGTCTTTTAACACATTAACTCATAAAAAACAATGTTATTTCATGCCATAAAAATTCAAATTTGGCATTATCTCGGTGAGAGACGCCGATTTTAGACATTGGGTACCTTTTAACAGTGGTGAACTGAATCCACCAAAATTCAACATATCCTTCTTATTTATGAAGATTCTGACAATTTCAAGCCTTAACATTAAAGTATTGATGTTATCACACTAGTATTGATCAATATTGATACCATTCTTGGTATCTATATTACCAATATAAACATTGATCCGTCCACCACTACTGGAGAGGTAGGGCTCAGCCAAGTAACGCGTAACCTCCACTGTTGTTTCAGCTGTTGCACCTGAGAGTTGCACCTGCAGGAAATCAGAACAGAAGGTGGTGAAAACCATTGTATGTGTTTTTGTTTTCGAGATTTATTTTTTTTTTTTCACAAAGACTATTGCAACCAACCAACTCGGGTGACCAGAAGCTCTCAAGAGTGTTTATTGGCTAAACAAAAGCAAATCTACTATTGCTTGGCTCTCATTCTTTGTTTTTTTTTTTTTTTTTTTTTTTTTTTGCCCACAAAGTACTGAGGAAAAAAATACTGATCTCATCAATCGATACCAATATTAGCCCTGGTATCGAATCAATATTTGGATCGATCCGCCCGACCCTGCTGCACTGACTCTTGAATCTGTGGTTACCGAATACTAATGTTTTCAATGTTTTCAATCTTTGGTTCAGAATAGTTGCCATGGCCAGCACTGAAATGTTTTCCATGCTGTATGCATTCATTAAAAGATGCAGCAGAATTTGGCTCAGGAGTTGTGCACAAGGATGGATTAACGATAAAGTCATAGCTGTGATCTTGTGCTGTATCATTCAAATTATGTGTATTATTTATGACTTTTGATGCAGACACCTTCTTTTCTTCTGAAAACTCAGTATTGAAATTGATCCCCAAACCTTAATGTCTCAGCCACAGTCTCATAGTCTACAAAGCTTAGTGGCATCACATCTGTTGTAAGACATGTTAGTGCTGCTCCCACCCACTCACGCTGCTCATGTAGAAATTCCACCTGGTTTCACCCACTTGAATTAGTTTATGTTTTGGTTTTCCAGCTGTACTTGAACTACTTTAAGTTTTTTCTTGGCCCTTGTGCTAGTTTTGAAAAATATTTTTCTTGCTCTTGTGCAGATATCTGAAAGTTCAGGTGTTGTGTCCAGTGTGTGTGATGTCATGAAGCTTAATTTTAAAGGTCACATGTTTTTTCGCAGGGTGAAGTGAGGCATTGAGACGTCTGCCACGATACTTCCACTTTGAAAGATCTATGCAAAGATGAGCTGTCCGCTCAAGCATAACTTCACTATCTATCAACGTCAAACAAAAACTGGGGCAGTTTCACATCTGTACTTTTGAGAGAAGTTGACAGCAGTGCTTCAGCTGACCTTAATTTTAACTAACATGGCATGATCTGACCTCTAAGGGTTAAGGAAATTCTGAAGGAAAAATGGGATCCAACCTACTTCCAAAAAAGTAGGATGGCTTGGATTGGATATTCTGGCACCCTTCCCATTTTTTGCCTGTGGAAATCCAAAAAAAAAAAAAAAAATGTACCAAGCCAGATCCTTAGGTGGGAATGGGACTCAACACTGAAATTTTATAAATAGGCACACTTTGGTGTGTTAGCCTCAGATTAGCATTTAGCTAATTAACTATTCTGCCATAATTTTGTTTGCTTTTTCAGATATCATCTTGGGTCACTGGCATCCTGAGACAGAACCCCCACCATGAGTCTCCCAGCCTGAGATGTCATGGGGTGTGGGTCTTTGCTGATGAACAAACAACAATCTGACCAAAAACACAGCAAATGATTAATAAACCAGTGACTGTCTGCTTCCAATAACTTCAGAGCTAAATGATGCACATTATTTATAGAAAAAAAACCACTGGCAGTGATTTTGTAAACAGTGACTGGATTTCACTCTGCTTCACGTCGAGCCTCATAAAATCCTCTGTGCATTTTTTCATTTCCAAATAGGCCTGCTCGCATAAACAGAAGGGACAATGAGGAGCTGCCAATTACTCTGCTGCAAATAGGAACATCAGACTTTTTTTTTCTCCCAATTGTGGTGCTGTGCTTGCTTCCAGGCGATGATGAGAAGTAATATCTTTGCAAAATTGCAGGTGCAATACTTTTTGTGCAAATGACACCAATGGATCATCTTATTTGCCAGTAAAGATCCATCAGAGGTGATGAGCTCTACAGTTCCCATCAGATCTCCTCACAGCCACCAACACAGCCGGGATGATGTCGGCAGCTTCGCTTCTGTATTAACCTCAATCCTGCACTGTTAGACATGTTTTCCTGTTATGTGAGGCTGTGAATATGTGTAGAGAAAACAGGTCTTATAGCATGGATTTGAATTAACGTATGCATGAGACTGATGCATAATTCATTGTTATATTTTATCTATCACCACGTTAAAAGAGCAAGTGTGGGTGTGCATCATGTTTTTACTGATCACAAATCTGAACTGTGAACTTTTGAGAAAGTAAATGGATTCATATCCTTTATGCAGAAAAACAAAAATGCATTGAAATGAGAAAATTTTGTTAAAAAATACTAAAGATACAAAGAAATGATCATGTGACTTAGATGACAGTTTGGCCTGATACTGTTTTCTCTGAACAGTGGTGAAACTATCATCAGAAGGAAGAAAAAATAAGGTGTGATTGGATTTTTGGAAGTTTTTTTTGGAGGGGGGGGGGTTACTGGATTTTTACTGGTTACTGGATAAACATGTAGGGTGTTTAGAAGGATGGGGACTCTGTTTCAGGATGCCAGTACCTGAGCTGACTTAGAAACCCCCAATGGTACATGGAAAAAATAAATAAATCATATGAAGAGGTAGAAGAACAAGATAATGGGATGAAGGATGAGAGATGAAGAGGAGGTTGGATGGATGGATGGATGGATGGATGGATGGATGGATGGATGGATGAATGGATGGATGGATGGATGAATGGATGAGGAAGGAAGGATGGAAGGAAGGATAAATGGATGGATAAATGGATTAGGTTGTGGATAGATGAAGTGTGGAGGGTGGAGTATAAATGATGTAGATGTGAGTGGGTGAAGCAGGTTGAAACTCAACAGGAGATCAGAGGATCCTGAACTGAAGTTAACAGGTGAACTTTTATCTAATGATGAAATCTGTTTAATTAGTTCTGATATCAGAGAAAAACAGCTGTACCTAATTACATCATCTCTTCTGTCACTTATAACCAGAAACAGGTGGTTAACACAGGAGAGAAATGATGTCTGCTTTCTGTCCTTTATTTAGCGTGTACTGAGAATGATGGAGGCATTCCAGGTGAAGCCTCGCTTTGAGACTTTTTTTTTATACTTTTTGTATAAAACTGCATTGTTTTGCTTCAAAGCGTTGTTTTGTTGAGACATGCTACATTTCATTTGGAGTGTTGGTTTCTGTGCCTTACAAAACCCAGAACTTTGTTGGTTGTAGGAGGAAGTTGGGGTAGTGTGGGGTAGAGAGTTTGTGGTTGTTCAGTTTGACAGAGTATTTGTTATCATCATAATTATTAATTATCATACTTATTATGTTTAGAATCAGAATCAAGTTTTTTTGCCAAGTATGCAGGAATTGAACTCTGGTTTTAGTTTCGCTCATGTTCTGCAATATACAGGACATGCAGAACAGACTCAGCAAGTCGCGTGGTGGTGTAGTGGTTACAGAGGTGGCCATGGTCTGTAGAACTTGGGTTTGAGTTGGCGGTCTGGTGACATAAGTGACAATATATATAAAAAGTTTGGGATCACTTTCCGATGATTCCGAACTTTTGTTTGTACATTAGTACATTAGCTGTTTCACATTAACTTTGCCAGCAGATGTCGCTACTGAGGAGTGTTAAATGAAGCTTTGGGTAATGAACCTTTTGGTGAATGCCAATGGGCTATGAAGCCTCACTGCTTCAGGGATTTTTGCTTGGCCTTTACTACCATTACTCTGACCACAGCAGTTTCTCTTCTGTCACTCCCCGGCCTCTACTTACATCCTGCAGGGGGCTCACACTTGTCCTTAATAAAGCTGATTAGGATGATTACGAGGAGAAAGTCTACTTTAAAGGCCTTCAAGAATGGTTAGTAAAAATTAACACTTTACACTAAAATTTAAAATTCTGAAAAGATACATTACCATGCAGTGTAAGTCCATGCAAAAAATAAAATCGCACACTTTTTGAACCCGTCACACAAAGATGTTGATGCTACAGTCGATGTCAGCTGAGACACCAGAGGAAGCGATTTTGTTGGAAAAGAAAACAAATACTCAGATAATTTGAATGTCAGATAAAATAAGTCTGGTCATATGAAGCCATGTGGAAGGGAGACTCGGTCAGGTGGGTGAATGAACGGGAACAGCGATCATACATCCCCACACACTCCCACAGCTGGGATCCGCAGCTTCCCATGAGGTGACGTTTAAAATGCTAATATGAGCATCAGATAAAACATTTTGTATCTGAGGTTTTATTTTCTCTCAGGTTTATTGATGTAAGTGGAAAGAACATTCTCCTGATCAACAATAATGTTCAAACACTTGTTTCTTTTACTTCTTCTGTGTGACTCTTCACTCCCCTGTCTCTTCAATCTTCAGCATCTTTCTTTTGTTTCACCCCTCTTCTTCTGCACCTTCCTCACCATGCTCCCCTTCAGAGCCCCCTTCTCCTCTTTATCTCCTCCCCTCCTCTCCCATCTGTAATAGCAACACCACCTTCTTTATTCAGCTCATCAGCATTGGAGCTGCGCCCTCGTTGGCGCCAGTTCCCCTCTTCCCTGAGTGTTTAATTGCATTAGCATAAACACAGTCTTATGTGAGTGTATGTGTGAGTGTGTGTGAGCTGGATGGGTTGGAAGAAAACGTGATTCATGGTATCAGACTAATTTGAGAAGCATGGGATTCTCTCTCACCATGTGTTGATGCCTGCTCTTCCTCATCTTCTCTGTTGCTCTCTCTCTTTTTCATCCTTTATTTCCTCCAAGTGGGGAGGATGGAGGACATAAATCAAGTGCTTTTGCCAACAGGAGCTGAAACTGTGTTTCAAGAGTGAAGGCGTAAACTAAAGTAGGAGGCAGCAGATGGAGGAAAGAGCCAGGAATGGAGAACGTCTCCACGTGCTTCATCTCGTGGAGAATCACAGAAATGAAACTGTGGTGTGGAAGCTTCTTTTTACGGGATGGGTTTCAACATCAGTTGATTTAAGGTGATGAAGACTCAAACTAAAAGTATAAAAATAGTAATTCACAATCAGTTTGACAAAATTATTCCTATACGATTGTTACCTACTCATTTTAAGGCCATGAACTTACACTCTTTATTGGTCAACGTGTCATGATTCACGGTTTATGTTTCTTGGTTTACTGTTTCATATTTTAGGTTTTTGTTATGTTCATGGTTTATGTTCTTTTGTTATCAAGTATCAAAGATTTAAAGTCTTGTAATATCCTCCAGTAATATAATAACACTGTTTTCTCTGGTTAAAAATTTAAATTTCCAAGTATTTCCATGTGAGCCCAATGAAAGGCTCCTGCATTTGAATATTTAATGAGCCATAACTTAGTTTCCTTGTTAAAGAAGTACAACTGAACAGGTTTTCTCACTGAGGTGCCGCCTCATAGCAGCTAATTTGGCATCCACCTTGCATCCTACCTCTTAGCTCTCATCACTTGACGTCCCTTTCTTTATTTATTTGTTTTCCTATCTTCCTCCAATAATGTCCTCCTGTGTTTCTTTAATGAATCAGCCATGGTGTACTTTCAAAACAAAAATCCAGGCGCTAGCGCGTGGCGCGATATGTAAAGCAAAACTCAGCTGTAATCGATGCAGCATACTGAATGCACAAGTTGTGAAGTGTGGTTTCTCTGCGTTTGGATGCTGCTACACAGCAACGGGTCCAGGAACATATTTAATAAATGTCATTGGTCCATCAAACGAGTGAGGAACACATGTTTTTGAAGTCAGAAAGTTACATAGTGCTACTTTAACACCTGACCTTACCTTTGAGTAATAAAGTTAATTTTAAAAAGAAAGTACATCCTCTTTTAATTCTAAATTTTAATTTCAGAATTTAATCTTCATTCAGTTTTGTTTAAATAGTGCCAGTTCAGTTGGGATGCTGTGTAAAATGTAAGTAAATGAAAACAGAATGCAATGACGTACAAATGTCAGAAACCCACATTATACTCCCAATAGAACACAAACAACAAATCTGATGTCGAAACTGAAACATTTTACCATTTCATGGAAATTATTAGCTCATTTTGAATTTAATGGTAGCAATCTGTAAAAACATGCATTTTCTCCAATTCATGCATTGGAGACAAAGAGAAGCCATCCGAAACTTAGTCTCAGGTAACAATGGAAAGTGTGTAAGCAAGCTCATTCACAAGTCATGATAACTGTTTTTTTTTTCCACTCATCTCCACTAAAATCCACCAATCAGAGAACATTTGCATTTACCAACCGTCACACACATTTCATACATTATATATAAAGAAAAGCCATTAGCAACGTATCCTCAGAACACAATGTGCTTGTGTTTGAGCAGCTTTACCATCTATGCAGCAGATATTTTCTGCTTTAGCTGGTATTTTACTTTCCACATCTACACCTGTTAACAAGCAGTATGTAGAAAATAAATTATATATATATATTTATATAATGTACACATATGTATGGTAAGAAACATGACATGAAAAATGACATCACCTGAAACATTAAGATTTACCAAACAAAGATATCCCGCTGTAATCTTTGTTGTGGTGTTTTAACATGTTGTTCACCATTATATTCTGGATCTACGGTGGCTTCCTGACTGGCAGCAGAAGTTCTGCATATTTTTGTGTCACTATCATCTCCTCCAGGGCCGTTTCTACTAGCTATGTGGGGTCAGCTACGATGGAGGTGTTTAAAACCTTAGATGATCCATGAACAATCTATTGCATTTAACCAGAAAAACAGGCTACAATCACGATAACCTCTCATTTTGAAATCAAACATTTCAAATTGAGCCACACAAGCGATAACTGATAAAAAAAAAATTATGATGCAAGGAAAACAACAATCCTCTATGTGGCAATAAAACAAATATATCTTTTTTATGTTTACACAACATTTTGAAAGCAAGAATAAAACAAAGTTTTCACAGCAACAAAAATTCTTACATCTCAAAAAATAAAAATATATAATCGAATAATGTGGGTCAAACCTAAGATTAACAGAAAATAAATCAGGCTATTACTTTCTTACATATCAATGTGCAAAATGAAAAGGTAAATAAAACTTGTGAGAATACTGCTAAAATAAGCTCAAAAAGAATTGATAGCCAGTCAGCTGGATCTCTGGTTTATGAAAAATGGGTAGCTGAGCATGTATGTCTCTGAAAAAGACCTCCCTGCTGCTTACTGGTCAGGATTTAACCAGTCTGTATCTATTATTTCCTGGTCCAAGAGCACATATTCTTACTTTATAATTGCAATGACACTGCACTAAAACTGAAATTTGTAATTTGTTTGTATTCTAAATATTGGAATGAACATTGTCCCTTTAAATCACAGGGAATTATAAAGTGCTCAAGTTGTGTCCAGCTGGTCAGATGGTCTTCAGCTGTAGGCAGAGCTAACAGTCATATTTAGTATGATTTACATTATACAATTGTTTTACTCAAAAGAACCACAATATCACAAAGTGATTATGGTTCTTTTAAGTAAAACAATGTAATTCATAAAAAAAAAAAAAAAAAAAAACTCAGCTGTAGGAATGGAGGCAGTATTGTTCAAATTAGAAAACCTACAACAATAAATAGTCAAATGTGGCAAACAGGGAGACTGTAACTAACGTAGCTGAGTTAGCAATAATCCACCCAGAGCAACAATCCACTGCCACAATTGTTCAAATCTGTGGTGTTTGAAAGAACACAGAAGTAAAATGTTTCTTAAGTATATAAGTACTGAGTTGTAAGTGCTGTACTGTTGTTTATCACAAGAGGGCACTGTAAGACTGGAAGTCAGTATACACCTGACGAGTAGAAGACGTTTTTGTTTGCGGAGCCGGAAGCTGACGCCTGTGTGTGATAATGCGAGCCTGTTAATAAAAGTTCGTTCTATGCAGCAACTTCTCTCAACCGTTGTTTATTTCCCAATGAAAAATCCACTTATGTCTGTGAGACACAACAGACTTTTGGTGATGAGGATGGGATCTTTGGTTAAAACAGAGTTTTTCTTTTTTGGAAAAAAGAAAAACTCCCTCGAGGCGAGATATGTTTTCCCGCAAAGATAACAGTCACATTTGGAAGTAGTGAAGACTTCCACTTCAACGAAAACGAAGAAAGTTTTGGAGCCTGCTTGGAAAGATTAGAAGAGTTCTTAGTGGCAAACGGACTAACATACAGAGATGAAAAGTCAAAGGCAGTGTTCCTGACCATAGTGGGAAAAAATAACCACACTTTACTAATGGATCTGTGTGCGCTGCTGAAGCCAGCTTATAAAAAGTTATCGGAGCTAATTGACTTACTCCAGGGACATTTTGTGCCGAAGACAAACTGTATTGCAGAGCGATACAAATTTAACTCCAGGAGTCAGAGAGATGACGAATCCATTAGTGAGTACATGGTAAATTTGAGGAAGCTAGCATCTACATGCAAGTTTGGGGCTTTCTTAGATGACGCTCTACGAGACAGATTCGTATGTGGAGTCAGAAGTGCTGAACTTCGTGATAGAATGCTGAACGCGGCCCACGCTAAGGAATTAACGCTTGCAGCAGTATACGATATAGGGCTTGTACACAAAGTGACAAAGCAAAATTCACTACAGTGGTCGCATAAGGCATTCAAAGCAAATGCCATTTCAAAGACAGCTGCACCAAAAAGCGAGGTGAGCATGAAACCCTGCTACAGATGCACAGGCAAAGGACACACAGCACAGGATTGCCGATTTAAAGAGGTGGATTGCCGCACATGTAAAAAGAAAGGACATAACGCAAAGGCATGTCACTCTCGATCGGGTGGACAGAGGGGTAACCAGACAAAGCACCTGAATGTCACAGTTTCTGCGGAAAATCGAGAAGGACAACGTGAAAGGGGCTCTGTCGTTGGGGTCAAATTCATCGGAGAAACTGAGATAATAATCTATAATAACATAATCTTAGGCCAGTGATGCTTATGCTCACTGGCCTGAGATTATTCACATGCAGTCTACCATTGCCAATAAAACTACTGAAGTCCTGAGAAACTTATTCTCATTATATGGATTACCTAAGGAGGTAGTCACGGACAACGGGCCACAGTTCACATCCAGGGAATTTCAGGTATTCCTGGAACTTAATGCATTAAAACACATCAGATCTCCAGCTTATCACCCAGCTTCAAATGGCCTGGCAGAAAGGCTGGTTGGCAGCTTTAAAAAGTCCCTGGCCAAGAACAGAGCTGTGGGTGCCATGTCATTACAGCACTGTATTGCTACCTTTTTATTCAGTTACAGAAACACCCCACACATGGTTACTGAGAAAACACCAGCTGAGCTGTTTTTGAAACGAGCCATTCGTATTAGGTTATCACTGATTAAGCCAGATTCTCCTGGAAAAGATAAAAAATATGTTGTAGCAACTGGGCAGGATCAGAGGAAACGTCTCAGAGTTTTTTCTGTTGGTCAGGCAGTCCAAGTCAGAAACTAAAGGGGAGGAGAGAGGTGGCTTTATCGTGAAATTACAGAAGTGTTGGGTCCTGTAACATACATGGTGAATGTAAATGGGACGTGTGTAAAGAAACATGCAAATCAGATGCTGGACGCAAAACAAGTACCACAACAAACTGTTAAAGAGAACTGTGGTTATGAAGTGTATTCATGTGATGATTATAATGACACTGAGGAGGTAAAAGAGACTGAAGGCATGGACGAAGCTACTGTCACCTGTGAACAGACAGTAAAGGCCTCTGGGAGTCTGAGGGAGAAAAACAGAGCTCAGCACAGTGCCACACCTGCTGAAGGTATAGGGCGTCCAAAAAGGAATGTTCATGACTTTCTGGCTGCTGATTCTGGTCTGATTTCCATTCTCATTCAGTTTGACCTGAGTACGGCATTTGATACCATCTCAAACGTCATCCTCCTGGACAGACTGTTTTCTGTTGGCAGCACTGATACCCCTCTTGCTTGGTTTTATCTTTTATCTCTCTAGCCACACTTAAAATCTTTCACATCCCACCCAGTCCCAGTCACCAAAGGCATACCCCAGGGTTCTGTCCCGGGTCCCCTGCTGTTTATCACCTTTATACTTCCCCTAGGATTTATTTTCCAGAAACATCATGTCCACTTCCACTACTATGCAGATGAGACCCAACTCTACATTTTCAGTAACCCTGACTCCAGCCTTCATCCCACTCTGGCTGCCTCACTGAAATAAAATCATGGTTCACATGTAATTTTCTCAATTTAAATAATGACAAATGTTGCTTGTTAGTAGAAAGTCCACTTTAACCAAATCTAGTAGTTTCACAATATCCATTGACAATTCCTCTATCTCTCCCTCCCTAAGAGCCTGGGTGTCATCCTGGATAGCACACTCTCCTTCACACCTGATGTCATACTGGTTCACAGTCTAGTGACCTCTCAACCCCACTATTGCAATTCCCTTTTGTACCACCCACTATCCGGGCAAGCCTGGATAGTGTTCTAATCAGCTGATGTTTGTTTTGATATTTTTTCATAGTAAATTGCTTTGTCACTGTTTTACAACATGTTATTTGTTTTTATTATTTAATGTTTTTTTCCAACTTTTTTTTTTCCAGTAAAGAAAAACCTTGAGTCTTGAGTGTCAAGAAAGGTGCCTATGAATAAAATGTATTATTATTATTATTATTATTATTATTATTATTGTTGTTGTTGTTATTACAAAAACACCAACCACAGCTGATAATTTTGGCTTATTTCATTCTCAGATCCTGTATTGATTTTTTAGCACATGAGGAATAAAAACAAGTCATTTTAATTGTCCTCACATAAAGCTGGATATTCAGGTTAGGGTCCCCTGTTCGCTTTTAGGCCCTTTGCATTTGCGTAATTCTCATACAGCAAGAATCATGCTCTGATCTCCTCAGAAAAACATCCCCAAATTGAACCAATCAGATGACACCATAACCCAATGCTCCAGTTCTCAGGTGGATGCCTCCACCAGGAGAAATCTCCCAGTCATTCTGAAATAAATACAAACTATTTGGAGTCATGATAGGTCCAAAGCTATAGATGTACCCCAGATTAGGAATTAAATGAGTGTAAAGACCTATTTTCGAAGTGAACACTCAACTCTGAGTGTCACTCAGGAAGAAAAAGAGAAATGTTAAAGAACTGTAATCTGAATCCAGAAAGTTTGAAAGAAAGAAAAATAAAATAAATCCGGGGGTGTTGTCCTCAAACTTCCTGTCTGTATGAAGTTTTGCTCGAGGCAAAGGGCTCCAGGCTACATTAGATAATATGAGCAGAACATCACCGACTTTAGTACAGACAAACACGAACATCACTTTTCTATATTCTGTGAAAGTCTGATAAAAACACTTCCATATGATGAAAAATGAAAGATACTAACGCCATACAGTGTAACTTTATAATTAGAAATGTTAAATATCTCTTTTCTGATGGAAGTCTATGAATGAAGTGCTTTTTGAGCTGTGATGGACTTTTTTGAGTTTTGAGTCCAGTGGAGTACTCAGCCAAAGTGTCATCTGATTATACAGAAAATTCAAACCAAAGTTTAAGAAAGATAGGAAAAGAAACTAAAAGTTGAAGCATTTTTCAATCCAACTCTTGTTTGTCAAGACTAACAGTTGGTGGAGCTGATGCTGGTGCCATTAAACCAGCATAAGATGAAGGCATTAACCGACCCAGTTGAAGCTGTCTCAACATGAGCCAAAACATCACTGAATGTTGAGCTTATGCGTAATTTTATCTCATAATCTGTATTTTTCTGCTCTTTTCATTGTTTAAAAATACATAAACTTTTGTATATCTGACTGGGTTAAAAACTGTGCAGTATTTCTGAGTAAAAACAGATGGATGGGAACAGATCTGTAGGCAGAAAAACTGAAAGATGGTGCCATATTGAGATCTAATTATACATCCATGCAGCCAAATTTCTAAAAAGCTGGTGAAGACTGCAGAAGAAGTAGTCATTAGGTTTTAATGGAGAAGACAAAAAGACAACACTGCTGTTTTTTAAACTAAATTTAAAATTTTTACTGCATGAAGTTTAGCAGGGTGATGGGAATAAACCTGCAAACTCATCTTTGGCAGATTTCATCCATACACATCTGAAGTCTGAAAGTAAAAGACAGGGGAAGGCAGTTGTGGTCTTTGAGAGCTATAGTCCTGCATGTTTTAGAAGTTTCCCTGTCTAATTAAAATTAAATTGATCCAACAGTTAATCAAGTTCTGCTGGTGATTCATTAATCTAAATCAGGTTTGTTGAATTAGGAAAACATCTAAAACTGTCATAATGTGGAAAAGATGGCGGACCCAAGGAGCAGAGAAAACAACCATTAATGGAAAAGAAGATGAAAATTTAAACACAGCTGGCAGGCACGTCAGAACAAACTACTTGGTTTTACAAGGTCCAGGGCAGAGGGATAAACGGCCAACTGGTAGGTAAGAAGCAAAGAGTCTCCATCCAGAAAATGGTGGCATTCAGAGCAGATGAAGAACAGGCAGAAGCAGGCGTAGACTGGTGTAGTCAGGCAAGATTTCTAGGAGCAGCCTCAGGCCGATCAGGAGAGCAGACGATCCGGCGAGGAACTGCTGCAGCCTGGAGCTTGATCTCCTGATAACCAGATGCATGTCAGGTGTGCGAGAGAGGATCCAAACAGGCCCACACTCCACCTGCAATACTCCACTTGCAGCTGAAAGTAATCTGAAAGACTCAATTCAAAACAGTACTTAGCTCTGCCAACACCCCATGACAAAATCATGTAGGACTGTTTCTTGAGGACCAGAGATGCCCTAATGTAAGAGATGGGGTCCAGAAATAACATCAGGGAACGCTTTTCTAACACTCAATATCATCACTATGAGGATTCACAGTTCAGGAAGGACAAGAATGTGATCATCATCATCAGTACAAGCAGATGTGCCGTCCCTCCTGGTTCTGGTTCTGCTGAAGGTTTTCCTTCCTGTTAAAAGGGAGGTTTTCCTCTTTACTGTCTCCTTGGGCAGCTCACCTTCACCTTCATTAAAATACTTCACTGGGAACACTACGGCTTTCCAGTGAAGTAAATAACTGGACAAAGACAAGTGGATAGGATGGAAGCAGTCTGCTGGTCTTGTGTCGAGATCCATTCCTCCCTGCAGCCCCGCTCCTTCCACATGTGGATGGAAAACTCGCTTTGGATGAACTGTGCTCGAACCATAAAATTACTACAAAAAGCATGAAAGAGGGTTTTTTTTTCCTATGGCGTTAAAATTGTTTTTATTTTAATGAGCTGTAAAAAAAAAATCTTATATTTATATTTTCTGACAATTGTCTTAACAAATACTGTAAAGTAAAATAAAACATGTAAAATGGTTGATGGGTTTTACTTTTAATTTAGACTTTATCTGAAAATGTTTGCTCTTTCTAATATTTACTTTATTAACCAAACATGCCATAGCCTTGCATCTAATCTATTTTCTTTAACTTTTACAACATGCATGCAATTAAAGTTTTACTTTTAAAAGAAAACATTTAATTGTGGATTAAATTCATATTTGTACAAGTTTGAGTAAATTATCTTGTTTTTTCTCTTGAGGCATCCCTCCCTCATAACATGTGCAGATAGAGTCCATTAAAATAGAGGGGAATATATCTATTTATTCCATATTTTTATTTATTTAAAAATCTTTCTTTGGAGAATTTGGCATATACCCTTATTATTTACCTGTTTTTTTTTTTTTTGTTTTTTGTTCTTTTTTTTCTTGTCATTGTTAGGACACAAGCAGCAGCATCATGGATTATTTGCAGCTGTTTTTGTGATTTTTTTTTTTTTAGCTATACCTATAAAAACTCCATGTGAACTACTTTATCACTGTAACGGTTAAGTCAGGTGTAAAATACAAATATAAGCATATTTACCGAATAAAGAGTTCTATTATTTGATCAGCTGTTAGGTTGTACTGCAGTTTCTTTCTGAAATCCACCTTGTAATCCTTTAGTTTATTTGGGATCAGGATAATCCTGTTTTTTGGATCAAAGTTTAAAGTCGGATTCTACTCAAAAGTTTTGAACAACCCAAACTGAGGGTTTTATCCGGATAACAACCAGGATTGGATTACGTGATCGAAGCGGATTTCGGAATCCGGATTTCTATTTTGAACAATGCATTTTCAAGATTTGATCCTATTCAATAACCGAAATCTGTTAGGATTACGTTTGAACAACCGGCCCCAGGTGGTAAAAGGCTAATCTGGTTATTGCTTTAGTATGGCTGTTAAAATTTAGCTCAGAGACCAAAATGACAGCAAGATTTCTGGATTTGTTTTTAACATTGCTGACTGAAGCTGAGTTTTGATCTATGAATGTTTAGATTTGGTTCCAAAGACAATACTTTCAGATTTATCTTTATTTAGCTGAAAAAAATCTTAGACATTCATGTATTGACATGACATTGAAATCACTCGAGCTTTATATGTGACTAGAACAGGGGCGCTGCCAGAGAATTTGGTCCCCAATGGTGGCCTCCCACTATTTTGTTTTACTTAAAGGTGCTTTCACTGATTTGATTGATTTGACAATTTGAGTCAAATTAGGTGGCTCTAACAGCCAATCAGGTTCTACACAATGACTCATTAATTTGACTCAGGTGTGTTAGTGCAGGGATACATGGAAAACCTGCTGGATTGCGGCCCTCGTAGGACTGAAATGAGTAGCCCTGCTGTAGCCCAAGGGTTGCCGGCTCGATCCCTGCCCAGAGAGCCCATGTCGAGGTGTCCCTGAGCAAGACACTGAACCCCAAATTGCTCCTGATAGGTCGTGGTTAGCGCCTTGCATGGCAGCTTCTGCCATCAGTGTGTGTGAATGGGTGAATGTGACGTATATGTAAGCGCTTTGGATAAAAGCGCTATATAAGTAAGTACAGACCAAATGAATAAAATCCAGAGTTTTGTTCAGAAATGTTTCTAAAACAAAGAAAATTAGTGATACCAATGCATTGTAACTAAAATGTTTGCATGATGGTAAGTTTATCCTTGAGTATTAGATAATTTTGTTAGTATTACAACTGCATTGAGAGCCTTTCTGAGCCCCTGTCAATCATGGGCCCCTAGAATCCTTCTCCTTTACTGGAGTATGCATACACTTATGTCCATAGGAATGTTTTTACATTTACTGATCTGAGTGACGTTAGTACAACACAGCTGTGTAGACGGACTCTCTGAGCTGTCTGATGGGAGAATTGGGATTGTGTTGTCAGGCCTCAGGCAATGCAAATAATCTCCCACTGGCCACCAGCTGATCGTGACTGTAAGAACAGTGCTGATGATGGTTGAAAGGTCAATTAAATGCAGTCTAATTTAGCTTCCATATGCATCATAAGAGCAAATTTCCAAAAAACAAAATATATAAGCTACTTCCTCCACATGTATTGCCCGAGCATTGCTGGAGATTCATTCCAGCACAAAGAATGTGAGTTGACACTAATCAATATTATACGCTGGCATTTGGGCTAATCTTCTCCGGGCCAGATGAAAGAGACGCCAGATAAAGGAGCAAAGAAGGTTTCTGAGGGTTTTTCTGGAAGGATCTGCTGCTCTAATCCCAATCCATTGTCCATCAGTTGGCCTTTATTTGAACCAAGCTAATCAACTCAGGGTCCGTCTATCTCCATCCCTCAGAATTCTCACAATATTATGTGAATTTAAATCTCCTATACTGGTCTTCTTTTTACTTGATTTCCAATACAGCACTTTAGCAGTCTTTTCTATGAAGCCATAGTATGTGAATATTGTCATGTTAACACTCATTTTCCGGAGTGTTTATTGAAAGATGTGATAATGATTCTGTCTGCTATAACTTCTGTACATGATGGACATGTTGTTATTTCAATTATACTCCCCTCTCTATGCAGAATACCCCGCAGACATCATCCTGTCCGTCTCAGTCAGGTCCTAGATTTCCAGCTTTAGACTGTCTTGCAAGCATCAAACCCAATCCCACCAACCCCCGAGTGCACCTGATGAAAGCATCCTTTATATGGACTAATCCTCTGCTGTGTGCTGGGTTTCAGAGCGATCTGCAGGTCTGACTGTCCTCCATTAGTGTTCGTGTTGGATTAGTCTAATCAACACAGTCCACCTCAATCACAGTTTATTTAATCTGCTCTTTCCTCACTCTTTCACACATACTGGATTTGTTCTGCTTCTCTTCAAACTGTGAAACAGTCATCTTAATCACCCTGCCGTCAGTGTAGCCCATTGTGGATGCGGCAGTTTTGATAAGAGGTCGGGCTCCAGAGCAGAACTAACACTGATCCCAGTCCATTGCATTTGTATTCATACAGATTAAGCTAATAAACAAAAGTCCCTGACTGGGTTTGCTTTGATTGTTTCTTCCATGACCGATCTGCATGGTGTCCTCTCAGATTCTCTGAGCTCTCACTCTTTGTGTTAGCAATTTAAACCACTCTCAAAAGAGAATGTTGTAATAGGTATGCAGAGCCTGGACTGTAATCAGCAGAAAATAAACAGCTGACCTCTGCTGCTGCTATAATTTAGCTGCACCTGATCATTTTAAGACTACAAATATTCTCACCAGCTCTTTTCATCTGCAGCATCTCCTCCCTCATAGAGACTCAATCTCTGAATCTGACTCCATTTTGAGGACCTGCTCGAAACCCAAACTATAAAAGATTCCATTTTCTGTTCTTATTGTTCTGAAAGCACTGCATGTTTCCCAGCGAGTGTGTTATTTGTGTGATTTTGTGGGAATTATTTTAATTTCCAAGTCTAAACTAACTTAGTGCAGGGTGGCATACTGATTCACACAGTTCATACTGGAAACCATCTTTTACTTCTGTTCTAATCTGTCTTTATCGGTTTAAACAGCCTAAACAATGTTGGGAATGTGGTGCAGCAGGAAACTGTTTGAGGTGGGGACTTTTTCACTGCTGCACCACTAAACATGCAGCAGAGCAGCTGTGTTATTTGAGATGTTGAGCAATGAAAATGGACAAAGTTCAGAAAGTAAAGCTGTAGCAGACGTTGAAATTGAACATCATGACATATCTGTTGTCTGGAGATAGTTCGGTTTTAAAAGGTCTGACGTAGACCAAATATCCAGATAAAGTTGTCAACACCAGGATTATCCTGAGCAAGCTCATGAAATGGTGTTCATGGCATGACTCACCTTAAAATTCTCTACAGAGACAGTTTTTTTTTCTTATATTTTTTTAGTTGAGGTCTGCTGACTCATTCGAACATGACTCCAAGTCAGCTTTTACTCATATAACTAAAGCAAACTGACAAAAACTGATTGGTTTTTGGTTTTGGCCGGTGGTATAATGGCCTTTAGAGCATAGCATAGTTTTAACACCACAGTCCACCTGAGTATTGTTGCATCCCTTGTGACCACAGTGTAGCATTTTCTGATGGCTACTTCCAGCAGGAAAATGCACCATGTCACAAAGCTCAAATCATCTCCAAGTGGTTTCTTGGCGTCCACAGCCACTCAATCCAATAGAGCAGCTTTGGGATGTGGTGGAACAGGAGATTCTCATCGTGGACGTGCAGCAACTGTGTGATGCTATAATGTCAATATGGAGCAAAATCTCTGAGGAATGTTTCCAACACCTTGTTGAATCGATGACACCAAGAATTAAGGCAGTTCTGAATGGAGAAAGGGGTTAGGGTTCCAGCCCAGTGGCAGTACAGCTGAGTGTAAGTCAGAAAGCATGTCCAGCATGGCAGATATCTGGTCCATCACTTCATGTAATGACCTCTTGAGGAAAGAATAATTGGTACAAGCGAGACATGCTGTAGATTAAATAAGATTGCAGGGTTGTAAACAAAAGAATAAATGGTGGAAGGAACAGAAAGGGGATGCAGTCTAGAATAAATTTTTTTGCACAGTAACACAGACATTGAGGAGTGTTTCTGCTGACTCACCACATGACCTCAACGACTTCAGCAGCAGAATCCTCTAAAACCTCAGGGTCGAGAATAAAAGCCAATGCAGCATAAAATATGAGGAAATCTATTTGCATTTACACAAAAAATGGAGCTCCCTATTGGTGTCTTTCTGTTGGGGAAGGGGGCATGGATGATGAGTTTAACACCAAGCAGGTGAAAGAACTAATTTAGGATTTCTCTTAGAAATATTTATGTGTGAATATACATGTTTTTATCTCAGTCTAAAGGGTTAAAGGAGAAGCAAGCTTGCCTTTGATATGACAGTCGTCCCCAGCAGATCACATTTGCATCACATTTGATTTTTCCACATCAAGCATGACCTGCAGAAGAAAACTCAGCCATGTCTCATTTTACTTCTTTTATTCCAAGTTAAACAACTTTGTAGAGTGTTTCAAAGGAAAGTGTAGCTGGGATAAGAAGGAAGGGAATCCAGATCCCAGCAGACAGCCGGAGCCATGCTGCTCCAGCATGCCTTCCTCTGACCTCCTGACAGAGGCCACATTTTTCCCGTTTTACTCCGTTACTATGGGGGCAGCAGTTCAGCAGTCTGGAAAGGCTGCAGACAGTTTGTGTTTGAGAAACGGTCAAAGCTCAAGCTTATCTCAGCAGGAGAGGGAAGATTTGACAGGTCCATCTGCTGCCTGTTTCAGCTCCTCACAGTGTCATTTACGCTGCTTTTGTTTATCTCCAGTAGAGTCCAGAAGGTCTTTTCCATCCGACTGGGAATCCCTGTTAATGCTCACATAACCCATCACCTGGGTCGGAAAAGCCTTTCACCAACCTGAGCTGCACTGAATTATACAAAGCACAACCAATCCAAACAAAACCACATGGTACCAATGGTGGTGGAAATGTTCCCTCATGGCTTTCTTTTTTTTACTCCTGGATTTTAATCCCAGTACCTGATTTTCTTTTTGATGAATCAGTTGTCATAATGTTGCAGATTTCTGCCGTGACACGCAGGGGCTAAGCTAACAGCTACTCAAAACAAGGACTGTTACCATTTAACACAATTCAAACAAAAAAAAAAAAAAAACAATTTATAACATGCTGTTAAACACTTTTGGGTCAAACAGTGTATTTTTTGTCTATCAATATTTACATCAGACAGCTCATTGTTCAATATCATAAAGGTTTCCAGCCTTTCGACTTCTTTTTTTGTGTCTTGCAGCTGGTATTTTGAGACTAGACCTGCTGTCACTCAGAGAACCACCCAGACTGAGCTGTAACACTTATTTTTAGAAACAGAGTGGAACTGACTCAGAGTGGGAATTTCAGATTTTTTGGAAATGTGGGTGAGGCACAGCAGTCTCTCTGTTTGGGTGGCCTTTCTTTGGATATCACCGACACTTCTGGGGTGTCGTCCCCCCTCCCTCTCTGACACATGAGCACCTTTCCCCCAACCTCATCAGGTGTCAAGGTTCAAATACTGCTAAGTGCTTTTTACCTTCTTTCCTAAGAAGATCATCCACCAGCAAAGCTTAAACCTGTCTGAGCAGCAAACAATCCTAAAAAAGATCATTGTTAAACTTTTTAATCCTGAACCTTTGATTTAAAAAGTTGGTTTTTTAGACTGGGGGGATTTTTATTTCATCCTCTTACTGCCATTTATAAAAGTAAATGTTTTGGCCACAGCAAGAATCTTTGTGTTTGACTGCAGGTTTTCTCGACCTCCCAGCAGCTATGGTCCTTAGCTGTACCATAACTGCAGGAAACAGAGGGAAAAATGACGAGAAAGAAAGCAGGCCCAATGCAGAAACAGCAGATATAATGAGACAGCTCCAGATTTAAAAATAACAACATTCCTCGAACATTAGTTACTGATGATGGTACACCATATTACAGCTTAAAGAGAAAGATGTGATTAGATGTTTAGTTTTATACCTACAATAAGTGACAGAGATGGGGAGTCGCTTAAGTGTACCGTGACTTTGTCTCATGATCAACCTTTTATTTTTAATGTTTTCTTTCTGATCACCTGTCAGTCTAGTCTTCTCTCAGACATGATTCATTTCTCAGAGGTATTGTTGAAGTGGTGCACAGGCAGAAATCCTCCCAAAGCTGTCCCCCTAAAAATCATTGTAAACACAAATAATTATTTTAATAATAATATAGTAATGTTCAATATACCACAACACAAGCGGTACAAATTATAAATGTAAAACAATGTGTTTTTTAATTGTTAAAAGTTTATGACCCCCCTTTTCCTCAATGTGGTTTGGTTCACATGGGTTTTTCCAAGGGTAGGGCTACTTGCGGCTCCATGTTTCAGCTCTGCGACAGTCTCAAATAAGGAAACAACAATAATGTGTAAAAGCCAGTAAGCCTTTTAACTCACTACAAACACAAGGTTGTAACATGAAAAGCGCTCTTTCTCCTGCTTTGTCCAAAATCAGTTTCTTTTTGTATTTTAATCAAGTTGCTGGTTAACTGTAGCAGAACAAGCACTGATTTCAGTCAGGGTTGGTACAGTCAGTTAGGTGAGTTTACTGCTTGAGTTTCTGTCTTGGTTTCGGGTTATTGTTTACATTGCTGGTGTGGGGCTCTGTCGTTAGCACCTTCTCTCTTCAACCAGTTGAGGCCGTGACGCGGGTCACACCCACTGTGTACTGCTCAGGGCAAAGCAGATAGAGGCGGTTTCAGCCGGGTGCAATCAAGCAAAGTGTGCTCAGCTGTGTCAGCTCCAGGTACCTTTCCACACATGGTGCGCTGAAGCGTCAGCGAGGCGTCAGCCTTTGTGTCAGCCCACGTCGGGTTAAGACAACAAAGGGTAAAGACCTGCGAGTCTACCTGCGCGAGTCCACCGAGCAAGGGCACAAGCTTAACACTCCTCACAACTATATTAACGCACAATGTGCTTCAAACCCATCCCTGTCAGATATGGGTACAGACCAAGACGTGTCACCCATAGACACTGCAATCCGCAAAACCTGTCCTTTCCAATGGCATGCACATCGGTCACACCCTCTGTTACCTTTGGTCTCTGGAACTGTCAGTCCGCAGTTAACAAAACAGAATTTATCAGTTCATTGATAAATCTCTCTGACATTCAGGTCCTAGCCCTGACTGAAACCTGGATCCGTCCAGAAAACACAGCTACACCAGCTGCCCTTTCTCTCAATGCAGAATTTAGCCAAACACCTCGCTCAGCTGGACGAGGAGGTGGAACGGGCATTCTTATTTCTAAAAAGTGGAACTTAACTTCTGTCCGTCCTATGGCTAACTGCTCATCACTTGAGTATCACTCAGTAAAGGTCTCTACACCCATCACTGCATACATTCTGGTCATTTACCGCCCTCCGGGTGGCAGTATAGCTGAGTTTGTCTCTGAAATGGACATGATTCTCTCTGACATTCCTGATGATGGCACACCACTAATTGTCATGGGAGACATGAACATTCACATTGACAAACCACAGGCAACTGACTTTCTGGCTCTTATCTACTCTTTCAATCTCAAACTGGTACAGACTCCTCCAACACACAAAGCGGGCAATACTCTTGACTTGGTGCTGACCAGAAACTGCTCCACAGCCGACCTGTCTGTCACCCCGCTGCACCTCTCTGACCACTTCCTGGTTAAATTCTCTGTCTTCCTTCCTCATGTCAATCAAGCGGCTCCAAAAATGGTGTCCTACCGCAGAAACTTGAGATCCCTCAGACCTACACAGCTGTCTGATGAGGTTTACTCTACCCTCCCTTCCCACTCAGACTTCTCCTTACTGTCTGTTAATGAGGCTACAGAAACACTCTGCTCCTCTCTCGCCTCCTCTCTGGACAAACTCTGTCCTCTGGTGTCAAAACCAGCCAGACAAAACCCTCCCAGTCCATGGCTCACAGAGGCTCTAAGGGATCACAGAGCCGGACTCAGGGCGGCTGAAAGAAAGTGGCGCAAATCAAAAGAGCACACTGACTTGTCTGAGTACCAGCAAAAACTCGTAACTTTCACATCCAGTCTAAAGGCGGCCAAGATAGCCTTTTATCAGAACAAGATCCGCAATGCTCCCAACTCACGACAACTGTTCATGGCGTTTAACTCTCTTCTATCTCCACCACCTGCTCAGCCTCCCACTGTGCTGACTGCAGAAATGTTTGCTTCCTACTTCACTGAAAAGGTTGCCACCATCAGTAACCAATTCACTGAGCCTGACCAACTCAGCCTTACCAAACCAGCTACTGGTGCCTCACTATGCTCCTTCCGCTCTCTAAATGAGGACGAAGTCTCTAAACTTCTAGTCAGCTCAAAACCCACAACCTGTCCTCTTGATCCTGTTCCCTCTGACATCCTGCAGAGCATTTTACCTACAGTCAAATCTGCAGTAATTCATATTATCAACTCCTCTCTTAAATCCGGTGTCTTTCCTTCTGCCTTCAAGCAAGCTCGGGTTACCCCACTGCTGAAGAAACCCACACTCAACCCAGCCCAGGCTGAAAACTACCGGCCGGTCTCACTGCTTCCATTCATGTCTAAATTACTAGAGCGTGCCGTCTTCAGTCAGGTCTCACAGTTCCTCCAAGACAACAACCTGTTAGATCCATATCAATCTGGATATAGGCAAGGTCACTCTACTGAAACTGCTCTCCTGTCAGTTACTGATTCCCTACGGCTTGCCAGATCCACTGGTCAATCCTCAGTCCTTATACTGCTGGACCTGTCGGCTGCCTTTGACACTGTCAACCATCATATACTGTTCTCCAAACTCTTAGAGCTTGGCATCTCAGGATCTGTCCTCTCGTGGTTTACATCCTACCTCACAGGGAGATCATTCAAAGTATCTTGGCGAGGGGGCGTGTCCAGATCACATGGGCTGACAACAGGGGTGCCTCAGGGCTCGGTGCTCGGCCCTCTTCTCTTTTCCCTATACACCTCCTCACTCGGTGCAGTCATTAGCTCTCATGGTTTCTCCTACCACTGCTATGCAGATGACACTCAGCTTTTCCTTTCTTTCCCACCTGATGACACAACCGTCTCAATGCGAATATCAGCATGCCTTGCTGATATCTCTGCATGGATGAAGGACCGCCACCTTCAGCTAAATCTGTCCAAGACTGAGCTTATTGTCTTCCCAGCCAGTCCTTCTTTACCACCACAGATAAGTGTGCAGCTAGACTCAATCACACTAGTCCCTACATCTTCTACCAGGAATCTTGGTGTCATGGTAGACAACCAGCTGACCTTTAAGGATCATGTTGCCTCGGTTTCCCGGTCTTGCCGATTTGCTCTCTACAACATCAGAAGGATCAGACCCTACCTGACTGAACACACGACCCAGCTCCTGGTCCAGGCTCTGGTCATTTCACGCATTGACTACTGCAACTCCTTACTGGCTGGCCTGCCTGCATGCTCAGTTAAACCTCTGCAGATGATTCAGAACGCAGCAGCACGTCTGGTCTTCAACCAGCCCAAAAGAGCTCATGTCACTCCACTGCTAATTGCTCTTCACTGGCTTCCAGTTGCAGCACGCATCAAATTCAAAGCTCTGCTTCTGGCTTACAAAACAATAACCCAAACGGCTCCGGGCTACCTTCACTCCTTAATCCAGAGCTACACTCCCTCTCGAAACTTACGCTCTACCAGCGAAAGACGCCTAGTGCTCCCACCACAACGTGGCGCAAAATCAGTAGCTAGACTCTTCTCCTCTGTTGTTCCCCGGTCGTAGAACGATCTACCAAACTCCGTCCGATCCGCAGAGTCCGTATCCACTTTTAAGACCAAGCTAAAGACTCAGTTGTTTAAGGAGCATTTCCACATTTAGCTTAACTAAATGAGTCAGAAAGATTTGTCCAGCTTTTTGGCTCAACCAAGTACTGAAGAAGCTGTGTGCACTTATGCCCAAGATGATATTGTGTGATGAAATCATGCACTTATGCCCAAGTTGATATTATGTGATGAAATCATGCACTTATGACCTAGTTGATATTGTGTGATGAAATCGTGATCCTGTATTAAAAAAAAAAAAAAAAAAAAAACAATTATATGCACTGCACTAGCACTACATGACAGCACCTGGGTCCAACTGGACTCAAAAGCGGTCTGACTATCACTTAATTATGACGTCCCATCTTGTTTGAATTCATGCTTGTGTTGTTCTTCCTCTCAAATGTAAGTCGCTTTGGATAAAAGCGTCTGCTAAATGACTGTAGAATAGTAGAATAGTAGAATAGAACTGGCCATATAGCAGCTGCCGTATGAAGCGGCCGTATGAAGCGGCCGTATGAAGCGGTTACAGTATTTCAAAGAATGTAACACTGTAACAGTGTAACATTGCTAGAGAGAAATCCAGATTTTGAAATGTACATAAGTATTTTTAATTTGAGTTTGACACCAGATTTATTATTTTATAGGGTAGGATTTATCACCATGACTTAAATGTTCAGAATGAAAGACATCACATTTCTTTTAAAGTCAAAGATTAATAATTTTTTTGTACTTCAAATCATGAAGTAGGTAGAAAGAGCCCAGCAAAATGAAGGCACTGACAAAGATATTCATAAAAAAAGGAATGAAATTCTTATGAAAATGTATCATAGTGGTTTCAAGTCAGCTGAGCACAAAGAGCAAACTTTAGCTTTTCACAGATGGATGGATCAGACATCATACAGTAGATAAATTGATAAATGGCTGATTTAAACCATTTTATATATGGACCTACAGTTGCAAGTTATAATTTAAAGGTAAAAGGGCTGTGCATTTTTAAGTTGCCATATTTTGGGGCAATTTTGTAATTTCTTTCTATTTGACACTACAATAAATGTAAACTTTTGAAGAGGAGTTTGATGTTTGATGAATCTAATTTATTTTTATTTTTTTAACAAACTTTATTTAACCACGAAGGCCCTCATTGAGATTAAATCTCTCTTCAAAGAGTGTCTTTGGCAAGACTGCAGCAGAGCAGCTAAAACGACAACCACACAACAAAACACGTTCAAACTAGCGAAAAAAAAAAAAAAAAAACTAAAGTCTATAATATAACCTGTAGGGCAATGGTCCTCAAGGGCCAGAGTTTAGATGCCTAAATAAAGCTAACCTGCAGCATTGGAGGAAACCTAGATAAGCCTGTGGGAACCAGCTCCCAGCAGGCATCAATGGAGCCAGCTGGCAGGTTGAAACTGAAAACCTTTACTAAAACATCACCTTCTTAAACAGTAATTTCAGTGTTAGTGGAGAGGAACAGTCTGCATTAAAACCTGCATTCCAGCATAAGAAAACTGATAAAAAATAAAATAAATAAATTAAAGACAGATTCTCAGAGTGCAAACTCCTGTTTGACTCTGTGGAAAGGAATTTAAGTTGCTGCTGGTTTTCAGACTCACTTACACAGAACACAGATTGTGTTAAATTTGCATTTCACTCAATGATTGACAGTGTTTGGCCTAAAAATCCACTAAATCTTCATTATCTGCAGCACAGTAATTAACATGAATGTGGCAGAAACTCAAAAGTAGACATTTAGCTTTGGGTTAACAGCACCTGATGAAGTGGACAGTGGGTGTAAATCTCATCACCCTGCTCTTAGGTCTCTCTCAGGCTTACAGATAGATTTTCATAAATCATTTTAGAGTTATTGGGTCTCACTTTTCTAACATTTCGTTACACATTTGAATCATTATTCGACCTTCTGTTTCTACTAAAATTTATAAAATAAAGCCAAGTAATCATTGTCATCTTCTGCCTCCAGTGCAACACAAACACCCAGTATATTAAAGACTTTGTCAGGTTGATGAGACTTAAAGGGACAATTTTGTTCCATCTCTGTTTTTTTTTGCCTCTCATCCTGCCTGAACAGGAATTTTTGTCTCCTTTCTTAGTTGTCATGTTTTTCATCTGTGGTGGCCTCGAGGTGTTTTTAAGAAATAGGTGTTGTTGTTTGTCATCTTCATTCTGCTCTCTTGTAAAGAAAATTCTAAGGGAACCATTTTTTTAAACAGCTGAATGATTTTGTAATCAACTCCTAATTGAACACATCTGGTTCAAAATCATTTCAACAATTCATTGTGGGGCAGGAAAAAAGCAGCATATGGAGATGTTAATGGTTTATTTATAGTTGTGGGAACTGGCGTCTCGGCTGCAGCTCACTGTGATCGATACGCAGCGACTTGGATGACTGCAGCACATGAATCACATCAACGTCTTATTAATCACGCTGTGATGAACAGTCACGATGCTCAATGAGCAACAGAAGCCTGGCAAGAACTTTTTCTACCAGGATGAAAACTGTTTATTATGTGATTAAGATCATTCTGCAAAAGATGCATCCAAATGCGGTCTCCGTTTGTGTGACGGTTTTCTTCTTTCTTTTTTTTTTTTAATTTGGCTGTGCATGTAAAAAAAAAATCTATAATATTACAGTTTTCCTCTGTGATAAATATATTTAATTTCATCTTTAAAGTTATCAGCCAATCAGAATTTCAACTAGTCACATTTCTTGGAGGGAAATGAGCCAGATTTGTTGTGATTCCGGCTCTAGTGTGTGGCAGCGGTGGGCGTGCCTGTTTCCTTGGCCTTGGCTACTGGATCTTCACCTGCAGCTCATTCTACAATCAAGCTGCTCGTATTTAAGGACTGCTCAGCCATCAACTCATCACCAGATTGTTACGTAGCCTGTGGTACAGTTCTCGGCCGTTTGTAAGTTCAGACCACCACTCCTTGCCTGCTTGCTAAGCTTATATTCTTTGCTCTGTTTAGAGATCCTGCCATCCGCCTGCCTGCCCGCTTGTCTACCTGCCAGCCTGCCGGAACACCTCCTCCATCCCTTGGTTTGCTTGTAAATAAATCTTTCGTTCACTGGCCTTCAGTGTCTGCGCTTGGATTCCTATCCTCCACCTGAGATCAGTAACAAGATTATAGACCATTCTCAGTGATGGCACTAGTGGCAAAAAGCTAGCTGCCATTATCAAGTGACTGTTATTTTGCCATTAACTGTTTTGCATCGAAGATGATGCTAGCAGAATTCACAGTTTCCAGGCCAGTTCAGCACTTATGTGGTCAGGTCAGACAGCGAAAAAAATCTCCAAAAACTTCCAAAAATACTAACTGACTGAGATACTGCTGCCGGATTTAGTTTACCACCACATATACAACTACCTAGCAAGTTGCACTTCACAGGAGCAGAATCAAAAGTTTACAAGTCTTTGGAGGCTTATAAAAATTTCATGGCAGATAAAAAAAAAAAAAAGCAAAAAGCAAAAACAAAATAAAACTGGTAAAATTACTCTTGAATGCATCACTGACTGACCTGGTGGCTGAAATCATCACATGACAACATTTTCAATCAAAAGACATCATGAGCTCAGAGATGACCTTAAAAAGCTGAAGAAGAGGCAGCTCCATGCAGAGAAGTTCCTCTCAGAGTGATGGAGAGAGGCTCCAGGTTATTATACCTAAGGTCTCCCCCGTGGAGAGGAAAAATGCTCTTCAGCACTGAACATCCATCTTACACAGGGTCAGTTTCATGGGGAGTCCACACACATACATGCAAACACCGGCATGTACACACAAACACGGATTTTACACACACATACACCAGAAGCAGACCTCAGCAGCTTCTGTGAAAGATATTAAACCTGGTGGATCCCTGCAGACCGGATGGAGGTGGAGGTCTTTAAAGCTTTGTGTTAATACAATCTAGAGTCCAATTTAATCAAAACTGAACGAGCCTTTTGACTCTGCATATTTTTTAATGTAAAAGTAAATAATTTGGGATTAGTTTTATGTTTTGGAGGAGATGAAGGTGAGTCACCCTTAAAAACTAGAGAAGTTAAGATCTTGATGCCAGGACTGATGACTTCTCCATTTTACCTGTTAAAAGTTCACGTAACCCTTACACACAGGCCGGGCATGCAGTTCCCGAACCTAATTTTGGACCAGCCAGTACATTCACACGAAAAAAGTTGGTTGGTTGGTTCAGAAGCTAAAAGATCACAGTTCAGACTTCCTATAAAATGTTAAGTAATATATTTGTATGCATTTTGGTTTGATTTAGTTTTGGTTTGTCTCTCTGTGGAACCAGCTTCTAGTTCAGCGTCAGGACACAGACACCCTCTCTACCTTTAAAATCAGACTTTATTTAGCCACAGACTGAAGGTCAGAGGTTGTTTCACACAGCTGTTAACATAGCACACACTCACCTTTACACTTACTCATCTGACTCTTGGAATGAACCGAGTCTAAAATGTGTGACAAGTTTTCATTGAGCTGTGAAGTCTAATCTGTGTTTAGAGCCTCTCTCACCTCCTCCCACCAGACCTCCTCTTTTCAAACCCAGATGTCACTTTTAGGTGAGAAGATACTCGAGGCTGTTCAGATTCACCACGGATTTCCACCTGCTGCAAATGGAGCAGAAAAAATATGGAACAGCTGGATGAGGAGATTCATGACTCCCTCAAGACACGGAGGAGCCGTGTAGCACATTCATCTTCTCAGTGTGGTTTTCTGACTAGCTGTCTGTGTTCCTCCATAATTATGGCTTTCTCCTGTTTCCTGTCTCCACCTTTGCTCTTCTTCTCCTATAATGCACTACGTCACTGCTAAACTTACCTCTGTTCACACAGTGTCCCGACTGACCTCATAGTTAAAGCTAAAAAGGCAAGGCAAGTTTATTTGTACGGCACATTACATGTAAAAGACAAGTGCTTTACCTAGAACATTAAATCAATTACAGGTGGTGCAAAAAAGCCTTAAAAAGTAGTAAAGGCAGCAAAAAATACAACAAAAAAATCACAATAAATAATAAATTACATTGAAATGATTAAAAGTAAGATAAGTTAAAAGTTACTGTGCAGATTTCATGTATAAGCATATGAAAAAAGAAATGTTTTAACCTTGGTTGAAAGTTTAATCTCCACTGGCAGTTTGTTCCACTTGTTTGCAGCATAACAGCTAAATGCTGCTTCTCCATGTTTAGTCTGGACTCTGGACTCTGGTTTGGACTAGTTGACCAGAGTCTTGGATCTAAGAGCTCTGCTAGGTTTATATTCTCTGAACATATGACAGACGTATTCTGGGCCTAAACCGTTCTGGGATTTATAAAGATCAGAAAGGTTTTTTTAATCTATTCTGTGACTGACTGGAAGCCAGTGTAATGATTTCCAAACTGGTGTGATGTGTTCGGATCTCTTAGTCCTGGTTAAAACTCTAGCAGCAGCTTTCTGGATGAGCTGGAGACATTTAATGATCTTTTTAGGAAGCCCTGTTAAAAGTTTACAGTAAACCAGCCTACTGGAGATGAATGAATGGATGAGTTTCTTTTGTTCTTTCTGGGAGACTAAACTTTTAATTCAGTTGATGTTTCTGAGCTGGTAAAAAGCTTCTTAGTTACAGCTGAAAACATAACAGCTAACATCAGATAGGACAGAAAAGTTTCTCCAACCACAACCTGGACAACTCAGAAAGGTCAAAGAACATTACAACTTGTCACTGTGTGGTTCAGAGACAGGTTTTAATCACATGATACAGACACCAGAGCTGTGAGAAAACACATTAAGTGGACAGATTTTTATATCTAGGTACTGATTCTACAGTACACAGCACGCCAGTATCTGCAGTGTGCTAAAAGTACCTGGATGGTGTATGGATCTAGAAAAAATTGCTTAGTTTAGCCTTCACACTACAGAGATCCTGTTTTTTGTTTGTTTGTTTGTTTGTTTGTTTTGCATTAACGTAGGTTCTTGTGATTACATCAGGGTAATCGCCTGTGGGAAGATACTGTCTCTGTGTCTAGTGGTTTTGGAGTACAATGTTTTGTAGTGCCTACCAGACTTTTAGGAGTTTAAAAAGTTTGTGTGCGGGGTGTGAAGGGTCCGCCAAGTTGTCACCCGCCCATTACCTGACCTTGGACAGGTACAAGTCCTGGATGGAGGCTATATCGATATCCTCTCTGCAGACCTGATTGTCCTTTGCAGTCTGTGCCCATCCAGTTTGGTGGTTGAACCTCTGCTGGGCCTTTTTTCTGACAGACTCTATGTGAGGAGTCCACTTCAAATCCTCAGAAATTGTGGTTCCCAGAAACCTAAGGTATCTGCAATAGACGCTGTGTTGTTGAGGATGGTGAGGGGGACAGGTGTTGGGGTATTTCTCCTGAACTCCACTGTCATCTCCATAGTCTTCAGCGGGTTTAGCTCCAGATGGTTCTGACTACACCAGTGGACCAACTGTTCGACCTCCCATCTGTATGCGGACTTGTCACCACCCGTGATCAGACTGACCATTGTGGTGTCGTCCGCATACTTAAAGAGTTGCACCCCATAGGTTCAGTCATTAGTGAAGGGGGGGTGGGATTTATGAAGATTCTGATATTTTTTCAAACCTTACAGTAACATATCGATGTTATCACACTATTATCAATATATCAATGTTTTGCTTTTCATTTTTCAAGTCTTCCCTGAAACTCATATCATCTAACACCCACGTGGTTCAAGCATGCACAGAAAAGGCATCCACCACAGAAACCATTAGAATGATTGTATACATGTTTATTTTTTCCTGCTGATCCAGCTGTGAAAAGGTTTAAACCACCCTTCTTGATTGAAAAGTCCTTCTGACGGAAGCTGATCAGATAAACTGAGGTGTTTACATGGCACATTTTTATTCTGAATGGACATTCGATCAGATCAAAAGAGCTCTGTGTAAACTCAGCTACTTTCGAGTACCAGCAGTCATGACAGGGCCAACTGATCGAATGCAACGACTCATTCATGGCAGCTTCTGCCAGCTCTGCACGGCAACTTTTTCCAGCCACTTTAGAGCATTATCTTTTCAGTGTTTTCTGGTCTACTTCGACACCACATCGCTCCGCAGAAATGCCCATCCATCTACTACCAACACTTGCTTTATCCAGTTCATTTCAGTGATTAAAAATGAGTTTTTCTTTTCACAGTATATTACAGAAAAAACAGAATGCTGCAGCGATGCTGAAATTAGCTTCCAATATAATTGTTTTTTAGAAATTGCATTTTAATAAATCTAAGTGCTGTGTAGAATATTTCAGTCTAGATATGAAACATCTATGCATTGAAGGTTTAGAACAGTACCTGAGATAATGCGGTGAAGGTCTCCAAGAAAGCAGGGGAGTAACCCATTGTATGTATGTTAGAAGCTACAAATCAGAACAATATGAAAAAATGAAGAGCATCTATGACCCTCATGAATAACAGTTCTCTGCAGAAAAAGCCGATAATTTATGCACAGATGCCCTGTCCAGAGTTTGAGTGTGGAAATGTGAAATGAAAGATGTGTGTTTACCTATTCCCATTCTGTATGATGTATGCAGGATTTAATATGTACTGAACATTTCCGAGAGGTCATGTTTTGAGGGGGGGAGTGTTACGGACGCAGGCTTTCCATCCTGTGTGAGAGTGTATGACAGGAAGACTGCAGCCGGTGCTCCATGTGATCTCTTATGGGACCCGCCTTCCCTCATCAGGATTGGTCAACATGCGCTCCAGTTCCAGAGTGGCTGTCCAATCCGGAGAAGAGAGTTCCTATGGAATATTGTGATTTTTGTTTACAAGAGTTTTATTTAGACAGAATTGGATAATGACTTATTTGGTTCTGTGAACCATTTTGTTTTATGTTGTTTTATATCATCTTTGCTATTAAATATATAGCATTATTTAGTTTTATCCATTGTCCTACTTCTCAATGTTACTATCCTTTTACCCCTAGACAAACGTGGACGTAACAGAGGATGATTCATGTTTCAGCACCACCTGTTCCACTATTCCACATCAGCTCTGAAGATTGGTGAAAAGGTTATAATGATCAGTTTAAATTCTATGGAAATGTTTAAAAATCATGGTGCTGATGTAACATTCGTAATGATCTCTGTCTTAGAATCATTTTGGGTTGAATGCTTCTGACTCTGATGTGTTTTCCTCTCTAAGCGTGTCTACATGATGTCAAAATGAAAGAGAACTGGTGTGAAGGACGAGCAGAGACAATTGTGGTTCTTATAGCTCATTAAGGAGCCAGCGATCAGATCAGATTATGGAGGAAATAAGGCGGTGAGATGCTGAAGATTTCTAGTGTTCAAAATGGAAATAAAGGGCAGAAAATAATGGAGAAGAAAGTGTGGTTAACCATGTTTCATCTGTATTAATGATCAGTAATTTTATGTATATGGGGAAAATCACAGCCAGATATGTACCAGTCAACAAGACTCCATCATGAATGATTTTACAGTGTGTGCAGAAATGGAAGAAGAAAACAGTCCAAGAGCTGATGAGTTTATTTCTCTTGTTTTATTTGTTCATGAAAATACAATTCCTTAAATATATTTACTGCATACTTAATTAAATTAAGTCCTTTAATTATAAGGAGCATTTTCCCATGATGCACTTCTCCTCAATGTGTTCTCTATACCCTCCAACATGTGAGTGAATAGAGAAAGATACTGTAGATGGGAGCAAAGTACCTGAAGATCCAATTTAAAAAGTTATTTGCTAAATTCAATGGAAATTTTTTTTCGACCAAACTGGTGTCCATATCCATGACAACCCTCTGTTCCCCAAGTGCACTCATTCTAAAAGAGTTTCCAGAAAACCAAATTAATGGTTTCAACCAGGTTAATTGACAAGGGAGGGAGAGTCCACCGCCACAGATGACAATGTCACTTTTTAGATCTGTCGGACATTCTTTCAGCTGAGAGTGAAAGGGATGGCCCACTGTCTCTTCCCCCGCACCACAAATGATGTGGTAAAATATTTAACCACCAATGCACAGAGCAAGGCTGTGTATAGGAGCAGCACAGCAAAATGCACAGCTCTTTGGACCAAATCAAGTAGATCTACCCTTGCATCAGAAACAGTGGAGGAAGTCAGCAAAAGAAAGCTCCTTGTACCAACATCCACAAGGTGGAATTCCTTTTTTGATGCTGTAAAGAGAATTTCAGAAATGCCCATGAGTGGGCTAAGTACTTAACTCCCAGCTTGGTGCGCCAAGTGCTTCAAAGACAGAGAGCACCAGTTCTTGCATGAGTAATGCACGGCCATGAAGCCTCTGACTGCAGCACTGGACATTTTATAAGGTGACTGTCCTTATGGGACTTTACTACCAGCACTTGAAGTTCTGATGCAGAAGACCCTGGCTGTTAAAGGATCCCTCTCCAGGGTGACTAAAGGCCTTCCAGATGTCATAGTGCAGGTATGTTCCATCTTTAAGATGGTTAAAATTTCTTGCATCACACTATTTATGAACATGACAGAATTGAACAGAATATTCGTTATCATTGTAAGAGAAGATTAAAATAAATACAAATGTTAGTAAGTAACCTAAAACCAAATTAAATCCATAATGTTGATCCAACATTAGGCTTGGTTTGCAAGTAATTCAAAGACATTATACATAATAGTCCTTATAGGCATAAACATGTGAATTCTATTTTTTAGGCTATCCAGACTCGTTTTGCTGGTGTGCTGGATGACAAAGATGCTCTTCTTGCAGCTGCCAGTTGTCCAAAATTCAAAGTCCGTTGGCAGAGAGATGCAGATAGGAGGGACCGAGTAGACGAGCTTCTGATAGCAGATAACTGCTCCTGCAGCACAGAGTCCTGCTAGTGTGCCCGCCACATCTGCCAGCCAAGCTGAGATGGACTTCTTCACTTTTGAGGCAGAGCCAGAGGAGAACACCTACTCTGCAGAAAAGGAAGTAATGGACTACCTGAGGTCAGCCTATGACGTTCAGATTCAAACATAAAGAACATTTTCTTAAAGTATAACGTTCCAACCCCATCAAGTGCTCCTGTGGAGCAGCTTTTCAGTCTGGGTGGTTTGGTGCTCACGACTAGAAGAAATACACTTTCTGACAAGAGTTTTGAGAAGCTTCTGTTATTGAGATACAACCACTGGTTCACAACCACTGGTTCACAACCACTGGTTCACTCGCCCACTCCACTGTTTCACTCCTAATGTATGATTACAATATAAGATTAGTCCAAAGAAACAAAAATAAGCTTACATGTGGTGTTATGCACTGTTTTGTTTTGTACAGCCACTCCTTAATGCTGTGATGCCGTGAACATTAGGTTCAATGTTCATAAAACATGTTTAAAAGAATTTAATAGTTACATTTATAAACAATGTAGATTATAAATAGTAAGTTTTGACATTAGTGTTAACAGATAAATATGTCAGGTCAATGTCAAGTGAAGTCAAGATACATTATTCATTTTTTTATAAAAATGTTTTTTTTTTTTCAGGAAATTGTTTTTAAGTTTAACTTAAAATGTCAGGAGATACATGGTGACGTTAAAAATAAAGTCAGTATTGGAAAAACCAGTTGTCATTTTTATGTTGAGGTGGTGGGGGTGTTGTCGGCAGCTGCTGAAAGTAAGTAATAAAGTAACTTGTAATCTAAGTTACTTTTAAAATCAAGTAGTCATTAAAGTGACTAAGTTACTTTTCAAAGGAGTAATCAGTAATCAGATTACTTTTTAAGGTGACTGTGGCAACACTGTTAGGACATCATTATGACTGTAGGTTATTGGAAAAAAATTAAGCATCTTGTTAAGGTGTTCATTTAGTTCTGATAAGGGTAGTCTATAAATGCTTTTTTATTTCAGGTTCCATGAGACTAAAGAAAAGAAGCTATTTATGAAAAAAAGAGTTCTCATTGACATTGAAAAGCTTAGCCATGACCATCAAACTCAACTTTAGAGGCATTCCAGTGTGATTCCTTGTTTTGCTCCAAAGAATGTGGTTTTCCCATTCGCTGGAATGCTCTGCTGGTAACACATTAGATTTGAACAAACAAGAATACCCAATTCTTTCTGTTTCTGGGCAAAATATTTTTATACTTTCTATTATTGTTACAATAATGTCGCTTGACTTCATGCCATCAACACTAAAAATAATTTTTTTTATTTGAATGTTTTTTGTTATTTGTCTTTTTTGACCTCGGAGAGTAAAACTGTGTTCAAAATAGTTTATCCAAAATCAAAGGACAAGCTGCTGCCAAACCTGGGAATATTGTGAATACTGAGCCAACATTTGGATATCACTGACAAATAAAATGCTGTAAATGAATAAAATATTGTTTATAAAAAGAAACTTAATTTTACTTTAAAAATTATGTAAGCTGTGCAGAAACTAAATAAACAAAGTGCAGTCAACATTACAAACTTTTTTAGGGTATGTCAGTGAACTGATGAGGCTTCTCTTCCCTGAGGCCTTCACTGACCCTGCCACATTGTGGAGGAGCTGAAGAAGGTTCCTGTTCCAGAAAACCTCAGTGCTCAGTATGAGACCAAAGGAAACAGTCGTTTTTATTATAACAATGCATGACAGTGTTAGCGAATACCATCATTATCGATTTCTTGGTAGCAGATATTTTCCACCTCTGTTGGCATTGTGGTACATTTGCCACATGTATACCTTTTACCAGGAGCATTTACAAATGTATAAGGCCAGTGAAGAACAGCAAACAATGTTTTCTTGGACTATAGCAGGTAAGCAGAGTAGTTACCTAACAGATAAGTCCTGCTGCATTCGTTGCTGTGGTTTGCTGAGTTGTTCAGTCTCATTTTCGGGGACTGATTTGGGCTCGAAAGTGTACGGCTGCATGTTTTCTGTTGACATTGTTTATATTACTTCAGTTTGTTTACTAGTTCTGCTGGTGTTTCTATGACGAAAACAATCCGATAACTACTCCCGGCAATTGACCAATCAGAGACAGCCCGCACCAGGTGGAGGTGGGGCTCAGGGCGAAAGAGTTTCATCCAACTTGTTCCTGGTAGAGGCTGAACTGAGGGCGTGAAAAATGCTGGATTAATTGTTGCCCTTTTGGACTAACATGTTAAAATAAATTAGCCTGTATTGAGCATAATAGAGCCACTTTAAAATGACACTTTAGCTTTAGGTCTATTCATTTTGGGCCAAGTACATTTTCTATTTTGTTTTCTACTGTTTAGAATTGAAATGCAATTAAATGCAATTTTCAATTTTTCAACTATTTTTTTTTCAATAGTACAGTGTATAGTGTGTCTATTATTTGATTCTGTCATCCACCACCGTTTAAATAAAAAAAAAACAACATATTTTTTAAATATTACTTTACTTTTACTTACTTTCTTAATTTACTGTGTAGATAAATTAACAAACATCACAGCTGTATCATAAGTGTGTTCCTCTCACCCTCTTGCAGGCAATAGCAGCCTTCTTATGTTTAAAAGTAATGGTGTCTATCCAGTGCACCGTCATTCCCATTTAACTTTTGTTGTTGGTGGATCAAGTCGTCCCCTATTCGCGGCCAGACCAGGTTCAATCCAAATGCCTCCTTGACCCACTTTTTCATGTATTTGCTGAACAATAAAGGACACAAGAGCCCACAGAATGTTAAAAATATTAGAAAGCAAAAGACACTTGTGTATGGAACACACACATCATACAAATAAAAAAATTAGGCCCCAGGCCAAATTTAGTTACCGACCCCTGCAGGCGGGCACTATCCAGGTGTAAAAGGGAGAAAATGTGGAAATTTAGCTGAAATTAGGGAAATTTTGTCTCTAGGCTTAGGTTTTGTGGTGATAATCAAACAACAGCAGTTCCCTGATTTATTAAAAACATTTTACTAGTGCAGATTAGGGTTGTGCATCTTCACTGGTCTCAGAATCGATTCAGTCACGATTATCTTGTTAACAATGCATCAATTTGTGTTGCATCCTCAATTTTCTTTATTATACTGAACATTGCTTCATTGTATTCATAGATGAATACAAGCAGTTATATAATTATGAACGCCCTGTTTATTTAAAATTATTTCAGAAATCAATCTGAATGTCCTGATACTGACAAATATCATGTAAAGGGTTATTTTTCAACTTCAATATTGAACTCTATTATTATTCCATTGCCAGAGAATCAAGAAACATCATTACTATACAGTGATCTGTTATCAAAAATAGTTGAGCAGCCTACTAGTGGGTAAATTTCTTGCAGTAAAGCAGTTTGTTTTGTCCCCTCAGTCTTTCCATAGACAGTTCAGACAGACTTTGGAAATCAAGATATTTTTCATGATCTCCTTTATGACGAGAAAATGCACAGAATTTTGCTGAGGTAAACATTTGTTGATGAACAAAGTTGTTTTAATCCCTTTAGTCCATTTTTGCATGCTAGCCGCTAGCTTGCCAATGGTATTTTCCATAGAAGTTAGCCTTAAGCTAACTTATAGGCTTTAGTACATTTTGGTGTGCAAGGTTACATGATTTTACTAAGACAGTTAATGTATTTCCAGTGAGATACTGATGTACGTTCTATATGTCTGCTTAGTTTTACAGCTTTCCTAAGTAAAGGTTTTAAAATGGATTAAGCCTCAGATCTGCCGAGCTGTTGCAGCAGGCTAGATCATGCCACACACGCAAGTGTCGACAGAATATATGCATTACATTACTTATAATCAATTATGTTTTGTAGCTGCATTGATGCCAAGCGTTAACCTCTGGCTGTGAAATGTGAAGCCTATGCGAAAGTGCAAAAAAATTGCAGTTCACCCCTCATCCGCTAGGGGCTGGCTCCAAAACAGATCAAATCCCCATAGACTCCTATGTTAAAAAGGCCAACTTCACAGCAGAAATAAACATGTTTAAAGCCTGGTACAAAACCCATTTTAGGATTAATAGGTCAAGTTTACCTTCATGACAACTGTGAGGGGGGGTGAATGTTTTTCTAACTCATCCGTTTGGATGTTACTTAATCTTAAAATTCGGCATACTTAGGGGTGTGTCCTTTTGATTGACAGGTATCCAATATCTGCGGCGAGAGGGGAGCGTGTAGCACAAATGTGGTTTTTAGCCGGTTAACAGTGCGCTTTAGCTTTAGCCTGCCTATCTCCGTTTGCTACCGTTGCTCGGGGTTAGCTCGGTTAGCTCTTAGCTACAAGCAGCTTGGAGTTTGATGGTTGTCAATCATCCACCCCCACCTTCACAGTCCCCCTCTCAGCTCCACCTCTTTGCCCATTTTTGTATTTTCCTGGAGCAACAGCAAGCGTGACACTGCCAAGATGGTGATGGTAGGAACCACCCAACGAGCTTCACGTTTGCTCTTCAGAAACATACGGGAGATGTCACGGAGGTTCGGTCCATCTTTATACAGTCTATGATTGATGCAGAACTGTCCACATCTGCATTGCGTTGCATTGTAGAAACAATTAAATTTATCACCTCTAATGCAGATCCAGAGCTAGATAGAGTGATCTGTGTGACAGTTCACTCTGTCACACACTCTTTTCCCACTCTGTTCAAATTTGCATTAGAAATATGATTGTGAAATAAGTAATAAAATATATATATTCTACAAAAATGTTTGCATGAGTTTAGATTGGAGTTCAATGTGTGTCCCTGAGATCATCTCACATCATTTTAACAGGCCTAGATTTCATCAGGTAAGGTTACATGCAGAGTAGCTCACTTGAACTAGAGCACAAAGACAAGGTTGCATTAAAAATTACTGTTATTTTGACAGTAAAATATATTTCATAGCTAAGACGACAGATAATATTGTATCCAAATTATTCTGCTGTATTCAGCCTCATTTGTTGACTGATGGTTAAAGGAATATTTCAAAATGTGAGTTTTGATAAACATGAAATTATTATGGAATTGAGTAGCAGCACTCACAAGATGCCAGGGAGAGATGATCATGAAGGACTTCCAGCCCTGTCCATAGTGGAGGACAAAGGGTTTCAGGGATTTGTGGGAGGTCTTGATCCAAAATATAAATTCCCAGGAAGAAAAAACTGACTGAGAATCATCTTGTAAACATGTATAATGAGTGAGAAGATGAAATATGGCTGGAATTCCAAGCAAACAGCACAGATTGATCATAGCTAATGACGAGAGGGATTTTGCTGAGGAGCTGAATACCTTCTTCACCATGTTTGAGTCTGATGGGCCTAAACTACGGTGGCCCAGAGGTGTCACAGCAAATAAAAGCCGCAACACAACACAATAAACCACAACACTACAAAATAAACCGCAACACAACACAATTAGGCACAACACTACAAAATAAACCGCAACACAACACAATTAGGCACAACACTACAAAATAAACCGCAACACAACACAATAAGCCACAACGGAAGTTGTCTTTTTTTTTTTTTTTTTTTAAGGATTTTACCACCGGAAGTTAGCTACACCAAGTTTCAGTCCAAACAGATGGGAAGTTGGAGATTTTAGGAGGCAGCCGGAGAAGTAAGTAAAATACTGTTTGTTAATAACGTTTATTAATTTCGGCATGCGCTTTTATGAATGCTTTTAACTTTTTATGTGTAGATTAAGAGTCATTGCATGTTCGATGTATGCACACGGACGAGGTACAGTCCGTTGCGACAAAGCAAAGCTGCAAGACAGTGCTTTATTAAATGTAATTGTTAGTAACTTAAACCTCTGTTTCTCTCCCTCTTAAGATAAGTAAGGCCTTTCCGTTTGGTGTTTGTCTATTTATAAAGCACGTTAACGTGAAAAAAATATTTAAAACAAAAACACACCAAAAAGAGAGAGAGAGAAGTATGTATTTATGCAGACTGATGCGAGCCCCCAGCACTGTCTTGCAGCTTTGCTTTGTCGCAACGGACTGTACCTCGTCCGTGTGCATACATCGAACATGCAATGACTCTTAATTTACACATAAAAGTTAAAAGCATTCATAAAAGCGCATGCCGAAATTAATAAACGTTATTAACAAACAGTATTTTACTTACTTCTCCGACTGCTTCCTAAAATCTCCAACTTCCCATCTGTTTGGACTGAAACTTGGTGTAGCTAACTTCCGGTGGTAAAATCTTAAAAAAAAAAAAAAAAAAAAGACAACTTCCGTTGTGGCTTATTGTGTTGTGTTGCGGTTTATTTTGTAGTGTTGTGGTTTATTGTGTTGTGTTGCGGTTTATGTTGTAGTGTTGTGACTTATTTTGTTGTGTTGCGGCTTTTATTTGCTGTGACACCTCTGGGCCACCGTACTAAACAGCGCTGCACAGATGTTCTGAGGCAAGTGACTGCACGACCCCAGCACAGAATTGAGATTACAATGGTTCAGGTGGCTGAGACCTTCTGACATCTTAATGGACGCAAGTCCTCCGGCCCAACATCCCTGCCTCTGTTTTAAAGACCTACAGTGAGGGAATTGCCCCAGCATGGCAGCCCATATTCTAGCAGTCATTAGACATGCACACTGTCCCATCAGACTGGACACTGTCTCACATTGTTTCAGCCCCGAAGGAAACATGTCCAAAAGAGTGTAAAGTCTATTGCCTTATTGCTCTGACTTCTGTACTGATGAATTCATTGAAAAAAAAATCATCAAGTCTTTGCTATCTCAGTCGTTTTAGTACAAACTCGACCCTTATCAGTTTGCTTATAGAGGTGAACACAGTACTGAAGATGCAGGTGCTATATTCATCCTTCTTGTCTCTAAACATTTGGACACAACAAGAAAATCTTATCAACTTTTCCTCCGCCTTTAATACAGTCAAACTAGATTTACTTCTCTCCAAAATGCAGCAGTTAGACATTAATCCCCATCTTTTAAAACTGGTATCACTCCTTCCTCACCAACAGACAGCAGCTTGTAAGGGTCAATAGCACAAGCTTTAGTCTGGTTACAACCAGGAGTGGAGTCCCACAGGGTTGTGTGAGTTGACCTTTGCTGTTCACCATCTACACCGATGACTGTGTTATCAGTGCACCTGGCCACCATCTCATCAAATTCTCATCAAATTGTGGCTCTGTTGACTGAGGAGAGGAAACCAGATGCTTTCTTTGACAGTGTGAGCAGTGTAGTGCAGTAGTGTGACCAGAATGCCCTCATACTGAATCCCACCAAGACAGAGGAGGTCATCTATGGAACCTCACAACATTCACCGGCTCCAGTCATGATACACAACAAACCAATTAAACAATCTGCATCCTTTAAATATTTGGGAGTGCACATGGTCAGTGCCGTCTCACGGTCCCATCATGTGGATTACATCTGCAAAAAAGTACAGCAGAGGACCTACTTTTTGAGGAGACTCAGGTCTTTTGGAGCCAGCAGCAAGATCCTCCACAGTTTCTGCAGCGCCATAATGTTAAGCATGCTGCAATGTGGAGGTCCAGTTTGGTTCTGTGGCCTCTCCAGTCAAGCTGAAGTTCATGATTCAGAAAAAACTGAATATCTCCTCCAAGGTGGCTGGTCAACCTGTGGAGAGCTGTTTCTTTAATGGCTGATCTGCACAAACCTTAGACTGGCAAATAAGATATCTGCAGATCCCTCTCATTCCCTGCATGAGGAGTATCAGCGTCTCCCATCAGACAGACGCTTCAGGGAGCCTTTTTGCAGGAGGAATAAATATAAGCACTCATTTATCCCACACTCCATCACACTTCTCAATCTGTAATATATATGTATGGGCTTTTTATGAAGCTTCAGTGGTTCTGTTTTCTGCTTTGTTTTTGTTTTTTTGTGTTTGTTTTTGTTTATGTGTGTTTGTTTTTTTGTTTGTTTATTGTTTTTTTGGGGGGGGGGTACGCATTTTTAAGTGTGGATTTTATGTTTCCTGTTGCTGATATTTTAATAAATATTTATAGATGCTTTGTTTTTGTATGAATGCAGTCTTGTCTGTGACTTTTTTTCCTTTGTTTTGGAATCCCATGCCTTCCATAGGCAGCATAAAGCAGATTAAATCAAATTAGAGCTTATGCGAATCACAGAAGAACAGGGCATAACTGAAAAAGTGGTTGCAGTTGTGACAGAAAATGGTGTAAATATGGTTGCAGCAGTACATAAGGTGGGGTGGAGGCATCATCATTGTTGTGCACATACACTGTCCCAGAAGTGGTGCAGGTCCTGGAAAAAAATTTGTTTATGTGTCTTTTGTTTACCACAGCAGTAAGGCCAAAGAGAAACTCATGGATATTGAGCAACAGTTGAAAATAGCAGAAGACAAGTTATTCAGTCAGTCGATACCTGCTGGAACTCTGTGAGCAAAATGAAGCTGTAACCACAGCCCTCTGCCTCTAAGGGGAAAAATCATTGTGCTTAAATGTAGGAAAATTATCCCTCATCAAGCCAACAGTTGATGCACTACAGCCATTTGAAGAAGTAACAGGTTTCACCTTAAAAGCATGTTTATGTTTCCAAAGTAATTCCGCTTGTTTTTCCCATTCATAGGTCTCGTGCCACACATCTGGCACAGCAGTGCCATCGCAGATTTAGGGGTATTGAAAGTCTTGTCTAGTTGCCAGTACTTTTCTGGATTAAACATCGTGGTTTTTGAGACAAAGACAGTGTTGAAGTAATGAACGAATACATCTCCACAGTGAAATGCAGGAAGCCTCTCAGACGAACAGTAAGCTCTTACATTAACTGCAAACTCAACACCTACTTCTAGCTCTACCTCATTGCCTTCTACCTCAGGATCTAACCAGGGTCCTGCACTGTCAGATTAAGCTACAACAAAATGAGGGATATGGACTGATTTTGATAAGCAGGTTTTGTTTTAAGTTTGCTGGTAATCACAGGAAAAACTGAGCCCCCAAGACAAAGATCCACTGCATCGGTGGCAAGAGTATGCAAACACCTCCCAAACCCTAACCAACAAAAATCCGTAAATGACTGTTGTTCCTCAAAAAACCTGATAATGAGAGAAATTTTGAGGAAAGGTTGTTGGGGAGTCTGAATAACATTTAACTAAGCCATCTGGTCCCATCAAGATGGCACATCAGACAGCAGCCTTGGTGCTTCGTGCTCTGATTTTGGTTTCCTTTTGACTGGAAACTAAAATCAAAAGCAGTTCACTACAGCATGGAGTACGAGAGAGGAACTGAGCTAGCAGTGTGATTGAGGAGAGTGTTATGGTTAAGAGTCGAAACACTTTATGGAGGTTGGTACCATCTGATGACACAATGTCCTGGATAAAAGCTCCAGTCATTGACAAATGGTCAAAGGAGAAGCATCCAAGGATGTAACCAAACACACTGGTCTCCCAAAGTAAACTGTTGCTGCCCTGCAGCTGCCCAGAACGTGGGTGCACGTTTTCTTGGACCAGAAAGTTAGCACATATAACACTGGCTTTAAAGTCTCTGCATTGGCTTCAGTTTCTGAATAGATTTCAAGATTCCTCTACTAGTTTTTAATGCTCTTAATGGTCGTGTGTGGGCTTAATATGAAGTAATAAAGATTTTGCAGCAATGAATGAATGTTTGCGAATAATTTCAGTTTGTATTTGTAAATTAAGTTTGTTATCCTAAAATAAAAAGAAACAAAAATCCACAGATGCAAAGCACAAAAGTGCGCGAGACTCTGAAGTTGCAGTTGTGAATATTGTCCCTGTCTTTTTACATCTATCTGATTGGATGGTGACTATTCAAACTGTCCAATCAGAGAGCAGACAGCTTCCTGTCCTTCCACACTGCTGCAGGCTCTTAAAGGGCAATAATCTATCTAATCCATTTAATCTATTTTAATTCATATATTTAATTTTTTCTAGTGCTGGGCACGTTAACGCAAGGCTTAATTAACGCCGTTAACCCGTTAAATCACAGGTTAAGTTGTTTTTGTTTTTTTTTGCTGGCCACTGGCTTTGATCACAGAAACATGGCATCCATGTCTGCCTTCCCTGTTGCAGCGTTGCGTCTGATGTGATCAGGAGAAAGAGGGTTTATTAAAAGTTTATTAAAATGAAGAGATGTTTTCTGTCTGGAACTTAAGAAAGAAGAAGAGCCGACAATTATCTTTGTCTGTCAAAACTCATACAGATGGCAGAACATCGTGATTTTTGGATGGGAAGCTGCTCCCAAAAGACAATGAGAAACTTTTTATTATTTATTTATTTATTTTAATAAATGCTGTTTTAATTTAGGCAAGACAGCAAATGTTTTCTGACTTTCACAAACATAAAGCATAAATCGGGCCTTCTTCTGCCTCTGGTTCAGTGAATTTTGGTCAAAGCGAGATGAAACTTCCAGCTGTGAGATTTGAGCTTTCAGTAGAGGAGTCGTTTGTTCGTGTTCATGGGAGACATCATCTGTGTTTACATATTTTTTGGACTTAGTGTACCTGGTCTTTGAGTTGTTTGTTGTCTTAACTGTGTTTGCTGGTCATAGACATTGTTTTGCTGAGATGGTAGCTGAGATTCTGGACTTTCTGTGGATACCACATATTTTTATGGTTACATCTACAGACCTGACGCTACACCCGGAAACAAGATTTTAAACCCTTAACTCCCGGTGGCGGAGGCTGCAGAGGTGGAAGTTATTGTGCATATTGTGAATATTTCTCCTCCTCACCATCTAGAAGCTGTAAGATTCTAATCCTGCTTTCTGTCTGTTCACCTGATGCTGATATTCATCACATATTGTTCCTTCTGTGTTTAGAAGGAAGCAGCTTCACAGCTTTAAATTCATCCTGCTGATTTTTTACCTTTTAGTTAGTAAATCCTGAACATTTCATCCTTCTTTGTCATAAATATTTGATTTTTATAAATATACAGTCATGGACAAAATTGTTGGTACCCTTCGGTTAATGAAAGAAAATATCACAATGGTCACAGAAATAACTTGAATCTCACAAAAGTAATAATAAATAAAAATTCTATGAAATTTAACCAATGAAAGTCAGACATTGCTTTTCAACCATGTTTCAACAGAATTATTTAAAAAAATAAACTCATGAAACAGGCCTGGACAAAAATGATGGTACCCCTACAAAAGACTGAAAATAATGTGACCAAAGGGACGTGTTAATCCAAGGTGTGTCCACTAATTAGCATTACAGGTGTCTACGATCTTGTAACCAGTCAATGGGCCTATATATAAGCTACAGGTAGTCACTGTGCTGTTTGGTGACATGGTGTGTATCACACTCAACATGGACCAGAGGAAGCAAAGGAAAGAGTTGTCTCAGGAGATTAGAAAGAAAATTATAGATAAGCATGTTAAAGGTAAAGGCTATAAGACCATCTCCAAGCAGCTTGATGTTCCTGTGACTACAGTTGCACATATTATTCAGAAATTTAAGATCCATGGGACTGTAGCCAACCTCCCTGAACGTGGCCGCAGGAGGAAAACTGATGACAAATCAAACAGACGGATAATACGAACGGTAACAAAAGAGCCCAGAAAAACTTAAAGAGAATAAAGGTCAACTTCAAGCTCAAGGAACATCAGTGTCAGATCGCACCATCCGTCGTCGTTTGAGCCAAAGTGGACTTAATGGGAGACGACCAAGGAGGACACCATTGTTGAAAACAAATCATAACAAAGCCAAACTACATGTTGACAAGCCACAAAGCTTCTGGGAGAATGTCCTATGGACAGATGAGACAAAAATGGAACTTTTTGCCAAGGCTCATCAGCTCTATGTTTACAGATGGAAAAATGAAGCATATGAAGAAAAGAACACCGTCCCTACTTTGAAACATGGAGGAGGCTCTGTTATGTTCTGGGGCTGCTTTGCTGCATCTGGCACAGGGTGTCTTGAATCTGTGCAGGTACAATGAAATCTCAAGACTATCAAGAAATTCTAGAGAGAAATGTGCTGGCCAGTGTCAGAAAGCTTGGTCTCAGTCGCAGGTTATGGGTCTTGCAACAGGACAATGACCCAAAACACAGCTAAAATCACCCAAGAATGGCTAAGAACGAAACATTGGACTATTCTAAAGTGGCCTTCTATGAGCCCTGACCTAAATCGTATTGAGCATCTTTGGGAGGAGCTGAAACATGCCGTCTGGAAAAGGCTTCCTTCAAACCTGAGACAACTGGAGCAGTTTGCTTATGAGGAGTGGACCAAAATACCTGCTGAGAGGTGCAGAAGTCTCACTGACAGTTACAGGAATTGTTTGATTGCAGTGATTGCCTCAAAAGATTGTGCAACAAAATATTAAGTTAAGGGTACCATCATTTTTGTCCAGGCCTGTTTCATGAGTTTATTTTTTTAAATAATTCTGTTGAAACATGGTTGAAAAGCAGTGCCTGATTTTCATTGGTTAAATTTCATAGAATTTTTATTTATTATTACTTTTGTCAGATTCAAGTTATTTCTGTGACCATTGTGATATTTTCTTTCATTAACCGAAGGGTACCAACAATTTTGTCCATGACTGTATATGAAGAAATATTTCAGCTGTTGCTGTTTAAAGAGAAAACTGCTGCTAAATCTGTTTTTGTGTTTAGTGCAGGGGTCTGCAGCCTTTTCAATCCAAAGAGACATTTTCCCCTCAGCCAGCTAAATAAAATTCCTTTAGAGACGCAAATGTCACAAGACTTTTCAAAAAGGTAGCTTAAAGTTTTTAATGAAGAGCCACCATAGGATATTTCTTACTTTTGAAGAACCACCTTTTTATTTCCATTTTTAGATTTTAAAATAAAATCATAAAACATTTATAAAAAGAGGATAGACAAATTTTCTTCTAAGGGATGTATATTTATGGAAAATGATGTAAAGTAAAAATATAGATTTAAATAGATTTTAAAACTATTTTAGCCACGTATTTAGAGGCATTGTGGAAGGTCCAGAGAGACACTTGCAGCTCCAGAGTCGCAGGTTGGAAACTCCTGATGTAGTGTTTGTAAACCAAAATGTACTAGATTTTCTTTATATAGCCGTATGCCTTTTTTAAAGGAGAGAGATATTTTGCACGTAACAATGCGATTAATCACAATTAAAAAATTTAATCGTTGCCCAGCACTAATTTTTTAATATTATTCTGTTATAATGTATTGTTTTTATAACTTTTTTACCTCTCTAGTTCTCCTCACTGATGCTTCCTTGGTTACGTTTTATACTTTGGCCTCAAATCAGACGATTTCTGTGTGTGTGTCGGTGTGTGTTTGAAAGCAAGGGAGAGAGAGAAAGCGAGAGAGACAAGGAGACTTTCTGGCTTTTCTTCCTTTTTCTTTAATTTCTGTAAATCACTTTGATCTTCAAAATTATATGAAAAGTGCTAAATTAAAATCTGATTGATTGATGAGCTCAGAGTTCTTTCAGTTTCCTGCTGGTTCACCACAGCTTTGAAAATTACTAATCTTTAACTTGTTCAATATTTGTGTCTTGTCTGTGTGTTTTTATGTAACCCCAGCATGAAATGTGGCTTTCGCTGTTTTGAAAAGTGCTGCACAAATCAAAGTTATTATTCCAGAAATTTTTCCCACCGAAAGAATCAAAGAAATTTCAACTTGACATCAACTTCAGGATTCTAAAGATTGTTCATGTTTAAACATCTGAGTCTTCTCTGATGTCACAGAGTGGAATTAAAATGCAGCTGAGGTCTGGTTTCAAAGTAACTATGACTGTGTGTGTGTGTGTGTGTGTGTGTGTGTGTGTGTGTGTGTGTGTGTGTGTGTGTGTGTGTGTGTTTTGCTCTTGTGGGTGTGATGAAGGCAGCAGAAGAGGAGACCTTAGTGCAGCACTAATGATTCATAAAAACCCAGTCCGACCTGCTGGGAGTCCTCCACACATAGACTTCAGACAGCAGAGTAGCAAAGGAGCAATTATACAGGAGGAAAGAAGACTGCAAAGGGACAGACAGCACTCAGAAACTTAGCTCTGATGGTCTCTGGTGGATGGGGAGGTTGGAGATAGTGTGAATGTAATGAGATGAAGGAAACATAGATGCTACTCTGCAGGTAATAAGGAGAATCAGGTGCTATTTATGAAATAGTAGGGGTGTAATGGTACGCACAAATCCCAGTTATGGTATGTACCTTGGTTTTAAGGTCACAGTTAGGTTCTTTTTCACTACAGTATGGGAACTAATGCAAAGCATAAAATTGTTTAACTTTGGTGTAAACACAAACATGTTTATTGACATTTAAAATGAAACCAAAGACGCAAACGAAAAGTGCTTGTTGTAAATTCTCCAACTAAAGATTCCTAATAAAAATAAAAATAAAAATATGACTAAATAAATATAAACAGAGATATAAATATACAAGACAACAGTTGTTCAAAACTATAACTATGCATTAAAATTCCTTTCTAACGACTCTTTAAATTAGAAATTATTTAAAAGCCAGAGGACAAAAAAAGGCCTTCATTCTTTCTCCAGTGATTTTGTGGTTTTAGCAGAGTTCATCCAGAACGAGTTTATAGCAAGAAAACCTTAGAGATATGGTGAGAACCTTAGTCATACAGCAGGGACTGAAGGCCTGTTGATGCTCCCTTACGTACGTAAATAGGGACTGCCTTTTCAGATGTTGTCTTTGTCGCCGTCCTCATAGTTCTATGTGATGTTTATGTTTCTGTGGTTAAGACAATTCCTCCACCACTAGGCAGTGCTGAGTTCAAAGTTCAATCCTACGACCTGACATCAGTTTTAGGCACCGTTTTGGGGCTGTAATGTACGGCTATAAAGTTGTTCACAGCTGCCCAGCACGCCCTAAACACTTCCATAGCCATCCTTTAAAGGTTGTTGCAATTTCTGCAGTTGCTGTACTTGTCTTCATTCTTTTTCTGCTTTTTTTTCCTTCATGTTCCTTTTCTTCTCTGGTTTGTTTCTTTCGCTAGACGCTATTCTGCTGAGCACTATCCCTGGTTTTCTAGTGGTATCGCTCCTTTTTCTACATCAAGCAAAAACTAAGCTAAGCTTTGTGAAAATGGGCCAAATTACGTGTGTAAGTAATGCAGGACATGGACAAAACTGTCTGTCCATCTGTGTATCTGAACAACTCCCTGGGGTGGCAACTAGACACCTCCCTAGGGAGGTATTCTGAGCATTTCCCACCTGGAGGAGGCCATGGGGAAGACCAAGAACTGGAGGTACTATATTTCTTGGCTGGCCTTGGAATCCTTCAGGATTTCCCTGTGGAGCTTGAAGAAGTGGCTTCAGTCTGAAGTGAATTCTGAGATTTGGTTTTTGTTGTTCTACCCTCCCTTATGCATATTGGTCACTACAGTGGATATCTGTTTAAAAAGCTGTATTCTAATGTAAGCACAGGTGAGGAGATGTTCCTCTCAGGTTTCTTTACTCTTCATTTATACATATCTGACCTTGTCGTTGTCATTAATTTGTGTAACTTTTTCTTTCTCAGTCAGTATCCTTGGTTAGAGTTATGATTCTTCTGAACCCCTCTTTCCTGTCCTCTCCATCTCCTGTTTAAGCCGTCCTTTCTGGTTCTGATGGAGGTTTTCCTCCCTGTTAAAATGGAGTGTTTCCTTTCCATTGTGTCCTCAGTGGAGGGTTTAGTCAAAGAAAAGATTAGATGCGATCTGCTGGTTTCCTTAGCTAGATAATTTTTTTATGAATTGCTTATATGAACATAATTATTATTAACTGGCCTAATGTGGCTCATGTAATGAATGTGTTGTAATTAGATTGTTTGGATTATACTGCAGCTAGATTGGACTGTTTTTGCAAAAAGTAAGATGACTTTTTTAGAATTGTTGCTCTGCAAACAAATCTGAATTGAATAATTATTTAAAAAAAACAGCACATGATTAGAAATTTTTGCTTCCCTTACAGGAAACTGACATCAGCTGGTTTTTGAACGGATCATTTAGTTCCCTGTTTTAATTTCCTGCAGGTGTTCTAGCATCATCCATCTATTATCTGTTTCACTACAATATTTTTTTCTTTTGATGGAAAAACTTGGAGCAGTGCTCATTTTTCATCTGAATTGTGGATGAGGGTTTGATATGACCTGGTTGTCATGACAACTTTAACAGGTGCATCTTGAAATTATGTTAGCACATAAACTGACAAAGTTCGCTCCAGATTTGTACAAATGAAGTTTATCACAGAAGTAAGGATGGATCACACTCCTAACCTACAACATAGTCCTGATCATGTCAGAATAACAGAGGATTTGATCTCCGAACAGATGCATAAAATATCAGCTGGGAAAAACGGAGTTGAGCTGTTAGCAGTACATTCCTGTTCAAAGATCATCACTGATGCTCAGTCAGGAGGCTCTCAGTCTGTTTTCTTTCTGTTATCCTTCTGTAACAACATGAAGTTGGGCTGCTTGGAAACAAAATGTAAAGAAACAAGGGCTGGAACAACATTTCAGTGCAGTACTGTAAGGTAGGGCTGGGCGGATCAATCCAAATATCGCTAATAGGGTGAGCATCAGTATCTTTCGATGCCAGCGTGATGAGATCGATATTTTTCCTGAGGGCTTTGGTGGTAAAATGCCAAAGAATGTGAAGGCGAGTCAACCAATATTAGATTTTGCTTTTGTTTAGTTAATTTGTGCTGTTGATTTTATTTTTCTCAAGCAATCGTGTGATAACAGAAAATAAGTGGTTTTTTTGTTACATTGTTAGTGTTATTTTATATTGTTTACCATCAAAAACTTAGTTTCTTAGTTCTGCCATTCATTTTATTAAAAATATTTCATATCAAAAATATTTGTACTGTGTTTCATTATGATCATATTCATGCTCAATGATTAAAAGCAAAATCAGTAAATGATTGCAAAATTTTAAGCAAAAAGAATCAGTATCTGCAATACTTGCGCTGGATTTACTTATCAGATCGATATAAACATGTGTATCACCCAGAGCTACTGTAAGGGGTAAAACATGTAAATTACAGTCTGAGGGCCAAATGTAGCCTTTCAATAATATTTGATCCTCTCATATGAGCTAACGTTTGGTTTAAGTGTTAAAAATGTGATTTTTTTTTTTTTTTTTTTTTTTTACTCCTTCCATGTCCTGCAGTTATGAATTAAGTATTTAAATCCCAGTGAAGATTACTCTGTAACATCTAATTATCATGTTTCCGATCATACACACCCAAACAGACAAGAAATTATCCAGGATCAGCTCGGGAAGGTGGAACTCAGCAGGCAGGAGTTCAACAAAGCATTCGATATTAACAGCTGGGAAACTGAATGTTTTTTTTTTTTATTTATTCATTTATTTATTTATTTTCAGAATGTGACTAAAGTTCAGTGCAGTTTATTTCAGACTGGTCACTTCTTTACCAACAACAGATATAGCCATCTAGCAGTATATTTATACCAATTGACATGTCTTAAAGGGGGTAGGAAGAAATAAAACTTACTTACTTACCTACCCCTCACCCAAAAAATGAATAGTTACCTTATACAATCATCCTGCTTCCCTACTTGCTTTACTTACAGTGAAGGTGTGTAGATTAATTTAGACTTGTATTTGTTGAAAGGACAGAGTAAAGAAAATGGGGGGAAAAGTCTGAAAAGAGAAAATTCTTCCTCCCTTTTAGAAAATGGTTTAATTCAATATAAATTCTGGCAGGCCTTGACTGTTGGCATCATTCTATTATTGTGTATGTATACACAGTAATTACAAATAGTTATGAACAGAGTTCAAAAGTATTCACATTCATTACTCAGGTAAAAATGTAGATACTAAAAGACGTCTGTAGAAGTTGAAGTATCAACTCAAGCATTTTACTGAAGTAAAAGTGTAAACATTCTGGTTTCAAAACTACTTAAAGTATAAAGCTAAAAGTAATGTAAGAAAAAAAATGCCATTAAGGATAAAAGTTTAGGCTGCGCACAGGGCCTATATTGCACAAGGCAAAGCTAATTTATTTGTATAGCACAGCTTTACATTAAAGATTAAAAGTATTTCAGTGGTTTGCAGGAAGCAATAACAAATACATTAAAAACAAACTTTAAAAAAAAATGAAAGAAATTAAATAAAAACAAAAGAAAGAAAAAGTTAAAATAAAATAGATAAAATACAAGAAATAAAGTTCCTCAACTTTATTATTTTTTTTATACACAAATGAGTGTCGCAGCCAACACGTTGGTCGTAACATTATTAAATTCACAGATGACTCAGTTATAGTGTCCTTGCTGAGCAGTGAAGGAATTTGCCGACTGGTGCAGGTCATCCTTCTTAAATATCAGCGTCGGCAAAACAAAAGAAATAAGTAGCTTTATTTATTTATTTATCATAGTCCTTTTAAATATTTATTTTTATTTGTGTGTTTGAGACTGTTTTTACAGCTGGTTGTACAAGAAATTACCCTCACAGGATAATAAAGATTCCTTGAACCTTGAACATTTTTCAGGAAGCAACCCACCTGTGGAGGTGTTTGGTTTAGCAGAAATGACCAAGATCAATGTTTTTATGTAAAAAGAAAGATGACCACAAACACACATTCCATTCTGAAGTTGTGTACAAAATCTTTAGACATCAACATTTAACCGAGTATTTAAAAAGCTACAATCACATAATTCACAACCACATAAACACTGACACGCAGTTTTGGGAAGTTGTTGTGAAATTAAAGCTGACAAAGTAATGTTATTTATTTTTTCATCCATTGTTCACATTTGATCTGGTTGTGTCCCAGATTCTCAGTCCCAGAATTGTCAGGAGTCTCACTTAAATGAAGTCAAACTGGATTAAATTAGCCTTGATGTTACTTAAAAACATCAGATATATCTAGAGCCACAAATGAATGTGATCTGGGTCTGATTGAAAACATAATCTACTGTTCAAACTGTTATAAAACAATTAAATATGAGTTACATGTGGATGAAAAAGTTGGATTTGGGCTACTTTTATCTGCAGTATGAACATAAATCACAAAATGTGAGGTGTTTTACTGCAACTCTGATTTATATAGTTCGTTGTTCCAGGATTTGATCTGAAGGCAAATTCATTTGTTAATTTTAACCAGAAATCAGTCATTTGGAAACTGAAAACTTCTGCCCTGCTGCATTTGAGCATTTCTGAATGTTTCCCATCTTCATGGAAACCTTCTGAAATGTTTTTAAAGTTTCACTTTCATCCTCATTTCGGTTTTACTTAAAATCTAAAACATTTTCAAGTAACTTTCAGTCAGATATCAAATATTCAAATGAAGCAAGTGAGATGTAAACAAATGTGGGCCATCAGTCTTGGAGGTTCGCTTCCAGGCCCGGCGGCCTGCATTATTAAAGCACAGACTCCAGAATATTCTTCCTGTGTTTCAGGCCACAGTCGTCTGCATTAATATCCCCTGACTAATGATCACCAGCAGCAATGCAAATCTTCATAATTAACTACTTTGTTGATTTCTGTTTCTTGTTTGTTTGTTTAATCCCTGGGGTTTGCTGTTATTCTGTTTATTGTAGTGCTTGTTTGAAGGGCTGGAGATGAAGAAATGAGAACAGGGCTGACGCACAAACTGTCAACATGATGTTTAATTAGTTTTTAGAAAGTGTAAACAGTTAAAATGTATGTAGAGAAAAATTACACATTTTACTTTGTCTCTTGTTAAATGGGACAGAAAATGGAAAAAGAAGAAGAGGTTTGGGTTTACAGATTTCGGTGGAAGGATCAGGTATCAGCCATGATGGAGGGGTAGGGTGGCTGAGGGTGGCGCTGAATCCTTGCCACTCTATTGGCCACGCCAAACATCACATTATAGCAGTTACTACTTCGCGACAGCACTTCCAGATACTTTAGTTGCACACACATCCTGTCTTCAGATAATTGGCGTAGTTAGAGATCCCCCTCAGAGTGACAGCCATCAAAAGTGACCAAACAACAGCTAAGCAGAGGCAACACTTGCCAACAGGCATGGCAAGCAAATAATTTGGCGAGTGCTGACCAGCTTTGAATCCCTACAGACTAGTAACGATGCAGAGAGATTGCAGTGTGTTATGAAGGACCTCACGGGGACAGGACTGGTTTAACAGGTTTTCTTATAAACAGAGTAACTTGCTGAAGCAGGAGTCTTACGATCTCAAAGTTCATATGAAGTCCAAGTTGACAGCTTGGGGAGTCGGGACCGGGACCGGGACCGGGACCGGGACCGGGACGGGGAAGTGGAAGTGGAAGAGTTCAGAGTGTTTGAACAAGGTCCGACAGAGACTGGCAGGAGAACTGGAGCTTATCAGTCCTGGAGCCGGGATTACTTGCAGGTGTACTTAATTAGTATTCTGGAGAGGGAGAGCAGCGGTGATTGACAGGAGCAGGTGTAGCAGGTGTAGAGTCTGGTCCAACGGTGACACAGTGACAGTAGTCAGCTGAACAGAACTTTCTAAAGATTCCCAATCTCCACCTCTCATGCTGCAAGCAGTGATGAAGAGAGGTTTTCTGTGTGTGACAAAAAAAATAAAAGGAAAACAGGAAGAGACCAAGACAGTGGTAAGTACTACAGATCATACAGGAGTTTATTTGGTTAAGAGCAGCTTACCTCTCATTTCCAAGTTACGGCTGTGCCACAGTTTTTTTTCCAACCTTGGTGGCGCGTCAATGCACACTGGGAGCATGTCAGGTGTGAAGGGCCCACGATTGCAATCCGCCTATCAAGATCTGCGAGATCACAAAATCAATGTAATTTACCACTTTCAGGATAAAGGTCTCGTTGTCCATGAAAAAAAAAAAAAAAAAAAACAAAGACACCATGACCGGTTAAAGATGTAATGTTTACATGGTTCAGTTGCACAAATCTGCATGGGGGCTTTTATTTTGAAAAATGCCTGAACTTTTAACACTGGTCCCATGTCTGATTTCTTGTCTGCTCCATCTGAACTGCCGAGTTTGATGTGTTCTGGGTGCATGCTTTGTTAAAAATAGACTTGGCACGTAAGTTTAGCAGAGAGCTGCGATGAGGCACTTAGGCAATGCCGGTGGGAACCAAACCATTGACTAAACTGGGTGCAAATAGCAGCGAAGGCTGCAGAGCAGCCGTAACGTGGCGCACACGCACCCGGTGGAAATCAGGGGTTAGTCTGTCCTGCTGTTTAGTTCCTGGCATGGATGTGGATGTTGCGTATTGAACACATCTGAACACAAGATGTGTTAAAAGTGTTCACATTCGTGTCATTTTAAGAATGCAACATCAGCTTGATCTAAATGAAATCAGGACAGTTTAAATTTAATATCAATTCTATTTGAATAACAAAAATTGAATAATTAGATGAGTAGCATGAAATTAAATGAAAATTAAATTTAATTAAATGAAAAACTGCTTTATTAATCCTGGAATTTTTCATAATTCCTTCCTTCACCATACACTTTATCATATATGCTATTATTTAATCGGGGCCAACAAAAACGTATTTTTACAAAATTTTACTTTACAGTACTATTGTGATTCATCTGATAGTTCTCAATATTTTGCAAATTGAATTATTGGCCCTGACAGGTGTCACAGCAACACAAAACAATCACAAAACAAAGCTAGGCCATGACAATGCAGACTGTGGCAAATACACAATGAAATTTAAATAAATTACCCCCAACATTTAAAATACAGATATATCACCATCTCTTCTCTGGCCTGATACCAGCTGGGATAGACTGCATGGTGATTTTAGTAAAAGCCAGTAGGTGGCGCCCTCTTCATGCCACAAGGACAAACTCCAGCAAACCAACAAAGATGGAGGACTCGAGTCCTCCAGAAGATCCTTTAGTGAGTAGTCTTTATTGTTTTTAGTACAATGATAATTTGTTGGGTTGTTAGAGAATGTCAAATCATGACTAAGGAAAATTAAAGTTATATATGAATTTCTGGGTTATGACAGGGTTTAAGGTAATGCTAACTGTACAGCTATAGCTAGCTAGTTACCTAGGGTCATTCACTGTTAGCTAGCTAGCTAATATTCATTGAAGAGTAAAAGCTTTTGGGGGGGTGGGGGGGCAATACATTTATAAATCACGTCAGTGTTATTCCACTTAAACCGTCATTTAGCGTTTCTTTCTTTGGCCTGCATTTATTTTTATTTTGCCTTTATTTAACCAGATAAATACTCACTGAGATTAGAAATGTTTTTTTTTTCAATATTTAAGCTATACCATCTTTTCCAGATAACCTTTTAAAGCCAGTTTATGCTTATATTGTACGTTTCTGCTAGAAATTGACTGGAGACTTTTAATTTTAAGTTAAAATCTCACCGCCACATTGGCAAAAATGAATGACTACTAGAATTTATTTACATCAGCAGTGATTATTACAATGACCTGGATGTGTATGTAAAGTACAATGCTTCACTTAAACTGCTTGAAAAATATAGCACCTTAAACACAAAGTAATTCAAAGTGCATTTTATCAATGCAAGCACAGCCAGTACAAGTCAGGCAGTGACAAGCAGCAGCTGACTGATAATTTACTGGAATAATGGAATTGACTGAGCTAATGTTGAAAACTACACAGCGTTTTATTCAGTCTCAGTCTAGATAGAAGGTTTGTACTGAGTTCTTTTATTAAAACAATTCAGTCTGAAGTATGTCAGTTGCTCTCTGTGTTGCGCTTTTAGAGTTTGGCCAAGATGCGACCGCACACAGACCAGTGCGCACACACAGGTGAGCAGATGTCTGCTAGCACTGCATATAGTCATCTACCACCTGAAAATCAGACATAAAGGTTTTTACTCTACCAGGAGGTGAAACATTCATTGTCCATGAGGAGCGACCGGAGTATTTCTCTCATTGCCTCTTACGCTGATAAAGCCATGCACATCACGGGATCGCACATGACTGAACAGGCTGAATCTGTCTTCAGTTTAATTTCTAAGTCGAATTACGGTTTAAAATGGATTCACTATTCTTTACAGGTTTGTTAACGTCACCATGTTTTCTGAGATCTTAACTTTAAAAATATATACGGCGACTGAATAAAACTGTTTAATCAGGACATTTAACAAGTAACTTTTTTTTCTGTCCAGAGTTTTTTTTCCACCGCATTTCAGTCAGTTATGGAAAATTTGTCAGAGGTGAAGTTTAGAATTTGTGATGTGACATGATCTTTAAATGATTTAGTCATTACCACACGTGTCATGTTAACACAGTAATGCTGTAATGGGTAGGTTACCTGTTCCAGAGCTCATGAATAAATAATTCAGCAGTACAGATTTTAAGGTTGTTGACATTTATATTAGGTTATTAAGCCTGTATGTTATTAAGCAACAGCAATAATGATAATAATAATAATAATTATTATTATTATTGTCATTATTATTATTTAATAATAAAATAGTAAATAATATAAAAATAGATTAGTTATTTTGATATTGGCCAGCAAGTCCTGTGCTGTCGAGTGTCCCATGAGTCCCTAGGTACCTCGAATAAGCCTGTCCCTCATCCCAGAAACGAACGGGGACATCCAACTGCTTGGTTTTTGTGGTCGGGTTCAAATTTTCGTCAAATATCAGGACGAAGGGTCCATTGTTCATTCGAGAGATAAATTCGGTGTTAATATGAACTGCTAAGCCAGACTGGGCTATGTCCTTCAACTCCATCTTGTACGACGTGTTTGGTAAGGGTGTTTAATGTCCAGCCAAAACGTCGTGCAGAGGTCGATCTTAGTTGATGTTGCTGCTGAACTTGTCATACTGCCAGATGGTGTCTGTGAGGTACATATAGCTGACAGCCCAGACATAAAAACAGAGGGAGTTTGCTGTTTCGCCTTTATGGTGGCGATATGCTTCGCTGATTGCTCATGTGACTCCAAAGCCTCGATCCTCATCGTTCTCAGTTTGATGATGTTCTTGCACCAAGCTTTGAATGGGTTCTCCACCAGTGTCAACCAAGCCTAGAATGACCCTTTGTCCAGTCGTGTAATATTACGTTTGCACTTTCCTAGTTTCCTCATTGAATTCCCTAAATTCTCAAGTCACTAGCTGCGTTTCCATTACAGAATTTCGCAAAATAAAAGCAATATTTCTAACATTTCAATAACCCATAAAGGCCTGACCCATGAAAAAATGGTAAGAAAAGTCCAATTTAATTAATATGAGGTCTTTATTTCCCCCTTTAACAACATCTAACAAAAAAATTAACATTTTTTTTTACCATGTGATAGTTTAAAAATATTATAATGTGGTTTTCTGCTTCTGGGTAGGGACAGAAGACAAGTATCAGATTGTGTTCAACAGGATTTTAAGCTAAGTTTATACCATAAATTGAAGCCAAATGTTTCAGAAACGTTATGTGACAAATATGTCACCTCGGGCTCTTATGGAATAAAGTGCAATTGCGATTTGTAGGTGTTTCCATTGAATGGTGTTTAGCGCATTAGCCATTATTCTCGTGAAATCTCGTCCCGCGAGACTCCATTTTGAAGAGGATAGAGATTTCTTAATCTTCGTAAAACTCTTGCATTTTGCCACTGTTTGCTACAAGGATGATAATTATATATTTTTCTTTAATTATTTGTAAAAAGATTTCCATCTCCTCCTGTGTCTACTCAGACAGCTCCATGTCTATTTGAAATTAAATGGTCACGTGAACCGCTACATCACGTCCGGTGAAGCGTAAATGCAAGACAATTACTTCACTTCCGTCACTTTGCAGTTCAAACATTTTCACGACACATTTTAACGCAATACAGCGTTCAACTTTAGGCCGACATAATTCCAGACCTACCATATAAAATTTAAGGACAAAACTGTCTAATTTAAGGACTTTTTAAGGTATTAAATGCATATTTGCAAATTCAAGACTTTTAAGACTTTTTAAGGCCCCGTGGGTACTCTGTAATTGGTCAGAAGGAAACCACCCAGTGGATGGAAATTCACTGGTAGATGTTGTTATTCTGTGTTTAGAAGGAATAATGGTTATCACAGGGGGAATGGAAACTAACCTCGACACAGCACCGGTTTTTGGCACAGTAAAAAAAAAGTGCTGGACTCATAACACAGACCACTTCCACCCAGCACACTACCTGTTCCACCTGCTGCCCTCTGGCTATAGGTACAGGTCTGTCACTGCTAGAACCAACAGAATGGCTAACAACCTTTACCCCCAGGCCATCAGACTCCTAAATGAATGCTGTCCCCCTCTCCCCTTTCATCCTTCATCCTCCACCTTCTCACACCTGTCATAACTCTGAACTGGACATTGAATTGCTGCAGTAAACACACTACATATTCAGAAATACTATGCCGTCTTTCATGGCATTGAGTCTACATTATTTATATTAGTGTATTTGTTTACATTCCTGAGTGCTTAAGTATTTTATCTACATTCTGCATACAACACTTTATGAAGGGAACCTGTACTTGCATCATAGGTATGCTGATAGATTAATTGATGCACTAAATATAATTTCATTGTTACTGACAATGATAATAAATGACTGAATCTTGAATCTTGAATCCTGATATGAAATATACAGGAATGAAGACTTTGCAGTATTAAATACTTTTAATCCAGTTTCCAAAGCAAATAATCTATTTTTGGAGGCTATACAAAACAGAGCTTTCTTAAGAAAAAACAATAGGTTACGTAGCACCAGAAAGCCTTTGTATTTATAGTATTCTTAAAGGTACCAAGAATTTATCCCATGGTACTTGAAAGAGAGAGGCCATACAGCCTCTCATGTCTTGAGGCAGTGCATCACCTGTCATGATAAAGAGAAAAGTACATGAAATAAATATTTAATATTTTCCACTGATCTGTGTTAAAAATGCATTTTCAGTATGACTCTAAGATGTTTTTGATAGTTTATTAATTAAAAATAGCTGAATTTGAGTATTTCCTGAACAAATACAGGGCAGAAATCCTGGCGTAGGCACTGGCGAGCTGTGCCTCAACTCTGACGGTGCGATCCAATACAAACTATGCAACCCAGTTTGTATTGGATCACCATCATTTATAGGCACCGTATATCAAAACTAATCACTGTATTCAATATGAGAATTTTTGGCCATTAATAAAAGTTATGTATAGAGAAAAAGTCGTATTTAACTTTTGAAAATGAACATCGAAAATCCTCATATTAACTACAGCAATTAGGTTTGAATTATGGTATTTATAGACCAAACACATGATGGTAGCATACAATATAACCTACAAAGGCAGGGGGCACAGATTCTGGCAGACTGAGAAATGCCGATTGCCACAATCTGTGCCCCCTATATAACCTGTGGAAATAAAAACAGACTTCTTTATTTTTACTGCAGCAATTAAGTGTGATCTAAGGAATCTATAAATAATAGATTCTGATAATTAAATATGATATAAGCTATATTTGGAGATGGACAGATTCTCGCAGCCTGAGACATACTACCTGCCAGAATCTGTGCCCCCTTTATAACTTTTGTAAATGAAGGCAAGGTAAAGATTGGCACATAATACAGAAAATCTCCTAATTTTTCACAGATGGCCGTTTGAGTGCCAAGATTTTGGGTTTGCCTGATTGTAGAAGATAGTTTTTCTTGACAGGTGTCAATGTCCTGGATCCATACCCAATGACACACAGTTTGCTGTTTTGCTGTTCATATAATATAGCTCCTAGGCCAACATTTGAGGAATCAGTATGCAACACATATGGAAGATCAAAATCTGGATAAGCCAGGATAGGAGGGTTTGTCAACATCTCAACTAACCTTGATAACATGTTTTGATGTTCAGCGGCGCAAGTAATGGGTGTATGATGAAAGCTGTCCCTTGTTTCCTTTCCTTTTCCCCTTGTTGGTCCACGGATAGATGGCATTTCTGGTCTCTCCTTGCCTCTGTAGCAGCTCGAACAAGAACCTTGCTAGACATGAGAAATCTTGGATAAAGGACCAGTAACAGCTAAGAAATCCAAGCAATGTTTGGATCTCTCCAACTGTGCAGAGTTTCCTTTCTTTCAGGGCCATTACTACTTCCATATTCATTGGGTCAATCTGGATTCCATCTTTTAATACCGTCTGTCCAAGGTAATGGATTTTTTTTTAAATTTCACAGTTAGCTGGACGAAGTTGGCTTGAAATTTGATGCCATGTTGAATTTGACAACGCTTGGCGGAAATGATTCACATGGTGGATGCCCTCCAACACTCCCTCCATGCACATCTGGAATGTGGCTGGCGCATTAGTCAGTCTAAAGGATATTCTTACCCATTTAGAGTCCCCAAGCTGTGCAAACTGCATTTAGGTGTCTTCACTCCTCACTCAGAAAACCTTGATGGTGTGCACTCCCTTAGTCTTAGATGGAAAACCACCAAAATTGCCTCCTAAACTGTCCAGCAGATCCTGGATCTGTGGCAGTGGATGATGACCAGGGATGGTTTTGCAGTTGAGCTCACGAAAGTCAACACATAGTCACAGGCTGTCTTTTTTTTTTTTTTTTTTTTTTTTTTCGCATGCACACTATAGGTGAGAAATGAGATGACACTGATTTACAGATTTATTCTCTAAGACATTTTGAAGGTACTTCTTTAGTTCTTCATACAGTGGTCGTGGAATGGAGTTGTAATTTGTCTGACCAGCTGACTTGTCTGTTGTGTTGATTTTTAGCTGTAAGCCGGGGACACATCCATTGTCTCCCTCCTCAGGAGAAAACACATCTGATTCTTCATGGAGCATTCTGTTCATGGTCAGACAGATGGTCTAGGCTGATGTTTGGATGCCATTTTTCTGCCCTGTGGATTTCTTTCGCATTCCCATGTCCATCGTCATTTGAGCTTATGTGGGTAGTACAAAAGAGAGGATCATAGCTGGTGTTTGGTGGCTTCTGTGGAGATGGCTGAGTGATTACAGGTTTATGATCTCTTCAAGGCAACCTAAGACTGTTTTTGGAGGTAAAAATATGCCTGACTTTGTTGAGTTCTGGATTGGTATTTTCACTATTTTAGAAGCCCCAACAGGTACATCAACAAGAGTCAACTCCGACCCATCTAGTAATCTGATCTCAAGCTTAGATGATTTTTCTGAGATGGGGGTCTCTGCATTAAGTCTGGTCACTAGTGGTCCCTCTGCAGTGACCTCAGTGTGCATTTTTAGTTCCTTGGGAAACACATTTGTGGCACTTCTGGCTTGGCTGACTGTTTTGGATGTGTTGTCATGCAACGTGTGCTCTCTGCTGCTGTGTTAACTGCAGGTGTAAGGACTTTCTCTATAGTCTTAGTCAAAGACAACACTTGTGATGTAAGCTCTTGTATACCAGCACGATTGGCTTGGACCTGCACCTAAACTGCATTCTGCTTATCCTGATGCATTGCACTGACAATAACTGAGTTTTGTTTGTGTTTCGGGCCTAACCTTTTCTGCCTCTCTATGTCCTCGCAGAAGGACCTTGTAATGACATCTAAGAACGTCAGCAGTGACACCTATGTCTGAAGTGTGGGGTTTAAGGTCTTGTTGAATGTATGCACATTTTTCATTCATCCCTTGGTAAAGTGAATGGGCCAACATTCTCCCTGCACTAGTTTGCTGTCATACTGAAAACCAGTACTTTGTTTAGATGCAAACATCACACAGTTTTAACCCCATAAGTCTGTATATAAACTGTTGTGGGCTTTCCTTGCCAAGCTGTTTTGTATTGCTCAACTCATGAAATAATTCCATACTGCTCTTATCCCGAAGATGTGCCCTGAGAAATGCTTCAGCTCAGTTCTGTCAGGCCATCTTTGGTAATGAGCTTTTGTCTTTAAAGTTACCAAGCTTAATTACTTTGAGCACTGTTCTAATAACCTCAGCTTCAGCAAAATATTCATTTAGTGCATCAATTTGCTGGTACTTTGGTTGTTGTCATGACATTTGTTTTGTTTTGTTTTTTTTTCATTCATTCATTTATTCATTCATTCATTTTTGTTGTAGTTGATGCGACCGCACACAGACCAGTGCGCACACACAGGTGAGCAGATGCCTGGATAAATCCAGGTTAAAAATATTTCTTTTCTCATGCACCTATGCATGAAATCTGCATGTTAACTTTTTTAAGTTATCTTGCTTTTAATCATTTTAATGTTTATTTATTTATTTTTATTATTTTATTGTGATTATGTGTTGAGTCCTTTTACTATTTCTAAATATCTGTAATGCCTTTGTTTTATGTAAAGCACTTTGAATTGTCCTGTACATGAAGTTTGCTATACAAATAAACTGCCTTTCCCTGCCTTGCTACAATACTGGACAGGACAAGTTAAATAAATAAATAAATATCTTTAGTAAGTCCTTCATCAATTTGCTTAGACAACCTGTAAAATGTTAGATCAGAATTTGAACCTGAAGTTTGACAACCATGGATTTTAAATTATCTGCCTGGTAACAATGTAGCAGCATCTGTCAGTTTTAGCAAGCCAGCCACCTGATCGGCACCCACTGGTTGTTCTCATTCATCACAGATGCTACTACAACTGGTTTAGTTTCTGACAACGATGCAAAAACCTTTTCTTTAGATGTGAGACCTGGCCCACTTGCTTCCTGGAGTGATTGCAGTTGTATCAATTACAGGTGAGATATACCCTGGTCCTCCAGACTCTTTAGTTGTTTACTTCTCAGGAAATCTACAGTAAAATCCACAAGATCCACTTCAGTTGAGTCATCACCTTGCAAACTTTCATCCACCTCAACTTGGCATGATGCTGCAAGCTTGTAAAGCAGGTCTCTGTTAGCAGTGCTGGTCAACTTGTGAACCTGTTGCTGGACTTCCCGCTGCAGATCATGCAAAGCGGCCATCTCTAGATACATCACTTGGTTACTGACTTAGGAATCAGGGAATCAGGAATCCAAGGTTCTAACTCAATTCGCACCAGTACACCAGGAGGCACTAATCCTGGATGAGCCCCTAAATTTGTTGCCCCTCTGGCATTAGAATCAGAAGGCAACAGAGTTTTGGTCTTCTCAACGTGTCGAGTTGTGGTGAAGAACAGAGGAGACACACACTTTGAGTTGGTGTTAGCTTCATACAGGAGGGTTTATTCTTGACATGAATCAGGTATCATGACACAATTTAACCAATGGCCATCATTCTCAGTCCCATTTACAACATAGCCATAATACCCCTTGAGGACAATCTGAATTTCCTCACATTCTATTGACCTAACATGTTTCCAGTAAGGTTACTTGATCACAAAAACAAATACAAATGAATTATGCAACTTATGTTCTCTTGCTCTTAAAGGGACATTGTGTAAAATTTTCTATTGTTTACTGGCCAAAATTCTCTTAAACAAAGATGATTTAGATTTGTTTATATATATGACAGTTAAGCCGGTAGGTAAGCACTATGATGGTCTGCCATCTTTAAAATACAACCACCAGCAAGGTACAAATAGCATCAATGTGGAATCCCTGTGAGCCAGCACACAGTGATTGAGACACGGGAAGAAAAGATAGAAGAGACGTTTACTACCCCTGCAAGTTGGAAAATCTATTAAATTGTTAAAAAAATACAGGACCAAGCATATGTAGATGCAGCACAGGAGTTGTTTTCACCATCACCAAGAAAGCAAAAAAAGACACTTAAATGGCAGAATGTCATGACAATACAAAAAAGGAGGATCAACATCAGGCTAGCCTTCCACAGTTGAAAGGAGCTCAGGAATGAAAAAGATTTTTAAAGATATGCTGAAGTTGTCTGCTTTCTCCTTGACAAGTAAGTCAATGGTAATGCCTAAATTAGCCTAAAGCTAACGTTTTAATTCGGTTTTGTTAGACAGTGATGCTCGTTACCATGGCAGCATAACAGTAGTTCCTGCTAAAATACATCAGCCTCGTTGGTACAGAAGTGAATGTTTACATGGTTTCAGTCATTTTCGTAGTCACGGTTAAAGCCAGCTTTCAGTCACGGTACAACCAGACTAAAAGCTGGTGGGATGGCTTTATTAGCTGCCTTTTACTGAGACAAAAAGCCGGTGTTGTGTTGAGGCCATCCATCAAGGCCATTTTCCCCATCAAGATCCGTTCCCCCTACGAGAACCATTCTATCTTTCTAAACACAGAGGAACGATATCTGACAGTTTGATGGGATGCAGTTTCCAATATTTATGAAATCACAAACCTTTTCACCCGAGTGAACATTGGATCTGATGACAGGCTTTCATCTGTGTTGTTGAGGCTATTTGACAGATCGCAGTTACCGTTGTTGCAATATGTGTTTGAGAAAGTGAGGTGCTATAATGCACTATACGCTGAATGCGATACACGATTCCAACATTAGATGGAAGTAATCGTTACACAATTGTTCTTTAACTATTGTTTTTAACTGTCTATACAAGCATTTAAAACCCTTTTACTGCAAGTTTTGTGTACATATTAGTTACAGTACATAAGAAGTTTTACTTATTAAACTAAAAGGCTAACCAGACTATGCAGTGTCCCTTTAATGGTGCTTTTCTCTGTTTGTCATACAACCATATATTCACTCAATCACCTACAATATGGAATTTTTGGTTTGGTATCAACCAAAAAGATACCTTTAACTTTGACAATACAACAGAAAATATTCTGTGTGAACAGCTTCATAAGGTGCAAAGGGAATTCAGTTTAAAAATGAGTCCACTAGTTTCCTAGTTGTTTTGGATTAGCTTACCACACAAACTACTCCACACTATTCAAATCCACTAGCATTGGCATTGATTAGCAGACTAACTACTGTTTTCTCACAACTCTCTTAACAAACCGCTTTGTTTACAAATACAAACTACTCATTAAACAACTATTTCAACCATTAAAGCAGGGTTGTCAAACTCTGGTCCTCGAGGGCCGCTATCCTTCAGGTTTTAGTTATTTCCTTGCTCCAACACACCTGAATAAAATCAAATGGATTTAACAGCTCTTTGTCAACTCCTGCACAGTAACCCATTAATTTCATTCAGATGCATTAGATCAGGGAAGCAATGAAAACCTGCAGGATATCGGCCCTCGAAGACCAGAGTTTGACACTCCTGCAGTAAAGCCTGCAATATGCACTTATTTGAATGAATTTTTACTGATCTGTGGTGAAGAATATAGGAGATACACACATTGAGCTGTCATTAGGAGGGTTTATTCCTCTTGTGTGACCTTGTTCTACTCTATAGACCATTCTCAGCTTTCATCACTGATCATATGACTTGCATGTCGGTGACGTTTGTGGGTGGCAAAAAGATATACAAAGCAGACGTACCGCTACCCGGCTCAGATGCAACAGCTATCTTTTTGTGTCAAAAATAAAATAATGGTACATTCGTCTTGTGCCTTTGGATGTTCCAATCGACATACCAAGAATGGGATTTTAATTTACAGACTGCCTGCTGAGCCTGAATGACGGGCTAAATGGGTTGCTGCCATCAAACAAGATAACTGGAAACTGTCATAAAGCTCACAGCTGTGTATCGAGCACTTTGTCTGTGGTACGTTTATCGAAAATTTTGTTTTGTGCACTTTCTATATCTGTAAATGTCAAGGTAAGGTAAATCGGGTAGCAATATTTCCATCAGTTGGATGTTTTGGAGTTTTTTTAACCAGAAATTTGGAAAATCATATTTTGAGCACCAGCAAGTGCATGTTTTTTTCAAAATATTGCTGTCTGACCTGACCACATAAATGCTGAACTGGTTTGGAAAGTGGTGAGTCCGCTAAAGCCGTCCCTGATGCAAAACAGTTAATATTCACTTTCGCAGGAGCGGGGTCTGAGCTGGGTGTAGAATAGTGATGTAGTAACTGAGATTGCAGTAATATTATGCATGACAAATTAAAAAAAGGAAACTCAGTGACAAACAGAATTAAATAGGAGTGTCTGTTTTTATCCCATTATCTGTTTGACCTTCTACAATACAAAGCTTACATTTGGATGTAATGTAGAACATCAACATGCAATCGTCCATGACAAAATAGCTTAAAACCAGTGCATACTTTTCCTGAACTTTATATAGTAAACCTCACAGATTATAAAATGCTCTGCCATGCAAAATAACTGCACATGCACCATACGCCTGTTTGTTTTTTTTTTTTGTTTGTTTTTTTATATATATATAAAGGTGTCCTGAAATTTCAAGTGTACTTGTGGCCTCAAACAGTTGCTTAAGCATGGTGACACTGGCTGATTAAATATTTGTGTGCAAGTATTTGTAAAGAGACATACTCAAAGTTATGAAAAGATCACTTAGTCATTTACATTAGCAGCAGAAATTCTTTCTAAAGCACAAATATCCAAAGCTGACTGATCGATATTTGTTTACACTCTTTCTTTTTCTACTACATCATTTTTTTTTCTTAGGAGATACAAATAAAACCAGGTTTTACTGCTGAGGTGGGACTGGCTACACAAAGCCTAGGCTCAGGTCTGTAAATCTGCTCTGTTCAAACACACATTTGTTCACTTTTCAATAAATTCAGCTGAAGCAGAGCTTGACAGGATTTCACACCCTCCAGAGTTTTCCTTTTAAAGACGTTGTTTGAGTGGGTGAAAAGTGAGTCTTTTGTCCTTGAACTTCTATTGACAACTCGCTCCCTTTCTTTTAGCGGTGCACATGGGGTCGATAATCCTAAAAACACATACACAAACAAACAAAGACGGGGATAAGTCATTGGCTGATGGCCTCCAGCTCACAAAAGAATGCAGGAAGGCAAAGAAAGAAAGAAGCAGAATCGTCACTTTGTACACCACACCTCTTTGTCTTCCTCTCTTTGTGCAGGGCTGCATTAAAACACACAACGTACTGTTGGTGTGTGACATGCTGCAGGAATGCCAAACAGATGTGCTGCAACATCACAGAGATTCCTGCAAAAAAAGAGGAAAAGAAATAATGAGAGGAAAGAAGAGGAGAGCAAGAAGATCATAGAAGAGACAGATGAAAAAGAGACTCCATGAGAGTTTGATGAAGGAAAAGATAAAAAAACGAGATGTGAATCAAGCCTGGTGGATACAAGGGGAAGAAGAATGAAAGGATGAGAGGAGATGAAAAATAAAAGAAGGGGAAACAGATGGGTGGGAGGAGAAGGAAGAAAGGATAGGGATGAAAGGAAGGAGGAATGAAAGGGAAGGGAAGCATGACAATTAGACAAAAGTCAGGGATGGAAAAAGGAAGATGAAAAATAAGAGGAGCAAGAGTTGGAGGAAAGGAAGGACAGATGGTGGTATGAGGAGATGAAGGAGGGGAAGAAGAGAATGACAATAAAAGAATTTAAAAAAGGTGGGACAAAACAGGGAAAAAGGTGACTTTATAGAACCGAGTTTTTTTTAAAGAACCAAAGACAAAGAGGACAAAGATGAGAGGAGCCAGGTAGAAGAGAGAAAGTCAAGTGTTTGAGATGTGACTTCAGGTCTAAAAGATTTAAACAAATATTTCCTGCTGTGTACGCAACGCTGCTCAGACTGAAGCAGCCAGGGAGGATTTATCTGAAACAGTGTGTGTTTTTAAGACAAACATCCAGATTGTGAGATCTAAAGCTGGTTTTCTTTAAAAAATGTTTAAAATATCTCATGGACACTGAAACAGACTGAAGAGTTTGTCTCCTGAAAAAAAGGAATAACTAAAAATAATCTAAATTCATGACTTTCATCCATCCATCTTCTATAATGTCTGCATGCAATGCAGGGTCACATGAGGGAGTCTATTCCAGCTACTATCAGGTGGGGTTCACCTGGACAGGTCATCAGCCCATCACAGATGGAAACAGCTACTCACTCCTCAGGTCACTTCAGGTTCATTATTCAGATCCTGGCTTGTTCAGTCCAGTTCACCGGAAGAAATAGATAAAGTAATGGGAAGGATGTCATTGTAACCTTGCAACTTGTCTTAATTTCTTGTCAGAGGCAGTAAATGTAGTGTATATCTGTTTGGCAACTAAAGTGGAAATTGCAGTCATCTGTCTCCATAAATATCCAGAAAATCAGAACAACACAATAGGCTATGGTTTGACTAATCACTACACGTTTACAACGCTACCCACTTATATGACAAGAGATTTACTTTCTGTGTCACAGGGTAGGGCTGGACAATAATTTGATAATATATATTTTATCAATAGATGTGTGGTGTGATAGTAAAAAACGGGTGGAAGAAAAGTTCAACAGAACAACACAGTTTCCCTTTATCATTATACCCTATTATGTAGCTTCATACTACAGTCATTACACTTTCTCCCAACCAATCACAAACACAGACCCAGGCTCGCTCCATCACCAAGCGCCCGCCCCTCTCAAACCACAACAGAGAACACATGTATTGCAAAACGTGTTACATCCAGAAAAGGCAGAGGAGTTGAGTTTTGCCTACAGTTTTTTTTTTTTTTTTTTCATGTTGACTGGTGTTTGTTTACATGGTAGCCTAATCCCACCAGTTTCTGAGCTACCTAACAGCCAATTTCCACAGGGTCTATGTGTGTCATGTTCTGGCTGTGCCGCGGTTTTGTTCCGGCCTCCACCGTAAATCAACTCACACCAGGAGCGTGTCAGATGCCGAAAGCCCACAAAGGCAGTCAGAACCATGTCTGAGTTACAAATAACTTGTACATTGATTGAATGAAAACTCCTATGGTTCACATAAACAAATTCATTCTCACTCAGAGCCCTTATAGCAATGTAAATGCAGTTAATCGCACCGATTACATTTGGGAAACCGGACATTGCTGAAAATTGCTTTTTGATGTTGTCCTGTTCTCCTCTCATGTTAGGAAACAATGTATTGAGTAGTCATTTTAACATTGACATCCAGTATGGCTGGTATTATTGTGCTCAGAGATGGCTGAGATATTCCAGACCCAAGGATAGAACAAAAAGAAAACATATTTAATTTAATCCAAAGGGGTTTTAGGCAGAAAATGTCTTTTTTGATCATATCAAACACATATAAGCCTACCTTTCGGCTAATTCCCAATGAAAAGAGCCAGTTGCCAGAAACCCCAAAGTGGTCAACAGCTGCAGAAGAATTGGTATTGCACAGTTCCCTCTGGTCGGTCAATCTAACACTGGGCCCAGTTCAGCACATAGATCTAAGAGCACTGCTCTAGGGAATCTAAATCAACATATCAGCCAGTCATCATCATGGGCCAGGAAATCTTTGTGCTCTCTAAAAACTCTCCATCCTGATCCTGTCATTGGCATAATCTTCAAGCAGAGCCAGCACATTCTTTGTGAAGCCTTACGCATGAGTGTCACTGCAGTATTTATATGTTTACTCAGTTATTACACTAACTACTAAATGGTAAATGGTAAATTTATCATAATTACTAAACACCTCGTCACAATTAATGTGCCAATAAGTGTCATCGCTATATAATTTTAAGATGTACATATAAACATACTGTGCTGTAACTCTTAAATGAGTGCTTATGTATGACTGTAAGGCTCCATCCAGGAACACATCTATAATATTGCAAGCCTCAGTGTTTATGATTACAAGGGTCTAAAAAGTATGATATGAATAGTTAAAATGCACGAAATGAATGTGGTTTAACTTCGACCATCTCACCAGCTGCACTGCCAGTTTCTTCAAAATGTTTGTGTACAAGGATCAGAGTTTACATGTGTGCACTCACACTTTGTTTTTTAAACATTTGCACAGAAACACAGAGACATACATAGAGACATACACCATTTTCAAGCCCCGTTTTGTGTGTACAGAATGTTTATGAGGCCCCACAGCAGCATTTAACACATATTTTTTAAAGTTTTTTGATAATTGTCAATATGGATCAATAACTTTTTTTTCAATTAATACGCTTTTTTGTTTAATCATTCAGCCCTATGACAGGTTCAGTGTCACAAAAGTGTCACAGTTTATGCCAGAAAAACATACCTGAGTGGAAGTCAACATTGTTTTTTTTGAGATATATTACTAAGTATCTCTTTGGTCAGCAATAAGATTTGAATTTGTGAAGACAATTTACTATTCAATAACACAAGGTTAAAAAATGAATGCAAAAACTAGCTTTTTTTTAAATCCTCTAATTTCATTGCATAAACCTGTTAACCATCTTTTAAGGAATATAAAAAAGTGAAGTCATACTATCTCCATCACTGGCAGTATGACATATCCCATCACACCACAGAAACCGATCATCATCTCATCCTAAAAAATCCAAACAGGAGACAATGTTTGACAAGTGACTTTAATGTTATATTTCTGTTTTCTGTTAGCTTAAGTGTAGCGATGTTGCTGATGAGGAGTGCTCAGTGTATGTACAGTATAATTACAACCCACATCTGGCTGTGATCTGAACCAAATCAGGCACCAGGTAAAGTCGTTTTGAGACAGAAGCACAATCGTCTTGTTTAATGAGCCTCAGCACTACCTCTAAAATGATCTCTGCATTTAGCAGCTCTAACAGAAAATAAAACAACTTTGGTCACTCAACCAAAGCAGCAGTTTTTAGCCTATAAAGAAACCAACTGCTGAAAGAGGTAATAAGTGTTTTTTTTCTTTTTTTTCTTAACTGCCTGAGTCCCTTAGCTTTCGTTTCATTGTCTGAAAATGCTTGAAAGATAATGTGATTCAAATTGGATGAGACTGTGATATCACTATTTGCTCTGTTAAATATGAATGTTGAGACTGAACAGACTGAGGAAGGAATCAAACTTTTCTTTTCCTCCTCATGTTACTGTATATGTGACTTGGAACCAGATATACTGACTCCAGATGTCATGGGTTGAAGAGGACCCAAATGCAGAGGCAGACAGACTGTAGGAACAAAGTTTTAACTTTAAGAACAGACATAGGACAAACACCAGGAAAACACAACAGATGATCTGACAAACGCTGACTCAAACCAAGAGGCACACAACTAACGAGATTCAGGTGGAGTGAATTAACTATTAAAACCAGGTGAGCAAATGAACAGGAAAATAAAACAGGAAAATAAAACACCAGGGAAGGAAGTACAAAATAAAACAGGAAACCAGAAACGACAATGAGCCCATAGGACAGTAAAACTAAACCAAAAACAAAGACCCTGACAACGGATCTGCAGGTGAGCTATTAATTACACTAATGAAAAACAAAACAAAGTGAGAAAGTGAGCAATACAATTAAATACAACATTGATCTGTAATGATATGTCCTGATTTTCATTATTATAAACTGGACTGACTGACTGACTGACTGACTGATGATTTTTTTTTATTTTTTTTTTTTGTCCAGAATTATGTTATCTGGTGTCACATTGACTGTGAGGAACTTTGGCTCCTCTTTGAGTGGGACATATCTGTTCTACACAGACTCTAAACATTACTCAGAAATTTTGCTCCATATTGGCATGATAGGATCATACAGTTGCTGCAAGTTTGTCAGCTGCACATCTATGATGAGAAAACATGCAACAGCTGTTTGGCTTTCTTTGTGCTTATATGTTTTGTCTCACGGTAAAGAGTTCAATCTGAGCAGGTCTGAGCTTTCTGACTGATGTGTTTTGTTTAGTTGGTGCAACATCCATCCTTCAGCTCCAACCAGGGGAGAATCATGTCCCCTTACTGTCTGCCTGTCAAATTTTTGAGCAGAATGTAAATCTTTCCTATTAGTTAATGGCTCAGCCCAGTCTTAACCCCATTTTATATTAATAATCTCTTTGTTCTCCATCAGCCACTTAATACTGGGGTCCTTGGAGCAGCTGCAGGTTTTGGTTATAAGTCTTAAAACATATTTGAAAAAGCTTTCTGTTGACTAGTTGCTTTTTATTTTCTGTGGCATTTTGATTGAATAACTATTTTTATGAGCATAGTATTTCCTATTTGCATTGACTTTTTTATACTAAACATCTAATCTTTATAGACTAATTGTTGTGTACTTGTTTGTTTTCTTTTAGCTTTTTTTGTTTGTTTGTTTGTTTGTTTGTTTTTGTATTTTGATACCTGCATTCCTGTTTTTAATATCTATATTAGCATTTATCATTTCAATTTGCTGTTTTTATACTTTACATGTTTTTGCTCTGTAAATCACTTTAGTTTGGACTTGTGTGTTTTTTGAAGTAGCATATAAAGTCGAGCTGAGTAATTTATGGCTTGGCAGATCAATCCAAAAGTCGATAATATTCACAAAATAATGGCAAAGGTTATGTTTAGCATCTATAGTTACAGTGATACTGCCATGCTGCTAGCATCTATAGTTACAGCTATGCTGCTAGAATCTATAGTTACAGTGATACTTCCATGCTGCTAGCATCTATAGTTACAGTAAAACTGCCATGCTGCTAGCATCTATAGTTACAGTAATACTGCCATGCTGCTAGTATAGTGATACTGCTATGCTGCTAGCATAGTTACAGTGATACTGCCATGCTGCTAGCATCTATAGTTACAGTGATATTGCCATGTTGCTTGCATCTATAGTCATAGTAGTACTGCCATGCTGCTAGCATCTACAGTGATACTGCCATACTGCTAGCATCTAGCAACTCAGTCATTCGTATCTGACAATTGTTGGGTATATCTTATATTCCGAGGCTGAAGTAATCACCAGATGTACAAAAGCTTCCCAGGGCTTTTCCTGTGTACGTTTGTATAGACCAGGTTCCTGTCTGATACAATGTGTAAACTTTATTTTTATTAAAACATTGTTTTAATAAGATGCTGGTAATTTTAACTAGATTTTTTGTTCTATCAAATTGATCTGTTCTCAACAACTGTGAAGAAAAAGACATGTTAATAAGCACACTGTCTATGGGTTGAAGTTTTTGCTAGTTTTGTATGTATGCTTTGCAGTGTGCAAACAGTTTAAAAAGACCATCCTTGCACAAGGTAATAGAACTTTAAAGTATTGCATTAATTTGTTACATTAATTTTAATGTCTTATGTTTATTTATATATTTTTATTGTATTTTGGGCTGTGCGCAATAAATCCAGATGTACATTGTGGGGAAGCTGCAGAGAAGTGATTCTTCTTGTTGCAATCAAACTTTATCCTGGTGATCAGCTGTTTTATGCTACCAGATCATTTGAAAAAAAATGAAGGGCAAAACCTAAAGTTATGGTCTGTAAGAATTGCTGACATCTAGTGGTAAAAATGAGCATATAAAAATTACTTGAAATGCTAAGCAAATTGTGATGCTGACCATCAGAGGCCAAAATACTTGCAGACAAACATGTTTTTATCTGTGAGTGGATCCAGTGGCCTCAGGTGCAGTTATGGCTCCACTGAAGATAACTAATTCAAAACTGTGTTCATGTGTACTGTCTTCTTCTCATGTTACTTATCCCAAATGGTGCTCTAACACCTATCAAACAAAGCTCAGAAGGTTTCCCACTTTACGCACATAGTTGTTTGTTCATTCGGAGACACTGTAGTAAAAATGGCAACACTAATATGGCAGATGCCATTTATGTAGACCTACGGCTAGTAGATATAAACGGTTGACTCTTAAAGAGAGAAAAAACATCATTTATTTTAATAAAGGGATTAGATACCAATAGAAACACAGTTTTTCTTCATATATTAGATTTTTCTCTCACTGACCTTAGCAACGCCGGTCCATAGTGACAAAAATTTACTAAATCAAACACTTTCAATGTTTTTACATTAAACATTACATTTTTTCACATTTGCATAGTTTCCATTTTCATTTTCTGTCTCAAAGAATCAAATATTGAGACTCAAATAAACTACTTTTATTATGTGTGAAACTATGGAATTAATTACAGGCAATAATGAAAATGGCTACATGGAAAGATGTGTGTTTGTGTATTGGGTGGGGTAAAACCCCGGCATGCTATTAATATCAATATCCCCCTTCTGTCAGACCGTTAAGAGGATCAACCCACATAATTTAGCACCAGGACGATTCTAAGAGCGTTCATTTGTGTGAAATAAATGACCCGGCTGTGTGGTTGCAGCTGCCATGTGACTCCTGCGTGAATGTACCACCAAAGAAGAGCATCCCTCCCTTTAAGCCACCTCCAGAGGAACACTAATGACTTTTTCATCCTGGATTGCATGTGTTATTATCACAGAGATGCAGGGTGTAACATGACTGCAGGTCAGCACTCATGTTCTTGATGGTGTTGTGACTCCGAGGAGCTTCACACAAAACGCATGGAAAACAACTAAAGCCTTCCTTGATGAGCACAGCATCGGATTCATCCATGTGAATGCTGCAGTCGTGCCCCGGAGCTGCAGTGTCATCACATAATAAATGCAAATGAGGGCAATCAAAAGCTTATGAGCTTATATAAGGTTAGATTGAAGTGGGCAGACACTAAGTGTGTAATTTTCTGCTGCTGATGAGGAATGCATCGTCAGATATACTCCTTTCATCATTTTCATTTGGTGTTTGCCATATTTTAAAGCTTTGCTAGGGCAAATGTGCTCCTTATCAGCACATATCACCATGTGGGGCTACGGTAGTAAAAATGTTCCCATTTCCTTTAATTAAGTTGCCTCACTTCACCTTATTTGCTCAAATAAACGCTGCTTTTGGGTCAAGGTATATCTCTCGGACGAGGAAGTGAGGAAATTAAACCTACAGCGTGAAATATCAATCAGCTGTAAGAAAAAGCAGACACAAGCAAATTCAGAGTTAATAGGCATTTTTTTCTTCTAAATGTTGGCTAACAAAAAACTCAGGACATAACAACCCTGAACATCACCATGAAAATACCGCAAGACTGGACAGTTTTACTTGCATCTATGGCCAGAAGACATCAGCTCTTCCTTTATCAGAAAATTAGAAATTAAAAATGTTCTGATTTTGCTAAAAAAAAAAAAAACAGAATGAGGTGTAAGTACATCATTTTGTTGGTCACAGTTTAGCACCAGATTATCTGTTTGCTGTTGCATCTGTTCTTCTACTACTATGTTCAACTCTTGTTGCCCTTCAACAATGAAAAATGGGATTTCTCACATCATTAATTACATCTATACTCACTGTCCACTTTATTAGGTCCACCTGCTTAACTACCTCTGAACACAATTATCTAAACAGCCAATCACATGTCACAAATTGAATGCATTTAGTCATGTAGACATGGTCAATACAACTGAAAAAAAGGTCAAACTGAGTATCAGAATGAGGAAGAAAGATGATGTAAGTGACTTTGAAAGGGACATGGTTGTTGGTCTGAGTATTGCAGAAACTACTGATCTACTGGGATTTTCACACACAACCATCTTTAGGGTTTACAGAGAATGGTCTGAAGAAAATATCCAGTGAGCAGCAGTTGTCTGGACCAGAATGTCTTGTAGATGTCAGAGGTCAGAGGAGAATGGGCAGCCTGGTTGGAGATGATAGAAAGGCAACAAGAAGTCAAATAAACACTGGTTCCAACCAAGATATGCAGAATAGCATCTCTGAACACACAATACATCCAAATTTAAAGCAGATAGACTACAGCAGCAGAAGACCACACTGGGTGCCTCCTGTCAGCTAAGAACAGGAAACTGAGGCTACGATTCACACAGACTCAATAGGAGTCTCCATTTCGGCTGAAACATTCAGATGGTAGGGTCAGAATTAGGTGGAAACAACATGAAAGCATGAATCCATCCTGACCTATAAGCGCTTCAGTCTACTGCTGGTAGTGGTGTAATAGTGTGGTGGATATTTTATTGTCATACTTTTAGACCCCTTAATGCCAACGTGGCATGTCATAAAGCTCGAATCCTTGCTGTTTTGTTACTAGCAAGGTGGACAATAAACTGGAGGATGTGTAGAAGTTTTAAATTGAAACAGTTTTTAATTGAAGTTTTAGTGTTCTGGCTTTGACACAATGTATTTAGATGAGCTGCTAGTTTTTACACGTCTTTGCCTGTAACAACAGAGGAATTCACTCTGTGTCTGTTGTTCATTACCCAACATATTCTCAGCAGAGTGGACCAGATGCTGCATCTGAGGCTGGTGGAGGAAGAAATCAGCACTGCTGGCTCCGTTTTGTTTTTTCCACTTGCACCTCTGCTGCCAGCCTCAGTAACAATTGCTCAAACTTGAACTGCTGCAGGTTCAGGTGTTCTTTAAATTAGTGTAAGTGAGTGAGTTTCTCCAAACAGAATCAGGGATTATTTTAAGTCGAACCTGATGTCATTGATGTGTAGTAAAGGACTCAAAAATGGAGCATCAAAACTTATGCAGTTAGCAGCAGACAGATTTAATACAGAGGTCAAATTCTGATGTGGGTGAAAAATAAAATAACCTGTTAGGTTTCAACCAGCTATAGTTTTTGAACATCATAACGTTCAAAAACTTGATCAATACAATGCATATCTGTTGTGCTGCAGTGATATCTACTGAGTTTAGCATATTAACTGGTTATTAACTGGGCCATCACTCGTCGTAACCCTATAACCCTATTTTCTCTCTGGATCAAAAGTTTGAATGAACTGTCTGAGATCAAAAACAAATAGAAGCTGCTGCCCAAATACTATATATATATATATATATACACATTTTTTTTCCTTTGATTGAAACTTCTGGTCAGTCTTGGTGATGGATAGGATGCTAATGCTCTCACAGTGATGGAATTTTTCAGGCTGCAGTGAGCTATGTATTATTAGCTGCATGTTTTTTAACCTTAAAGTGGAACAATAAGGTCCTTTGACTGAATGTCTTAATCTTCCAGAGAAGGGAGGAAAGTTGGGGACATGGAGAATAGGAACAGACTGCAAGAGAAAAAAACGTCTCTACTGGACAGAAAGTAGGGTTTAAAAGGGCTGACTGGAACTCGGCACCTAACTTAAATAAGTACCATCAGAACACCAGCTGGAATTTACAAAGTGGGTGTGGATATGCTGGTTTGTCCACTGGGCATTGGGGTCTTTGAAGGTGATTTGACCACAGGGAGCTAGTTTCAAAAGAGAGATCCAAGCACAGCTTAGAAGAGTCTACAATACTCAAAGTCAAATACAAAAAGTCTTGGGTGATGTGTCACTGATTCTGTTCATAACTTTTATGGACAGAATTTCCAGGTGCACCCGGAAAATTCTGTCTGAAATTTTGTGGTGTTAAGGGGATCCTTCGGTGGACAAAGGATTGTGTCTCTGCTTTTCACAGATGATGTCCTGTTTGCCTCATCAGGTTGCGACCTTCAACTCTCACAAGATTGGTTTGCAGCTTAGTGTGAAGCAGCTCAGATGAGAATTTACAGCTCCAGAAGGGTGGATCGAGAGTTTGACAAGTGGATTGGTGTGGTGTCAGCAGTGATGTGGACTCTGCATCAATCTGTTGTGGTGAAGAATAAGCTTGGCCAAAAGATTTAGTAAATCTATGTTCCTACCCTCACCTATGGCCCCAAGCTGTGACTAGTGGCTGAAAGAACGAGGGGCCTCATTTATCAAGCTTGCGTAGGAACAAAAACCAGTGTACGCCAAATATAGTCAACTTTTGGAATTTATGAAAACCAAACTTGATGGGAAAATGTTCCTGCCTCCACGGCAACTCTGACTCAGGCATACACACACAATATGGGAAAACGGGAAACTGCAACACCAACGGTACAAAATAAAATCAAGGAAATTATGTAAAATGTGAGACATTTCTGCACAATCCACTATTACCTTTCACACCACATGTTGTATATTAAAGCTGTTTGCAGAAATGAATAAAGACACACATTCCATTTTAAATCTCCTAAGAGCGCACGCTAGTGGGAAAAAAACAGGCTTTTTAGGAAAAAGGAAGATGATGCTAATAAGAACCTCAACCACTAAAATATGTTCTATCATTGTGAAACAAAACGTACATGTTATAAAATACATTCAGCTGAATAAGGTGACAGTCTGCTGCCAGCATGTCAGTGTGAAAGTCATTCAGCAGAGCAGGACACAGATTGGAAGCTGGAGGTCTAGAAGTGATGCAGTGCTAATGAAACACACAAGAGGTGGATTTCCTTTTATTTATTTATTCTTAAACTCTTTTTTAAAATTGTTGTTCCAATCTCTGTCCAGACTCCAGTCTTTATTTCCTGCAACTCCTTGTCCACCTGGTTAATATTGATGATCGTGTCCCTCTGCACTCCTGGCCGAGCTGTCGAGCCCAGCAACTATAAAGACATGTTATTTAACACTAAATAAACTGCTGCCAATCTCAGGTGTATCTATACATGTTTATTTTATAAATTAAAACAAATTATCTGTATCATTACTGTCATTTAGCAGATGCTTTTCTCCAAAGCGATTCATCACTCGAGAATCAAACTTTGGTCTCCCGCATGGGAAACAGATGCTCTACCAACTGAGATATCCAGCTGTGTGTTCTAACTTCTCTGGCATGTCTTCTCTTCTGACACTGCATTGACAGCATCAGCCACCCACTACCACTATTCTGCCTTTCTGACACAAGTAATGCCCACACCGTGCCCACCAATTAAACATTTTTACATTTGTCAACGTGGGCCATCAGGATCTTTGTCTCACACCCCGAAAAATTACACTTCTTAACTCCTTTTTCCTCCTGAGACATCATGCAAACAATGTGTTGAATATGTATCATGGGCGTCCACATGACCATTTATAACCACCATGTGGGCATGGGAAGGCCTCATGTGCACCCACTTTAGAGTTGATTCTAATTTATAAACGGAAATAGGTGTAGGATGTGCGTGGGTACTCTTTGCTAAATCTGAAAGTAGAAGTGCGCAGCATTTCCTTTTTGCGCCACAGATGCCACCTGTAGTTTGCTTTGCTATGCACAGTTTGGTATATGAGGCCCCTGATCACCAATACAATCGACTTTAAATGAGTGTTCTCGTCAGGGCCTTAGAAAGAAAGAAGAATCTTAGTCATCCAGGAAGGGCTCAGGGTAGAGCCACTGCAACTCCATATCCAGAAAAACCAGATTAGTCTGATCCGTCACCTGGTTAGAATGCCTCCAGGATCTGTCGTTGGTTAGGTGTTCAGGGCATGTCCCAACAGGAGGAAGCCACAGTGAAGACCCAAGAAAAAGTGAAGAGACTATATTTTCCCTTTCCAATAGTGATGTGCGATACCTCTGCATTCCTTTCTGATCCATTACCAAGTTAAATTAAGGCCAGAATCGGTGATACCAATCTGATACTTTGCACAAAAATTTACTGTTTGAAAAATCTGAGTAAAATGATTATACTTTAATTAATAGCTTCATAGTAAATATAAGACAGAGTACTTTTCTTATTGTTTATTTATGGAGAATAATCACACGCTCAAAAAAAACCCTGCAAAGTTGCATATTGATTGACAGCATCTAAGCAAATATATCTGAAAATGCTTACCTGAACAGAAAACTTTCAACATTTACACTTTTTGGTTTAGTGAAATGTTATTCAGGCTCCCTTGAAAAAATGTTTAACCTTCCCTAAAACATTCTCTCATTCGCAGGTTTTTGTTGAGGAACATCCACATATTCGAATATTGCCTCCGAAAAGATTTTCTCTGCAGGTACAAAAGAAGCAAGAATTCCCAGGTATCTATTGCATTTGCTCTGCATTTTTCCAGGACCTGCATCCCTTCTGGGACAGCTTTTAGAATGATGATGCCTCCATCCACCTTCTGTACTACTGCAACTATATTTGCATTGTTTGTCTCAGTTGCAACCACTTTTTCAGTTATGCCCCTTTCTTCTGTAATTTGCTTAAGCTTTAGCTCTATCTGCTGTATGCTGCCCACGGAAAGCATTGGTTTCCAAAACAAATTCCCTTATTTGCCAGTCTTTAATGAAATGACAGGTTATGGTAAATATACCTGTGTGGACACTAAAGTCCACATATCAGTGGTAAGTACGATACTGGAGGGATTTTGCAAAGATGCCTACTTTGCCTTTACATTCATCATAAATGTTTACAAGTTAAGTCTGCCAATTGTTTTCTTCCTTGGAGTTTATAATTTGGATCATGACCACTCACAAATTGCTGGAACCCTTTGTCTTCCCCTATGGATAGGGACTGGAAGTCCTTTATGATCACCTCTCTCAGGCATCTTGTGAGTGCTGCTGCTAAATTCCATAATAATTTCATGTTTGTCAAAATCCACATAGTAAAATATTAATTTAAACATGAGTCAAAGCAAATGAGACTGATTGGGACTAATGGAACAGAATTATTTTATAGAAACAATATTATCTGTCTTCTTGCCTATGACGATTTCTTCTGTTGAAAGTACAGCAAATTTAATGCAACCTTGTCTATGTACTCTAGTTTAAATGATCTACTGTAAAGGTAACCTTACCTGAATAAATCTAGGCCTGTTGAAATGATGCGAGATGATCTCAGGGACACATATTTAACTCCAAGCTGAACTCATGCAGATATTTTGTAGAATTAATTATTTTATTATTTATTTAATAAACATATTTCCAATGCAAGTGTGTGATGTTGCAGTTTTAAGAATTCAGGGAACTGCTGTTGTTTGATCATCACCACAAAAATCTAAGTCTAGAGAAAAACTTTCCCAAAATTTAAAATCTCCACATTTTCTCCCTCTTTACCTGAATAGTGTCTTCCTGCAGCACCTAAGGACTCTGAGAGTGACGTCTGTCTCACCCTGTCAGCATCTGTACCTCTCCTACTCTCTTTTGATCGCCTCGTCATGATGTTGTGATATTCTGTCATATTTATTTGTAATGTTTCATTAGGTTTGTGGTGTTACCACAGTACCTCACCATTTTCCTACACGTCGCAAACAGCATTATTTGAGTTTATGGAAGTGAAATAGCTCCACATACGACTGTGTTTGCGTTCAGCCATGTCAACTCCATCAGACTGACAGAGTGAACCAGCTGACTGAGTGAGAATCATGCTGATGCACAGTTATACTGTTCCATGTTATTCACATGTCTTGGCAGGCGGAAGAACAAGTAACAACATTGGGTTACTTTTCACTGCTTTTCTATTACCAATAAACTACATATTTACCCCAGATTACTATAATTAAAATAATAATAATAAAAATAATAATAATAATATCCCCTTGCTAATTTTAAAACACTGTGTTAATACAGCTAAACATTAGTCAATAGGTGTGGGGTGGATTGTAACAGGTTTTTAAAGTGAAACAACCTTTACCTTACATAAAACAAAGAATTTTTTTTAGATTTTATTAACTCCAAAGCAAGCTTAATACATATATATTTATTTATATTGCTTTTAGGTTGTGACAGATTTCTAAGGACACAACATTCCAAAATTCTGTATTTTTGCCTGTCCAAACATCAAGTTTCTTTATTAAAATTCTGTTGTTCTCCTTAACTTTACATAAAGCTCAAGTCACAGCTAATTATCAGGAATTTTAAAAGAAAAAACTGCTGTATTGAAAAAAATTATAATTTTGTGAATTCATAATGAAAATACGTGAACTAATGATAATTAACTAATACATATAAAACCTCACTTAAATATTGAAAATCTCTTGATTCTTTAAAATTCTTAAGATGTTTTCAGTATTTTCTGCTGCAGGATGTTTTTGATGACATCACCTCGGTCATCACATGCAAGGTTCAAACATATCAGTAAGTTTTACTTTCATGTTTTGTACTTTTCCATAACCAACACAACCTTTCATTCAATCTTATTTCTTGTGTCTCCTGGAAATATTTTACACTCTTAAAGTCATAAAAAGTGTTTGAAGTCTGCATGGTCTAATTAAAAGCTCAACATCTGCTCAGAGATTCATGTGCAGAAGTAAACAGCACAATAAAACGTTTGGTTTATAATGTCAGTGCACGTTTAGATTTATTAAATATTTCACGGTGGCAGGTGGAGGACGTGCCAACTGACCGACACCACCAATCCAAAAGACTCATAATACACCACACAAACATGCACTGAATGAATGGCAGAGTGAATACACACACAGAAACATATTTCAACTCAAATATGTGCCCATTTGTGCAGAAATAATCTGTTTGAAGAGTTTCGGAGCTCACCATAGAGTAGAAACAGCACTAGTGAAATTTACCAATGATCTTCTCGTGGGCTGAGAGAAAGGACTGCTGTCTGTACTGGCCCTGTTTGGAACCAGTGCTGTTTTAATTTTAATAACATGTCTAAGCCTCTGCAAATGAAATGTTCTGATCCATGTTACCTAATGCAGCATGTTATTGGGATTAAAAACCACATCATGCTGATTTAAGTCATATTTACCTAATAAAATCCAGTTCTTAATGTAAATGATGAGTCTTTATCAAGTCATGGAGTTCCTCAGGGTTCTGTACTTAGACCAATACTTTTCACATTGTAAATGCTTCTTTTAGGTAATATGTATTAAAGACAGAAAGACCCAGATGACTGATTTTCTTCTTTTAAATTTAGGCACACCAGGGTTTTTGTTGTTGCCTTTTAGAACCACATGACAAAACTTTTTAGCTATGTAATTATTCAGGATAGCTTTAACTTGACTTCAGTTACTACAGTGAGGAAACTTGGAGTTAATATACATCAGGATCTGACAAATAAAACAAGTTTCTTGGACCACCTTCTTTTACTCAAATAATTTTCCCAGAATGGAGGGATGCGGTAAAACTAGTCCATATGTTACTTCAAGATTGGACTATTGCAATTCCTTATGATTGTGCTGTCCAATATACATTCTCAAAAGTTTCTATGTGATCCAAAATTCTGCAGAGGGTCCTGATGAAAACTGGCAGGAAGGATTATATTTCAACAGTTTTATCTTCTCTTTTTCTTTGCTCCCTATAATCTAGGTTAGTATTTAAAACTCTTCTCCTCACATATAAAGCCTTCAGTGACCAAGCTCCATTGGATCCTTAAGATCTCAAAGTTGCAGATTTTCCCTACAGAGCACTACACTCTCTGACTGCAGTTTAGGTCCTAAAAGTAGAATTAGAGGCAGAAACTTCAGTTATCAGACCCTCTCTGTGGAACCAGCTCAGTTTGGCTTCAGAAAGCCGACACCCTGTCTACCTTTAAGATCAGACTTCAACCTTTCCTTTTTGATAAATCTTATAGTTAAGTTTGGCTTGGTAAACCTCATCTATCCCTTTAGTTCTGTTGCAATAGGCTGCGGCTCTTAGGGGATGTTACATAATGCATTGGGTTCCTCTCTGCCCTCTTTACTCTACATGTAAAAATATCTGACGCTGTTAATAATTTGTTTCTCTTTTTCTTTCTCATTCTTATTTAGATCAGATTTATTGGGTTTATTGGGTATCTTTACTCAGAACAGAACCTCAGTGATAAAGCAGTGAAGCTTACCACAATTTTTACCATCATCATCATCATCATCATCGTCATCATTCATGGCAGCTTGTCCTGCTGTGGCAAACATGTCAATCATTATGGACATCTGGTAACATTTTTTTATTTTATTTTCTTTTTCACTTTTTTTCTCACTTTCTCTCTCTCTTTTATAGTTTTTCTGCCGGAACCATCATCTCCCAGGACCTGAAGTGGGTACATAAACCATCAACCATCAACTCCATCAACAAAAAAGCTCAGCAGAGGATGAACTTCAAGCTGCCTAGGTCAGTGTTGGTGTCATCCTTACTACCTCCATCACCATATGGTACCCTGCTGCCACTGTCAAAGACAACGGTAGACTGCAGCTTATCTGCCGGTAGTGGATAAGGTTGTAGCAAAGTAAACAAATGTGGGTATAAGTAAAAAAAATTAAAAAATAAAAATTAAATAAAAAATATGTGTATATATATATATATATATATATCATCAGCAGGCACATCTCTCAGTGTTTCTTTTGTGGTTATATGTAAGTTGGTTTGAAATTAGCAGGTGGATAATATTATTATATTATTATTAAGTCAGTGAAGTAATTTGGGGTTAATATATTGCTTATTGGTAATAGAAAAGCAGTGGAAAGTAACCATATTAACCCAGTTGGTTGTAACTACTTGTTCTTCCGCCTGCCAAAACATGTGAATAACATGGAACAGTATAACTGTGCATCAGCATGATTCTCACTCAGTCTGCTAGTTCACTCTGTCAGTCTGATGGAGTTGACATGGCTGAACGCAAACGCAGTCGTATGTGGAGCTATTTCACTTCCATAAACTCAAATAATGCTGTTTGCAACATGGTGAGGTACTGTGGTAACACCACAAACCTAATGAAACATCTACAAATAAATCATAGGACAGAATATCACAACATCATGACGAGGCGATCAAAAGAGAGTAGGAGAGGTACAGGTGCTGCAGGAAGACACTATTGTCATGGTTGTGCTCTGTGTGTGTCTGAGTTTGCAGGTAGGGTGGAGCAGGTTGCCATGTGGACTCATGGCGGAGTCTGGAGCTTCAATTGACACCATCTGCAGCTCATCATCCGGCTTGTTATCCTGCTCAACTACCTGCTATTTAGGGACAAGCAGGAGCTCCAGTCTTCGCCAGATTGTCTCTCATTATTGCGTGGTAATCAGGCCAGTCTTGGTGATTTACTCGTACCGCTTTGCATTTAAACCTGACCTTGTTATCTCTACTCCTCAGCACCTTGTTATTCACACCTTGGAACTGACTAGCAGCTAAGGACCAGGGGTCTCATTTATAAAACTGTGCGTAGGATTCTTACTAAAAGTGTACTTACGCCCAAAACCGGAAGTTGGCGTACGCCATAAAATATTCTGATTTATAAAACCGTGCGTACGCACAGGTGCAAGCAATTTCCCCTTTATAAATCACACTCGTCCTTGAAGTTTGCGCAGGTGAATTTGGCTCATGTTCCGCCCACTACACGCCCACTTTCCACCATAAATGGTCAATGCAAAGTAGCTCAGTGTGTATTAAAATGAGACAGCTGATCCATGTTGTGATCCACGAACAATGGCAACCGCAGGGAAGCGAACCAAAAAACGCAACTTCACAGAGGCAGAAATCGATGTATTAGTGAGTGAGGTGGAGAGTCGAAAAATTATTTTGTTTGGTAGCCACAGTAGTGGCGTGACAAATAAGAGTAAGTGTCGTGAGTGGCAACACATAGTTACCTCAGTTAACTCTGTGAGCGGGACAGAGCGGACCATGGCGGAGATCAAAAAGAAACCATCAATGAACTGAAGGAAATCAGAACAACACTGCATAATTTGTGTGACATTATGTTCGACATTCCAAACACATTAAAAGAGCTTGTGAAAAAGTGAACCTTATTGTCTGCTTAATCGCTGCATGACCTCCTCACGGAGCCGTGCCCCGTGTTGGAACTCCCTGTGTCTGGGAGGGGGCTGTGGGTGAGGGTCGGCATTCCGAGGAGGGGGGAGGCCAGGAGGTAGTTGGATGCCGTGCCTCAGTGCCAGGTTGTGCAGCACCCCACACGCCCTCATGATCCTGCGCACCTTTTGGGGATGGTACAATGATCTACCCCCTGACGCATCCAGACACCGCCACCGGCATTTTAAAAGGCCAATGGCGCGCTCTACAGTTGAGCGCGCACGGGAGTGAGCGGTATTGAACAGGGTCTCCTCTGCGCTCTGGGGGTTTGGGAGGGGGGTCAGGAGCCAGCGCCGGAGGGGGTAGCCACTGTCCCCTGCATTTCAATGAAACAGTGCATCAGTGGTCTGCATCTGGCTAAGCTGGTTGTCAATATAAAGTTATTGTCTTACCAAGAAGCCGGCCATCACGTACAGCGCCTGCCTGCAGTCTCTTCCCTACACTGCTTTGCGCTAGGATGTAAGAGTCATGTGTAGAGCCAGGCCATCGTGCAACTACATTTGTCAACATCATGTTGGATTGACATATGACTTGAACATTGATAGTATGCACATGCTTCCTATTGACATAGATGAATTCATCGACAAATGGGGCCCTTATAGCAATATGAGTGCAGTCAATTGCGCCGATTACATTAGGAAAACCGGACATTGCTGCAAATTGCCTTTTAATGTCGGCCTGTTCTCCTGCAATATAGGGAAATTGGATGTGGAAGAGTGTAGCAGGACGCATAGACAGCGGAGACGGGTTATGAACTCTTGCCGGGTTGAAGTCATGCACGCTGACCAGTGAGCCGAAATCACATCTGCGGTCATACAGCCAGAGCGCAAAATTAATTGGAGACATGGTGACAGGACCCCACGCTGCCACAAGAGGACTCTGGATGCAGTGTGTTGTTAATTCCCCACCTCTCCATCTGTGTCGCCAATTCCCCCAGCCTCCAAAACCAGCGTACGCATGGGTCAGAGCTGCCGTGAAAGACCGCACATTTTCACGTCAAGTTTGTTTTTTATAAATCACAACCTTTGCGTGAAAAGAGGCGTACGCCAGTTTCAGGCCCCATTTTGTGCGTACGCAACGGTTATAAATGAGACCCCAGGACTCCTCTTACCACCAGCTCACCACCTAAAGTTTGTGCCTGCCTGCTCGCCCTGCCTGCCACCTAACTCTCTCACCGCAACTGAAGATACTTCCCTGGCTTTACCCCTCCACCGTCATACCACCACTGGATCCTTGAAGAGCTTCCTGGACCTGGACCAAGCTTCTTACATTAATTATAAATAAACACTTTTCATTTCCTCCCTCACAGGGTGTTCTGCATTTGGGTCCTCCTTCTGTGCTACGGTCTCCGACCTTGACAACTATTGAGGTACAGAGGGAGAAAATGTGGAGATTTGGTTAAATTTTGGGAAAGTCTTTCTCTAGCCTTAGGTTTTTATGGTGATGATCAAACAACAGCAGTTCCCTGCAAAACTGCAGCATCACACACTTGCATTGGAAATACGCTTATTAAATAAATAATAAAATAAATAATTAAACAAAAATATCTGCATGAGTTCAGCTTGGAGTTAAATATGTGTCCCTGAGATCATCTCGCATCATTTCAACAGGCCTAGATTTATTCAGGTAAGGTTACCTGCACAGTAGATCATTTAAACTAGAGTACATAGACAAGGTTGCATTAAATTTACTGTACTTTCAACAGAAGAAATTTTTAGCTAAGAAGACAGGTAATATTTTTTTTATAAAATAATTCTGTTCCATTATTCCCAGTCTCATTTGTTTTGACTCATGGTTAAACAACTCATGGTCTTGTGAACGTCAGAGCTGTTCACTTGCCACACAGCTGGCACAGCAGTGCCAACAATGCCAGCACAGATTCAAGCATATTTAAAGTCTTCACTGTCTAGCTGCTAGTTGCTTTGTGGATGTAAGGTTTAAACAGCTTGCTTTTCAAGACAAAGACTATGTTTAGGTTTAGGTAATGAAAAAAGATCTTTACTGTGAAAGCAAGGTTTTTTTAGGCCATTTATGCTCCGTTATGTACGTAAATTGGGATGTCTTTTCAAACTTTGTCATATGTCGCTATCTTCGTACTTCTATGCATCTTTTGTGTTTACATAAAACTTTACATAAAACCTATGCAAAACATCCATATTTTGTTGTGTAATGATGCATTCTTAATGCACAGTGCTTATCTGAAGCCCAAAGTCTAACTTTGTGCTGGGTCACTTCACTTCTGCTAGAATTCTTAATCAGTTTGGTCTGGACCAAACTCATTTTACCCTCCCTTTTTCCTCCAAGTAAATGCTGTGTGATTAAATATTTATCTTTGGTTTTTTGTTTTGTTTTTTTTTTTTTTTTTTTTTTTTTTTTGCTTTTTTTGTTGTCTTTTCTTTTGTTTTGTTTGATTTTTTAAGAAATACAAAATATTTCTAAGCTGCAATTTTCTTTGCTTGCACTTCATCATTTATCCAACCCATTCTCCTCTGACCTCTGACATGAACAAGACATTTTGGTCCAGACAACTGCTCACTGGATATTTTCTCTTTTTCAGACCATTCTTTGTGTTTGAGTTTGTATTATATTGCACAAAAGTGTAATTAACATAAGTATATTAATGAGGGACAATTTAATCCATAAGAGCCCAACATGACTTATTTGTCACATACAGTTTCTGAAACGTTTTGCTTCAATTTATGGTATAAACTTTGCTCAAAATCCTGTTGAACACAATTTGATACTCATCTTCTGTCCCCTAATAGATACCCAAAAGCAGAAAATCATATTATAATATTTTTATATGTATCACATGGTAATAAATGGTAGATAGCCCTCCCAAAAAAAAGTTAATTTAAAGGGCCAAATAAAGACCTCATATTTAAAAAATTGGACTTTTCTTACCATGTTTTTCATGGGGCGGGCCTCAACGGTTTAAGAATGTCTTTTTTACAAAAGTAACTAAAAGGTTACTTTTAACAGTAATGCAACTGTAACTAGTTATTTTTTTCAGTAACTAGCAAAACACTGTCTATCCTAAGGCTTACAAAGATTTTAGGTATCAGGGGAAGTTGGATGGACAGATGTAAGATGAGTTTCCAAGATTTCCAAGTCTGCATGATTAAATGCACTAAGTTGTTGCCATGTGATAAGCTAATTAGATTTTTGTGTTAACAAGCAGTTGAACAGGTAGAGCTGATAAAGTGGATGTTGAGTGTCAAGAATGGATTGTTATAACAATCTCTTCCCATTGTGTCATTTACCTGATTGTACGTAATAAGTAACTGACTAAACTTTCCCATCTCTTCTGTACACTAGTTATATATATATATATATGGCTCACTGTTTCACATCAGCTAGTGGGACATTGTTTTTCAGAGGTCGTGGACTAGGTTGAAAGATGGACAGTCATTCTGTCAAGCATGAATTTAACAAGGAAGTGACTTAGACTGAAGTACATCAGCTGTTCAGATTTCTTTGTGCTTATATGTTTTGTCTCAAAGCAAAGAGTTTACTCTGAGCAGGTCTGGGTTTTCTGACTGACATGTTTCATTTAGTTGGTAAGACGTCCGTCCTTCAACTCCCAGCAGACATTGGGCTATCAACTGAAACGCTCGAATGAACTCAATCTAGAAAGAGTGAGACTTCTGTGTTAACTTTTTTCCATTTATTTATGTCAGAGGCAGTGGTGCATATTAAATTTCAAAGTCACACAGATGAAAGTAAGTGTTAAATAGCTTTTACTCTTTAAGGGCACCTATCAGTGCTCCTGTCAGTTACAGTGTGAACCGGGTATGTACAGAAATATTGATGAGGGGTGGGGGTCATTTCAGTATAAAGGACTTTCAAGAGGTTACATGCATCAATGATTAGTGCTTATACATCCACCTCATCCTTCTGGTGTTATATAGATGACATGGAAGTCCTGAGAATTGAAGCCAGCGTGATGAAAATGGAAGCTGCCTGTGCTGAGTAGATCATGGCTGTCCAAAGTCAGTCCTCGAGGGCCGCTGTCCTTTAGGTTTTCAATGTTTTCCTCCTTCAATACACCTGATTTAAATTAAATGGATCCAACGGCCTATGAAGTTCTGTACAATGACCTATTGATTTGAGTTGGTGTGTTGGAGCAGGAATACATTGAAAACCTGCAGGATTTTGGCCCTCAAGAACCAGAGCTAGACACCCCTGGAGTAGATGGTGTCCCTATACAGAGGCTGAAACTCAGCTTAGTGGAGTTTTGGTTTTCTTTAATGATTGATTCTAAAATTTGTAGTTCATTGAGGAGATCATTTTGGGTCAAATTCAGTGGAACAGCAATATACGCATTCTCCAAGTGTATTTTCAAGGTGTCACCATTTCTTTTTTTTAAGGTTTGAAGAAAGAGTACTATTTCTTCCAGAAATTGTTGGAGTCAATGGACTCATCCATTATTTGTAACTGATCTCCCACATGCTGTCCTTTTTTGTCTTGAGTGGTTTTTTATACTCTCATTGTTTCCCAGTACTGGAGGCGGAGCTCATGCAGTTGTACTTGGACCTGTTGGAATTATACAGTAGTCAAAAGTACTGAAAAAAAATCATGTAGTATTTCTAAACTATGCTGATTCATCAGTCCTTTCATTCTATGTTCTTCAGTTGGTAAAATGCTGATCTGGTTCCTGCTGTACTGTGGCTGTTAAAGTTTAACTCAGAGTCCAAAATGACACCAAGATTTGTGGATTGATCTGTTGTTTTTAACATTGCCATTTGAAACTATGCACTACTCTTTGGATGCTTATCTTTGGTTCCAAAGACAAGCATTTCAGAATTATCTTCATTTAGCTGTAGAAAATTCTGGCTCATCCGTGTATTGATTTGACTGAGACACAAACTGAAGCTTTGTATCGGACAGGAGCATTAGCTTATTTCATTTGTTGCCACGATCTGAGCCAGCAGGAGCATGTAGATGCTGAACAACAGGGAGCCCAACATAGAGCACTGGGAAACTCTATATCATCTTTGTTTGAGTAGATCTGAGGTTCCTAACTGAAACAAAGTGGTGTTACGCTTGTGTTGTCTGAGGTGCGGACCCACTTGCAGGCAGTCAAGGCAGGAGACAGGTCGGTGCAGATAAATGAGTTTATTAACTCGAACTCAGGAGCAGGAAACACACAGTACAGGTGCATGAACCACACACACAAGGATCTGACAAGGCAAAACTGAAAACCATCGGGATTTATAGACAGAAGGAGTAATTAGACGCAGGTGACGTGAATGAGGAATCAAACCAGGTGGAGTAACGAGCTAGGAACAGAAACCAGAGCACATGAGGGAAAACAGGAAAACAGAACTGGACATTACAAAAACCCAGAAACCCAAACCATAATCAGAATCTAAATAAACCAAGAAACACACAAAAACCCAGGAACCATAACAGAACCCTAACAAGTAGTTTCTGCCTTTCAAGTAAAATTTAAACAAATTCAGAACCAGACCAGATAGTTTTCTTGTCAAATATATCAAAAGTGGTGCTGAGATCTAGCAGAACCAACAGCAAACTTCTGTCACCATTTGTTTGCATGGTTGTTAGTCAAACATTTGATGAGGGCAGCTTTAGTGCAGTGGTGTGGTTCAAATACTGACTGAAAGACACAACAATAATTAACTGTATGGATTAAGCTTGTATGAACTGAATGAGTCTGCTATGCTAAAGCAAGAAGCTCATTCTGTGGGGAGCCAGGATGAAATGCCTCCACTTCATAATAACTGACTCTCTACAGCCAAACAGAAAACCCAAGACAAGACTCGGTTAAAACTTTGAGGAGACAGAGGCCCAGGAAAAAGGTAAAAGCACAACTGAAGCTTGGACTTCAGGAGACTAGAGATTTATGAGGCTATATGAGTAGAGCCACTAGTTCTAAACCTAACTGCCACCTGTCTCCTCATTCGACATTAGTAAATATATAGTTTTACTCTAGTATCTTTTTTTCCAGAGTTTGGGGTGGAGCTGTGGCTCTGCAGTTGCCACAGGATGTTTGTCTTCATCTACAGTGTAATTTGGTAAAGCTCTGGAGGTAATAGGACCCTCCCTTTGGGGGACAGCTTTAATTAAAACATGGTAAAGGTGATTGTGTTGCATGCTTATGAGTCCCTAAGGCCTACAAAGATTTTAGGTATCAGGGGAAGTTCGATGGACAGATGTAAGATGAGTTTCCAAGAGTAGAAAATTCAGTTTGATAAATTGTATGTGGCAACCTAAAACAGGAGACTGAAACTCCTTGCAGGAGATAACGCTTTAGAAATGTTAAAGTTCTACCTGGTTGTTACAAGATGTGAATTAAGCTGAAGTGAACTCAGCTGCTGTCTTGGCTGATGAGGACATGCTCTTCAACTGACCTGTTTTGTGTCCTCTCCTAAAAAGACCCAGTCCAACTTCTGAACTACCAAGTTCGACAGGTGGACTCAGACAGGAAGCAATCCTGAAGGACATTCAATCACTCACTGAGAAAAGCAGCCCAGGGCCCGAACAGTGACTGTAAAAAGATTTATGTCCCCTCAGCACCAGTAATACTAGAACACACACATAAACACTCTGGGCTGAAACAGGAAACTACTGCTTTCCCCTGTTGACCTTCCTGGGTTTATTACACTGGGAGTGAACATGAGAGGCATGTGTGGACGTGCACTGGTGTGTTCGAATAAAAACCTCTTAAGAGTGACTGACAGCAACAGGTTTGTAGCACCAAGACAGTTTCTGTGTGAGGAGGGGGGCATTAAAAATAGTCTGTCATGGAACAACGAAGGTGAGATTGTTCCTAAATGATGAAGGTTGTAGTAGCAGTTGTTTGTCTTCATATAATTATGATTCATATCTGATCTAGCTGTGAAAATGTTTTCATTATTAGATGTTTCCTTTATCACAATAAAGAAAAATGGTAATGAAAATGCCTACATTTAAAAAAAAAACTCAAATATCACTGAAACATTTTTACGCTGTCACAAGGTGGTTTTTCAGTTGGATCGCAAGAGCGTAATGGAAACACGTTTTTTTTTTGCATTTACACGTTACTGGATGTGGTGTAGCGAGTCACTTCAAGTTTCAAGTAAAGATGGCCCGGTGTGTATTGATGGAGGAAACGGAAATCTTGAAATCTTTGATCAAATAATTAAAGAGAAAAGGCAAGGCAAGGCAGTTTATTTATATAGCACATTTCACGTACAGGACAATTCAAAGTGCTTTACATAAAACAAAGATATTACAGATATTTAGAAAATTTAGAAAAATATAACCTTCATCCTTGATAGGAAACAACAGCGAAATGCAGTTTCACAAGGAATTGGAAATCTCCATCCTCCTCAAAGGGGAGTCTCGCAGGACGAGATTTTAATTGAAACGCAACTATTTACAACTGAATTCACACGGTTTTCCTTAAAACCAGCTAATGTTCTCATGGAGTCTAATAAGTAGTTCCCCTGCATTATTATTATTATTATTATTATTATTTCATAACATTGGGACCAATAATGTCAATATTGAATACCAAATAATTAAATGTACCATTACCTACTTCATCGATAAAGCTCCTTTGTGACAACTACAGCTGAAACAAAGTTCTGTAGATCATGATTTTAAATAAAATATTAAAAACAAAGATTTACAACTAAAAACAATGAATAGATTAAATATGTCTAAAATAAAAGTAAAAGACAACTGTGCAGTTTAGGGCTGCAGCAGCTCAGTGATGAGGTGGGTCAAAATCATTTAAGGATTTAAAATTAAATTAGAGAACTAAAATAAACACTACAGTCCAAAGGCATCCCAATGGAGTGACACTAGGGTTTCAGTTAAATGAGGTGCAGTGGCATTTTAAAGCTGTTGGAGATTTGAGAAGGAAGATTTTCTGTCCCAGTTCACATGACCGTCAAAATCCAATAATTGGGAATAATCAGATAAATACAACATGCTGATTAAATGCAAGAATTACTGAATTTCTATAATGGGATAAAACCTTGATTTACATTTTACAGTCCATTATCTGATTTCTTTTGGAATACGTACATCCGTCATTTTAAAACATCCAGCCTTTTGTTGAACATAACGGTATCCTTGGTTTTAGCGTTGCACATGGGCATGAGTTAAAAAAAAACAAAAAAAAAACGACATAAATCAGAAATACGCGTCTACATGCTACAGTGATATTGAGGAGATACTGAGGTGTGTTCATCTGATTTTTCATAATCAGGTAACTGCCGTTGTCTGATAAAGCATGTTCAGAATATGCTACATGATGTCTTGAATAATCTGATAACTCAAGAAATCAGATAATTTTCAGATTCATGGTGTGCATATTAACAGCTCAGTAAATCTAGAATACATTATAGTAATCCAGCTGAGACGTAAATGAAGCCGTAGATTACTGTTTTGAAAGGACACATTGCTTTAATTCCCAGAGTTCTGGGATCCAAAAGAAGGATGGGGGGCTAAACCTTTAGTTACCTGACCCCTCTCTGTGAAACCAGCTCCTAGTTTGGTTTCAGGAAGCCAACACCCTCTCTACCTTTAAGTTTAGTCTTTAAACTTTCCTTTTTGATGAAGTTCATAATTAGGTCTGGCTTAGTGACCCTTATCCATCCCTTTAGTTCTGCTCTTTTAAGCCAAGGCTGTTAGGGAACTCTGCATGATGCAATTGGCTCCTATCCCCTTTTTTACTCTCCATGTATATATGACATCGTTATTGTCATTAATTTTGGTTTCTACTTTTTTCTGTCTCCATTAAACACTCAAACATCTGCAGCTGTTTTCACAAGGCTGGCCCATTATTCCAACAGATGGCTCCTTTTTTCAGCTGCAATCACATCATCAAGCTTAATAACTGCTGCAAACTAAAATAATGATAATAAAAAAGAAAACAAAACAATCGTCTGATTCATCAGTCAATAAATAACTATGTGCACTTCAGAAGTTTGTTGCAAACAACTTGCAGACATGTTTTGTTCCTGTCATTTAAGGGTTAGAATTGTGGGCTAAAAATAAAAAACAAAATACTGCATTATTTCAAGTGTATTTCTTTTTTCATATTTACTGTTCAGATTGATCTTGATCCCAGGAGTCACAGAAATATTAACAGTAAGAAGGAAGGAAAAATAAGAACAAAAGGAATAAATGGAACAAAGGTGAAGCAAAAAATAAAGAGCAGGCAGCTTTGAAGAAAGCAGACTTTGCCCTGTGTCTCAGCAGTCAATATCAGCAATCAGACTTCATTACAGACACAGCGTGGTGCCCAGAACAGAGTAGAAGTCCTCTGTAAGTGGCTCTGAGATCTTGAAAACTGTGAGCTCCAATTTCTGCCTCTCTACCCATCCTTCATGATCATTTCATGATCAGGATTTTAATGCTGTCTGTTCTTTGAGAGGAAGTCTGTGTGAAGTCAGTCTGGTGATGTATCTGCTGTGATTTTTAACCCTTGATATGATTTTAGAGTTATTCAGGTAAGAAAATGAGTCCAAGCAGTTGATCTTTTTTCTTTTAAATCCCTTATACATGTATAAGCTTTAGTACTCTTTGTGTGTTTCTACTTTTTGAATTTATCAGAATCTAAAATTGCTGTGAAAGTCAGTAAAATGATAATAACCTTATCTGAGTTCTTTCCAATCAGTACACACACTCATTCATTATCCATCCATGTTCTTCCATTTATCCGAGATCCAGGTTGCTGAGGCATGGGTCCAGCAGGGAGATCATGCACCTTTCTCCCCAGCAACAACTTATTGTTCCTCCCTGGAGGACTCCAGTGAGTCCTGGGTTTGCCCTGGGGTATCTTCCCACAAATGCATTTTTCTTACCAATGTAGCTACACTCAAAAGAAAAACAGACTTTACAATAGTTTAAGATTTTCTACAAAGTGGAATTGTTACAACAAAGAAGCAATCCACCAAACACTTATTTACTGATATCTTGCACCAAGTTCTCTCTTTAGAGGTTGCTATGGCTTTAGTTGGCCACCAGATGTCACTGCTCTTCGTAGGACTGAATCCTCTCAAATATTCAAATCTTTAAAACTCAAAATTAGAAGAAATGACTCATTAGGCTTGACATGTGTGTCACTACACTATCCAGAAATGTAAGCAGATGATACACATTGCTGCATAAAGTAAGATTTTTAATCCTTCCCTTGTATTAAAAGCGCTATAGGCTCTGTGTTCTTCTTCTTGTTTACTGGTGGTTGGCAACCAATGACTAAGTACATTACCACCACCAACTGGAATGGAGTGTGGTAGAAGACAGTACCCAGCACCATGTGATCTGTGTGATGTCACAGAGTCACGTGACACGAACACTTTTAGTTTGAAGTCCAGATTTAGTTTAAGATGAACTGTCTCTATTGACCTCTTCCACATGGAGTTTTTCTTTTGTTTTGTTTGTTTGTTTGTTTGTTTGTTTTAAGTTAAAGTAAAATATACAGTTTCTAACAAAAAATCCATATTTTCCATTACACCAAAGTAAGAATTAACTGCAGCTACATGACTTTTTCAGTGTAAATAGTTCATTTTAATCTGTACAAACAAAATCAGATGTAATTTTTTCTGAGGGTCTCCAGGCGTCCACATCCAGACCACTGATGTTTATTTACCTTTAAACTTAATTAGACAAAGTTTGTATTTTCTCAGTTCTTTACTGGTTGATGTTGCATCCATTTGTAGGCTTTGGTCTGCCCCCCCCCCCCCCCCCCCCCCCACACACACACACACACACACACACACACACCCGACACACCTCCCTCCTTCTCCTTCTGGCACATCAATAGGAAATCGATGTCTGACTGTGAGAGAAGGAACGAGAGGTGGCAGCAGCAGAGTCATAGCTCTAAGTTTTTAATGCTGCGTGCCTGGAATACCAAAAATGAGGTGAAGACAGATGAACGGTGAGAAGGGGTTGGGAAGGGGGGCACAGGAGATAAGAGTGGAAGGATTCAGTGAGGGAAGGGGGGTGCCCGTAAAGCGTTCTCTTCTTATTGACTGAATAGGATATACTGTACATGGAGTAGAGATTATCTCTCCTCAGAGGACTCCTCGTCTTCATGTGTCTTTCCCATTGTTTGTCTTTCAGTCCAACTCTCTCGCTGCCTGCCCACAGCTGATGGGGGGCGGGGATCAGATTTCTTTGTGATACTATCTTTCTCGTTCACTCTCACAGGTAAGGACAGATGCTGGATGAGATGGGAAGGTTGTAAAGTAAGTAAGTAAATGTTTATTTATATAGCACCTTTCAAGATAAAATCACAAAGTGCTTAACAACAAGATAAAACACCAAATAACAGTAATACAGAGATAATAAAAACAAATAAAACTAAGTAAAAGCAAGTTTAAAAAGATGTGTTTTTAGCTGCTTTTTAAAAGAGGTCATGGAGTCCACAGATCTCAGGCCTAGAGGAAGGGAGTTCCAGAGGACAGGGGCCACTGCTGCAAAGGCTCTGTCACCCTTAGTTCTCAGCCGTGTTGGTTTAACAACCAGCAGATCTTGGTGAATCTTCCATTCCACCACATCCCACAGCTGCTCTACTGGATTAAGCTCTGATGACTGTGGAGGCCGTTGGAGTACAGTGAATTCACTATCATGTTCAAGAAAGTTCACGTTCAGTTGGGAATGATCTGAGTTTTGTGACATGGTGCATTATCCTGCTGGAAGTAGCCATCAGAAGATGTTACATTGCAATCATGTTGGCTGTGATGGTTAAACCAGGCCATGTTGGTTCTAAGGGCCCCAAAGTGTGACAAGAAAATATTCCCAACACCATTCAATCCACCAGGTGTCTGAAGTGTTGAGGCAGGATGGATCCATGTTTTCATGTTGTTTCCATAAAATTCTGACCCTACGTTTATCCATCGTCTGTGTGAATTGTAGCCTCAGTTGTTTGTTCTTAGCTGATAGGAGGAGCCTAGTGTGGTCTTCTGCTGCTGTAGCCCATCTGTTTCAAGGATGAATGTGTTGTGTGTTCTCAGATGGTGTTCTGCATATCTTGGAACCAGTAGTCATTTGACTTCCTGTTGCCTTTCTATCATCTCCATCCAGTCTGCCCATTCTCCTCTGACCTCTGACATCAACAAGACGTTCCAGACAACTGCTGCTCACTGGATATTTTCTCTTCTTCAGACCATTTTCTGTAAACCCTAGAGATGGTTGTGTGTGAAAATCCTGGTAGATCAACAGTTTCTGAAATACTCAGACCAACAACCATGCCACGTTCAATGTCTGTTACATCTCATTTCTCCCTGTGATTGGCTGATTAGATATTTGTGTTAACAACTAGTTGAACAGGTAGATGGTGAGTGTTAAGAGAATCAAACCTCTGTTTCTTGCCACATGCAGGACCTATACACATTTCTTAGACTTCTCTGTGCTTGTAAACCTGCAACATAATTAAAAGGGGAAAGGTATCAGGGAGGGGCTGGTCGAGGAGAAGAGAAGGGAAAGTTTAACCCTGGAGATAAGGATAAAAATGGGTAGATCATAAGTAAAGGAGTTTAAATCAAAATAAATCTAAGAAAATTTGTTATTTTATTCCTACATTTTATGATGCATAAACTCAATATGACTAACACAGAAAGATATTACTCTGTTATCAGCTGACGTTCCAGGAGCACGAAGCCTGACCTCCAGTTTTAATTTGTTTTTCTCTGAGTTCCCCAAAGAGACGAATTTTCAGGATTATGACCACACAAGCATATCAATGCATTTCCGTGCTGTTAATGATGAGGGAGAGGGGAAAAGCTTGGAGCTCTAATGTAGCGTCACTTTTACAGTAATGACAGAAACAAGCCCAGTGGATGGAATGGATTTGCTTTTGATGGGGACTAATGGAAACTGGCTCCCAGTGGAGGAAATGAGCACGTTAGGGGTTATGTCACATTTTTCATATCACCAGATGTGAGTCTTGTTGATGTGCCACACATCAGTACACATCAAGGGGATAAGGTTTCACAGGAAACTTGAAAGTACATATCAGATTATGAGCAACTTCTTTTGATGTAGTTTACTGATGCTCAGGTTGTGCTGCAGCTGTCTGTGAGCATTGGACTCAGGTGAACTTCTGAGGCTGATCTGGTTTGTTGTTAAAACTGTCTCTTCTGTCAGTCATGTAGGTGAATCAGTTCCAGCTCTGATCACACACCTGCAACAAGCTGACGCTGCATTTACACCTCAGCCCGCAACATCATCGTCAATAATTTACAACTGCAGCCTCAATCTTAGCAAGACCGACCCAGAGGAGAACTTAACCCTGCAGGCTTGAAGCAGCTCGGTCAGCAGTTCAGATGTATTAACAGTCACAGACAGTTGCAGGGAATCCACTTTGGATGTTTCTCACTCTTCTCTTCTCTTCATTTCTGTATGCAGGATACAATATCACTGGACTCTGTTTCAGGAGTAGATCATCAGAAGCTCTGTTTTTTAGTTTGTTTTTTTTTTTGTTTGTTTGTTTTCTGTGGTAAATTCAACACTGTGTTAATTGAACCCAGCATAAATCAGTTTTTACCATTTAAGGTCTGGTACACACATAACAATTTTTGGGCTGCTATTGTCTTGATTTTGCCAAACGCCCGATCATCGTGAGATTTCCCTGTACAATTATCATTTGGTCTATGGTGTGTTATGAGCCAATTTGTCCTGATAATCCACTCTGAAATGGGTTGTAGCCGACAATTGGGAACATTGAACATGTTTAATATTTCAGAGCTGATTTCTGAGAAACGCCAACAACTGCTGACTGCTGGGATGGTGACGTGAGCCAGAATGTAACCAATCAGAGAGCGAGCTGGCTGGGGAACAAGAAAGTAAATAAAGTCCATGTTCACGCTGTCTCCAGTCTGTTATTTTTTTCAATTCTGGCTTTTTCTGTTAACAATAGTCCCAAGACCATCATCATTCCCTCATCCCATATATCCTCTTCCATGCTGTGTGTTGTGTTCTCCGATTGTTACTGTGTTTCTTCTTCTTCGTTTTTTGCGGGTTGTCGCTATGGTTCTTCTTCTACGTTTTGATGTTTGTCCAGTTTGGAGGACTAGATTGTAGATGAGTTGCGGGACAGCATTGTTATGTGTGTGTTGTTCTGTGATTACATCTTCAGAGCACACCACACACAATACGATCAAAACGGACTTTTTTATCTTCACGTGTGAGGTCTTGACCGGACAAAAAATCTCATAAAATTAAAAAAATTGTTATGTGTGTACCAGGCCTAAAGCATCAACATTAATAAATATGATGCCAAAGTCAATTATTTACAACATCACATCTTATTTTATGTTTTCAGTTTCTTCAGAGGAAGTTTAATATTTTCTAGAAACCCTTTAGAAAGCTTTTTCTAACCCTTCAAAGGAGAAATAAGTGGAAATTCATCATTTCTAGACTGAAGGAATAAGAAAATCACCATGTGAAGAACTAAAGGTGTAACATCTTTTGGAGTAGCATGACGTCACTCCGTCTCTCTGTGTTGATCTTCAGCCTAAATTCTGCTGTGACATGAAGCTGCAGAGCCATGAGAATGCTATAGGGCCTGATGTAACACACTCTGGTGCAGTGGGTGGCAGTATGCACCTATTGGTTTGTGACTTGTTATTAATTAAGAGAAGAAGAAGAAGCACAAGGTACCCTAGCAAGCTGCAGCAGAACGGACCAGAGATCAGAAAGCAGTTGTCCTCAGTCTATATTTCAATACAGCCAAACAACTTAATGATGGGAATAACAGCATTAAAATAAACAGCGTTACTAACAGCATGACTTTTTTCAGTAATCTAACAAATTACTCTTTCCACCGTTACAACACCGCTACCGATGATAGTAATGCCGTTACTATAGTTCAAGACACTGAAGCTGTCTTCATCTGACCAGGGGTTTTACAGCATGTAATATCCACTAAGCGATGATGACTGATTGATGAAGAGTTAAATGTCATGGCAGACTCAAAGTTAGTGTGTGCAGTTGAACACACATGCATTCACGCAGCACTCAGCTGCACACAAACAACCAACAGATGCAGCAACATCGAGTCCACAGAAAACAGAGGAAGAGTTTTAAACTGCAATCACAGACATCAGTTTTCCCTCAGAGATAAAAGAAAAGAACGTTTTGAGGAATGTTCATCATGATCAGAAACGAGTTTCTTCATGATGGTGGTAAGCAGCCGGAATAACTAAGGAGGAGACGGCAGCCTGAGTTTAGTGCCCATGATTTTTCTGTTATTAATTTATTCCATTAAGTTTCCATTTTATTCATTAGTCAAATCTAATATTCAGTTTTATTATGAATAAATGAACATACAGGTTTTAAGTTTAAGGTTTCCTTAAAGAAAACATATTTGAACATTAAAAATGAATAACAGCATAATTACTTTTCAAAGTGATTAGTTATTTTTATAATGCTGTAACTCTGTTACTAAGTCATTTATTTTTTGGGAGAAGTAATTAGTGACTGTAATTAATTACTTTTTTTTTAAAGTAATGTGCCCAGCACTGGTGTTTATTACAATTCATTAATTAATTTTCTATTATTAGTCATAATATTTTATTCTTTAGTGCAAAGATGCATGCAAAGAAAGGCACATTCAGCAAAAAACAGAAAGAGCTGTGTGAGGCAGATAAAAGATGTTTAATGGGTACCAGCAACACACACGAAAACATAAGGGTGAATCCTAATGTAGTGTGGTCAGCCACAGTGAGACATTTCCTAGAAGAGTTAGCAGGCTTTGCATGTTGCCATGGGGACATGTAACAGGTAATATCGCTCTTTGTCCTTTTGAATGTGTGTAGTTTCATGTTAGAATATGCTGCCACAGTGGTGTTGTGGGCCAGGAGTATCTTCATCTCTGCAGTCTGCACTGTGAGTAGAGTAAACCAGAGCATTCAGGCTGCTTCGTGTGTTAGTGGGGGCTTTATTAAAGTACACAAAAACAGTAAAATATCAGGTTTCTCTAAACAGATGTTTTCATTCAGACTTCTCCTTCACTCTTCCTTGCCATGGCCATCTCCGTTATTTCCCCCTCCTCAGTTTGCATCTAGTTTGTAATTATTATGTCCATGTCAAACTAAAATCTTTCTGTGTTACAGTATATAATACAATTTTAAATAAATAATATAATTTTAGAGGCTGATGCCGATTCCGATAGTTGGCAGAAAAAAATTCAGATAACCGATTAATTGGCGGATTTGTTTAAAACATATTTATGAAAAAAATAACTTCTGTTTTTTTATTTTAAATTTGCATTGTGATTTTTTCTTTCTATGGAGCATGCATTAATATAGCTACCAGTTGTACTGATGAACCTGTCTTTAGACTTAGGCCATAGGTGTATGCTATAAGCAATATAATGAGTGAAGTTACTGGCAAAACATTAATGCAGCTCTCTGATAAAATTTTGTGTTAAATCACATTTTCTCTACTCCATTATTTTCTTGGCCATTAAGTCATGAGTCATATGAACCAAATTAAAAATTAGAGACCCCTTTCTCAGATGTCACAACATGTCATCTTTGCATTTTAAACATGTAATGGTCACAAATAGTCCTTATGTTACTCCACACACAGTGAGTTGCTTTTACAGTCTGTCACGTTCTAGTATTTTCATTTAAAAAAGTAAAACTAAGAGTAACAGGACATCATGAGTTGATGAAGACGACTCTCTGTGTTCAGGTCACTCCTCCTTAAATGCATCTTAACACACAGCTGATGGCATGATGAACACTCATTCTGTACTCTCAAATATTTTGTAGATTTAACATGATTTCAGTCAGTTGCTTACTGGCATTTAAGCTGTTAGCTAACAATATCCTAGGTTAGGATACCACAGCATTATTATTGTCAACATAGACAGAGAGTAACTTGAGCTATTAGCACAACTTTAGCAATGCAACGTAAATGAAAAGCAGAACCATCACATTGAAGCACAGGTCACTATCATAACACATGACAAACAGACTTAAACTGCAACTGGAGACATGCTGAGTCATTCTTTATTTCACAACGTTGTTTTAAACGTACCTGTACATCCACTCCTGTTGTATTGCCTGCCTGCGGATTGAATGGAATCAGAGTTTCATCTAGTGGACAAGCATGATTTCCACCCAATTGTGATTGTTTTGAAAAGGGTTATAATTGGCCAATTTTATTGGCTGGCTGGTCAATTGGTCAGGATCTAATATTCATCCATAAAACTGCAATAAATGACAAAAAACAAAAACTGCAGAACATATTCCCTCAAATTTTATATATAATTTGGACACATTTTCCCTTTAAATTTAACGGAAAGCTTGTCAAAACTTTTGACTAGTAAATTAATTATGATCACATTGTGAGGATTATGTCCCAACATCAAAGAGGCTCTGAACACCAGATCAGATCCATAAAACACCTGCAGTTCTTATTAAAATGCTTTTTCGGTGAGTTCTTATCATGACTTACTGAGGAGCCAGTAAGTTAAAAAAAGAAAGCGCTCTGGGATAAGTTGAGTATGGGATATGTAATTGATGGGATATGTGATTGTGATCTCGGAGATCTCGGCCCTACCGTCTCTAACAAAAGGTTTAGCCGACGAGCCTGTTTTTGAAGAAAAAGGACCAACACTGGAATGAAACATTCACCTGCATTCACCTGCAGACGACCAGGATCTAACATTACCTCTAATAATACAATAATCATTGGGATAAAGAAAGGGATAAATCCCAGATTAACAGTGGCCTTGTATTTCCAAAGTGAAGAGCACTGCAAGAGCTAAAGAGGCAACAATTTGACTCGGAGCTAGCTCTTCTCCTGGATGGTAAGTAGCAACATAAACATTATAAGTAACTTTGACATATTCCACAAAACGGTGATATTGTTTTGCTCAGTATGTTTGCACTCTCGTTTGCGGACAAGTAGAGTGGGGGGTGGGTGGGGGGAAGGTAGAGGGAGGTGTGGCTCATGAGTTTGTTCTGGTCTACATGCAGCTCACAGCAGCAAACCTTGCAGTGAAACGATTTCGCTTTTTGCTTTGTTTTTTTTTTTTTACCTTTTTATTAAATTTTACTTAATTGTTGTAGCAACTTGTTGCATATTAATTGTATCTTATGTTGATGTGGTTGTGTTATGCAGCAAGCCTCTTTCTCCAAGACAAATGAAGTGACCTTTGATCCTGTTGTGAATGCACCCTCAGAATAGCAGATGAGCTGACAGAGCTGAATGTAGGACACACACAAACTAAACTGGGAAAAGGTAAAGAAACTGAAAAAAGATAATAAGAAGCTGAAAGGCTACAACAGCTGAAGTTTCTCCAATCACCATACCAACAAGTGGCATTAGCCTGATTAGAATAAATTTTCTGGAACTTTGCGATGCAATCAAAATCCAAACCAAACAGATAACCAGGGATTTTTTTACCCTGGTAAATAAATAACAGGTTATAAAAGTTCCTGGAAATGTTGGTGTAAAATCCTCTCTTTGTTTTTTTGTTTTTTTTAAGGTACCATCTGGAGGGTTCAAAGTTGGCACAGGTCACTGACATGCTGAGACAGAACCCCAACCCTGAGTCTCTTTCTACCAGCCTCAAATCATGAAACATTGCAGATTAACCAATCAGAGAACTTTCAGATTTCTCCAGAACTTTTTCCATCCTGTCATTAAACCAGTAAACCCATGTTGCTGAGGTGTGTTCTTTGTTGAAAAGGTGTAGTTATTCTGCTCATGTTGTTGTTAAAGCTAATAAAAGACCAATAACTCAGCTGTGGATGTGATGCAGAACAGTGGCGATACAGACACAACCTGCAGCTTCCCTGTCCACTGACTAGAAATGTTGTAGTGAAGGAAGAAACTGCTAAAGTGGGAATAATTCCCACTCAGCCACCAGTCAGTGGACCACAGACACAACACCATCACACCCACAGAAGATTAATCTCCATCTCCCCTGGGAGCGTGTCTGAGAGATGAAGCACTTGAGGGAAACAGAGGATCCTTCATTAGCTGTCTAAATATAGCAGTGATGACTGGTAAAAGAGATAAACAGATTCCAGAGCTGGGAAAAGCTGCTTCTCCTAAATGTGAACCCACCACTATCTGAAATGATGTCATGTTTATTTAAATAACACTGTTGTTAAGAAGCTAATTATGAATGCACTACTTAGTGCTTTCGTGTGGGTCATCCCATAAAGTTGACAGTTTGAACCCAGCCTTGTCCTAGTCAACCTGTTATTGTGTCCTCCAGCTCCATTGCCTCCTGTTTTGGCATTGATGGTGTATGAATGTTCGGTGGTGGCTCAAGAGGCTGTTAAATGTCACATTTCTGTCAGTCTGGGCAGCTATGGCTGCATTTGTAGCTCACTGCCATCAAGTATGAATGTGGTGTGGATGAATTATAGATTCACTGTAAAGCCTTATAGAAATCGGATCATTATTATATTAAGTGGTCTTGATCAATAGTTCTTCAGATATCTAAAGGTCCTTCCTAATTTTTATTTGGACATTTTTTGGTTTTCTGGACATTTCAAAACTAAAAACTATCTACAGCAGATGAATAGGGTCTGAAAGTCATGTCCTGAAGAAAGGAACAAATCGAGCAAAGACCTGAGAGATGCATTAGGACCTTTAGTTGATCTATATACTATTGGCCGAAGCCTCATCAGAAATGGTTTCCATGGAAGGGTGACTTTTTTTTTTTTTTAAAGAAAGGAAAGCAAGAAGAAAACATTGATATTTGCCACATGACACAAGAGGTGAACTGAAAATCAATGGCAACAGGTCTGATGTAGGGATGAAACGGGGAAGCAGGAATAAGAAGCTGCAGGACAGGCGCTGACCATGGCTGTGGCGTCGGACGCTGTAGAGCAGGACAGGACCGGTAAACCTGAGACGACACTGGGGACGTGAGCCTGGGAGCAGGAGGCGACTCTGGAGACGCTGGAGTGAAAGCCGGCGGAGACGCTGACGTGGACGTGAGCAGAGCTGGCCTGGCTTCCAGCTGGGTGACTAAGTCCACAGCCACACATAACCTTTCAGTGGGCTCAAGGTACTGAGCCATCTTGTCCACGTAGGCGTTCAATGCGGTGTGGACCACCCTGAAGTCCTTTGGGGAAAGGAGGACCTCCAGGTCCGGCAGCAAGTCCTCAAAGATTCGTGTTCTCCAGCACATGTCTTCGGTGTAGGTCGGGCCTTCTGTTACATGTGGACTCCACAGAGACATCGGCAGGTTAACGGTACTTTATTTATCAAGACTGAACACAAGGTAAAGGTCTTACTCAGACAGAACAGAAGGAGACGGTTGGAGAGACAGGAACCAGGAACGGCGAAGGGGTGAGTCCATGAAGTATGTAGGTTTAAGGTCCGACGAGGACTGAGGGCAGAACTGGGGATTATAAGGACCGGAGGACAGGTGTGACTGATTAGACTTGATGAGGATGAGCAGATCAGGACCAGGTGTGGAGAATCTGAAAGCTGGCGGAGGACTACCAGCCCTGGTCAGATGAGGCTGTAACATCCAGAGACTGGACCTCAACTTTCCAAGAATCTCATAATAATAAATGGGAAACAGGGCTAATATTACTCCACTAGCTCTTTGTCCACAGCTGTTCAATCTTCCTCCCCAACCACTCCTTTTCTCCACGTCTCAGCAGTAAAAAACTCTCTGCACCACCTTTTTTTCATTTTAAAAGGGTTTAAAAAAGTTAATAACACCAAATGTTCCATCACCACAGCAGTAAAACCAGTTTGCACACTGTAGGGAAAATGAAGGCAGTAATCACTCCCTTCCAATACTTAAAAGCTGATGTGCAAACGGGGCTGAAAATATGTGCTGGTTTAACACACTATGACGTAAAGACAAAGACAAACACATTATGGCATAAAGCAGGTGACTCAGAAATGTGCTTTAAGGTTAGCATCCTGTTTCTACATTGTTTGGTCCTCAGACATTTATCAGAGCAACAGCTTGGTCAAAGTTTGCTCTGATAGACCTAAAACTTAACACAATGAGCTGCACGTAAATGTTTTAAGTAAGAGGCTTTAACAACATTAAAATAATTACTTCGACAATTACCCTGTTATTGTTTAAAAAAACCTGAAACTGATTTTAAAGGATTAGAGAATGATGGATTTTTAGATAAAATGATATTGAGAAGCTAGAGAGTTTGATGTCTTTGTCTCAGGGTGCATTCACATCAGGATAGTGTGGAACACTTGTTTCGATTGGGCAGGGAGTTCTGATAATGGTCACACCTTCCTTTTGGTTGTCATACTTTTACAATAACTTATCATTTAGGGGCAGTGTTGTCTGAAACAACCACTGATCATGACCATGAATGCTCACACTGTTTCCAAACGAACTGTACTATCCGTGGAAGCAGAGCAGGGTTCTTGGTATATAGAGACCTCAGGCTCTATTCAACAGAGCTTTTTGTTGTATCACACTTTTTAGCTTATGGAGTACCAGACAATCTGAGAGGTGTTTTGATATTAAAACATTTAAAGCTTCATAAACCAATGTAGAATTAAAAAAAAACTCTTTGCTGGACAGGGAGCTAGTTTCAAGACTTAACAACAGGAATGATATGATCCACCTTTCTGATATTAGTGAAGACTTGTAGTTGTCTGATGGAGTTTTTGAGTAAGCTGGTGAATAGACTGTTACAGTAGTCTGGCCTGCTAAAAAAAAAAGTAAATCCATGAAACAGTTTGGGTCAGAGTCCAAAAAAAAGCAAAAAAAAATTTCTGATTTTCTTTGTGCTTTTGGGTATTGCAGAGTGAAGCAGTGAACTGCTTTTCATTGTCAAGCACCTTGTGAGTTTCTTTTTTTTTTCTTAAAAGGTGTTTTAAAAATAAAATGTAAAATCTTCTTTAGATTAAGGCTTAGGGTCTTTATTTAATTGTAGGAACTTATGGAGCATCTTGTTATCTATTTGCTTTGGTCATGTAAGAGGATTTTGTCAGGAATTTTAGGTTCCATGGTCACATATATTTGTGTATCATCCTCATCACTATTTTAACTAATTTTGTTATTTTTCATGATCTGTGTGAGTGGAAGCATGTGCACGATGAGCAGGATAGGCCCCAGAATAGATCTCTGTGGAACTCTACATCTCACTTTTATACATTCAGATGTGTGATTGTCAAAAGCCACAAAGTAGTCTTTATCTGTTGGTTTAATCAGGTTTAGTGCCTTGCCAGAGACCCATGCAATCTTCCAGTTTAATCAGCAGAATGTTATGATCAATCATGTCACGCATCACAGAGATCCAACAAGACCAAGACAGAAACATGGCCTTTGTTGTCACGGTGAAGTGGAGGTGACAACCCAAGTGCAGGCTTTAAGAGGCGAGAGGCAGACCAGCGCAGGAAAAAGGTTTTAATATAAAAAAAAAACTAAAGTCTCAAAAACAAAAGACTATGGTGGCAAAAACTCTGATATAGCCTCAGACTAGATATTAACATTAATAAACCTTGGCATGGACTACATCACTGACAACAAACAACTGACTGGCAAAGAAGAACTGAAACCAATGGATTTAAATACACTGAAGAACTAACTAGACACAGGAGAGGTGAATGAACAAATCAGACCAGGTTATGAGCAGGAAACAAAAAGCAACACAGAAGTAATCATGACCCTGAATTCCAAAAACCCAGAACATGAAGAACATAAACCATGATCATGACACTTTGTGTTTTTAATGGATGCCATATCTCACTTTAACAAGAGCAGTTTTAGTGCTGCCTTGTGGATGGAAACCTAACTGGAAGATATTGAAGAATTTGCAGAGTGTTGTTGATAGACAGAGTAAATTCCAAAAAAATGCTATTGCTCATATTTGCATGTATTTGCATAGCATTTCTGGAATACTACTACACCCGCATTCCCAGTCAGAGGGGATTCTAAACTGTAATTATTTAAATACCTGTATTTTGTTACATTGACCACTACAACCAACATGTTTCTGTAATGAGGACTATACAGCTAAGGAAATGTCAACCTCTAAAATATATCCGTCTTCATTTAATGTTATAAATCTGTTCTAAAACTTCCAAGAGTTTGGAGTACAGGAAGAGGCAGCAGCAAACAAAGAAAACCAAAGCAGCTGAAGGGAAAAGGTGACAGCTGCAGCAGGTTTAAAACCCAACACCATCTTACAGCTATACCACCATTCATTTGAAGTTTACACCATCAAACTCAAGCTTTTTCACATTGTCTGTAGCCTCCAAACATCACAAGCATGTACAGATCTCATCATCTTCTTCTGAATTATGTGTTTCGTTTCAATCTGTTTCCTCCTTTTACTCCTTCCTCTCATTGTTGTTTTACTTTTATCCTTCCCATTCCTATGGTTCTCAGAAGAGGACCTTCACACTGTCAGGATGGATGGCATCGCTCACTGGGAATGTCTCTTCACACCAATATGTCACTCAGAGTAAGACAAAGAGACTGGGGAAAAAGACAGGAGGAAGGTGAAGCAATACACAGCAAAGAGAAGAATGTGGAGTGAAACGAGCAGCAGTCATGGTGAAGAGACATTAAAAGGCTGTGGGGGGGGGGGAATAATGAAAGACTGGAAACGAAAGATGAGTCCAGGGAATAGAAGTGAGAGAGGAAGCGAGGAATGAAGACGAGACACAAGAACAGACAGACGTCACAAGACACCAAGACTGTGACAGCATGTCATCTGTGTTCTTACGAACAAATCTGAAAGCTGTCAGTCAACAATGATGCTCGTCACCTCAAACACCATTCCCACCTCAGGGCCATTTCCAGGCAAACACACAGACAGGTCTGTGTTGGTTGATCTCAGAACAGATCTGTCTCAAATTCACAGCTCAGGTTTCTAACCCAGCCTCATTATATCAACAAATACATGGGATCAGTAAAGATGTTAAATTCACTATAAGGTTGTCAAATGGAGATGTGGCTCTGTCTGCAGAAGGAAAGCTGATATAAACATCCACCATCAACAAATGATGAAAATAGTCCAAGTGATGAGGTTGGAGGGCTGAATGTGGACTACTGTGAACCTGACATAAAAAGCTGTTAAGTAGTTTTCTGTAGAATTTTGTCAATAGTGGGAGTAAATTAAATCAAAAATCAGATAGGCTACATCAGCAGAAGATCTCATTGTGCTATTCCTGTTAGCTCAGAACAGGAAACTGAGGATACAATTCACACAGACTCACCAAAGCTGGAAAATAGAAGATGGAAAACATTGCCTGGTCTGAGGAGTCTCCATTTCAGCTCCACATTTAGATGGTAGGGTCAAAATTTAGAGGAAACAACATAAAAGCATGAATACATTCTGTCTTGGATCATCACTTTGTGCTGCTGATGGTGTGGTGGATATTTTCTCGTCACACTTTGGGCCCCTTAGTACCAATGTTTGATGGTTTAACCAGCACAGCCTACCTGAGTATTGTTGCTGACCATGTCCATCCCTTTATGGTCACAGTTTAGCATCTTCTGATGGCTACTTCCAGCAGGATAATGCACCATGTCACAAAGCTCAGATCATCTCCAACTACTTTTTTGAACATGACAATGAGTTCACTGGACTCCAACGGCCTCCACAGTCACCAGATCTCAATCCAGTAGAGCAGCTTTGGGATGTGGTGGAACGGGAGATTCTCATCATGGATGCAGCCAACAAACCTGCAGCAACTGTGTGATGCCGTCATGTTGATATGGCGCAAAATCTCTGAGGAGACAGTTCTGAAAAGAAAAGGCGGGTCCAACTCAGTACTATCAAGATGGACCTGATAAAGTGGATGGTGAGTGTAAATACAGACTATTTACCCCTTTGTTATAAAAAAAAAAAAATAAGGGTGAGAGGTAAATATTAATGGTTACGGGTCACCTCACAGATTCTTTCCTTTTGTGATTTGGACAAACATCAGTACACAGTCCTCCCTACAATAAAACATCATTGCTAATTTCTGTTTAAATGTAGTTAAGACCCAAATGAACTGTAAGAGTTTGATCATTACTCCTGCTGGAAAGAAAGAAGTCATCAAAGCAACCACAATGAAGTGTGTTAATCAGAACCAGTTCTGAAATAAAACAAGGATTTTTCATAGATAAAAAAAATAACAATAGAGCCATAAAATTAGTTTTCAAGGACTTAAACCAAAACTGACACACATATTCTGAATGTAACACCCTTCTGTGCTTCACTGAGTAGAAAACTGTCCTGAAAGGCGACACTAAGAGATGGAAAAAGAAAAAACACAATAGAGAAAACATATTTATTGACTGTAAACTCCACAAATAGGCAGAGATAAACTCTATCCAGTGTCCCTCATTTCTTACCATCACCTGCTGCTGCCCTCCCTCCTGATTCTCTCTATCACCTCCCTGTTGTTTCACCTCCTCTCTCTGCTTCCAGTCTTTTCTAAAAAAGGCAAATGAATCAACCCTGGCCTTCTGTGTAAATGTAAATGTGGGCACATCCAAAGGTCACCGATTACATCAGTGTCTGCAGGGATCTGGGTGCCTGCCTGTTTGTGTGTGTGTGTGTGTGTGTGTGTGTGTGTGTGTGTGTGTGTGTGTGTGTGTGTGTGTGTGTGTGTGTGTGTGTGTGTGTGTGTGTGTGGACATGTAGTAAATTTCCATCTTTGGCTCACTTGAATGTGTTTTTAATTATCTGCCTTCAACAAGCTGTGAGGAGAGAGTGAGAAAAGGACGGATTCAGGTTGTGGAAGGGACGTACATTCATGTACGACTGCCTGAAAATTCAAATTAATTCTAGAGGACTCAATTTGGTTGGCTGCTCTCTCTCTCCGTCGCCTCGGGTGCAGAGGAGTCATGCTGTTGAAAAGTTTGACCCTTCAGAAACTCTAAATGACATGTATTTTTCCAGTCTCCGGTTCTGGATGCGTCTCTCATCTCGATGAAGTCGTCAGTGTCTGGATTTAAAGATGCTCTCAGATCGCTTGTTTTCCTTGACCCACTACAAACCAGATCCTCAGTCCAGATCTCCTGCTGGCTCTATAGGTTCTGTTTTCCCAGTGTGACATAAAATTCTATTTTATTTGAAATTAGCGTCAAATTTGTCGTGTTCTACAAGTGAAGAAAAAACTGCATCATCTCTGCTAACGCTTCAATTTAAAATAAATAGATAAAAATAATAATGATATTAATTTATCTGTAAAACCCTTTCCAACAATCCACAGTTGACCAAAGTGCTTTATGACCAAACATCACTAAAAAAAAACATCAAAGCAATTAACTAACAAATACAGAAATATAAATGAGAAATAGGAAGAAAATACTAAAACAAATAAAAAAAAAATGTATATATAAATAATAAAACATAAAAAACAATAGAATAAAACTGAATTAAATAAAAGTGCCACCATGCTACTGGGTATTAAAATCAGTCGTAAATAAATAGGTTTTAAGTTTAGACTTAAAAAGCAACAGGTCCGAGATAACATGTAGACCAGAGGGGAGCTTAATTCAGGGCCTGGGAGCAACACCTGAAAAAGCTTGGTCTCCTCACTGGTTGCATATCGATCTGAGTATAAGCTGCTTGAATGAAGCTTAAAACCCTTTCATGCTCACTAACAACTAAAAGCTCAGATAAATAAGATGGACGCCAGTCATGAAAGAGAAGCTTTTATGGTGATATTCTACATTACAATACACAAAAGTATAAATTCTATTCACAGAAATCACATGTAATCTTTATATAAATATATACATATATATATACATATATATATATATATATATATATTTATATTTATATATATGTATATATTCATTAATAAAACTAAGGGGCAAAAATCAAAATTGCTTCACTGCAAGATTTGCCCTTGTGCACTGCCTCAAACATTAAATTTAATTGAATCAATACAGCAACATGAGCCTACCATTACCATAACACTGATTAAAACAGACATTTGAATGTTGTTACTGTCCAGGAGAAGAGCTAGCTCCAAGTCAAACTGTAGCTCTCGCAGTGCTCTCCACCATAGAAATGCAAGACCAATGTTAATCTGGGTTCTCCTACTGTCTTTATCCAACAACTTTGTCACCAGCGACCTTTGTTTCTTTAGAGGTTATTCGGATCCTGATCGTCTTCAGGTGGACATTTCATTCCTCTTTCTGCCACTTTGCTCAGTCTTTGCTCACTGGCTGTAGCAACACCTGCTCCTTTTGGCTGTTTGCTAAGTTTTTTGTCCCATGCTCATTCAGTCTTAAAGCAGCCTAGAAACATATTAATAATCCAGTTTATGTCTCAGTGAAACACATAATACTGCTTTCTCTGTTTTCCTTCCATATCCTTGTTAGTGCTTCAAGCTTATCTTTTTGTTAGCTAAAGACCCCATGTTTCCAGTCTGACCGGTTGGACAAACTTATATGAATTTCCTCTACTTTTCTCTCAGCCTTGCTCATCTTGTTTATTTCCTCTTCAGCTTGTTTAGAATTTGGTCTCATTTCACTCATTATTTAGTTTGGAAGGCTTAATAAGTTGATCCACTTTTAAACAACTTTCCTGATGCCATAAATACTCATCCTAACACATTTTAAAAATAATCCAATAAACGAGGAGAAACCACTTGAGCAATACAGCGTAAAAAAGGTCGGCCTAGGTGTCTGTTTTAATAGGTCACATTCAGGTTTATCTTTTCCTGTGTTTGCTGTATTTTGTTAGTTGGCCAGCTAGCCCAGCCTGAACACACCTTAACTGAATTGAAGGCTTCGTTGATGATTATGGTTATACAAACCTAACTACAGCTTGTTTTTTTTCTCATCCTGCAGTCTGTGCTTTTTCCCCTTTTCTGCTCTAGAGGGATACATTCTTTATCATGACATAATATTTTTGACATGACTTAAAACTTCAAAGATTCTCACTCACTGTGCTGTGCAAAAACTACTGTTCTCTGTACGACAGAGCCAGCAGCCTGCAGCAGGAATTCATTAAACCAGTTGGCAACCAACCATGATGAAAATAGTCTGCAATTTAATTTTAATCCATATTTTTTTGTAATTATTATTTTCAAATCAAGAAATCTTGACATTTCAAGCACTCTTGAGGGCCCCAAGCAGCAATTTTGTTTGGTTAAGCTTTGATTTAGCTCTGAGTTTATAGGATACCTGTGCAAATTTAAAAATAGAGGACATCTCAACAGGAAACAGCTTTTCTTTTTATTCATTTTCTCTCTTGTTGCTGTGGAAACTTTCTTTAATTGTGTGAAAACTGTATTACGAGACAGAAAACAGTTACAGCCTGTTTGGATTCAGAGCTGCTGCTAATGAATGCTGAAAATTAGAACGTGAAATCAGAGGGAATGCAAATGATCATTGATTGAAAGTTTAATTTGAGTGAGAAAATTCAGATTAAAGAAGAACTTTATGAGAGACTAGATCGTCTTATAGATATTAAAATAAAGTCTGAGTTTTCAGCTCTGACTGAAGCGTAAGGAGACGTTAAGACCAGACTTCTGCTGGACTTCTCTCTGACCTGTTTTATTCAAGAAGAAATTCAAACACAGGCCGAACATGATGATGCATTTACACCACACACAGTCATTTTCAGATATATCCTCCGTCTCTTATTTGAGCATGACGTCTCAGCTTTTAATAACTCAACTCCTTCTGCCACCATCATTTGTCTCACCTTTTAAAGGGTGGTGGGCCTGCTACTACTCCAGACTTGTCAGCTGTGATTTACCACGCCATTACAGAACTCGAGTATAAAACACCGGCCTGATAACAAATGCATGGAAAATAAAAATCTGCAGGTGTTTGCACTGGTGTGCTTCTCCAGGCGAAAAATCAGGCGGATTTTAGCGAGATCATTTCTCTTCTGCTCTGACGATGCCACCGGTCTCCTTCTCGTCCTCCATCTCTCCTGATGCCATCTTTCTTTTCCAGCTCAGTCTTTCTCCTGCCCTCTTTTCCTTGTGTTCTTTTTTTTTCCCTTCTAAAAGCAACATGCATTCCTCATTGCAAGATTAAGAGAAGGACACAGTCAACAACATAGCCAGCCATCACAGAAGCCACACAGTTAATATTTTAGCTGCAGGGCAAAAGCATAAAACATTGTTAAGGTGTCTTATTCAGCCAGTGTCACAGGATAAATGCAACCTGTCTGTTAAACCGGGACGTTGGAGAGGACGAATGAGGAGAGGAACTCGGCATATTTATCTTTTTAACGTATGAAACGAGAGGTGAAGTAACTCATATGATGTTATATTCTCGTCCAGACCTTGAAACATTTCTAACTCTTTTATCAAAAGTATTTCAAGACTCAGGAAATTTAGAGAGTAACAAAATTAATTCTTCATGATTGGGAACTAAACCAAACCATCGGAGATAAACCAATAAACAGTTGTTTTCTTACTTTATTCAATATAAATAAATGCATTTGGATGTGAGGACACAGAGGAGTGAATACATTTCACATTTGACCCAATATTGATGTTACATGTATTCACATGATGATCCTCCTTATCAATCCTAAGGATGTGGTGGTGTCTATGATAAAAAAAAAATGTGTTTAATCTGTGGAATATTCCCTGTTTGTGTTATTTTTTTGTTGTTCTAGTCATTCAAGTCCTGAAACTGATGGAGGTTTGTTAAGGGTTTCTCATGAAGTCAGGATTTAATGAAATGACGTAGATAAGTGTTTCTTGAAACTTTGGTTGGGATCAAAAAGAGTTTGAGCTAAATCATATCAGAGTTTTTAGTGATCGGTTGGATAAAGATTTGTGAATCACTTTACTGAATCTCTGAAACTCGACTTCTGTTTTGCAACAAAGAGCTGTAAGAGTCTTTAGCAGAGCTACAGAGATCTGCCAAATCCATTACTCAGCCAGATAAAGTTTCAAGAGTTAGTGGATTACAGTATTTCACTAATTATTTATAAAATACATGACACGCTGCTCTGAAACATTCGTAAAAAGATCTGGAAACAGATTAAATGTTACTTAAAAGAAACAGATTTTTAATAAACCAGATTCAGAGCTCAGCTGATGGAACAATGCATCTCTGTAAAAAGAATTAGTTTATGAAATGATCTAAAATCACAATATTAAGTTAATATATGTGTTAAGGGTTTTCTCTTTTGTTGGGATTAGTTAAAATGCTTATTTATTATTAAAGATTTAGTTATTTAACGTATTTTATTGTGTGTGTTATGGAGAAATGTTGTAAACAAGGCACAGTTTATATATATATATATATATATATATATATATATGTGCTCATCGTACTGTCTCATCTTATTAAGACTTTGGTGTAAACAGCTAAATGTTCTCAATTTCCACAAGAGCAGGGAGATTTTTTGTGACATTTGTCAGCCTGACGTGGGACTTTAAGTCCTCCAGCTACAATGCACTCATCGTCCATTTTATCAAGTCCACCTTGCCACCAACTTGGGTCCCACCGTTCCACCCCATCCCAAAGGTGCCTGACTGGACGGAGATCCGGTGACTTTGGAGGCTGATGGAGTACATAGAACTAATTGTCATGTTCTAGAAAGCAGGTGGAGATGATCTGAGCTTTGTGACATGGTGCATTATCCTGCTGGAAGTAGCCATCAGAAGATGCTACACTGTGATTATAAAGGGATGGACATGGTCAGCAGCAATACTCAAGTAGGCTGTGGTGGTTAAACCATCAAACAAGGGGCCCAAAGTGTGACATGAAAATATCCCCCACACTGTTACATAAAGAGGTGATCCAAGACAGGATAGATTCATGCTTTCATGTTGTTTCCACCTAATTCTGACCTTACCATCTGAATGTGGAGCTGAAATTGAGACTCATCAGACCAGGAAACATTTTTCCATCTTCTATTGTCCAGTGTTGGTCAGTCTGTGTAAATTGTAGCCTCAGTTTCTTATTCTTAACTGACAGGAGGCACCTGGTGTGGTCTTCTGCTGCTGTAGCCCATCTGCTTCAAGGTTGGACATGTTCTGTGTGTTCTGAGATGGTATTCTGCATACCTTGGTTGGAACTAGTAGTTATTTGACTTCCTGTTGCCTTTCTATCATCTCTAACCCGTCTGCCCATTCTCCTCTGACCTCTGACATCAACAAGACATTCTGATCCAGACAACTGCTGCTCACTGGATATTTTCTCTTATTTGGACCATTCTCTATAAACTCTAGAGATGGTTGTATGTGAAAATCCAGATCAGCAGTTTCTGAAATACTCAGCCCAACAACCATGCCACGTTCAGAGTCACTTATATCCTCTTTAGATATTAAATATTTTGTGTTGACAAGCAATTTAACATTTGGTCCTGATAAAAATGGACGATGAGTCTAAATTGACTTCCTATACTTTTCAATTTTTATCATGACACCAGTTCAGAACTCTTTTAAAATAAGACCGTGGCTACAGTGTTGCAGTACCACATTTAGCTCTGCTGTTACTTGATTTTCTTTTTTAATCACTAAAATACTTCAAACTGTGGAAATTAGTTTATATTTCCCCACAAATAGCCTCAAAGTACTATCAGAACTCTAAGCTCTCTCTGCAGTAATTGGATCCACGGATGGCTTCAGGCTTCATTTTGCAGTTTTTGAAATTGTTTTGGAACTTTCAGGAGAATCTTTGTCTAATTTCACCACTACAAATGTTCCCTCTGCTCCGGCTGCAGTATCAAAGCTTTGTCAGCTGCATGTTTCTTTACATGAGAGCAACACTTCTTATGTAAGAAACGTGTCATCCAGTGGGCAGGATGCATTTTCTCCCCTTAAAATAGCGGGGGAGATGGCTTCAATAATGACAGACAGAGGGTCCCTATGAGTGAAGAACAGTCATCAGCCTGTCCTCATTTGTTTGTGAAAATACAGGAACTTCTTTCTGTGGGAAAATCTGACAGCTGGTGTTGGCACAAAGGGAAAGAAATGTACATCAGAGAGGAAGAAATAAAGAGGAAAGGATGGGCAGAAAGAGGCAGAGTGTGAGGATGCCAGGGGTTTGGGCATCCGAGATTATAAAAAATTGTTTTTAAAAAAAAGAAAAAGAGAGAAAACCCTGGATGTTGATATTTGGATGTGTACGGAGATTTTCCTCCATGGCTCCTCTAAGCGCCTGCAGCTCTATGCTCACCATCTGGGAGGAAAAGGGGATTGTTTCTGCAGAGGGACCCTTGATGCCAGCTTCTGCACCCACTGATCTGGGGGCTTTGGAAAGCCCAACTCCCCCCAGCTTTAAACACAATAAACACAACGGATGAATATTTGCCACTGCACCATGTCTGGAGGAGGGAGGAGGAGGATGAGCGGGAGGAGGGCTGAGACACTGGCAGAGAGATGGAGCAGCACTGTACGGGAACTGAGGACATCATTTATACTGCGATCAATGAGAAAATATTTCCTCAAATAAAACAATCAAAGACCAGTTGAGGAAAATTTCCACCCATTGTTTAGTTCAGGTTGTCACAAAGAGCTTGATTATACTAGTGACTCTCAGTCCCAAAAATCTGTTTCATCTTTTAAATAAATTCAAATGTAAACTACATGTCATGATCGGTTGGGTTTTTATTTATTTATTTATTTTGTTTGTTTGTTTGTTTGTTTGTTTTATTTTGAAGTTTTCCCATTTTGTTCGTACCTATATGTTTGTTCCAACCTGCATCCCTTCACCTGAGGCCTGTACTGCAAAGCGGGATAAAAAGTCCTGGGATATCTCTCCGTTAGCTCGGTTGACTTACCCAGGCATTCAGCGTGCTGGTAATGGTAATGAAGCTGGTTATCAACTTGGAAATTGAACCCAGGGTTTTACCATCTTGATCAGAGCGTGCTTACATAAAAGGGGTGGTGCAGCATTTACCAGCTGCAGATATGTAGAAACCTTGCAGAGTGGCTTACTTTACCATGGAGGAGCAGACAATTACTCTTCAGAAATATGAAGCTTCAAAGGACGGGCCTCTGATCATCCATCCAAGTAAATATCATTCCACTGTTCAACACCAGATCCTTGTCTATTATCATTCTGTCAGTCATCCACGTGGTTTTTCTTTTTGTTAGATTCAAATTTTGGTCATTGTTTGTGTTGTCTCAGGCAGAGCTTGTTAGTTTGCATTAAGGTTTACATTTTTCTTCCGTAACCTCTTCTTCTTGAGAGCCCCTTGTCCACTTTAGAGCTTCTGCAAATTTCTCCTCTTCAACAAAACCAAAAACCAAGGTGTCATATGAAAGCAGGGACTCTGCTGGTTACAAAGTTGTCTGTCTCATTACTGTGGGACAGAAACTCTGGGAGCTATCAGCCAGAATCATAAATCATATCCTACTTTTGCTACTTTGTGGTCAAAAGTTTTATTCCAGCTCTAAAAAACTGCTAATGTGTTCTCCTATGACTCTGCCTTTGTTTGAAATGAATCATGAAGGTACTGGTAGTTTCCATGAAGATGAAGGAGGTTTTATAGTGAAATATTCACTTTTCCTATTACATACTATCTTGGGGTTCAATTATTTCTGGATCAAATTGTGTTTTCCAAGTTGAATTTGGGGACTATCCCTTGATTCTCCTGACTGACCATTAATTAAGGTGTGCATCTTCAACATCGGCTAATGGCTTCCTGAGATATTTATCTGTATAACAGTTCCTCATCAGACATTACTTTCCTAATTCCGAGATGAACTGGGTTGCTATCATCTGGATTTCACTGAAACCAATGTTTTTTTGTTTGTATGTTTTGTTTGTTTTTTGTTTTGTTTTGTTTTGTTTTGTTTTTTGCGGGGGAGGGGGTAGTAGATAGCCATTTCTATTTTCTACTGTGTTCCAGGTGAATTTACTCTGAAATAGCAACACATATCTTGATTCTGAAAAGTTTTCTTTGTCGGCTAAGATTATGCATAAAGGCATACAGGTTAACTACAAATTGTAACACTATGTGCTCAGTTATATTACATCTACATTGATATTTTCCCATCTATGTTTGAACACATCGACACAGACACCAACGCTGTCAGGAGTCAATCATAAATGTGGTGATCTAGTTTTGCTTCTGCAGTCAAATCGGTCATTCAGAAACCTGAAAACAAAGACTAGTAAATTCCAGAACAAAAACTGGTTTCTGTCTTTGTCCTCAGTAACCTGTTGTGACACCTTCGTTCTTTAGTACAGTCAGTCATTATTGTTAACTAGATTAATACCAGAAGAATCTTGGTTATGTCTGCTGTACAAGTCAAACAAATAAGTTAACAGTGCATATTGTGGTGCAAAGCCACAAAGCAATTCTGATGCTCAAGTCAGAAGGTTTTATCCTAATAGTTTGATTCTGTACATCAAAACTGGATGTATGTATGATGTAAAATGTGCATTTTTCTAAATATCTGTGTATGCAGGTCAGTAAAGCTCGACAGCAGGGAACAGAATTTAAGGTCAGTCAACATGTACAACTTGTGGAGATACAGTAAGTCCAAAGGTCTATGTTTGTGTAGCCTCTCAGTCTTGAAGATAGAGACTCCCAGTTGTTTTTATCCAAGTTTTAAAGATGTCCAGAGATCAGCCATTAAAAAACTTTACATTTAGGAATCAAAGCTAAATGGTTAGAGTTTGGGAACAACAGCCTCTTTCATGAACCTTTTCTAAGTCTGAACTGTGACTTCATTGTGATTTCATTGTGAGTTGACTGTTTTGTTTCCAATGGCTTTTTCATTAGTAGCTTGTATATCCTGCCTGAGTAGCACATTTTATTAGTTTTATAAAAGAAAATAAAATCTTTAGTTAACTTTGGGACCAACACCTCACACCTTGCCTCCTTGTCTTCATTAACTTCTCATAACATGCCTGATGTCAATTACAATGCAACAAGTCCAAGTATTTTAACATAATGGTTATGGATAACTGCAGAGATGGTACGTTAGATTGCACATTTTATGTCTCAATCCACCCCAATTCCACTGAGTTATCATCACTCTTCCTCTTATTCCATAACACCATAAAGATTTGTGAAAGGACAAACAAGCAGCTCCTTTGGTTCATTTGCAAACGGAAACAGCTCAGAAAGAACAAGAGGTTGTGGCTATAAGAAGGAAGTCATGTGTGAAAAGGGGTAAAAAAAACATTTTTTTTATTTGCTACAATACTTTTATTTTCATGATAATTCTGCCACATTACAACATCATTAACTTGTTAGGGTGTCAGGAAGATTTCAGATGTTTTTGTTCTCAGTGGGGCATTGTGATAAAACTATTGGTAATAATCATGTATGAAAATATTGTAATTTGATTTCAGCTAATAAAACATAAATGACTCAAAGCAGATTACTCTGTGTAGTATTTCAAGTTGTTTTTTTCTGAGTGGTATTCAATTTAAAAAAAATGAGAATGAATTGGTTTTATTATTGCATGAAAACATTTTTACTAAATACCTCAATAATTGCTGCCATTTCAGCCATGACTAGAAGTCCTTTTTTTAGCTTACAATTTCATACGTAAATTATTTACATCCGAGAACAAATAAAAATACAGATATCCATACACGCAATACTGTATATCACAATATAAACAAATAAAACTGATGTAGACTTACCTGAAAGTAAGATTAAAACACTTATTCTCAGTGTTTGCAGGCAAAGATTCAGTAAAACACTTAAGTTCATCCAGAGCTGCTCATACAGCAGATACTAAAACCTGGTCAGGGTGTGTGAAGAGATGCTGAGGCAGCAGAGGATAAAAACCTAAAGCTTAAATACAACCAGAGTTGGAATCATTGAATGATTGAATGGCTCAGAAACATCTCAGTTTGTGTTGTTGGATCTGAGCCGATCGTCTTCAGGATTATCACTGAACTCCTCGACTCAGGCACAGAGTGCTGCAGTGTGCACGAGGAGTATCAGGTTCGATATGAGGCGTTCAGGGAAGCTTGTTTCAGGGATATCTTTACAAGGCCAAAGAGAAAGTTCTGCCTCACACTGATAAAGCAAGAAGCTGGCTCACTCCCCTGATATCACTGCTGTTCACCTAAATCTCACTCTGACGGGGGTTTGTGGCCATTGGGGGGCTGAGTGTATATCTTTTTTTTATGGAGATGCTTTGGGTGCAGTGTGTAGATGTGAAGGAGGCGATGAGCAAAGAGGAGAAATAAGTGTTTAAAATCAGAACATGTGATCACATGCTCACTGTGATACAAGCCTGATCCATGAGTCAATGCTGCCATCTGTTGGAGGCTGATGGACCCACACATAGATGGAGAAGAGCAGGAGACTGGCACTCCAAATCAGGACCATAGAAGATGGAAAAATGTTGCCTGGTCTGATGAGTCTCCATTTCAGTTCCATATTCAGATGGTAGGCTTAGAATTTTGTGGAAACAACATGGATCTATCCTGCCTCGTATCAACTCTCAGAATCAGAATTAGGTTTCATTTTCCAAGGATGTGCACACATACAAAGACTCTGGTTTTTTTATTCTCCTTGGTTACAACATCTACAAGAGCATAAAGAACACATAGTGAACAACAACAGAGCAACAACACTAAAACTAAAAATTATACAAAATACTAAGTTAAAAATACACTTGATATAAATAAAAAAATGTAAATTGGACTGTGAAGTGAAGGTGGTCAGTGGGTGCAAAGCATTGCCATATAAACAGATAGAAATACATAAGATAAATGATAAATACTGAATACTGAATAATAAATACAGCAGGATTTTGTTACAATATGTAAAGTTAGCAAAATGAAATGGTGAGAGTGTGACATGAAATTTTATTGGTCATAATCATCTCTGACACAGATGACCGCTTTGTTGAATGCAAATTTAAGGAGTTTAACAGATGGGTCTCTTGAATTGCACTGGTGTAGTGGAATGTGAGGGTAATGGTGTAGGAGATGTTTTCTTGGTACACTTTGTGCCCTGTATAGTACCAACATCACATGGTTTAAATTCCACAGCCTGTCCATCCCTTTATGACCACAGTGTAGCATCCTCTGATGGCTCCTTCCAGCAGGACAATGCACAACGTCACAAAGCTCAAATCATCTCCAACTGCTTTCTTGATCATGACGAGTTCACTGTACTTAGATCACAATGTGGATCTGGTGAAAAGGTCAGTCAGGATGCAGCCAACAAATCTGCAGCAACTGTGTGATGCTGTCATGCCAATATGGAGCAAAATGTCTGAAGAATGTTTCCAACACCTTGTTGACTCTATGTCACAAAGTATTAAGGCAGTTCTGAAGTAAAAAGGGTCCCAACCCGGTATTCTGTAGTGATAGATAAGATAAGATAAGATAAGATAAGATAAGATAAGATAAGATAAGATAAGACAAGACAAGACAAGACAAGAAAAGATAAGATAATCCTTTATTTGTCCCACAGTGGGGAAATTTCAGTGCTACAGCAGTAATGGTGATATTGTAAAACCAGTGTAAAAACCAGCATTATAGAGATCATAACAAAAAAACTGTACAGAACAAAAACTATGTAAAAAAGTCTATATATTAAAAAAAAATCTGTATAGACACCTTTTATCTAGATCTTTTATCTTTTTTTTCATAAGTTTTCTTACTCACATACTTCCTTCTGACTAACCTATGTAGATATCTGTTCACATGTAGTTCAGCTATAAACAGATTAAATACTTTCCCTTAATGACCAAAGTGTTTGTAGAATATCCAACCGGTATAATTATTTTAAATGCAGGAACATGTTGAAACACACAAAGAATTTGTCATGGTGGATGGCTGAAGAAGAACCCAAAATACAGTACCAAATAGGTTTTACGCAGCTGGATTAAGAACAAATCAAACTCATTAAACAAAAGCAGAAGTGCTGCAGTGGCAGGAAAATTAAATGCAAATCACAGAATGAAACATGGCAGAAACAGAACCTGAGGATTAGTCAGAGGGTGGAAGAAAGAAGCATCACTGTAGTTGAGATGAATGGATGTTTCAGAGTACATAAAGAACAGTTACGAATAAAGAAAAACAACAGAGGCAAGAACTAAACTGCACAGGATTTGCAAGGGATTGAATTTTAAAATGTAAAAACAGAAATAAAGCACATATTTGCTAAAGTGTATAGAGTATGTTGTCTGTATGAATGAAATATGTTAATACGGTTCGTAATGGAATAATATTTTTATGTAACTCAGCTAACCAACCAAGACTGCTGCAGACAAAAACTGAATTATCAAAACCCTAAACACATTTTTCAGGTTTTTAAGACAAAGTTGGAAAAATTAAACATGCCTGAACAAAGCAAACATTCTCCTGAAAAATTCCAACATTTTAATAAACCATTTCATGGCAGACACCGTGTTAAACCCCGTTTTGAGATCCTCCAGCTCCTCTGAATAATCCATGGAGCGGACACCGGCAGCTGAGAGTGCTGCTGGCCCTTTAAGACGCACCGTCGCCTTGGTTACAGACAGGAAGCAACACAGCGAGTGTCTTTAGCATGTTAGCAATTTTTGTTTTTGAGTCATTCATTTCAGTGTTATTCTTCACTTCACAGTTGACTCTGAAGAGGTGTGATCTCTGTCACACAGGAAGGTGAGAACAGAACTGGCTCAGCGACCCCCCGTGGATTTATAAGAATCTGGTGTCACCAGAATCACCCGTCCGTTAGCTATTGTGTTTATGGGCCTTTAGCTTCCATGCTAGCGGCATTAGTTGTTTTTTATTATGATCAAATCTGATCTGCAGCTATAAAAACATGATGATGAAACATTTAAACCGTCGGATGTTTGTTGCGTGCACATTCTGCTGCTGTTTCACTGTGTGTCGCTGTCCATGGTGCTAGGAAGGCGTGGACAGTCACAGCAGCCAGCTATCAGAGAAAAGCAGCGTTATTACTCATATAACAGCTTAATGTTTCTAAATATCGTGTTTCTGAAAAAAATAGAAAAACAAGGATGATTAAATGTGGTTAATAAAGATATCGGCTTGGTATTTGGATTGTACAATGCCACTGGTAATATTTTAACGATATCAAATAAGGAAATGAAAAAATGAAAGAAACGGCATGAGGAAAAATGTAAACTAAAACTGGCAAAAAAAGAGAGAGAGAGAGATTTCATTTTTTTAGAGACTTTAACACAGATTTTATGATGTCAAAGCAACATAAACCGACTGAAGATTTTAACCCTGTTTCCAAAAATCACAATAATCACAACACACTGTGTAAACTTAATAGACAATATATTTACTAAAAAATTAAACACAATATGTCAAGTGGCATACTAGTAAATTATATTAGTGACAACTTACCTGTATTTGTATTTTTTTTTTTATAAATAATGGAATTAATAAGATTCTGACAAGTACCAAAGAAAAACAGGTTAGTTATTTGTAAGAGATTATGAACAGAGGATATGATTACTGCACTAAAATGATTTATTGTTACAAGAATGGGATATTGTCCATATCTTTCTTATCGTGAGGAAAATGTGTACATGGGACATAGTACATTTATTGATATACAGTACGAGTCAAAAGTTTGGACACACTATCCCATTAGATTTAATGGGAAAGTGTTTCTATTATCAAAATTACTTAAACTTCAGGACATGGTTCATTATCAAACAGTACAGATCAAGTTTAAAGTTACCAAGCATTTACTACCACTCAGCATCCAAAATCATTGTAGCCAGAGCGTCTTAAGGAAAGAAGAGAATTAATATCAACTAAAACAAACAGAGAAAACAAAAACATAATTAAACATAACATTAAAGTGCAGTTTTCCTTTCAACTTTTAAAAACAGAGTTGTTGTATACCTGCACCTCCCAACATCAGTGAGTAATGTTTTAATGTTAGTCTACAATGTCACTCAGTTCCAAGCAAATCTTTTTGGGAAGGCTGTCTCTGCTTCTTCTTGTTATTTGATTTGATTTCGTGTCATTGTCGTAAAATAAGAGGGAAACAAAAACACACACCAGTGTCTGGTTCAATGAGTGATTGAAATACCTGCTCTGGCAAATAATCTAATGTGGCCACATAGAGTTGGGGTTACCCTTAAAGTTACATTATGTAATTTTCTGACCTCCAAACTGGCGTTCTTGACTCATTTGATGACTCAATTTCTGGAGCTGTTGCTGCCCTGCAGCATCCCGAGGCTGAGGAACTGTGCTTTTCAACTTTTGCTCCATGACATGACATTCCCTTTACACGCCGCATTACACATCAGCAAGAGGATGTAAACACACAGTCTGTTGTGTTGCGCATTCCCCCCCAGACTCTACATAGAGGGGTGTAGTTTGTCACCTTTTGTCACACCTTCTAAATTTCCAGGTAAAGAGTTAAAACAATTAGAAATATGACAACGATAATGATGAAATCTCCTCTACGACTCTGTCTCCAGAAGATGAGCAGGAGCACTGACAACATGGAGCCGGTGACGTGCACCATCAAGCCTCCAGTCTACCTGCAGATTGGAGATTCCAAAGCAGACGCGGCTCATTCTGGTGTCTGTGTGGTGGACGTCAGTCTCCCCTTTGGAAAGACGGTCAATGTAAGCTGAAGCTAACGTAAATCCATTCAGATTCTTTGATGCTCTTTCTGAGTTATGACTCAAATTCAACCTCTGATTTCTGCTGCTCATGTCAGATGACAGGGTCCACTGTGTTTTTTCTCTCAGAGTAATCAAATAACCTGGAATTAAATAAATTGTTTATTTAAGTTGTATTTGGTTTATTTTACTGGAAATACATGTACAGCTGTAAGAGAAAGCAGAAAGCATCACTAAAGAACCCTCATTTTACTGCAGTCTGGCTCCAGCTCTGTTTAATAAAGCAGCAAACACACAGAGAAGGTATTTGTGCAGATATAAAGCTGCATATTTTGCCACAAGATGAGCTTCAATCATTTTGGGCGCTGACCTACTTTCCAGCATTTAGTTCTAATTATGATTCTTTTTAAATGCAGAGTGATTCCTCATTAACTCAGAGCTTTGGCTTCAAAGGGGTTGGCCTGGAGGAATTTACAGCATAAAGGAATTATTTCCAACAAACATTTCCATGTTAGTGCTGCAACCTGACACATTCAGTGTTTTTTAAAAAAACAGGTTCAGACCTCAGATGGACTGAAGACGTCTTTGTCCTGGTGTGGCGACGTGATCCTGTTTTACTCTGCAGAGCTTCACAGCATCCAGCAGATGGAGCCAAACTATTTAAAACTAAAGCAATACAATAAAATAAATATAAATATAAAATAAGTAAAATCAAAGTGTCAGATAACACCAAGAAGGTTCTCTGATAAAGTCAGTGGTAAATAAAAAAAGAAAAGAAAAAAAAAGCATTTAAAAAGAAGAAACTGACTCTGACACTCAAAATTTGTCAAGTTTATTTATAACTCAAATTCCAAAAGAGTTGGGATGCTGTGTAAAATGTAAATGAAAATAGAACTCAATAATTTCCAAATCTCATAAACCCTCATTTTATTCCCAGTAGAACATACTATTCCCAACAACACATCAGATATTAAAACTGTGACATTGTACCATTCCATGGAAAATAATTAGCTAATTTTGAGTCTTATGGCAGGAACACATTTCTAAAAAGTTGTAACGGGGCAACAAACGGCTAGCAAAGTAATTAATACAAATCAGCTGGAGGAGAATTTGACAATTCATTAGGTTTATTAGCAACAAGTCAGTAACGTGACTGGGAAAAAAATTAGCATTTCAGTGAGGAAGCGTCTGTCAGATGGAAAAATGGGCTGATTACCAATAATCAGTAATTACCAATCTGCGACAAACTGTGTCTATAAATTGTGGAACAATTTCAGAAAAAATGTTTACCAGTGTAAAATTGTGAAAACTTTGAAGATCCCACCATCTACTGTGTATAACATCATCAAGAATTCAGAGAATCAGGAGAAATCTCTGTGTGCATGGGACAAGACGGAGAGTTGAACTGGATGCTGGTGATATTGGAGCTCCCAGACAGCACTGTACATGCAGTCAAATTGGTCCCCTACACTGACCCTACTGGTTAATGTTATGGCTGTCACACATTATCCTAATTGTTTGCATGTGTATGAATATAGCCATGTTTCATCACCTGACAGGGATTGTCTCCACCTCAAACCACTTTCCACATCCACAACCTGCCTGTCGTCCCCTTGGACCAATCAGTGCTGCTGCTTCCACTTTCCAGGAATAAAAGCTCTGTCATCTGGTCATTCTGTGGCAGCTGTGTCTATTTTGTTGTAATTCCAGTTGTTTTTTATTTAATTTGTGTGCAACCTAGTAGTTTGTTCACTGAGATCTCTGTTTCCCCAAACAGACTGTGTTGGCCTAATCTCCTCAGGTGGAGTTTAGATGATCTGTCTCCTCTGATCTTAAACTGACTTTCTGGAACAAGTAAATCAGTTTAATGGACCCCGAGGACCAGGACTGAGAAACACTGCTCTAGATGATCTCAGACTTCATATAAGCTCATATGGTTCTTATAGGTCAAATAAATAAGGAGTGAAAGACCATCAAGGGCTTTAATGGTCAATGGTAAGATTTTAAAAGAAAACATTAAGATCTAATGCAAAATGGCTAAAATAGAAGAAATGTTCTGTCTCTTCTTGGTTCTACTTAAAGGTCTGGCTGCTGAGTTCTGAACCATTTGCAGCCAACTAATAGATATACATATATGGTGTCCCTGTGGAACACCATATATGTAAAAATTCAAACCAAGTCAAATTCACATTTCAGTGATTCATGGGGGCGGGGCTTGTATGTTTTTGTGTTGCAGATCGAGGAGATCAGCTTCAAGAATTATTACACTGCCTATTTGACTGTGCGTCTGCTGAGGAGGGACCCAGGACAGGAGGCCCCTGCCAAGTGGTGCACAGCCCTAAGAGACCTGCCCCTGATGGAAAACCCTCACACTGAGGGGGGCTCTCAGGATTACTACTCAATTCATAGAACACAGGTGAGACCATATGATGAACGTGTTTCTGCTCCAGCAGGATCATCACAGCGTTCTGCAGACCTGCTTTGTTAAGATGGATGGCTCCACAGAACCTGTACTACAGGCCTGAGGATTTTCTTTACTTCTGCAAACATGTTGGTTATGATTGAGTGAGGTGGAAATAGCCTTCTGAAACAAATGTAAATTTTTACACGTTTTTACCTTCAAATTTCTAAATCTTAAATAAGTTGAATGTCTTAGTGAGCTGAACTTTTTTCTGATTGGAGACAAAAGTTTAACTGTCTGCTGCCTTTACAGCTTAGAGTCACACTCAATTTAAGATGTCTGGGATTTTATCTTCAGAGGACTGAACCTATTTTTTGAATGCTTTTGATTTTCCTTTATAAACCATTTTAAGAAATCCATCAATTCCTTGCCCATGTTTTTTTTTTTTTTAAGTTTTTATCCAGTATTTTATTTATGTGATCTGCTAATTATCAGTGTATTAATTTATTTTTCATGTTCAGTTTTTTTATTATTATTATTATTCATTTCAAACATTTAGATAAGAGTATAAGTGTACTGCCTTTCTGTACAGTACTGACATTTATCCTAATAGATAAAAAAATATTTGGGGGAAAACTTTTATTATTGCATCTGTAATTGACATGTATATCCATTTGTTTTTCTTTTACATCTGTAATTGACATGTATATCCATTTGTTTTTCTTTTACATCTGTAATTGACATGTATATCAATTGTTTTATTTGACAAATTCAGAAAGAAAAACCCCGTTGTTTTCTAAGGGTGCAAATTACAGCTTTAAATTATTTTTTTCTGACTTTCAGATAAACAAACAGCTTTCCTTCATGCCTAACTCATTCACGCTGATCAGCTGATCTGTTGCTGATGCTAGTCTGTGATCCTTTGTTCCAGATGTATGTGGAACCGGATCACGTGGTGTCAGTGAGACTGATCCTGAGACAGCCATCCTCCGCCTGGCTGACCTTCAGCCTGGAAGAGATCAAGATATGTCCTCACGTGCAGCCGGTCAGTCGTTTTATTCACAGTTTGACTTAAAAAAACTGATGTAAAGACAAAGAGAAGTGACACATTAATGAGCTCTGAATGCTTCAGAGAGACTAAGAAGCTGCTTAGGAAACGTTTCTGACAGCATGTCACCACTCAGCTGTCTGAGCTACAGAATCATTACACGTCTGGATTGTACTTTCGTTTTAGAAACTCAGACTGAACAAATCAGTCGTATGTGAGGAATCTGCTGCTACATCAGGGCTGTCGCTCTTTATTCTGCCACTAGATGGTGCCAAAGCAAATCTAATCAAATCAAATTTTATTAAGAAAACTCTTTTCATACCAAAACAGCACAAAGTCTTTTACATAATAAAAGCCACAATTTTTGCAGATTAAAAAATGCAAGTCTTTATAAACCTGAGTATACATACATAACAATCTAACAAAACACCTGATCCAACTCTCTCTTGCTCTCTCTCTCTCTCTCTCACACACACACACAGTGCATATACCCCCAAATCCCTGAATCATAACCCTTCTCTGCACAAATATAAACTCCAATCCCTTGTTTCTCTCTCTTTCACTAAATATAAAAATATGAATGGAAATAAATATTTGGTTGACGCTGCTGTGAGGAGACAATATCTTGTAGATCTGCCCACACCGGGAGCCATCATGACCACAGATGGTGTCACCACAGGAACCACACAGATCAGGGTGGGCCAGGGTCCACAGAGCCACAAGGGTGATCACAGTGGCAGCGACCCTGCAGACCGAGCAGGCAAAGATCCCAACATGGAGGATCCCCATGAGGAAAACAGAGTTAAAAAAGTTAAAAAGTAAAATCAAAGATCAAATAAACCTAATAACAATAAGAACAAATAGGCACAACATATATAAAAATACACAAAGAGTTAATAAAAACAATGTACTTGAGTAAAACAAAGCAAATTGAATAATCAAGTAAAACATGATTATATACAGTAAAGATTTAAATAAAATAGACTAAAACAAAATAAATGAAAATCAAGTTAAAAGGACCTCAGAGTCTGTACAGGCTCATAATTTAAAATCAGGTCAAATAAATAAGAAGACCCAAGACCAATAAGGCATCTATAAACTACTAAAAGAGCCTTAATATCAATTCTGAAACACACGGGGAGCCACTGCAGTGATTTTTAAACTGGTGTGATGTGTTCCCACCATCTGGTCCTCATCACCACACGTGCAGCTGATTCTGGAGTAGCTGTACGTTAGAAATACTCTTTTTGGGAAATAGAAAGAGAAGAACAAGGAAACATTTCACCCATCTGCCTGAATAAACACAACCGTTTATTTCCATCTTTTCTTCCAGGACCCAGAGAAGGAGGTCTCTGATTGGTTGTCAGATCTGATCCTGGTCGACCACCACCCTGACCTGGAGGTACTACTGTTGGATCTGAATGTGTGTTTTTGTGAAAAAGGCTGTAACTCAGTGGAGACGTTGAAGCATGTACTCTGTCTTTATGCGAATTTGGCTTTTAACAGCAGTTCCGGCTGCTGTAAAGGTTTCTTTAAAGGTTCATTCCTGTATTTGTAAATATATAAAATTATAGTTAAAAGAACTTCTCTTTAAAAATAGCTATATTCCTCAGACATCCACACAGTCACAGAGTCTGTGGTCTGTGGGGGTGTATGTTTAGAGAGATGATCCGTTATATTGCGTGTCTTGCAGGGCCTCCCAGACCCCCACACTGTGTCCTCCAGTATTCAGCAGATGTGGGCTCTGACTGAGGTGATGCAGACCAACCAGACCACCGCCTCTATCGGACGCTTTGACGTGAGTCTTCCTTCAGTTCTCTACTGGTTGAAGGGATGGATGGAAGGAATACGTCTTTGTTTTAAAGACAGTAACTTGTTATACTCGGATGGGATAAAAAGCAGCAGCTTAAAAATAGTTTTGTAAATTAAATTATGCACATAGAAAAGTCTGATGCTTTCAATCAGTTATTTAAAATAAATAGTAAATAAATAAATAATAGGGAAATAGTGGATAGACAATTCTATTTTTTGATATGCCCTGCCATATCAAAAAAAGCCTATTTAACCAATTCTTACTATCTTATTTTCAGCCAAAACTATTTCATGTTCTTGTTTTGTAAGATCATTAATCTTGTTTTCAGAGTATATGTCATTTTTTTATTCCATATATTTTTTATTTCTATAAAAATTATATGGATGGATATTTGGCCCTTTATAAAAAATATCTTAAAACAAAAGTGATAATAATAATTTGCATATATTTTTTGATTGTTTGTCTCATCAGGTATTACAAACAATTCAGGCAATAAGAATTTTTCTCCTTGTCCATCTGTAACTTCTGTGTCTTTCAGGGCTCCAGACTAACTTTTTTTAGGAGGAGCACAGTGGCCCCTAACTTAAATTTTTAGGAGCACAAGCAGAAAATTTAGGGGCGCACACTGAAATCGCCTTGCATAGCAAATATTCACATTTCCTCTCATTTTCACTGTATTAGTGATAAATACTTGAACAATAAATTCAGAAATTACAATATTTACAGTTCAAATTTTTAGCAGTTGACATAACATAAAAAAAATCTTACTGGCCGCACTAGTACAAAACAAATAGACATAGAACTTATCAAATCAAATCAAATTTTTAGGTCTCGATTTTATGAAACACTGAACTGATAATTACAACCAAAGTGATAATCTAATGTAAAAAAAAAAATGAAGAAAAAGTAGTCAAAAAACAGCCAATGATTGATTTATGAACAGGTATTTACTTTCAGTGATGCTGCTGTAGGACTTTTATCACTGCTGCACAAACACTTAGATTTCAATGATAAAAGGAAAAACCTGTTTTTAGCCAGATCATCAGTTTTCAATCAGTGCTGGTTGTTGGTGAGATGATGATATATGAATTTGGAATTATGATCTAGAACATGGTAGAGATGATTTAGAGCAATATTTTCTAACACATGTTAAAACAGTTAATAAATATTCGTAAGCATTGGCTCGCTCTGTTGATACAATACAGTAAAAACTGGCAAATTATCAGATTGTACACAAGAGGGCAAAGATTTTACCATATGGTGATGCCATAAGTCTCATAAAAGAATGCATCAAATATATCAGCAGCATTAGATAAAAAAAAGAGAATGAATTGAGGGGCCCCGGAACAGATCGATGAGGAACACCTTTGGTTACTTTCAGGTAATTTGTTCAAACAGCGAACACCAAAACTATCAAACATTGTCTAGCACAGCATCTCTTACATCAACCACTGAATAAAAATCAGCTGTCCAGCGCAACCTGCCATCTGAAGGTGCAGCTATATTGTTCACTAATTTAAGGCTGTTGTGTCTTTTTCTAAAGCCTGAATGAAAACCCTAGTTATTAAAAGATTAAAACTCATGCAGATGCAAAATAGATGGAAAAATAATGGAAGAAATAATATTTCATTATTTGTTGTTGCAGGTGGATGGATGCTACGATATCAACTTACTCTCTTTGACATAACAAGACCCCTGTGCTCCATCATGGATGTCTTTTGTTTTGGTTTTTCTCAGATTTTAAGTCACTAAGGACCACAGCGACTTTGTGGTGTGTTGCAAAGGAACGATCAAGATTATCAGTTCACAATTCCTGCTAATGCTACAAGTCATATTCACCTCTTATAATAACAGTATTTAAGCATGAATTAAAAACTAATGTGTGTCAGCACTAACTGCACAGTGTTACAGACTGTTATCATGCTGTTGGATGTGTTTTATCTACAAGCTGCAGGAGGCTTGAATAAATCCTGTTTTCCTTAAACATCATATGAAGCACCTGATGTAACAAATGAGTAAAACAGCGTTTTGTGTGTAATACCGTCTGTTGACACAAGGCGGCAGCAGCGTCTCATTAGACAGAATGAGATTGAAAATTGGATCATTATTGGAGTTTTCCATGTTTTTTCCAGAGTAGTGACAGAGTCAGTCATGTCAGCAAACAAAGGGAAAAAGTTTTCCAACAGTTTGCTGACAGCCTGTTATTTAAGGTTTTCTTCATCATACGCAAACTGAAATCTGCTTAAATGTCAGTACGATTGTAATTTTCTCACTGAGGAAATATTGCTGGTGGAAGTTGGCAGGTGTGATCTTGTTGCCACACATCAATAAAAACAAACACTCTTGTCTTTTCTGTGTTGTGTGTGACAGCGGTCAGATGATATTAATTCGGGGACCTGTAGAGGAATAATCTGCTGGAGTCCCAGTGGTGCCCAGTTACACCACCTCTTATTTTATTTTATTTAAGAGGATTCCCCTGAAATAATAATAAGCCTAGTTTATTTGTGTTTTTTGCTTTTTTTTGTTTGTTTTGTTTTTTATAGAGCAGCCAGATTGTTGCAAACACTTAAAACACTGAGACTTTAAACGTCCTGAAAGTTTCAGTAATGATCCTCATTTAAAGAATTCCACATACAGCAGCAAAGAGAGCAGTTTTATATCAGAATATCTTAGAGCTTATTGGCCTTTAGATCAATATTTATTTTGCTGGGAAACTTTTCTTGGCAATTATTGATGTTATCTGGATCACTTTGTTACCATAAAAGGAAGAGGCAAGAATAGTGCTGAGGGGAAAGTCTCTAAAAAGAAGACTGAGTTTGGTCCGGGACAGGGACTCTCCCTTGACTCTGGTCTGGACATACAGGGAGACCATGATGGAGACTCAGAGAGGGACCCTGAGGCTGATACCTGATCAGAACTATGGTTTTATTATTTCCTGAATAGCTACACCTGAGAACTGAAGGAGGGTGAAATTTCTTGTTAACTTGACTTGATTAAACAGAATAGATGTAAGCACTGGCTGAATGTGGCTGATAAGATTGGGAGACACTGATTCCTCCTCTGTGTTTCTTTTTTGGGTCAGAACACATGAATTAGTCTCAGTAGTTGGTGATTGTCATTAAATGAAGGAATTTTGTCTCCATCTGGTGTCCTACATGTATTTTCATAAACACGTAGTGGTCAATCACTTGTGATTTTTGCTGGGATTGAAGCTGTTGAAGACAGTTCCTTGATGTGAGATGATGTTATATTGGTGCCTCATTTTGTGTTGTTGATGTTTGACTTTAGTTCACATGATGGGGTGTCAGAAAGTGAGTGAGGAGCAGTGAACAGTTAATCTACGAGGTGGGATGAGCTGCATGTCCTGCTTGCAGTTTTGCCTCGTCTGCAACATTTTTTTTTTCCTCCAGTTCTGAGTGTTGCTGCGTAATAAACTTTTTAAAAAGGGGAAAAGGAAAGAAAGCTGGAGAAAAAAAGAAATGGGGGAATGTTATCAGGATTCATCATATGTTGCATTACGGTATTTTATGTGCTATGATTTGTTTAATTTCAAATTCATCTATTTTTACATTTCAGGCTGCAACACATTTTAGAAAAAACATCAGAATGAGACAATGTAGAGCTAACAATGAGGGGAAATTATGTTAATTCAAAAAGCTGACTGTAATGATGATTTGGTAAAAAGTCAGCATCTTTAAAGTCTCTGAGGAAAGATGGACAGAGGTTTTCTAACTATTCTCCAAATGGGAGAAAATCATTCAGCAGTTTAAAAACAATGTTCCTGAAACGACTCCTATAAAAAGAATAATACCTCAAATGTTGCTGCAATCACTTATAAAAGCAGAAAGAAGTAAACATGTTGAAAAAATAAATCGCAATTCTTTTATATATCAGGGTTAAATGGATGTTTTATTATCGTTTATAAAAAGCAGTTGAACGCTTATAATAACAATCATTCCCTCCTGTCCATTAATATTCTACAGACTGGGCTTCAGATCTTTCATGTGATGCTGTGGACTAGTTTGGATTTCCAGTATCTGTTGCTATGGTGATACAATGTGGTAAGAAATTAACCAACTTCATCGTAAGCTGAACCTGAAGTTTTCTCAAAAAGACTGATCCTGCTTTGTAAGTTATTTGCATTTTGAGAGTCCATTGTGTTTAGTTGCTTTGCAGGCTGTCATTGTTACACAAGATACATCAGATACTTCATTAGTATTTATCTGTTCAATACTAATGAAGGTTTTATCTGTGTGTTTGGTTCCCATCTGCATATTTATAATATCTGTGAGAATGTGTGTGTGGATGATGGATGGATGTGTGTGAACAGTGTAGTTGTGTTTTGTCTGCACTGTGCTGTTCAGGCAAGTAAATTCATATTAATAACAGTAAATTATAGAAACTTCAAACTTTATTTATAAAGCGCTTTTCATGCCCAAGGCAACACAAAGTGCTTTACATGATTAAAAATAATAAAATAAAATCAAATAAATTCAAATATAAGCATATTTCAATTCATGCATATTAAAAATAAAACAAGCCTTTACACATAGAAATAGAAAAACATAATGAAAAACACTCAAAATCTTTCACACAGGCAAATGCACACATATGTATTTGTATACATTGTTAAATGTAGTTTAACAATGTTAAACTACATTTAACATTTATTTATATTAATATTGATGCCAATTCAGATCAAATGTCCATGTGATGGTAACCCTAACCCGAACATTACAGCCGTTGGTTTAATGTTACGTTATAAACAACTACCACCGAACTTTTTAGTAAGTTACCACGATGACTTTGTGGTGAACTGCGACGTGTCTCTTCAGGTTTGTTGGGTTTTTTCCAGCTACATTTCCAGACCACATTCCTTCCATTCGAATAAAATCAGGCATAAGGTTTTTTTTCTCCACTTCAATGTAACGAAAACGGGTCCATATGTCACGTCTTCTCTTTCTCTTGGCTCCTGTGCAAGGCTTGGTCATTGTTTTACTTTTTGCCGTGAATCCACCTCCTGTCTGTCTCATGTGTTTGTGCACCTGCCCGCTGGAGGTTTGAAAGGGGGTGTGTGTGAGTGGCGGAAAAGCCGAGGAGGCGGTGGAGGAGACAGGATTTGACAAAATCATATATAATTTTCATCTCATCTTTGTTCGTAAACTAAAATGTCCATAGATTTTGGCCTAGTTTTTATTTAATTAACTACATTTTCGTCTCGTCTTTATTGGTCCACAAAAATGCATTCTGTTTAGTTCCAGTTATTGTTTATAAATGGGGGTTTTAGTCTCGTCAAGTCTAGTTTTCGTCCGGTGAAAAATTTGCGTTGACGAAAATATTTTCATTTAGTTTTCATTAACTAAAGTAGCACTAGCTTCAAGCTTCCTGTTTGACACTGAAATCAGTTAATTTCAACCAGATCAATAAGGTTTAATGTGAACTCTGCGTTTTTCGTACTGAACACATCAGAGCTGCTGTTTCATCACGGAGTCCAGTTTAACTCTAATCCTCTGTAGCTTCTTCTGAAGAGGAAGATAAATGATAGAACCTGGACACTCTGCTAAGTATTCACCTTCACGGAAAATTATTCCCCAAAATCCAGACCAAATGTATTTTTTCCTGCTTACAGACTCACACCCACTAATCAGACTTTACTGTCTCCAACATCGAAATCCCAGCTGTGAGTTCCTGAATTAAAACCCTCAGAACTCAGGACCCAACTTTTATAACCAAACCTCTCTGGATTATTAGAAATGTTTTGTTTCTCTCCTCGTCTCACACCGGTCAGATCTTCAGACAAGAAGAGTCGTGGACTAGCAGTGTTTGGTTTCAGAATGAGAGGAGTGTAGCAGACCAGGTCCTTCATGTTGTTCCAGATGTTGAAGACCAGGTTGCCCAGGTGTTTGGCCTGGTCTATCAGAGCTCCTGAGTGCAGCTGTGGATCATCCAGCAGGGGGCAGCGCTGGACTCTTTCCACTGCAGCCTTGTAGTTGTTCAGGAATGAGACGTCTGCAGCTCTCAGCTCCTCCTCTGTGGTTCTGACTGTGTCTGAAAGAGCTGCTATCTCTCTGCTCAGAGCCTCCATCTTCTCCTCCATCATCCCACTCTTCTGCTCCTCTTCCTCCCTCAGAGCAGCCAGCCTGGCCTCCTCTTCCTCTGCTAGAAACTGATGAAGCTTCTTAAACTGCTCCTTAATCTGCCTCTCTGTGTGTTGGGCCTGGACTTTAATGTGTTCTGCTGTTTGATCAAACTTCTTCTGAACTTCCTTCTGGAGCTCCAGTTTCTTCTTTAGTGGTTCCAGAATTTCTTGAAGTTCCTTCCTGTGCTGTCGTGCAGCTTCATCGACGGGTCTGATTCTGTGGTTGATGTGTTTTTCTGAATCTCTGCAGATGTGACACACTGGCTGCTGATGGTCCAGACAGAAGAGTTTGATTTTCTCAGAGTGCAGATGGCAGAGACCTTCTGAAGCTTTCTGATCTCTCTCCTGTAAGAAGGACTCACACAGATTCTTTAACACCAGATTTAAAGGTGGTTCCTTTCTTGAAGATCTTCTCTTACAAACGGGACACTGGTGTGTTGGTTTCTTCTTCCACCAGCTCTTCAGAAGCTGTGGCTACATGACAGAACAACAGGATCTCTGAAGACGTCCTTACAGACCGGACAGCAGATTCTCCTCTAAACTGGAAGCCATGTGGTCTGTGAGTGAAGCTGAAAACACAGCAGACAGAAAGTCCAGTCAGTCATAGCTGCCCTCCCTCCTCTGCTAACTCCATCAAACTGACTGTGAGTGGTGTTTTTGGTCAGAATCACCTTCAGTGTGTGGACTGGGAGCAGCTTGAAGTTTTGCACTTTTCTTTCCTGCAGCTGGACTCACTCAGAGGAAGCTGAAGGTGAATCTGATCGTCTCTCTCTCTGTAGTGCACAAGAATCAGTGATTGTTTCCGGCTTCATTTCATGTAAGTCAGTGAGGGGTGGATCTTAAACCTGTTAGACCCATATTCATATCTGTGACTAAGGTGTGTTTCAGTCCAGAGTTTGAAAGTCAGTTTTTCATCAGCTGTGAAACTTAATAATAAACAGGTTTTACATTCTTACCTGCAGATTTAAACCAACAACCTGAATGCAGACTCAAACCCATTCCTGTCAGACATGGGTACAGACCAAGACGTGTCACCCATAGACACCACAAAACCTGTCCCTTCCCATGGCATGCACGTCTGCCACATCCTCTGCAACCTTCGGTTTCTGGAAATGTCAGTCCGCAGTGAACAAAACTGAATTAATCAGTTCATTGAAAAATCTCTCAGACATTCAGGTCCTAGCCCTGACTGAGACCTGGAACCATCCAGAAAACACAGCTACGCCAGCTGCCCTTTCTGTCAATGCAGAATTTACACAAACACCTCGCTCAGCTGGACGAGGAGGTGGGACAGGCATTATTTCTAAAAAGTGCCATGACAGCTCCTTGTGCAGAACTTGATTGGCTGTTAGATCCATTTAATTTGATGCAGGTGTGTTGAAGCAGGGACACATGGAAAACCTCCTGGATTTCGACCCGTGTAGAACCGAACTGAATAGCCCTGCAATACAGCATCACCAGACAGCCACATATATTACTTATCCCATCATGCTGTGCTGAAAAAGGATAACGCAAGCACCAAACTGCGTGTTATATTTGATGCTTCATCCCATGAAGATGGAAGTCCTACATTTAATGACTGTCTTCTGACAGGACCCAGTCTGAACCCAGTGTTTTAATTTGATTCAGACTGCTCAAAATTGCATTTATGGCAGACATCAAGAAAGTATTTCTGCAAATTTCACTCAAAGAAAGGGACAGAGATGCAGTGAGATTTCTGTGGTTCTCAGGCCCTCCAGCTGAAGAGAAGGAGGAGAAACCACTTGTGTTAAGAATGACACGAGTGGTTTTTGGTGCCTCCTCAAGTTCATTCTTGCAAGCAGCCACCATAAGAAAACATGTGGAACAGTATGAGGCTGATTACCCACAAGTGGTGGAAACCATAAGAGCCTCACTCTATGCAGACGACTTCATAGCGAGTACAAGGGAGGTATCAGAGGCTCATTCACTGACACTGACAGCAAACAGTATTATGAGAGCTGCTGGTATGGATCAAACTCACCAGAACTAAAGGAGAAATGGCAGGGAGCCAGATGGACTGTACAGTTGAGCATGAGGCACATGGATCAATACTGAAAGTTCTTGGTTTAGTGTGGAGACCAGTAACTGTCGACTTTGTGTTTGACCCCAAAGGTTTGCACATGATCTCGAAGCAAAGGGAGAATACGAAGAGAAGAGTCCTACAATCAGCTGCTCGAATATTTGACCCTCTTGGATTCTTGACCCCTTTCACTGTCAGAATAAAGTATCTGTTCCAGGAAATGTGGGAGGGAGTGCTGAGATGGGACGAAGAGCTTCCACCTGATCTCACAAAGAAATGGCAACAGTGGTGCTCAGAGCTTCCTCAGCTACACCAGCTGTCCATCTCAAGGTGGTACAAGACTGATGTGCAGCCCCAGAACAGTCAAAAAACACAAGTAACTCAAGTGAAAGGGCTTACAGTGCAGTTGCTTATCTGCAGGGAGAAACCAAGGATGGAGCAATGACAACGAGCCAAGCTGCATCCAAGTACCAGTGTTATGCCTGGAGAGGTATAGTAGCTTAAAAACAGTGTTCCAGGTGACAGCCTGGATAAGAAGATTCAGAACACATGTAGCAGTACAAAAATGTGTGATGAACTGAAAACAGAACAGTTGCAAGGAGCAGAAAACTATTAGATCAAGGTGACTCAGAGTCAGAGCTTCAGCCAGGAAATCAAACTTCTGAAGGCTGATTCTCAACACTGATTCTAAAATACCAGAGCTAAAACCTTTTCTGGATGAAGATGAGCTGCTCGGTGTAAGAAGTAGGCTTCAGAATTCTGATTTCACCTACAGAGAGAAGCATCCATGGATTCTGCCTAACAAAAACAAGTACGCAGAAATGTTGGTTCTGTATCAACATGAGAAAATAATGCATGCAGGTGTGAGAGACACTTTGGTGCAAGTCAAAGAGAGATACTGGATTATTAGGTCAAGACAGCTGGTACGTCAAGTTATATCACGGTGCACATTTTGCAAAAGATTCAAGGCAAGGGCTGGACAGCAGGTCACTGCTCCTCTCCCAAGAGACAGGATAACCGAGTCACCACCATCTGAAATCACAGGTGTGGATTTTGCAGGACCACTATATGTGAAGGAACAGCGCTCCATGAGGAAATCTTATGTAGCTTTGTTTACCTGTGCAGTAACAAGAGCTGTACACTTAGAACTCGTCTCTGATCAGTCCACCGACAACTTACTGCTGGCACTAAAAAGATTTGTCTCAAGAAGAGGATTGTGCAATTGTGCAAAATTGATAAATATTTGGTCATTCATGGTGTAATTCATTCAGATATTAAATGTTTTAAAGGGATAGAAGAATTCATTTCAACCTGATTCATTAGTGAAGAATTAACTTTAGAGTTTGAGACAAATTTAATATGTTCTGATTCTTGTGTTAACACGAAATCTTCATTACCCATCATGCATTTGAACTGATTGCTGCCCTCGCTAGTTGGCATGAAAGGTGTGACATCAGAAAAAAAAAAAAACTGAGAAGTTGAGCGTAATAGTTTCCCTGTAACATGTTCATAAAAATTGTTCACTAAAGTTGATGTTCGACTGCAAGCCGGAGTGTCGTCTCATCCGTTTTTGATGTGGTTCAGTTGAGCTGCAACATAAAGTGGTCAACATTGTATGCTGTAGTGATAGTTTTACTCACAAATCCTTCACCTTGTCCTGCCATGGAGACACTCAGTGATGGGGAGGTGATACTTTTTGTACAGCCATGTTCTCTGCACTGGATAACTGGGGGAGGAAATAAGAAACCACGGTGAAATAAGTTCTGTTTTGTGTTGCCTCCATCAACTGAGACATTTAGACAGTGAAATACTCAATGCAAACGTGAAACAAAGTCTGCTGCATTACTTACACGACACACTTTTCATCAGAAGCTTCCTCGATGGCATTGACAGGACACCTGTACTTTCATGCTCCTTCAGACTTTGCATGGTTTTCCTCATCAGAAGTGGCAGTAAGAACTGACCACTCTCGTCCATATTAGTGGGGACCTGCACAGAATGAATATGAATCAACACAATGCTCAATGCTTTAATCTCTGTGTGACTCAACCAGTCATTTTGAATAAGTAGATATACTAGGGGCAATTTTTTTTTCTTTTTTTTGCCTCCTTTAACTACATTTAAAAGGTAAAGTCTCCAGCCACACATTTTAAAGTTATTTACCCGCTCTAGCAGAAACTCACTAAATGATCACCAGCTGACTTTGGAAAGTTAGTGGGAAAAGACACTCTGTCTTAAAGCTGCCCGCCTTTAAGACAGACAGTTTGTGTTTTAAAAGGCCTGTCAGCCTTCCAGCACAGCCTCGAGACGGACATCCATTTGTCCTCCTTTTGAGATCATCTTTTACCTCATCTTTTATCTAATAAGGTCTCTAATGAAAAAGTTAATGTGCCTAATTAAACATAATTCAATTAATAATATGTAATTATGCATCCCCTAAAGATGTTTTTGTGACAGATAACTGGGTGAAATCAGTGTAAAATAAATATCTGACATTTTATTGGTTAACGGAACTGAACATAATTAAATTAGCCGAGTGGACACGTTTCCCCAAAGTATTCAAATATTTTCACTTTGAGGAGGGCGTGCATGCAGCATGCTCTGCTTGATTGTTACAGCGACAGTAACGAGACATTACAAGCTATAACAAATCAGCTGCTGGCAACTAACTATGGAAAACACAACAGTGTTTATCAGAAGCTAAATCTAGCTCAAAATGACATGCTTGCTGCAAACTGTTTAGCACAATGCCACAAGATATGCGGCTGGCAACTTGGATCCGGACATTGAAAATGTTGTGTTAAAGGTGTATAGCCATTTTAGCATCTCAGCCAGTAGAACAGCACAGCTGAGGGAGTTTTGGGAGTTTGTAGAGGTGGGTGAGTGCAACCTGCTGCGCCACCTCATAACAAGTCACATTCTCAAGGTGTTCGCACACTGCATTCAAGCACTTGAGGCTAAATCATTCAGCATAACCTCTGTGTTTATAGTGATGACTGAACTTAAAGGGAAACTTGAGAGGAGGCTAAAGGACATTTTTTTCTGTGAACAGCACATTTAAACAGGTAACTTCTGATTTGGCAAAGAAATGTAAGGCTGATTTCATTCAGTTCTATGAAAGAGCAAAGAAATATGAGAGTGAAAAGTAGGGCTGCACAATAAATCCTACAAAAAAATATTGCGATCTCGATTCACACATACATGTGATCTCATTTATACACGCAGCGATTCTAAAGCATTTTATATCATGAGCTGTATCACAAACAAACGCTCCTAATTTCCTCCCGGATATTTTCAAACATCCCCAAACGCAGCGCTGCCGTTGCCTCCTCCCTCAACCAGTGGTAAAGCGCCATTACAACACGTGATTCAGTGGAGGAAGCCCACCTGCAAGCCAGTGTTTGGAAAGAGTGAGCATGAGTTAAAGTGGAGCAAAGTCTGCAGGAAGGAGGTTTAAATAATTAGCAACGAAAACCCAAGCACTAGTGGCGAGTCACCCCCTCACGCGAACCGAACTCGTACCCAAAAGAGATTTTCATTCGGCAGCGGTGTGGAAGTAGTTTGGATTTAAGCCAGATGACGACAAACAGCGTGATTTGCATAGTAAAGCGTGTTTTGCCCTGGTTGCAGAACCGCAAGGCAACACCACAAATCTCTACAGTCGCATTAATCACATACAAAACAAGACACAGACAGATGTCAATAACCATACTGAACCTTATACAATGCATTATATATATATATATATATATATATATATATATAGATAGATAGATAGATAGATAGATAGATAGATAGATAGATAGATAGATAGAGGGAGAGAGAGAGAATGTGTGTATTATATTTGTATATGTAATATATACCTGTAAAAAAGTGACATTAAGTGCATTTTAAGTTTTTGCATTTTTTTCTCTTGCTATAACAGGGCATTTGATTTTTCAAACGAGGAAAGCCTGTAGAAAATGTTTTCAATTGAAATTACTCTGGAAAAAACTGAATATTGAGCCATAAGAAATAAATGCAACAGAACAGACTTTGTTGATTTTTTATTTAATGATTAATGTTGTTTTATAGGCAAGAACTAATAGGCTCTGTTAGTTCCAGGTACAATGTGTGCAATAAGGTTATTATAAAAAGGTTTTTAATAAACATTGAATCTGTCCGGACTTTTTTATAAAGTTCAGTGCAAAAAAAACATTTTGTGAAAATAATCGTGCCTGAGAATGGTGATCTCAAATCTGAGCAAAAAAATCGTCACTCACATTTTTTCGGAATCATGCAGCCCTAGTCAAAGGTCTGACTTCTCCGAGAACAGCTTTCACAGCAAAATATCAAAGCTCTGCCTCACAGCTGCCGTGTCTTATGAAGAGTACAGTGATGCAGTCCAGGCCTGCAAACTAAAAAACATTGATATGGATGGACTCGATGAGGAATATGGCATGGTGGAAGCTATTCTCAGCTGCCCACAAATGGAAGCTTGCCACAGTGAGGAGTGCTCTCTGAAGCTGTCTTCCAAAACCACATGTCCCACTGGTGAACCTGACGAAAGTCAGCATCTACATCCTCTCCACTCCCTGCAGCAATGCACATACAGAACACATCTTTTCAAGGATGACCTCAGCAGGGACAAATGACAGAAATCGTCTCCACGTGGAAAGTGGCAAGGCAGAGCTGCAAACTTGGCAGCTTCGCGTTGGAGACATGTACAGGAAATTTCTCTCAAACAACAAACCACTGGAGGCAGCCAGGAAAGGCCAAAAATATCAAAAGTAGACCTTCACATCTTTGGAGAGTACAACAGAGTCATACTATCTCATGGGTTTCATTTTTTTGTTTTCTTTTTATCCTAGCTTTGTTGAGTCTTGAAAATATTCCTCCTTTTTGGTGTTATGGAAATGGCTAGCTAACAGCGAATAACGCTAGCAAGCTAGCTAACAGTGGCTGTACAGTTAGCATTACCTTAAACCCAGAAACTCATATAGAACTTTAGCTTTCCTTAAACTCATGATTTCTCAACCCGGACATAATATCATTGTACTAAAAATAATGAAGACTTCTTACTGAAGGATCGTGGAGCAGTCGATGAGTCCTTCATCTCTGCTTGCCGGAGTTTGTCTTTGTGTCGCGCCACGAACATGGCGCCACCTACTGGCTTGAAGTAAAAGCAGCATGCAGCCTATCCTGGCTGCTATCAGACCACAGAAGAGATGGAGAGAGAGATCTGGATTTTAACTCTTGCCTTTTATTTTATTTGATTAATATTGACAATCAGCAGATAAATTTCATCAGTGTCTGAAAGTAGAATTCAGGAAAAATATGCTTTTCTTGGCCTTGGTTAAATAACAACATATGTGATAAAGTGGATGGTGAAGGGAATACTAAGAAGAATTCCACCATTAATGAAGTATTTTTCATTTCATTTTCATTTCATACTTGCCATCTAATTATTCCTTTTGTTGTTGTTGTTGTTCAAGAAGAATAAACATTAAATTTAATCAGGTAAAAAGTCCTGATTTCATTTAGCCCAACAACTGTGTTAAAATGTCCTGCACATCAAGTGTGTCAAACTATTTTGAACACTTTCACACATTTTCATCATTACATGTAAAAATGCAGAGATATTCATTTCTACACTTAAGAAATTCTTAAAACTACATCAAGTAAATATTTGACAAAGAACATGGCAAATTATACAAATTGACAGGATTTAGTGACTAAAACAAAACAAGTATCTCCAACTTTTATACCGAGAGAATATCATGGAAAGAGTCTCAGTCCCCTTACAGAAGCAGAAAAAAGGATGACATTCGGGTGTTTCAAGACAAAGCCGTGACAGACTGTGTCTTTATTCATTTCACGGTGTTACACTTAAACTGACGTTACAACGTGTAAAACTCGGAGCTCAGAACAGAAGGAGGCCAGTATGTTTTAAAACAGCAATAAAACTCGGATTCATATCATGTCAAAAGTCATTTAATGTTTGCAAACATGGCACTTGAAAATAAGGAAGTGTAAATTGGTTTATAACATAACTTGGAAGAACGTAACTCTCACCGTTTCACACCGTGTATTAAAAGTATTAAAAAGCCTGTGCAAAAAAAAAAAGAAAACGGCTGTCATTTTTGGCTGTATCCAACTTTTATATACAGCCTGTGGTTGTTACCCACAAAGTCTGTATTACATTATGTAAAACTTGAGGAGAAGAGAGAGTTTGAGGTAAGGTGCCAAAAAAAAAAAAAAAGGCTCAACTGCATTCTTAGCTTAACACAGCTTATGTCAGTGTTGTCTACCGGGTATACTATCATTACCTCGAAGGGTATAACCGCTCGGTACCGACTCATTTTTTTATGCCACACACAACTAATGTTTGGTAGCGCGCACTGGCGGCAGCTGGTGGCTCCCGCAGAATTAACTTCTACAATGCAAGTTGAGCACCACCAAACTCTAGAACGCGAGCGCTATTTATAGGCCTCTACGCCCCTAGCGACTGCGAAACGGTGCAGAATCAAGACATTTTTAATTTCGAGATATCGGATTATCTTACGTGAGTCTAACCCGGAGAAAACGTGAAAAAAATCAGCAGGACTAATCAGAAAAATATTTTCAACACTTAACCCGCTCAGAAAAAGCCCACTTTTGTTGTAATTTAAATTCCCCATGAGGCCTTGCGGCACTTACCCGGAAGTAAGAATTGAACATGTAGGGACAATATATCATTTTTTATTTTTATTTGAAAAGTAGGTATTGACAAATAATTTCGATGGTGAGGTAAAGTTTTGTCAGACAAGGCTTCCGTTTCCTCTGCTTTTTGTGTGTGTGTGTGTAAATTACTTCCAGTTAATTTCGATCGACCTGATCAAGTGAATTAGCCGGTTGGCTAACAAGAAGACAAACTTCTCTTAATTGACAGTTAAAGGCTTATATTTTGAAGGCCAGTCACGACAATACACGGTCAAGAGTATGAAGTCGAAATAAAATGATTTTTGGCACAAACATGACAGCGAACATTTATGTGTTCTTTCTGTTGGCTTCTAGCCAGAACAGTTACACGGCTCATTTAAAAATTATGACAATTAAAAGAGACGGATAATACGAATGGTAACAAAAGAACCCAGAAAAACTTCTAAAGAGATTAAAAATGAACTTCAAGCTCAAGGAACATCAGTGTCCGATCGCACCATCCATCGTTGTTTGAGCCAAAGTGGACTTAATGGGAGACGACCAAGAAGGACTCCATTGCTGAAAACAAATCATAACAAAGCCAGATTGGACTTTGCCAAACTACATGTTGACAAGCCACCAAGCTTCTGGGAGAATGTCCTATGGACAGATGTGACAAAAAGGGAACTTTTGGCCAAGGCACATCAGCTCTATCTTTACAGACGGAAAAATGAAGCATATCAAGAAAAGAACACTGTACCTACTGTGAAACATGGAGGAGACTCTGTTATGTTCTGGGGCTGCTTTGCTGCATCTGGCACAGGGTGTCTTGAATCTGTGCAGGTACAATGAAATCTCAAGACTATCAAAAGATTCTAGAGAGAAATGTGCCAGCCAGTGTCAGAAAGCTTGGTCTCAGTCACAGGTTATGGGTCTTGCAACAGGACAATGACCCAAAACACAGCTAAAAACACCCAAGAATGGCTAAGAGGAAAACACTGGACTATTCTAAAGTGGCCTTCTATGAGGCCTGACCTAAATCCTATTAAGCATCTTTGGAAGGAGCTGAAACATGCCATCTGGAAAAGGCTCCCTTCAAACCTGAGACAACTGGAGCAGTTTGCTTATGAGGAGTGGGTCAAAATAGCTGCTGAGAGGTGCAGAAGTCTCATTGACAGTTTACAGGAATCGTTTGATTGCAGTGATTGCCTCAAAAGATTGTGCAACAAAATATTAAGCTAAGGGCACCATCATTTTTGTCCAGGCCTGTTTCATGAGTTTATTTTTTTAAATAATTCTGTTGAAGTATGGTCGAAAAGCAATGTCTGACATTTATTAGTTAAATTTCATAGAATTGTTATTTATCATTCCTTTTGTCAGATTCAAGTTATTTCTGTGACCATTGTCAGTTTTTCTTTCATTAACGAAAGAGTACCAACAATTATGTCCATGTGTGTACCTGCAACGACAAAAAAAAGAAAGAAAGAAAAAAAGAAAAAAGGATGTTACACAATTTAATTTTCATGACAACTTAGTCCTCAGCTGGAAAGCAACTATGTAAGTATTAAACAGGGATGTTTATGTATTAGTGTATGAGGGTTTATTTAGTCCAGACAAAGCAGATTCATGTTTTTTAAATCAGATTTGTTTAATAGATTGTCTAATCTGACTGCACTCTGCCTTTGTGGGTTGCTATGGTAACAGTGTAGACATGAGTAACAACCTACCTGTCAAGGTGTGGGTAAAAGTCATTGAAGCTGCACAAGGTTTCCTTACTTTTGTTGCTGCAGCTCGACTTTCCTGCTGGTGTATTCTTTGGCATGAACATGTTGAATGTTTTGTAACGGTAAAACCATATGTCTCTAATCTTTGATCAGTCTCAGTCAAAGCTTCTGAATGTAGATTTATTCAGGTTCTTGGCTTGGATAGATCGCATGTTCAATCCAAAGAGATCCTATTCAAGGCTAGACAAGTGTCTGTTGTTGCAAACTGATTTAAGAAGACTGGCTGAGTGGAAATCTATCAAGGTTTATTGGACAGAATATGAAACTTGTACAAGTGAGAAAGTCGACCACAGTCTGATGGAGTCCAGAGAGGTTGTGAAGAACAGAGCAAAAGGAAAATGCTTTTAACAAATTGTTAAAACCAAGGGGCTGGAGCCTGGGGTGGAAATCTACCCAGAATCCATCCACTTTCACACAGAGCCTCCTCAACACAGTTCTCCTTTCACACAGTCTTATCTTGCAGGTTCAAGGTCTCAGCGAGTTCTCAGGCAAAACGTATTTGCACAGGTAATGCTACGGTCACGCAAGCATCAAAAGGGTAACATGACATACTTAAAGAATTAAACGATTAGTCAAAAGATTTATTCACAATTCACCATTTTTGATTTAAATAATCAGTAGCACCAGGGAGAGGGCGTACACAGAGTGACATAAGCATACTTTGAGGTGTTCTAACCCCAAAAAATTGTAAGATTCATTTCTGTGAGAGTGGGACTGGGGGGCAGTAGAGTGATACTACAGGGATATCAAGGATCTATATTAAAACCATATGAGGCTGGAATAGTGGAGTTTACAGTTTAAGGCTGCACCTAGATTAATGGAGGATGCCCTGCAGGGGAGGTTAAAATATGATAGCGCCACAGGAACATTCTGGGTGAAGGGGCCGTCTTCACAGCATTATTGTGATCTATGGTGCACGCGGCCAACACAGATAGGGCAGTTGTTAGAGTGACAGGCCAGGGCTGCAAAAGAGGAGTCTCCAGAATCACATTAGGAATCAAAGAGCAGACATAACAGCTGTCAGCTGTAGATTCCAACACAGTTTGCTTAATTAATTGATACCAGAGATTGACATGTTCATTGTGATGAGCCAACATATCTTTGATTCAGCATCAGTGTAAAAGAGGGCACCAGCAGCCACCAGGAGAGCAAGATGAGATCCAGGTGGAATCCGCGACCTTTGCCGCTGTGTCTGCGGTCAGGGGCACCTGGTAGCTCTCAGCAACCTGAACTACTGTGTGAATGGCACTCAAAGTCCCAGCCAGGCAGTAGCTGGAGAAGTGCACTTTCATCTGTGAATCAGTTTTGCATGTTAGGGTTAGATTACCTCCGAGTATTAGGTCTGGAAGTTGGAAAAGAAAAGGGAACCACCTAACACACCCCCACATCAGAGCTGAAGTCAACTGCTGTACTTGGGACAAATGAGCCATCCAAGTGATCATTAATGTTATCAGCATGAAGGATGGAAAACCATCAGAATCCAGGAAAAGAATGACTTCATCAGACTTCTCCAAACGCATGAACAATTTTCCATGTATAAGTGGAATCAATGTGAAAAGTGACATCTGCATCTGTAGAGAGATGGCCTGTTCAAGTCAGGGCCACAAGCTTAGACGTTTTGGGAGAAAGACAAAAAAGAAATGAAGAAAAAATGGAATGAGAAAAAGAAATAATAAACAAGTAAAATAATAATACATAAAAATTACAAATAAAATAAGAAGACATCAAGGAGGGTTGATCAGTAATCAACATGAAGAAATCGTAACATGAGTGTAACATGTTGTTCACCTAAACTCACATTGTTTATCTTGCAGGGAATGCACACATGCCTCATGCCCAAGACCACAAGCAACCAGCTTCATTAAAGATAAAATGATGAAGAAAGTTGTGGAAAAGCAAACATTTTAAAGTATATTATCATCACCAACAGGAACATGTCGACCAATTGCCTTCACATCGCATGCTTGTTCCTGTTATTAAGACAGAACAAATCATTATAAAACAACCAAATTCTTTTTAGACTGAATTCTGAAGAGGCATGCTCTGGCATCAACCCTGTGAAGCCGGTCAGCACATGCACCTGTATACATGTTGATAATTGGTAAACCTGCACCAGTCCCTGTCATCCTCTGCCCTGCCAATCATTCACATCTGTTCCCAATCTTCTCACCCTGCCACATGCACTCCAGTCATTCACCACAGCAGTCAGTCCCCAGATTGCTCATCAGCCACACCTGCACCCAATCTCCTCTCCCATTCCATATATACTCCAGCACCACAGTCATTTCCTGTCGGACTTAGGTTTTCACTCCAGCATGGACCTGTCTTCTCTCCATCTCCTTGTGTAAGGATGTCCAATCAGCCCTCCCACTGCCTGTCGAAGTAAGACAATTCCTTTGTGTTCCTAGTTGGAATTAAGTTCTGTTAACCCTTCCTCTGTCTCTGCGAGGTCCATATGTGACAATAATATTCTCCACCTGTAAAAGTTTATTAAAAATGGGTCAATGTCATGTTTGATTTAGAAATGCATGTGCACGTATTTGGAAAAACATTAGTGTCATTGTCTTTTCCTGTAGACAGTCCTGCTCATCAAGAAAAGAAAAGGTGTATTACGGTTAACAGCATCAGACTTGGCAGCATTATGAAACACAGCGATCAGTCCCTCATGGAAGATTTGCAAAGTGTCCTAGAGGAGATCCTGCTGGAAGGAAAAGTTACACTCGTCTGTGTCATCAGGTCGGGTCGGGTAATGGAAACACAGCTCCTGTTAAATATGGAGCTCCTTTAGTGTTAGGGATCTATCTTCTTCTAAGCAATTTATTTATTTATTCATCCATTATTCAGACAGATTTCACAGGATCCTTAGTTCACGTGGTTGAAGTATAGATCAGGTATTCAGTTTGTATCCTTAAAAGCAGAACAACATGCATTTTTCTGTATAAATTAGATACCAAGATTTTCAAAAACCCAACTCAAACCAATTGTGAGCAGAATTAAGATGAAAAGGACGGACCCAGAGACACACGAGTGGTTTAGTGCAAATCAACCACATAAAAGTTCTCAGGAAATCAGGAGACTTGCAGCCCGTGCATCTCACCACACACATCCAATCAGGAAACTGCTGTTTGGTATTTATACAAATGCACATAAAGATCAATATGTTTTCATCCTTTTATTTATTAGTGGGTCTATGTTGACTCCTGATGGAGGAGCTGTGTCAAATCAGGTGCACAGCCTGCCAGGAGTTTCAGGACAGGGTGTCTCAGACAGAGACAGGGACAGAGGGAGGAGAAAAAAAGGAAAATAGGGTTAATAGTCATCCCACAGAGTGTGTGTATGTGTGTTTCTGTGAAAAGTTGCAAGCCTGTTCTCTCAAAGGTTTGATAGTGCTAGAAAATCTTCAGCTGAGTGCGTTTAAGCAAAACATTCTTCATTGTAAGCAGTGTCAATTTACAGAACTGAACCTCATAACAATCGGACTATTTAAAACGTAGTGACTTTGGCTCTGTTTTGAAAATTGGCACTTTTTTCTTTCCCTCATTTATAACATAAATGGACACAATACTCCCTCAGGAAGAGGCAGACGCTTGGAGTCTGTGTTATCCATTTTGCTAGAATGGGTGGGATATCGTTCTATTCTGTAAGCGTCTCTACAGAATCCAGATAATCAGTTAGCCTGGCCTCTCGTCCTCCTCCCAGAAGGACCTTAACAGCTACCTAAAGAACATTACCTACTGTCCAACAGCTATTTCTCCGCTCTAATCCCACTCTAGTACCACTCCAAGCAGCAATGCTGCCCAACAGCGATTTCTCTGCTTCCAGAGCAGTGACTCCCAAGCCCTTCAGACTCTCCCTCACAATCTGAAAATAGAAGCAGTTCCAACTCACCAGACTTATTTTCTAGGTTCTGACTTTGTGGATTTTGTTGGTGACACTGCAGGGAACCAACGAGGGAGCCTCCTTTATACATGGAGGCTGAATTCTCAGGTTGATCAGACAAAGCATTGGTCGTTGGATCCTCTCCGGTCCAGTTGCTCGAGAGATCCTGTTCCATGACATGAAATTGTTGAAGAAAAGAAAGAGGGGGGGAAAAAAAAAAAAAAAAAAGATTAAGAGACTGGATGAGTGAAGTTTAACAAAAAGCACCACATAGGCCCTCACAGAGTCCAGTGAGGTTCTGAAGGACAGAAACTAAGGAAGAATGTTTTTTTTTTTTTTTTACTATTGTTATGATTAGAACCTCTTACACCGCCTGGTACGGGACAGGTAAGATGGTTCACTTTCCCCACTCCCTCCAAAACAGCCTCTCCTTAATCTTGTGGGTGTTGTGTCTTTGTGCAACTTAGTGTTATTAACCAATGACACTTTGTTCTCAGTCAGGGGATGAGTTGAACAGTATAAATATAAATAGAAGACAATGATAATGTTTCATATGGATCAATAAATGGATTAATAAAGACATTTCTTTCACAGGATCCAAGAGCCCTGCTAGGTTTATATTCTTTGAACATATCCATTCTGGGCCCTAAACCATTCTGTGATTTGTAGACTATCAGTAGGGTTTAAAAATCTATGACTGACTGGAAGCCGGTGTAAAGATGGTAAAACTGCTGTGATGGGTTCAGATCTCTTAGTCCTGATTAAAACTCTAGCAGTAGTTTCCTGGATAAGCTGCAGCTGTTTAATGCTCTTGTGGGAAAGTTCTGGTAAAAGACCATTACAGTAATCCAGTCTACTGGAGAAGAGGGCATGGATGAGTTTCTCCTGGTCTTTTTGAGAGACAAAAAAAAAAAAAAAAAAAAAAAAGACAAAGCAATTGCACTGATTAGACATTCGACAACAGAAATACAAACAACCACTTCAGACCCTGGTTAAGATAGACCAGAAATGCATTGGCATGCTACATTAGCAAGTTAGCTTTAAAATTGGTATCTGAACTAGAAAAATGAACTTGGACAATTTGACTGAAAACGATTAACACTCATTGATTAAACCAAAACAGTAAAATGACAGAGTTACCGAGTTTCCACAGTGTAATAAAGCTTTAACTGTCATTAGATAAACTTAGGTGCACCCAATCATGGATGAAAAAAAAAAAAAAATGTGACTGGGAGCGACATTGAAGACATGGAGGTGGACGAGAGTTCTTCGAATGACAGTAAAATTAACCTGAATCATACACCATCAAAAAGCCCAAATCCCAAGAACGTGAAGGGGAATGACAAAGATAAGGATAACGGAAATATTGGCACTGCCATTCTCCATGCTGTTCAGGCTCTTACTAAGAAAGTGGATGAACAAACTGATCTTTAAAAAGATTTGACAAATAATACATTTTACAATAAAAATAATAATAAATCAAAGACATGCTTGTTAGGTTGATTGATGACTCTAAATTCTCCCTAGGAGCGAGTGTGAGTGTGAATGGTTGTTTGTCCCTATGTGTTGGCCCTGCGATAGACTGGTGACCTGTCCAGGGTGCACCCTGCCTCTCACCTGTTAATGCTGGGATAGGCTCCAGTTTCTCTGTACACTCTTATCTAGCGAATGTTACCTTTTTTTCTTTAAATACTAGGGGATTAAAGAACAATGTAAAACGTGGGGCAACATTTCTTTTTAGTAAGGAACAGAAGAGCAATATTATTTTTTTGCAAGAGACTCATTCAGTGGAGGCGGACACTAAATTCTGGAAACAACAATGGGGAGACTGTGTTTACTTCAGTCATGGGACTTCCCATTCAGCTGGAGTAATGATCCTGTTTAATATTGCTGGAAATGTAATCAACCACATAAGTGACAGCAATGGCCATTGGCTAATGATGGTGATTGAGTTTAATGATGTTAAGAATATTTTGATTTGTGTTTATGGTCAATGTTCAAGATGAGACTTTTGGTTCATCTCTACCAACCTGATAAATGAGGTCCATAAATATGAAATATAAGCATCACCTCTAACTGATCACTGTGCTATATCAATTTCCTTTCAACTAGGTGGGGTTAAGCCTATCCCTAATACTTTATGGAAGTTTAATAGTAGCCTTCTGAGCAATGAGGAATTTTGTACTAAAACCAATAACTTATTAAATGAAATTAATCAATTAGTGATGTCACCCTTGAATAAATGGGAATTGTTTAAATTCAAAATGAAAGAAACTTCCATTCAAATGAGTAAGTGTATCGCTAAAGAAATAAACCAAAACAACAGGACATTATTAATGATATGAATAGATTATGTAAAAAAAACAGATTTATCCCTAGAAGAACAAGCTGAACTAAATAATCTACAAAACCAATTGGACAGCCTATATCTACAAAAAGCTAAGGGAGCTTTTATACGCTCAAGAGCTCGCTGGCTTGATGAAGGTGAAAAAAGTACTATTTCTTTAGCCTAGAAAAACAAACAAAAAAGAAAATTAATAAGTTACTCATTAATAATATTAGCATTGACAACCAAGACCGAGTCAATGAGGAAATAAGTCTTTTTTTATAATAAGGTATCCAAATTGTCCAAATTAGATGAAATTAGAGAATGCAGAAAAATAAAAATGATGAGGATTTTAGGCAACATATGGAGGATAACCTTAGAATCGAAGAGCTAGATTTAGCAATAAGGAGGATGGCAAAAGGAAAGTCACCAGGAATGGATGGGTTAAAAGTGGAATTTTATATCTATTTTTGGAATGATATCAGAGTACTGCACTATAATGCCTTCTTGGAACGCATTTCATCTGGTCATCAGTCCCCTACTATGAAAAGGGGTGTTATCACCTTAATTCCAAAACCCAAAAGGATAAAATGTTGCTGGATAATTGGAGACCTATCGCCTTATTATGCAATGACTACAAGTTGTTAGCACAGATTTACTCCAATAGTTTGTATATGGGATTATTAAAAATAGTGGATGAGTGCCAATCAGCCTTCGTGAAGGGTAGAAACATACATAACCATATTAGACTGATCCTTGACCTGCTCATAGGGTGTATCTCAGAACAGACAGTTATGTGTTGTTTCTAGAATTCTTTGAGGCATTTGACACGATTAAACATCCCTTTTTGTTAAAAATGTTACAATTCTTGGACTTTGGAAGTAAATTTTGTAACATCGTTGAAATGCTCTGTACTGATATCAGTAGCTTAGTCTCTCTGAACCCAGGAATGACTCCTTGATTTAAAGTGCAAGGTGGAATTTGTTAAAGTTGCCCTTTTCCCCAAAGCTTTTCACTTTGGCAAGCTTAGCAAAAAAGTTAGCAAAAAATTCCAGCAACATACAAGGAATAACAATTTTTAACAAAGACTTTAAAATAAGTCAATTTGTCAATGACACCTCCATCCTTCTAAAAGATAAATAAGTGGTTGAGAAAACCCTCAGTACTATCTCAATCTTCTCTAAAGCATAAAAAAGATGGGAATTACTCCCGATTCATACAAGCCCTGACTCCTCTATTGCTTCAATTAGAGTTGAGTCTGAAGTTAAATATCTCGGGTTGAACAATATCTAAGAACGGAAAAGAGACGGAATAAGGACTCAGAGTGGCCATGATTTTCCACTAAAAAGAAAAATAATAATCATGAGATACGTCCCTTATTCCAGAAAGACAAGGTCTCTGTCCCAAATGTGGTATCTTACTGGAATAACATGATTCCTAATCTGAATTGGGGAAAAAAATCTGGTGTCTTCCTTTTAAATACGTTATTGTAAACAGGGTTAAGGAAGTGTCCTTGAAAATCATTCATCGCTTTTATCCCAGCAAGCTATTCCTGCAAAGATATAAGAAGGATATTAATGTTATTTGCTCTTTTTGTGATCACTCTGAAGAAGATTTACATTCTTCCTTTTCTGGTCCTGTGACTTCTCCTGCATCTTCTGGCAGAACATTTGTACATTTTGTTCCCATAATTGACCTTCATTTTACTCTTACATATGAAGATGTGTTGTTTGGTTCCTTTTCCTATAACTCTGACCAAACCAAATCTGACCAATTTTATATAATTAATTTAATTCTGATTCTTGCTAAATACCACATCCATAAATGTAAATTCTCAAATCAAAAACCCTTACTCTTAAATTTTACAAAAGAACTCAAACAATACCTCACGACAATAAAACATTAAAAAAATAAGAAAAAACCATTGACTTATGTCTGCTGTTTGACATTTGTTGAAAGATTTATATCCCTTTGTACTTGGCCCCTTGCTATTATTACTACTGTTTTGATCAATATTCTTGTTCTCGCTCCTATGTTGTTACTATAATGTTTTGTCTTATACAATTCACATTAAGACCTATAGGAACAAACAAAAAGAACTTTGTTTTACTACCTAAATCTAATAATTTAGGTTGATTAATTAAATTTTTTTTATTATGTTAATTGTTTTGATTCTACCATTGTTCCCACTTAAGCTGCTACGTTTATGCACTCTTAATCAAACCAGCAATGTTTGACAATTCTTTTGTATATGCAGAAATGTGCAATAAAGAAAAAAAATAAATAAATAAATAAAGAGAGAGAGAGAGATGAATGAAGGACTCAGAGTGGCCATGGTTACTGCCTGTAACAAAGTAGCTTGTGTAACGCCGCCACCTTGTGGAAATTCAGTTCAGGCTGAATTTGGTCCAAAAAACCCTTTGCATTTGACATGTATTCTGTCCTCTTGTACTTCCACCTAATTTTTTAGGTGTGTACGTGTGTTTACTTTTGAAAGGACAATATTCTGTACAGGCATATTATAAAGTAGAAAACAGGTCCATCAATGACATACATTTTTTAATCAAACTTGTTTTATTATTGTTATCAGTAATACACACAGATCAATACAGCATATCTCAAATATAAGAAATTTCAAATACAGCAGCAATATCACAAAAGAAAAGAAAAAAAGAGATGGATTAAGAACTGGCGTGGCCATGGTTACTGCCTGTAACTGCCTGAAAATTCAGGGTTTTTTTTCTCCCAAACTTTTTATTAACATCTTCAAAAAGGTAAATGAGTAATGGATATCAAGGCTAAATCTTTAGCTTGGTACACATTGTGTAAAATTTTAAAGGTAACTTCCTTAACTTTATTGTTTAAGCAAATTTTCCATGCATTTAACCAAATCTGGTTCTAGTTCAAGTTTCTAAACAATGATGACCAATAAGATTTCCCAGCAAGCAGAGTAATTTTCTTTAGAGATGATCTTATCATTTTATTAGAACAATTGTTTTTGGTGACATCAACATCCCCAATCAGTATGCTTCTGTCAAGTAGATCAATGGTTGAAAAATCAGCTGTTGTCCCTTTGAAAAGTTACAACATACTGGTTGGCAAAGCATCAAACACCACAGCATATTCCTTAGGGGTTACAGGAAGGTTAAACATGGATGGACATTTACACTATGTCAAAAGACTTTAATTAGCATTCAAGAGCTGTTTTACAAGTATATCATTTTCTACTCAGTTCTTAAAGTATAGTCACTCATTTTTGTAAAGAATGTTCCCATTGTTCCCTATATAACATGACATTGGAGAGAAATTATGCTTGTATGCAAGTTTCTATGCCAGGAAAGCTCGTTGATGAAAACCAGAGTTTTAAAGGTAACTTTTCAATTTTGTAATTTGTGATATTTGAATGAAAACTGAAGTCCACCCACTATATTAAAAACATGTTTGGGAAAAGTGTTCCAAATAGTATCTTTCCCCTTTTATAATTTGGTTAATCATTTCACCTTAAAGGAGTTATTCATCATCTCAAAACTTAACACTTCCAATCCACCATATTTTTTGGCATTACATAAGATATCCTTTTTAGGCAATGGCTTTTATGTTTCCATATAAAATCAAATAGGATTTTGTCCAAATCTTTGGATATATCTTTGGGCATTTCTAATGATAAAGACGTATATACAGATCTGGAGATTCTTTCAGCCTTTGACAATAATACTCTACCATTTAAGGAAAGGTCTCTCATCAGCCACATTTTAAATTTTTTTAAGTATTTGATTAATAACAGGGTTAAAATTGGCTAAGCTACGTGATTTTCTATCTTTTTCAATGATCACGCCTAAGTATGTAACTTTATTTTTAATATGTTTATCGTTAACGTCTGTCAGAGTGGATTCTTTGAGAGGAAATAGAACAGATTTGTTTAAATTGATTTTTAATCCTGACACTGAGGAAAATCCCTGGATACGATCAACTACATTACCAACCTTGTGTATATTAGATATACAAAATTGCAGCGCGTCAGCCAGATACGTCTAAACGGCCGCTTTTTAATACGAACATCCAAGATTTGTGTGACCAGAATAAAAATGGGCTACAAGGACAGTCGCGTCCAATTCCACGGTTAATCGCAAATCTCTGAGTTGTACCAGGTGCCAGTTTAATAGAGCTGTTGCATCTCTGATATAAAGGTGATAATGTGAGAAAGAGAGTTGGACCCAAGGAAGAGAGTTATCCCGCTAGGTAAGTTTAAAAGGTTTTTTTGTGTGGCTTGAACGAAGCTAAAGATGGTTAAAGTTCACGGATCCAGGCGGTGTGGTGAGCGGGCAGACAGGTTCTGGTGGAAGCAGCTTTGGATCTCTGACAGGGAATCTTTAAGGAGAGCAGGAAGGTTAGGGACATGAAGAGCTAACAAGAACATGAATTTACTTGAAGCCAGTGTACCACATAATGTAGCAACGACCCAGCGTTGAATGAAGATCAGCCTGGAGCTTATAAGCAGGTGAGGTGCAGTAAGCCTGATTGCACTCAGCTGTGCTGCTTAACCACAGGACATGCCTCCTGTACACACACCACGGGAAGACAGCACAATCCACACAAGGGAAAGGGGAGGAGGAACACACAACAGAGCTTGGGGATTCGCGACAGTACTACCCCCTTTCAAAGGGAGCCCCCCGGCGACCCAATGAGATGAGGCCATCATCCTGGATGAAGGACCGGGAAACCCAGAACTGTTCTTCAGGACCATAACCCGTGCAGTCCACCAGGTATTGCAGGCCCCGACGACGGACCGCCAACAAACTGCAAACAGAGAAGGCAGAATAACCACCACCCACAACCCGGGGGGGCTGGAAGGAGGGACCAAAGGACTGAAGGAAACAGGCTTCAGCTGGGAGACGTGGAACAATGGATGGACCTTCATAGAAGCGGGCAACTGAAGTTTGACCACGGTGGGATTTATGAGGTTCAAACTCTCAAAGGGTCTGAGATACCTGGGAGACAGTTTCCGAGATTCAGTCCACAAGGGAATGTTCTTAGACGACAACCAGACTTTCTGACCTGGAGTGTATGTCGGGGCCAGGGTCCTGCGCCGGTCTGCCATTTGTTTGTTTCTCGCAGTTGTTTGAAGAAGCGCAGCCTTAGTGGATCTCCAGAGCCTGTGGCAGCGCTTCAGATGATGATGCACAGAGGGGACTGTGATCTCATCTTCGTGAATGGGGAAAAGTGGTGGTTGATAACCTTGAGAAGCCTCAAAAGGGGAGAGACCTGTAAAGTGTGAGAGTTCTGTGCATATTCTACCAAGTATGACTGATCGCTCCAAGAAGAAGGGTTTGCAGCAACAACACATAACAGGGCCGATTCCAGTTTCTGATTCATCTGCTCAGCCTGGCCATTGGTCTGAGGGTGGAATCTGGAACTAAGACTGACAAACGCACCCAAAGCTCTGAGACAAATTGGAACCCACAGTCTGAGAGGATGTCTGTGGGGTTTCCATAAAGGCGCAAAACATGCTGAGAAATTAGTTCAGCTGTCTCTAATGCTGTGGGCAGCTTAGGTATGGCCAGAAAATGAGCTGCTTTAGAAAATCTGTCAATGATGGTAAGGATGATGGTGTTACCTCTGGAAGGTGGCAAGCCGGTGACAAAATCCAATGCAATGTGGAACCAGGGCCTTCCAGGTACTGGGAGCGGGCGAGGAAGTCCGTCTGGGGCCCAAGTGGATGTTTTACCTCAAGCACAGGCTGCCACATATTCTCTAACATTCTCTTCCATTGTGGGCCACCAGAAGCATCTCTGGATGAGTGACATGGTGTGTGCTGCGCCAGGGTCACAGGCATGTCGGGAGGTGTGGCCTCACAGGTCAAACATTTGATTAGGTGGACCTGTACCTGGATCTGGGTTGTTTCGAAGGGCCTCTGACAGTTTGCTTTAGCTCCCAGGTCACAGCAGCCACCAGACATGAAGTAGGCAGTATGGGGTCTAGGTCATCAGGTGGTTCTTCAGGGCTAAACTGCTGGGACAGTGCGTCTGGCTTGACTTTTGGTACCTGGTCTGAAAGTGATAGAGAAGTTAAACAACCAAAGAACAGTGCACACCTGGCCTGTCGGAGGTTTAGTCTCTTTGCTCATTGAATATACTCCAGGTTCTTATGATCTGTCCATACAATGAAAGATAATTCCATCCCCTCCAGCCAGTGTCTCCATTCTTCAAGAGCCAACTTCCCTGCCAACAATTCACGTTCTCCCAGGTCATAATTCTTTTCTGCAGAAGAGCGGCACCATACTGTTAATGCCCAAATAACCATAAAGCCACTTAAATGTAAAACGCTGGGATCAACATGTTCATACCACACAGATCAATAAAGCTCAAAGAGCTACATGGGAACACTGGCTCATTTCTCAAACACTCAACAGTTGCACTGAAAGGTCAAAACAGATCTACAATGCAGATAACATCCGAGATGTGAAATGACGTGCTGCACCTCAGGCTTAAATACGTACAATTCACTGAGCCCACAATAACAAGACAGTGATACATCTGCTAGTTAAACTCTCAGTTTCTGCTACATTGCTGGATACATGACGAGTAGATGGGCTGAATCAAATGGTATTTGTTGGCGATGTGGAAAGAGCTCCATGGATGTGTTTTAGGTTATGATGTTTCCTTGGGCAGCCATTCTGGATACATCAGATTTTCATTCTGTCCATCTATAAGCAGTGTGTTTCAAGGAAATGCCAAATTAGGTTTGTCACCTCCATCAATACTCACTGTCCACATTTTGGACAGGTGGACATTTAACTTGCAGGAAGTTACAAACCCAGGTCAGTTTGAAAAGCTTGTCCACAGCAGACATCAGGCCATTGTCTAAAGCAGTGGTTTCCAACCTTTTTCTCCTCAGGGACCCCCTCCATGCATTTACTAAAATGCCGTGGACCCCCTGCTCCACCCTGTGCTGAAAACATGCTTGGTTTCAGGCTTTTGAAAGTGACATTCTCACCATAAATCATGTATTCTGGTTGAGTCCTGTCCTTTGATAAAGCCAAAGTTAAATGAACAACATATAGCCCTACTTTTTTCCTTAAAATAGAGACAGTTTGTGGACATTAATCACAATGGCTCTAATGTTCAAAGCTTCAGGGACCCCCTTTGCACTTTGCGGACCCCAGGTTGGGAACCACTGGTCTAAAGCACTTGTGATGACCAGGATCACCTCCTCAGATCACAAATGTACATCAGCTGGGGTTGCTGGGTCATGAATGACGCTGCAGGATTATTGCAAAGTGATGTCATCCTCGTTCCAGCTTAAAGACAGGAGAGCAAAAAATAGGCATTTTCGTAAAGTGATTCTGAAGTGGGGCTGAAACATATTCTTTCCAGAGTAAATGCAATTCAAACTTGACTGACTACTTACTGCCACAAAATCCAGAAGGTGTGTTACTGCAGATCTCAGACAGCATTGGCTGGCAGGAGCAGGTTTATCAACAGCACATAGGACAGTTCTTTTTTTCATCTGACAATGAAAAAAACTGTAACTTTAAATGGGCACAGCAGATTAAATGTCAGTCTATTTTAACAGATGTAAATCTTTGCAATTAGGTTTAAGAATATTGGAAAATAGGTCATGAAATAATGCACTAGCAGGAAAACAAGCAAACTTACCAAAAGTGGGCACGTCCAAAAAACTGCAGTTTAGTTTCTAGGAATCCAGTTGAAGACTGGATCATAGTAATGTTCCTGAGGATTAAAAAAAAAAAAAATCAGTGATCAATAATTCTGTCTTGTTTAGTGGTATAGGGGTCACAACCAAACTTATTTGACTATTGCTCACCAATTAGGTATTGAAATAAAATTTAATCTGTGATCCTTGGCTATAAAGTGTTGTGACTTATTTGAAGAAGAAATTGAGAAGTTAAATGTTTTAAAGGAATGGAGTAATTAATTTCAACATGATTCATTAGTAAAGACTTTATTTTTTATTAACAGACAAGTTTAATATGCTCTAATTCTTGTTAATTATGATGCTGCAGCTAGCATACCGAATTGGAAAGAAGGATCTCATTGTAAATACCCACGTGTCAAAGGTCCTGAATCTCACTCATGTAAAGAAATCCTCCAATGTCAAGACACTGAGATATTTCTATGATGAATGTGAAATTCAAATCAGGAACCGGGAGTCAATGGGAGTAGTATCAAACGCTTATGGAAACATGTTATCCCCTATACTTCTCCAGATGATGCCAGAGGACATGGCTCTAAAATACAGCCACCAAAGAGAAGAAAATGATGAATTGAACGTGCCCAGTGTACTGAAGATCCTCGAGAAGGAGTTTCAGAGCAGAGAAAGAGCTTTGCAAATGGCCAGACCATATAACCAAAGAGCGAGCCAGCTGTTTGGTCTGGTGTTCTACCAGCTCAAAAGCGCTCATGTCACTCCGCTGCTAATTGCTCTTCACTGGCTTCCAGCTGCAGTGTACATCAAATTCTGTTTCTGGCTTACAAAATAACCAAAACGGCTCCTGTCTACCTCCACTCCTTAGTCCAGAGCTACACTTCCTCTCAACAGTTACGCTCAGCCAGTGAAAGACGCCCAGTGCTCCCACCACAACCTGGCGTAAAATCAGTAGCTAGACTCTTTTCCTCCCTTGTTCCCCGGTGGTGGAACAATCTACCAAACTCCATCTGATCCGCAGAGTCCTTATCCACTTTTAAGAGCAAACTAAAGACTCACCTGTTAAAGGAGCATTTCCACACTTAGCTTAACTCTTCCAACTCTTCGGAATGAGTTAGAAAGATCTGTCCAGCTCTTTGGCTCAACTCAGCACTGAATAAGCTGCGTGCACTTATGCCCAAGATGATATTGTGTGATGAAATCGTGATCTTGTATTTAAACAAAGGACTGAAAAAGAAGCACTACCTCTAGCACTACATGACAGCACCTGGGTTCAACTGGACTCACAGCAGTCTGACTACCACTTAATTATGATGTCCCATCTTGTTTGAATTCTTGCTTGTGTTGTTCTTACTCTGAGATGTTAGTCGCTTTGGATAAAAGCATCTACTAAATGACTGTATAAAAGATTAGTCCTGACCGTAAACCTGGAAAATGCCCAGAAAGCAATATTGCAGCACACAAGGAAAAACTGAGAAAGATGGGCAGGTGCTTCATATGTTTGGGTCCAAAACATATTGTCAGATTCTGCAGAGTAACGAGACTGACATGTGTCTCAGTGGAGGAAGACATCCCATTGCTGTTTGTCAGAAAATGACTCATAAATGATAACAGCTCCTGAAAATACAGTCATTTCATCAGTCATTCCACAAGCAGATAAGGTGAAACCCAACAATGAGAACACAGTGCTGCTACAAACTGCAAAGGCATGGGTATCTGGTCCTGTAGGTGGAAGAATAGTGTGTTGTTTGCTGGATGGAGGCAGCCAGGGAAGCTTTGTGCATGAGAATGTGGCAAAAACCTCAAGCTACCTGTAATCATCTTTGGCTCCCCTGCCCCAACAACTGTAAAACGCAATGTAGTGAAACTCTGCCTGGAGAACGTCTGGAATAAGGTCCAGAGTATTGAAAGAGAAGCAGTTGTAACGCCTCAGCTATGCACAGCTGTGATGCAGGTTCCTGGTGATCATATACAAAAGGAAATGAAAAGGAGAGGTCTGCCACTCGCAGATTTTTATGGATATAACAAACATGAACTCTCTGTGCTGATGGGCTCTGACAACTATTGGCAGATAGTCACAGGCCAAGTAGAGAGACTGACAGAGAGCCTGGTTGCATTAGAGAGCACCTTTGGATGGGCCATACAAGGTCCAGTATCAATCTCCAGTATGACTGGGACAACCTGCATGCACATCCAGCTCAGTGAAACTGCACAGCTTGACAAACAGCTGCGTGCATTCTGAGAACTTGAGCCACTTGATATCACAGGTAAAAGGACTGAGAGTCTGGAGAATGAAGAACCTCTACAGCGGTTTGAGGAAACCTCCATCTAAAAGGATGGGCGTTATCAAGTGGAGCTGCCATGGCGACAAGACCGTCCTCCTCTTCCAGACAATTACTGCAGAGCAAGGAAAAGGTTGGAAGGTTTGAAAGGAAAACTTAAAAGAGACATTACACTCTACAGCAGATATAATGATGTGGTGCACGACTACTTAAAGAAAGGAATGGCTGAAGATGTCCCAAGAGACAATACAGAATAGCTATTCAATTCGGTCCTACAAGGGCCACAATCCAGCAGGTTTTCCATGTATCCCTGCTTCAACACACCTTGTGCAGAACTTGATTGGCTGTTTGATCCATTTAATTTGATGCAGGTGTGTCACCACCATCTGATATCACAGGTGTGGATTTTGCTGGACCACTATATGTGAAGGAACAGCGCTCCATGAGGAAATCTTATGTAGCTTTGTTTACCTGTGCAGTAACAAGAGCTGTACACTTAGAACTCGTCTCTGATCAGTCCACCGACAACTTACTGCTGGCACTAAAATGATTTGTCTCAAGAAGAGGATTGTGCAAGGCGATCTACTCCAACAGTGCCAAAACATTTAAGAGAGCGGATCAAGATTTAAAGAACCTGTAGCAGAGCATCAAGTCCCCTCAGCTGCAGGAGTTCTTCTCAGAAAAGGCCATCTCTTGGCGATTCATAGCAGAGAGAGCTGCCTGGGGTTCTGGCTTCTGGCAGCGTCTTGTGTGCTCAGTCAAATACGTCCTGAGGAGAGTGCTGAGGAGCGCAAAGCTCAATTTTGACATACATTTTTTTTAATAAAACTTGTTTTATTATTGTTTTCCGTAATGACTGTTTTTCAGTAGGAGGAAATGACAAGGAGATGGAGATATAGACAAAGATTAATGACTACTTTCTGGAACAGCTGGCAAAGAGAATACCTGTTGGACTTGAAGTCAGCCCATCGCTGTGAGAAACCGCAGCCCCCTATGCTGAAAGTGGGGGATGTGGTACTCATAGGAGAAGACAACATGCCAAGGCAATCCTGGAGGCTGGGAAGAATCAAGAAAGTTTCCAGGCCGTGACGTTGTTGTCATGTGCTGTTCGCACCCACACTGGGACTGTATTAAGAAGACCTGTTCAACTGTTATTTCCTTTTGGAATTTTAGATGAACTGTAGTTTATCGGCGGGGAGGATGTTGTGACTTATTTGAAGAAGAAATGGTCTACATTAATTTTGATAAATATTTGGTCATTCATGGTGTAATTCATTCAGATATTAAATGTTTTAAAGGGATAGAAGAATTCATTTCAACCTGATTCATTAGTGAAGAATTAACTTTAGAGTTTGAGACAAATTTAATATGTTCTGATTCTTGTGTTAACATGAAAACTTCATTACCCATCATGCATTTGAACTGATTGCTGCCCCCGCTAGTTTGGCACGAAAGGTGTGACATCAGAAAAAAAAAAAAAACTGAGAAGTTGAGCGTAATAGTTTCCCTGTAACATGTTCATAAAAATTGTTCACTAAAGTTGATGTTCGACTGCAAGCCGGAGTGTCGTCTCATACGTTTTTGATGTGGTTCAGTTGAGCTGCAACATAAAGTGGTCAACATTGTATGCTGTAGTGATAGTTTTACTCACAAATCCTTCACCTTGTCCTGCCATGGAGACACTCAGTGATGGGGAGGTGATACTTTTTGTACAGCCATGTTCTCTGCACTGGATAACTGGGGGAGGAAATAAGAAACCACAGTGAAATAAGTTCTGTTTTGTGTTGCCTCCATCAACTGAGACATTTAGACAGTGAAATACTCATTGCAAACGTGAAACAAAGTCTGCTGCATTACTTACACGACACACTTTTCATCAGAAGCTTCCTCGATGGCATTGACAGGACACCTGTACTTTCATGCTCCTTCAGACTTTGCATGGTTTTCCTCATCAGAAGTGGCAGTAAGAACTGACCTACTCTCGTCCATATTAGTGGGGACCTGCACAGAATGAATATGAATCAACACAATGCTCAATGCTTTAATCTCTGTGTGACTCAACCAGTCATTTTGAATAAGTGGATATACTAGGGGCAATTTTTTTTTCTTTTTTTTGCCGTCTTTAACTACATTTAAAAGGTAAAGTCTCCAGCCACACATTTTAAAGTTATTTACCCGCTCTAGCAGAAACTCACTAAATGATCACCAGCTGACTTTGGAAAGTTAGTGGGAAAAGACACTCTGTCTTAAAGCTGCCCGCCTTTAAGACAGACAGTTTGTGTTTTAAAAGGCCTGTCCGCCTTCCAGCACAGCCTCGAGACGGACATCCATTTGTCCTCCTTTTGAGATCATCTTTTACCTCATCTTTTATCTAATAAGGTCTCTAATGAAAAAGTTAATGTGCCTAATTAAACATAATTCAATTAATAATATGTAATTATGCATCCCCTAAAGATGTTTTTGTGACAGATAACTGGGTGAAATTAGTGTAAAATAAATATCTGACATTTTATTGGTTAACGGAACTGAACATAATTAAATTAGCCGTGTGGACACGTTTCCCCAAAGTATTCAAATATTTTCACTTTGAGGAGGGCGTGCATGCAGCATGCTCTGCTTGATTGTTACAGCGACAGTAACGAGACATTACAAGCTATAACAAATCAGCTGCTGGCAACTAACTATGGAAAACACAACAGTGTTTATCAGAAGCTAAATCTAGCTCAAAATGACATGCTTGCTGCAAACTGTTTAGCACACATTTTGCACAATGCCACAAGATATGCGGCTGGCAATTTGGATCCGGACATTGAAAATGTTGTGTTAAAGGTGTATAGCCATTTTAGCATCTCAGCCAGTAGAACAGCACAGCTGAGGGAGTTTTGGGAGTTTGTAGAGGTGGGTGAGTGCAACCTGCTGCGCCACCTCATAACAAGTCACATTCTCAAGGTGTTCGCACACTGCATTCAAGCACTTGAGGCTAAATCATTCAGCATAACCTCTGTGTTTATAGTGATGACTGAACTTAAAGGGAAACTTGAGAGGAGGCTAAAGGACATTTTTTTCTGTTAACAGCACATTTAAACAGGTAACTTCTGATTTGGCAAAGAAATGTAAGGCTGATTTCATTCAGTTCTATGAAAGAGCAAAGAAATATGAGAGTGAAAAGTAGGGCTGCACAATAAATCCTACAAAAAAATATTGCGATCTCGATTCACACATACATGTGATCTCATTTATACACGCAGCGATTCTAAAGCATTTTATATCATGAGCTGTATCACAAACAAACGCTCCTAATTTCCTCCCGGATATTTTCAAACGTCCCCAAACGCAGCGCTGCCGTTGCCTCCTCCCTCAACCAGTGGTAAAGCGCCATTACAACACGTGATTCAGTGGAGGAAGCCCACCTGCAAGCCAGTGTTTGGAAAGAGTGAGCATGAGTTAAAGTGGAGCAAAGTCTGCAGGAAGGAGGTTTAAATAATTAGCAACGAAAACCCAAGCACTAGTGGCGAGTCACCCCCTCACGCGAACCGAACTCGTACCCAAAAGAGATTTGCATTCGGCAGCGGTGTGGAAGTATTTTGGATTTAAGCCAGATGACGACAAACAGCGTGATTTGCATAGTAAAGCGTGTTTTGCCCTGGTTGCAGAACCGCAAGGCAACACCACAAATCTCTACAGTCGCATTAATCACATACAAAGCAAGAAACACTGACAGATGTCAATAACCATACTGAACCTTATACAATGCATTATATATATATATATATATATATATATATATATATATATATATATATATATATATAGATAGATAGAGGGAGAGAGAGAGAATGTGTGTATTATATTTGTATATGTAATATATACCTGTAAAAAAGTGACATTAAGTGCATTTTAAGTTTTTGCATTTTTTTCTCTTGCTATAACAGGGCATTTGATTTTTCAAACGAGGAAAGCCTGTAGAAAATGTTTTCAATTGAAATTACTCTGGAAAAAAACTGAATATTGAGCCATAAGAAATAAATGCAACAGAACAGACTTTGTTGATTTTTTATTTAATGATTAATGTTGTTTTATAGGCAAGAACTAATAGGCTCTGTTAGTTCCAGGTACAATGTGTGCAATAAGGTTATTATAAAAAAGGTTTTTAATAAACATTGAATTAGTCCGGACTTTTTTATAAAGTTCAGTGCAAAAAAACATTTTGTGAAAATAATCGTGCCTGAGAATGGTGATCTCAAATCTGAGCAAAAAAATCGTCACTCACATTTTTTCGGAATCATGCAGCCCTAGTCAGAGGTCTGACTTCTCCGAGAACAGCTTTCACAGCAAAATATCAAAGCTCTGCCTCACAGCTGCCGTGTCTTATGAAGAGTACAGTGATGCAGTCCAGGCCTGCAAACTAAAAAACATTGATATGGATGGACTCGATGAGGAATATGGCATGGTGGAAGCTATTCTCAGCTGCCCACAAATGGAAGCTTGCCACAGTGAGGAGTGCTCTCTGAAGCTGTCTTCCAAAACCACATGTCCCACTGGTGAACCTGACGAAAGTCAGCATCTACATCCTCTCCACTCCCTGCAGCAATGCACATACAGAACACGTCTTTTCAAGGATGACCTCAGCAGGGACAAATGACAGAAATCGTCTCCACGTGGAAAGTGGCAAGGCAGAGCTGCAAACTTGGCAGCTTCGCGTTGGAGACATGTACATGAAATTTCTCTCAAACAACAAACCACTGGAGGCAGCCAGGAAAAGGCCAAAAAGTATCAAAAGTAGACCTTCACATCTTTGGAGAGTACAACAGAGTCATACTATCTCATGGGTTTCATTTTTTTGTTTTCTTTTTATCCTAGCTTTGTTGAGTCTTGAAAATAATCTCCTTTTTGGTGTTATGGAAATGGCTAGCTAACAGCGAATAACGCTAGCAAGCTAGCTAACAGTGGCTGTACAGTTAGCATTACCTTAAACCCAGAAACTCATATAGAACTTTAGCTTTCCTTAAACTCATGATTTCTCAACCCGGACATAATATCATTGTACTAAAAATAATACGAAGACTTCTTACTGAAGGATCGTGGAGCAGTCGATGAGTCCTTCATCTCTGCTTGCCGGAGTTTGTCTTTGTGTCGCGCCACGAACATGGCGCCACCTACTGGCTTGAAGTAAAAGCAGCATGCAGCCTATCCTGGCTGCTATCAGACCACAGAAGAGATGGAGAGAGAGATCTGGATTTTAACTCTTGCCTTTTATTTTATTTGATTAATATTGACAATCAGCAGATAAATTTCATCAGTGTCTGAAAGTAGAATTCAGGAAAAATATGCTTTTCTTGGCCTTGGTTAAATAACAACATATGTGATAAAGTGGATGGTGAAGGGAATACTAAGAAGAATTCCACCATTAATAAAGTATTTTTCATTTCATTTTCATTTCATACTTGCCATCTAATTATTCCTTTTGTTGTTGTTGTTGTTCAAGAAGAATAAACATTAAATTTAATCAGGTAAAAAGTCCTGATTTCATTTAGCCCAACAACTGTGTTAAAATGTCCTGCACATCAAGTGTGTCAAACTATTTTGAACACTTTCACACATTTTCATCATTACATGTAAAAATGCAGAGATATTCATTTCTACACTTAAGAAATTCTTAAAACTACATCAAGTAAATATTTGACAAAGAACATGGCAAATTATACAAATTGACAGGATTTAGTGACTAAAACAAAACAAGTATCTCCAACTTTTATACCGAGAGAATATCATGGAAAGAGTCTCAGTCCCCTTACAGAAGCAGAAAAAAGGATGACATTCGGGTGTTTCAAGACAAAGCCGTGACAGACTGTGTCTTTATTCATTTCACGGTGTTACACTTAAACTGACGTTACAACGTGTAAAACTCGGAGCTCAGAACAGAAGGAGGCCAGTATGTTTTAAAACAGCAATAAAACTCGGATTCATATCGTGTAAAAAGTCATTTAATGTTTGCAAACATGGCACTTGAAAATAAGGAAGTGTAAATTGGTTTATAACATAACTTGGAAGAACGTAACTCTCACCGTTTCACACCGTGTATTAAAAGTATTAAAAAGCCTGTGCAAAAAAAAAAGAAAACGGCTGTCATTTTTGGCTGTATCCAACTTTTATATACAGCCTGTGGTTGTTACCCACAAAGTCTGTATTACATTATGTAAAACTTGCGGAGAAGAGAGAGTTTGAGGTAAGGTGCCAAAAAAAGAAAAAAAAAAGGCTCAACTGCATTCTTAGCTTAACACAGCTTATGTCAGTGTTGTCTACCGGGTATACTATCATTACTTCTAGCGTAGAATTCTCATGACTGTCATCACCTCTATAGTATAGGGGCTCAGTACTATTCATTAACACTAGGGTATAGGGATTCGGTACCGACTCATTTTTTCTATATCTCACTCAACACACAAACACACAGTCACACAGCTAATGGTTGGTAGCGCGCACTGACGGCAGCTGGTGGCTCCCGCAGAATTAACTTCTGCAATGCAAGTTGAGCACCACAAAACTCTAGAACACGGGCGCTATTTATAGGCCTCTACGCCCCTAGCGACTGCGAAACGGTGCAGAATCAAGACATTTTTAATTTCGAAATATCAGACCATCTTACATGAGTCTAACCCGGAGAAAACGTGAAAAAAATCAGCAGGATTAATCAGAAAAATATTTTCAACACTTAACCCGCTCAGAAAAAGCCCACTTTTGTAGTAATTTAAATTCCCCATGAGGCCTTGCGGCACTTACCCGGAAGTAAGAATTGAACATGTAGGGACAAAATATCATTTTTTATTTTTATTTTGAAAAGTAGGTATTGACAAATAATTTCCATGGAGAGGTTTTGTCGGACAAGGCTTCCGTTTCCTCTGCTTTTTGTGTGTGTGTGTGTGTGTGTGTGTGTGTAAATTACTTCCAGTTAATTTCGATCAAACTGATCAAGCGAATTAGCCGGCTGGCTAACAAGAAGACAAACTTCTTTTAATTGACAGTTTAAGGCTTATATTTTGCAGGCCAGTCACGACAATACACCTTCAAGAGTATGAAGTCGAAAAAAAATGATATTTGGCACAAACATGACAGCGAACATTTACGTTGCCGAGCTTTTTACAGTGGCCTTCAGCTTCATGCGTGCAAAACAAAGCTCGCTGCTGTTCTTCTGGCATATTACTAACACAAAGCAGAGAGGGCTGAGTCAGCAGCAACACACAGAATCCAGCATAGCCCTATAGATAGAACAAATATTACAGCTACAAACATAAGCTGCATTCACGATGTTAACAATACAAGCGTTTTCCTTACCAGTCTAGAAAAAATTCTGCAAGCTCAGCATCAGATTTCTGTCATTTCACAGCCCAAAGGCTGTCTCCAGCGAGGAAAGCGGCACAAAAATGTCCTGTTTGGGGTTCCTGTTAGCAGTTTGTCTGCTACTGGCTATCTTCTCATCTACTTCTAGCCAGAACAGTTACACGACTCATGTCTATCTAATAGAACAGTGTTCTTTTTTGTTTGTTTTGTTTTTGGTTTATTAACTGAAATATCCTGTCCTCAATTAAAACTATCTCACTAAATTTTTTTATTATTATTTGAAAGCCCCCAAACTTTATTAGAAGTAATTGAATATATGATAATCAGACAATGAGTTAAAGGACAGTTTGACGTTGTGACCACAATGAGGATCGAAGCCGCGACATTCGGATTAGAAATATGTAATTCTGCCTAGTAATCAGAGCCGTTGTTCTTCTTTCTGCGCATGCATTTGGAGATATCTTTTAGGTATTGAACCACCTGAAAGTGTAACCAAGTCTTTACAGGGCCATAGCCTCCTGAGAATCCAAGAAAAAAAGTGTTCTACAGTTTCTGTTTTCGTATGATTTCTTGTCTATTTGGGCCTAAAAAAACACCTTACAATTTTTATTTTTTTAAATATATATTTTATTTTAATTTCACAGCATGCCCACTGTAGAGGACAACAGAACGACATTCGTGTAAATATGTAACTGAATTTAGAAAATGAGAAAAAATGAGCAGATATATGTTATAGAGTGATATTCATCCAAGAACACATTCAACTGGAACAAAAATAATTAACTCTGCATCACTCTTCTGTTACTTCTGCTTGCAAGGACAAAATGTAATAATACATTCAATGTAATGTACAACATATTAATTCAATATTGAACTATACGACATTGAACAAAAGTAGTTGTGCTTCCCTTCTTCTTCTGGTTAATTATCTGTGATAATCCTGGAAGCATGTTTTCTTTTTGGTTATGCAGAGTAACATCTTGCATTTGGTGCAGCTGATGTATGTCTTGCCATTGCAGCCCTTGTTCCTGCATCTTTCTCCATGTTTGATGTCCATCCTCTCTGGCATGTGCCTGGCTCCTTGTCTGCGTATAGATAGCTCTGGTTGTGGTGTCCTTGTTTTGGTTGGTGGCTGATACTCTTCCTCACTGTCTTCACTGCTGTCATCAGATGAAGGGCTATCCAGCAGCTCTTCAGCCAAGTGCAATTTAAAGCGCAGGTACTGCTGTGTATTCCTAGCTGGTCGATTCAGCACTTTGCTGTCAGATTTATACTGGATCCAAGCATTTGTGATGGCAACATCAAAGAAATGCGTCATCACACGTGATGTCCACTTCTTGGTCCTGGTTGACATGCGGTAGAAGCTCAGCATTCGGTCACAGAGGTCTACGCCACCCATGTTTTCATTATATTCCCTGATTACTGCTGGCCGTCTGACATGAACATGACCTTTGTCTTTGTTGGACCATCTGCTACAGATATCCTCTGGATCTTTCCCATAGACAGTGGAGGCCATCAGAACTGGTTTATTATCAAACCACTTTGTCACTGCCAGCTCAGGCCCTCTCCGGACCAACATCACTGAAGCCCCTCTCCCTTCTTTTCTCAGCTGCTTATCTGCTGGCAGCTGGCATTGCTTTGGAACCCTGTTCTTCATAATGGTTCCAGTTGCTGGAAGACCCTTTGAGAGCAAAGTGTCCATGTTACGACCCAACTCTCGAGGGGTATGAAGGTGGGCGCAACAAATAAATGCACTGCAGACAGGTTGTAAAGAGGAGGTAGCAAGGACTTTTATTGTTTCAACCGGAACTGGGAAAACGATACTGAGGGGTGGTGAGGAACGAATGCCGGGGGTCGGGGACACTGCTCAAACCAAAAACACAATAAAACTATACACTAGAACACAACCACAGCCAGTGAAAACAACAAAACCCTATGGCGACCTGAAGCAGGTGAAAATAAACTGGCCTACTAATCTACCAAAATGTGAGAGCAGTTCCAATAACTCCTAAATCCCGGTAGACTACCTATCCCGGCATATACTACAAGTACTCTATCTAAACAGTTTGTACTTATCACAAACTAAGCCAGACCCAACTTTAGGCAAAGCACAAAGGGCTTGATTAACAAAGAAGGTGAGTAAACAAAAGTGTCCGACACACGGCCTGCAATTCCAATGCTCAGAAAACACAAAACCTCAAGTCTAACTGTTCAAACTGCTACTCCCAGAGGTATCGCTAATTTCCAAGACACAGCTCTAAACCCCCACAAACACAGCAATTCTCCAAGCCGGGAGCAGACTGCCTGTGTCAACAGTTGCTCCCAGACTGAATGATGTTCCCAGGCTTTATTTCCGGAGGAGCGCCTTCAGGAGCTGTGATTGGCCTCTCTGGAACCAATAGGATGGGTGGAATGGGCGGTGTGTCTGGTCTGACCAATCCACTGGAGGCATCAACAAGTAGGGGTTTTCATTGATGATAAGTTTCAGGTGGTCGGAATTACCATCAGTCGTAACAGTCCATAAGATCGATTGTTGAGAAATATCGATCAAAGAACACATAAGTTCCTGTAGGAACTGACTCGACCATTGGCAACACTGCTGCAGCTCCAACTCCCAGTCTTTGGCCCCTGAATGTGTTCTTGCCCTGATAGACTTCGAAATCCAGGACCAGACCATTTGGTGACGCAAGCACAAAAACCTTTAGGCCAGTAGGGTTTGGCTTTCCTGGCACATACTGCCTGACTGGGCAGCGGCCTGTGAACGGGATAATTTGCTCGTCAATGCACACCTTGTCACACCTTGGAAGGCTGAGACAACCTTACCTCACACGGTCAAGCAATGGTCTGACTCTCCAAAGAATGTCTGACTCTTTTGCCTCCTCACTTATATCCAGATCATTGACAATCTTGAGTGAGTTTCTCAGCTTGTAGAACCTATCTCTTGTCATTTTCCTGCTAATAACAGGCACTTTAGTTTTTTTAGCCCAAAACATTTTGACTCTGGGATAGCCAAGGCAGGCCATGTGTACTGATATGCCAAAGAAAGTTTTGATTTCTTGGGCAGTAGTATTCAGTGACACTCCTGTAGTTTGCAACAGCCTTTGATTTGTAAAAGCTGCCAGATCCTCAAAGATTTTGTCATCAATGTACTGTGAAAAGTACTGGATTGGACTCCAGTGTTCACGAATTTTAGGGTCATCTTGATAGGCAGGAAGCCCAGGTAGCACAGGTGTAAATCTGTTATGATGGAATGGAAAAAAACACAAATAAATTCAAGTTAATAAAAGGAGAAAAAGTTTTTTTTTTCACATCAGTTTGGATTAATGCAGTAATTTCAGTGTCATGGAAGTGATATTGTTCCCTATTAACCAGTTTATAATTGTATTTTTAGGTAGTTTGCATATATTTAACTGCATTTACACATTGTACAAATACTACAATAATCTAATATAATAACATGCAATACATTGCCCCGAAACTAAATAAAACATACATGTTAGTCCTGGCCCAAAGAGCACGACAACTTTCCTGCTCCCTCTCTGCTTCTGACTCTGTCTCATCACCATCTCCTGCATCTTCTCCCTCTCCTTCTTCATCATCCTCTTCCGTTATTACAGGCTGATACTCATCCTCCTCATTCTTTTCCTCATCTGAAAGCTCCAAATCCGAATCTCCCTCTAATATGCAGCATAGAATCCTCTCTGCTTCACTTTTTTCTCCTACAACAATGTGCAGTCATTAAATACATTAAAATAGTCCTGGTGTCCACTACAGTTGACATTCATTAAATGACATTTCAAAGCAAAAATAACAAAACTGTTCTCAGATGTTAAAATATTGTTGTTCACATGCTAATGAACAAGAATATATATTATTATCATGGTAAAAACAGCAATAGATAAAGAATATTTGACTTACCTCTCCTCTTTCCATAAAATCTGGTTGTTGGTATGGTGGCCATCTTGATAGAGAAAAACAGCAAAGTTCCCAGCATGCAAACCCATCACATGACACATCACTGGAAAGCCCAGGATGTCTCTACAGAATACAATAGAGCTTGATAGGGTAACGCCAATTATTTAAGGAAGACACAGGTGAACAACATGTCTATTATAAAGGACATAAATGAATAGGTCAGGTCTCAGGTCTCAGGTCTTTTTTGTGTGTGTGTGTGTGTGTGTGTCTGTGTGTTTTTTCTTTTTTTAAAACTGGTTCTTTCTTTCTTTATTTGTAATAATTATGTAAATATTAAACAGCGTATGAGGTTTTTAGTTTTTCCAAACAAAGCAGATTCATGTTTTCAAAATGAGATTTATTTGATAAACTGTTTCATTTGACTGCTCTCTGTCTTCATGGGTTTCTTCCTCTACAGGAAGACTTCATTTCTATTTTTGGATGTGTCTCTTAGGCCTTTTGTAAAAAGGTTTTCTTAAAACTGGACCTGACTGAGTAGCCAGGACATACACACGTGGACAAATTTGTTGGTACCCTTCGGTTAATGAAAGAAAAAGTCACAATGGCCACAGAAATAACGAATCTGACAAAAGTAATTCTAAATAAAAATTCTATTAGATTTAACCTATGAAAGTCAGACGTTGCTTTTCAACCATGCTTCAACAGAATTATTTAACAAAATAAACGCATGAAACAGGCCTGGACAAAAATGATGGTACCCCTAGAAAAGACCTAAAATAATGTGACCAAAGGGACATGTTAATCCAAGGTATGGCCACTAATTAGCATCACAGGTGTCTACAATCTTGTAATCAGTTAGTGGGCCTATATATAGGGGTACAGGTAGTCACTGTGCTGTTTGGTGACATGGTGTGTATCACACTCAACATGGACTAGAGGAAGCAAAGGGAAGGAAGAAAATTATAGACAAGCGTGTTAAAGGTAAAGGCTATAAGACCATCTCCAAGCAGTTTGATGTTCCTGTGACTACAGTTGCACATATTATTCAGAAATTTAAGATCCATGGGACTGTAGCCAACCTCCCTGGACACGGCCGCTGGAGGAAAAAATTATGACAATTAAAAGAGATGGATAATACGAATGGTAACAAAAGAACCCAGAAAAACTTCTAAAGAGATTAAAGATGAACTTCAAGCTCAAGGAACATCAGTGTCCGATCGCACCATCCATCGTTGTTTGAGCCAAAGTGGACTTAATGGGAGACGACCAAGAAGGACTCCATTGCTGAAAACAAATCATAACAAAGCCAGATTGGACTTTGCCAAACTACATGTTGACAAGCCACCAAACTTCTGGGAGAATGTCCTATGGACAGATGTGACAAAAATGGAACTTTTGGCCAAGGCACATCAGCTCTATGTTTACAGACGGAAAAGGCGCCCTTCAAACCTGAGACAACTGGAGCAGTTTGCTTATGGGGCCAAAATAGCTGCTGAGAGGTGCAGAAGTCTCATTGACAGTTACAGGAATCGTTTGATTGCAGTGATTGCTTCAAAAGATTATGCAAGAAAATATTAAGTTAAGGGCACCATCATTTTTGTCCAGGCCTGTTTCATGAGTTTATTTTTTTAAATAATTCTGTTGAAGCATGGTTGAAAAGCAATGTCTGACATTTATTAGTTAAATTTCATAGAATTTGTATTTATTACTTTTGTCAGATTCAAGTTATTTCTGTGACCATTGTCAGCTTTTCTTTCATTAACCAAAGGGTACCAACAATTATGTCCATGTGTGTACCTGCAAAGACACACACACACACAAAAGGATGTTACACAATTTAACATGACAACTTAGTCCTCAGCTGGAAAGCAACTATGTAAGTATTAAACAGGGATGTTTATGTATTAGTGTATGAGGGTTTATTTAGTCCAGACAAAGCAGATTCATGTTTTTTAAATCAGATTTGTTTAATAGATTGTCTAATCTGACTGCACTCTGCCTTTGTGGGTTGCTATGGTAACAGTGTAGACATGAGTAACAACCTACCTGTCAAGGTGTGGGTAAAAGTCATTGAAGCTGCACAAGGTTTCCTTACTTTTGTTGCTGCAGCTCGACTTTCCTGCTGGTGTATTCTTTGGCATGAACATGTTTTGTAACAGTAAAACCCATATGTCTCTAATCTTTGATCAGTCTCAGTCAAAGCTTCTGAATGTAGATTTATTCAGGTTCTTGGCTTGGATAGATCGCATGTTCAATCCAAAGAGATCCTATTCAAGGCTAGACAAGTGTCTGTTGTTGCAAACTGATTTAAGAAGACTGGCTGAGTGGAAATCTATCAAGGTTTATTGGACAGAATATGAAACTTGTACAAGTGAGAAAGTCGACCACAGTCTGATGGAGTCCAGAGAGGTTGTGAAGAACAGAGCAAAAGGAAAATGCTTTTGTAGTAGTACAAGTTCCTCAGGTTGGCCTCTCCTCCCTACTCCATCACTGAATGATTGAGTTCACCTGGCTTGGTAGCTGATTTTAAAAAGGGTAGAGCCAGGACCACACACCCTTTTCACAATTGCAGCACCTACAGGTTTACTTTGGCTTCAGCAAGGTGTGTATTTTAAGTTTCTTTCTCATGGGTTCCTTTGTTTTGCTTTTAAGTAAATGTGTATCCTTGGTTTTTAGCTCATTTCCTGGGAAGGTGACTAAGAGGGGACTGGAATCCAAAGCTGAATTGGTAATGGAAGGTTTCTTCCCACTGTATTACTTAGTCAACCTGATGTCTAATTTTAACTTTTTGTATTGTCTTGCAGGGCAGCCTGCTACTGTTTTTTTGTTTTGTTTGTTTTTATAGATATATTGTATTTTGTTTGATCCTGTTTGGGGTTCCCTCCTCCCTCCATAGTTTAGAAGCGGCTGGTGCTGCCTCTGGAGTTTCTTTTAGTAACTAATTTTTTTTTATTAATTGTGAGCCACTGTTGGGGATCTGGCCCTTTGTTTATTTGTGGTTATTGGTTGTTTTATCACTTGGGGTTTGTGTGTGAGTGTGCTTGAGTGTGGGGGAGCATTTGTGGATTTTCCTTTCGGTTTTTAAGTTAAGGTAGGCCCGCTCCCCACCAGTAGGTTTGGTTTTTTTTTTTTTTTTAGACTTTCCTAATCTGATATATTCTTCTTTCAGAGTATCCAGAGGCGGTACCAGGGCTAGTGAATGCAGTTTAGTACTGAAAATGGATCTGTTGGAATAAAACACTTGTATTTGATGCTACCCCTCTGCTAGTGTTTGTTGCACCACCTCGTGTCACACTTTTAACAAATTGTTAAAACCAAGGGGCTGGAGCCTGGGGTGGAAATCTACCCAGAATCCATCCACTTTCACACAGAGCCTCCTCAACACAGTTCTCCTTTCACACAGTCTTATCTTGCAGGTTCAAGGTCTCAGCGAGTTCTCAGGCAAAACGTATTTGCACAGGTAATGCTACGGTCACGCAAGCATCAAAAGGGTAACATGACATACTTAAAGAATTAAACGATTAGTCAAAAGATTTATTCACAATTCACCATTTTTGATTTAAATAATCAGTAGCACCAGGGAGAGGGCGTACACAGAGTGACATAAGCATACTTTGAGGTGTTCTAACCCCAAAAAATTGTAAGATTCATTTCTGTGAGAGTGGGACTGGGGGGCAGTAGAGTGATACTACAGGGATATCAAGGATCTATATTAAAACCATATGAGGCTGGAATAGTGGAGTTTACAGTTTAAGGCTGCACCTAGATCAATGGAGGATGCACTGCAGGGGAGGTTAAAACATGATAGAGCCACAGGAACATGCTCGGTGAAGGGGCCGTTATCACAGCATTATTGTGATCTATGGTGCACGCGGCCAACACAGATAGGGCAGTTGTTAGAGTGACAGGCCAGGGCTGCAAAAGAGGAGTCTTCAGAATCACATTAGGAATCAAAGAGCACACATAACAGCTGTCAGTAGTAGATTCCAACACAGTTTGCTTAGCTAATTGATACCAGAGATTGACATGTTCATTGTGATGAGCCAACATATCTTTGATTCAGCATCAGTGTAAAAGAGGGCACCAGCAGCCACCAGGAGAGCAAGATGAGATCCAGGTGGAATCCGAGACCTTTGCTGCAGTGTCTGCGGTCAGGGGCACCTGGTAGCTCTCAGCAACCTGAACTACTGTGTGAATGGCACTCAAAGTGCCAGCCAGGCAGTAGCTGGAGAAGTGCACTTTCATCTGTGAATCAGTTTTGCATGTTAGGGTTAGATTACCTCAGAGTATAGGCGAATCTTTGTTTACATCTTTTTGCGCATGCGCGTTTGGTTGGGTGGCAAGAAGACCTGTTGAGATGGCGGAACCTGCTAGCATAAACAAGAAAGTAAGCGGGCGAAATCCAAATTATATAAGTACGCTAAGCTCCGAAGACCAGAGGAGGTTTAGAGAGAAACTAAAAATTTGTGTTGCAGACAAAATCGAACAAATACAAAGCCCATATGAAGTCTGGGATGACGAAAAATACTGGTCTGACTCACCTGCATCTTGGCCACAGATGTGCTGGGGAGATATTTATTCTTATTTAGTTGAAAGCCCTGGACCCTTCACCCACGAGAAGTTAAAAGCTTTTAAAAGCCTCGAAGCTTATAACTATTTTGTTTCAAGAAAGGTTGCGCCAATCTTTTCGGTGAAACAAAAATCAGTGGTCGTGCTCAAAGCGGAGGTCAGACCCGGCCAAGCAGAGTCACAGCGTGATTCGCATCTTCCGTGGGTGATCGCCCAAGAAAACCGGTGAAATAATCACATGTCACTGCGACTGCAAAGCCGGGTAAGGCTTTATTTATCAGTGCCTTTGAATTTTTTATTTTAAATCTAATGACTGTTTTTCAATTTTATTGGTCCTGTTAACTATAATTTAAATGGCGTTTGGTCTATCGTGAAAAACGATCATAACATCTTACAAAATTTTTCTTTCAAATCCAGTCTAGGAGAAACATGCAGTCATGTAGCAGCTTTAATGTTTAAAGTAGAAACAGCGGTCAGGATAGGACTTACAACAGCTGCGTGTACCAGTGAGGCTTGCAGGTATCAAAGCACGTATCATAGCACGTAACCATTTCCTTCTTTTTTTCGGTGGGAATGCGGAAAAACTTTTTGTTGGGCCCCCAACGAGCCGTACAGCCAATCACACAACACGAGTGAACCATGTAGTAGATCGCCCTCAAACTCCAAACGCAAAGAAATCCAGCTAACAGATGCAGCTTCTTGCCACCCAATACCGTGATGCAATGCGGCAAAAGGTAAACACTGACGTCACAAAAGATTCGCCTATTAGGTCTGGAAGTTGGAAGTGAAAAGGGAACCACCTAACACACCCCCACATCAGAGCTGAAGTCAACTGCTGTACTTGGGACAAATGAGGCATCTAAGTGATCATTAATTTTATCAGCATGAAGGATGGAAAACCATCAGAATCCAGGAAACGAATGACTTCATCAGACTTCTCCAAACGCATGAACAATTTTCCATGTATAAGTGGAATCAATGTGAAAAAATGACATCTGCATCTGTAGAGAGATGGCCTGTTCAAGTCAGGGCCACAAGCTTGGACGTTTTGGCAGAAAGACAAGAAAGAAATGAAGAAAAAATGGAATGAGAAAAAGAAATAATAAACAAGTAAAATAATAATACTTAAAAATTACAAATAAAATAAGAAGACATCAAGGAGGGTTGATCAGTAATCCGTGAACCAACATGGATGTTCTATGGATGGGCAGGCACTTTTGTTTGTATATTTATTTATTTACACATTTAATTTATTTTGTAGATTTACTTTTTTATATGTGCATTACAACGTACAAATCAGAATGGATCTACAAAATCCTGTAACACGTTATCACAGATGTCTGGAACTGGAAAATATAAGAGATCAAACATCCCCCTGCTTCAGACATGTTTTATTTTTAACCATAAAAATGCAACCTCATGTGGATAAACTACGAAGTACACTTACTCTCATTTAAAGATTGCAGTTAATGTTTTCTAAGTCATTTTCACATTTACCAACATCGTCCTTTGGGCCAGATTTGACCCTCTAGAGGGTTAGTTTGGGCCCCCGGGCCGTACCTTTGGCACCTCTGCTCTCAGGAGTTGTTGCTGCTGGTCACAGTTTGGAGTCTTTGAATACTCGACTAATGAGAGATCGGCATCTGATTTGTCTTCGTCCTCATGATTTACGAGCCTGGATCCATGAGAAGATCTACAGAGTTTTCATTTACAGCAAAACACTGAGCTCTGTTTCTGATGGAAGCTGAATTCCTCCACAGGGGTATTGCACGAAACCAGAATAAAGAAATCCAGGATAATTAAGCAAGCCCAGCTTGACCTAGCTTGCCCGGCCTATCCTGGCTTAATTGGTTGCACGTTTGCTGAGCCAGGATGAGAAGGTGTGGCTAGGTTAAGCCAGGTGAAGATAGTTGGGATAAGTGCGTGTGCACGGTATACTGAAGCAGACCTCGCGATCGTTCACAGAATCACCGATGGGGAAATGGATAGAAGTCGCGCGTCCTACGTCACGGCCGCTGAACAACAGCTCCTGACGAGTTCTCTGACGAAGTTAAGGATATTATAAGGAAAAAAAGGCAATACCAATGCCATAAGTAAAGAACTAGAGAGAGCCTGACAGACAATAGCCGACTGGCTCAATGCGTAAGTGGTCAAAAACTGTACAATTAATAAACAGTGCTCCACTGGAACTGTCATAATTAGGCTACAATTAAAGGAGTTACTTTTCAAATCCACTAACTGTTGTATACTTTAAGAGTGACAAGCAGGTGCATGTTACTCAGGAAATGTAGAGTATGATTAGGTGCAAACAATTATCCACAATGTGTCATTTAATCTATTTTCCTCATGTAACGTTTTTATCTATTTTATCTTTCTATCCTTCATAAAGGACAAACCTGTCTGGCCATAAAAGGACCTGGCAGCAAGAAAAAATTAAATATAAGAACATTTTGCAGGCTGGTAAGTGACTCCAAAGTAGATAACAGTGAACAAATGAGGTGAATAGATAAGGTGTCTGCTGACATGTTCAATGTCTGTATGATTGTAGCAGTTAAAAAAAAAAAAAAAAGCCTATAGAACTGGCACAGGGGGCGGTCCACCAAGCCAGGATGTGACTCCAGCAGAGGAACTGGCACTCCATTTAAATAAAGGGAGGCCAGTGATGGAGGGGATCCAGGGAGGGACAATAACTGACTCTGTCCCAGCCACAGAAACTGTCCGCTTCATACAAGCAATTCTACTGCACATGGAACACAATCAAATAGAATATAGTGTCTGACTTTGGCTAACCTTGTAGTGTCTGGGAACACAATTACACTTTTGGAGTCACCAGAAGATGATCCGGTTAGTACAGTGTCTCGAAATCACAGGCTTGGTATGTTCTGTGAAATCTTAATCCAAGTCCTCTCGCTACATGTATACGGCAGGGGGAAGGAACATCTGCAGCTGCAGAATGCACGTCTGCAGATGAGGAGACTGTGTCAGTGGAGTCCAGAAGGCTTGAGACATGTCAATTTTATGGGATTGGCCTGCTTATTTATTCCATGAAGGATATGAAGTCAGTGATGTGGTGCTAATAGAAAATGTGTAGCAGGACCCGGATGCTGCACAGTCTTCTAAGCAGCCTGGTAACATTGTGAGTATTGGCTAAAGTACATCTACGTTATGCACAAATCCCGCTGTGCTAATTGACATTTCCTTTACAGACTTCATAAACTGTCAGAATGCTTTATTCAGGGCACCTGGAGAGAGAGATAGAGCTGGCAGATGTTAAAAGCTGACTCAAAAAGAGCAAGCCCCAAGGAATGGAGCTGGATCTTGAGATTAAATGCCGGGCACTCAGAAAAAAGGAAATCCAGTAACTGAAAATCTGTATCTCTCAATGACATAGTCATCTCCAAAGGCCAGGGGATGTGACCTGTCCCTGAAGACTCGTTCACGTCTGAATGCTCTTCTGAGGATGAGGGCTTCCTCGTCCAGCACATCCTCCGAAAAAGGGCAAGCCATTATGAAGAGGGAACAGGTGAAGGGGAGTTGGACCTATATATTCTACATTGCCCTCGTCACGGATTTCTTTGAATACACCTTTGTAACCTCATCCGCTGTGTTTTGTAATCTCAATTAATGCAATAAACCATATATTTATAAAACCTCTGACAGCAATTTATCAGCAGTCTTCATTAGCATAGCAATATAACACTTGGCCTGAGTAATAATACTGCAACTCGAATCCATATAAAAAGGCTGCTGCGATTACGAACAGATTTTGATTAAATGTACAGTGACTGTATATGTAATATTTTAATACTGGATGATTAAAATGACGCGCCATACTTAGGAAGACCATGGACATGCTGTAAAACACATTAATTCCTCACAGAATTGACGCTGGACATGCAGGTGACTCGCTAGGATTAATCTTCCGGCAGTTAGCAGCGGATAAATCACCACAGTAACTTGGCCGGGTTTAGTTTGAGCTGCTTTCATACAACTGACTTAGGGCTAAATTCAGCCAGGATAACCAACATATCCCGGCTTAATCGCTTATCTTGGTTTCGTGCAATACCCCTCTGTTGTGTGCAGATGCAGTTCATTGATGCTCTGGATGGGGAGGACCTGCTGCTAACAGGCGAGGTGACGTGGCGCCCTCTGGTGGAGGAGAACGCTCAAAGCATCCTGAAGGTGGTCACATCCACGTACAACGACACAGGGCTGTGAGACGACGTCCACATCCTCTTCTTCCATGTTTACACTCTCCCCTGCAGACCAGACACTTGTCACTGCTTTTTCACTGTTTAAATAAAGTTTCACCAGGATGGCTGCTGGACTCTTGGCGTTTCCAGATCCCTCAATGTTCTCAGACCTGAACAGGACTCAGACAACATCACTGTTTTTAAAATGCAAGTTAATAAAGTTCTCTGTAAGAATCAAAATGAGGTATTTTCTTATTTTTTGGCATCTCATAGAGCCCAATTCATTCCAATTTAACGTAGTCCAAATATTCCAATTAAAACAAATCCCTTATTTGAGCCACATTAGTCTATATTTATAACTGTGTTCATATAAATCAACTTTTAGATGCATCCCTTCTCCAAAAAACGAATCAAATCTCTTTCAGCTCTGCAGAGGCCTGGCAACGACACATTAATTTGATTAGATGTGTTGGAGAAGGGACGCATCTACAAGTTGCAGGATAGTTGGTCTTGAGGACTGGACTCAGTCTGTTACCATGGTATCCGACTTGTAGTAAGCCACTTGCTGGCAGGTCCACCATAAAGAAACTGAGTTTCTACCACCTGGAGCAGCTGTCAGATGTAGGATGGTAACAAAGCGATTCCAGAGATTTTGAAGCTGAATTACTACAAGTTTTTTCACACCTGTAATAGATATCACTTCCTGATCAATATCTCCTTAAACAGTATTGTTTTGCAGTCAGATTTTCCCTCCGTACATATCCAACATCACACCGTTGATGTAATGATGTCACATTTCTGCACTGAGCTGCAATACTTTTTATTTATTTTAACTTTAGAAATGGGACCTTTCTTTATAACACTGTCAATGACGAACGTGGAAAACAACGATGTGTGAAGTCATGAGGAAAGTCTTCACGTCTGAAATAATAACTGGTGATCTGCTGGTAGTTTCTCTGTCGGCCTCTGGTTTCCAGCAGGTGGTGTCTCCTCGCCATCCTCTTCCTCCTGTGATTAAGGAGATCATTCTGCTTCAGTATAATTTAACCTGAATATTGAGTACTTACTAAAGCAGGTGGTCTACGGTGGCTGGAGGCTCGATAAAATATGGTTAAGATACCATTAAGTTTATTGTTTTTTATTTATTTTTAATAACTAACTGCAGGTTAAAAAACCTCTAGCACATTTGTCTGTCTATCTAGAGGGAGAGGAGTGTGTGTCAAACTGACATGTACTGTATGTGTTAAAACAGCATTTGTTGGGGGTTTACATTACTAGATGTAGAAATTGCCAAAGAATATTTTGTACGAAGAAATGTGCCACTAGAGTCTTTAGATTATTGGTGACTGCTGCTTTGTTAAGTACTGTGTAGATAAAACCACATCTATGGCAGAAGGAATTATCAATTCCTCTGCTATAGTGTGAGGCGTTTTAAACCAGGAAACTCTGCAATCTACTTCAGGTGAGTTGAGCTTTCAATGAGACAGATGCTGCTTTAGTAAAACAACTCTACTATATAAGTTAGTTGAGTAGTTTATTTCTAAAATAACAGGCTTCTCTTTATATTCAGGATAAGAAGTCCCCATGTGGCGTAACTTGTTTGGCTTCATACTGTCAGATGCTAATTTCCTTAGACATAGGACACGCCGTGGTCTCTCTTCATTACCAACCATTACCATTACTTGACCAGTACCTGGTCAAGCTTAGGGCAAGACACGCCTTGACGTATTGTCTTGTCTTTTTTCCTTTTGGTAGTTCAAATCTCCTGTTGATCATCATTGTTTGACCATGGGTATTTTTACTAATTTGTCTGTGTTTTGCTAGCAGTGCAAAATCTATTAAGATTTATTTAGCTTTGCTGTGCTCCACTTGTCATAACTGGTTCACAAACCCCCTGGTTTTAGAACAATCTGCCTTACCTTTGTGAGATATGTTAATGCTTCATTTTCAGTTTTCTCCATGTGTGTTTTTCCTAGTGGTCCTGAACTTAACTAAAATTCTGATTTTATTCTGATCAGTATGTTTATATGTTACAGTTTTAGTAAAGTTAAATATTCACACAGTGGACTAGTGGCTTCAAACGTCCATATTGACTCGGGGAGCAGTTTTCTCCTCTGATGCTTTTCTCTCCATAGCAGCTAATGTACATACTGTATATATGTATATCACTAAATGAATGGAATAATAATATCAAATTTACAGCCTTCTTTGTTTTCATCATCATTCAATTGAGTTTATGGTTAATTTAAAAAAATGTAGAATTGTTTTTCCTCCTACAGATTACAATAAATTTATATCACATTGAAATATTTTAATGTTGGACTATTTTGGGAAAAAAAAAAAAAAAAAACATTCAAAATTGTGATTCTGTCATTTCTGATGATCTGGGCACTTCTGTTCACGTGTGTTTGGAAAATACATTTAATCCAGAAACTCAATCATTGGGTAAAAATAACCGATTCACATGTTTTCCCTGCTAATAAATGATGAAAGTTGCTCGTTCATTGTTCAGCCTGCAAAGGGCGCCATACTCCATGATTTAATCTGTGAGCGCTTAAACGTAATCCTGAGCCAGTTTCTCTGTTGAAAGTGTTTTTAACCACATGAGTGATGTGTACCACATATTCATTCTTCACCATTAACACATACAATCAAATTTACAAGTCTCAAAAGTGTTCCCAGTACTATGACAAAAATATTCAAATAAACTTTGTTGTTAACTTGTGGTGTCACTGGAGAAAAATTAATGAAGATTGCATGAAAAATTTCATGCTCGCATACAAAACAACATATTCAGGATATATATTAATATCTTATGATGCAACTGTAGCTTTAAACCTCACATCATAGTACAACATTTAACCATTATCTCTGCAAAGGCCAACTCTGATCAAGTGAAACAGAACAAAATTAGAGAAGTTGTAGTACACATAGCTCAGATAAAAGATTAAAAGGTTAAGTCTTGTTGTTTTGACTCTTGGTATGTTCTTAGGTGATCTAATGACTTCATTAAATAGGAGAAAAGATGCATATCTGATGACAACAGGGGCAGAGCTAGAGGGGTGTTCATGTTGGCACTGACCACCTCTGACATCTGATTGGACACCCCAGGTGCCACCCCAGGGGATTGGCAGGTCGCTGTAGGAGGACAGAAACATCTGTTCAGACATGCCTTGATCACCAGATTCATTACACTAGTTTGAAGTAAGCTTAATGCAAGACTTCTTGTTCAAAATTAAAAGAAAAGTTTGCTTTACTTGTCAGAGCAAAAACACTACAAAAGAATATCAAAGGCACTCTCCAGAGTGGTTTGAAATGTATTAAATGTCTTTATTTTTACATGATAAAAAGATTTTATTTATTTATTTATTTGTTTGTTTGTTTGTTTGTTTGTTTTAGAAAAGACCAAAATTGTATGGCTAGGTCTGCAGGGTCAGACAGTGCTGTCGCTCATACACTTGTGTTAAATCTTACAAATGAGCTCACCTACACCCATGTCCTCACGTCCAGTTGTCTAGTAAAGCTTAATGTCAAGAGTTGGTGATGTCATTACCAGGTAGATGGTGTTCCCGCTGCATCAGTTTGGGAAAAATGCCTCCAAAATGGCAGCTTTGTGAGCGTCTACAATTGTTGGCATAAAACTAGAAAATCCCAAATAATTCCAAAAACAACTGGAATGCACAATAAACATTAGCTGGTTGTATTAATCCTGCGTTAGACAGGTGACCTGTCCAGGTGTACCCTGCCGCTCACCTTTCAAGTGCTGGGATAGAGTGGTATAGAAGTATATACAGTTTATACAGTTTTATTCAAATAGGAGGCTAACAAGAATGCTAGCTGATTTTAATGTAGCTACAGCATGAAAATGTGGAAAATGTGATCAGACTGATTTTGTATAGGAAGATATAAGAATGAAGACAGAGGGAGGGGAAAGAGGAAGGACACCAGGATCAGGAAGAGAGAGACCCCAGCTCCAGTATCAGCAGCCTGGCAGCTTCCAACATGGAGCTAGTCACACAAGCATCCAGTCTACAACCACCAGACAGTAAACCAGAACTGATCCCACTGCTACCACATCTCCACATACTGAATCCAAAACAACCAACTTACCTTTAACTTACCTTTCTATGGACCCTTTGAACTTGGTGATCCAGATTATTAATGTAAAGATGTTTTATTTCTCACATCTTTCTAATGTGACCACAATCGTCACAGCAGTGTGAGTGAGACAATTCTTCGTATATGCCCCCATGATAAAGTTTTTCCCTGGATGACAGTTGGGGCTCCAAAAGCATCTGTAACCTGATCACATATGAAAACGACTTCAACCTTTTCCTGCTCACACACATTCATTCTATGTAAGCTGTAAATTTCCTGCATAGCGAGGTGGGGCATTTCACTGAGAAGCACTTTGAAGCTTCCTGTTCATGTCAGCAGAGATTTTCTACAGAAACAAAGGTGGAGCAGGAGTTTGTATCCTGATAGGATTAAACCTGATCTGCCCAAGGGTTTGTCAGATAAAAACTGCATGGTAACACGTGCAGATGAACATAAAAACAGAGAAACTGGTTTCTGTGTGAGTGCTGACAGCAATTATGTTAACCCACTAAACATCCACATTCATTTTAATAAGAAATAATGTTTCTGTGAAGGTCTCCTGCAAATGTGACATTTATGAACTAAATTCAAACCATTTCACCAATACATTTATTTGTGGTTTTACTCATTATAGCATTTATTATTGTTATTGTTATTATTATTATATTTTCTTTTAATGAAATGGTTAATAAAAACTTATTTAGTTTTGAAAAAGTCATATAAAGTTCAAAATATCTGAAAAACTTTAATTAGAAAGTCAGAATTCTCATATTTAATTTTGGATGTATGTCTTAAATTGTAATTTAAAATTACTTTAAAAGAAAGTTTCCTTATAACTTTGATAGCAAATGTATGAATTTTATTAAGTTTAACAAATTTCTTCAATTACAGATGATATAGAGTATCTCACTGAAATGATTACACATCTCGCATTTTTGGTGTAACTTTGATATTCTGTATGTCAAAGTTTAATTTCTATGTGTTGACCCATGAAAAGATATAATAAAATATTTGCAAAAATGTGAGGGGTGTAGTCACTTCTGTGATATACAGTCATTTTCAGGTGGGATGGAAGCCGAAAACAATAAAAATTAAATTAAAAAATAAAAAATCCACCTGCTATTTTTCTCTGACAGAAAAAGTCACCCAAACCTAAATGTGTTGGGTTCCCACTTCAAGACCTAAACTGGGTCATGACCAGGTCTGATTACCCAGATCCCAGGTGACGGAGTCACTTCCTGACATCTGGGTCACACAAAATCAGAGAGCTCCAGCAAGTGGGAACGTTTTTACTCTGTAACCTTGTTCTGTTTTATTTAGGTAAAATTAAGTGTTACGTAAAACTGACAGAAGAAGAAAAATCTGTAGACTTTTTATTGTTTGAAACAGCAACAGGATGTCTGTTCTTCTGTTTTTGGTTTCTAGCTATTGTGCTAGCTAAATGTTTTCTTCCTCCTGACAATAAAAACAAAGAGTTAAAAAGTTGTAAAATTGGTAAAGTAAATAAATAAATATCTTTTAAAATTATTTATAAATCTAAATGATGACATCTACAATCTGTCGACGTTTAACTTACCAAATTTCTCAACTCAAGGGGCCCTGGCTCTGGCTCTTGACTTGTGCTTAGGGGGGCCAGTGTCTGAGGGGGCCAGCAGGTCGCTGTCTTCCTCTACTTCCTTGTGGTTCTGTGCTCCGTAGTGGCTGCTGGTCACCCCCCTGTGATTGGGCTAGCCCCCTGTCTGCCTCTCATCCTTGGGGGGTCGTTACATTTGCACGATCACTCTAAACAGTTCATTCCTCATATCTTGCACTCTCGCATACACATATATACTTGTTATTGTTAGTAGTTTTTACCATTTGTTTTCCTGTAGGTGCACCTGATGATTGTCTTACAGAAGCTGCAGGATGTTTTCTGTTTCTTTACAAGTAAAAACTCTGGTTTTCTCATTTTTTTTTCTGTTTGACTGAACAGTTGTGTGTTTTCTGTCTTTTGAATTTTTGCTTCCTTTGTCCTCTCTTCACTATCTCAGATTCACATTTGTTCGATCTGTGCTTCTTCTTTAATAAGTTACCTTTTACTGGCAGAAAGATGCTTCCATATTTCAACAATTTTACTGACTTGTAAAGTTTTAAACATTTCATTTTGACCTAAAACATGAAAAAATGATAAGTAATTCAAATGCATGCAATCCACCATAACTACATTTATAATAAATACAGCTTTGCTGATGTGGTTCCATATCACAACTGATCAAGATGACTGATTCTTTTCTCAGGGGTCCTTGTTAACTAATTTTTTGAAGAGAGTAAAACTTTTGATTATGATATAGAGGAACAGTTTACACAATATGAGGATCAGCTTCTTCCAAAACCAAGACAAACAAGGTGACCTGCCCACCAGCACCCAGCCCCAGGACCAGAGCAAGTCAATCAGCAGCTAGCAAAGAATATGTAAAACATTTAAATGGTCTTCTTTACCAAGAGATGATCACATGATGGCAGTGGGATAAGGATACAATCAGGGCCAATATGGAAGGTCAATTATTTTGAGCTTTTCATCTAAGATTTAACTTAGAAAATCATTCTGGATTGTACTAGTTTAGAAGGAAGGCTTATTTTTTTGGACAGAGGTGGAAGAAGATGGATCAAATCTTACATGCTTACTTTGTGGTTCTTATTCTTGTTGGAGTTTCCAGGTCCAATGGGGAATCCACAGAATCTCTTTGGGATGCAGAACCTGGCAGAGAACTTTTCTTTCAGTCCAAGAAGGTGCATTATATGTCTGACATTTCTCGCAAAAAGTAGCATGAGAAAATTCCTGATCTTTTCACTCTTTTAGTTTGTAACCAGCAGCAACAAAAACAAGCCCTGCAAATTTGTGGACATAAGATGAGTACAAGAAGTACATGGAACATGAATCACAACTCTGCTCCTCGTGTTGTTTAAGGTAGTATGAAAAGCCCATTTGTTCAAAAGGATTTCAAATTAAATGAAAATAAATCAGTAGTCACTAAAATAACATATCTTGATAATAATTTAATTATTTCTTATTACATTTTTGTTGAAATAATCAAAAACAAGTAGCTTTTTTTTTTTATAAATGTGATGTATGAAAGGAAAACAGAAATATTAACCATATATGCTGTTTATATTGTTTGTAATTGGGATGAAGTAAACATTTGTTGAGAATTTTAACAGAAAATGATTTGATTTGTGGAAATTCAAAACAAAAATGTAGCAAGTCCACGAGACCCATGAACTCTGGCAGAATAACACAAATAGGAACACCACACAAGGGTTAAATGTTTCAGACTTCAGATTTAGTGCTGACATGTCAACATGTTCAGCAGCTGGTTCTGAGAATCCTCAACTTCAGTCTTTGTTGCTGGAACGTGTTGGAACAGCCAGGGGGATACAGTCGGTTATCAGTCAGAAGACAGTTTCTGCTCCGGGTCACAAACGATCCAAACAGCAGATGCTTGAAGAGACAGAGATGTCTGAAGTGGGAAGAATTTAACTTTCACCAAACCTGTTGGAGCAAGAGAAAGCATGTTTGTCCTTAACTCTCTTTTCATTTCACAGGGCTCTTGATACTGGGGCTTGGGGTCTCTCTTGGCCTGAACTGTGTCTTTCCTCTTTCCCAAAAAAGGCAAAAATAATTTAATTTCTCTTCATTCTTATATCTACAAAATCAGACTGGTTACAGGATATATTTCTCCATATTTTCATGCTGTAGCTACTTTAAAATAAACTACCATCCTTGCTTTCCTCTTACTTAAATTAAAATAAATCATATAACTCTAGCTTAGCGCTTGTTGATAGTGTCAAAAATACTGGAATTTCCTGCATCTGCCTACAATAGAAAACCAGTTAAATCTGGTGAAATTAAGTAAAATTGTCAAATATCACAACTTTTCCTCCAAATGAAATGCTAAAATGAATGATTTTAAACTGTAATGACAGTGAGATTAAAATGTGATGTTTTAATGGAAGTCAATGACACTTTTGGCAGCGAAGGTCACCAGAGGGTGGCATATTTAAGGAGGGCACAGCCACAAGCTTGTCTTGTTCTGATCTCTGAAGACATTTGTTCAGCGGGTGTGTTCTCATCCTGCCTTACCTGCAGGCTTCACTTCCTGCTGCACCTGCCAATAACATCACACGTACAGTTTGCAGACAGATTTTAACCCTTACTTGTTCTATTAACTCACACAATGCTGAGCTAAAAGTTCAGATTTTGTCATACACATCTTAATATAACAGCACATCCTCAGTGTCAGTGATCACATTGCATCAAATCTTTTCAATCCTGAGCTACAAGAGGCAACCGTGGAGGAATGTTACGCTCAGCGCTGAGTTGTTTGATCGTAGGGTCAAAGTGTGGGGAAGACGTGGAGAAAACAAGGTTTGTATAATTGGAGGCAATCTCAGTGCAGGGAGACATGAAGATGAGACTCTGCAACAAGTGACAACCGTATATCTCCACAGTCTGGGACAGAACTCTATCCTCCATGATGACAACTCTGGATAGATGAACAGAATAAGCTGTTTGGTATTAACAGAGAACATTTGGTAGATTTTTCATGGGTACAACCCACATACTCAACTCTACTGCTCTTCCCACAGATGCATTTTTTGCACAAATATGGCTGAATTTAAAAGGGAAATAAACAGGCTCTCCAAAGGTATAAGATTTATTAGCAAGAAGTATTATTACGACAAATAAATAATCCACCAAACACTCATTTACTGAGTTTTCATTCCACGTTAATGTCTGGACCTTGACTCCAGCCACCATTTCCCTCAAATGCCTTGGTTTAAGCTTTAGTAGCTGATATACTGAACTCTGCATTTGTGGTATACACATAAAGGTTATTGGGCTGTTTTTTTTTTTTATTTTGCCCTTTCCCACCAAGTATGGCAAACACCCGATTATCTTAAGTCTTATAAGATTTTCCTATAAAATTATCATTTGGTCTCAGGTGTGTTACGAGCAAATTTGTCCCGATAATCGACTCTGAAACAGGTCGTGGGTGACAACTGGAAGTATTGAACATGAATATTTACGACCAAAAGTCTTCAAAGTGTGTGGAAAGTTGACGACTCCTGAGTTGTGACTGTGTGGATTGTGACGTGGAACGGAATGTAGCCAATCAGAGAGCGAGCTGACTGGAGAGCAAGAAAAGATAAAAAGTCTGTGTTCACACTGTCTCCAGTCTGTTATTTTCTTCATTTCTGGGCTTTTGTGTTAACAATAGTCCCAAGACAACCATCATTTCCTCGTCCTGTATATCCTCTCCATGCTGGGTGTTGCAGTTTCCGGTTGTTGCCATGGTTCTTCTTCTATGTTTTTGTTAGATCATGTTTCGTCACACAAGATTTAAAACTTGGAGGACTAGATTCCATATATATCTACAATAAAGGCTAGATGCTGTATGGCAGAGTTTCAAATGTCTTCTTGCGGCTGCCATCTTGCCACAGGTTTGATCTCTCACGGGATCTGTGGTATCTGAGGGAAGGTGAGTGATCTGCACAAACATTAAATACTGCTGCTGTCATGACCTTTACTGTGCCTTTACTTTACTGTGCCTTTTGCTGAAATCTTGACGGATTTGCAAACGGTTTGGTTTCTTACAAAAGTTATTAATGTGGCCATAATTATGGATACTTGAACATTTTGAAATTGCAGATTTTGTCTTTGAAAACCAACTTAAACGTGAGGCATAGTTGTGTTCTCCATCAGGAGGCACAGTAAAGGTCATGAGAGCAGCAGAGCAGCTCATTCGCCAGACATCAGCAAGTTCCAGACAATCACAGCCCATTAGACTGCTTGAGGTCCTGTACATTGTACGGAAGAGGATCGGGTCGGAGGATTTGTTTTTGCTCAAGGAACACATTGGCTACACACAGTATGGCATAGACAGTCACCACCATATGTTGCTGGCATTAGTTGTGTCCCTGTTTTTAAGCTAAAGCTGCACCACATTGCCAAGATTACTACACTTAGCTTACAGAGAAACAACATGCGACAGAAGCTCAACAAAACAATCTTGTTCAAGAGGTTTTGGGCAAGCCATTTTTTGGGCTGTTTATTATTATTATTTATTTATTTTCTTTTCAGTTTTGTTTTACAAGAGCTTGTACTTTAATTACTGAGGTGTAGTTTGTGTTGATGTAAAGTTCTCCCATCACTCTGCTATGCCCTGTGTATTTGTCTAGTAAAGTCTGAAGTTGGGTGATTTAATTGTGTATCAGTGTGACTTGGAGGCATCTCACACATCTCTCTGTTTCTATCTCTGTCCTCCATGTGTAAATCTCCACATAGTCTAGTTCTCTGTACATGGTGGAGATTTCAACAAGCTGCATTCCTTGATGTAAATTTGTAAATCTTGTACCTATTTTGTATTGCAAATGAAATTCACTTTTATGTCCAAGATGTTACAGACATTGAATTAAATAATGAAAATAATGTATTAAAAATGTATTATAATGTGTTATGATAATATAAATATTACCAATATAATAAAATAATTGGAATTACTACATGTCTAAACTAAACATGCAATAAATCAAATTATTTTATATTGTTAATATTCACACAAACACACATATATATAATTATCTTGGGATTTTGTATGCTGGGTTTTAGCCTAGATATTGATTTAAAATAACTACCTTGTACGTGTGTATATTCATTGCACCTATCTGTTCATTTTCATATGATTTTCAGAATCTTTGGCTATGATTATTTATTATTATTATTATTCATAAATATAATTTATAAGTATGCATTGCCAGAGCTACATATCTGGAATTTATAAAAAACCAAACTCAAACAATCGCTTTAAAATTGAGCAAGTAATGAGTATTTATAAAGTGCACGCACCAATAAAACAATGTTATGAGCGAGCAGGCTGACTGAGGCAAGATGGCTGCCAGCCCAGGTGTCCGACCCCACTGGCCAACAGCACGGTTGAGACACCTAGCTGTTATTGTAGATATCGATGACTAGATTCTAGATCAGTTGTGGGACAGCATCATTATGTGTATGTTGTTCTGTGATGAGATTATCTGAGCACACCACACACAGTACGATCAAAACGGTTACATGCCTGATTTTTTCACCTTAAAAACAGGTCTTAGACAACAATTGCATTAAGATGAGCGGAAGCAAATGATTTATAGAGTGAATGTATGATGATTTATATAAAAACTCTTAGCTACTCTTTTTATTATGAACCTCTTCTGTTGTCTTTTTATGGATGTATTCCATTAAAATGAACAGAAATATGCCTTTCCATTAACATTGAGACAATAGTATGATACACTAAATTCTGATCCAGTCACATGAAAAGTTGAGTCTTTTTTATATAGCTGTCATTGTGTTTTTCTCTGTATTTAGTTCATTGTTAAGTTGAATAAAAGCCACACTGACATTTAATGGTCAGCTATCATGAATCCAGAGTTTTGTCTTTTGGTTTTCATCAGAGATCAGAACTCCACATTTTAGTGGAGGCAGAGAATCTTTAGAGGTTTATGTTAATTTTAACCTTTTATATTAAGGCAGTTTCTTGTGTCAGAGGGAACAATGCTCGGGTCTCACGCTCTGTATGATGAACTGAGGCTTTTTGGTTGCCAGTGAGTTTCACTGCTTGAGTGCCATTCTGTCTGGGTGTTGGAGCTTTGGACGGACAAACACTGTGAAAGTCTGTTTGCAGAGCAGCAGACATTCACTGTAAACTAATTAAACCAGTCTGTTGGAAACAAGAGAGTCAGTATTTGCAGAAAATGGACATTTTGGTAAAAAAAAAAAAAAGGGGGATTTATCTTCCTTGTGTGACACTTTCCATTGAGCATCGTAATCAGGCCCAGAGTGACTTTATGCTCTGATAAATAAATTAATAAATTGATAAAACTGAGATCATGGTTTGGGTTTTTGGTTTTTGTTAGTTTTTTCCTTTGTGTGCTTTGTGGTTTCTGTTTCTGCCTCGTTAGAACACCTGGTCTAATTACTCATCCACTTCACCTGTTCCCCTTTACTCCCTCCGTGTATATATGTCCTTGGTTTTCAGTCACTCCTTGTCAGATCCTCTTATGTGGTCATATGCGGTACATGTATGGTTTATCCCCTGTCATGTGTGGTTCCCTGTTCCTGCATTTTGGAAATAAACCCTGTTACTTGCACCGAGTTCTGCCTCCTGCCCTGACTGCCTGCAATTGGGTCCTCACCTCCACCGCAGTCCGTGACAATATTCAGACAAAGTGGACTGCGCAGTCGTTTCTTGGATGCTTCTGAAATTAGCCACAGAACTTCCAACATTTCGTCACAGTGTTTGTTCCATAACCAGATCCGCTTAAACAGAAGATGTAATAACCAACAGCTTCATCAGCCCATAAAATTAGTATTAAACTCACACTAGGCCTGATCATAGGGCTCAATGGAAAGTGTTACAGTACATAAATAAATCCTATTTGACCAAAAATCAAAACTTTTCTTCAACTAATGCTGAATTTAAGTGCCTTGTGCCCCAATCTGCTCTTCTGCAAACGATATCATACCCTGAAACTTGTTGACAACCAAAAGGTCTCACAGCTTGGCTGAGTTGGTGGGTCATGGCATTCATGGCTGCTGTTGGTCGCTAGCTCACTCAGCCTTATCCAGGGCTAATGGTGATGTGAATGGCTGCCTTACACCTGAACAGAGCCAAGTGAGTGAGTATCCAAAGTTAGCCAAGAATCGTCTTAGAGGTATAAAACACGTCATCTTTCAGCCCTGTCCTGGTTGCTAATAGCTAGGTAGCACCTGTGGAATGGCAGCCATCCACCTAGACACATCTGAGTAAGTAAACTTTGATGGTAGCCAGGAATTAACTTGAAGACAAACTATGTCACCTTTCAGACCTGTCCCACAAACGACTAGCTTCTCCTTAAGCCTGGAGAACTGCTACAGTTTACTCGGACATGGCCGAGTGGGTAAGTGGTAGAACCAAGTGGACAACCCAGACCTTGGGCCTCATTTATCAAGCTGGATTTATGAAAACCAAACTTGCCCGGAAAATGTTCCTACGTCCATGGCAACTCTGACCCAGGCGTATGTGCAGAATATGGGAAACGGGAAATTGCAACACCAACGGTACAGAATAAAATCAAGGAAATTATGTGAAATGTGAGACATTTGTGCACAATCCACTATTAGCTTTTACACCACATGTTATATATTAAAGCTGTTTGCAGAAATGAATAAAGAAAGGCACATTTGATATTAATTCTCTTAATAGCGCATGCTCAGGGGAAAAAAAAACAGGATGTTCAGGAAAAAGGGAGATGATATTAATAAGAATTTCAACCACTAAAATATGTTTTGTCATTGTGAAACAAAACATACATGTTACAAAAGCCATCCAGCTAAATAAGGATAGTCTGCTGCCAGCATGGACCAGTCAGTGTGAAAAGTAGCTTTGGTCCTTCATTCCAGTAGAGTGGAACGCAAACTGGAGGCTGGAGGTCCAGAAGTGATGCAACACTAATGAAACACATAAAAGGTGGATTTCCTTTTATTTATTTTTTCTCACACAATGTTTTGTTTTGTTTTTTAAATTGTTGTCCCATTTTCTGTCAAGATGGTCTTTATTTCCCGCAGCTCCTTGTCCACATGGTAAATATTTATTTTATAAATTAAAACAAATGACTAAATTACCAGCATCAGTACTGTCATTTAGCAGACACTTTCCTCCAAAGTGATTCACCACTCTAAGATTCAAACTTCAGTCTCCCGTAAGGGAGACGGATGCCCTACTGATTGAAATATCCAGCCGAATGTTCCAGTGTCTCTGGCATGTCTTGCCTTCTGACACTGCGATGACAGCATCTGCCACCTACTGTCACTATTCTGCTTTTCTGACACAAAAAATTATCTGTAATTTAAGACTTATCAGCAGCTCAGCATCATGCAGAAACTCTGCAGCATTAGTTTGTAACTGAACATGGAGCTCTCTGCTCGGTGTGATTGCACACTGTTGGTATTAATGGCTGTTTCCAAGTGAAGGTGTGAATGAGTGAGTGTGAATATGCAACCCTCCCTCTGCTGCAGATCTTCACACCAATTATTGTCAGTGAGAATTAATAATCTTATGACTTCCCTGAACTAAAAGACAAATGAAAAGTACTAAATAATGTTAATTTCTGTTCAGCGAACACCTCAGGTGATCAACAATTTGCTGTCGGAACCTATAAACCACAAACAATGTTTATTTTGGTGTTGAAAGTCACAATTTGGAACTAAAAAAACATAGCTGTAGAAACCTGAACAATACCACAGTCACAGTGAGCTTGTCAGCTCTGATTCTGGACCAACACAAGATTTCAGCCACTATCAGCATTTGGAAATGTATCATTTACTGCTGTGAATATGTGATGCCTGATTTTATATTTTATTGCATGTTCTGGCTGTACAAGCTTAAAATTTGTTGCAGCTCACGTTGTTGTAGTCTTCCCATTTAGCAGTATCTTAATGATAGTAATAGATGAGATTTTTATGACACTTTTCAAGGCAGTCAAAGTGCTTTACATTGAATCCATTATGGTGGTAAGCTGCATGTGCAACCTTAGCTTTCATGGGCGTGACGGAAACTATGGTTAACAATTTGTGCCAATGGCCTCATCAACCACCACCAAACATTTATACCAGGTGAGTAAAGGTGGGTCTTGCACAATAACAGATGGACTGGGATGAAGCAGGGTTTGAAATGCCAACCTTCCAGTTGCCTGCTTACCACAAGATGGACATCTCCATCTTTCCTACAGTTTTAGAGTTGGGATGCCCTCTGTTGCTCAGATTTGACCATAGGACATCTACACTGGGTTTGACCAAGGCTTGTCCGAGCATCCTGGTTTTACTGGTTTTATGAAAGCCAAACCAGGCTGAAGAGGGACTACGGGGGTCCCCCAAAGAGCACAAAATCTATCTGTTCCATGTGTTGTACAGAGTTCACAGGTGGTCAGATGTCTGTCGCCACACATCTGCAAAAACCAATTCAGCTGCAGTAGATGGATCTATTGTAATAAAAGAGAGACTCCTGCATTAACTAGGCCTGGAAATCCAGAAACTGGAAATAGAAATGAGCTGTTTCAATGTACAATGTAGTTTAAGTTTAAAAAAATGGAAAATGTATGCATTTCTTAACTCCCAAGGTTCCATCTCACATCTCGCATTTCTGCAAATATTTCATTATAGCTTTTCATGGGACAATACTATAGAAATGAAACTTTGATATACAGGACACCAAACTATAAAAACTAAGCTTTGATATTCTGTATGTCAAAGTTTAGTTTCTTGTGAAAAGATATAATGAAATATTAGCAAAAATGTAAAGGGTGTATTGACTTCTGTGAGATACTGTACATATATCTCCTGATGCCTCTGGACACATCTTCAGTGAAGTTCCTGAAATCATTGGGTGTTTCGGGTCTTTCACCATCATACACCCTCATTCGGGGAACCCAGGCAAGGCTGCAGACCTTGGCTTGTGTCCAAGTGGCTACCTCGCTATCCTGTCTCCAAGGATCTCTTCTCTTGAGCCACAGCCATCTTGAGGCCCTCTCTGCTGCTTCAGTGGTATGACTGATGGCTCTCCTCTTTCCTTCTCCCTAGATGCCCAAATTGCTGTAGGCTCTGGCTACAGCATTCTGATAGTTGCTGACAAGTTCCATATCAAAGGATTCTTCCAGGCGGTTCTTTCCATGGGACCAGCGGCAAAGCCTTCTTGGTGGTCTCACGCACAAGAACAATGTCTGAGCATAGGGTGGTGGCAGCAATGTGGCTAGAGAACTTTATTTTCCACTCAAGATCCACCAACAGCTACTGAAAAATTTCACACCTTTCTTTTGTTTAAGTTCAAACTGAACTTTAAACCACATAGTTAATATAGCTGCTTGCTAGGGGGCAATATTCTCCAAAACAATCACCGATCAAAAATGGAAAAAAACGCAGAAGAAAATTGGCTCCTTAATTGGATGAATATGATGAATATGTCTGCTTCTGTTGGCTCCTTCACTGCAAATAAATAGTAAACAATGGAGCCAGATGGTGCAGTTTTAGGGTTATGGTTGTTGTTTGAACCCTGGTTCCTTCAAACACACAGTATTGGCTTTGATTTTTATTTTACCCAAACAATATTTCAAGTCACTTATTCTTCTTCTTCTTTTTCTTGATACTTTATCGTGGTTGACATGATAAAAACTTTCATTTATGTCATTACAAGAGCTTTTAATAAGCTCTGGTCAACTTTTTTTTTGTCCCCAAGGTCCCCAAAGAGAAATAACTACTTCCCCAGTAGTGGAAACTGCCATTGACCCACCCCTCCAGTTAGCTGAGCCTGCCCTCTTAAAACAACACAGCAAGCACCAGCAAAAGGCAGATCCTCTCCCAGAAAGGGACTTGGAGTGGGCATGGACAGGCATCACTCATGAACATTTAAAGGCTCAGACACAGAAACAGCCCGTTTTCCCTGGAGCTTACTAAAGCCACTTTTGGACTGGCTGAAATTAAGCACCAAGGTCGAGTTTGGGGTAATACACTCTGAAAACAATTATGTTGGACCTCTGAAACCCAAATGAAGTTGCTGAAAAAATGTTTAATTTGGAACCTTTAAATGTACTTTGATTTTATTTTAAATGGTAAAAGGTTTAAATGGTTCATATTTATAACTCTTTACTGTACCTGGAATAATACCTTTGTATTTTACATCATATTCACCCATTCACACACTGATGGCGGAAGCTGCCATGCAAGGCGCTCAACCACGACCCATCAGGAACAATTAGGAGTTCGGTGTCTTGCCCAAGGACACCTCAACATGAACTCGACTTGGCAGAGAATTAAACTGGCAACCCCCGGGTTACAAGACGACGCTCTACCTTGCTGAGCCACACTGCCCCATTTTAACTTAAAATCTGTTTCTAGCATTGTTTGTTTCAGGACAATGAACATAAAAAAGTTCAAGATATTCTAAAAAAATAATTTCTAAGTCTCACACCTGTGGTTAAAAATCTCAGATCAGCAGGTTGTGATTTCAGCACACTGATCTGGGATCAGCAGGACAAACTGCATCTGACTGATCTGCATTTTATCCCAGAGCAGACAGATGCTGCGATGAAATGAAAGTAAAAGCTTCAAGGTTTCCTGTCTGGTATTTTAAATAGTTCAGCACCTGCTGTCACAATCACTGCTTCATGATACAGAGATTCCTTCACAAAGCTGTTAGATTATTTCTATTATCGAAATCCTCCAAATTCTGTCAGGATGTTGCCTAGCAACAGTGGGACCTATAGTCCTTGTTATAGTGATTAGATCTTTTCTGAAATCTAGAAAATGAAAGAAAATTCAAATTTGTCAGTCTCAGTGTCACAGATTGTTAACATTTATAGGAATATTTTGATTGTTGTGAAGACAAAAAAAAAACAAACAAACAAAAAAAAAACAAACAAAAAAAAAAAACAGTATTGACTTTGATGAGACCTAAAAATGAAAATTTCATTAACCATGAATGTTTTAGAGAAATTATCATTTAAATTTTGGTATAGAGGCTCATCAAAACATTTAATGTCAAAAGAGTTCATAAAACATTTCATAAAGTTTGATCAAAATGAAGATTTTCAATTTACCTTCAAAGCACAAGATTTGTGACATCACTCTGCAGAGATCAAAGGAACTGATTACATCATCCCACATGACCTCACGCCACAGTATAGGTCCGCCCAGTTCCGTTCCCTTCAGTTCTGTTGAGTTTTCACAAGAGAGCACAACCGGACAGGTAAGCAGTGTCGAGATTAGTTTTAATCTTTCAACACATCTTACCAGTAAACCGCAAACAGCGACTAGATTTATTCTACGTCAGCAATGGAGGAGAACAGAGACCAGAGTCAATCTGAAAGTTCAGAAAAACTCAGCTGGGGTGATTTGATGGAAGAGGAGATCGATTCTGAAAATGAGGTGGAAGGGATTGTTTTATATCCTTACACCGGTGGTGAGGAAGGAGAAGACGATAAACCGATCACCCAGCCTGAAGCACCAAGTTGTGGTCCTAAAAATGGTGCTTTTAAAGACCAGCCGTCCAAGAACTTGCCTGAAACTCCTTTCTTTAAGGACAACCAGGTTAAGAAAAGCCTCTCAGAGGCATCGGCTGCTCAAAGGCCTCAAAGAGTTCAGCGTAGCCAGAATCGCTCCCTGCGTGGTACGAAACCAGAGCAGACACAGGACTATTGTGAACGACAAACATCTTGTTCTAGAAATGTCCGAAAGTTTGGTAAGAAACCAGAGCAGACACAGGACTTCTCTGAACGAGAAACACCTCGTTTTAGAAATGTCCAAAAGGAGTGGCCTCACAAACAGGCTCTTGAAGCCCGAACGTATTCCCATCCACACCCCACGAGGAGGGACCAAAGATACGTTAAGACACCTGCTTCCTCCCACAACCAACAGAGAGAAGCAAGGTACCAAAGCTCGGACACCAGCGTTCACCAAGAACCTCCATCACAATTTGACCAGCAGCTGAACTACCTAAAAAATCAGGTGGATGATCTAAAGACCAGGCTGCAGAAGAAAAACCAGTTTCTCAGTCTGGAGAAGGAGAAAAGGGCAGCAGCAGAAAATAATTACAACAGCTGCTGGGATTTGGTCACGCAGCTCAAACAGAAGCTGGAGGACGAACGCCGCCTCAGAAAGCACGCTGAACAAGAGCTGACAGAATCCAAGAACATCATCCAGGAACTGCGTCAGGCCGCCAAAGAAATCAAAGACGCAAATCAAAGTGACCATGGAGCGGTAAAACCCTCGGTGGAGAACATGGTGGAGGTGGAAAGCCTAAAGAAACAGCTGCAAAAAAAGACCGCAGCTAACTACGACCTGGACTGGAAGGTGGCAGAACTGACTGTACAGCTCAAAAAAGCTACTTTAAGGAATAATCCTGAGATCTCTGATCCAACACCAGAACCAGGTCCTCCATCTGTAGAAACCAAGACCGAGCCAGAGCAAGTCTTAGAACATCAAGACAACCCTAGATTTCCGGTCCCAGAACCACCAGCGGACTCTGAGTCTTTAAAACAGAAATCAGTCTCTGAACCTAAAAGCAGTTTGGAATCTTATGTCCAGGAACCTCAAGGGGATTCAGATTCTACATCTCAGACAGAGGACCCCACATTGGCTGAAAATCTGCGACCTCAGTTCCCCAAAGAGACTTGGTTTCAAAAGAAGGCACATCAGAAACAGAAGAGGTTCATAAATCAAATTTGGGTCAAGAAAAACCTTCATTGTGGAGACACCTCAGAAAACCTGTGGCACCAGAACATCTACGCCACCGTACGAGGAAAAGGAACTTCCCTGAAAACTCCCAAAGTCTTTCAGCAGACGTCAAATTTATCTTGAGAGAGACGTCCCCAGAGTCACAGATCCAAAGACCCAAGAAGATCAGACCAGAGACCTCTTTAAAGCACACATGACTCCAGCACGTCTGAACCATGACATCTAGACTAGCATTTATTTATTTATTTTTATATTATTTATTTTTAATATGATATATTTTTAATATTATTCCATTTTTATATTATTTACTTTTTAATATAATTAATCTTTTTTTTAAAGAATTTCTTTATATATATATATATATATATATATATATATATTTATATTGACAAAAAAAAAACAAATAAAATCTTATGAATCTATATATTACAGTTGTATTTCTGAATCATGAAATGTTTTTCATGCTGCAGCTCTGCAGTAACTCAATTTTTACAAAGTTTGTCTGTCATTTACTTTGTGAGAGTGTCTCTACAGTAACAGACTGTTTACAGGATTACAGTGTAATCCAATTATATTCAAAAATATATATTATCAAATAAAACAAAGAAAAAAATGTTGCATTATAACTGTATATTCCCAAAATTGTAGTATTGATTACACAGACAATAATTTTAAGCATTTAACCTAATTACTTCAATACGCCATCACTGAGGGTTAAAGTCAAGGTTTTGAGCCCATTTAAAAAAACATGTGAATAATTTTTGTTTAAGTGTTTTTGGGGATTTAAACTTCAGAAATCCACAATTACATCTTCAACATTCAGATAGAATGGTCAGGAAATGTGCTGTACCGTTCCTACAAAGAAACCAATGAAAATAATAGCTCAATAAGAGATGCTCAATATTTACTTAACTTGAACATTTTTTTAAATAATAATAATAATAATAATAATAATAATATCAAACATATATGCAA